>NC_140590.1:483108246-484308246 GCF_964204655.1 Triturus cristatus | reverse complement strand
AATAGCTATAGACCCACTAGCAGCTCCAACATCCTAGAGTGCTACCACATCCCCCACGTCCATATCAGCTAACATGACCGAACCCATCTAATTCATATATTTTAAACTGTTTTAATACACTGGAGCTTATACATGTATATTAATCAGAAAACGGTATGGTTTCAAATGAGAGAACACAATCTACCATGAAAGTCATTTATATAGGATGCCAGAGAATCTGGGCGAGGGGGGTATTATTAGTTTAAAGAGTAGTAGTTTATAGTTTACTGAGAAGATATGAGCTATGTACAGTATGACAGATTATTTACAGTTGTAATTCTTATTCCTTATAGCAGATATACCGCTGTATTGCAAAATATTATTATATATAATTATGTATGTATACATTTACAGCTTGGTTACCCTATTATGTTACAGCTGTGAATTTCATATGCTGTAAAACTTGTAAAAAAAACTAAATAAAATTGGGTTTGAAAGAAAAAAAATGCGGTCGGTCGGAGCGTAACGGGCAGTGGGACTGACCGGAGCCCGTTGATGCCCGTTGATGCATCGGATGGAGCTTAATCCCTTCAATGGGGGCAGTGCTTGCAGAGGCACCGCTGTAGGGATTATGATGACCCTTTCCATCTGACTGTACATGGCGGCCCGTGCCCTGTGGGCCACCGCTATAGGGTCAGGGGGGCACATGTGGTGACCCCCCAAACATCCATGCACCATGTGCCAGGCAACACATGGTGCCTGGCACACGGTGTATGGATGTTTGAAAAGATGCCTATTTCAATTGTGGCTTATGCTGCGGCCCTTTTCCAGGCCGCAGCACAAGCCACAATTAAAAAAGGCATTTTTACAACCACCTTCACGGCGGTTGCATCATAATAAGGCGGGTGAAGCCGCTGACTACATGTCAGGCCATCGTAATGAGGCCCTAAGAAATTAACTGTGAGTTGTTACGTCTTTGATACTGTAGGAAGCCAGTCCTGTTGGTGCAAAAACAATTCTTGAAAGTGTACAACCTGGTTTCTGATGGACAAATGCTGGTATAGCTTGTATGACAAAACATTTCCCTGGCACAGCTTCTACACTGACACACTGAAGCAGTAGAGTCTATTCTGAACAACTTCATTTTCCACTCTTGTGTAAAAGGACGTAGCCAACTGCATTAACTACTTTGAAGTAAACAGCACTTTGTTTCTCATTCAATTTCATCAGCATATCATCCAGGCCAACTTCCTATATGATTGCTTGCTCCATTTCTGTTTCCGTCTGATTTATGGATATTTGTGTCTCGTTCTGAATGGGTGGGTCTCCAAGTGGATCACCAATTTCTCAGTTGGAGCTTCGAACATCCTTCAGGAGTGTCTGTTGCAATTTTGGCAGCCACCTTTGCTCCCTGTTTAAATTCTACTTATAACATTTGGAGACATGTGTGGACAGCTGGGCATCTAAGGTGTTTTTAAGTTTAAACAGCGAATTTTATTTTGGAAGAGATGCAACCAAGTACAAACAATCAAATAAAGTATCAAAATGTGGATTAACAATAAGTGAACTAATGTATTATAGAAAAAGAGACGCAAGAAAAGTCAAAATAGTTGCATATAGAAAAAAGGTTTAAAATAACTGTGGAAAGGAAGGTAGGGAAAAGAAAAAGGGGAGAAGATGTAATAATAATATGACTAAATATACAATATGGGAGTAGGAGAGCTTAATACACTATAAAGGATATCATCACTTTAAGGAATTATAGCTGTAAAAGAAATGTACTTACAACAGAAAAAAGAAAGAAATTATATAACTAAATACACAAGTAAATAAATAAATAATATACCAATAAAAACTATTCATGGTGGTTTGGGGACTTCTTCCAGTGATGGGTGATATTGGGTAAATTTTTGTGCAGAAACATCCAAGAAAATAGTCACAGGGGATCAAATGTGTTCTCTTTTCAGGAGTAAAGACATAGGGGAGACATATGCACGATCTAGACAATGGTTGTAGCAGACACTATATCACCAAGCTTGAAAGGAAGGTTTTATGAATTGTTTCCAATTTTTTGTTATTTGTTGGAAAGGAATTGCAATTAATAAATCCACAACATCCGAATTATAAGAGAGGGTTTGCCAATGATCAGATAATGTACCCAGAAAAGGAGAAATGAGTGTGAAAGATGACATTGATTTGAGACCATACCTTCAACCAGAACTGATGTGTGGAGGGACAAGAAAAAAGCATGTGGTATAAGTCAGCATGAGGAGTGTTACATGACCAGCAATTTGAGGAAAGTGTGGATTTGAATTTGTTTAGGGACATTGGAGTAAACATAAGTAGATTGTATATAAAGAAAAGTGTTTGTGTCGTACTAGCTGATCTTGAAGTCTCATGGAGTTTTAGCCATAATTTATCTCAAAAAGCAGTGGACCATGGAGTGTGGAATTCACGTTCCCATTGAAGTTCTATGAAGGTCTATGGTAGTTTTAGTTCTGTGTTCAGGGGGTGTGTTGAGGAATTTGTAAATAGATGAAGCACTAGATTGGGCACTTAAAATGGGTAGAATATTACGATGAGGTAATAAGGGAGATGACGAAGATGATATTAAAGATAAGGAAGAAGATACATTTTGGATCAATAACTTAAATTTGGCAGAAAATGATTTTGGCAATTTATAAAGTGATTGTGCTTCAGAAAAAGTAAGAAAAGAATCATTTGAGTAAAGCTGGTGGACCCAAAGCAGACCTTTGTCTCGCCAAGCCTTCCAAAAGATGGGTTTGTTTTTAATTTTAAGAAGGCGGTTGTGCCAAATGGAGGAGTTAAGAAATTGATCTTTACTTGAGAGGTGTGATATCAGAAAGGAATGAAATAACTTATGGGTAGTGTTATGCATTGGTGAGGATAAAAAGTGTGTCTTCTGAGTGAAAGTAAGAGATTCGTTAAAAGAGAAGGGAGATAGGAAAGAGTGCTCGAGATCTTTCCACAGTGGAGAGGGATTTGAGATGGATTGGTTTGAGGACTTAGAAAGCTGTTTAAGAAGAAAAGCATTGTGGTAATGTTGAAAATCAGGGACGTTGACTCCACCCTGCGATTTAGGACGTTTAAGCATGACTAGGGACATACGTGGCTTCTTTTTATTCCATAAACAGACTGATAAAATAAAAGTTAATTTTTTGGCAAAAGAATGCGGGGAAGCTGAGAGGAATAGCCGAGATCATATAAAAAATGACAGGAGCAAGCATCATTTTAATAGTGTCAAGTCTGCCCACCAAGATAGATATAGGGGATTCCATTTAGAAATGGATGTAGATAATGTAGAGAGGACATGAGTCATGTTTAGGGATAGAGTCTGTCTGATAGAGGGAGCAAACCAGAAACCTAAATATTTAATCTTTTGGGAATTCTATGAGAAATTAGTAGAGGCAAAGTCTTGTTTAAAACATAAAATATTAAGAGGGAGAACTTCACATTTATCATGATTCAATTTATAACCACAAATTAAAGAGAAAGCATTGACCTCTGCAGTGAAAGCTGGGATAGTGTGTTCTGGCTTAGACAGATATAGCAGAATATCATCTGCATAGACACTCATTTTAACATGAAGTTTATCATGTTGAAAGCCATATATGTTTGGGTTTTGTCTAGCGCAAGAATAAAGAGAAGTGGGGAAAGGGGACATCCTTGATGGACACCTCTTCTGCAATGTGAAGGAGTTAGAAATGGAACCATAGGTAAAAATAGAAGCTTTGGGTGAGGTATATAATAAGGAAATATAAGAAATAAATTTGGGCCCGAAGCCAAACCAGGATATTGTGTGGAAAATAAATGACCAATCCATACGGTCAGAAGTTTTTTCCTCATCTAGAGAGATGGCTGCAAGTGAGTGAGAGTATTTATTAGATTTGTGCAGCATATTAAAGAAAGTACTGGTATTGTAAAAGATATTTCGTCCCTTAATGAAGCCAGATTGTTCTTCACAAATAATGGATTGTAAAAGAGGCTCCAGGAGAAGAGCAAGAATTTTGGCAAATAATTTATCAGCAGAATTAACTAGTGATATTGGTCTATAGTTTTTACACAGATGGGGGTCTCTCCCTCCTTTAGGATTTAGGCAGATAAGAGTGTCCTGAAAAGTACAGCTGGAGGCGTTAGAGGAAATGAAATGTGAGAAGAAAGAAGATTGGGAAGGAGGGGTTTGGAGAAATGGGAGTAAAATTCTACAGGCAATCCATCTGGACCAGGTGCCTTCCCTGTGTTGAGAAGTTTTAATGCATAGGAAATATCCTTTATAGTAATATCCCGTTCCAATGGTGAACAAGCATTGGCATAGCCAATAGGTCTCGCCTTTGGGACCTTATAAGTGTTTAGTTATCCAGCACAATATCCTTGGTGCAACAACATCAAGTGTTGCATGGCTAAACACTTATAAGGTCCCAAAGGCGAGAGCTATTGGCTATGCCAGTGCTTGTTTTGAGTGAGTGGCTCATGCAGGTATGCCACAGAGAGGTAGAGATGCTGCGAGTGCTTTTACAGGAGCCCCTGTGACATTGTTCCTCTTCAAAATGTATCTTGGGTCTGGTGTAATACTTCTACCCCTATTCCCGTCTTCTCGCCCCCAATACATCCTTAAATATCCCATGTACAGCCGGGGTTGACACTTCTATTACCCCTGCCCTCCAGTGACACTTTACCTCTCACGGGTGGTGGTGGTGGTGGAGGACGTGGTGGTGGACGTGGTGGTGGTGGATGTGGTGGTGGTGGACGTGGTGGTGGACATGGTGGTGGTGGTGGACGTAGTGGTGGATGTGGTGGTGGTTGTGGACATGGTGGTAGTGGTGGATGTGGTGGTGGTGGACATGGTGGTGGTGGACTTGGTGGTGGACATGGTGGTGGTGGATGTGGTGGTGTTGGTGGACGTAATGGTGATGGACGTGGTGGTGGCAGTGGATGTGGTGGAGGTGGATGTGGTGGTGGTGGACGTGGTGTTGGTGGTAGACATGGTGGTGGTGGATGTGGTGGTGGTGGACGTGGTGGTGGTGGTGGTGGACATGGTGGTGGTGGTGGATGTGGTGGTGGTGGACATGGTGGTGGTGGTGGACATGGTGGTGGTGGACATGGTGGTGGTGGACATGGGCATGGTGGTGGTGAACATGGTGGTGGTGGACGTGTTGGTGGTGGATGTGGTGGTGGTGGTGGACATGGTGGTGGATGTGGCGGTGGTGGACAAGTTGGTGATGGACGTGGTGGTGGACGTGGTGGTGGATGTGATAGTGGTGGTGGATGTGGTGGTGGATGTGATGGTGGTGGACATGGTGGTGGTGGACATGGTGGTGGTGGACATGGTGGTGGTGGTGGACATGGTGGTGGTGAATGTGGTGGTGGTGGATGTGGTGGTGGGCGTGGTGGTGGTGGACATGGTGGTGGTGGACGTGGTGGTGGACGTGGTGATGGTGGACATGGTGGAGGTGGTGGTGGTGGAGGACGTGGTGGTGGTGGACGTGGTGGTGGTGGATGTGGTGGTGGACATGGTGGTGGTGGCAGACGTGGTGGTGGTGGACATGGTGGTGGTGTGGTGGTGGTGAACATGGTGGTGGTGGACGTGGTGGACGTGGTGGTGGTGAATGTGGTGGTGGACTTGGTGGTGGTGGACATGGTGGTGGATGTGGTGGTGGTGGACAAGTTGGTGGTGGTGGTGGACGTGGTGGTGGATGTGATAGTGGTGGTGGATGTGGTGGTGGATGTGATGGTGATGGACATGGTGGTGGTGGACATGGTGGTGGTGGACATGGTGGTGGTGGTGGGCGTGGTGGTGGTGGACATGGTGGTGGTGGACGTGGTGGTGGATGTGGTGATGGTGGACATGGTGGTGGTGGAGGTGGTGGTGGTGGAGGTGGTGGTGGTGGATGTGGTGGTGGTGGATGTGGTGGTGGTGGATGTGGTGGTGGTGGATGTGGTGGTGGTCTGGTGGTGGTGAACATGGTGGTGGTAAACATGGTGGTGGTGGACATGGTGGACGTGGTGGTGGTGAATGTGGTGGTGGACTTGGTGGTGGAGGACGTGGTGGTGGTGGTGGACTTGGTGGTGGTGGACGTTGTGATGGTGGATGTGGTGGACATGGTGGTGCAAGGAGGAGACAATTCCCCTGCAGTCCATTCCCACTGGTGGCAATCATTTCAAGGAAGTGATGTCTCACTACAGCTGTAGCCGCAACTGTAGAAAAAACACCTAGAAGGTTCGGATCAGGTGGCAGGGTTCTAAGCTAACAAGGGGTGCAAAGCTCTTACAGCCCATCGCAGCGACTGTTTCTAGTTCGCTTAGGCTCCGGCCTTCTGGGAAAGCTGCATGGACTGATTTAACATGAGGACAAGCACAATTATATTTGCCAAGTGCTTTTCTGAAAGTAGCCACTCGCTGAGACAACACATTGAACCTTTTAGAAACAAAAAACACAAGAACGCTTGGCTATTATTTTGGTTAACGCACGTGACAGCCCTTTCATGTAGCCATAAATAGATCTCAGTGTCAACAGACCTTAAAAAAAAAGCATGCAAACACTCCAATGACCACAATCAAAAATTGCCGACTCTTAATGTGTACGCGGGACTGGATGCTTCACTGGCGGCATGCCCCCCCAAAAAAAGTCCCCAGAGTGTCACGCCGCCAGTAAAGCATCCAGTCCCCGTGTGCACATCTTCTGTCCCTCCGCGTGCACGCTTGGAATCCGTATTGATTCCAAAAGGCCCTCGTCATGGCGAGAGCAGCGCATGCGCGCTGCTAACGCCAGGCGAGACCTGAAAATCAATGTCTGTGGGAAACTGTTTTTGTACCGAGTCAAGATAATTTTGTATGTCCATAGAGTCCGGGATAAGTTCTGGGGTATAAAGAGAGGTATAATACTGTTTGAATTCCTCCAAAATCTCCACATTTTTATTTACTGGAGAAGAGGCAGAATTTAATACATAATCAATATTAGTGCAATATTTCTTGATTTTGAGATATGAGGCAAGGAGTCTGCCTGCCTTGTTTTGGCCGCCTTAGAAACTAGCACTACCTTGAAGGAGATAGGCGTAAGCATTTTTCTTGGAGAACGTATTATATTTAAATTTTTCCTTAATTAGATTATTGAGATCGGCATTAGAATTAGTTGCTGTATAAAGTGACTAGCATTTTAATAGATTTAAGAATTTCATTCGCTTTTCTGGAATTTTGATGTTTCTTTTTGGCAACATAAGAAATAATAATGTCTCAGGCTGAGGCTTTAAAAGTATCCCAAACAATAGAGAAGGATGAAACAGAAGATATGTTCTGTTAAAAGAAATCAGTTATGAAATCCTCAAAAGAGGAAGTGAAAGTTTGGTCAGCTAACAAAGAGGTATTAAAACGCCATCTTCTACTTGTAAAATTAACCGGGAGTAGTTCTAAGTCTAATATTACAGGAGCATGGTCAGAAATCAATATAGAACCAATATCTGCTTCCAATATAGATTGTGTTAATGCTTTAGATACAAATAAATAGTCTATACATGATTGTGAGAAATGAGTGGGGGAGAAAAAAGTGTACTCACTGAGTTGTGGGTGACAGAATCTCCAAGAGTCAACAAGAGATCTATGGGAAATGAGGGTGGTAAAGTGTTGATGCATTGGAGAAGAAACAAAAGGTGTTTTAGATGTACGGTCAATGTAGGGATCGACAATTAAGTTACAGTCCCCACCAAAAATAACATATGGTGTAGAAATAGACATCAAAAGAGTAGAAATGTGTGGCGAAAAGTTACCATCAGTTTTAGTAGGAGCATATACATTAAACAAAGTAATAGGTATATCGTTGACTTTAAGGTGAACAATTAACCATCGCCCTTCATCATCTGAGTCCTGAGAAAGAAGGGAAACATTAAGTTTCTTGTAACAGAGAATCACAGTCCCATTACTTTTGCTAGTACCTGGAGAGGAAAATACATTTCCCACCCATTGTCGCTTGAGTTTAAGAACTTCTGAAGCAATTAAGTGGGATTCTTGTAAAAACACACAACATCTGATTTAAGACTAGATAAATGGGTAAGTACCCTTTGCCTTTTAATAGGCGTACCCAAACCCTTAACATTCCAGGAAATAACACGTAACGTCATTAATCAACTATATAGAGTAAAAACTTGTAGAGTATTACAGCAAAATAAGGATGTAATAAAAAACTTGCAATACCTAGAGAAGTGAAAAAAAAGCTCTCCAACAGAAAGGAAGTAAGATATGAAGTGAAAGATATTGAAATAGAGAAAAGAAAAAAGAAAAGGGAGGAAAAAAGATAGAAAGAATAGATAGAGACGACAATAACACATACCGAAAACTCAAATATGGGTGGAGGGTGTTGAGTAGGCCTGGGCCAAAATTCCGTTCCGTTTGCGGAAATTGTGATAATTTGGCATTTTCGCGTTCCGCGGAAAGCGCGAAAATGTCAAAATTTCCGCATTCCGCAGCTTAGCGATAATTTGTTTCTTGCTCGCGCTGTAAAAAAATACATTCTCGCGTGCGCGCGATCACCTTACCCGAATCCCCGCGTTCGCCGACAAGTTTTCCCGACCCGGTCGCGTTCTCCACGAGATGTTGGATTGTTGGTAGCCATTTTGCGCTGTCTCCCGACAGTTCGCGGCCGCATTAACGTCATTTGTCGCGCGATCACGTCATTTGTCGCGCGATCACGTCTTTCTTCTCGCGATCATGCACCGCGCGAGTATGAGAAGATTGAGATCTCAAACACGTCATTCTACATCGCGAGCGAGAGGGTGAGGACGTGAACAGGAGAAAGAGACCCTGAACACGTCATATCCAACGCGACAGGGACAAAGAGAACGCGATCATGTCATTTTCGACACGCCGGCGGAAGTAATGTGAAGCTCGAGAACTCGAACATGTAAAATTTTCAATTTGGAAAGGAATATCAGCTCTAGCAGCAAGAAACCTTCTGCAAATGCTGATTTTGGATGAAAACAACTCCTTACATTGACATTTGGCTGTCCTTTTTTGTGCAAGGAGTCCTTTTTAGGTCTCGCCTGAGACAGCGCTTTAGCGCTGCTCTGGCGAGACTTATAGTAAGCGACTTTTGGAAGTGGAAACGAGTGCATTTCAGGCCGCCAACTACAGTGCATGTGCTCCGGGCGCGCGCACCATTTGGCAGCCTGAAAGCATTTGTTTTCTTTCACTTTCGCGCGAAAAGTGCTCACCATTTGCCAGCCTGCATTGCCTCTCTCCCCTACCCCCTCCCTTATCCCACTTCCTGCTTGTTGTTCTTGTTTTTACTGTTTCAGAGGTTAGTTTCTAAATCCTATCTATGACACCATCTACTGTTCGTCCTGAATTATTCTAAAAACATAGCGTTGTGGTTTGTAACGACCATGCTGCCATCTCTTTCATGTCCGTAAAACCTTTATTTAGATTGCGAACAGGAAGTGGGCAGACTGGAAGGAGCCTTAGCTGCATCTGCCCGTTATTTCTTGGTTGTTTTCAGTTCGCTGGCTTCATTTTCATCTTGCTCTCTTTCAACACATCGCGGCGGTTCTTTCTTTTCAAAGTGCCTTTTCAGATCTTCTTGGCGCTTTTACTTGCGTTTTATTTTAAGTGTGTAGCTTCCCAAATTTTCATGGGGCTTTTGCTGTTACTACATTAGCCCATTGTGTTAGTTGTGTAGTGAGTTAACCTGGAACAAACATTAAGCAATTTTGTGATTACAATGCCAATAACTCCAACTCTAACCGATGCGAGACCTGTTGCATTGCAAATGCTTGTTTTAAAAGGTGGAGAGAGGGAGGAAGTGACACAGAATCTCCAACTTCCTGTTCCTGTCCAGCAGGCTCCTCCCAGTGCTTTGTCCATCTCCTGCTCATTCTGCCTTTGGATTTGGAGCTGGAAAGATCACTCTTTTTGTCTGCTGCATCATTGCAATTGGATTTGAGGATTTTTGGAATAGGATATTTTACAAGTAAGTGGTTGTTGTGTCTGTTTGATTGTGGGCATTGCAGTTGTTGTAACTACAATTTATTTTTGATAATTAATTATCATCATTCCTTTTTTTTCTTTTTAAATTTTGTGGGTAGTAGTAGTAGGCCCGAGTTAGCCATGGGCATGGCCTCATGGGTGTGTGCATGATGAAGCAACTGTTCCTTTTGTTGTTTTTTGAATGTATTTAATTTTCAAGCACATTTAGGGCATGGATGGCATTGGATTGAGTTGGGGAAGTGTGCTTTTTGAGGGTGGCCTTTCTGATGTTGTTGTGCCTGGCCATGTGGCTGGTGGCCATTTTGAAGCCTAGGCCTGCAAGCTTGCCTGGCCTTGTCTGCCAACAGGCCTGCTTTCTTTCATCCACTAGGACCAGAGCAGGTAGCCACAGCTTTATTAATCTAGTGTTTTCTGTGTGGTCTGTTGAATTTAGACTTCATTTAGGGCATGGATGGCATTGGATTGAGTTGGGGGAAGTGTGCTTTTTGGGGGTGGCCTTTGTGATGTTGTTGGGCCTGGCCATGTGGCTGGTGGCCATTTTGAAGCCTAGGCCTGCAAGCTTGCCTGGCCTTGTCTGCCAACAGGCCTGCTTTTTCATCCACTAGGATCAGAGCAGGTAGCCACAGCTTTATTAATCTTGTGTTTTCTGTGTGGTCTGTTGAATTTAGACATCATTTAGGGCATGGATGGCATTGGATTGAGTTGGGGAAGTGTGTTTTTTGGGGGTGGCCTTTGTGATGTTGTTGGGCCTGGTCATGTGGCTGGTGGCCATTTTGAAGCCTAGGCCTGCAAGCTTGCCTGGCCTTGTCTGCCAACAGGCCTGCTTTTTCATCCACTAGGATCAGAGCAGGTAGCCACAGCTTTATTGATCAAGTGTTTTCTGTGTGATCTGTTGAATTTAGACATCATTTAGGGCATGGATAGCATTGGATTGAGTTGTGGAAGTGTGTTTTTTGGGGGTGGCCTTTGTGATGTTGTTGGGCCTGGCCATGTGGCTGGTGGCCATTTTGAAGCCTAGGTCTGCAAGCTTGCCTGGCCTTGTCTGCCAACATGCCTGTTTTTCCATCCACTAGGATCAGAGCAGGTAGCCACAGCTTTATTGATCAGGTGTTTTCTGTGTGATCTGTTGAATTTAGACATCGTTTAGGGCATGGATGGCATTGGATTGAGTTGGGGAAGTGTGCTTTTTGGGGGTGGCCTTTCTGATGTTGGTTGTCTTAAAGACATGCTTTTTTTTGTATGTCTCTGGTCACTGGTGTGTTGGTGTGCAATGCATGCACCCTGCAGAGCTTTTTGGGGCCTGTGAATGTTCGTATTTACATTTTGTTGCATTAAAAAGGCAGAGCAGTGTGCTTTAGCATGCATCCTTTACCTGGCTTTTATAGGCCTTTTGTCAGCTCCTGGTATTTCTTTCTCAATATCCCCTTTGGTTTTCAATCTACAATTACAGGCCGGGCCTTGCCCGAAACTTTATAAAACATTACAATGCATATTAATTACCTTACCAATCAATCACCTTTTTTTTCCAGCCGGGCAGTGGCGAGTGGCGAGGCGACACACTCAAGATTGATGGACGAGAGGAGCAAGAGGAATGCCGAGATGTAAAAATCCAGTCCACATTTCTGACCAGGATAAGACAGTAACAGTATCCACTTTTATCTTCTTTTAAATAATTTGATTAATATCTTGTATACAATCTTTACAACAGTGTGTTCTTGGAGTTGTTATTATCATCATTAGGTTTGCTCTGTGTTTACGATTCTTCCCTACCAATATTTAAAATTTCTATTTGCTATCTGTTAAAGTATTAAGGCCGGAACAACAGAACAAGAACTAGAAGTGTATGTAATACGGGTCTCTCATCATCATGCATGCATTGCCCTTTTCTCCCTTAACATATGGATATGGTAGTCTTCAATGATTGTCGTTTGTTTGTCTATGTATGCATACTGTTGTTCTATGTCAAACCTTTCCCAAAAACCCCCTTCCCATCCATTCAACAAACCCTAACCCTCTTCCCCCGGGCTGTTTGACTTATTGTCGAGTTGTAATTAAATTAAATGTACACCAATAATTAATCACACACTTGCTGGGGCGGATATGGTGAAAGCAACACTACTTCAATTCGAAGGCAGAGCGATGATCTTCTTCTGCTTGGCCACCCATGAGTAGGATATTTCAGAGGTTATTTTTTTTAACAAAGGACCATATGCCTAAGCATGAATTGCCGGCATTGATTGGATTTGTTTCTTGTCATTCCTCATATACAGCACTAACTGTTAGGCTGTAGGCCTAGTCAAGTGACTCGACACAACTATAGTTTGTAACTCTGTCTAGTAGGCTATCCTCCTAACCACCATTCTGTTTTTTTGTCAAATATTTGAGCATATTGTTGCTCGGTAAGTTCTGTACTGTACTTCATTCAA
This sequence comes from Triturus cristatus, assembly GCF_964204655.1. Taxonomy (NCBI): domain Eukaryota; kingdom Metazoa; phylum Chordata; class Amphibia; order Caudata; family Salamandridae; genus Triturus; species Triturus cristatus. The sequence goes on along the minus strand of NC_140590.1, from coordinate 484,295,848 downwards.
CTACTCCTAACAGTCTCTCAAAGGCGATTGACTGTCTCCTTCTCTTTTTTTGCAAATGCTGCCGCCCTGCCAGTGTCTACTACTACTACTATGCTGCTACCACCACCACCACCCCAATCATGGCATGTATGAAAAAGGAAACCATCTTCACCATGCAGCCAGTGCTGTGCCACAGTTGGACATAAACATCAAGCACCAGTAAGAGACAAGTTTGGGGGAGGCAGAATTAATAATGGACATGTTGTCAATGATTTCATTTTCACACACCAGTACAAAGAATGCATAGACTAGAGGACAGACTGAAAGTACTAGAAGGACCAGTCAATGAGTGAGGTGTGTCGCATCTATCTGTGTCTTATACAGTCAGCCAATTATTGAAATCAAACACAGGCTATGGGCGGCCATGCATCAGCAAGGAAACAGTGTGATGTAAAACAGTTACCCCACCTACAAAACATTAACAACATTGCATGTAACATAGAAAAATATATTTAATTTACCCTAACAAATAAACTAAACCCACAAAAGCTGACCCACCCCCCTCCCTAACCCCAAACAATGTCCATAGAAGTCCGTAACGCCCAAACAAGTTCACACCCACGCACCCAAACAAGAATTAAAAAAGGGGCAGAACAGGATGACAGGGACTAAGTGGTGGGGTGGGACTCCAGGAGGGCACGCATCTGGCGCATCTCGCCCTCTAAACGGGTGACGCGGCGTCTAAGGGTGCGGCAGTTGCAGCCACAGTGGGGGAGGCACCGGAGCTGCACGGTGGCGGTGGGCAGCCGCCAGACGGTGGCGCCGTACCGCTGGAGGGCGGTGGCTGGGGCTCGGGCCATGGGAGGAGGCTTCAACAATTGCAGCCGCAGTCTCCTCCTCCTCCTCCTCGGCTAAGACCACCAGCCGCCGGTATTCTCGCTGGATTGCCTCCAGCTTCCGGCGCCGTGCCTTGACGGCCAACTCCTTCCAATTTTGTTTCGGAGTAGCTGTGTATCAAAAAGAAAAAAACAAGAAAATTGTAAAATATACTCTTAGAAAAACAGTAGGACAAGGTAATTATTTATACACATAGTGGCATGGTAGAGTAGCACAATAAAGCACAGTAGTACATAACATTTTAAATGTCGCCCGTCCTTCTTCCTTCCACCCGTCTTTCACTTTTTAGTTGAACAGTGCACCAGGTGCTCTTCTCCATAAAACTTTCAAAGCTGAGTTGAAATCAGATAGATGAGGCCATTGGTTACTCAATACTCCGGCTCCTATGCCAATTAAAGGGAATTCTAGTCTTCTAGTTCACTCTTCAAATGTCCCCAACAACTCATACTTACTTACGACATCGGATAACGGGCGGACTTTGTCCGCCCGCCATCCTCATGCTAAAAAGGGTGGGGGTCCCGTGGGGACAATTAATTAGGATGATGCGCCCGGCACAGTGGCGGGCGCATCCTGTTTTTTTTTACATTCTGGTTGGCTTTGCTGAAAGCAATGCTAAAATGTTGTGCTGCTTTTCCAAGCACAACACGACGGGCCCCGCACGGAGCCTGTCACGTTTTGCTTTGAAAGGCGGGGGGGGTACCATAGTATAGGTAGGTACCCTCCATGGGGGCACCCAAGCATACTCTGCAATGTCTGCATGCCTTTCCGTGGCGGACGGCAATGCCGCCACGCAAAGGCATTCCAAAATGCAGATTATATGGCTGGCGGTGTGTTCAGAGAGACACCACCGGCATATTGAACCCTTTTCCACCTGGTCGACATGTGGGGGGTCTGAATATTTTCTACAGGGATGGCGGGAGGTTTGCCCCTGCGGTGTCGGCAGTGAATTCCAGCCGGCCCGGCGGGGGCAATACGCCCACCATCCTAATGGGGCCCTAAGTCACAACTGTACAGTATACATATACATACAGTACACCATTGCAGTGAGTGTACTGTCAAGTTCAACAATAGTTAAGGATTATGAATCTAACTTACCACCGCCTGCCACTGGTGCTGCCACTCCCCCTACCGCTCCATCGTCGGTATTGGCAGCAACTGCCGCATCCTCGCCCTCCGCGTCGCCTTGTTCGCTGGCCCTGGCAATGGTGGTCGGTAGTGCGCCTAGAAAACATTACACATTTATTAGGCGTCATATACACCTCCCCCCTATTGATCAGTAGCAAGGTTGAAAAATGAGTTAATACTAACATACATCACTAGTACAAATCAGGTAGTAGTAGAGTAGACACTAATAGTTATATATGATCATTGTAGCCTTTGCTTAATTAGCCCTAGCCATGCTACCATTTTACCTTTGTGTCTTTTATTTTTGCACATGTGACGTTACCTTTACCTTGCAGCATAAGACACCTTTGAGCCCACATGACCTGCCTCACACTGCTACTGTCTAGTCTACGCGCTGCGTACAAGCGGTCAACAAACATTAACATGCCACTTTTTTAGAAAGTACTGGTGTACTACTGTTGCTGTTAGTCCATATTGCTTATCCATAAATGCTACACTTTTTGGCACGGCTGAGAAATGCTTGCAAGTTGCAATATACTAACGCACACCATTTCATTTTTCGCATTACAGACGCGAGATTCCCTTCTACGAACCAGAGCTTCTGAATGATGCAACAACTACCAGTACTAGGTTCTTCTAAGGTGAGGGGTCCCTTCACTCACATCTTCATTTATAAATTTATATAAACTAAATTGCTATGGGATGGTGGTGCTGCCTTCCACCACTGTTCTCTTATCATGATTTAATTCCCAACTGTATAAGTGTAACAATGTATATTGTTTTAATGTTATTGATTTTCCGGTTGGTGCTGCATTTATAAGAAAACAGTGTACAGACCTTCTCAAATTGAAATAAACATTTTGAACTTACATAGACTTGGTGGTATTTGGTGTGGACTAACTTACACGAGTGAGCAAATTAAAGTAAGGGTGTGCATGTGAATTGCTTCCACGACTGAGAGGTTGGGTGTGTTATGTTCTGGGTTGTCTACTTGTTGGGTATCTTGGGGGGAGGGTTCCGAGACCTAATAGTTATGACAAGACAGTACTATAGTCAAGCAGTGGAATTGTGGTGGGTGCGGAATTTCTGATTGAGGTGTGCAAGGAAGGTCCAACCTACCATCACCAACATCCTATTTTCTGGTGCAAATGTCTGTATATGTGCAAGATCCCTACAACAGTAGTATGTCCTATAGGGTATCATATCAAAATAGGAATAAATCTGGTAGGGCTGTTGCTGTGAATGTTCAAAGCCTCAAGATCTATAAGAGTAAAAGTAGTACAAGACAACGACCCAACGGATTGGACTCAATGGCTCGAGCTACTGGTGAATATGAGTTTTATATTACAACCTTTCACAAAGAGTGGCACTGGCCAACTGGGCAAGACTAGCTACTACAGTACAGACAGACTGATAGTATGTAGTAGTAGTACTCAGAGTCATCATAGCGGAGGCAGGGATAAGATTTTTGAAACCGTACAGATCGAAGGATAATTGGTGGTAAAAAAATAGCATTTGGAAACAAACAATAGTTCGGGAAAAATATGGGGCAGTACAAGTTATGGAATAAGAAATATTATTAAAAACAAGAAGACTTACTGGGGCCAGCAGAGGAGCCCTAAGCGGTGTCCTCCTGGTGGTGTTCTGTGTGTCCCGCCGACTGCCCAGTCCCTGTCGGTCTGCCCCTGGGTGCTGATGAACAGGAAAGATATAAGAAAGAGACAAACATTGATGGATGGTGTCAAACAAATACAATATTTTTCAACAACGGTCAAAAAACACTTATGTAAACAACAATTGCAATAACTAAATTGACCGATCTCATCTGGTCAACAAGTAATATCAGGAGATTCGCAGTTCGACTACTTAAGTTACTATTTATCAACAGTAATCCAGTCTTCCATTCTGATTCCAGAATACCAAGTTACAACTAAGCCTAAGTACAACGTACCACCCAACCTAGCCCACCTATTCCAGGCATGCCAATTGTACATTAAGTATGCATTTCCACTGTATTCCTCAACAATGCATATGGTCAAACCATGGAGGACACATGAACAGGACTACATGTTTTGTATACACCAAATTTGGGTTTGATTGATTGATGCTGATCTGCTAGTGCTAAGTAACTGCTAAGCCTACCACCACTCATTGAACAAACTAGAAAAGGTTCTAATAAAGACAGCCGTACTACCAGCACGTCATGTAACTGAGTGAGGGGGCATCACGCATACCACTAACAAATTAGAAGCTCATACAAAGTACCTAAACCGAAGTATCAATCCGCCCCTATCTATTAGTGACAGGACAAAGTAAGGAGTGGACTAGAGTCACTGTAGCATTACGTAACTTAATTTCTCTAAAATAAACTCGTAAAGAATCACGCTAAGCAAGTGCAAACGCAAAGCTGCAAACAAGTAAGATTAGTAGTAGCGCAGAAGAGCACCTGTGTCAAAAAAATCACAGACTTTTAAACGTAATTAACCTGGAATGTAAGCAGCAACATTCTAGCTGGTTGGAAGAAAAAAAAGATATTCGCAATATATAACACAGAGCAGAAGAACAGACACAAAGTAGTAATAATTAAATAGGTACTCACCAAGCCCCGGGACCTCCACTCCCAGCAGGTCCAGCAGGTCCTGCTCACGGTCCAAGATATTGGACCACCGGTGCGTCAGCGGCGCCTGGGTGCGCCGAACACCAGAGAAGCGTGACACTGCCCGGCGCACCTTCCCCCACCACTGCCGACGCTCCCGGAGGCCGTACCCGGACCCAGGCCTGCCACCTGCTGCCAGGGTTGAGGGGAGGTGGCGCTGCACAAAGAAAATTAGTGCAGCCAACTCCACCTCCCCAAATAAGGCCCGTGCCTGCACCCCTTGTGGGCGCCGCCTTCCATAAGGAAGGCGGTCACGGCTCTGGCTGCGCCGGCGAACAGCCCTACCCTTGGACATGGTTCTGGGGACGGGGCGGGACGGAAAAGGTAAAATAAATAAAGGAGTAAAGGAATTAAATAGCAGGCAATAGAAAGAGAAAAAGTAGCTAAAAAACAAAAAAAAAGTAGACAAAAACCAAAAATATAGAGGCAGGAAAATAGTTAGAGAAATAATAAGTAATAAAGATCCAAAAAAAGTGGCTATAAACAAAGGATTGAAAAGATTTTGGGAGGATTCAAAATCAGGCCCCAGAACCATGCAATAGAGTGAAAAACAAGATGGCCGTGCCCATTGCGACCACGTGCACAAGTTCGCGCAATATTTTCTCCCGAGCAAGCAAAAAGCAACGCGATCAAGTAAAAGCGGTCGCGAACAGGAAATATCGACCGCGAACGGGCGCGAACATGCATTGCGCGACCCGGAACAGGAAGTAAGCATCGCGAGAGGGCGGGACAAGTGAAAACAAGATGGCCGCGCCCGTGAGCAACCGCATGGGTAAGTTGGCGACCCGCGATCACGCAAAAAATACCGCGAACAAGCCGGAAAAAAACTTCCGTGTCTTCACGATATTTCCGGCGTGTTTGCGGAGATTTTCAGCATTTTCGCGATAATTTGCAAAAGTTAATTTCGCAAATTCCGCCCACCCCTAGTGTTGAGGCCACAGAGAGAAGACGAACAATCAGTCACGAGACTCCGGGAGAGACCACGAGGAGGCATCAGTGCATACGGACTACACAAGAATGGATGGATCAGGGAAACGCACCTAGTGGGGGGAAACATAAGGAAGGAAGATTAAATATTCAAAATATATCAGAGGAACATTTGTAAAACTACAATCAACATTAGTAAGGGAGAAGAAAATAATCAAGTAGCAGATGATCTTGCAAACTCCATGGAATCTTTTCTACAGCTGTCAAGAGATTGTTGAAGTGAGGCTGGATCTTCGTAGGTGGTTGTTTTGTTCTTATAAGTCACTTTAAAGAGGCAATGATGAAGTAGACCAAATCTGGCATTTAAGTTACGTAGAGCAGGGCGCATGGCTGGGAAACGTTTCCGCTTGTCTACCGTGATTTTCACATAGTCCTGTGATAAGAATAACTGAGATCCTTGCCAGGATATGCGACGTTTGCTTTTAGCTGCTTGTAGGACCTTTAACAAATCTGTGTATTCCAAAAAGTGGAGTATGACGCACTGTTGGATAGATGAGTTCTTAGGAGAACAACCAAGTCTATGTGCTCGTTGTATGTTTAAAGTTGACTTTTCAGGAAACTCAAGAATCTGCGGCAAAAAAGATTGGAAAAATGAAATGGGATTTGAGCCTTCCAATCCTTCTGCCAGACCATAAACTCGTAAGTTGTTGTGCCTGCTTTGGTTTTCGAGATTTTCCACTTGCTTCCGTAGCTGTAAGATTTCTGCTTTCATGGGGTGAATTTGTTGAGAGGAGATTTGTAAAGAGTCCATTTGACGCTCCATTGAGTTAGTTTTGTTGTCAAGGGCAGACCATTAATTCTCTAGGCCTTATAAGCGTGTGTTCATTTCCTCCATAAGTGCTCAGATCTCCTCCAGAAGCAGATCTAAGGATGCTGGCGGTGGAGATGTAGTCGGTGAAGGAGGGTCTTTTTTAATCCTCTTGGTAGATGATAACATCGAAGAAGTATGAACTTTAGAAAAAAAAAATCCCATTTGGTATGGAGGCGTGTGGAAGAGGAGTAGTGAACGCAAGTGAAGCGGCCGTTGTTTCTATGAAGTGGGGAGGTGCAGCTTGGTCTGATTCCTCCATGTCACCTTGCAATACCGAGAAAGTATTCGAGGTATGAATTGCGGTGGATTTAGCACGTGGAGATGGGATGGACGTTGAAGCAGCGCCTCTACCAGACTTAATCTTCCCCATAGACATGTGCATCAGAACAATAGAAGAGCAGGTGCTGTATAAATTCATAAGCAAGTGGTACACAAAATGATATCGCTTAAATAGTAGAAATGAAGAAAAAATATATTGTCACATTCCTGGGGGTCCACCAACTCTTATATAATTAAAGAATTAGCAATGCTGCCACAAAGTAATGAGACCTGGCTGTGTGCAGAAAAAGGAAAACATTAAGGAGGGGCGTTGAATTACATCATTGGTAAATCCATGAGCAATAGCATTTGTAGAGAAGAAATGTATGCCAAGAGTAGCAAAAATGGAGGAAGAGCAGAGTTTACAAAGGTGTTGAATTGTGTCACATCATGCGTCTGACTAGAAAAATGCAGCAGTGCCGATGCGCGCCAATAATACAAAATGGCGGCCGCAAATCCAGTCACGGAGACGCGCCGCACATTTCAGCCGAAAGAAGCATTATCGGGCTTACTGCGGGCTGCAAGAGACACTACTGGAGATCAGAGGTGGTCATCACCTGCGTCGTTATGGTCCTGAAGGTGACAGGGCGCTGTCGCCGCCCATCACTACAAAAATACTCAGGTCCTGGGTTCGGAGCGGCGTCAACCACCCTCCATCTTCCTTGACGCCAGACCACGCCCCCCATCCAAGGTGTTTTTGCTGGTTGAAATCTCTTTCTTATAATTCATGCTCTCTGGGCTGCACATTCTCCTTTCTCCTGACTGTTGATTAGGTTTTTGTTTTCTTTGCTTGTTTTCTTGAATATTTGATTGATTGATTTATTCTCAACAGCGAGGTAATCAGCAATGTCACTGATGTCATGTGATGTCATCAGCAATATCATGTGTGATGTCATATGCAGTTCATGTGAGTGTTGTGGGCACAGACGTAGTGAACCACCCGCTACACCAGTTTAAGCAGGGTGCTGCTGAGGCAGATTACATTATTTTATAACCCCTCATAATATTTAACTTTGGCTCATAGGTCATTGCAAATCAGATGTTAAAACTAATAAATTTCGCAAGAGGAAACTATAATAACAAAGCTATGTGTGGGGGGGAACAAAAACAAAACATGAAAGCAGCCTAGAACGTTGGAAACAACAAACTATTAAAATAACACAGAAATAAAGGTAGAGGCCAATGGAGTGAGACAGCGCAAATAATGAAGGAAGGAAAAAGGAAGCATGCGGAAAAGAGGTCGCAAATGAACACAAGAAATAAGGAGAAAAAAAGGTGTAAAAGAATACAAGGAAGGAAGAAATTAAAGAATGAAGGGTGTACAGAACAACAGGGAATATTGGCTAAATAAAACAAATTAAAGGAGAAAATGAAGGAAAGCAGAAAAATAGAAATAAATAGCAAAGAAGAAATGTGAGATAAAAGGAAGGGTGACTGAAGGAAAGAAGAGAAAGAATTCATGAATCCAAGGAATTGAAATAAAGATGCATAGAAGATGTGAAAGAATGCTAGGAGCAACATCGGAATAAATGGATAGAAAAAAGGAGAGAAAGCTAGAAAAAGGACTGATGGAATGAGAGAAGAATAGATAGAAGGAAATAAAGATGAAAAGAAAGAATAAAATACACATAAAAACCTAAGAAAGATTATGGAAAGAGGCAGCATGAAAAAAAGAAAGAAAAGTGGAAAAGACTAAGAAGAGGAATAGGCCAATCCTGGTAAATGTGTTGTTTTTGTTCAAATTCCTTTAAAATCAAGCTAAAATATTAAGCATTTTACACCATTTTTTGCAAATTTTCCCCATTAGTACAGTTCCCATGACACTTCATAGGAAGGGTTGGCATTGCTCACTTTACTTGCTCATTTAATGCTACATGTGGGTCAAAGTGGGGGGTATTTGTTTTTTCTTGGCTACTCCCTTGATTGTGAGTTATAGTTGTGTTGTGACCATTGCGAACCGTAACTAGAGAATTTCTGTGGTTTTGAGCCTGACCAAAACATATTTCTTAAGTTTAATGTTGCCAGAAAGCTTCAAATCCAGAAATAAAGTGAAACAGGAAGCATTTGGAAGAGGAAGCAGGACGTGACGTACAGGAGGAATTCTGCCATGATTAGCTGGGATGTTAAGACATTACGGACTGCAAAGGTCACAATGATGATTTCGGGCCCCAGATGTCTCACTTTCTGCTTCTTCTTGGAAAGTTTGAATTGGAGCAATCTTTTGACGCAAACATTGTACAGACTTTGGCAAAAATGAGAAGGAAATACAGAAAAAGTGATGGAAACTAGATGAGAGGCAGGGGAACACTTGGAGGCATATTTACAAGCCCCTATCGCCACCACAACGTCACTTTTCACGCCATTGTGGTGGCGATAGGGGCTTCGTCTTATTTACAAAGCAGCGTTAAGCCATTTAACAAGGCAGTGTTGAGCCACTTGACGTGGCTTAACGCTGCCTTGTAAATAAGGCACCCTTACACACTATACTTAGTGTGAAAGGGGAGGGCAATGGGTGGTGCGGTGGGCGTTCCACCACAACACCTATTGATTTTGACACTGCCGTGTATTTACAAGGGTGGCATAAATAATTGGGCAGTGCCAAAATTAAGACCAGGGAAAACCAGGTCTTACCCTGGCGCAACAAGGTGAAATGTTTAATTTCTCCTCGTTTTTGCTGTCATGAAAATAGCAAAACGCCATTGATTGTTCTTTGATTGTTTATGTGCACGAAGGTGTCCCACAGAAGCTACAAAAATACCATTTAAAGATTGTTTATGTGCAGGAAGGGACATAAACTATCTTCCCCTGCAACTATGGTGCAAGGGTGCCGGTGTTGGTGCTAGGCAGCTAAGTTTTGTACCAGCACCGGGGGAAACTCAGGGCTGCACCATATTGTTGTAAATAAGGTGCAGCCCAACGTTTCAGAAGTGCTCTCACCCTAGCACAACGAGGAGAAAAGTTTAATTTCTCCTTGTTTTTGCTGTTTCCATGCGTGCTGCATTGTAAAGCACACATAGAAACAGCAAAACGCCATTGATTGTTTACATGCAGGAATGTGTCCTTTCCTGCTCATAAACACTTAAAAAATAATTGGGCAGTGCCAAAATTAAGACCAGGGGAAGCCAGGACTTACCCTGGCTCAACAAGGTTAAATGTTTTATTTCTCCTCGTTTTTGCTGTCATGGAAATAGCAAAACGTCATTGATTGTTTATGTGCAGGAAGGTCTCCCTTCCTGCACATAAACAATCTTTAAATTGTAAATCTTTAAAAAGGGAGCCTGCATTGAGGGGAATGATTGTTTATGTTCAGGAAGGTGTCCCTTCCTGCACATAAACAATCATTAACAAAAACAAATGCTGTTTTGCAACTTCTATGTGTGCTGTATTAAGCAGCATGCATAGAAGTGTCAAAACGCCCTTTCAGATTATTTATGTGCAGAAAGGGACACCTTCCTAAACATAAACAATCATCCTCCTCAATGCAGGCACCCTTGCACTATGGTGCAAGGGTGCCTGCATTGGCCGGAGGCAGCTAAATTTAGCGCCAGCACAGGGGGAAATGCAGGGCTGCACCATATTGTTGTAAATATGGTGCAGCCCCACGTTTCAGAAGTAAGGGACTGTGGAGTTACCCTAACATTGCCAAACAGAGAGATAGAGTTGCATGTGCATGTTGAAACAAACACAGAAGTCAAAGGCTGGGAGACTGCTGCAGTCTATGGACCACAGGGAGAATATAGATTCACTGAGATACGCATTGATTACACGGCATAACACCCACAACCTGATTGCGTAGAGCAGTCCTTCACTGTTACTATGAATTTATAACTATTCTATTAATGATGAAACTGTTTTACATGCTTTTCTTTGGAAATATGTGCAAAGTATCTGTAACCAGCATGTGTTAAAGCATAATTCCGTGTTCTATATAACGGTAATTTTCTGGGCTAGGTCAGTACTTTACAAATACTCCCAATAAGGCTCACTGTTGGATTTGTGCCAGTTGGCCATTTAGGTCTGGGAGGCCCACTGAGTAGCCATGCACTCTACAAATCGAATAGAATAAAACATATTGATTCCTGTAATGCATTCTATTATTCAAGATCAGTAAAGTTCTCCAACAATAACTCCTTTTCAGATTCATGAGCTTGAAATGTTTTTTTACTGTTCTTACTTCCAGGATTAGTATGGAACACCATGGATGTTCTAAATTTGGCAATCTGAGGATACCTAAACTGAAGAATAACTATTAGAGATGAAAAACATTACCTTTTTAATGCTTTTTAACTTCAAATGTATCCTTCCTCTTGATCAATGCTTCACCTTCCTCTATCTCCCCAGTTCATAAAGTATGGAAGAATTGAAGAGGTTAATAGAAGGCTTGAGAGCTCGGTAATGACATAGGGATTTAACATAACTTGTAAAACAAGGGCTGTCTTGAAGGGTTGCTCAGAGTGGGGCATTAGGGGCCAGATGTATGAAACAACCATTTTGCGATTCTCTAATTGCGAAAACATGTGATTCACAATTAGAGAGTTGCTAAATGGGATGTACTAGTGCATAATGGCAAAAAAACAGTGATTCCGTAATGAATTGCTATTTGCCACCCCCACTCGCAAATTGCAATTCTCTATTTGGTCACAAAGTGCGAATAGGGGTTCGCAAATAGCGATCGCAAATAGCAACAGCAGTCAGAAATTGTGACTGTGAAGTGCAAATAAAATGACATACTGCTTCCTGGGTCTTGGCAAGGACCCTAACCACAGGAAGTGCTGACCAGAAGAAGCCTGGATAGTAGCCACAGTGTACAGGACATAAATGCTGCACAACACCAGTGAGCAGAGGAGTGCTAGTAGCGTTTGAATATTGCACAGGAATGTCCAGCCACCAGCCACAGAAGGAGAAACCCGCAAGGAAAGGCAAACTAAAGTTCTCAGGAAAAAACTAGAAATAAGGACAGACAAGTGCTGCTACTACCATGAGCAGCTGTTTGGATGTGCATCCTTGACCGTGACTGACACCCAGAAACGCAAGACCTCGAAGGAAATGCAGCTGAAAATTATTGCTGTTGGTGCTGCCCAGTGGTCAGTTGAAGAAATAGAGGTGATACAACTTCCGGTCTCGTACCAAAGAACGTGTGGCTACAGCCTGAGTAAGTACCGGGAAACAGAAAGTGGTCCATAAACCATACCCCCTTCCACGACACTGGAGGCAATGATGGAGACAACCCTGGAGTGAGAGGCTGTTGTGGGATTTGGCAGTCTTGACACATCAGCAGTTGCATCATCACAAGTTAAGTGTACTCCTGTGTCAATGTATGGTAGATGCCTGTAAAGCTAGTACTGAGGCAGACAGAACATAATGGTGCCATTACACAGCAACAGTAGCCTTCATGGTGCATCATAGGACTTGCAGTGTAAAAATTCCAAGGTACACAAAGTGACAGACATTTATTTTAAATAGTGTGTACAACTCAAATGGAATCCCCAAACCACAAAAGTAATAGTGTGTCCTTTCCTCTTATGGATGTACGTGATGAAGATATAATTCTCCAACTGGTGAGGTAGAGGAACAGGTCCCAAAAGATGAGGAAGGATCAGAATTTGGGGATAGTGTACTCACAACACCTCATGCGCACTCCAGCGGTGTGTCATTCTCACCACAGACACCTTCATGTGATGAAGAGGAGCCCATCCAGCTGCCCAACACCATCCAGCCACGAGTTGTCAGCCCCCAACACCATCATACTGCAGTCCATGCCCGTAGGCGCCATAACAGACCTCATGTGCATGCTCCATCTGGCTACCAGTCCAGTGCAGGACAGGAATCAATGTTCTGCCTTAACAAGCTCCATGGGATTTCTTGCACGTGACCTCAGCCTTATCCAAATGCATTGTGAGACTACAAGCAAAAAGGGTCAGGTCAGTGGGGGGTAGCAAGGGCCCATGGCACATCACCACTGCAGTGGAGGCCATACACCCCATGAGAACAGAGCTGTGATTGGCCTGAGTGGGCTTGTTTAACGCTCGCTCATGTCCTAGGAGCCTGTGCCACTACTCCACCCAGCTGTCCAACACAGCTCACGGGGAGAGAAATGAAAGTGTGCATGATGGCTTGGACGGCCTTAGACAGCTGGCAAACCATCATGCGTACTTTACAGTATGAACTACTCCTCCCCTGCACTCCTCTGGCACCGCCCAGGATTGGCTGCCTGCAGCAGAAAGAAAAAGAAAATGATAATAAAATGGTTTTATTATCATTTTATTTTCCTCGTTTCTGTCTGCTGCCTGGCACTCAGCAGGGGGGGTGGCATTCCTCCACCATAGCGGAGGAGCCGCCGCTGAACATGATGGTGGGGGTGTTGAATGCCTGCCTGATAGTGAGGTGAAACCAAGTGTCAGCAGCCTCTCTGCCACTGAAGTCCAAGTGCCACGAAGCAGTTCTACCAATACTCCTGCACCTCCACAAGATGTAGCTACACATAGTGGATATACCTGAAGAAAAATGGAGGATTATTGATCCTGGAGGGTCATGTTTTTGTTTAATGTCAGGTTGGTGATGTAACCAACCAACATGTTTTGGGATATTGCATACGTTGATGTGCTAAATTGTTAATTTCCATACATTTTCTGACACGTTACCATACCGTTTTGTTCACATGCATCATTCCAACTATTGAGCACGCATTTCATTCATCATGGTGATATGCCAATGACTGAACTTGCAAAGTATGGTGTCACAATGTGGTCCCTGCGCTGCCTCCCCTCGGCTGCTCAATTCTCCTCTGGTGGCAGTTGCATTGGTGGAACAGGTTGTTCATACTCTGACTTGCAAACAGACACAGCAATTTGTAGGCCTCTGCAGCAGACAATGTTGTATAGCATGGCACAGGTTACTACCATCTTACATGCAATCTCTGGAGCATATTGCAGGGCACCACCACTTTTGTGGACGCAGATAAACTTGGATTTCAACAGGCTAAATATGTGCTCTGTCTCTGTTTTGGTACCTCCTCCCATTCCGGTTGGATGCCGAGAGGTAGGGTGTGAGGATCCATGGGCGTAGGGAGTACACACTGTCACCTGAAAGATGTAAAATTGTGTAAACCAACAAACTTATTGTATGTCTTGGGCAACTACATTCATGTTTGTACATGTATTTTCAATACCTAATATATATCCATCTGCAAACTCCCCAGTTTCAAGTCGTCTGTAAATGCCGCTGTGCCTAAACATGTAGGAATCATGGGTGCTTCCAGGGAATTTTAGCACAATATCTGTGATTATGTTTTGGCATTGCACACAACCTCTATGTTAAAGGAATGTGTATTTTACAGTATCTAAATAGATATTCATTATGGGATGCTGTACATATGGCTGCGTGTCCCATCTATACACCCTATGACATGGAGTAAATTGGCTACCCTGTTGAAGTCCATTTTGGTGCTTGGTATTTCCTCCGCATTCCTGGGCACATATATGTAGCGGTGGATGAAGATGAGCATGGCATCTAAGAATCTTCTAAAGAAATGCAAAAGCAAACTTTGAGACACCCCTCCTGCAAGACCTATCACATCCTGGTAACATCCATTGGGTAATAAGTGTAATGAGCACAACACCTGCACATGGGCGGAGATTGAATAGCTGTGCTGCGTAATGCTTTCTAAATGTGGCCTTAACAACTCAATAATGTCCAGGAGGACTGAGCTCCTTAGACTGTACTGGTTGTATATTTCTTCCTCTGTCTTATTGAACAGGGTCAGTCTGGTGCGAAAAATCCTTTCCGGTCTCCTCCTCCTTCTCTGCTGCATGGCCAGAATGCACCTCCTCCTTGCTATCAGGTACAGGGCAGCCATTATGCAAAGGCCTGATGCATTCTGGCCCAGTCTTTGTAGTTTGCACCAATTTACCACCTGGTTTGAATTGATGGTAAAGTGCATGTGCAAACAGCTGGAATTGCAAATATTCGTATTTCGCATTTAGCAAGTCGATTTTAATGATTCACAAATACCGACTCGCTAAATGGGGTAGCAAAAATGTGCAAATCGCCATTTTGTCGCATTTCTATTTGGAATTAGTGAATGGGTTTCGTACAAGTCGTACAGCCCATTTTCCAATGGCTAATCCGTTTGTGACCAACTTGCGACTCGCAAATAGGTCGTACATCTGAGCCTAGGTTCCAGACCTCACTCTTTCCAGGACACTGCCTCCTTCAGCTAAATGCATTTATTATTATAGATTAGGAATTGAAAATAAACCCAAGGTCATCATTTAACAAAAAAGAAGCTTACAAGTGTTTACCACTAGATAGCGCCAGATGCAATGTTTTCTCTTTCACTGTAGTGTTTTTTGTTTTTAATACTTAGAAACAGGTGCGCATGGCACCTGGAAAATATGGAGGCAGTGCCCAAAGGGCTCTCTAAATTAGATATTGTCCTAGGCCTCGGAAAACCTTCTGACAAGTCATTGTAAAAGGGATGAGTGGACCAGAGCAAGAGATAGACATGGCTTGTTGTCTTTTTGCATGGAAATATATGTGGCAGAACTACCCTACGCACTGTAAGACCTTCCAGTTCATGGTCGGGCTTTAGGGTAGATCTCCATTTATCCATAATATTTAATTTCAACCTGTCTCAAAAGTTCTCCACGCGTGGTTCCCTCAAGTAAATTTTGAGAGGGCTAAGGGTGGATATTTGGAACGCTGATGCCATCTATAGGATTTTCAATGGAAACGCAGATGTGACTTTTAAGTAAAACTGCATCTGACATTTAAGTCGGCAACGTCTATTATTTGCAGAATTTAGACATGGTAAACATCCGGTATGAAGCATTAAAAAAAATATATGTTATAATTTAGATGTAAAGCAATGGTTCAATGGTGTGAAGATGGCCTTACATGCTGTCAAAGGACTGTTATGTCCTGACCAGCAGGGCCGGACTGGGAACCAAAACCGGCCCTGGCAAAGTGCTCGCCCCCCTCTTTGCCCCCCCCCCCCCCGTGGGTTGGGGGTGCCACCGAGCTCTTTGACATGGCCGGTTTTCGGACGATTTTGATACAGGGCCGATTTTGCAGCTATGCTGCAAAAAAACAGCCCTGTAACAAAACCGGCCCCCAAGGGCCCAAAGCCGGCCCCCCACCTGTGCGGTCCACCGGGGGATTGCCCGGTGCCCGCTACGGCCAGTCTGGCCCTGCTGACTGGGGGTTTGCGATCCCTCGCTCGGATGCGCTGCTAGCAGATACCCAGGGCGGAGAAGATCGGGCCTACAGCTATTAATAATTACAGGACACAGGCAGTTGTAGTTTCCCGATACTGCGCGGGGGTCCCTCACTGAGGCCACGACTGGCAGCAGCGGCAATTTTTTTTACTATTCCCACGTGGTGTGGGACAAACCATTAGTGCTAACATTCAGGGTTGTTATTAGTGTAGTGACCTGCTGGTCACTGTTCTAGTTGTTTTGTCACCAGCCACTCCACGAGGGATGGCTTATACCCCACCCCACACCCATCCAGCACAGGCGTTGTGTGACCCTGGCAATAAAGAGGCCGGGCTCACGTGCCCTGGCCCAGTTCTACCACCTAAGTACAGTGTCTGTGTGGTTACTCTATATGCATGTGATCAAAGGAGACAGCCTCTGCAGCATGGTGCATGGCACGCCACCGTAAGTGAGACTCAGCCTGCACCAGCCCTGTATGTCCCAAGACCGCACACATGCAGAGTGCTGCGGCGCCAGGAAAGTTGCAGCAGCTTGGGAAAAGAATGCAGAGCAGCTGTCCCCCTCTCTCGGGACCATGCGTGTGCCGTCGCACATGGACTGGAAACATATTTCTTTAAAGGAAATCTTACCGGGCAAAGGAGGTATGGCCACTGCCCTGTGGGAGGTCTCAGGCAGAGTGAACCGGCACTCGATCAGTGACGGTGATGGCAGGTGAGAGGGCGACACGGCTGTGCAGCAACCACCGATGGAGCATTCCCTTCCCCTACCCCAGCGACGCCCACGTGGGCAGAATGATGGGCAGCACCTTGGAACCCATCGAGGTCTAAGGGAAAGAGAAAACGGCCGCGGAAAGCAATAATAAGCCCGCAGCGCCCCCTAGTGGACATTTGGTGGTACCGCGAATTGAATACAGGCAATAAACAGGCCTGCAGTATAGGGATAAGTGACTGCTGTGGCCTACGATCAGCGCAAGGAGAAAGGAAGCTAAATCTGTGCCTTTGTGGAAAAAAAAAAACTAATAGGCAACAGTGTATGTGGATACGAGGAAGATTGCCCGACCTGCAGAGAAGAAGTGACTGTGATGGAGGGCATGACACCAGGGTGGCTCCAAAGAAAACAAAAACAGGGAGAGAAAGAAGTATCCCCCAATTCAGCAAGGGAACCTTGAAGTGGATACAATGAGAAAGACTGTTGAGGGCCAAAGGAAGAGAAAACAGAACATACAGACGGTGACTGCAGTACAGAAAAGCTCCTGCGTCTACCCCAGCGATATTGTGCAGGACACTGGCAAGCAAAGAACCCTATAGGTAAAGGCTGTTGAGGCTTGGGTGAAGGAATGCAGTGACGCCTTGTGGCCACAGGTGGTCACTGCAGCAGTAAGGACAACAGTGAAGCACTGCACATGGACAGCAGGTGGAGTACAGGACCGCAGCCCCAAAGCAGCAAGTCTTCGAGGGACCGGAGGAAATGCGCTGCATGCGCACCCAGTGGCAGAAGCCCGCCACCGCAAGGGAAAGAAGTGGATGAAGAACACTCACCAGCAGAACAAGCACCCATCAGTAGAAGACTGGAGAGAATGCACTGCAAGTGCGTCCAGTGAAGTAAGGATGGCACTGCAGGAGGGTGCGCAAGGTACCAGAAGTAGGAATACCCTCAAGTAGAAAATGAAGGGCGCACAGTCGGAAGCGCGCCAAAGACAGACACAGAGAGGATGATTATTCGGGCTGGAGCCCGAGAGCACACTGCAAGGAAGAGGGCCCAGGTGGTCACACAGCGTGACTCATCCTGTGAAGTCGGCCTGAGAGGAGGCTGCAAAGCGAGACCCACGTCGGTGTGGTATAGAGGTGCCTGGAGCGCGCCATCAAGAGAGATGACCTGCCAGAGGACAGTGAAGAGGACCTGCCAGAGGTCAGCGGAGAAGACCTGCAAGAGGTCAGCGGAGAAGACCTGCAAGAGGTCGGCAAGGATGACCTGCAAGAGGTTGGCGAGGATGACTGGCAAGAGGTCTGAAGAGATGACCTGCCAGAAGTCCAAGGAGATGACCTTCCAGAAGAGGTCGGAGAAGCGGCGACCTGAGGAGAGGTCGGAGAAGCGGCGACCTGAGAAGAGGTCTGTTAAGAGGACTGAGGAGAGGTCTGACAAAGAGGATCGAGGAGAGGTCCGTGAAGAGGACCGAGGAGAGGTCTGACAAGATTGAACTGAAGTCAGAAGTAATGAAAGGAAGAAGGTCGCGACGACAGGTCTGGTCACTGAATTAAGAGAATGCATTGTCCTAGGGGTAGGACAGGACCAGGGAGACTCGTGTGAAGTGCACGTCACATGGAGAGGCCTAGTCAGTGAAGACGAGCAAGAAGATGGGACTAGACCGCGTCACGAAGTGAAAGAACAAGAATGAGGAAAGTGTGTGGCATGACGCCACAGCGAAGAAACCGCAAGAAGAAGAGAGAAGAAGAGAGGAGTGTGTGATCTGACAACTTGCACACCAGTAGGCAAAGGTGACCGAGTGCAAGTACATCGGGCATGGAGCACAGTACCTGGAGAACATCGGTGGCACTTGGAGAAACTAGCTATCCATGAGTCTTTGGAACACCTGGTGATTGCAGAGGCGAGCAGGCTGGACCATTCGTGGCATCCACCTTGGGGTCGCATGGGAGACTGGACGGTGAGACTGCTCAGATGTCCTGAAGAAGAGGATCCGACTACTCCACACCAGATCGTGGCGACCCAGGGGCAAAGGCCTCAGGGATGACGGTGAGAGTGGGTTCCACCAGGAGAGATGAGTCTACAGCTGCCCTTCTGCAGGTCCCAGGAAGACGAAGATCTTGTGCTAAGTGGCAGGAGTAAACAACTGCCCTACAGGTGGAGCTAAGAACTTGAAGGTGGGACTTGTAGTGCTTCCTCCACACACACCTAGAGGGTGGCGTTGGAGCGACAAGGCGAAGTACACCCAGTCCAGTGGAAGCCTGGTGAAGAGGGACTCCGGGACATCCTGTGAGAGGGGAACACCTGCAAGAGGGGCATCCTGGTGAGAGGGATGTTTTGCAACTACTCCACCATTCAGAGAGAGAAGCAATGCTGCCTGTGTGGAGATGCCACAACAACCAGGACTGATTGGTGAAAACGTGACATCTATCAGATCCACCATCACTCCACCTGCTCCATCACAAAGAGAGCTATCCCTAGAAAGACATTGGTGTCAACTTCCATGCCCGAAGTCAAAAGAGGACCAGACTCGTAAGGCACCACTGAACTGTGCCAAGCAGAACTGGTGATCCTAGCTGCAGTTGTACCATCGTCTTGTTTCTGCAAGCAGCTGGACAGACTCAGTGGAAGTTCCTATTTATTGTTTTATTCTCTCAAACAGGTTGGACTTTGTTTGTTTCATTTTTGAATAAAATTTTGGAGGGATGTAGTGACCTGCTGGTCACTGTTCTAGTTGTTTTGTCACCAGCCACTCCCTGAGGGCTGGCTTACACGCCACACCCATTCAGCACAGAGGTCACAGGACATGTGACCCTGGCAATAAAAGGGGCCGGGCGCACGTGCCCTGGGCCAGTTCTACCACCTAAGTGTCTGTGTGATTACTCTATATGCATGGGGGCCTAGTGCCCCAAAACATATAATTAGGAACACCCCCGGCTGTGACAGCTCATTAGTATAGCGGGGGTGATGCCATCACAAGGGGCGATACTACAAGCACTGTGGATGCCACTAATGTCTCAAAGAGCCTTCATGGCATTACATGATACTGACCGGAAATTACATTCATTCATACGTGTAAGGGGGCTGCCTCGAGAGGCCTCAATCCCTCACACGTCAGGTGTCAGAAGTACTCAAATTTGCTGGAAACTAGTTCAGTTGATCAGTCATGTTTAAATTGTGTTTGATTTTTTTCCTTCTTCTAAGATGAGTAAAAGGCCCTGGCACATACAAGTTACAGCAAACGCAAGAAGGTTATGCAATGCTGGAAATGTCAAAATAATTTCCCCGGAAGCAATAAAGTGGGGCTGACTATAACTGCAGTAGAGCCATGAGGGGCAGAATCATGAGAGGCAGGGCCATGGAGAAGGGAGCCAATGACAGGACACCTATGCCTTATTTCACAAACTCTGCCACAGAGATATTTTCATAAAGATAGTAAAGATGTTCTTGTAATAGCCACTTAACTTCCTTAAGGGTTTAAACGTATGTAGCAAGTTTCAGGCTACCATACTGTAAGATTGCTATGATGGGTAATGCACTTGTTGGAGCTATCTGTGAGCACTCTGGCCCTTATTTATGAGGCCTTGCATCACTTTTATGCCACCGGTGCCTCACTTTTGTGACGCACCTGCAGCGTAAAAAGTGTGCCATGTTGCACCCTGTTTACAAAGTGACGCATCTAGGCAGATGCTTTACTTTGTAAACCCATGCACCACATTATACCTGCGCCAGGTAAAATGTATGCAGGGTGGGCATTCCCCCGCATTAAGCCTCGTAGAAGTGGCACATTCAAATCTATGAGATATCAATGCACCACTTCTGTGAAGCCATTGCATCAATATCTTACACCTGCCTCACAGCAGGCGTAAGACTGACCCAGGCCCTTTCACAATGGGCTTACCCGATGTGGAAGTGCACATTGCTGGAGTTACATCACTTTTGTGACACACTACAGTAATGTGTAACTTTTGCGCTTACAGATATGTCAGAAATACTAACGTATCTGTAACTCCTTGCGACATGATGCGTTATACAGTAAATATGACGCATCCATCATGTCGCAAGGAGGATGCACTGAGAAGTGACGAATCGTTGCTTTCATGCAGCGATGCGTCACTTCTCATAAATGAGGCCCTCTGTGGTCCTAGGAAAAAATCGTCGTAAAAATATGTGCATGAGCTGAGATACCTTCTACTAGAAACACAATGCATTAAACCTTTGTATTAAGAAGAATACCAAACCACACTCAGTAAAAAAAGAATCATATTTCCTAGGTTTACTCTTGAGTTGCGACACAACACACCTTTATAGTAAATACAATCACAATCCTCCACCTGGATTGTTGAACAAAACCTAGCTCAGGCATCCTGACTCCACACCATTCTGATCAAGATAAAGGCAAGACATTTGTAAACTATATCCCTCCTCCACGGCTGTACTAAATAAGACATTACTTATGATTCAGTGAACTTTTTACTGTGTCGCTCATGAGCAAGATCAAGCATAAATACTGGAGTGACTTGTTTCGGCTGCTTTTCCTGGGAAGTGATGTTCCCAACCTAAAACAACACTAACCCCAAGCAGGTGCAACCACTTGTACACCTTAAAGGTAAACCTCACATGTTCCCAGTAATATGCACTATTCACGGCTTTATACTGTTAATCTTTCAGCCTAAAGCATCTTCAAGCCTATGCTTTGTGGCTGTACATATGGACAAAGGAAATACATAAGGGCAGGGTTTTTCATGTGGGGTGGAGTTATTTCCATACAATATACAGGTTAAATACAAGCCACTCCTGCTTGTATGCAAACATGAAAGTACTAACTTTTGAGGGAGAGAGATAGAGAGAGAGTGTGTATGTGTGCATCTGTGTGAGAGAAAGAGACAGACAAATATTCTGAATGGTGCTAACAGTATAATTTTCAGATCTTATTTTCAGAACTACAAGTTGACATAATTGTGCTGTTAGAATCGGGGGTCTCTGGTTGGCGCAGGTATGTACTTGCGACAAGCAGGGACCCTCTCCTCTAGGTCAGGGCAAAGGATTGCTCTCAGCAGACAACCCCTGCTCACCCTCTAGGTAGTGTGGCGCGGGCAGTCAGGCTAATCTCTAGAGCACATATGATTAAGCACTTGCAATGTCCCACAATAATCACCAACCCACCACACAGAGGCACCAGACTGTAGTTGTAAAAATAAAGCTCTTTATATAAATTTCTCAAGCAGGCTTTTAAATACAGTCTTTGGGCTTTAAACACGGTTCCAGTTACTTGTTTCGGATTTAAGATGCCACAGTTCTTCTTAGTTTAATGTTGGGTGCTGTCTGCACCTCTTTGGGGTCTGTGCACATCGCAGCGCTCTACGTACGCATCGTACCGCTCTTGGTACGTGTCGTACTGCTCTTGGTACGCGTCGTACCGCTCTTCGGAACGATCCCTACTACATCTCACGCTTCCCGCGTGAGCAAGCGTACGGGGACGATGATCTTGCAGGCAGTACGGGCCGAACGGTGGGCCTGCGATCACGCGTACAGTTCTCTGCGATGCAGCCATGCGCTGCCTGTACGCTGGGGGTCAGAGCGCGCCCAAGTCTCTACGCTGCAGCCGTACGCTGCAGGTACGCTGATGCTTTCGAAGCGCACAGTACCTTATTGCTTGTTGGGGATTCGAGGCGACTTCAGTAGTTGTAGAGGGGGCGTCCCACGTCGCGGTGCGGTCTGGCTTCGTAGCGGGCAGCGATGCGTTGTGGGGCGCCTCTTGACTCCGGCATCCGTCGCGATGCTGAGGAAGGCGGGGTGGCGGCTTGGGGTGAATTCAGCGGCGAGGCGCTGCCAACAGGGTATCGTCCAGAAGGGGCGAACTCAGGTGCGGGCGATCTTTGCGGTGGGCTCTACGGCTCGGGGGCCACAGAGACTGGTTGCTTGGACCGGACGGTCCCTTCTTGTGTTGCGAGCTCCGGCTCGAGGGGGCAGCAGTTTGCGATGCTCAGGCCAGGCGGGGCAGGCCATTACGGTGCTCGCTGCGACACAGTCGTCCCAGGGTCACGTTGCTCGGCGGGATGAGGGCGCACAGGTTCTCAGAGTGCGGGACAGGTTCCCAATCGCACTCAGGTCTCTGGAGTCAGCGCTGAAGGGGGCATTCACCAGCAGCAGTTCCCTTCTTCCAGGGAGGGTTAGCGCCCACTGTTCCTGGGGCGCAGTTCAGGAGGCAAGCTCACAAGCAAGCCCTTGGAGATTGTTTAGAGGCACAAGTGAAATAAAAGTCTTTCAGTCTTTTTCTTCTTCTCTCCTTCTTGCAGCAAGGCACCCACCACAGGCCAGTCTCTCAGGCTAGAGACAGTACTCCTCCGTGTAGCTTTCCCAGGTCCTTCTCTTCAGGCAGAGTTTCTTCTTGGTGTAAAGAGGATCTGATTTCTAAGGAGCAGGGCTCCTTCTTTTATACACAGTTTCTTTTGTTCTTTGTGACCAGGGGGCCTGTGCCTGGCTCAGTCCGGTTTTGGAGCACTTTGTTGTGGTGACTCTGCTCTTTCCTTTCAGTGCACAGGGCAGAGACATCAGCCGCTCCACAGGGGGCGGAGCCAGCATTGTGGTGGCAGAGCACAGCCCTATTCAGAGTCAAGGTGTACTCCTCCCACCCATCCTGGTGTAATCTCTCTACCCACCACCTGGCAGCCAGCCTGTCTCCTGGAATTCCCCAGCCCTGCTCCTCACTGAAACTAGGCAGCACACACACACACAGCAGAGGCGGACTGAAATGGTTAGGCAAGTAAATACTAACTTTCTAAAAGTAGTATTTACAAACACAGGATATTAAAATAAACTTTACTAAAAGAAGTATTTTATTATTCTGAGTTCAGGCATACTAAACTTGACTTTCTACCATGCTCTCTGAGTCCGCTGGGATTATAGAGTGTAATAATTCCAGCAGCCCATTCTGGCCTATGGAGAGCAGGTAGCCTTTCAATAGTTAAAAACGAAAATGGCTGTAATTCATTATTAGGACATGCCGCACACATCAGGGCACGTCCTACCTTATGCTTGCAATGCACCCTGCCCTTGGGCCTACCATAGGGGTGACTAATATGTAGTTAAGGGAAGGTTTAGGGACTGGCAAGTAGGTGCACTTGCGCAGTCAGCATGACAGTACCAAACTGCACGCAGGTTCTGCAATGGCAGACCTTAGACACATTTTACTAGGCTGCTTCTGTGGGTGGCACAACCAGTGCTGCAAGCCCACCAGCAGCATTTGTATTTACAAGCCCTGGCACTCCTGGTGCACTTTACTAGGGGCTGATAGTAAACCAAATAAGCCAAACATGGAAACCAATCGATGTATACACTTTTCATAGGGAGCACTTGCACTGTGGCACTGATTGGCAGTGGCACAGTGCCCTGAGCAGCTAACACCAACAAAACACATGAGGCACATCAGCAAAAAAGTGGAAGGGGGACTCACGCCAAGGTGCCAGGTCTAACACGTGTTCCCTCCAGCTGAAATGTGGGGGGAACTACCCTACCCCAGGGAGTTCCTCTTCACTAAGGCGGAAAAACCTGGACAGACCGTCAGCATTGGCGTGATCTGTGCCAGGGCGATGTTCCACCATAAAGTCCATACCCTGTAGGGAGATGGACCACCTCAACAGTTTTGGGTTCTCATCCCTCATTTGCATCAACCATCTGAGGGGCCTGTGGTCTGTCTGAACCCGGAAGTGAGACCCAAACTAGTAGGGTCTTAGCTTCTTCAGCGTTCAGACCACAGCAAATACTTCTCGCTCGATTGCACTCCACCTTTGCTCCCGTGGAAGTAACCTCCTACTAATGAAGGCTACAGGTTGGTCCCAGGCCTCCTCAGTCATCTGTGAGAGAACAGCCCCTACACCATGCTCTGATGCGTCTGTCTGCACTAAGATTTCTTTGGAGAAGTCAGGAGCCAAGAGCACGGGCGCTGTGCACATGGCAGTCTTCAGGGTGTCAAAAGCTTTCTGACAGGTGTCAGTCCAGATCACTTTCCTGGGCTGCTTCTTTGAAGTCAGCTCTGTCAAGGGAGCAACAATGCTGCCATACCCCTTGACAAACCTCCTGTAGTACCCTGTGAGTCCTAAAAAGGCCCTCACCTCTGTCTGGGTCTTTGAGGGCTCCCAAGCCAGGATGGTTTCAATCTTGGGTTGGAGGGGCGCCACCTGGCCGCTCCCCACTTGGTGTCCCAAGTACACCACGGAACCCTGCCCGATCTGACACTTGCTTGCCTTGATCGTGAGGCCTGCCTTGCGCAGTGCCATCAACACTTCCCAGAGGTGGTGCAGGTGTTCTTTCCATGTGCCACTGAACACTGCGATGTCATCCAGGTAGGCGGCGCTGAACTCGGTCAGCCCAGCCAACACCTGGTTGACCAACCTCTGGAAGGTGGCAGGGGCATTCTTCATCCCAAATGGCATAACCCGGAACTGGAAATGCCCATCTGGTGAGGAGAATGCGGACCTCTCTTTGGCCCCATCAGTCAAGACGATCTGCCAGTACCCAGACGTCAAATCAAACGTGCTGAGGTACCGTGCAGCCCCTAACCGATCGATGAGCTCATCAGCTCTGGGGATGGGGTGCGCGTCAGTCTTGGTGACTGAATTGAGTCCTCTGTAATCCACACAGAACCGGAGTTCGGGTGTGGCACCCGGCGCTGCAGCCTTTGGGACCAAGACCACTGGGCTGGCCCAAGGACTGTTGGAGGACTCAATCACCCCTAGAGCAAGCATCTTTGAGACATCCTCTTTGATGCAGGCTCTGATCCTGTCAGTTACTCTGTAAGCCTTGTGCTTCACAGGCAAGCTGTCTCCTGTGTCCACATTATGGACGCACCAATCTGTGACACCAGGAACCTGGGAGAACAGGTCAGGAAACTGCCCCAGCAGCTGGCGGCAGTCATCCTGTTGCTCAGGGGTCAGGGTGGATGAGAGGTTAACTCCATCCACTGACCCGTCCCGCTCTGAGGCTACCAGGAGGTCAGGAAGAGGCTTGGACTCCTCTTCCGCCCCATCATCTGTGGCCAAGAGCATGCCCACTTCGGACCTCTCCAAGTGGGGCTTCAGTCGATTGACATGTAGGACCCTCAAGGGGTTCCTGGGAGACTGCAGGTCCACCAAATAGGTGACAGGACACTTGCGCTCCACAATCTCAAAGGGTCCGGTCCACTTGTCTTGGAGTGCACAATGCTCCACAGGGGCCAGGACCCACACCTTTTGTCCAGGTTGAAGCTCAACCAGAGTGGCATTCTGGTCGTACCACCGCTTCATTTCCTCCTGGCTGGCTTCCAGATTTGCCTCAGCATGTTGCCTGAAACGCCTAGTCTGGTTCCTGAAGGCCAGCATGTAACGGTATACATTCTGGGGAGGTTTCCTGGGAGATTGCTCCCAGCCTTCCTTGACCAGACTGAGAAATCCTCGTACTGGGTGGCCATACAGAAGCTCAAAGGGACTGAACCCTAGAGACTTCTGTGGCACCTCACGGTACGCAAAGAGAAGGCATGGTAAGAGGATGTCCCACTTACGCCTCATGGGTTCCTCAAGAACCATAATCATGCCTTTTAGGGTTCGGTTGAATCTCTCAACCAACCCGTTTCCTTGGGGGTGGTAAGGGGTGGTGAACTTGTAGGTTACACCACACTCTTGCCAAAGGGATTTCATATATTTCGATATGAAATTGGTGCCCCTGTCAGACACCACCTCTAGAGGGAATCGCACTCGGGAGAAAATTCCCATCAGTGCCCGTCCCACCACGGGGGCCGTCACTGTCCTCAGAGGGATGGCTTCAGGGTACCGGGTGGCATGGTCCACCAAGACCAGGATGAACCTGTTGCCCATGGCTGTCTTGGGGTCCAGTGGCCCCACAATGTCAATCCCCACTCGCTGGAATGGGGCACTGACCACGGGGAAAGGTTGGAGTGGAGCCTTTTGCTTCCTTCCATTCTTACCACTTGCCTGGCAAGTCTGGCAGGTCCTACAATGAGCATCTGAGCTCTTGTGCATTTGAGGCCAATAAAAGTGGGTGACAAGCCTCTCATAGGTCTTGTCCTGCCCCAAATGCCCTGCTAATGGCACATCGTGAGCCAGCCCCAGTAGGGAGGCTCTGAACTTCTGGGGTACCACCAGCGCACGGGCTGACCCAGGTTCAGCAACCTTAGGCTCTGAATACAGGAGGTCATTCTCCCAGTAAATGAAATGTGTACCGGACTGATCACCATTGGCCTGGGCTGCAGCCTGCTGCCGCATACCTACGAGAGAGGGGCATTCTCTCTGCTCCCTGCAGAATTCCTCCCTGGAGGGGCCTCCTTCTTGCTGCCAATGGGTCAGCTCCGGCAGGTCCCCCAGTTCGGCTATCTGTTCCCCGGTAGGCTCCAGGGTCTGCTTCCTCCTGGGCCATGGGAACTTTAGGGGCCGGTTTCCCGCGCCTCCTGCGCCCTCTCCCTAAGGCCGGTTCCAGGGCCTCTCCCTCAGGCTCCAGGATCTCTTGAACACCCCTACTGGCTGCCATTGACCGGGTGGTCACGCACGTCCAGTCGGGTAAACCCACCATCCGCAGGTGAGCTGTCTTCTCCACCTTTTCCCAAGGGGAGCTCTCCAAATCATTTCCTAGGAGACAGTCTACAGGCATGGCAGTTCTAACAGCGACTTGCAGAGTACCAGAGACCCCCTCCCACTCAAAGGGAACTTGAACCATTGGATAACGACTCTCTGTGTTGTCAGCATTGACAACCCGACAATAGGCATGGGGTACAACTGCTCTTGAGATACCAGGTGCTGCCGGACTGCAGTCACACTGGTGCCTGTGTCTCGAAGAGCCTCTACCTTCCTCCCATTGACGGTCACTACTTGCCCATATTTCTTAGTGGTGGAGGGCAAGTAGGTTTCAGGGACCATTTCACTGTCTCCTAGTGAGACTAGGGTCATCTGGACGGGGTCCCACCCACCTTGGACTTCTACCTCCTCCCCAAAGGCTACTGTAGCCATCTGCCTGGGTGAAGCACCAGTGGGTGCTGGTTTTACATACTGGCGACACTTGGGATCACTGGCAAAGTGACCCAGCTCACCACATTTATAACATTGTGGGGGCCCCTTGGGAACAGGTTTAACTGTCGGGCCCCTGCCTGCTTCGGGGGTGGGGGAGGCTGAGAACCTGTCTGCTGGTTCCCTTGGGTATTACTTTGGGGGCCTTTTGGGAACCCTTTCTGTTTTCCCCTGTCCCCCCACTCTTCTGCTGGGGACCCTGCCCACCCTTGGCGGAGTCTCCCACGTGACCCTTGTGGACCCTGGTGCTGACCCAGCGGTCCGCCTCTTCAGCAAGCTTCCTAGGGTTAGTCAGCTTGCTATTAATCACGTGTTGGCGTAGCTCAGAAAAACAATTAAGGGACAAGTGCTCCCATGCAATTAAATCAAAGAGACCTTGGAAATCATTCACTTTGCTACCCTTCACCCAGCCATCCAGTGCTCTGCAGAAAAAGGTTACATACTCCACATAGGTACTCCCAACAATCTTGGTACACCCCTGAACCTTTGTCAATATAATTCAGGAGTTAGCCTATACCTGGTCATTAAAGCTTCCTTCATGTGGGGGTAAGAGTTATAGACTTCAAAGGGCAGATCTAAGAGTGTGTCCCGCCCCTCACTGAGGAACCGCCCACACAACCCCGCTCCCCAATCTCTCTCAGGGACCCGGTGGGAGGACATGGCTACCTCATAGGCCTTGAACCACTGGCCTAAGTCATCATTCTTAAAATACTCTTTTACTACATCTTTTGGCATGTACACCCTTACCTGCACCGGCGTTGCGCTGCCACCAGAGGGAGTGTTTTCCAATCTTTTGGCTTCCAGCTCCCTCATTTTCATTTCATGCTCCCTCTGAATTTTCCTTTCTTCCAGAGCCATCTTCTTGCTTTCTAGCTCCAATTGGCCATTTAATTTCAGCTCTGCCAATTTAATTTCATGATCCCTGGTGGCCTGTCTGTCTGCCAGCTCCTCTGGCAACAGGCCTCTGCCAAAGTTATGAACGCTATCCGCTGGTTCCACTGGTACAAACTCCTCAGGTGCATTCCTTGATTCAATCCAGGCTTTCAGCGCCTTGTAGAGATCTGGATTGATCCTGCATCCTACATGTGGAACCTTGAACTTCCTGCAGAAGTACTTGAGTTCGGATTTCTTGTAGCTGTTCAGTTTTGACTCATCCCATTCTACCTCTTCTATCTCAGAGGCTTCAGATGTTGTTTTCTCTATGCTGTTTGGGCCAGGCATGACTCCAAACGCAAGGGATCTTCTTTCTTGACAAGCAAAAATTAAAGGTCTGTGGCTCAAGCTACTAGACTGTACTCACTGTGCAATGGTTAATAATCACTGCGCAGACACTACAAATGCAAATCCGTAATCCTCACCGCTGCCACCAATGTTAGAATCGGGGGTCTCTGGTTGGCGCAGGTATGTACTTGCGACAAGCAGGGACCCTCTCCTCTAGGTCAGGGCAAAGGATTGCTCTCAGCAGACAACCCCTGCTCACCCTCTAGTTAGTGTGGCGCGAGCAGTCAGGCTAATCTCTAGAGCACATATGGTTAAGCACTTGCAATGTCCCACAATAATCACCAACCCACCACACAGAGGCACCAGACTGTAGTTGTAAAAATAAAGCTCTTTACATAAATTTCTCAAGCAGGCTTTTAAATACAGTCTTTGCACTTTAAACACGGTTCCAGTTACTTTTTTCGGATTTAAGATGCCACATTTCTTCTTAGTTCAAGGTTGGGTGCTGTCTGCACCTCTTTGGGGTCTGTGCGCGTCACAGCGCTCTTCGTACGCATCGTACCGCTCTTGGTATGCGTCATACCGCTCTTGGTACGCGTCATACTGCTCTTCGGAACGATCCCTACTACGTCTCACGCTTCCCGCGTGAGCAAGCGTACGGGGACGATGATCTTGCAGGCAGTACGGGCCGTACGGTGGGTCTGCGATCACGCGTACAGTTCTCTGCGATGCAGCAGTGCGCTGCCTGTACGCTGGGGGTCAGAGCGCGCCCAAGTCTCTACGCTGCAGCCGTACGCTGCAGGTACGCTGATGCTTTCGAAGCGTACAGTACCTTATTGCTTGTTGGGGATTCGAGGCGACTTCAGTAGTTGTAGAGGGGGCGTCCCACGTCGCGGTGCGGTCCGCCTTCGTAGTGGGCAGCGATGCGTTGTGGGGCGCCTCTTGACTCCGGTGTCTGTCGCGATGCTGAGGAAGGCGTGGTGGCGGCTTGGGGTGAATTCAGCGGCGAGGCACTGCCAACAGGGTATCGTCCAGAAGGGGCGAACTCAGGTGCGGGCGATCTTTGCGGTGGGCTCTACGGCTCGGGGGCAACAGAGACTCGTTGCTTGGACCGGACGGTCCCTTCTTGAGTTGCGAGCTCCGGCTCGGGGGAGCAGCAGTTTGTGATGCTCAGGCCAGGCGAGGCAGGCCGTTACGGTGCTCGCTGTGGCACAGTCGTCCCGGGGTCACGTTGCTCGGCGGGATGAGGGCGCACAGGTTCTCAGAGTGCGGGACAGGTTCCCAATCGCACTCAGGTCTCTGGAGTCAGCGCTGAAGGGGGCATTCACCAGCAGCAGTTCCCTTCTTCCAGGGAGGGGTAGCGCCCACTGTTCCTGGGGCGCAGTTCAGGAGGCAAGCTCACAAGCAAGCCCTTGGAGATTGTTTAGAGGCACACGTGAAATAAAAGTCTTTCAGTCTTTTTCTTCTTCTCTCCTTCTTGCAGCAAGGCACCAACCACAGGCCAGTCTCTCAGGCTAGAGCCAGTTCTCCTCCTTGTAGCTTTCCCAGGTCCTTCTCTTCAGGCAGAGTTTCTTCTTGGCGTAAACAGGATCTGATTTCTTAGGAGCAGGGCTGCTTCTTTTATAAACAGTTTCTTTTGTTCTTTGTGGCCAGGGGGCCTGTGCCTGGCTAAGTCCGGTTTTGGAGCACTTTGTTGTGGTGACTCTGCTCTTTCCTTTCAGTGCACAGGGCAGAGACATCAGTCGCTCCACAGGGGGCGGAGCCAGCATTGTGGTGGCAGAGCACAGCCCTATTCAGAGTCAAGGTGTACTCCTCCCACCCATCCTGGTGTAATCTCTCTACCCACCACCTGGCAGCCAGCCTGTCTCCTGGAATTCCCCAGCCCTGCTCCTCACTGAAACTAGGCAGCACACACACACACAGCAGAGGCGGACTGAAATGGTTAGGCAAGTAAATACTAACTTTCTAAAAGTAGTATTTACAAACACAGGATATTAAAATAAACTTTACTAAAATAAGTATTTTATTAGTTCAGGCATACTAAACTTGACTTTCCACCATGCTCTCTGAGTCCGCTGGGATTATAGAGTGTAATAATTCCAGCAGCCCATTCTGGCCTATGGAGAGCAGGTAGCCTTTCAATAGTGAAAAACGAAAAAAACGAAAAACGAAAATGGCTGTAATTCACTATTAGGACATGCCACACACATCAGGGCATGTCCTACCTTATGCTTGCAATGCACCCTGCCCTTGGGCCTACCATAGGGGTGACTAATATGTAGTTAAGGGAAGGTTTAGGGACTGGCAAGTAGGTGCACTTGCGCAGTCAGCATGACAGTACCAAACTGCACGCAGGTTCTGCAATGGCAGACCTTAGACACATTTTACTGGCTGCTTCTGTGGGTGGCACAACCAGTGCTGCAAGCCCACCAGCAGCATTTGTATTTACAAGCCCTGGCACTCCTTGTGCACTTTACTAGGGGCTGATAGTAAACCAAATAAGCCAAACATGGAAACCAATCAATGTATACACTTTTCATAGGGAGCACTTGCACTGTGGCACTGATTGGCAGTGGCACAGTGCCCTGAGCAGCTAACACCAACAAAACACATGAGGCACATCAGCAAAAAAGTGGGAGGGGGACTCACGCCAAGGTGCCAGGTCTAACCCGTGCTAACAAAGCAGAGAATTGAAGCTGCAAAGCTATGAGGACTGAATGCTAAGAGGAGCATGCCAAAATGCTGATATCTGACTGCAGACCATATGGCTTTATAAAGTATGTTGGGATAATTACACTCTTTGACATAAAAATAATTAGGGAGCTCTAATAATTATTCAGCCAATAAAACAATCATGAGTCTGTTATGCTATATTATAGCAATCATGAGTCTGTTATATTATATTGATTTGTCTAGTGCACTAATCACCTGAGATGGTATCCAGGCGCTTGGACAGGTGTGTAGGTTTGCTGTTCCCAATGTGCTAATACAAAGAACCATTTGTCTTATTTATGAGCCCCTGCACCACCTGTGCAGCACTTTTTTTGATGCACCTGCCGGGCAGTGTGCTGGCCCATATTTACAAGGCCATGCAAAGCCACCCTTCGTGGCTTTTCATGGCCCTGTAGATATGGCCCCTTTTCACGCATCACTTTGCGTGAAAGGGGCGAGCCATAGGTGTTGATGGGGTGTTCCCACCCAACACCCATGGATTCTGCAGCATTCCCAGATTTAAAACGTTTCGTAAACCTGGGAATGCGTCAGAATCCTGCGCCTACCCATGGGAGGCGTAAGGAGGCACAACGAGGAGAATTACTTATATTTCTCCTCAGTTTTTCCTCTTTCTATGACTGTTTGCATACTGTAGCACGCATAGAAAGAGGAAATCACCATTAATTATTATTTTTGGGCAGGAAGGTGTCCTTTTCTGCACAACAACAATCATCCCACTACGCAGGCACCCTTGCAACATTGTGCAATGGTACCTGAAATGGCGCATGGTACTCAATTGTGCACCAGCAGAGGGGAAAGCACAGAGATGCGTTGTATTGTAAATATGACACATTCCTGTGCTTTTAAAGTGACGCAGTTTGGAGCAGCATCATTTTGTTGTAAATGAGGCCCTAGGTCTTCAGCTTCTTGCAGGATTCAAGAAGCGAGGAGGAGCCTCTGATGTGTTGAGGGTGGTCGTTCCATGCCTTGGATGCAATGTATTAGAATGAGTGACCTCCAGCTTTGCTTATGCAAATGAGAGGAATGTGTGCGAGTGAGAGTGAGATAAAGCATTGGTTTCTGGTGAGTTGGTGAAAACGTATACAGCTGTTCAGGTATTCGGCCCCTGTTTTGTATAGGGCTTTTGAATGTGTGCGTGAGAAGTTTGAATTGGCTGCACTTATGAATGGGGAGCCAGTGAAGCTTCCTGAGGTGCAGTGTGATGTGGGTGTGGCATGTGAGGTCGAGTATGAATCTTGCAGTGCTGTTCTGGATGGTCTGGAGTCTATGTAGGAGTTGTTTGGAGATTCTGGCATAGAGAGTGTTGCCATAATCCAGCCTGCTGCTGATGAGTGCTTGCGTGAGGGTCCGCCTGGTGTTTTGAGGCAACCATTTGAAGATTTTTCGCAAAATGTGTAGGATGTGGAAGCAGGGAGTCCACACTTCATTGACTTGAGCTGTCATGTTGAGATTGTCATCTAGGATGATCCCTATATTTTTTGCGTGGTTGGTGGATGTTGGTCCTAGCTTAGATGACCACCAGATGGAGTCACATAGGGAGGTCTTGTTGCTGAAGACCAGTGCTTCTGGCAGTGGTTGTTTTGTCTGTAAGGGGGAGGTTGATTTGAGTGTCATCAGCGTAGGAGATGACGGTGATGTCTTTTGATCAGATGATGTTGGTGAGCTAGCATCTGAGAATACATATGCAGGAATTAAGTTGAGACTAGACTAATTGAGTAGGTAATGTTGTGATATGTGATAAAATATGGTTGGGGTTTTTAAATATTCATTTTGTTTTCTATCATGACAATTCAGATTACCATGATTATTGTCATAATTCTGAATCCCAAGATTTATGCTATAATAAATAACTGCATGCTGTAACATGCCAGCAAAGGTATATATCTATTGTTTCTAGGGCCCAGGATGGGGATCTATATACAGCACTCACCTTGCAGATGAGAGTTGTTCTGAGAGGGTTGTTTGACTCTTAGTTCTACTTATCCGTAGGACCACTGCCTACCCTTAAAAACTAGTTTGTTTAACATTCTCAAAGGGAAAGGGATTCCTTAGAATGGGTCACCACCAATTTAGAATCGGTTGTAAAGTATTACTGTTTCTCAAAATAATTAGATTGCAAAACATTAATACATTCCACTGCAATTCGGTATTTGAAAGGGATGCCTTACACTCTGGGGGTCAGATTTACAATGAAAGTGACTCAGTGCACTCCGCAAGCCATTTGGCTGCACCGCACTGAGTCACTTTCAAAGCACAGGGATGCGATATATTTACAACAATATGTCGCATCTCTGTGCGTAAATTTCCCCTGCGCTGGAGCACAAACTGCAGCCATACGCCGGCTCAGGCACCCTTGCACCATGGTGCAAGGATGCCTGCGTCGTGGGGAGATTGTTTTTGAGCAGAAAGGGGCACCTTCCTGCACAAAAATAATCACTACAGACATTTTCCTCTTTCAATGTGTGCTGTAGAATGCAGCATGCATTGAAAGAGGAAAAAACGAGGAGAAATGAAAACATTTCCCCACGTTGCACCTCGCTACGCCACCCGTATGGTGGCGTAGCATTCAGACGTATTTCCAGATTAACGATTCCTTGTAAATCTGGAAATGTGTCAGATTCCATGGGTGTTGCGTGGGAACAGCCACAGCAACACCCATGGAACACCCCTTCCACGCAAAATGCTGCATGTAAAAGGGCCATATTTACAAGGACAGGAAAAGCCACGCAGGCTTTTCCTGTCCTTGTAAATATGGAGTAGTAAAATGCGCCACCGGCGCGTCACAAAAAGTGACAGACTGGTGGCGCAGGGAGCTTGTAAATCTACCACCCTAAACACTCTCCTTCAAAATTCCGAATTGGAATTGGGTCGCAAACGCTAATTGTGACTCGGTAACAGGTTACCAAATCACACTTTGGTGTTTGTACATTTTTAAAAACATGTTTGCGGTTGCAAACAGCCTGATTCTAAGAATCTGGGCGTTTTCAGCCTCAAAAAGGCTTTGTACCTATGTCACAAAATGAATATAACATGGGTAGAGTGCTATGCGATGTTAGAAAGTCAGTGCAGTTCTGGAGTACCCTGCCAGTCTCTATCATGGGCAGAATAGCACATGCTGAGATGACAATCCTCCCCAGGTGCCCTTACACTTATAAATACATTCTGATTCCTGCCGTGATCCACTTTCAAAGGATTAGATACCCTTTTGACCTCGTAGGAAAGAAAAGCAGAGTGAAATTAGAAGTGTTTAAAAGAAATAGGATTGAGGGAGGACTGGAATGACCTGATTTAGAATTATATTAGACGGCAGCACAGCTGCAGCATTCCGGCAAGCGGTGCGAGGGGAGGGCTAACAGCTGGGAGAAAGGATGATTAAGAGGCACACTCGCAGGAGGCCGTCTCCGACCCGCCTTATGAGAGGCAGCGGCGCATTGGGATGCATGTCACCTGTGGTAGGGCACGCCGCTACAGTATGGGAAGACACGGGAAAAGAATTCTAGGTCAAGATATGGTGGTTCCGATGGTTTCTCGGTTTTTCGCAGCGCATGTCTGTGTCCTGATGGAGGGAGGGATGCTATCTCACTCATGAAGATTTGTGTCTGGGAGAAGAACTTGTAAGTTTTGAAGAAGTCCGGGAGGTGTTTGAGATAGCACAGGACAGTTCCTTCAAGATGCCAATCTAGCTAGTACTGCTAGGGGACTAGGGTACTAGAGATGGGTCAATACAGATGAGTGATCTCACAGCTGCACATGGTTCTGAAACAAGATAGATGGGACAAGCCTTTAGTTATTATACGACATTGGGATTTAGACCTAGTTACCCACTGACGGACGGTAATCGGCAGATAGCCTGTGCTCAGGTAAGGGAGGGCTCTTTTTTAATGATCGGTTTAAACTAACACAAATCAACTTCCTACACCACACCTACCTACCTCACACTAGCTAAACTGCATAAAACATACCCGCTTCTGCCTAGTGTTTGTAATAGGTGTGGGGCAGGGGAGGCCTCCTTTCTTCATGTGACAGGGTCATGTAATATGCGACAGTACCATGGGGATGCGATTATCCTCAAGACACAGAAGGCGACAGGACTGCGGCTAGAGAACTCCCCAAAACAGTTTCTTTTGGGGGAGGGATACCGAAATCCAAGAACAAAAACCTACAACAGAAATGTGTGCTCTTGGCATCGCTGTTGGCTAAGCGCCGCATGGTGATCAAATGGCGAGACGCCAGACCTCCTGAGGTGACCCGGTGGGAAAAAGATGTGCTGGAATGGGCTTCAGCTGAGGACATCAGAATGCAGTCAGTTACAATGAATGTGCAGGCCCCGCGAGACTTGCAAACCGGGGTAGAATTGACAGTGGGTTTTGGGGATGGTGGGAGGAGGTGGGGAGGCAGGGAGTGATACAGAGAAAGAATTGTTGTTATGCAGCCCTCCTTTTTCTTGTGTATGTCAAAAGCGATCTCACCAGATCAGTCCAGGGGGCATATGAACAAGGACGTGGCGGAGCGTTGCATTAGCTTTTTTGGCTTAACACAGCGCTCTGCCACTTCTGAAATGCAGGGCTCCACCGTATTTGCAAGGATACTGTGCATCCTTGCATTTCCCCCTGCGCTGGCACTAATTTAGCTGCCTAGCGCCACTGCAGGCACCCTTGCACCAAAGTGCAAGGGTGTCTGCATTGAGGGGAAGGATCGTTTATGTTCAGAAAGGTGTCCCTTTCTTTACATAAATAATCTGAAAGGGCGTTTTGAAACTTCTATGTGTGCTGCTTAATACAGCACACATAGAAGTTGGTTAAATTTGGTTAAATGATTGTTTATGTGCAGGAAGGGAAACCTTTCTGCACATAAACAATCAATGGTGTTTTGCTGTTTCTATGTGCGCTGCACAACGCAGCACACATGGAAACAGCAAAAACAAGGAGAAATTAAACTTTTCTCCTCGTTGCGCCAGGGTAAGACCAGGTTTACCCTAGTCTTTATTTTGGCGCTGCCTCATATTTACGACACCCTTGTAAATATGGGGCAGCGTCAGAATTAATGGGTGTTGCGGTGGAACGCCCACTACAACAACCATTGCCCACACCTTTCACACTAAGTATAGCGTGAAAGGGTGCCTTATTCACAAGGTGGGGCTAAGCCACATTAGGTGGCTTAACGCACCCTTGTGAATAAGGTGAAGCCCCTATCACCACCACAACGTCGAGAAAAGTGACATTGTAGTAGCAATAGGGGCTTGTAAATATGCCCCAAGGCGTTCTATCCCCACCCGCTCAACTTTCAAGCTGCCAGTTTCAACTGCCAGATTGACAAAATCAGGAATTAAAGAGGAGCTGGTTGAACAAGCAATTGGAGATGTTGAACTATTGTTAACTGGGTCCATATTGAGAACAATGGCCGCCTAGCTCAAAATGAGGCTGTCAGAATCATCTCTGCCTCCATCCTCCGAATCCCCTGAAGCATCCTGGGAAGGAGAGGAATTGGTGGATAAGTGTACAGAATGTCCAGTGTCCATGAAATCACTAGAGAACCTGTCCCCCATGCTTCTTTGTACCACGTCTCTGTTATACCAAACGTATATAGTGCATATTCATCAATGTTTTTTGGGTGCCGAGGTAAAGGGAGGCACCATCCGGTCGGGTTAGTAGCAGAATGCTTGTGTGAATAGCCACATTTTCAACAGATTCCTGAAGCTCATATAGTTTGCTGCTAATCTAATTTCAGTCTGGAGTGAGTTCCAGATATGGGGACCTATCACGGAAAATCTTGCTTCTCCCGGCCTCTTTCGCTTGAATCTCGGCACCATTAGGAGGTTCAGTTGAGCTGATCTGAGATTGCACTTCAAGATATAGCTCCAGATTCTTGATATAAACTGCGAGCTTTTATTATGAAGTGATTTAAAAATAACACAGCCTATTATA
Organism: Triturus cristatus; assembly: GCF_964204655.1. Lineage (NCBI taxonomy): Eukaryota > Metazoa > Chordata > Amphibia > Caudata > Salamandridae > Triturus > Triturus cristatus. Next base: position 484,258,226 of record NC_140590.1, on the reverse strand, counting down.
AAGGTGGACCGTTGAGACACCAGGAGCCAATGTAACTTCATCAATGGTTTAATATGACAGTGCCTAAATTGTTGATAGATCAGTCTTGCTGCTTGATTTTGTGCTGTTTAATTTCTTTGGTTGAGGACCGTTGAAAGTCCCAGATAGAGGGCATTACTATAGTTGAATTTTGATAGGTCTAATGCAATGATGATTTGAATGATCGCTTTCATTGAGAAGAATTTCCTAATTTTCCTTGGTTGGAGGAAACATGAGGAGGTTACAGCTCCTATCTGTGATTTCATGGATAGATTCTCGTCAATTTGAATAACCAGGCTTTTTACAGCTTTCTTGGGTATAGAGGGAGATCCCATCTCCGTCGACCAATAAGAAAAGTTCCAGTGGTTAAGCTTGTTATTTGTGACGACAATCTCTGTCTTTTCAGAGCTGAGCTTCAATTGATTATTGTTCATCTAATCTCTGATATATAACATAGTGTTTTGGAAGAACTCCATTGATTCTGATGTGTCATCAATGGTAAAAATCAGCTGCATGTCATCAGCGTAGTTATACATTTTCGCTTTCTGCTGCTGATGGGTGTGTACCAGAGGGCGAATATAAAGGTTAAAAAGGTGTGGGGATAAAGAAGATCCTTGTGGTACTCCACAATTCAAGTGGACCTTGGCTGAACAGTAAGGAGAGAGGTGAACCGTTTGGGAGCAGTCTTTGAGGAAGGATTTCATCCAATTTAGGGCAACCCCTTGTAGACCCGTGGCCTTGATTCGGTCGATCAAATTCACGTGATCCACATTGTCAAAGGCGTATGATAGTTCTAGTAGACCAGTGCCTGGGTGCTGCCTCCATCTGCTTTTTCTCTCATGTCATCAACCACCGACAGAATAACAGATTCTGTTGAGTGAGTGGGACGGAATCCTACCTGGTGGGGATCAAGAAATTTAGAGTCCTCTAAAAATGAGAATAAGTGTTGTGTAGCATGAGCCTCTAGGAATTTTGCTAAGTAGGGAAAAAGAGATATTGGTCTGTAGTTTTTCAGCGACAGAGGGTCCTCCCCTGTTTTTTTCTGGATTGAAATTACCACGGCCTCTTTAAAAGACTGAGGGACACAGCCCCGGATTAAAGATTTATTCAAAAGTGATTAAGCAATTTCTGAAAAATAAAATGAAATAGTTTTTGGCATCTGTGAAGGGCACGCATCTTTCAGAGATTCCGATTTAACTTTTGTCATTAGTTCCATGAGGTGATCTTGGCTACTGATAGGAAAAGTTGAGAGATGAGTGAAGTTTCAATTTATAGGAGAAGTCTTTATGTCTAACGTTCTGGTGTGAATGGTATCTTTTATCTCCTTTATTTTATCCACAAAGAATGAGTTTAAATCACTGCATAATTTTTGTGTGGTAATGACTGGTAATGTTACTCAATCCGGATTTGATAGGTCCTGATATTTTCAAAGATACATTTTGGGTTATTTTCAGAGTTTATGGTTTTGTTTGAAATTTTTTTTATTTTGGCTTGCAAAATAGATTTTTTATAATTTTTCATGCTTTGGACAAAATGTCCTTATTTTCAGGCAGATAGGTATTCCACCATTTCCATTCTACCCGGCTCAGTTTTAATTTGGCTGTCTTTAAATCTTCTGAAAACCATTTGGTCACCTCATAGCGTCGTATAGATCTTGTTCTTTGAGTTGGGGTATGTATATTGCTGGGCATCTTTTGCCAGCCTAATATTGCCTCCTCAAATTCATCCAGATTCCCAATAGAGAAGGGCACATTAGATGCCAGGGTGTCATGGAAGGATTTAATATTTATACAGTTCCAATTTCTAGAGCTAGTCCCCAGACGAGTAGTAAGTTTAGATAGAGCAAGCTCATCTAGTGTGAAGCTAATTAGGTGGTGGTCTGACCAATCGCATGGAGATAGGGTAAGCTTGGATATGATAATGTTTGTGGACCAAACCTGGTCCAGAGTGTGACCCTTAATGTGTGTTGGCACAAATATATGTTGGGCAAGGTTAAGGCCATGCAGCATATCGGTCAGGTCCCTTAAGTCTTGACCCCCAATCTCCTCATTTGCCCAACAGTTCAGGTCTCCAAGTAGCAGGATTTTTGCATGGTAAATAGTCAGAGAGGACATAATGTTGGCCAGGCATTGAGGGAATTCCTGCATATGGTCTGGTGGTCAAAAGAATGCACACCAAGAGGGAGATGGGTGATTCCAATTCGATCAAGATGTTATCAATGAAAGGAATTTGTATCGAGGTGAGTTTGGTGAATACAAACGAAATGAGGACGAATAGTGATTGATAAGAACGCAAATAGAGCCATGTTTTATAGGCTGAAACAGGTCACTACCAACTGAAAAACGTGTGGGCTGAGTTGAAAATTCACTGACAATGATATAGTTCTGCTGTGACTGTCTGCTTCTTAATGGTCTCTGCCTGATTATGCATCACTTTTATCAGTAGCAGATTTTACTCTGACAAGACAAAGATCCTCCTGGCTACTCTGGCTAAGTATTGACTTCTTGTCCTCCCTTGCCTATTTATATTGCCATCTAGTTGCGTCCTTAGCAGAACCACGTTGCTGGCTAGATCCCCCAAAAAACCTTATAGATCATTCTACATTGCTGACAATTCCTTCCAATTGCAGGATGGCAGCTTTTTTGAATGGGGCCAACTCAAGACAATGTCCTTGTTGCCCAATGTTGCACCCCACACCCACTGAGTTGCATCTGTTTTAAGGACCAGAGGAAGAGGCTCTTGCATAGAAACCTATTTCTGTAGGTTCTCTGGGACCAACCACCACTGGAAATCCTGTACAATTTCCTGAGACACTGGTATGACACCTTCAATCTATGCAGTTGCACTTCGGCGATGTAGAAGCTGCAGCAGACGGAATCCCAAGACCTCCAGATAACTGCACACCAGTGTTGCACTAGTTTCAGCCTTAGAAAAAGAAGACGGCACAATTAGACAGTCATCCAAATAGGGCACAAGTTGGTTACCTCGCATTTGTAGTGAGACAACTACTGGTGCTGATACCTTTATAAATTCCCTTGAGATGACAAAATGCCGAACGGTAGAACCTTCAGCCGGTAGAGAGAGTTTGCCACCAGAAACTGCAGGTACTTCTGGGATTCTACATGTTTTGGGGCATAAAAATGTGTGTCTTGTAGATCAAGGATTAGTAAAAAGCCTCCTCTTAACACCAAAGGTTTCACCATCTGCAATGTCACCATTTTGAACGGTATCTTTTTGAGCCATATGTTGACATTCTTGAGGTCCAGAACCTGCTGAAACTTGCCATTTGACTTTGGAAAAAGGATCGATTTGGAGCCGTGTGATTGCAGTGTGTGGTCACCAGAGTTCTGCAATAGGGTCCGAGCACCAAATTTGATAACCTCTCTTTTCGTATAAGTTTTTAAAAGAGAAGTCTGGACAAAATATGGTTCTGGTGGAGGATGAATGTACTCTGTAACTAGGGCTCCTGGTTTTCGATTTTTACGGATTTTTACATATAAATACAGACAGAAATCTATATTTCCTTTGTCTGAATTTATATTTAGAAACGGCAAAATACTAGAAAATGTTGCCGCGCTGCCGTGCTCGAATCCAGAGTTATCTCGCCATGCCCCCTTCCTGCTGCTGGAAATTCCTTCCCGGGCACACACACAGCCGCACCCGAGTACTTCACAGGTCTTTTGAAAGACCATTTATTTGTTAACTAGGCTTTATTGTTCTTTCACCCCATGCCATAGCCTCTCCCAACAACCTTGACTCCTCCTGTCCCAGGCCCCATACAGTGCACGTTTTAAGCACTTAAATTCACAGTGCTGCAGCAGCGCATCTTGGCTCTCTGCTTTTTTAAACCTAAACAAAGATGATTTTTCCTCGTATTGTATCATTTTCGACGCACAAAAGTGCTGGCGGGTGGGAATTTTTGCACTTCTTGAAGTGCGTCTCTCCGTTTTACTCCACAGTTATGCAATGTTGCACAGGCGGGGTGGCGAGCTCTTCCAAGCCGCGTCTGGCTGGCACATTTCAGTACAATGAGGTATTGCCTAACAAGATGTCAATGACACATGCAGTAATTAAAACCCTGGGTGGGGAAGGGTTTGCTGACAGAAACAATACTGTGACAGATCTATCCTATGTAGCCGGCTCCGGTTCCTGGGAGGAGAGGAGAGTCTCTTCCCTTGCTGAGCTTTCTACGACCACTGCACATTTCCTACACAGCTCTGTCAGGAATCCGATCAACAACCCTACGCCACACCTCCCCCCACTAGAATGTCTGCGTGTGGAGCCCACACAGGAATATTCAGTGAGTGGCATAGCAAATTTACCATTAGCAAGAAGGAAATTGGAACCCTTTCGGTCCACAGTTTGGGCGGTGAAGTACAGCTATAGTGGGGTACTGTGGGGCCCTAAGGCTATGGTGCCACTGCACCTGCTGAACCACCGATAGCTGTTCCTCTGGTTAATATTTTGTACCACCCTCATGATTTTCTTAACTTTGTTTGCAGTACATATATAAATATTAACTTTACATTTCTATGGCATGAAAGTCTCATAGCACCCTTTGCAATGTAAATGGTCTAGCCCCATAAGAATCACTCAGTGGTTTAATTCATAGTTAATGATGGAACACATCATGACTAGTCTGTGGTACACGGACGTGCCTGTTAGGGAAAGTAGGGAGAATGAGGGGCAGATTGCTGGTGGCAGGGAGGCGAACGCGGGGAGGTGGAAGGAATGTCAGACTGCCCAAGACAGAGGTGAAGAGGGAAAGGTAAAATGTGAAATGCATGTAATAATAGAAAAATATTGCATTTATTTAATGACAGTATCTGTTCTGTCAACCAGCATCAGGTAATTTTTCACCCCAGGAGTTCTGTTTATATTTTAAATGTGAAAGGAAAGCTTGATGTGAGGAAGCAGATCATGAGGCAAATCAAATGCAGTTCTTCTGCCATCTACAAAATATGACTGGTTCAATTTGTCAAAAAATGGCCATGTGCTGTGGAATACCAATTTCACACAGCATTCTGTCTGTGGTTGAGAATGATAATTTGTTGGCACGGCTTCATATGTTCATGCCCTTCGAACTTTGCTGTGGGTGTGAGAAAACATGGATGGAGTGGAATAAGGGACAATTTATTCTGCTCGCTGGGATTACCCTAGAGTGGTTTAGCATCTATTTTCAGTCGGTGAACGTTAGACTGAGATAGTAACTTTCAGGGCACGTGGCTTTTAGCTTGGGATCTATCTATCTGTCTGTCTATCTACACATAAACACACCACCACCAATATAGGTAACCTAACGTACTTTCTGTGTGAAAACCATAGACATTTGAAGGCAGATTTCTAGCTGGCTTTAGATGGAAATACAGAAGTGCTGGCACATGTTTGCTCCTGATAAGTGCTTGTACTCTATCTTAAAGTGTTTTTATAGCAGAACTGAGAAGCACATGTACTCTCCTTTTCAAATTACTCAGTACCGGACCATTTAAAGCACTGCTAAAACCACAACAAATCGCAAGTTTAAGTGAGCGCATGTGTGCATTGTTAATTTAAATAAATGTGGAAAAATACTAGCTGTAGCATCGTCTTTTACTTGTGGCAAAAATAAATGTGAATACAGAAAAAATGCCCAAAAAATAAATATGGATAAATACAGACGGAAATGGCAAAAAAATAAATACCATAAAACCGGGAGCCCTATCTATAACATACCGATTGTTTACTACTGAGAGGACCCATTTTTCTGCCTATTACTTGCATTTGACTGAAAAACATTGTTGCAGGGATTCTGCTTATGCACAGAACTATGCACAGGAGACCAGGACCTCAGTGAATTGCGGTGTACCAAAAACTCACCTCAGAACCCAGAACCCCTTATCCGACCAGCATCAGTGTCCCATTCGTTATCCGAGGTTTATCTTGGCGGTCACAATGCAGACAACCCAGAACAAGCGACTTAGGGTATTCTCAGGAATGGTGGGAATCAGAAAAACCTGTTCGTAATTATTCTCATATCAGTCCACAACAGAATAAACAGAGACACAGTAAAGTTTAAAGAGTTTATTTTATAAACCTCGTGTCCTAAGATGCAGTACTTTGGCTAACATAAGCAGACAAATGATTAAAATCAAAACCATCAGCATAGTTACAATACCATAGAAAATGAAAGGAGTAATCATACTAAAATGACAGTGGATCTCAGCCACCTTTCTTTCGCTAGCAAACTAATATTATTATTAGACTAGTAAAAGGTCTCTAGGCTTAAATGGGGAACCCCATACCGTAAAGATCAGCTCAGTGAGATCACATCACAGGATCAGCTAGGCTCTGCTCCTGGGAAAGCTCTTCTTCCGAATGTAATGAAAAACATGTAACACTGCAATATTAAAAGCACCCGACTTTCAGGTATTTGCAGCTGCGTGCGTGTTATGGCTAAATAGTGGGCAGATCAACCTGAACCCAACAACATGCACCGTCTAGCGACCCAGACTGTTTCTTTACACGATGTGCAGACCAAGGTCGCTGCTCACTGTTTGGGATGTGAACAACAGACAGTTCTCATGTGAAGCAAAGTCGAGCAAGCATTTCTCAATTAATAACATGTAACTACAGTGTCGTCTGCAAAAGCAGCAAAAGCGGCAAGATGGCTTTCTAACATCTAACGCGGTTGTGCTAACTTAGCATTGTACGTATATATATAACGATCTTCACTACAACATCTCTTGTTCTCTCCCTCCCACCCCCACCGCCCCCATACTGTGGCAATTGTCATTGCTTTTGCGGTTGCTGCTGAGTTTGTAATGACTGTGGATAAGACTTCCATCCTAAATACAAACTGTCGCAAAAGGGACATTTGCTGTCATCTAACCCTTGAAACAGACTTTCTGAACAAATTGGTTATTTATAAAATAGGGTTTACAGGGCTGGAGCATTTTCTTCTCCTCTGCCAACATTTTCACAAATTCGTCCAGTTAGGGGGAAAACAGCTTATCTCCCATAAAAGGAAGATGATGAACCAACGATCCCTGAGTCTGCTCTCATTTCCAGTGCTTTAACCATAAAAGGCGTCTTACTGGTACCAAAGCTTCCTCTGAAGTTCCGATGACCACAGAAAATCAAAAGAAACATCAAAAAGGAACTGCAATAACAACTCCATTTTCCTCAAAATCTCTGTGGGGTCCTTATTCTCCTCAAGGCAATTGCATAACAGCTGAAAGTCCTTTAACAACATTTGCATAGAATAGGCAGCATGCCTCAAACAAAACTCACTTTATCTAACTCCTTACACTCTTTCAGAATCCTACTCTTAATCACATCATGCATTGGACGGTGATTAGGGGGTGAAGGTTATAAAATTCACCATGTTAGAAGGGGGCGTGGCCGTGGAGTGGGCGGGGCTGTATGCTGCGAACCACCTTTGATGCCTGTCTGCTCTGGTGTCCTGCCCCACCGACCTCCTTCCCTCTTGAATAAAACAAAAAATGCTAATTCTGCTGGGGCTGCAGCCAATGTCCTGGGGTATGTTCACACCTCTGAATGAACTTCGCTCCTGACGGCCTCCAAAGAAGAGCTGGAAGTCCATACCCTCCAGTGGTTTCCCGCTCCTCGTGCCTGTCACCATGGGATTGTGGCTCCTCACCAGGTAACTGTGTCAAGAGGCCCGAAGCTTTGTGACACACGGGATGAGTTGGCAGGTCAGGCTATAATGGGTAAAGAAATAATCTTGCACAAGTTCTTTAGCCAGAATCACAGCTTTTATTTCTATTGTATGCATTGGTGACTCCTGCAGCTGAGCCTCTTGCACACATTTGCCTCTGGCATTCACCCCCTGTTCATCATCATCATCTTAGGTTGTTTTTATTACCTTTCAGGAAGGGAGTCAGTCAGTTCTGCATTCACTGCATCATCAATCATATTTTATGGGTGTGACATAGTTTATTTATTTTTTTATTTAACAGATTTGTAACGTGCATAGCTGACCCGGCAATGGGGCGTCCCAGCGCGATCAGAGACACGGGAGAGTGGTAAGTCAGGAGGGCGTTATACAACGGAAGGGTAGAGCCTTTTCTTGATCGCCTTGCGAAAGGTTAAATGAATCTGGATCTCTCTGATGGAGAGAGGGAGCCGGTTCCAAAGTAACGCTGTAAGACAGCGAAAAGAGCGCCCCCCGGCTTTTGCTCTCACAGCCCGGGGGACAATAGCCAGCAGCTGATTGGACGATCTGAGGGATCGCTGAGGTGTGTACGGTTGAAGTAGCTTAGTCAAACCCAATGGAGCCTGTTGAGTAAGAATTTTATGTGCGACACGTAAGGTTTTAAATTGAATTTGTTTCTCAACAGGCAACCAATGTAACTTGGGTAAGATGTGGGCAACCGACGCAGATCTCGGGAGTGCCACTAACATACTTGCTGCGGCATTCTGGGTCCTCTGCAAACGCATGATACAGGATTTGTTAGCCCCGAGATATAATACATTTCCATAATCCAGTCTAGATAGTATAGTCGCCTGGATGATGGTCTGACGAGCTCTAGGGGGAAAAAAGCCCAGTATTGGCTTCAAGCCACGCAGTAGGCCAAAACAAGACCCAGCCACAGCTTTGGCTTGCGTATCAAAAGTCAGTCCGCTATCAATCCAGAAACCAAATTTTTGACAGCTTCTTTGGGCACAGGGGCTGGCTTAAGGCTGTCCGGCCAGCAATGATCAGACCATAGGTCCCGGTCTTTTCCAAATAATAACACCTCAGATTTACTGGCGTTTAATTGCAGGTAATTGCTAGCCATCCAGTCTGCCACCTCTACCAGATCTTCCCTGAATCTATTTAAATTGGCAGTGTTCTTTTTAGAGTAAGCAATCACCAATTGGGTGTCGTCAGCATATGACACCATTGACAGCCCCTTGTTGTAATGATACTCTCCAGTCAGGATAGAAGAGTAGAACAAGTTTATTGCATGTGGACCCTTCAGCCTTCGCTTAGGTAACTACAACGTTCTAACCCAAGCTTCAGCCACCAACATTCCAACGGTGGACAAACCCATTAGGAGAGGTAGAGCAGGGGGGAACAGGGACAGCGAAAACGGGACAGATTATAACACATCTCCCTGCGGGACACAGCAATAAATAGTTAAGATATACTGTAAACATTTCATACACAAGAACTATACAGTGGAAAAGGGAAATTGCTGACTCCCTCGTACATTTGGGGGAAACATAGCCAAAACGAGAAAGCAACCACGGTATGTAAAAACATAAACAAAACAATAACTCTTCCATAAAAGAGCCCCCTACCCGCCATGGAAGGGAACCAAAGGCCCAAGGATGGGTTAAGGTCCCATTCTGTAGTCTGCTTGCCAACTTGGGGGTCTACGTATTCTGGTAATTTTGTGTTCCTCTCTACACAGCCTACCCGTGTTCTGGTCACTCTCACATGTAGGTTTGGTACTGACTGTGCTTGGGCACCCCGCTATGTTATCCATGCTCCATGTGCCCCCATCTTCTAGCACTACAGCGTTGTTGTAGACCTTTGTTATCCTTAGCGGTTTTGAAAATGAAGAAATCTTGGATTTAGATAGAGAGGGCCTCTTAACCACCACCCATTGGCCTTCTATCCAATTTTTTGTAGACGCTCCCCATCGGCTGTCGTACCTGAGTTTGTACTCTTGTTGATGTTTCCGTGTCTTCTCAGCCACATAGTCTCTGTCCACCCACACGGGGGTTCCTCCATTAAGCCAGTTGGGCGTAAGTTTAGAGCCTGGGTTCCTCCCTTTGAGTGAAACGAACGGTGACACTCCTGAGACCGCATTAGGAGTTGTATGGTATGACCATAGTATCTTCCTAATAGCCTCCTCCACTGGTACCTGAGAGCTCAATGCAAGCTGAATGGTGTCTTCAATCATCCTGTTCGCTCTTTCTACTAGCCCGTTGGCCTTGGGACAGTAGAGTGGTGCCTTGATGTGAGTGATAGCCAGTGTGGTCAAAAACAGCTTCATTTATTCAGAAACGAATTGGATTCCGTTGTCCGTTATTAAAACCTCTGGTATGCCCTCCTTGGCGAAGGTGTCTCTAAGGAAACTTAACAATACCGCCGTTGTGATGGAGGGGACCAGTCTTGTTTCAATCCAATGAGAGTGATAGTCAATCAAAACGAACAAAAACCTCTGAGATTGGTTCAGTAGATTGAGAGGACCGATTATATCCAACCCCAATTTAGCCCATGGTATAGTAGGGACTTCAACAGGAACAAGCGGGGACTTGCAAATCACTTTGGTTTTGTCGCTGGAACCGCACGCCGTGCAGTTCTTAACTTGCTCCTCCACTCTGGAATCCATCCCAGGGAACCAGTAGTGTTGTCTGATTTTACTTTTGGTCATACTTCTCCCTGGGTGACCCTCATGCGCAATCTGAATTATTCTTTCGTACATGTCCTTAGGAGGAATGATTTTACTTCCCCTGCAGATGTGCTCACCTACGATGGATAGTTCATCACGCACAGGCCAGAATTGATGAATAGGTTCTGGCACCTCAGACTTGTTATCCGGCCATCCTGTGCGAATCATATTCTTCAATGCAATAAGGATGCTGTCCTCCTTTAAGGATTCTTCCCACTCCTTGCGGTTGATTGCAGGAATCTCCACCCATAAGACCGTCTCTTCCGGTGGATTTTGCATAGGATCACCCCCGTTCACTGGTAGCCTTGACAGACAGTCTGCTATCCTATTATCACTTCCTGGGACGTACACCATGGAATAATTGAACCCTTGAAGACTCAACACCCACTTCGCTATTCTTGGAGTGGTACCTTCCAGCCGTTTAGTGGAGAATAACGGTAATAACGGTTTGTGATCCGTTCTCAACACAAATGGGATACCCCACAAGAAATACTTAAAGTGGTTTATGGCCCAGTAACAGGCCAAAGCTTCTTTCTCCACCGTGGAGTAGTTTAATTCAGCGTCTCTCAATGTTCTGGATGCGAACGCTACCACGAGCTCTTGTCCGTTTTTTCTCTGGGTTAGTGCTGCTCCTAACCCCTTCGTGCTAGCGTCCGTGGTAAGTGTAGTCTTGGCATTGGGGTCAAACGCCCCCAGAATAGGGGCCTCCGCGATTGCCTTCTTGATGAGTGTGAAAGCTGATTGATGCTGTTGATTCCACTCGAACTTGGAACACTTCTTTAGCAACTCTCTGAGGGGCTGCACCTGGTCTGCGAAGTTTTTTACGAACTTAGCCATATACTCTGCTAGACCCAGGAATGATTTGAGCTCCTCTTTGTTGGTGGGCTCTGGGGCTTGTTTGACAGCATCTACCAAACTGGAGTTGGGTTTGATTCCTTCGCTTGATATGTTGTGACCAAGATAGACCACCAAATCCACTCCTATCTTGCACTTGTCCCTTTGAGTGGTAAAACCTGCCTTACTGAGTCGGGTCAACACCGCTTCTAAATTTTTATTATGCTCTTCAGCGGATGAACCGTGGATCAAGATATCATCTTGGAAGCAAAGAACTTTTCCCAAGCCTTGCAGGATATGTTGCATGATTCGTTGGAACACTGCTGCCGCCGACGCTAATCCAAAAGGTAACCTGGAGAATTGATACGCTCCATGTGGGGTTATGAACGAGGTGAGAGGTTTGGACTCCGGATGGAGGGCCACTTGGTGGTATGCTAAAGACAGGTCTAACACCGAAAAAACTTTTGCTTCGTGGATTGCAGATAGCATTTCATTTATGTTGGGGAGAGGGTGTCTGTCCACCCAAATATTAGAGTTTAAATCCCTGAGGTCCACACATAGACGAATCCCTTTGTTTCCCCCTTTAGCTGCTACTACAATGGGCGCCAACCATTCAGAACTTTCAATTCTCTCTATGATCTTGCACTTTTCCAATCTGTCCAGTTCCTTCTTTAGTGGCTCTCTTGTCAAAAGTGGAATGGATCTAGGTTTATGAACTACAGGTTTAGCATTAGTTTTTAGTTTGATTTTGTGAAGGAAACCTTTAGGAGTCCCACTTCATCTGTAAACACCTCAGGAAATTTGTTGCATATTTCTTTCCCCACATTGGATCTGTCAATCAAGTACACTGGTTCAGGTGCGTTGGGATCTAACTTGATCACCAAATCCTTTTGGTGTTTCCATCCCAGTAGGTTTGATCCGTTCTTCGTGATGTAGACTTTCCCCACAGTGGATCTATCTTTGAAATCTATGTTCATAAGTAGCATCCCCACCAGTGGTATAGGATCTTGATTGTACCCCCCAGGTTTGATGTCAGGCGGCAGGAGTTTATACACCCGCGTACCTGAATTAGCTTGAAAGGTTGCTTCATTTACAAGAGTGTACGGGGAACACGAATCAGCATAAACTTCGTACTTAATACTGTCCAACAAAATTTCACATTTCGGGTATTCAGTGCTGTTACATTCTGAAAAGTTGGCTACTTGAAAAATTATATCTTCACTAATAGGTTGTGGCTCTACGGGCTCTAAATCACTCCCTATCATATGGGTGACATTGGTTTTAGCATTGTGACACACTTTGGAAAAATGACCCCTCTTCTTACACTTGCTACATACGACACCCCTTGCAGGACAATTCATGCTGTTGGCCATATGGTTGGGATTCCCACACCTGTAACATTTGGGTTTATTACTCGCTGCAGCGTGTACTTCTGGACCAACCGGTGGGAGTTTATGCTTGATGTCTTTGCTAACTATTTTGTGGACACTGCCCTCTGCACCTTGTTTTACCTCAACAGCTTCCTTCATTTCATTCATGCAATACGCTGTATGTTCAATGCTTTTAGCGATATCAATCGCACGTTTCAAATCTGGGGCTTCTGCTAGAAGTCTTTCTTGAATTTTCTTGTTGCTAGTACATCTCACTAACTGATCTCTTACTAAAGACTCAGTTAACGTACCAAAATCACATGTAGAGGCTAACCCTCTCAATGCAGCTACGTAATTTATCACTTTCTCACTTTTCCCTTGAATGCGTAAGAAAAACTTGTGACGTTCTAAGACAATATTGATTTTGTCCCCAAATTGTGCCTCCAATTTCAACAACGTCAACTGATACACATTATGTTGTACATCACCTTCACCCCCTGCTTCTACATTTACATTGTCAACAATGTCATCAGGTAAGTCCTCAAAAGTTTCTCTCCCTTGTTTGCCCAAATTATGTAGCAAGACATGCTGTTTACGCACAGCGGAAAATCTGTCCCCCCCAATGGCAATAAGGTATGATTAAAATAATTTTACCCATTTCTTCCATGGAACTGGTGGATCATCCCCTTCCTCAAGAAATGGTGGAGGTTGTGACATTGCGAATGCTGACATAGTGAAAGGCAAAGGGAAATAGGGAGGCAAGTATTGAGCAAAAAGTGAAAGAAAAGACAAAAGAAATGAGTCAGGAAAAATGAATAGGAATATGAGAGGTGGTGCAGACACTCTAGAAATATTAAATATAATAAACTGAAAAGCCCCCTCAACTCCCTAAAACCAGAAGCGATGAAAGGCAAGGTAGTCCAAAATATGAACACTTAGTTAAGAAGCTCTTTCTTGTACAATAACCGTACAACCGCATATGGCCAGCAGGTGGAACCGATGAGGTGAAAAAACGAAGAGTAGTGTCTTGTGACAGAGCGTCCTCCGTGAGGAAAAGTTATCGACAAGCTGACGCTCAGGACCCCAGGCAGTGTCTCTACACGGAGCGCTCTCAAGGAAATCAAACGCAGCAGCAGGCAGAACACTCGACAACACGGTCCTCATGGAGTGGAGATTCCCCCGCTGACAGGCTCACCCCAAACGCTCCAGCGCTGACAGGAAAACGCCGTAAATACCTTAAGGATAATGTTGTTCAGAGTCGCCAACGGAGTGCGCGACCCGTCCCCAGCTGACTGGAACTCCGGACACCAGCTGGAACTCCGGACACCAGCTCCCGGTGGAGAAATGGAAACAGGCAGCAATGAAGCACCCGCCTCGAAGAACCAGCAACACTGCCTGAGACCGTAACACTGAAGACCCATCACAAACTGGCCAGAAGTGGAATGACGAACTCCAGAGGATGAGCGTGATGACCGGGAGGCTCCTCGAAGGCAGAACAGAACTGGGGGAAGGGTCCAGACTGTCCCCAGCACAGTGAGTAAGATCGTCGCCAAAAAGATGTTGTAATGATACTCTCCAGTCAGGATAGAAGAGTAGAACAAGTTTATTGCATGTGGACCCTTCAGCCTTCGCTTAGGTAACTACAACGTTCTAACCCAAGCTTCAGCCACCAACATTCCAACGGTGGACAAACCCATTAGGAGAGGTAGAGCAGGGGGGAACAGGGACAGGGAAAACGGGACAGATTATAACACCCCTCTTCCGAGCCACCTGGGCCAGAGGTTGCATATAGATATTAAACAAGAGGGGGCTCAAGATAGAACCTCGAGGCACTCCCGTTGTAATGCACACCACTAGGATTGAAATGGTGGCGTCCAGATCTGGAAAGATCTTCCCGTCAGAAAGGCTCGGCACCAGTCGAGAGCCAGATCCCTCACTCCAATGTCAAATAGACGCTTCAGTAAAAATTCATGGGAGACCGTATCAAAGGCGGCACTTAGATCGAGAAGAACTAAGGCCGCCGAGTCCCCAACATCCAATATCCCTCGGATTTCCTCCGTCACTGCCAACAAGGCAGACTCTGTGCCATGTCGGGCTCTAAAACCGTTCTGTGACGGGTCAAGGATTGTGTTCTGTTCGATGAACTCATCAGAATAGTATGTACATGTAGTTCAACAATTTTCGCTAGAAAAGGAAGTTGCGAAATGGGGCGGTAGTTACCCGGCTCGGCTGTGTCCAAAGACGGTTTTTTCAGCAGAGGGATAACTTTTGCATGTTTCCATGTTGCTGGTACTATAGCTGACTCTAGAGAGAGATTCATCAATTCCAGATATACTAGTAAAATAGATGGCATGACTTGACAGAAATTTTTTGGGGCTAGTGGGTCAGTAGGTGATCCAGATTTAATTTTTTTAGACAAGACCTCCAGACTTGCTAAAGATAGCACTGGAAAAGATAGCAAGCTATTTTGACCTTGAGAGGCCGGGACAGTGGGCCAGATCTTCGTATCGGGATTTGCCGCCTCAGGGAGATTTTGATATATTTTTTCCACTTTATTAATAAAGTAGTTAGCCAGCGCATCACATTGGCTATTAGAGGAAATAGAAGAAGTCCTGGCCACATCACCGTTCTTCATAATCTTAAGCACAGGCATGGACATGATGCTAAATAGAACTATGAATAAAATTATATGTATACATTTGAACCACGGCTTTTTTTTCTGTTTTTACTATATTTAATAGTCAGGAATCTTTGCAGCTCTAGAATCCATTTAAAAGTGTTTTCCATTTATATTTTCTGTTTGAATTA
Organism: Triturus cristatus; assembly: GCF_964204655.1. Classification (NCBI taxonomy): domain Eukaryota; kingdom Metazoa; phylum Chordata; class Amphibia; order Caudata; family Salamandridae; genus Triturus; species Triturus cristatus. The sequence continues at coordinate 484,242,811 of NC_140590.1, read as the reverse complement.
GGTACTGATAAGTGCTAAAAATTCTTGCATTAAGTGGTTTTGCTAATTTTCGTACCGGCTGGGACATTAAAATACCGGTGGTGCCAGTAAAACCTCAGCCAGGTGGCAACCCTAGTGAGATGTAATTAAGGAACCCCTAGAACACATTTTAAAGTGCATTGGTTTTATAAATGCTGTTCTAAGTATGCACTGTAAAGGGGAAAATGTTGACTTTGGGTGATTTTCTCTATTTTTACACTGGCTGAGACATTAAAATATTCATGTCAGAAGAGAACGGCAATGTGGCAACCATACCTCATGTCAGAGACAAGCTGCAGTTAGGTGGTGTTTATGGAGGAGTGGGGACAGGATGTTACCTTCCAATGATGCAGCAGGTTAGAGGCACTGGAGCCCAGACCTGTGAGCATCCTTTTGCACCTCAATTATCTAACATAACATGTGTATTTGTAAAATTCGCGTTCACCCAAGTGTATCTTGGTACTGAATAACAGATGTTTATTGTTACCCAACTCAATGGTACTCACTTTATTGACTTCAGAATGATGAGTGGGCCGCCAGGTCTTGAACCTGTGACCATGAGGTTGAACACAGGCCCCTACAGTGGACGCATTAGTCTACCAGACCCGGCTGTTTCAGTGTGTGGGTTCTGAAGGTGTTTATTCTGTGTATGATGCACACAGTAATATACTGTAGGATGTGGCACACATTATAATATTACCATAGTGACAGTGCATGCCTCATTGCATAAGCAGCCACAAGGGAATCATAAATGTCCGACCATTATCTAAGTATAAATATGGATTATCCTCTTCAGATGAACACATATTTTTTCATGTAAAACTAAGAAACACGATTAATGATCTCCTTTCATATGACGTCAGCACCCTAAAACAGACATTTTTCAACGTTCTGTTATTGTATTATGTTGTATTATGGCTTTTATTATAACTTAAGCAATTTCAATTATTGTGATGTTATAAGGGTTACGGTCATGTGACATCACTTCGTAGGAAGATTGAGGGTCAAAGGTCATATGATGTCACTTCTTGTGATGTCATTAAGGTCAAGGATGTGTGATGTCATTTCCGCTACCCCTGGCATTTCGGTGAATCGATGTCCATGGGTAACTCAAGGGTTTGTAGTCTACCTTCTGAATTGTTATAAATAGGGCACGCATTCGCCCACCAAAACGCACCCTTGGCCCACCCAGATGAAAATGTCTGGAACCGGGCCCGGTAGTTCCTCTCTGGCTGACCGAGGCTCAGGTTGCACAAGCTGTGGGCTTCTTTTCATTGGATCTTAATAAAGGTTTTACAAACTTAGCTGGATTTGTATTGTCTCCGTTGCCGAGTGATACCTTGCAACATTTGGCTATGGGATTTGGGATCTTTTTGGCAATTTTGGGGCCCACCATCAGATTACTGCAAGTGTGCCGTCTTGGGTGTACGGCTGATCAACCTGGAGCTGCTGCGAAAAGTCTGCTTGTTGCGGCGCCGCTGGAGAGTTCTCCAGAGTGCAAGGGCGGCCTATTTGCTGGACTTTCTGTACTGCATGCTGCTGCTGCTGCTGTTTCGTATTCTGTGACATGAAGCATTTGTGCACATTTTTGGCCTTTTTGGGCTGCTTCTGACATGCACATGCGTACGCCCATCCTCGTGTGCATTGATTCAGCCTGTTGCCTGGTTGCGGGCATTTGCCCACGTCTCTGCGTGTGTTGCACAGCTTTGTGGGACGCTGTGACACAGTGGACCTTCGTTCATTGTACTCCGCTGGCTTATCAGTCTACTCATCATGTTTCCTGCTCCATGGTGAGAGGCACACCTTTGGCAGTTTCTAACAAAGTAATTAGCAATTAATATGCTGCTTTCACATTGGTGACAGGCATACCTTTCTTGTTTTCCTGGTGTTGGCAGTACTTTCCTTTGTTGTTTTCGTTTTTCTTTGTTCAGTGGTTGTTCATTACATATCTTGGGAAGTATCCAACTTCTTATCAGCTCCTATAATGGCATCAGTATTTTCGATGAATTTGGCCTGTATTACCCCATTTTTGCAGCATCCAGGGAAACTTCCAATCAAATGGACCATATGGTTATGATCATTTGAGAATTACCTGGTTGCTGTTGTTGCGAATCAGTTTGAGCCCAAACACAAAGCAACTATTCTATTCAGCCATCTCGCTCAGGATGGCCAACAAGTATTTGATAACCTTCCCAAATCAGTACCACCAACAGGTTGAGCAAGTGATTGGGTTGATCTTGCAGATGCTGTAGCACATCTTAAATGCAAATTTTCAGAGGAACCAAGCATTCTACTTGAAACATTCAATTTCTTTAATAAAAAACAATATGCTGATGAATGTGTGGAAGCGTTTATTTTTGCACTAAGGTCACTGGCAGCCATTTGCAACTTTTGTGCATTTTTAGATACTTACTTACGTGACCAATTTGTCAACAATTGTTTCTCTGGGAAACACAAGAAAAACTGTTGAGCTGCAGTGATACCTTGTTGAGCGAAGTACTTGTTGAGCTGCAGTGATCCCTTGTTGAGCGAAGTACTTGACATAGCTAACAGCATTGAATGCTCAGTTGTTTTAAAATGGCAATGGCTCAAGATTGCATCTGAGCATGTAGATTTTGTTTGTGATAGCTAGACGAAAAAATTCAGGATCATTTATCTGTTGATAGCATGTGCAAAGTGTGTCCTGAGATTTTCAACAATACTACTGGATTCATAAGAAACTATTTTCATTCTATCAAACTGAACAAAAACACTGTGTCAGTCACTCATAACGTTTAAACAGTACCATTGAGTGTAAGAGCAGTATTGAACAAATTACCTGACCAGATGGTCAAGAATGGGATTATTAAAGATGCTAGGTCATCAGAGTGAGTGTGCCCCATTGTTATTGTTTGCAAAAAGGATGGCAATATTAGGCTCTGTGCTGACCTTCGTAGTCTTAACAAGAACATTATTGATTCACCCTGTAACGAATGTGCAAGAACTATTAGCTAACATTGGGGATACAAATTATTTTTGCTTTTGGACCTCAAGTCCACGTATCACCACATCCCTTTGAATGAGGCTTCTTGGGAACTTACATCCTTTGTGACACTGTTTAGGGTGTTTAAGTATGCCAGGCTACCATTTCTTTGGCCGCTGCAGCCAGCGTCTTTCAGAGATTGATGGACACCGTTATAGAGGACATTGTAGGTTTCCAGACTTTCCAGGGTGATTTTTTTCATCTTTGCACGAATGTTGGCTGAGCACAAAAAGATCGTATCTGATGTTTTTGAAAGGTTTAAAGAGTTTGGCATTACTCTGCATTGTGACAAATGTAAATTGAATGCTCAGAATTGTGACTGTTTAGGGCATACCATTAGTCCTACAGGTCTCTCACCCAGGTATTCCCTTATCAAGGCCATTCAGGAAGCACAGAGTAGTAACTGAATCCATGCAGGTAGATGTAGTTGAAGAGGTTTATTTGTAGTAAGTTACAGGATCTGTGGATCAGTGCAGATCTAGCCCCACCAGGAGCAGCCAGCATGCTGCTCAGCCCACTCAACTGTCTTCTGACTCCACAACATTCTGTAATACATCATCCTTGGAACATTCCACTGGCAGAGCATGAGGTGATATGAATGACATTAAAGCCAGGATACTACACACAGCCTCGTAGAGACAAAGACACACTTAGATCATTTCTTGGGGTGAGTGAGTACTACTCACGGTTTGTTAAAGGCTATGCATATGAGATGCAACCATAAAGGAATCTGTTAAGGAAGGTTATCAAATTTATTTGGAGGGATGAGGTTCATGAGGCTTGTCAAACTTTGAAGAAGCTTATAATTACAGCCACTGCTCTGTCTCCATTCCTTGCTGTCAGGAAGTGTACAATTACTGTGGATGCCAGTCAGATTGACTTGGGGGCCATTCTGCCTCAGTTCGCTCATGGCAAAGAACACACCATTGCTTTTGCCTCATGTTCACTCAGCTCTGCTGAATCAAATTACAGCTCTATTGACGGGAGGCATTAACTGTTGAAGTTTTGTGACCAGAAAATACTGACTGCCCTGCGTAGCACTTACAGCATTCGCATACATGCCAACATTTTAGGACAGGGACGTGGGAGATTTAAAATTAAAAAAAAAAATCGGGAGAAGGAAAATTCCCCATTGACTTCCATTGTAGAAATTGCAATTTCAGGCAGGAGACAGCTAAAATAAAGTCATTTTTGGCTTGAAAAATCGATAGTCTCCCGTCTGAATCGGGTCTATTGGCATGTATGCATTCGGGACAGGCTTTTTACCGGCATGTAAGAAGTACTAGGAATGTGCGTATGCCTGATAAATTCAAGGATTATTTTGTATCTTGAAGTTGGTGCACCACATGGATTTTTGTTTTGAGTAAAGCGGGAAGTTGTTGTACCTTTGGCTTGTGTTATTTCTGGGCTACGAGCTGCTCTCGAGCCGCGCTTGAGTCTGTGCACGTGCGGCTCCATGTGCTGCACTCGAGAGCGGCTCAGTGCACTGTGTGTTATTTTATAGAACAGCAATGTTTTAAATTTGTTAATTACATGCTAGTGTAGTTGTTATTCACATGCTTTTAACTATCTTTAGTATGTTATGTTTTGAAGTTGTGAGTTTTACCTGGTGTAACTCATGCATCGGTTTTGAGCAGTTCCTCTCTGGCTGACCGAGGCTCAGCTTGCACCATCTTAATAAAGGTTTTACAAACCTACCTGGATTTGTATTGTCTCCTTTGCTGAGCGATACTTTGCAGCAACGGCCTACTCTTAACCCTACTCTTATCCCATCTTCACCCACCATTCCGCTTCCTTCTTCGTGATCTGCTTCGCTACTGGACCTCCCAATTTAATTTCTGCCGCTATTGAACACAGCAAAGATATGTCAACATTTTTCTCTGCTCTACATAACTGGAAGCGTACCCTCAAATCATGGAAAATAGTTTGTATTTATTTACTACACAATAAATGGAGGCCTTGTAGGCGCTAGTGTTCTTGCAATACATATAAAAGTCCACTAGATGGCAGCCTCTTGCTTACTTAAAAGTCTCACTTGGGTAATCTTAAAGCACACCGGCTACCGTGCTAGTGTGTTTTTTAAACTAAATAACTAGCAGCTGGGCTAACAAGCTGAAACTTGTAGTGATAATTTGGGGAAAATTCAGGCTGGTCTCTCCTTACTCCTAAATCTTGGTAACGGTTCCTTCTTTTTTTGTTGTAAACTATTTTTATTAGAATCAAACTACAGCAACATTGACATTACATTGACATCTCTGGCAAATGTACATAAGATTACAGCATTGCATTACCAACCATCAACCCCGCAGGAGCCCAGTGGAGTACACTCTGGAAACATCTAAATATTCATTGTGAGGGTTATTTCTGCATCCCCAGGTCAGGAAACAATACCGGTCCACCCTAATCATAGCTATCCCCGTTATTCACCGTAGTAGCCTCATCCTCTCCCTCAACCGCCAACAGTCTCTCCCTCCTCAGTTCCACCCTAGGCGATACACATATCTCTCCCCTATATTTATTCCATCGCCCCCATTTATGATCCCATTCCCGTGGACATCCTCTCCCTTTGTATACAGTTTTTTCGGCAATCATGGCATGGTCCATATCTTTCGCCCAGTCTCTCAGTTGTGGTACGGTATCTATGCCCCACTTCTGAGCAATGTTCCGCTTCGCTATACTCCACCCCATAGTGGCCCATGATTGTTCAGCTTGTGTGAGGTCTGTTGCTTCCCAGATGTTGAGGAGACATAGCGTGGGAGATGGATGTATAGGTTTGTCACAAGTCCTAGTCAATTGTCTGGTGATGTCTGTCCACATACTGTTGTATGTGGGGGCACTCCCACAGGATATGCATGAATGTACCGGTCTGATTACAGTGTCGGAGGCAGAGTGCATCAGGTCTCCTGCCCAATCGGCATAGCAGTGTGGCGTCAAAATATACTCTATGGAGAATTTTAAGTTGGACCAACCGAAGTCGCATCGGGATGGCCACTTCTTGGGGTGAGGCCACTGCCTCCGACCAGTCCTCATCTGCCATTTCTTCCAGGTCAACCTTCCAACTCGCCCGCAGCTTCAACATCGGGTCGGTCCGATAATTGATCAGTTTCTTGTATGTGAGGGAAATGGCCTTGCGAGCCATAGGATCCAGTGAGAGCCCGTCTTCAAGAGGAGAGGAGTCTGGAAGGGGGGTATCTTTATGGAGTGCAGAGTCTATGGCATGACTGATCTGAAGATACCGGAAATGTTCAGACGGTGCTAGCTGATATTTAGTTTGGAGATCTGTAAATGACGCCTTCCTGCCCTTTACCCACATATCACCCACAGTGGAGATTCCGATCATGTCCCATTTATCAACCCCAGCAGAGGTACTGAGTCGTCCCAGAATGTCTGGTTCCCATAGAGGGGTAGCCTTCGTTAGGCGCCCCTGCCAACCCAACCACCGCTGCACCCCATGCCACACTTCCACCATACGCGCCGTAGGGTCGGTCAGGCGATATTTCCTATGATTAGTGTATAACGCCCTGTTGTAGCCTCCCTTCCCCATTAGCCAATGGTCAATGCGAAAGCTGGGATCATCATGTCGCCCGAACACCCATTGATTGATGGCCGTGAGTTGTGAAGCCTGATAGTAAAGGCGCATATCTGGCAGCCCAATACCCCCACCGTACCATCCCATAGTGAGCTTGTTTATGGCTATCGGAGGTGGCTTATTGTCCCACAATAACTCTCTCACTGCCGCCTCGATCTGCAAAAAATAAGTGTTAGGAACAGGGTTAGGAGTGTTTTGCAAGGCGTAAAGAAAGCGCGGCAGAGCGAGCATTTTGAATAAAGACACCTGTCCCAACAGTGTGAGGGGGAGCGTCTTCCAATGTGTAACATCCGAGCGAAACCTCTGTAGCGGCCCCAACAGATTCTGTTAAAAAAATAGTGCGGCATTGGTAGTTATAAAAATCCCTAAATAGCGAAAGCCCTGGGATACCACCGGGATATCATACCCTCGAGGACTTTGTGGGGGATCTCCCCAAAGGGGGTACATCTGGGATTTAGACCAGTTTATCTGGTACCGAGAGTGCACCCCGAAAATATGAAAAATATGCAGTACGCGGCGGAGGGAGTGCGCCGGCGAGGCGAGATAAAGCAGAATATCATCCGCGTAGAGTGATATGCGGTCTTCGTGTTCATTCGTCCATTTGAGGCCTCTGATACCTGGGTCTCCCCTTATCCAAACCGCCAGAGGTTCAAGAATCAAGGCAAAAAGAAGCGGAGATAACGGGCATCCTTGTCTCGTGCCTCGACACAGGGGGAAAGGAGTGGAGCGATGGTTATTTCATTCATTTTTTCATTCATAAAGCTTTATTCGACAATTAAGTCATAAAAGCACAAACATTTAAAAAGAATCACCACTAATTCCATATACAACTCATTTTTAAAAACATCTATATTCAATCTTTTTGTATAAATAATTAAAATGTTATTAAATCCCCATGACAACTATCATGTTATATAATTAATATTATAATAGTAAAATAATTCATTACTAACGCACAGTAATGATTTCCATACAGATGTTTATCATTGCCATAACAAAAATTAAAATAGTAAATTCATTTCTTAGCAGCATAGTTAAGTTCTGTAAACACAAGACTAATACCATATGTGGGCCAATATATTACTACAATGACATCTACCAAACTAGCCACTATCTGTCTAAACGCAGAATCTGTGAACGGATGGACCATGCCCAATTCAAAAATTTAGCCATCGCAATGGCTATGGGCGGAGAGGAATCGGTACCTAATATTCGTAAAGCCTCTACATGTCTTCTTAAGCCCATAGCATTACATATGGGCTTCACCCACTTGCAACGTGGGGCCACATATAGCGGGCAAAAGAACAGTAGATGGGATACAGATTCTTGTGGGTCCATACACATAGGGCACTTATCATTGGTTGATCCAACCCACTTAGCGGTAAATAACTTTGTTGGCAAAGTACCTACTCTAAATTGGAAATAGAGTTTACGATCATACGGTTTCTCAATAAGATCCCAATACTTCTCTAGTGCAGGCCAAGACTTATAGTCTAAAAAACGTCCAGTGAGATGGGAAGAAAGTCCTGTGCAGCAAGCTGATGTGAAAACCATTTCCCAATACCTTTCCTTCAGGATCTTCTTTGAAGGAAAAACAATCGTAGAAGGTTCATCTCATAATGCGATCATATCCAATCTGACTAACAGAGAACGGATCTCCTTAAGCCACTTAATTTTATGGTAAAGATCTGATTGGATAACATCAGTGAGGCCCTGAGCATAATGTGTGAATTCCACAGTGCACCATATTCTACGCCAAAATAATAGGGGACGAAGTTTGGCCATGTCTGCTACTGTTTTCCTTCCCAAGTCCAAGAAAAGGGGCCTCATGGGGGTACTTTGCGGGACACCAGTTATTTTGTGTAGAAATGCATTCTCTGCGATTGTTAAGTGCTTTAGATTTTCAAACCCCTATAACTCAGCTCCATACAGAGCCGAGCTCAATACCTTCATGCCATACATTTCTAATACGGGGCTAATAGGTTTGGTAAAGGAGGATTTGAATTTAGTTAAAAGAATCCCCGCTTGCTGATGATGCTTAAGGACTGCCAGGTCAAGGTGCCTTTTCCAACACATGATCTTCTGAAGGGTAATACCTAGGTAAGAAAAGGCATTAACCTGTTCTAAGGGAAGTTCATTCATATACACTCTTCCTTTAAAAGATTTATGCTCTTTAAATGATATAAATTTAGTCTTGGCAGCGTTGATTTCCAATCCACGGATGAGGCAAAATTCCTCAAACCGCAGGAGGGCCTTCTGGAGACCACTCAGTGTTTTAGAGATGATTAACGTATCATCCGCAAACATGAGGATAGGGATACGATTACCTGCCAGCACCGGCGCATCAGTGGGGGTCTGAGAAAGATAGTCTGCAACTCCATTGATGAAGAGCGTGAATAGTGTTGGGGCCAGAACACATCCCTGGCGTACTCCTCTTTCAACGGGAAAACCCTGTGACCCCCACCGGACCCGGGAAAAATTATCCTCATGTAAGCGGACAATCAATGTCAACAGCTCTGAGGCCATCCCCATCTCCTGGAGAACTTGCCATAGCTTACAATGCGGGACTAAGTCAAAAGCTGACTTTAAATCAACGAATACAGCATATAATGTCCCTTCACCTAAGACCACGGTTCGCCAGTATATTGTTATAAAACAGAATATTTGGTCTATCGTACTCGTGGAGGGACGAAACCCTGCCTGCAAGGGAGACAGAATGTTATACTCCTCCAGCCAAGCCTGCAACTTACTCAATACTAATCGGCCCATAATCTTCTGCATTGAATCGATAAGGCTGATGGGCCTATAGTTACCTGCAACAGCCGTATCTCCTTTCTTGTACACTGGTATTATCTCAGCCACTTTCCACGAGGGAGGGACCGCTGCTCCATGTGCTATGGCATTAGACAGGATAACGATATACTGGCGGCAAATTTTCTTTTCCTTCAAAAAAACATCTGCTGGGATACAATCCATTCCTGGTGCTCTACCCTCTGTAACAGTATCCAATGCTATATCAACTTCCTTTGCGGTAAAAACCACACCAGACTAGAATACGTGAAAAAATATGCTGTTTGACATTTCGTCAAAACTGCTAGCGTACTGTGGTTTGAAATAATTAACCCATTGGTTCTGGGCTATGTTATTCTGTGGAGGATCTGGACAACCCCCCCTATCCCATTTAAAAATGTATCAAAACAATTTCAGATTTTTGGCCTCGCACGCTTGTCTCAGCTCCTGCCATCTACATTGATCCCATTGCTTTTTGGCCTCAATCTGTGTTTTCCTATAACAATCCCGTGCCTCTCTTACTTTGTCATTGTCACTTACACTTAATGCTTCACTCAACTTACCCCGGGCTTTTCGGCAGGCTCCATTGTACCACCCACAGAGTTTCCTATTCTTTAGACTCTTACCTAATCTTGGTTTGCGGAAATAAGTTTTTAACCTGGAGAAGAGCTTAACATGGGCTTCTATCATAATCGAATGAAAATCCGGTTGATTAATACTAGCACCCATATCTGCTAGTACATTATTGACTTCCTTATTTATAGGAACCAGGGTATCGGGATGTTTAATGATTTTACTCCATTTAAGATGACGCATATCGTTGGTCAGAATTAAATCAGATGTTTTTACGCCTTTATATGCAATTACCTCGCCCCCACCTGGAAATTAAATGTTGAACAGAGGGGATTATGATCGCTTTCTAGACGTCCCACTATCACCATATCCTTTAGACAGTGCCATCATTTTAGATTAATTAGCAAGTAGTCAATACGGCTAGACCTATAGCCATTGTCAAAAGTATTAGCACCTTGCCTATCGGAAGGTGTACGACCATTGGCAGCCCTTAATCCTTTCCCCATGCACAGCCCCTTCATTTGTATGGCCGCCTCCGTCCATTTTTTTATAGATGTTAGCTCAAGTTTGGAGATACCCCATCTAATGTCTTCCTCATCAGTGAGGTCCAGATCTTCTTGCCCTAACGGTTCAAAAGTTGTTTTAAAATCCCCTGCTATGAGTGGCAATATGTTACAAGGAAGAGCTTCCAATAAATCATCTAGAATTGCAATTACTTCTGAACTACGCCCCCCCACTTGACCTCTTGCATAAATGTTATAGACATCAATACTACAACCTGTGGATAAACTTATTTTCACTGCAAGAATATCATTGTTTATGACTGGTAGTAAATGAACTTTGTAACTTAGAGCCTGCCGGATCCAGATAACAAGTCCCCCTATTGGTCGACCTTTATCTTTCTTTGTCGCAGGAACCTGAAAATTAAGATAGCCTATATGAAAAACCAGGTCCACGGACCATGTCTCTTGAAAGATACAAATATCATAATTGTCAATGAAGTTAGACGAGTCGGGCGATGATAATTTGGACCGAAGTCCCGCTATGTTCCATGATAACATTGATATTTTGCGATTGTTGGAGATCTTATCATCAGGACTATTAATCCTACCGAGATGACATTGCTGACTTAATTCGGTTATTGACCCTGGTGCTATCTTTGTATTCGATACAGTTACCAAATGGGTTGGAATTACCTCAGGGCTAGATAAATCCTGGACTACTTCCTGGATTCTAGTTTGCTCTATGGGAAAACAGGAATTATTTATCCCACTCTGAATGTTAACTGTGCCAGCAGTTATATTTCTCCCCCAATGTGGATTGCTATCGTTTGGTATCTCAGTTTTTACCTTTTGCTCAAAATTACGATATGTACCTGGCCGTCAATCGCAATCCTCCAACCCTGACAAGGCGTTAAATCTATTATTCAATCTGATTTCCCCTCCTTTACACCCAGCTTCACTTCTACCCTCCAGAGATGTAAACGAAGGGACCTTATATCCGTGTAGGGAACACTTTGATGGAGAAGGTCTACAACAAAAAAACTCTAAAGTAAGTGGAATTATTTAGGGAGCTCCTAACTTGAGGAGGCAAAAGGTTAATCAATATTTTTGGGAGAACTCTTGAATTAGAAAAATTGATAATAACACAGTCACCTTCAAACAACTTCTTCTGCGTTCCCACCCATCCCACCCTCCTAGCCATAATAATTTCATTAGCCAACTGGTAGCTCCCCTCTTTAGTAATATTCATATTATTAGTCAACCAATGTAAACATGTATCCAACAAATCGCTTGCATGTTCAGTTTGTTTGGCTCTTAACTGGGGAATGTTTGCTAGAACTATAGCCAATGGTGCAGCAGCAGGAACAGGATGAAATGGCATCGGATGAAACTGTGTCCTATGTCTAGTAGAGGTTGATTTTGTTTCCCCCGACTTCCTTCTAATAATTTGAATTCTATCTGCCAAATTTGGGGTACATAGGGGGTCCCCTTTCGACACTTTCCTGGAGCAGATGTTTGTCAAGTCAAAATTAGATGCATGGTTATTCAGACCTAAATCAGGAAGAGATGGAACAATGATCTCTGACGAATGATTGTCTATGTCCCCCTCGTTTCTAGGCATTGGTGGGGATGTATTTATCATCACCGACGAGTTTTGGAACTCGGGCTCTCCATCTCGTTGACCATCCTTTTTATGGGCATTAGCAATGATAGGCCTATGGCGATTCTGAGTTTCCAGTTCGGTCATCCGATTTTCTATAAGCGACAACCTTGTTAGAACTGGTGCCATTAGATTGTCTATCTTTGTAGCAATGGTTTCCCAAAGAGGATTGTTAGACTGAATTAAGGTGGTAGAAGAGTCATTGGACATCTTGGAACCCGTCAGCTTTTTGGAGGAGGCAGGTAGTTTTTTCGCATTTGTTTTGATAGCCCGAGTAGGCCTTGTCTGCTTTGGTTTGTTAGAAACCACCATACCTCCTATTCTTGTACAATTGACCTGTGCTGTTGACAGGGAAATGGGATCAACCGAAAAAGAATCCAAAGGAAGCACTATCAAGCTATCGTCATGAGGCGAGCCTATACGTGAAACAGATGGAAGAGGGATTGCTTCTCCTTGGATAAGATCCCTTGGGATACCTGGAGATAGTTCGTGAGAGGGTGAAGGAGGGGCTTCAGAGACTTCATGTACAACTCCCGGTGTTATGCTCCCAACATCCATGGATAATTGCCTTTCGGTACGCTCAATTTCATCCGAGAGTACGCTCACAGCTCTAGTCAAATATGAATCCAGGGTGGCCCCCACCCCTCCATTCACCTTATCTCTTAAGCCCAGACGTTTAGCCATTGTTAATAATGAATAAAATTAGAAGTGCACTATACATTATCCTACTCCAAACGTTGGAGCGTAGGCCCAGCCCAGCCTCTTCCGGGCTCAGACGGGCAGGGACGGGCCCGCTCTTGGCCCAGGCTGCGCCCTGGCGCCGCCCGCGCGCGTCCCACGTTGTGTGGGCGCCTGTCTGTGATGTAGGGGCCTTAGGGCGCGTGCTGCGCGTCAGTCAGCGCAACCCCCGTGGCCCCCTGAGTGCTGGTGTCCGAGGCTGCCGCCGCTCTCCTCGCGGCAGGCTCTACCAGCAAAAGTGCAACTGTGGTGCAGGATTCCAACCAAGCAAGGCGTCTAAACAGTCCAAACGGTCAAATTCAGCTGAATCAGAGTGTGTGGCGATGTGCTGTATGCTCAGATGGTGCAGAGAGGCCCGTGGGGATTTTGAACAAAAGTCAACCGATATCTGCCTCACTTATCAGCCCCCAAGCACTTGCGTAGGCCCTGTGCAGCCAACGGAACTCACACACCAGGGCACCGAGGTCCAGTTCAGGAGCGTGCTGTGACTCTCTCTGTGTGCAAGAAGCCCCGGGAGAGCGAACTGCCACAAGGCCCAGAGCGCGGCTGCCCTCGATCAGGGCGATGCACAACAGCGCTCCCACCCGGACCGGAGCCGCTCCCCGCCTCCTCCGCCGCGGTCAACGATCGCGCAGCGCGCGTACCAGCAATCAGCACTCCCGCCGGCGGTGGGACAGGCGGTCTGCGCGGGGGGATGAAGTCTACAGCCAGCAGCCAGTTCAGGGAGAGCAGCAGCTACGCATCGGACATTGAAGACTTCGAGAGCTCGGAAAAGTCCAACAGCGGCAGCAGCCCGAGTGACGGCAAGGGGAAGCGGAAGAGGAAGACCAAATGATAAATCCAGGCCAACAGGGTCCGATTCCTATGGCTTGCAATGAAGGCTTGAAATTCCTTGTTCAATAAGGCTCTGTGTGACTAATGATTTGACACAAACATCCAGGTAGTGAGTAATCAGCGTCTGCTCAGCAGTCATTTGGTACCGATCAGCCTGACATCCCAGCACCAACTCCAGCTCCTCTCACAGTACCTCTCACGCCACCAATCCACTCCCTCAGCCAGCACAGGTGATGCCTGCCTTGGCTATGGCGTGGGGAGGGGGGCCGGGGTAGCAGGAGAGCGAACCGCCGCAGTAGCAGTACGCTTCCACCTTGCCTTGCTCTCTCCACTCACCTCGCTGGCTCCGCACGGCTCAGGTCATGGCTCAGGTCACGGTTGCGGTCCGATCGCAGCTCCGGTCCGGTCTCGCAGCAGCAGCTTTCTTACAGCGGCTGCTCTGGCTCCGCTCCGCTTGGTCTGTGAAACGCGGCCCACCGTTGTGTTTTCACTTTGCGCATGCGGCACTTTGCTTTACTGAAACATGTGCCATGGGTTTTGTGTACAGCAGTCTGATCCACCCAATGAACTTGGGTCCAAACCCAATGCGGGCAAGAACTGCAAACAGATATTCCCAGGCTATGGTGTCAAATGCCATTTTTGTGTCAAGCGCAAGCAATTTCCCTTCTTCCTCCAGCGTGTCTACACAGCCCAGTGCACCATGTACTCGACGCAGATTACGCGCTGTGTTCCGTCCTGGCATAACTCCCGACTGGTCTGGGTGAACCAGGTCAGTGAGATAGGGGAGCAGTCGAGTAGCCAATAGTTTGGCTAAACTTTTGGCTTCCACTGTAATCAGAGATAATGGTCTGTACGAGGCGCACTCATCTACGGGTTTACCAGGCTTGTGGATAACCACGATGGTGGCCGCTCGAATATCTGCCGGGAGGAGGGTGTTTTCATAACTTTCATTATATAGATTGAGCAAATGCGGTGCTAGCTTGAAAGCCATAGGTTTGAGCAGCTCAATAGGGAGCCCAGTAGGGCCCATCGCTTTACCCGCGCGAATGTCCTGAATTGCTTTCTGAATTTCCTCAACCGAGATGCCAGAGTCCAACGTCTCCTTGCCCTGTTAGTAGCAAGGAGTTCCGCAGCCATCGAAGCTTGTGAATTATGCGGAATACCATATATATTTTTGTAATGGTTCGCAAAAGTCTCAGCAATCCCCTGAGGGTCTGTAATCAGATCGTTATCAGGCCCCCTAACGGCACGCACCCACCTCGCCGACTTCTCTTTGCGTTACAACCATGCCAATAATTTGCCGGTTCGTTCGCCTTGTTAGTATACCCGATGCCGGGTGGCCAAAGCACGTCTATTGGCATCCTCAAGGAGCAACTGTCTATAATCCTGTCGTGTAATATTTAGCCGGTGTTGAGCATCAGGATCTGGGCCCTGGGAAATGGCATCTTCAAGACGTAAGATCTCAGTTTCTAATTCTAACACCCTCCGATTGCGCTCAGCCCTGTGCCCCACCATAGCAGACAGTGCCCTCCCTTTGATCACTGCACCATACGCTCCCCATAGTGTAATTGCCGACTTAACTGAACCTAAATTCTCCTCAAAATAATACTCAGGAACCTTCCGCAAGGTTTCCTTGATATGTGGAATTTTTAGTGCCTATGGCTGAATCATTATCGGACCAGGTTGTGGAGTGCGCTGTGTACCGAGGACTGCCAGAACAGGGAAATGATCCGAAACCCCCGTGCCAAGCACGCAGAATCAGAAAAATCATGTATGTGTTGCGCAAGTAGTCGATCCGTGATTGACTGCCGTGTACACCAGACTGAAACGTAAAGTGTGTGTTATGGGGGTGCGACCATCTCCAGATATCCACCATTCCCAGGGCGTTAATAAAATCCCGAAACTGTGAGCAGTGTACCGAGTCACGTCTGGGTGGGGACCGGTCCAGTAGTCCGTCCATCGTCAGGTTAAAGTCGCCTCCCACAACCAAGGTCCCCACTGGTAAATTCAACAATAACGCCCCCACATCTGTCAATGTCAAACGTTGCAATCCCGGTGGGCATACACTGAGACAACATTTAGAACTCTTCCCTCCCACATACCTGTGCAAGCTGCATACCTACCCTGTGGGTCTGTCCAAGTATTTTGTATTACATAGGGGCATCCTTTACGAAGGAGGACCCCCACCACCCTGGACCCGGTGGTGAAACCCGAATGTGCCACCATTCGATACCCCTTCCTATTGAGGGCCATGCAAGAATTACCAATCAAGTGGGTTTCCTGTAACAGCGCTAAGTCAAACCCCTGGCGGTGGACATACTGTAGCACAATACCTCTCTTAATTTTGTCTCCCAACCCGTTGACATTCCATGTAATACGTTTAAGTCCCCGACCTTTCACCATTAGTCTCAGATGATAATACAATGTTAATCATGAAGGATATATAGCGCCGCAAACCCTCTGTAGCGTCTGTCTGGGCAGCCTCTAGGGCTTTAACGTTATAGACAATGCATTCAAATTCCGCTTCCGTGATCTGGATATAGATGCCAGCTATAATAAACATATAAAAGCTGCCACTTCGTCCTGCTGCAAAACACCCAACACTGCATCCCCCCCAACAAATTAAACCCAAACTTGCCCCCAGGCATGAGAACTCACCCCCCTCCCTGCTGCCCTGCTTTACGGGACTAGAACCACCCGCCACTCCCAACATGCAGAGTGCCCGTCGCCCACCCATGAACAACTCCAGGGAACGTGAGCTACCCCACTCCCGCCTATTCACAATAAATCAGTAGTTGCTCCGCCCCCCCAGCCCAATCCCCTCCCCCGAAACAATATAAAGTACAGAGGCCCAATACGGCCCCCATCAGTCGTCCTGCGGTGTCTTAGTGTCAGGAGCAATGCGGCAACAAACCCCTAGAGGAAAAGAACAACCATGCCACCGCTAAACCTGCTGAACGATCATACCCATCAGAATCACTAGTAGGCCATCTAAACATTAGGTCAAAGTCCTGAACAAGGGCCAATAACATCACACAGATCCCAGGATTCCACCCCCCCCATCCATCACCCAAGTCTAAACATAAATGAGCACATATTCCGGAGGCCGGGCCCCCTTGTCCACAAGTAGGAGCGTTCCAGTGAGCCTCAAGGGGACAGAATCGACCCCATCTAGCCTTACCAATCTCCATGTCAGCGCCCGCCGGTGTGTCCCTGGGAATCAGAGTCAGAATGAGGAGGAGATCGCCTCTGCTGGCACCAGTCTGTATTGTTATACGCTGCCGAGAATCCCTTCTTCCCCTTTTTCTCGACTGTGCGCCAGTCTTCCAGCCAGTCCCAGGCATCCTCCAAATAAGTAAAAAATCAGGAAGCTACGGCGCTGTTTCTGAACACGTAGAGTGAAGTCCTGGAAAAACATGATTTTACTGCTCTCTAGGGTGAGTGGCGGGGCCGCTCTCGCCGTCTGAAGAATAACATCACGGTCTCTGAAGTTAAATACCCGAGCAAGGAGCGGTCGAGGGAGCGCTCCCGGCTTTGGGCGGCCCCCCGGCACCCGGTGAGCTCTTTCAATGGTAAAACATTTGGAGAGTCCTCTGGTTTGTAGATGCTTAAGGACCAGTCCCTCAACAAAAAGGTCCGCCGCCTGCCCCTCTGCGCGCTCCGGAACCCCAATAATGCGGATGTTGTTCCGTCACATTCTACCTTCATAGTCGTCCAGCTGTAGGGCCATCGCCTCGTGGGAAGAGCGCAGTTCGGTAATTTGTTTCTTGAGCAGGGCAGTGTCTGTGACCAGTTCTTTTGTGGTGCTCTCTACTGTGCCCACTCTCTCCGCTATTTTCTTCATGTCTTCCCGGATCAGTGCTACATATGTGGCCACTGTGTCAATTCTCATCTCGAGGGAGGTCCTTATCGCCATGATCGCCTCGAGGAGATCTTTATTCGAGGGTTCCGTCGCATCACTTGGAGTCACTGTCTCTGTTCGGTCTTCGGCCTGCTGCTTCTGCCAGGCAAATTTCTCAAGTTTGGTCTGGGTCGTCGTCCGGTTAGTCTTCCGCCACTCCTCTTCCCGCCCCTCCCGTGTATCAAGCCGAACATGGAGGGAAACGGGAGTCTTATAAACCCTCTGGGCAACAGTACCTCCACAAGGTGCGTTGGGCGCACTGATGATTCAGCCCATCCATGAACGCTGCCACACCCCGGCAGCAAAACGTCCCATCACGCGGGGGTCATTCCTACTTCAGGCCACCCAGGGGCCCCTCCGAAGCCCGCACCCAGCCTCAATGTCTAGCAATAGCTGGTCATCTGTTTGTGCCTACCACGGATCTCAGCAGTTCGTACTTGGGCCGGGCGTTGCACTCATGCAGCGTTGCAGAAGGCCACCAAATTATACATCCGAGCTGCAGGCCACCAGCAGTATGTCCCCCGGAGACTGTATACTGGCCTTAGGGCAGCCCCCAGTCCATGCCCACGAGCCGTCCCCAACCCGCTCTGCTTCATGCCGCGGGGGTCACTGCAGCTCCAGCAGCTGTTTTCTAGGCCACACTGCCCCAGCAATGATCAACAGTCAAATGATGCCACCACCGGGAGTCAGCAGTCCGCTCCTGGGAAGTGCGGTGCACACATGAGGCACTGTTTGGTTCTGGGGCCCCAAAGCGCATCATCTGATCAGTGGGCTGCTCGCAGCGTGTCTCCTGCAGACTGCACACGGGCCTCAGGGCCGCTCTCGGCCCGCGTCCGCCAGCCGCCTCTGGCCCACACTTACTTTTACCTCGGGGGCCGCCGCACTAGTCACACGGCCCCCGGCACTCCCGAGGCCCCAGGGAGGGTCTCCGCCACTGCCGCCAGCCGCCGGGTGAAATTTCGTGCACAGCTGGACCTCACCCGATAGTCTTCCGGAGCCCCGCCGGGACAGGCCGCAGCCGCGGTCTTGCGTGTTGCGCGCCTGGGTGTCTGCCGCACTCCCGACGGTGGAGCGCACAGTGAGGATCCGGCCCACAGAGCTCCAGCAGGGCCGTGCCGCCAATCCTCACCAAACTCTGCCAGAATGTCACTGGACACCACTTGAAACATCCGAGGGCACGAGGGCGAAAATCGGGCCAGCAGGAGCCAAGGAGATCAGGATAGTTTTGGAGTGGCTCTCCTGAGCAAAGTTACCGAGCGGCCATTCCCATCGGCGGTTAGCCACCCCCCCCTAATGGTTTCTTCTTGATCTGTGAAGATGCCGTAAAAGTGGTCAGCAGCAAAGTAATATATGTAGGATAAAAGTTAAATGAGAGATGTGGGCCAGTCAGAGACCGTGAAAGGATTGTGATTGCGCAAAACAAAATACAATATTACCTTCTGACATTAAAAAAGTATTTGGCGAGGCTCTTAGGCAGGGTGAGAGCCTTCTCCTAAATCGCGGCCAAGACCTGTAACGAGCTCCCTATCGACATCAGACGCACCCCCTCCCTGAACACCTTCAGGAAGACCCTGAAGACCTGGCTCTTCGACTAAACGGAATTGCTACTCCCCCCAGCGCCTTGAGACCCTCACGGGTGAGTAGTGCTCTTACAATTCTCCTGATTGATTGATTGATTAGGTAGTGCTTTGCTTGTCACTAAGTTGCTCCCTAAGGTGTCTCCTACAGAAGCCCCACCCGGACTAATGGCGCAGACTATGTAGGTTTGTAAGTCCTACAGTAGGTACGAATATGGCCAAACCAGATGTGTTACTGCACTTTTCTTCCGTGACTTTATAGGATTTGGGTAAATTACATCAGGAGTGCACTCACATGAAGTTGAAGATGCAGGCGCACTGCTCAAGGACACTTGGATGCATGATGCTCACTCTGCTCACAGTGACTGTGAATGGCTGCCAAGTGGCTTGTGTCCTCTTCCTTTTCAATGCTGAAACTAGTGCAATATTGGTGTGCAGCTGTCAGGAGTTTTCAGGATTCCTTCTGAAATGGGAGAAATCACAATCCATTCCAACTCAGCAGAAGTTCTTTGGAGCTCTATTCGGCCCGAAGAAGAGGCAGGCCTTTCTGCCAGATGCAAGCATACAGACGGGCTTATTTACAAGCCCCTTACGCCGCTGGTGCGTCACTTTTAACATGGGAAAAAGTGACGAACCGGCAGCGCAAGAGGCTTGTAAATGAGCCCCTTAATCTGTAAGACCAACTGCCGCAGCTTCTACATCACCAAAGAGCAACTGGAAAGGTGGATAGGAGTGCAGGGATCAATAACATCATACCGGCGTTATTTATTACACTCTATGCACTAATAGCAAGCATCATCGGGGGGCTGAAAGGAGAAGCAAGTGTAGAGCATTGGTGAGGACAGGGAAAAGAATAAGGGTCTGATTACCCATTTGGCAGTCTTGGAGCAGGACGACATACCAGCGCCCTGCTCCAAGACCGCCAAACTTGTAGCAAGTCTGCACGCTGGATTGCTAGTTGTAATCCTGGTGGGTGGTTTCTTCAGCAGCAGTCCCATGGCGGTGCCTTTCTAAGGCTCATAGAAGAGCCTTAGAAAGGCATCACTGTAGGAGCACTGCAGCCCTTTCCTGCATGTACAGAAATACACAATGTTGTATATTTCTGCAGAAATACACAATGTTGTGTATTTCTGTCTGCGTAGGAACGGGGGTGCAAAAATACAGAGGTGCACATCATGTGCCCCCATGCATGCATCCTTGTGCACAGAGCCAAAAGTGGGATCTTTAGGGCCCCATTAGTTTCCTCACCGTCACCCTTTTCTTGCCGTGTTCACTGCAAATAGTAAAGGGCCGAATTGAGGAAACTCATAATATGCTTGGTGGGGCTGCAGTGGCACCTCCAGCATATCACAGCCTCACAACGCTGTGTCACCGCCTTGGGATCAGCGATTCCCGGCAGTTGCGGCAGTCCTGTGGCGGTCCCACCACCATAGTTGTAATACAGCAGGTTGACCGCAGAACTCATAATTAGGCCCTAAGTCCAGTGTTTGACTCTACAGATGCTCATGCAAGTCTTTATGTTTTCTAGGCCTTCTCTTTAGTCCCCACGTTGTACTTTTCCGTAGTTACTTGCCGAAAAACCGCTTTGACGCCTCGTCTAGGGATGTAAGCACTATGCACATGCAATTACAATACAATAGAAAGCCTTGGGACCCTTCCTTGCGATTTGAAGCAGGGGCCACATGAAATTTTAGAAGCGGAAAGAAGAACATTGCAATAAAAAGCCAGGGACCCCTTCCCATCTGAGGAAGGGGGGGGCCTTACAAATCTTACAATGGAAGTGAATGTCATGTAAATAAAAAGCCTCAAGTCCCTTCCTTGCGAATTGAGGAAATTGTCGGCTTGAAAGCTCACCTCTATGGCTACACAGGGTGGTGAATTCTCTTCAGGATTTCATAAGTGTTGTGACAGAGCTCAGTGCATCTGAATTTTTAAGCGCCTCAGCTTTCTTTGAACTGGCATGCCACTCTCAGGCTTCAAACACAACCTGAACAGTCCAAATGGCTATGTTTAGACATCCAGGGGCTTATTTACAAGCCCCTTGCCCCGCCGGTGTGTCACTTTTTCCCATATTAAAAGTAACCCACCGGCAGTGTAAGGGGCTTGTAATTAAGCCCCCCAAATGGCATGCAGCCATATCAGTGCTGAATTTGTTTAAAAAACATAACTACCAGGGCTCTCGTCAGGAGGTCACTGTAGCACCACACATTGCCTCTGCCATGCTGCCAGTGATAGTAACACCTCAACTGCTAACCATGACACAGCTACAAATGTGGCGATTCAGACTATTTCAGGCCCCCAAGCTTTAAGAATGGCTTGGGTGGCAGGTAATAGTCATTTTTAATGTATATTGAATAACCAATTAACTGTTGTTTTGACACCTCTGAATTAGCCAGGCAGAGTCAACTTGTGGCAGACTGTCACAAGCGCCAGTGTTGACAATTAAGTAACCCTGGGCGTAGTTCGCGAAGTAGCGCTTCGCGTAGCTACGCAAAGTGCACTACGCAAGCTACGCGTAGCACTTCGCGAACTGCATAGTACCTTGTTCGCACTGTGCAAGATGTCGTTTTCAATGATTGCACAGTGCGGACAAGCAACCGGCACTGTGCAATCATTGAAAACGGCATCTTGCACAGTGCGAGCTGTAGTTTTCTGCTGCTCGAGTAGATTTTTACTCGAGCTGCAGCTTTCTCAACGCGAACTGGTAGTTTCTCATCGCGAGCGGTCGCAAGCATACACGACCACTCGCAATGAGAAACCTGACCTCCTCGCGTTGGATATCTCGCCGGGAGGTTTATATTCCATGCTCGCGATCGCCAACTTGATGTTGCTGATCGCGAGCAAGGAAAAAGTCTCGCCAGGATGTCATTTTGCTTGCTCGCGGTCGCCA
Source organism: Triturus cristatus (assembly GCF_964204655.1). Classification (NCBI taxonomy): domain Eukaryota; kingdom Metazoa; phylum Chordata; class Amphibia; order Caudata; family Salamandridae; genus Triturus; species Triturus cristatus. Next base: position 484,220,716 of record NC_140590.1, on the reverse strand, counting down.
ACTTGACGTTGAGGAACGCGAGCAAGCAAAAAATGACCGCAGCACTACGCAACACTAAGCTACGCGTGTTTGCACTGTGCTACGTGCAATTCGCGTAGCGCAAAGTAGCGCGAACTTCGCAAACTACGCGAGCGTAGCGTAGTGCTTTGCCCAGGCTTACAATTAAGTGCCGGTGCCGAGCACTGGAAACCACCAGCTCAAAGTAAGCACTGAGCCATACTGAACAAAGGAGTGGCAGAATAATGCACTCACTCATCACACGTAAATCCTCCATTTGAAAATTTAGCATAATGTTCAGCAAAACTGAGACCTTTGCACAATGGGTTCGAATTCTAATGTCGCCCTCATATCATCAATGCCTTCTACCCTTCAGTGCGCATATGCTTCCAGTGATGGGCCGCTCCTTTTATGACTTTTATGTTAGGGATTTGTGAAGTGCAACATATGCCATTTGCATTACTTTTGGCATTGTGGGCTGTTGGATTCTTGTCTATATGTTACTTTTGGACTGAGATTGGTGCAGAGAGAAGCGCTGAGAGCAGTAGCAAGAGCTTATCAGAGACTCCAGCCCAGATTTACAAATTTTTGCACGATTGCAAAGTGATGCAAAGAGACACATTGGTATTTACTTTCTAATGCAAAAAAAGGAATCTTGCGCTGGAAATGTGCCTTTTTCCCTGTGAAAAAGCACTTTGCGATGCTTAGAGTTGCTTAGTGACATGTAGGTACTAGTGGATCGCTATTTGGGCAAATCAGTACAAAAAATCATATGTTTTGATGTAGAGCTCGATCTACTAAAATAGACAGATCAGACTATGCATCAAAAATCTAACTCCTTGAAGAATCCATTAACAAGGGAATATGTCATTTCTACAAATAAAACATGCATTGCATATATGCTGAAGTGCACAGCACACACTCAATCTGCACTTAGGATCTGATGCCGACTGCCACTCCGCGCACCGCTTCCGCTCCGCCAAACCAACGTGAGAATATGACTTTTTTTAGTCACTGGTGGGCGGTACTTTGGCATTCCCACAGTGGTGCCTATGAAATAGGCACTGCAGTGGGAACATCAAAGGTAGTACCTGCTCAGCACTGGTGCAGTCAATGCCGTGCAGGTACTGGGGTGCATACACACACAGTGGCGGCTCCTCCGCTAAGGCGGCGGAGGAGAGTCGCCCAACTGCCTTGATGCAGAAAAAGAAAGGAAAAAATACAATGATAATAAATAATATTATTATTTTATTTTGTCCTCCTGCTGCAGCAGCATGAGTGAGGAGGCGGAGTGGGGCTGAAGAGCAGGGGAGGAGGGTACAACCCTCCTAAGTGTGCAATTTTATGTATTTATTTATTTATAGAGCGCAGCATTCATCCCAAGGGACATCAAGGCGCTAGTAGCGAAAAAGAGGGCTAAGCTGCCAGTGAGGGGAAAACAAGTGGATATTAATTTTTGGGGAACAGATGGGTTTTCAGTTTTTTTCGGAACACCAGGTAATTAGATGTGAGCCGTAAGTCTAGGGGGAGTTCCTTCCATTTCTTAGCTCCCAGATATGAGAAGGAGCGCCCTCCAGTCCTCACTTTCTTGATGCGCTTTGTTCTGGCCAATGCTTAATGTAGTGACCGTAGGCTCCTTGTGGGGACATAGAACTCAATTTTCCCCTGAAGTATTTTGGGGCCGCTTTGATACAGTACTTTTTGTGCGTGACTGAGCTGTTTAAATACTGCTCTTTGACGCATAGGTAGCCAGTGCAGGTTTTCCATGCACATCGATGCTGAACTTAGTCTGCTTTTATTGCACACTAGTTTGGCTGCTGCGTTTTGAAGCACCTGTAGCCGCGTGAAGAGGAGCTCGGTCATGCCCACGAAAAAGGCGTTTCCATAGTTGAGTTGACTTATAAGCAGGGCTTGCGTGACTGTTCTTCTGCAGTCCAACGGATCCAGGGGAAGAGTCTAATGAACAGTTTCAGGGTGGCAAAGCCCTTACCACAAAGGGCCCGCACATGGTCCTTCATGGATAGAGTGTCGTCAATAAGGATGCCCAGGTTTCTTGCGCATTGCTTAGGGATTGGAGCAACACCAAGTGTTTGTGGCCACCATGTGGCATCCCAAATTAACTTGGCCCCTCCAAAGAGCAGGATTTCTGATTTCACTGCATTTAATTTCAAGCAATGCTCCTGCATCCATTGTGCCATCTCTGAAAGGCAGTTATGTAACTTTATTTTGGTGGCTTTAGGTCTTTCCTCAAGGGCCATCATCAGCTGTGTGTCATCTGCGTAGGAGCAAACACCAATTCCCCATTTTCTACTGATTTTCGCCAGAAATGAAACATAGGCGTTGAATAAGGTGGGGCTTAGCGATGCCCCCTGCGGGACACCACAGCTGATGGCGCTAGATTTAGATTGGAAATGACCTAGTTGAACCGTTTGTGTTCGGTTGCTAAAAAACGAACTGAGCCATTTCAGAGCTTTAGAGTGGATTCCCTTTTCATGAAGGGTTTCCAGCATTCTGTTATGTGAGACGGTGTCGAATGCTGCCGACAGGTCTAAAAGTATCAGAGCTACGGCTCCTCCCTGGTCAGTACACAATCTGATGTTATCCAGTACTGCCAGTAGCGTTGCCTCTGTGCTGTTGGTAGCCCTGAAACCAGTCTGAGAGGGATCGTTAGTTTCTAGGTGGCAATGACTGTTGGTCGGCCCTCTTGGGCCGCCCAAAACAGCCATGTGCACTTTCCCTGTTGTCCATGCAGGCTGCATTACGGCCTGCATGGTGAACATGCCCACCCCTCCAGCCCCTGGCTGAGTGCCGTGTCACGGCACTCAGACCAATCACAATGATGCATTGCAGTGTTTTGATTGGCTAAGGGGAGGGTGAGAGCCCTGGCCTTCCTGCTTCCTGTTTCTCCCAAGATGTTACAGGACGCAGGAGAGGTGGTGGCCGCCAGCCGGCTGGCTGGCTTGGAGGTAAGTAATGTTTTTGTACCTGATCCCCCGCCCCTTCACCCTCACCTGCCCCACAGCAGGTGGGAGGTAGCAGCCACGACTGTGCACACAGAGGGTGCACAACATGTGCCCCCCTGCATGCACCTCATGGCCCAGAGGCAACATGGGGCCCTTCACCTTTGTTTACTCTCTGCCATGGTTTTCATGAAAGGGGAACTTTCATTAAAACCGTGGCAGAGAGGAAACTCAAAATATGCTTGGCGAGACCGCATTGGTCCTGCCAAGCATATTGCAGCCTCAAGACCACCACACCACGGCCAGGGATCTCTGGGCCTTGCGGTTGTGGCGGTGCGGGCAGACCGCCGGTGCGGCTGTGGCTGGACCACCATTGTTGCACCACCATGAGTCTGGCGGTCCGTGGACCGTTTGGCTCATAATCAGACCCTATGTGAAGAATATTCAACAAACATCCAATTTGCCTTTGAAATTAAAAAATATTGTAAAAACCAATGTCCCTGTCACAGGGGCAGCTAAACACTCCAACTTTCTTGTAGAAAGTCCTTTCTACCAACAAAACAAACAAAAACTAAGTCCCCTAATGGATTGTTTTGAAGACACCTCGGTTGGCATACTTGCACCTCTCTGAACACAGACACCAAACCAAATTCCAAATACAATGATGGAATGTCTATGACAGCACCATGGCTGAAGATGCCAAAACCAAACAATGCAGTAAAAGAATGGCATAATGCCTTCCAATCTACACTAGGAAAAACCCAACTAAAACTGTGTACATTTATAGAATCCCTACAAAAAGAACAACGCTACCAACAACTACAAATGGAACAATTAAACCTACATTTAGCAAATAAACCATTAGAATGTATGATATGCTACAAAAGTAAAACTTTTATTAACAACAAAGGAGTATACTACTTAGAGTCAATAGCCAAAAGCATATTATAAAACAACACATTTGCTACACAGCACCCAATAAACAAAAAGAACAACCCTGACCAGCATAAGTAACATATTTTAAACTAAATATTAAACAAATTATTTTTATACACCAGTCAAAAAATAGACAGCAAAATTTGCAAATAAGACTGATGAAAAATTAACATGTATGGTGATAAGTTAACAAATGAAAAAGAATCCAACCATAAAACTAAAAATTACAAGTAAAATCAAATAGAAACATTTAACTACAAAACATAAAATGTAATATAACAAGTACCAATCACATAAATTACACATACATAATAAAATATATAATTTCCTACCCAAAAAGTAACTTGACTATAACTTACTTTTCTTTAGATTCAGAACTTCCTTCATATTCATGTAGTCAATAATATAATCCACCAAAAAAGGAACAATAATTTCCATAAAGCCCCCAAAAATGAAAAAAATATAACAGAGTGGTGGAGAAAGAGGGCAGGCCTCCGAAGACCTCACAAAAATTCCACTGTATGTGCCTTACTGGAGGTAACAGGAGGGCTTGTTGTCCCCCAAGAACCCTTTGTAGCCAAGAGGACTTAGTCTCCCAACCATCAGTGCACCAGGAGGCGCATTTGCAGACTGGTGGAGAAAGGGGAAGAGACCTCCAAAGACTTCTAAGCAATCGCGTTGTGTGGGATATACTGGAGTTAACAGTAGGAGTAGTTGACTTCCAAGGATGTCCTTGTCAATCAATCAATCAATCAATCAATCAATCAATCAATCAATCAATCAATCAATCAGGGAATTGTAAGCATGCTACACACCTATGAGGGTCTCAAGGTGCTGGGGGGAGGGGGGTACGCATCTCCGTTCAGCCGAATAGCCAGGTCCTGAAGGTGATCAGGGAGGGGGCGCGTCTGATGTCTGCTGGTAGCTTGTTCCAGGTCTTGGCTGCAATGTGAGCGAGCGATCTTCCACCTGCTCAGGCTCTGTGGATGCGAGGGGTTTCAGCCAGTGCGAGGTTGGCCGATCAGAGGTTTCTTGTGGGTACGTGGAGGTTTATTCTGTTGTTGAGGAATGTGGGTCTGATGTTGTGTAGGCATTTGTAGGCGTAGGTGAGGATTTTTAAGGTGATTTTTTCCATGAGGAGCCAGTGGAGTCTCCGCAGGTGTTGGCTGATATGTTCGTGCCGGGGGATGCCGAGGACGAGTCTGGCCGCGATGTTCTGTATTGTCTGGAGTTTGCGGAGTAGGGATATGTTGAGTCCGCCGTAGAGAGCGTTTCCGTAGTCCAGTCTGCTGGTGATGAGTGAGTGGGTGACTGTCTTTCTTGACTCCGGGGGGATCCATTTGAAGGTCTTTTGGAGGATGCGGAGGGTGTTGAAGCAGCTGGAAGTGACGGCGTTGACCTGTCGGTTCATGGTTAGTGATGAGTCAAGTACGATGCCAAGGTTTTTGGCGTGGTCTGAGGGGATAGGTGGGCCACCAGGTGTTGTCCCATGCTGAAGGGGGGGTTCCAAGGACAAGGACTTCTGTCTTCTTGGCGTTGAGTTTTAGGCAGCTGTTGGTCATCCAGACTGCGACGTCCTGCATTCCCATCTGGAAGTCGAGTTTTGCAGTGTTGGAGTCTCTGGTGAGGGAGAGGATGAGCTGAGTGTTGTCGGCGTAGGATATGATGTTGAGGTTGTGTTGTTGAACGATGGCTGTGAGGGGGGCCATGTAGATGTTGAAGAGGGTCGGGCTCAGTGAAGATCCCTGAGGGACTCCCCGGGTGATTTCCGTGGGGGCAGAGAGGAAGGGTGGCGGTCTGATCCTTTGGCTTCTTCCGGTAAGGAATGATCAGATCATGGTGGGCTGAGTGGAGTCTCTGGGGGTCCGGCTGTGGCTTCTTGTGGGTGGTCGACAAAGTTATTGTGGAGTTTTCTGATCTTGTGGTGGAAGTAGGTTCCAAGCTTGTCGCAGATGTCTTTGGATGGGGTAATGTCTGTGGCTTTGTTGCGTGGGTTGGTGAATTCCTGAATGACACTGAAGAGTTCCTTGGAGTTGGTGGAATTGGTGAGCATTTTATTGTGGATGAAGTTCCTTTTTGTTGTTCTGATTTGGTTGTGGTAGTCCGTCATGGTGTCTTTGTAGGTGGAATAGTTATCGGTTGTCTTGGTGTTCCTCCAGTTCTTCTCCAGGCATCTGCAGGTGCGTCTTGCTTCATAGAGATCAGTGGTGAACCAGGCAGCTTTCCGGGGGCGCTGTTTGCCAGGATTACGTAGTAGGGCAAGGTCGTCTCGAATTCTCCTGCTGCGGTGTTTGCATCGGATGTCCAGGTGGGGTTGTCTCGGGCGAGGGTGGAGTATAGTTGCTCATCTGTAACCTTACTCCAGTTCCTTTGTGGTGGGTGGGGGTTGGTTTCGGTGCCTTGGTTTTGTCGACGGTGAAGTGAACGCAGTGTGGTTGATCCATGGCGGTTGCGTTGTGTGGCTGAAGTGTACGCTGTTGCCTGCAGCGAAGATGGGGTCGAGGGTGTGTCCTGCTCTGTGTGTCGGTGTGGTGACGAGTTGGTTGAGTCCGATGTTGGAGAGGTTGTCTCGGAGGGTGGTGGAGTTGGGGTCGCTGGTGTTGTCGAGATGGAATTTGAGGTCTCCAATGAGTATGTAGTTAGTAGATGCAATGGCGTGGGGTGCAATGAAGTCGGTGATGGTGGTGGCGAAGGGTGTCCGGGGCCGGGGGGTATGTAGACGAGGGTTCCTCGGAGTGTGGTGTTGGGGGTGGTCTGGATCTGGAAATGCAGGTGTTCGGCGGAGGGGAAGGTTTCGCTGGAGGTGGTGAGGCGGAGGGGGCTCTTGTGGGCTATGGCGAGGCTTCATCCCGGTTGGTTGGGGTGGTCCTTCCTCTGGATCTTGTATCCATCCGGGATGGCGGTGTGGATGTTGGGGGTGGAGGTGGCATTGGTCCAGGTCTCCGTGAAAAAGGCGATGTCAGGGGAGAGAGACTCGAGTAGGTTCCAGGTTTCCATGGCGTGATTGTGTATGGAGCGCACATTGAGTAGGATGCATCTTAGGGTGTCGTCAGTGCAGGTGTCGTTGGTGCCGAAGGTCGGGTTGGTGGTGAAAGTCTGGCAGCAGTGGAGGCAGGAAAACTGACCGTGGGTTGAGTTCGGCGAGGCATGTTGGCAGTCCTTGAGTTTTCCGGGGTTGAATGTGAGGAGGGCCGCGGTGTCGTAGCAGTGGAGGATGATGGATCCAGGGTTCCTGGGGCTGGTCGCAGTCGGATCACGGATGGGTGCAGACGGGCTTGCCTTAGGCGAGCCTATGACGCGCCAGCGGCGTGCCCGCTGCACGCGTCCGCTGCGCAACTGCGCAGAAGCCGCCATTAAGTAGGGGAGGAAGAAGGAACGAGCAGCCGGGAGCGGGGGCAGTCAAGGGGGTGGTGGTGGCAGGAACGAGCACAACACAGGTCAAGCAGAAAAATACAGCGACAGTGGGTCAGTTGGGGAAAAACGACAATGGGGTCAATTAAAAAGAAATATGGTAAAAGAGGGCCACAAGAGCACAAAGCACACAGCAACAACGGGCAGCACAGAGTATTAAGGCAGCAGAGGGGCACAAAAAACACAAAGCATACAGCAACAACGGGTAGAACGGAGTATTAAGGCAACAGGGGGCACAAAAAACACAAGCACGAAGCAACAACGGGCACTAAGCGGGCACAGAGTATTAAGGAGAGCAGAGGCTGATGAGGAAATACCCACAGAGGGGACAGACGCAGTCAGGGCGGTCTCAAACCATGCCTGGGAAGGTAGAGTTGGTCAGCAGCTGAGCACACCAGAGCGGAGCTGCTGGGGAGAGAGCGGTCCCAGGACGAGGGTCAGAGGACTTGCTCACGCTCCCCTGCAGCGGCCGCCATTAATTAGGGGAGGGGGGTGGGATGAGCAGCTGGGATACAGGGGCAGTCAAGGGGGCGGTGGTGGTGGTGGTGGTAACGGGCACAACGCAGGGCAAGCAGAAAAATACAGCGATAGTGGGTCAGTTGGGGAAAAACAACAGTGGGGTCAATTAAAAAGAAATATGGCAAACGAGGGGCACAAGAGCACAAAGCACACAGCAGAGAGAGCGGTCCCAGATCGAGGGTCAACTATGCCTCCTGCTACCTTCAGTAAGTTGCACACTGCGGGATTACTGAGAGGTCTTCGTGGCCCCACTCCCTTTCTCTATTACACAGCAAACACGCATCCTGGCACACTACTAGTTGGGGGATGAATTCCCCGTGGTGGCTGAGGGTCCTTGGGGGCAAACAACCCCAGTAAGTCCCACACAGCTGGATTGCTAAAAGGTTTCGGAGGCCAGGCCCCCTTTCTCCACCGCTCTGCAAACGTGTCTCCTGGTGCACTACTGGTTGGGGAATTAAGTCCTCTTGGATTCTGTTGACCTTGGGGACCTAGAACCTCTCCTGGTACTTTCTGTAAGTCCCACACAGCGGGATTCCTGAGAGCTGATCAGAGGCCCACCCCCCCTTGCTCCACCACTCTGCAAACATCATAGTTATAGTGAGGAAATCCAATAAAAAAAACCTTAGAAATTCACTGAAAAAACAAAGGATACAGGGATGTTATAGTTAGACTGACAGTTCACTCAAAACCAGAGAAATTCAGCAGTTATAGTTTGCTGGGCTAGCTATGACTTACACCCCCGCAATGCAAGGCTTATGACCTCACATATTACATCACTCATGACATGGTCAGTGACATCACTGATGACATCACTGATGACCCATGCCCATCCCTCATGTAAGGGAAAATGTAATACAGCTACCCACTAACGAAAACTAGACAGGAACATCCTTTGGGAAAGAAAACCCAAACTGTGGAAGCTGGCACATGCAAACTGTAGACTTAAATCTCTCAAGCATGGATACTAAACAATACAAACACAGTGTACTAGCAAAGCAAAGCCAATGCTGTGGTAAAAAGTAAAACCAGAAACTACTCCGGTGAGCGATCTCTCACCCGGATCATGCTAGATTTTGGTTAAGTGTAAGCAGCAGACGTGGACTGATGATTCATTTCTACTACATAAACGTCACATTTCAACTTGGCCCTAGATGGCAGCATAACACTGGGCAGAGAATACTAGTAAAATCAAACACCACAGTTTTGAACATTTTCACGCCGTACTTTAGCAGTGCCTACTCCAAGAAAAAAAAACGAGTCACTGTTCTTGTTTTAAGGTCACTGCTGTCGCGATAAGCCTCACAATTGCAATTTGCCAAAATAGAATATGGTAATTTCTTCATTTTGCTCTTTCTTACTGTCCAGGCGTGGAACGGGAACAAGGCAAATAGATCCTGTCACCGGATGGTAGTCAATAGGAAAAATAATCAAACTTCCACTCACCACCGGTGTACAAAACAGCATCCACAGTCCTCTGTAAGATGATCAACCTGAACACGGGGATCATGGGATGACCCTGCAGGAAAACAGAGGAAAACCGCTCGTAGCAACGATGTGAAGACTCAATGCCGCACCACCGAAAAAGACATAATATTAATTGAGACGTGGTTGGCAAATTACGTGGTTGGCATATTGACTCTCAGAAAACCAACAATTCACATGGGCGACTGCCAACCCCAAGATGGCGCCACGCTTTCTCACGCCGTGACGGGGGGCTTACGGCACGCTTAATGTGCAAAGCATCCATTGGCAAGGCAGTGAAGACTCCGAAGGACGTCACAGCTCCGTGTGACACCATGGACCAGGTAAGGTGTGCGCGCTGTGATTTGAACTTGAAAGTGGCAGTTGCAGAGATCAGGTCTCAACGTAGACCAAAAATCAAAGTTAAAAGACATGTCTCACCTGACTCTACCCCTTGTAATACCGCATCTGTGAGGCGCCATAAATGTACCACAACGTGGCACCATGCTGCCAGCCACTGCCGGGGAGAATCTCATAATTGCCTAATGTTCGTCAGTGAGGCTCAATGTTAAGTCTACAGCTCTCCGTCGAGTGAAGTCCCAACGCTGAGAATGTCCAAAACTGCCAGTACACCCCCACAAACCCAAATCTTCATGTGAGATCAACTGCAGAGATTTCTGCACACATTGTAGATCAATGTAGCACGTAAAATCCATTTCCTGGCACCTCCAAAGTAGGGCCCACATCAGGCAGCAGGCAGACTTTGCGCAGGACATATCTTGACATGTGCTGCATCCAAGCACAGTTTATACATGTTTAAAGTAATTACCAAGGAACACTCTTCCCTTGATTCTGCAGGTCTTGTGGCAAACGCACAGTACAGCATGCTTTCGTTGGGGCTGTCCGTTGTATAGGACACTGGTGGGGTTGCTGAGTATGCTGTACCAGATTCTTTTGTTGCGATGATTCCTCTTGTGTTGCTTGTCGTGTTGCCACTTGTATGCTTGAAGTAACATCGTTTCTTAGTTGTCTGCGCTAGTAAGGCTTGTGGCTCCTTCTCACCCTCAGGACTGGTGAAAGATGTCATCTTTTGCTTCCTTGACCAATTGTGGAGATAAGTAGGCAAGTGGGAAAGTCTCCAACTCGTCGCCAAAATATGTTGTGTCCTGTGACACAAGTAAACGCTGGTAGCCGAGTAAAGTTCAAGTGTACCTTTATTCAGTAGCTGGTACATTTAAATGAAGATGGTACACAAGTAAATCAGATAGGCAGTCCAGGTAAACAGGTGAAGTAGATGTAGGTTAGCCAGTAGTCAACCCTTAGTTCCATGTGACAGCAAACCCCACCAGGAGCAGCCTGCCTGCTGCTTAGCCCATCTCTAACTGTCATTCCTCACTCACACAGACACCCAACATTCCGTGCATCACTGAATTCCCAACATTCTACAGTAAACATACACAGTGGCTGAGCAGCAGGAAGATTGATTGACTACAAGATATAAGTAAACTATGCAGGGCATAACAGAGTACTTAATGACTCTGGACTCACAGCATCAGTAAAGCCATTTGAAGTAAGATCATAATCCTGGGCATGACCAAAGTATGTGATACAAATCACATGCAACGTCTGGACACATCCAACATACCGCATTAGGCACCAGGCGATCCTTATATAGTTTGAAAGGAGACCAATACCAGTAATGGAGGATTCTGAAATAGGCGTACTTTAAGTTTGCTTCTCTGAGCAAGTGATCATGATACTCTAGGATTTTTTCCAGCCATCATCCGCGTACTCTATACCCAGCCTCTCCTGCCAATCGAATTTAGCTGCAAAGCAAGTATCATTTGAGTAGAGATTGCCAATGAGTATTTGTTACATATTTGACATCCCTCCCTTTGTAAAGCCCCTACCACTTGAGGTACTTTAGAATCAGTGAAGCCGAGAAATTATTCGGATGCTGCCCCAGCTTACCTTTTAAGTAATACCACTGTTGCCAATACCTCCAGAACTGTGACTGGTGAAGTGAACATGTTGATTTTAACATCTCAAAGGAACAAAATGAATCTCCATTTGGAAGATGTTTAATTGTTTTATTTCCCTGCTCTTCCCATAATGCCCATTTTATCTGCTGTTGGTCCAGAGTGAACCCCGCATTGTGCCAAAGTGGTGCATCTTTATGAACTGTTCCATCAACTCTCAAGAATGAATCCTTTCATGAGGCCCACATAACCCTTAAGGAGGGAGGACAGAGTGGAGCTGTCAAAATGTGAGTTTTGTATAAGATGCCTAAAGTACAATGCTCCACTCCCATGATACCCGATGAGGCTGATCAGCTACAGGAACCAACAGATGTGCCAGTTGCGATAAATGTTGAACCAGATAGTAAAGCCACATGTCAGGAAGCTGGAGGCCACCCGACCGGGTATTCTCATGCAACTTGCTTTGACAGTTACTACAAAAGGAGGATTGTTCTTTTGCGTTTTGTGGAAGGAGAGATGGTGCTTCGTCCTCAGACGTGTTTCAGTAGTCAATTCCAGAAATAATCTCTCAAAGATATGGTTTGAGCTTGGCTTGCGGATAATGATTGGATGACCAGATGTGGACTGCACACATTTCTAACAGGTGATCACAGGGGCCTAGAAGGCACTGTAATTTGAAGGTGAAGGACAGCAGGGAAATTCGATGGATGTTGACATCAGCCTAAATGAAACTGATGGAGGCATTCTCAGGAAAAAGTCGCATTGCTAGGGTCCTATATCACTCAGAAGATGCTTATACAAGACACCCACAGTTCTGGTGGCCTCTAGCACGGACAAGGCACCCAGTGGTAGCTGAAACTGGTAGAGATTCTAAGGCGCTCAGTAGACATAAGTCGTGAATTACCGCATAATGAAAATCCCACATCTCCAGTAAGACACTTCTAGGAGAATCTAATACTTCTAGTGTCCTTTAGTGCTGTGTTAGACCTGCTAGAGGATGGAACGATCACACCACTGAACTCATCAATGCTTTAAAAGGTCTTGTTAATTGGGGTGTGGCTAAGGAGGACAAGATGGCGGACACATTTTAACAACGCTCCAGACCTCCTCCACGATCTGGACTACCTAGCTGTCCACTGCAGACATCCTGTGACCTGTCTGGCCTCCTGTGACTCCTTAAGTGCCTACCAGGTGGGTGACCTGTTCCTGTTGAACCCTCCCCATTGTGCACAGCCGTGGATACAAAGGTGTGGTGTGGCCTCAATTTGGCAGCCATTCGCTGACAACGTCCAGAGGCGCAGCTGGTGTCTGTGTGGCTTGGTGCTGCCAACGGGGACTGCAGCCCAAGGCCCGGACTACTGCGGTCTCCCTGCTGATTGGGAGGAATTGGGCGGACCTCTGCAGGGGTCGCCCGCATTGCTGGACCTTGCTGGGGGCGTGGAGGAGGAGCGGCCTCAAGATGGCGGCCACTTGCTGACAGTGACTGGTGCCTGTGTGGCTTAGGGGTGCTGATTGGGCCATGACCTGGACTGCTGTGGCCCCTTGATGATTAGGAGCCATCAGGCAGCCTTTTGCAGCAGTCACCCGTAACCTAAGACCTTGCTGGACTGTATGTATGGTGTATTCTGCCAGATTAGCCACAACTGCGGTGGCGTCTTCACTGTTGAGCGGATCCCTTTGGGGCCTGCCATTCTGATGACTGCCCTAATTGTCCCCCCTCCAGTGTGGTGGGCTCACGGATGCTGCCTCTGGAACCCTGAGGGACCGGTCTGCCAGAGAACTCCGCAGGGAAAGGGGTCCCTTCTCTCCTCCTTACCAGGGGTCACATCCTGAGATGCCCCGGGGGCCCTAGCTGCTTCTTGTGTGGCCCCACCCGATTCGGGGAGCAAGCAGGCTGTGTGGCCCTCTGACTAACTGCTGGAATTCCAGTCCGGGCGGTGTTGATGGATGTTCATCTCCTCGCTGACACTGCCCGAATCTTCACTGACGCTTTGATGTTGCGGGGTGGTACACTGAAGTTGGGGGTGGCTGAAGTTGGTCCTTACTCCTTGCCCTCCCTGCACCTGGAATTGGGACACTGCCTACCTTTCTCCTCTTGGAGAGTGGGACTTTTCCTAGTGGGAAGCCGAGCATGTGGGGGTAGGTTATTACATGCCCCCTCATTCTGGATTGGGCAACTGTCGGGCCACTAGCAACGTGGGGCCCGGCTGCCTTCCTGACACCATGGTGAAAGTCAAGGTATGACTCTGCATTTGCAGTTGCATATTGACAAATTTGCGGTGCCAGTGGCTTGCCATCCCAAATCACCCCAGGACTCTGTGGGTGAGCGTCATCTTGAAACCACAGATGTGTTGATTATCCTTCATGCCATCCAGACCTCATGGAAAGCTGTGGAGGCGAAGGTCGAAGAAATGGGGATGTATGTGGTGCTCCTGCGCCAGGACCTTTGGCATGTTGCTGGAGGGTGTCTGAGGCTGAGGAACGAATCTTCCACCTGGAAGACGAGGTGGCTGATCTTAAGAAGTCAGTGGCTAGGCTGACTTCCAATCCCGGACCCTTAAAGCCAAAGATGATGAAAATTGGTCCCGCCACAATAACCTCCGCTTCATGAGGTTTCCTGAAGGGGCTGAATACTTGGGCCCGGAGCACTTTCCTGACACCTGGCTCAAACCCTGGATTCCAGAGGGTGCCCTCTCCCCATGGTTCACCGTACAGAGAGCGCACAAGGCCCTGACAAACCCATCACTTGCCTCCTGGCATCCCGCCAGACCCATGATTGTGTGGATCCCTAACCATTGCAATAGGGATGTAATCCTCTGGGAGGCCTGCAAAAAATGTGCTCTTCATTTTGACTCGAGTCGAATCATGATTTTTCCTGACTACACTAAGCTGGTTCAGGCTCAGCACAAATCTTTTGATGCAGTTAAGTCCAAACTGAAAGCACTAGCCTTGCCCTATATGGTGACCTACCCAGACAAATAGAAAGTGATTTGCAACTCCCGTAATCACTTCTTTGCAAGCTCAGAGGAGGCCTGGGAGTGGGGTGCTAAGCACCACCAGCTCCGCCAACTCCTTCGTCAGGAGGACCAGGAACTTCCACTGCCTCAGCAGTCTGGACTACCTGAGGTCCCAGGGTGTCGAAGACGCCACAGGGTCACTCCAGACTCCTCTGGGACTGAAGGGGAGGTTTCAGCCTGGAGCCCGATGGCCCCACACTCTGGAGCAGGGCTCCCCATGGCTGACCTACAGGAGGATGCCCCCATTATGGACTGAAGGGTGGTCTCTCTATCCCTGTCTTTTCCTTGTTTGTGTGTGGCGTTGAAGGGTGGTTGGGTTAAATTTACCCGGGGGCTTCCCTTCAGGCTTAATGTTGATTGATTCTCTGTAGGAGGAGGAGCACCTCTAATGTCTGTTTCTGTGCTGTATGTTATGTATTTAGGGCTATGTTGGATGGACAGATGCTTCTTCAGTGGAAGTGTGAGGAGGAGGAAGTTGGGGAAATAGGAATTTTCAGAGTTTTGTTTGTGTATTTTTGTCAGCAGGGAGGCTCGCCGCTGCCCTCCCCCCAACGCGCTTAAATGGAGAGCTGCTGGTGGCTCCCCCACTGAGACACTATATTCAGACTCCCTTTATTGCCATTGCTAGCTTTCAGGTTATGTCATGGAACGTCAATGGTCTGCTAGATCGGATCAAGTGCACTGCTGTCCTTCGCTACACTAAAAGAACCTGTCCGGTGGTCTTGCTGCTGCAGGAGACTTATCTCCTGGTCACCAACTGTTCCTGCTTGTGCAGGTTCGGTCATGGCAGAGCATGTCATGTGGGATACATGAGGGGCTCTAGGTGTGTAACTATCCTTCTACATGGATCATTCCCCTTGGAGGGATTTTGGACAGGCCTCAGATCTGCAGGATCACTACGTGGTGGTAAATTGCATGCTGTAAGGGAAACCTGTCGAACTCCTCTGTATATATATCCCGCCTCCTCTACTGCTACAGACCCCCGGGATACTCACTGGGATTGTGTTGGGGTTTCCTCAGGGGACTACTATTCTAGGAGGGGACTTGAATGCAAAGCCCAGTCCCAAACTGGATTCTCGGGTACTCCAACAGGTCACCGACAACGGGGAGCGCAACAGCTGAGCTCCTGGATGGAGTCTGTTAGACCTGGCATCCTTAGTGTGGTCTTCCTCTAGACGCTGATTCTATTTTTTGGCCTTGGGACTCTGTGAACTTTACCACAACTAAAGTGCATGTGTTTCTTGTCAGCTCTCACCTGTGTTTCTGCAGGAGCGATAGAAAAATGTAAAGCACAGTCCCAACTTTCTTCCTACCACCAAGACTGCCCAACAATGTAAAATCTAGTCACGGTGAGATGGGGAAGAGGAGAAGGGAAAGAGGAAAAACACATATCCCATGGAGTCAGCGCAGGGAGGTGTGTAGTGTCCAGAGAGTCTCTGTGTCGCTCCCGCATACAAGGAAAAGAATAGGGACATCAGTGTATGTGTTGAGCTTTTATGGTTTATACAACAAAGCTAACATCACTATATATATGTATACACACACACATAGAGACTACCTATATAATTCTCCTCTTCTGAAACTTAAGTAAATGACTGCATACACAGGGGTGGTAAACAATCTATGGAAACAGAAAGAAAAGAGCATAGGTTTACAGAGCACAACAGTACACCTATTGTAGTATATGAAAAGAATGGAGAATATAAAAACACACCTAAAAGGATTCTGTAACATGCATTAATGAAAGTCCCAAAAAATCTGGCAATTCCAACTCCTGGAATAGTGGATACAATAACTTTTTGTATTCTCTCGCTAAAATCAGAAAAAACAAAAACAAACACAAAAATTGTATAGGGCTTTTTTGTCATCAAGAATCTACGTTTCTATAAATGCAGAAACTACAACTGATATGTTATCTGTTTTTCTCTTACAGATTCAAATAAGGCAGGTACTAGACAAAGAATGGGATCTCCAACCAATAGCCAAGAGCACACATCAGATAAGTATAGTCTTAGAGAATACAGTACATGTGCACCAAGCGTGTTACTGCCAATGGTAGTAGAAGTCTTAATACTTCAAATGATTTTTGTATTTCTTTTGCAGGTAATCCCAAGAAGAAGGTCCAAAGCAGAGTAGCAACTGAAGAGAATGCCAAGCAGGATCACAGAAGAGCTGCCGAACTGCAGAATGTGGGAGCTGATGAATGCGACGCACCATGCATGCGGAAGGTAAGTGAAGAGAGGGCTGAAGATCGCATGCACGTCTACTAGAACACGAAGCGATGTTCCGCCCGGGAATGCCGGCTTTATGCTGGCAATGCTCCGCCCCCGATGTAGATGTGGCTATGAGTGGAGAAAGCCCGATACTTCTCTACTAAACATTATGACATTGGTGTGTACCTTATTAGCACATTTGATGTACTGGTAAGTCCCTTGTAAAGTGGTATACCATATACCCAGGGCCTGTACTTCAAATGCTACTAGTGGGCCTGCAGCACTAATTGTGCCACCCCTATAAGTAGCCTTTCAAACCTGCCTCAGGCCTGTCACTGCAGTACCTGTGTGCAGTTTACTGCCACTTTGAGTTGGCATTTAAAACTACTTGCCAAGCATCAAACTCCCCTTTTATTACATATAAGTCACCCCATAGGTGGGCCCTCAGTAACCCTAAGGATAGGGTGCTTTGTACGGAAAAGGTAAGACATGTACCTTTATGTTTTAGTCGTCCTAATAATGACAAACAGACTATTTCGGATTTCACTACTGTGAGTGCTAGTCCTCTCGTAGGCTAGCATTGGTAATTCCTTAATACACTTTTAAGCTAACGACTCTCCAGTGCTCATCTGCTTTAGCGCTCTGGCCTGATCTAGACATTTGGTGTGAAGTCTTAATGCCTGGTGCTTCCGGACAGAACTCAACTTCTACTTTGAGAACAACATGAGCTCGGTTGCCTGTGTTGGCTCCCTATGGGTGGCTGGTAAGGCCATGATTGGGGATCGCTAAATCTTATCCCTGCAAGATGTAAAAGATGAAGGGGGAGGAGCTCACACTCCTTGAATCCCGCATCCTCGCTTTTAAAAAGCACTATGCCGCCGGGGCCCGTGAGGAGCTTTACAGGAAGCTCATGATCTATCAGGCTTCGCTCTGCCAATTGGTCCTTGACGAGGTGTGGCAGTGCTTGTGGACACTCAGAGGGTCTACGAGCATGGTGACAAGAATGTGAAACTTCTCTACTGGCTTGCTAGGGGTGAGATGAATTACGCAGGGCCTGTTGAATTATGTGGCAGGGGAGGGGCAAAAAATATGCGGCAGGGTTGAGTAAACTATGTGGCAAAAAAGCCAAATTATGCAGCATCATGCAGCACACTTTGTGATAGTATTACTTCATTATTTAGTCAATTTAAAGCTGTTAACACTCTGAGCATTAGTTGTACCGCATTAGTACCAGTATGGCAGTAAGCTACAGGGAGGTGACCAGTCAACCTTTGCAAATGGCCTTCCAGTGCGCTGCAACACGTGTCGCTGTGTTTTACTAACTTTTGAACCATTTCAGCTAGAAACAAAATATTTTTTTGTTAAAATATGCATATTATACTGCAGATAATGGATTATGTGGCAAATGCAGCAAATGTACAACTATGCAAAAATCACTGCTGTCACACGGTCAAATAATTCCAGCGTCCCTGGCTATATGGTACCTGAACACTGCCGGACAAATGGATGGGTTCCCTCTGCAATATTATCAGTGCTTCAGTTCCGTGCTCACACTTGATTTGACAAATTTGTACTTTGAACCGGTGCGGCGAGGCTCTTTTCCTGCAAAATTGGATGTGGCCACCATAGTAGTACTCCCAATAAAAGGGGCACACGGCTGACACTTGTGCCTCTTACTGGGCCATTTCGCTGATTAATGCAGAGCTTAAGATTTTCGTCAAGGTTTTGGTTAATATACTGCTGCAGGTGCTGGATCACCTTATCCATGCCGACTAACGTGGCTTTACTTCATCGAGGTACCCACCATTGCATATGATGAGTCAATGCCATGCTCACTCGCCATCATGAGATCCCTGACCCTACAGCGCTGCTCATGGTTGACTTCGAGAAGTTATTTGACACATTGTACTGGACTTACCTAGATCAGGTTTTGCATCGCATGGGCATTGTCCCAAAATACTGTCTGCCTCCTCTATAAGGACCTCGGTAATGGAGTGTTATCTGCACCCTTTCCTGTCCGCAGAGGCACTCAACAGGTTTGCCCCTTATCCCCCCTTTTGTTCACCTCAGCCATACAACTCCTAGCTATAATTATTCAACATGATGCTCAGGTGCAAGGGTGGCAATGGGGAAAGGCATGGAACGTGATGTAGCGTTTAAAAGGTTGAAAATTGTAGGGGTGCGTTATATTCACTGTTAGTCGGCACCCGCATATAATCAAATGTGTACTCAGGTATTTTGTGTGCAATGTATTAAGAATTGTATAACCTATATCGATTTAAATAGAAGTGTTAGCTATGTACAAGCATATTGTGAATGTATTAGAGAAAATGGATAAGAGCTTGGTATATATAAACTCCAGGCGATGTTAAATGTGTAGCCTAGAATACGTGATTGTAGACTGTTTAGGTTAAACATACATGAAAGAAAGACGTAAATGTCAATAGTGTGATTTAGACATGCTTGTGTAACCGAAGTAGTGGCCAGAATTCACATATATCGTTGAGGCGAAAGGCCTGTTATTTTCTTATGTTAGCTGAGGGCAATAGGCCAAAAAGGATTTATTCCAGTAGAGGTTTTAGGCTGTAGTAAATTGCAAAGTTAAAAGATGTGAAGTATGTCTGCCTTGCATGATCTCACCCCAGGTGCAAGGACAGTTGCTCGTTAGTAGAGAAGTTCTTTGTTCACGAATTGACTTATGTAGTTAAAGCCAGACATGGGAGTGCATTGGAATGTGCCAATCGTAACTCCTAGTGCGGACGGTGTCTGGGACTCAAGGCCAAGCTGATGGACGATGGAACTGGACAGCGCTCTATGGAAAATTACTGAGAGACGACCCGGCTGAAGAGGAGGTGCAAAGGGCGTGTTCTGGGATTTGGGGTTCTGTATTAGGGAAAGCGCCCCGAGGGTGGGAGCAGAACAGAGCAGCCCAGAGCAGAGAAGAGTTAGGCGAAGAGCCAGAGGGGGCATTTTATAGATCAAGCTCTCTAAGTGAAGACTTCTTAGGAAGTTTCACTCTGACACCTTTTTCTCGATTGAGGGTCTCAAGGGATTGCTAAGTAGGGATGTCATCTAGTACAGAGTAGGGACAGAGATGGTATGGTCCAGTGTCCCTAATATCGACATTGGCTTGGTAGTTTTCTACCTCATGCTTTTAGAAATTGTGCTTTTAGTTATTTTTAGTCGTATGCAGATTCTTCGTAGAGTAGCATTTGTGTTAGTGCCTATGTACTTGTTGTGCCTCGTATTGAGGAGCTTGTACCTTCAAATTTTTATGCTGATAATAAAAGCCAGAGAGCCAAGAGATTAAGTCTCGAGTCTTTGATTATGACAAATTGCGGAAAGCATTTTTGATTATTGTGTTTATTCCCTCTACGCTATTGGGCAAGTAAAAAGTTCCATCCGACCAGAGTGGGTTCTAGTAGATAATTGACGGATACTAAAATGGGCCGGAGCAGTTGGTAGCAGAGACGGATGGTTACTTCCGATAGCGAGGGACGATTAGATTAGATAAGGATAAGTGATCCTTGAGGCCCATAGACGATAAGTGATGGTGAATCATCAGATGGTGAGCGGGAGACGACGGCGGCAGATGAGCATCGACGACGAGTAGCAGTGCGGCAGGAAGCAGCAGTTCCAGGAGTGAGTATGAACAAAATGAGATGTTGTAGATTGCGGTGTTGATTTGTTGTGTGATGTCTTGCGGAGTTGATGTGTATGTTGTGTGATTGTGAGATCAGGCTGTGAGCGCGCGCAGCCCGGGAGTTGTGGTCTAGAAGACACCTGAGATAGATTTTGTTGACCACCCAAAGGAGATCGTGAGGTACCATCGATCACCTGGACTGAGATAGGGGGAGCGAATGTGTGTGTGTATGGCAACTTAACGCTGGTCGTGGGTTGTTGTGTGTGGATCAGAGTGTTAGTAACCTGTCAGTGGCGATCTGTCTGGCCGGACGGGGGCAGACGGTCGCCAATCGAGGTCAACAAGGTCGAGAGACTGTGGACGAACAGTCAGAGGCTGTGGACGGAGGGCCAAAGAAGTAACTTAATCGGTTATTTCAGTGTATGAATGGGACGAGAGTAGGTGAAACGTGTCTGGAGAAGGGAACTGCTGCGAACGGAGGAAGGTGACGTCAGAGAGTGTCGCGCTGTGATAGGCCGGTTAGTGTGAGTCGCGCTGTTATTGGAGGATTTAAGAGCAAGAAGTAAACAGAGCGCGAGATCGAACTTACTCGTCATGAAGTGTCTTAAGGTTTTACGAGAATTGTGTAGAGGCGACAAGCATGTGGTCACTCAGAAGGGTGAAGAAGCCCCTCCCGAGGATACCCCAGCACATTACATGGCAAAGAATGTGGGGTTACATACCATAGTTTGGATCGAGAATTGGCACAAGATTACACAAGGTGAAGGTGAACTAGCTTTCCCGAGGTATGGTTCATTTAGACTAGCGGTGCTGTACCAGCTGAAGTCGGTGATGGGGTCCTTAAGACCCTTGCCGAGACCAACGCAGTTCAAAGCACTACATGCGTGGATTAGAGCAGCGTATGATAAGGAAAAGGGAAGGAGTCAGGAAAGGATGAGAAAGTCAATTAGGGCATTTCAGGATGCCAAGTGGGATGCAGCGGAGAAAAGATGGAGGGTGCAGGCGATTGAGGAAGAGAAACTGTATCCCTTATTAATAGACTCGACGGGGATAAGGCATGTAAAGGCACAGGATGAAGAGAGTGACTCCGATGACGGAGTATTGGAAAGACTGTTGGAGGAGAGACCACCTCCTTACAATCCAGATGAAGCAGACGACAGGTGGGGTGAGAGAGGGGAAACTAGAAGAGTAACAATTCAACCCGAGACTCGAGTGGAAGGGTTGGTCTCGTTTGGAACAGAGAGTCCACGGAGTCAGTCTGAGGCTAGTGGGAGGATTGAGAGAGAGATGAGGTTACCGGATGCATTGAGGGTACCGGTCACCATTGGACCGATTGTGTCGATCTATAGTCCGGAATCGGAGGAAAGGGAGAGGTCCGAACAGGTAGCAGAAAGAACGAGGAGGGAAAGCGAGGAAAGTGGGTTGGAAGGGACAATGGCTCGACCTCCAAGCCCTGTACAATGGAGTACACCATTGGTAGCGGTGTCAGATACATCTAGGGGCGAAGAGGAACAGAGACCGGTGAGGTCGAAAAATCTGATGGAGTCGAGATCAGATTTAAGGTCATGGGTACCATCAGAAAGGCATCAGAACCCGAATGTGGTCCAATTGGAGAGAGATCGGGCTAATTTTAGGAGTTATTCTGCTCCTATAGAAGCACCAGAAGAGAGGAGAGAGAAGGAACCGGAATGTGAATATGATGGGGGACGTGGAGCGTGTTGTCAGGTGTTGAAAGGAGCCTTGAGAGCAGGGATGATAGACATAGTAAGGCTCAAGGCAGAGGTAGATGAAATAATATATGGAAGTCTACCTCTTGAGAGAATAGTAACCTACAATCCGGATGAGCTGTTTTTTGTAGCGAAAGATGTGACTCGTAAAGCACGAATTGCACATGAGAAATTAAGGGGATTGGCGAAAGAACATGAAGTGGATTTATCCAAGACTAGGGCGTTGCAAGGAAGTCATAGGATGCATTATACTGAGCGGGAGCTGGAGGAGAAAAGGGTTGTTGGATTAAGATCACATGCCAGAGAACTGATTCTAGCCATGCGACCATGGCTGATGCTTGATAAATGGGAAGAGAGATGGTCTAAGAAAAAGATCTCTAAGGGAGCGGAAGGAGGGACTCCGGGTGAAGGGTTGCTACTAGCAAAGACCTTCCCTTTGAGGGAAGTGGCGAACGGAGGATATGTGCATGTACCATGGAGCAGGGGAGATTTGGCATCATTTACGAATGATTTTCCCAGGCTCAGGGAGAAGCCTGCAGAATGGTACAAGCAAGTTGAGCGTTTTGTTAAGATTTCGAAGGTATTATGGATCGATCTGAATACTTTATTCGATATTGTGGTTCCGGGAGATCTGTGGAATGCATGTAAGGTTGCTGTTGATTGGCCGGACTATGAGCCTGATAGGAACATGATTACAAATGGTCCGTCGCCAGCGGTGATGACGCTGTATGATAAAGTAATTACCTGGTTGAAATCGAAGGTTTCACCCCAAGACATTGATTGGGTGAAAATAGACAGGACAGTGCAGGAACCAAAGGAGACAGTACATGAGTTTTACGAGAGACTCTTGAAGGCTTTCAAGCGGTACAGTGGCCTAGGCGAGTTAGAAACAAAGGATATGGGACTGTTTGTTTCTAAGTTCGTGCTGGGTTTGAAGCCCGAGGTTAGTCTCATGATACAGCAGCATTTGATCTGTTGGCAGAATAAGCCCGTGGATGAAATCTTGCGGTACGCCAGGTACTGCACGGATGAGATTGAGTCGAAGCACAAGAAGATGAAAGATAATTTGTTGCTTATACAGATGCAAGCTGCTCAGGGACCGCCGAATGGGGGTCCAGTGGTAAGGAGACAGGGAAATTATCAGGCAGGAAATCAGAATGTTCAGGGTCAGGGAAGGCCAAGGCCTATAGACCCTAGGACAGGCATAGATGTAGCGATACTGAAAAAGACGACTGCTTGTCACCAGTGTCACCAGGTGGGACACTGGAGACGCGAGTGTCCCCTGAACCCTTGCAACCAGCAACAGATGGAGGGAGGAATAGCTCAGGTCCCTGGGGCGGAACAGGTACAGACGGTGACTACACCAAGAATGATGCAGGGGGGGATCGGCATCCCGCAAGTGCAGGTTCCCCAGACACCCAGGATACAGAACATACAGCAGGGAGCTCAAACTTATTTGCAGATGCCCATGTTTGAAGTAAGCGAGGAAAAGGATATAGATTTGCTGGCCCGGTTGAGTTTAAGCCAAGATGATGACTGCATACTTAGGGCCATCTTAGAAGTAGACCAGAGAGGACCCTTTGTGGAAGCAGAGCTTGACGGACACCCTACTACCTTTTTGGTTGATACAGGGGCTACTAGGTCAACTATAAGATTGGCAGTAGTTCCGGGGGTAGCCCTTTCTGGGGAAAGTATACAGGTTGTTGGGGTGGCGAATAAGCGGCTAGTTAGAGCTTTGACAGAACCGATTCCGGTCAGGATAGGAAACTTTAGGGATGGACACCAGTTCGTGGTGTGCGATTCTAGTCCTGTTTGTTTATTGGGGAGAGACTTACTGTGTAAGCTCAATTGCACAATCTACTGTACCCCGAAAGGAGTAGGGATGATGATGCGACCTTTAAGGTTGCGAATCAGCGGGTGTGTGTGGAAATGTACCCAGCTTTGACAGTGGAGGAGCTTCCACTTGATTTGAGGGAGTCAGTGTCGACTGACGTGTGGGACCTAAGTGGAGAGGAGATTAGTTTAGTCAGGGGATTGGATCCAGTGAAGATACAGGTTAAGCCAAACGCGGAATTCCCGAGGACCCCTCAGTATAAATTATCCCCTGAGACGATTGCAGGGATTAAACCTGTGATCGAGTCCATGATTAAGCAGGGAATACTGGTGGAAATCATGGGTAGTCCATGCAATTCGCCCATTATGGGACTGCAGAAACCAAGTGGGAAGTTCAGGATCGTACAAGATTTGCGAAAGATAAACGATATAGTTGTTCCATGTTGTCCAGTGGTACCGAATCCATCTGTGATACTGTTTCAGATCCCATGTGAAGCTGAATGGTTCACAGTGATTGACTTGTGTCAAGCATTTTTTTCGATTCCCCTACATGAAGAGAGCAGATTTCTTTTTGCATTTAGACTAGAAAATCGTGTATTAACGTGGTGTCGTATCCCACAGGGGTATACGAAGAGCCCATCGATTTTCAATCAACTTTTGAAGAAAAACCTTGAAAGTCTTGTGTTGCCACAAAACTCTGTTTTAGTGCAATACATTGATGATCTGCTTGTTGCGTCGGAAACAGAAGACGCTTGCAGAACGGATACGATTGCGTTGTTGAATTTCTTGGGAGAAAATGGTCACAAGGTGTCCCCAAACAAGCTGCAATACTGTTTACCTGAGGTACAGTATTTGGGGCACAGAATTGAGAAGGGTAAGAGGAAGGTGTCCCCAGATCGCATTGATGCGATTCTGAGAATGCCAGTTCCCTCGACGCAGAGGGAAGTTAGAATGTTTTTGGGAATGGTGGGTTATTGCCGCCAGTGGATCCCAAACTTTTCCTTTGAAGCGAAGCCTTTACAGCGGCTGACGCGAAAGGACGTAAGTGATCCGGTACCATGGGACGACGACTGTTTGAAATCATTTCTGAGGCTGAGAGAAGCCTTATGTAGCGCTCCTGCGTTGGGAATGCCGGATTACAACAAGGCATTTGCATTATTCTGCTGCGTAAGAGAAGGTTGCGCATTAGCAGTGTTAACTCAGAATCATGGAGGTGTCCGTAGACCAGTTGCCTATTTTTCAGCTACTTTAGATCCAGTAGCTTCTGCGTTGCCCGGATGTCTCAGATCAGTTGCGGCAACAGGTGTCAGCATCGAAAGATGTGAGAGCATTGTGATGGGTCATCCTCTTACTGTACATGTGCCACATTCTGTTGAACTGTTGATGACTAGGACTAAAACACAGCACCTCACGAATAATAGGCTGACTCGTTATGAGCAAGTTATCCTTGCAGCCGACAATGTGATATTGAAGAGGTGTGCTGTTTTAAATCCTGCTACGTTGTTACCTGTTCCAAATGTAGATGATGAAGATTGTGAGGACCATGATTGTCTCGATGTGACTGAACTATGCACCAAACCAAGACCAGACATTGTCGATGAACCGCTCCCAGTTTCAGATGAGATCTTTTTTGTGGACGGTTCATGCTTAAGAGACAGTGTCGGTCGATTGAGAGCAGCGTTTGCTGTATGCACCATCGTGGGGGTGGTTGGAGCCGCTTGTTTAGAAGGAGTACACTCCGCGCAGGTGGCTGAGCTTATTGCTTTGACTCGTGCCTGTGTGGCAGCTGATAAAATCCGTGTAACGATTTACACGGACAGCCAATATGGGTTTGGTGTGATGCATGACTTCGGACAACTATGGTCCCAGAGAGGGTTTATGACGTCTTCAGGTTCACCCATAAGAAATGGTGACTATGTGCGAAAATTGCTTGAAGCATTGCAAGGTCCTCATGAAATTGCTGTTGTTAAATGTGCTGCACACACGAAGGGAAATGATTTTGTTTCATTGGGTGACAACTATGCCGACGAAGTAGCTCGGTTTTGTGCAGAGCAGGGATGTAATTACACGGAGAATCACATTGAGGAAACTGAGGAGAAAACAGTGTATGACCAGATGTTAGCAATGGCAGACTCATGGGAGAAACTGAAGCAGCTTCAGGAAGGGGTTTCGGATCAGGAGCGAGACAGTTGGATACGAGCTGGATGTGAGAAAGGAGATGTGGATATATGGGTTTCGAATGATGGACGAGCGGTGTTGCCGGAATGTTTATTGAATCCCATGGCGAGGTTGATACATGGTGCTGGACATCTTGGTAGAGACGCAATGATGAGAGTGTTTCGTCAGACTTGGTACAACCCGAAGTTTCGGGCGGTGGCTGAAACCGTGTGCCAGAGGTGTGTCACTTGTCAACAGATGAATGTAGGAAAGAGGACAGCTGTGACGTTGAGTCACAAAGGGAGGTCAGGTGGACCTTTCAATAGGATGCAGCTGGATTTCGTTGAAATGCCGAAGTGTAATGGGTTGAGGTACATATTAGTCATAGTATGTGTCTTTTCCAGGTGGGTGGAGGCATACCCTACACGCAGATGTGACACCCTCACGGTAGCAAAACTATTATTGAGAGAACTCATTCCAAGGTACGGGTTCCCGACGTCCTTTGAATCGGACAGAGGAACTCATTTCCACAGTGAAGTCATGAAGTTGCTTTGTGCTGCCTTAAATATAGATCAGAGGTTACATTGTAGCTATAGACCAGAAGCTTCAGGGATAGTGGAGCAGGTGAATGGAACTCTGAAGGCTCGGATGGCGAAAGTGTGTTCGTCAACGTCCCTGAAATGGCCTGACGCATTACCTTTGGTCCTCATGAGCCTCCGAAGTGTGCCTGATAGAAGGACTGGATTGTCACCCCATGAAATCCTCATGGGGAGAGTGATGCGTTTGCCTGCAATACCTGCCACTGCTCTGATAAATATCACTGATGATATGATCCTGTACTATTGTAAAGGCCTTGCTGACGTGGTCCGTTCTGTGTCTCAGCAGGTGCAGACAGCAACGGTTCCAGCTGCGAGTGACCTGTGCCACGACTTATGCCCAGGAGATTGGGTCCTAGTCCGCAAACACGTGAGGAAGAGTTGCCTGGATGCTAGGTGGCGAGGCCCGTTTCAAGTGATCCTCATCACGAACACAGCAGTTAAGTGTGGAGGTTTACCGAACTGGGTGCATGCTTCCCATACCCGCAGAGTTCCAACACCCTTAGAAGATACAGCCCCTCTCGAGAACGAAAACCCAGCTGAGCCGACAGAGCCACCTGAGGGGGCCAGTCAAGCTGTAAGGGTTGCTGAAGCAGCTGATGGTGCACTGAATCAAGCTGAAGAAGAACGAGAGAGAAGCACAGACCCAGAAACTGGGGAAGGACTAAGAGGTGCAGTGGGCAGTACAGAATCGAGTTCTGCCGAGGAGGAGGAGGCCAGTGCACAGGGTATCGAGGGGAAGGTCGGAGGTGCCACAGAAGCAGAAAGGGTTTGGCCCGCAAGACAGAAACGGGTAAACCTGAGGTTGGCACCGGGCACAGATCTTGCACCAGTTTCGGAAGAGCCAGAAGCAGAATCGAGTGATGAGGAGCATCCTCAAGGTACTCTGAGAAGGTCAAAGAGAACTAGAGTGCCGAGTCGGAAGTACGCTTCACCAGAGTGGGCATATCTAGTGACTGATGCCAGGTTTACCGAGCACGGGAAGATTGAGGTCAATGACATTGGTCAGCAGTGCTCCGTTTCCGAGAGTAGAAGTATTGCTGAGAATTCCAGGATTGGAGATCGATGGAATCCTGACCATCAACATCCCGAATCCACCATTTCTAAGCCTCATTCGTGGTATGATCTTGGACACTTTGGATTTCCCGACGTTCACAGTTGTGCCAGCTCCACAAGAACTGACCATTCTTAAGCTTGAAATATTGCAGGGGGTCCTGGAACTGTTGGGACCAGCAGTTATTTTGGACTGATTCAAGAGTGTTGTAAAGCAGGGAAGAAGATCACCTAGATCCGAGTGGAAGAAGAATAAAATTAGGGACTTTCCATTGTAGAACGAAGAAAAGTTAGGGAGGTTTGCCAAAGTTCACAAAAGAGACATTAATGAGAAAGAGACTTACCATTCCAGAGACTGTATTGAACATTGAGTATATTCCGAAGATGGCAGATCCTGCAAACACACATCGTAGGGCTAGACTGATAATAGGCACATTGGTAGGAGTTGTGACAGTCACTATATTTGCAGTAGTGATAAGTTCGTACATGGTGGCTCACAGGCAGGAGGGGGAGGTTCAGGGAGCACCTACACCTATTACCCCAGGACAGAGAGGTGTCAGTATCAGAGAACAGGGAACATCAAAGTTAAGGGAGGATCGCAGACTCCACATGGATTTGTCGAAGGGTGATTTTAAACTTAATGCCTATGCGAAGTTGTTGTACGAATATGTTGATGCAATGGATGTGAAGGATTGTTATGTGTGTATGCAGTTGCCTGCTTCAGTAGATGAAGGTATCAAGTATCATCATCTCCCATTGACATATGGGATTTCTTGTAGTTTATTGCTTAGTTTATTTTACGACAGGAGGCAGTTCGAGTATTTCTTTTCAAATTTTGATACGGTACTTCCTGAAGTTCCAGCGATCAAGCATTTGAATAAGTATGATTACTATAAGAAAGAGGACAAACTCCTGAAGTATTTTAGACCTACTGTGAAGTTGGAAACTGCGCATGCTCACAGGCATAACCTGACATGTGCGTTATCCGAGACGGAGAAGAAATTCATTGATCAGGTAGAGGACAGATATAGAAAGTTGACCCAGACACGAGATACCGGCGATAGTCCAGTGGATTGGACTGAGGAGGAGAAATCTCACAAGTCCAAGGGAAGCTATGGACCAATAGCATTAGATGAAGTGCAGAAAGGGAATTTGTGTATTGGACGTCCTCAATCAGCTACGGAGAAGGTTGCAGTAGGACATAGCACTTGCTCTCAGACCTTCACTATGGAGGCTTCTGTTAAGGACTTTATGCAAGGTCCAGTACAAGTGATTCCGACAGTGTATTATGTATGTGGGAAGAATGCTTATGTCAGATTGCCTGCAAATTGGTATGGCATATGTTATTTGGCTATCATATTCCCGAAGATTTATCACACAGAGGACTTGGAGTTGTTAGAAACGCGACAACATTCTAGGAGACGTAGGACTGTAAAGGCAGGTGCAGTGATTGGTGATTTATATGGAGCAATGATACCTAGTATGGGAGTGGTGTTGAATGATGTAAAGATCAGAAGGTTGGCGACTGTAGTTGATGAGCTGTCTATGAATACGGCGAGGTCTTTGTTGTTGGTGACTGGAGAGATGTTGTCGATACGGAATATGGTTATGCAGAATCGCCTTGCGTTAGACGTGTTATTAGCTAAGGAGGGTGGGGTCTGTAAATTATTGAAGGTTCAAGAATGCTGCACATATATTCCAGACAATACGAAGGAGTTGGGGAAGTACATAGACAACATCACAACCATTCACAAGGAAATTATGGATTTGACGGAGGAGAATGTGTGGGAAAAGATTGGACAAGGATTTGGAAGAGTGGGAACGTGGTTTGCGAATTTGGGAAGAGGATTTCTTGGATCAGTATTGAAGCCAATTATCATTGCTGTAGTTTGTGTGATTTGTTTGTGGGGATGCGTGAAAGTGTGGAAGTGGTATCAAGGAGGCAAAGTTGAAAGAGCTCTTAGAGCAAATGAGAAAAGGATGGCGAAGTTTCAGGATCAGCAATATGAGAGTCTTAAGAGAATGGAGGGAGTTCGACATGGCAGAGTCATGACCAGTACGGTTTAAATCAGTTCTAAAGAAGGAGATTGTAATGGTGTGATGACAGATGTCATCAAAGGGGGGAACTGATGTAGCGTTTAAAAGGTTGAAAATTGTAGGGGTGCGTTATATTCACTGTTAGTCGGCACCCGCATATAATCAAATGTGTACTCAGGTATTTTGTGTGCAATGTATTAAGAATTGTATAACCTATATCGATTTAAATAGAAGTGTTAGCTATGTACAAGCATATCGTGAATGTATTAGAGAAAATGTATAAAAGCTTGGTATAGATAAACTCCAGGCGATGTTAAATGTGTAGCCTAGAATACGTGATTGTAGACTGTTTAGTTTAAACATACATGAAAGAACGACGTAAATGTCAATAGTGTGATTTAGACATGCTTGTGTAACCGAAGTAGTGGCCAGAATTCACATATATTGTTGAGGCGAAAGGCCTGTTATTTTCTTATGTTAGCTGAGGGCAATAGGCCAAAAAGGATTTATTCCAGTAGAGGTTTTAGGCTGTAGTAAATTGCAAAGTTAAAAGATGTGAAGTATGTCTGCCTTGCATGATCTCACCCCAGGTGCAAGGACAGTTGCTCGTTAGTAGAGAAGTTCTTTGTTCACGAATTGACTTATGTAGTTAAAGCCAGACATGGGAGTGCATTGGAATGTGCCAATCGTAACTCCTAGTGCGGACGGTGTCTGGGACTCAAGGCCAAGCTGATGGACGATGGAACTGGACAGTGCTCTATGGAAAATTACTGAGAGACGACCCGGCTGAAGAGGAGGTGCAAAGGGCGTGTTCTGGGATTTGGGGTTCTGTATTAGGGAAAGCGCCCCGAGGGTGGGAGCAGAACAGAGCAGCCCAGAGCAGAGAAGAGTTAGGCGAAGAGCCAGAGGGGGCATTTTAGTAGATCAAGCTCTCTAAGTGAAGATTTCTTAGGAAGTTTCACTCTGACACCTTTTTCTCGATTGAGGGTCTCAAGGGATTGCTAAGTAGGGATGTCATCTAGTACAGAGTAGGGACAGAGATGGTATGGTCCAGTGTCCCTAATATCGACATTGGCTTGGTAGTTTTCTACCTCATGCTTTTAGAAATTGTGCTTTTAGTTATTTTTAGTCGTATGCGGATTCTTCGTAGAGTAGCATTTGTGTTAGTGCCTATGTACTTGTTGTGCCTCGTATTGAGGAGCTTGTATCTTCAAATTTTTATGCTGATAATAAAAGCCAGAGAGCCAAGAGATTAAGTCTCGAGTCCTTGATTATGACAAATTGCGGACAGCATTTTTGATAATTGTGTTTATTCCCTCTACGCTATTGGGCAAGTAAAAAGTTCCATCCGACCAGAGTGGGTTCTAGTAGATAATTGACGGATACTAAAATGGGCCGGAGCAAAGGTAACACAGCCTTATACACGGACGATGTGCTTCTCTTCCTTTCACAATCGCAGCTGTCGGGTCCTCGAGTCCTCCCCATCCTAGGCGTGTTTGAGATGGCCTCCGGGTGAAATGGCAAAAGTCTCTTCTGGACCCGCTGGAAGGCAGTACAGCAATAGTGAGTTGGCGGAGCACTACACCGATTCAACGCTTGAGTTTGAAGACCCTAGGGGTCTACATATCGCTTCTCCTGGAGTTGGCTCAGACCCTCAATCTTGTGCATCTGCTCACTAACACCAGACAGATGCTGCAGCCTTGGTCCGGTCTCCCACTAAACACACTGTGTTGGGTTGCCCTATTCAAAATGTTGTTGCTCCCCAGTTAACTCTACGCCCTACAGAAATTCACATTACCCATCCCCACCTCCTGGTTCACACAGCTTAATGCTCTCACCCGCTCCTTTATCTGATGAGGGGGACTAGCACATTACTCAACGTTTGACAGTCTTTGGGGCTAGCTGGTATTAAGCTGTATGACTGGGTGTCTCCTCTTTTTGCCATTAATGACTGGATGATGAGGTGCTGGAGTGACCCCGCCTACAAAGCAGCTATGGACCCTCTCGCTCTGGACAGGGTGCTGGTATGTAAGGCTTGTATGGCTGTCCTATTCCCATCACCATGCTAGAACCCACTGCACTGGTGCTGTTCTGCTGGCGTGCAGCGCTCCGCTTTATGAATTGGGGTTGTAAACTAATGCAGCAGACTCCGCTGTAGAGTGGGCGCTGTTTACATCATACAGCCCAACTTGAGGGATAGTCAGTGGGATAAGATCAGCATTATGTTGCGGGCTAATCCTGGTCTCCAAATTGTTGTGGATGAATCTCAGGGCACTTCTAGTTGGTTACATGTAGGTTTATTGTAGGACACAGCTGAGCGCACACCTCGCCAGCTGACCAGACCATCAACTGACAAGAGTAGAACACTCCGGTACAAGTTAGAACACACATAGGTATTTTGTGCGGCTAAGGAGGTAAGAACACAAAGGAAGGGCTAACAACCACTGTCAGCCATGTTACATGAAGAACTGATTTACAACACATTACGTCCCTGCTCATCTTAAGCTGGCCTGGATGCTGCTGCTCCAGTTGGAGTTGGGTTTAGGTTGGGGTCTCGCCTTTTAGTTGCTGTTTTGAGTCTGTGTGACTACAGTGGTGCAGCACAGACTTTCGACACATGTAGCTCTCAAACTGCAAACTGCATGTGCATCAGCAGGCCAAATCTTGCTCCCTCTTGAGTCAGCTTGTGGCTGAGACACTAGATCTGATGTGCACATCTCAGATGAGTTCCTCAGTATTCGCTGAAAACCTTTGGAAAAGTAATTATACCCCAGTAAAGTTCCCACCGCCGCTGACAAAATCTCTGGCTGCAGCAGCCCTTTCATGTATTCAGACCTTGCTCAGGGAATTGAAAATGTGAGCTTAATGGAGGTAATTATGAAGAAGAGAGACACCCATGCAATCAGAGAGTCGGAAGCTTTACATTTTCTGAATATTAAGAAGTACATTCATTATTTTTTGTAGCTCGCACTGCAAACAGAATCACCTCCAGGCGCGCCTTAACACTTGGCGGTTAAGAAAACTGCAACACGGAGATGAAGTCTGTTACTTAAGGATACACACTTTGCTTTGATCAGAGGGGTGGCCAGCATTTCAGCTTAGGTCTGTTCTTTACATCCTCTAGACTCTAACTTCCCAGAGATGACCCAGCCAAGGATTAACTCATACTAGTAGAGAGACTTCAACATTTTATACACAACTTGGGAGCTTTTGGAAAGTCACAAAACGATGGCTGGGAAGGGCGCAGCTGCTGTTTCCAGACCATATGTGGTCAAGAAAAAAAAGATTTTACGATGCACTGCTCAGAGAAGGAATTTATCTCCAGCCACTCACCCCCAGTCACAAAGATCTGGGTGTATTCGATCGTTCTATTGCTCACTATGCCACCCCAGTTTAGACCCAGCCATATGTAAATCAGTCTTGACCCTGTGCCTCATGGGAACAGTGCAGCCCGAACTGCCAGGCCAGGTACTCCCTGGACCGGAATCAAGCATGCTGGGACCGGTTTCTGGGCATCACCCCTCATCAGCCAGGCTAGTTGGAATTCCGTTAGCCACTTTTAGTAGAGAGTGTATATTGTTTTGCCTACTTCAGTGTTGTAAATACGTATGAGTGTGCACCCTGAATATTGAAGCCAAATATGACGCAACTATTGAGGCCAAAATATCAAATCAAAACTATTGAAATGTATTTAAGTATAGATTTTCCCTACCTAACTCCAGGTATATGTACCTTGACGACCTATATATGTTGGAGATATGTAGATGAGAGTTAGGAATAGTAAATCTATACTTTCTCTATGTGCACTTATCTTTTCATATTTTGGTCCTCAATTTTTTGTCCACGATATTATTGTACCACAATATTCATGAAGTCGATATTAACACAATCTGATGGATGCCTTGTGGGAAGGCTCAATATATTGGTTCATATGGCACATTGGAATGGTATTGTGCATAGTGCACCATTGTTTTACTGCTCTATGATGGCCGACACCTTGCTTCTAAACACAGCAGTCACGTTGGAACTTTAAAATAATGATGCACTATGCAACATCATTGCAAGAAGGTCTCCTGCTTATACGTTTAATCTTATTTCTTAATGTGGGCATATGCTTTGCAGGCTTAATCTTCTACTTTTGGTATTTTAATGTATCTTTCATATGGTTCTTGAGTTTGTTTGTGGTTAATTGTTACTGGGCAAGTGGGTGAATAAAAGATTGCGCGCATGAATGGAGGCATGACTGCAAAGATGAGTGATAGAGTACTTGTATGAGAACTTAGTGCATCATTGAAGAGGCACTTTGAGACCTACAGGTATTGCCAGTGCTTGTTGTATAAGTGCTTACTTGTTTATTTTCAAGCTCTGTAAAATAAATGCCGATTCCAAAATGGCAACTGTATGTCAGTTTGTCAAAGTAATGTCCATATTTATGCAGAAAAGGTTAATTTTCCCCCTTTCTCTATATATTTTTAGTTGATTGCTAAAGTCTTCTTTGCATATGAAAATAACGATTTAGACCTAAAAAGGAATGCTAAAAATCAGTCCTTTTTGAGAGTGACTGAAGTTTGTATGCCAACTAATGACTAATGAACGTGTTTCTTTGTTTAGATGACATTACACTCCTTTTGTGTATTTTGCACATAGCAGCTTAAAAGACATGTCTTTAAAATCTAAGTAAATGCCTTTATTCACATTAGGTGAATGGAAAGGTAGGAAAACAACTTAATGTAATTGTTCAATTTGTTCAAACAGAATGTTAAGTGTTCTGTTGTGGAGAAAGAGAATGGCATTATAGCACAATAGTAATCCACTAAATGGTAAGTTTTAGGACTAGATGTGAGTACACGGATCTACTTGTACTGTAATGTTAACCATGTGATCCACCTCACTGCTTCTCTATTAGGATGTAATAATTACACCCACCCCTAAGTGCACACACTCACGCGATGTCATGTGGCATGAGCGCACACAAGTGCACACGCAAACACACGGTGTCCCTATTTCAAAGACCCCATCAACAGAATTTGTTTTTCAGTGCTCCTCCAAAAAAATCAGTAATACTTGACTTCATTCTCAGTTCACTGTTCCTCACATTTTCCCACGCAAATATCTGAGCGTACAATTTCTCTCAAGTCCCATGGTTTCCACGCCCATGGACCGGGCATATATATATACATTGAACAAAGCGTGCAGAGGGAGTGGTTGCCAAGTTTGATTTCATCGTCGCAATCTGAGTGGGCTGTAACCCCAGAGAAATATTTAAGGAATTATCTTGAAGAAAATAGGGCTATGAGGTGCATTTCACAGTGCATTTTCCAAATAAACTAAAAGGTCAGTGCATTACTGTCAGTTCTGAAGGAGCAGGCATGAAATATTCCAATACTTCTTGGTCTGTTAACATAACATTTGTATTTGTAAAGCGCAGGTTCACCCCTGGGTATCTTGGCGCTGAATAACAGATGTTTATTGTTACCCAACTCAATGGTCCTCATTTTATCGACATCAGATGGATGAAAGGCTGAGTGGACCCACTGGGATTTGAACTTGTGACCATGAAGTCGAAGACAGTCCTCTGCAGTGGATGCATTAGTCCACTGAGCCATCAGACCCGGCAATGAACCAATGAAATTTGAATGGTGGCATCCAAAACAGTTTGAAAAAATTGAACCAAAGAATCATTTTACTGCACAATCTCCCCAATGAAATGTTTTAGGGCCTGATTATGGGCCGCCGTACTCGCGGTGGAGGTGCGGTGTTCGTCTGGGACTGCTGCACCTGTGGTCCGGCCGCCGAATTACAATCTCGCGTTGAGGTCAGAGGAAGCAATAAGATTGGCAGTGACTCTGCAGCACCGCCAAGTAAAATATGAGTTTCCCCACCGCCAGCCTTTCATGGAGGTGAGGCTGCCATGAAAAGTGTGCTGGTGGGCAAAGAGAGTGGGCCCTACAGGGCCCCCTGTTGCCTCAGTGCAGGGGGCGCACATGTGTGCCCCCCGTATGCATGCACCCCCCAGTACCTGAATAGGGATGGACTGCACAGTCCATGCCGTGCAGTCGTTGTGGTGTTCCCATTACAGTGCCTTTTGAAAGGCACCACCGTGGTACCGCCGCGCCGCCGCCCGCCAGACTGCTAAACAACTCAGAATCTGGTGGGTGGCTGGTGGTCTGAGAGTGGGGCGCTGGTGTGACCACCCGCTCCCAGACTGCCAAAGGCGTAATCAGGCCCTAAGTATGTAATTTGACATGCTATTGTTCTATAATCTTCCAGAAATCAAAATGCAACTTCTGTCACATCTGCTTTTCACTCCCTTTGAGGGCCTACCCTGTACCTGGTAATCGATCTTTCGTTCGTATGGTTTGTTGAAGATCTGTTTGTACTTACATGACAAGTTATGCTGATGTCATTGTGAGAATTGTGCATTGTGGAAACATCTCTGAAGCAAGAGTGGGCATGATGGGTGTAATTCAATGATAAGGAGAGAAGTTATGTATTTTGTAGCACAGTTTTAAATTTGATATAAAAGTAAAAGAATTCACATGCATCTCAAATATAATCTGGGTAGGCAACAGGGCATTTCCTCCTGCCATTTTTGAAAATGTGCACAGGATCTTTCTTCATCTTGTTATCATGCACTCACTTTCTATCCTGCCTCCCCCAAACTATGTAAATGTAGCTTTGTTCTTATTAATTAGATGTAAATGTAGCTTACTTCTAGATACTGACCACCTGTCATTGATCTGGTCCTCCTTGATCCTACGTTGGACATCCCTGGTGTAGTGAGGGAGAGGATGGAGGTTTGGGTATTGGCACGTGTAGCCACAGCTGCTCCTCTTTTTGAAGTCAGTAAATTAGTTCACCTCGGCGGTGTACGAGCAATGTTTCTTATATAAATGCATTCACCGTGTAGATTGTCAGCTTTTAACATTAGAATCTGGAGTTTTGAGGGTCACAACTGTAACCTCTAAAAAAAAGTGGCACATTCTGTGGGAAAAACCAAAGCTTCTGTTGACAATACATTATCCACTTGTAGACATCTAGGCAGTGTCCGTGTTAAATAGTGATAATATAGTGCTACAGACCCAAAACCGGCCCCCACCCGTGCGGCGCACCGGGGGATTGCCCGGTGCCCGCTATGGCCAGTCCGGCCCTGAATTCCACGTATCAAAGGACGTTTATAAGGTATGGATGTTTATTCACAGAACTAAGCTGAATATTTTGAGGCAGTGCAGATTGTTAAATAATGTAGGAGCATCCCACTTAAAGGTGATTTACCTCACACTGGTGTTCTAAGCAAGGCTCTAAGGTTGAATGCCATTGTGCCAATCTCAGGAATATTTGTAGTGCAATTGACTAAACTACAGAGGGTTGTCGATACACCAAGTCCAAACTCTGTAGGACAGTGTCACATTGATTGCATTATGGCGTCAATTATGTAATTTCAGATTCATCACTAATGGCATTTAACATGTCATGGCTGATTTAATATGTGACGTCATGAGCAATGATTAGTGGGGCACAAGTTATAGTTAGCTCTGTAAATTTTAACTGGTAAATCTCCTTTTTGAAAAAAAAATACTAGTCTATTTCTTATTACAATACCCAAGTATAACGTCACTTTAACCTTTGTCTTCTCAGTGAATTTCTAGGATTTTTTTTTATCTTAAGCTAAGATCTTATTACCATACCTAACTACAATGTCACTTGAGTGTATTTCAGTTTTTTTTAAATCATATTCAGCCAACTTCTCCTCTGTAACCAGCATTTTATTTTGCTGTGTACAGCAGATGATTGCCCAAAGGGCCTGGCCTCCAGCCAGGCCTTGCGACCATCCCTGTTGCCGCCGACCAATCCCCCGATGTGCACGCCCTTTGGCTGCATGCAGTGGAGAGTTTGCCATAAGGCATAGCGTCAGGCCTAGCTCTGTGCCCACCCCCTTCCCCGACAGCCCCCAACAGCACGCTGCATAATACATTTGATGAACGCACCAGGGGTTGGCCATAGGGCCTGGCAGAAGACCCAGCCAACCCACTGAAGCGCATGCCTTTGGCTGTGCAGAGCACAAGGTAGGTTGCAGACCCTGCGCCCAACCCCGCCATGGAAAGCTAATCCCCCCACTGTGCATAGTCTTTCACCATATGGAGCTGGTGGTTGGCCGCAGGGCCTGGCCCCGTTCAAGTGATAAATCCAACCCCTTGCAGAAGACCAACCCAATCTTTGGTAGTGCTCAGTAGTGGTTGGCTGCAAGTCCTGTACGCAACCCCCAGCAGACAACCATGTCCTTGCCGATGCCTAACCCACATTATTTTGAATCTTTATTTTTATTTTTTGCTGGTACTGTGCTACCCGCTGCTTAAGATTCATGCCCATAGTACTTGTCAGGGACTGTCTGGGACTATGACGGGAACACAGTCAGGGACTTGGGCAAGGACTGGGAACTGGGTAGAAAACGTACACAGAAAGAGGAGTACAGCGCTGCCCAGGATCACAAAGGAAGTCAGAGGAGAAAAGGGATCCAAAGGGGAATACTGTACAAGTGAACAAAATGGCTAAGACTCAAAGGATGGGCACTCAAGAGGCAAATTAGCATTCAGAATAACTACACCCAGGATGGACGTGCAGACATATATATATATATATATATATATATTGCAGAAAATTCCACAGTACTCGTTCCGTAAAGGAATAACTCGCACTCCAAGGCTCGTTTATGAAAATACGTTTAATGGCAACGCGTTTCGAGCAGACGCTCTTCTTCACTGGCCACAAGTTACAAATCACTCGTCCACCATTTCAAGTGTTGCATAAACATAAAAAACGGACCAACAATTGCTCGTGACCCGAGCACAAAATAAACAAAAGACTTTCTCGTAGTTCAAATAAGAGAAAAGGAAATACTCTCCTCTAACTACAAATTTGCCAGTGCAAGTTTAACAAAAACAATATTAGAGAGTGTACAAACGTGTGTATAATTCAACAAATCCTTTTGTAACATAAGTATATGTGAAAACATAATTAGCCAAGTGGCTTATGCAAAACATCATACAAAATTACTTTGAATAGTAACTCCATATATCAAACTACGTGATTATTGTCACATGTACACTCTCGACATACAGGTCAAGTGACCTGATAATTATGGTCCTCAAACAGATAAAACATCCGAGTGAGATGACAAAATCAAAGAAATATATTTACACAAAGTTTTTGAGCACAGCATGAGAAGACAGGGGGCGCCCCATGGGCCGACATCAACGTGGAAACACACATCTATACTGCAAATTATTCCCTATTTGTCAAACAAAATTGATATTCATTCTTTGTTTTTAAGATCTTAACTATTTTTGATACTTTCTAGATACAGATGGATACAGAGCAGACACCACCCCCAATAGTTACTCATCCCAGATGGACAAAAAGTTCCTCATCTTCATTCAAGCCAAAAGGATTCTTAGACTCAAGAAGGATAATATACTGCGACTCCAGAACTCTCAGTTGTTTCTCACGATTTCCCCCTCTGGGGTTTGCCGGCACCCTGTCAATTCCAAAAAATGAAAAACAATTAACATCTTTGTTGTGATATTTTAACCAGCGCCTCGCAGTAGAATAATTCAAATCCACATTCCTGATCGCTCTTTGATGTTCAAGAATCCGCTTCTTAACAGGAAAAATTGTGCTACCAACATACATTTTGGCACATGGGCACCTGATGACATACACACAAAAATCTGTGTTACAATTTATAAATTTCTTGATAGTGCCAGTCCTCCCCGTAGGTAGGGGAAAAGTCTTAACATTTTTGCTGGTAGCACAGGCCTTACATTTACCACACTTAAAAAAGCCTTTCTTCTGTTGTATCCATGTCAGCTTTTTGGTTACTCCCATATAACTTCTCACAAGCATGTCCTTCAAGGAACGAGCTTTGCGGTAAGTTACCTGAGGATGCGCATTCACATTTCCCCCAACAACTGGGTCATTCCTGACCAGGTGCCAGTGTTTATTCAGCGTATCACTGACAGCTTTTGCTGCCACACTGAATGTGGTAATCATTCTGATATTGTTGACACCCTTATCAGAAACAGGTCTTTTCATCAACAATGTGGCTCTCTTCTGTTTGGATATTTTATCCTTAGCACTCAGGAGGACATTTTCTGGGTAACCCCTCTCTCGGAACCTTTGTAGCATAACCTCCTGTTCCCTCTCGAAGCTACTCACTGAGCTACAATTGCGCCTGGCCCGTAGGAGTTCCCCATACGGAATACTCCATTTGAGTTTCGGAGGATGGTGGCTCCTAGCATGAAGGATACTGTTCCCAGCTGTGGACTTCCTATATAGGCTGGTAGTAATGACCCCCTCCTCAATTCTGACACATACATCAAGGAATACATATATATATATATATATATATATATATACACACACACACACACACACACACACACACACACACACACATCAACATTAACAATAAAGGGAATGTGGGAAAAAGCACTTGGGAGCTCCATACGGTAAGACTGAAGCTCAATAAGTTCCTGACCCACAATTGCTGTTACAGATATTGACTGCAAATACCAACAAATAGGATATGCATGCAAAGGTAGGGTCTGGGGAGCTGATACCTATGGTGATGTTATAAATGTAACTCAAAGACAATACTCACAGTGAACAAGAAACACCACCTAGGTTGTCAGCTGTGCCCACGGATCCTGGCGATCAAACAGGAACACGCAAGGCAGTAACAGCAAGGGTATAGAACTAAACACAAGCACAATAGACAAGGAGCTAGCAAGGAGCAGTGCTTTACAGGAAATGAAGGAAATCACAGGGCACACTTGGCAGAAAGCAAGTAACAAACATATGAGATAATAGAAGCAAGACAGCAGGAATAGAACGGCTGCAAACTAGGAACTGGAACCAAGGTATTGGGAAGAAAGGCAGGGACTGGAAAAGGATAAACAGAAGGGAAGGCTACAAGGGTATACTAGAATAGTGCTGAATCAGAAGACAAGAAAACACAGTAGCACTGGAGGTTGTACTGGAGCAGAAACAAGAATTGAGCAACAGCTCAAGAACCAAGGTAACACTGCAGGCAGTGCTAGTTCAGGAACATGAAATTACTATAGCTCAGGAGTCAAAGTAGCACTGCAGGCAGTGCTAGTTCGAGGAAACAGGAAATAACTACAGCTCAGGAAAAAAGGAGTCAAGAGAGCACTGAAAATCAGGAACAAGAAATAGCTGAAGCCCAGGAACAGGAACAAAGAATAACTATAGCTCAAGAACTCAGGAAACAAGGTAGCACTGTAGGCAGTGCTAATTCAGGCACAAGGAATATCTATAGGTCAGGAATCAAGGAACAAGGATTAACTATAGCTCAGGAATCAAGGAATATCAAAAGCTCAGGAAACAAAGATCGGTCTCACCAGAACACAGCTACAATGACCAACCCTGGACTGAAGGGAGCTGGGGCTTAAAAGAGCTCATAGTAATCATATGCATCAAGTGTGAGCAGGCTAGCAGCAGCCAGCCACAGGTGAGCTGAATTCCTCCACCATCCTTGGCCTGCAGGGGTGGAGATGAAGCAGTGAGCAGGGAATTCTAGGTAACAGTGTCAAACATTGGCAGGCTGGCTTCAAGCATGAGCAGACTGGCTTTCACAAAACCCGGCATGGTTTGGGAATGGATACCCATTCCCAAATAGTGACCAAATGGATGGAAATCAGGGTATGCATGCAGGGGAGTATCTGGAAGCTTATTAGAAAAAAGGAAAGTCACACTATGCACCCCTCTGTTGGTGGGCCCGGGAGTGCAGGGAGATAATCGTGACAGTACTGGGGTACTGTGCAACTTTTCCCAAGGAAGTGTGCACTACACCACAGTATCCTTGGGCTGAAGCTTAAGCATCAGCTCCCTCAGGAGTACTGTGGTACATATAAGAGAGCTGTGCTATGTGCTGTGGGAGTCCGCCAGCAAATTAAATTTTCATTTTTTGCCCCAGAGGTGGGGGGCTCCCTCTGGGCCCCCCTCACAAGTGCCCGGGGTGAGTTTCCCTACCCTGCACCCTTAAACTCTATTTTACAAACTTTTTCAAGACACGGTGACTAAGCCCCCGAGTCCTATAAAGGTGCACGCAACATTTTCTTCGGAGAAGCGGTCAGCCAATCAGATTGTTTGGTATTGTGGAACTGAGATCGGGATTGGGAATTCAACGTTTTGGGACCCTCCCCCTCCCCTTTTCTGGGCCCCTGCTTGATGGGTTGGTCAAAAACTTTCCAGGAAGGAGCCATGGTGGATGAACTCTTTTGAGGGGGAAACAATGTGTGCAGATTCGTCAATTTCTGCCAAATTTATTAGCAAAGCAAAGCATTATCTTCCTATGGAAACTCTGACCTAACTATTATATTGCATGAGTTAGCCTTCATACTGCATGCTTGCTGCATTAGCAGAAAAGATGTATTAACTGTAAATTATTTCCTGTAATTCATAGTGCTGAATTTATTTGCAGGGTTTTTAACTTCCCTAAACAAATAAGTTAAATGGATGGTTACCACAGCATTTCCTCTTCTTTCAGTCCTGATTAAAAAAAAAAAGCTTTCACAGTGACAGTGCTGCTCTCAGAGCATTAATCAGCACATCTGACAAGCACACCCTTGCAAGAGCATTCTTGTTGCAACCAGTGAATCCTCCCCAGTGTGAGAAAATAAACATTGAAAGTGCAGAACTCTGACAGCAGAAATTTACAATGTTCCATATTGCACATTATTTCCTTTCATTATCTAACTACAAACAAAAAGTACATTTTGAACTATGCTTAATTTCCTTACAATGTGCCTTGTGTTTAAAATTTGGCATCTAATAATACACATTGGGGCATATTTATAGGCTGCTATCCCCACCGGAGCGTCAGTTTTTCTGACACTCCAGTGGCATAGCGGCATTCCCCATATTTACAAGGTGGCGCTAAGTCACTTAACATGGCTTAACGTCAGATTCACCTTTCTGCCGCAGACCTCTGCAGCAAAGGGACATGCAATGGGTGTTGCAGTGGGTGTTCCACTACAACACCCTTTGCTTTTTGAAGCTGCCCCAGATTTACAAGGCTGGGGCAGCGCCGAAAACTAAGGTCAGGGAATAACTGTTCATGGAATGGCGACATAAGGAGAAATTATAAATTTGTCCTCGTTTTTTGCTCTATGTGTGCTGCATTCTGAAGCACACATAGAAAGAGCAAATCACTATTATTGATTGTTTATGTACAGGGAGGTATCCCTTTCTGCACATAAACACTCACCCCTGCAGCGCAGGCACCCTTGCAGCATGGCGGCAGGGTGCTTGCACTGGTGCAATGTAGCTTTTTTTGCACTAGCGGAAACACAGGGGTATTTTGGTAAATATGGAGTATCCCTGCATTTTGAAAATGTCGGAGCGCGGCATAGCCACATTTGGTGTAACACAGTGCTCCGGCATTTTCTTTTACATATGCCCTATTGTTTCATAAAATACATTTTAAATATATGCACATTATCCCCAACAAAAACACTCATTCATTAGAACATTGACAGACATATGTGCAGTTCCAGGCACACAATATAAACAAAATAGAGTATCCAGAAAATGGTCAATTAAAATAACTTATGTGATACAAAAAATACACAATGTGTAACATGTGTAATATGGTCTTATATTGCCATCTTGGGTTCAGGTGGCATTATAGACTACGGCCTCCAGCTTGTGGTTTACAAGTGTCACCACAACCCCTCAATGTCAATTGCCAAGAATCTCACCTGATTTTCTGAAGGAGTGAGTGGACAAAGCGAAGTTATGTCCCAACTTCCTCAAAAGACATAGGACCCCAACAAATAGTCAAAGCTACTTATGTCCCATGGGTGAGAGGGGAATGGGAAGAGAAACAACTGCAATTTCTTGAAGGGACTTCTGTCACTCGTGAATTGTCTCCTGATTCTACACCTAGAACATAAGTACAAAGAGATTACCAAGGATTCTATTAGATGTCCCAGTCACACTAGGTGAATCCTAATTATAAGACATATCTTCCAGATGTCCTCTCGCCTATGGAGAATTGTAGGAAATTGAGAAATATGGAAACTCAGTGAGAGCAGGAGTGGAGACTTCTGGAATTGATCGTGTACACTTGCAAAAAGCACAAAAGACATAAATTAGAAGGTTCCCCAGCTTTGTTCTCACCATATACATATACATGTACTACACCGACCTACCTCCTACCTTTGACAGGCCACAACATATAATGCACAGACAGAGAACTCTAAAACCTCAGCGGGAAATGTAAGCAAGGAGTTACGTACATAATCAGCAAAGCATTACATCATTCTTGAATAATACTTGCAAAAATAATCTCATAGCCCCATTTGGGATTTATTAGATCCTTTAGAAAGTTCACAAGCAATGTC
This sequence comes from Triturus cristatus, assembly GCF_964204655.1. NCBI lineage: Eukaryota > Metazoa > Chordata > Amphibia > Caudata > Salamandridae > Triturus > Triturus cristatus. Next base: position 484,176,751 of record NC_140590.1, on the reverse strand, counting down.
CTGTGTTTAATTATAACATGTGATCCCAGAAAATGGTGGGGTTCAAGTGCCCAGCAGAGTTCAAGGAGTATCCAAAAACAGATAAGTATTGTGTATATATATATTGTGCGCTCAGTGCAGTACCCGACAGGTGATCTTACTGCCCGTTTTCTTGTTTTTTATCAATTGCAGGTTTCAGTCAAAGAAGAAGGGGCCGACGAGGACGTCGAACCAAAACAGCCGAGAACGCTAAGGGAGTGCGGAAGAACACAATGTTTTGGTACCAACAACAGGAAGTCGCAGCCTGTACACGAAAGCTGGAACAGCAAGCAACTTCCTGCTGTGTGCCACGTGGCTTTATAGCTGCTGTGCACCTCCTTCAATGTGGTCAAGAGTGATGCAACATGTGAGGTTATAAGCAATGCATTGCAGGGGCGTATGTTATAGTTAGCTCAGGTAACTATAACTACTGTATTTGTGTGGTTTTGTGCGTGTGAAATATAAGCCTAACTATAACGTCCCTGTAACCGTTGGCTTTTTTAGAGAATTTCCACATTTGTTTACTGTTTTTTCCTAACTATAACATCCCTGTAACCTTTGCTTTTTTTAGTGAATTTGTAAGGTATTTTTTAATTGTATTTTCTAACTCTTACCTCTAACCTTTGAGAGTGGGTGTGTGAGTGGCTGTATAGGTTGGTCAGTGGGTGTGTGAGTGGCTGTATGGCTCTGTGAATGGGTGTGTAAGTGGCTGAATTGGTCTGTGAGTGGGTGTGTGAGTGGTTTTGTGAGTCGGTAAGTGGGTGCATGAGTGGCTGCATGGGTCTGTGAGTAGGTGTGTGAGTGGTTTTGTGGGTGTGTGAAGGAGTGAGTGATTGTATGGATGGGCGAGTGTGTCTGTGAGTGGTTGTGTGGGTCTGTGAGTAGATGTGAGAGTGGCAGAATGGGTGTCTGAGTGTCTGTGTGAGTGACTGGGCCAGAACAGAACCTCTCCTGACCCTTTATGCAACAAGATTCCACAGTTTTGCACAAGATGTCTGCCCAACTAGAATACTTTCTAGTGATGAATTAGGAAGCGCGACATTGTTTGGTAAATGTCCGGTGCATATTCTACATTACAGTTGAGTAACAGACCATGAGGAAATGTTGCTAGTGACTTTGTTTGCATTTCGGCAATGTGGATGTTCCTCGTACATCTTTATCCAAAAATCTGTTATAACATGAATCCTCGTATAGGGAAGACGATGAGACTCCAAAGAGGTACATCTCCACCAAACAAGGGTACTTCCTATTAAATATATAAAGCAAGTGCTTCTTTGCTTGGTGGAGATCTTGTCATATTCTTTGGCATCAAGAATGCATCACTAAAATCTGTAGGAATTGCGATGGGGTGCGCTTTGGCAAGCTGTTCATCATCCTGGAAAAAGCTGGAAAGACATTTGCATACTACTACGTTGGATGGGGTGGGGCCAAATGGGCAAGGCTTCCAGGTGTTTTCACACATTTGCATACTGGTAGTAATTTAAAGGGAGAACCGTGGACTCTGCTCTCATCGGCAGATGACAAGAAAGAACCCACTTGTCACACTCACTACAGATTGAGCTCAGATAGATCAACTATGCATTAACCTCCACCAAGGAGGTCAATTAAGGAAGGGGAGGGAGCCGGGCAACCCCCCTCTCTGGACTGATTCTGGACCTGGGGACTCCATCCCCCAGGACCTGGACACTTGATGCTGGGTGCCCTAGAGCTTACCCATTGTGCAGTGTTGGGGAACGCAGTGAAGCATTATTGCCCCCGTGGTCCTTGTCAGCTCCCCGCCTCCAGCAGGAGCAGGCATTGCTCCTGCATGCAGTGAGCAGCAAATAATGCTCCTTCCTGTGTGTGGGAGCGATGTTTTCATCTGTTTTCCTGCCCACTTAACAGCTTGATGAAAAGTTCTCTTCCAGCTATCGGGATCAGTTTTCCTGTTCCCACTTGGCGGGAGCTGTCAAAGCTCTCACCAAGTAACAGCAATCTACTATGTCCAGAGAGTGGGCACCTCAGGAAACAGTTGGCCATGCCCCTTGGAGGTGGTGGTGGTCCCCAGTGTAGAAGTGAGATTTTTGTCTGTCTCACTGGTGCAGGGACACCCTTAGTCTACGGGTTCACAAAATGAGGATCGACACTGGAGTGGAACAAAACACACGTTTATTACATCTCATGAGTGGGCTCCATCATACAGACACTGCAAGTGCCCGAGAGGGAACTGACTAGCATGGTTTCAAACCTGGTATTTATACAAATTTGGTATAGTAATACAAGCACCAAAACCCCTTTGTCATTGTTACATAATGCTTACACAACCACTTTGTCATTGTTACATAATGCTTACATGCTGAACTGTTGAATTCTGATAAACCCCCTCCCATGTCACTTTCATAGATAGGCAGGGGTGGGTACAGGCATTGGTGGGCTTGTAGATAGGAACATCTGTGTGCTCGGGACCTTTTGGCAGGACAGGGCAGGGCCTCTACTCTGGCACGTAAGTATTATCAGCACAACCAGCTTTCAGTGAACATGAAACTTCTGTCTTTGCAAAAAGTCACCACGGAAACACAAAATGGGGGTTGGTAGACAAAATGGCTGAAAGTGGAGGCTAAGTTAACAGAATACATTTTTTACAGTATAACAGCCCCTCCTTTTAGCCTCTGCTAAATACATTTTGTCTAATTAAAAATACATTCCAGGCACATAAAACTTTCCAAATAAAGAAAACGTCAAAGAATAATAAACCGAGTCAGTGTTATACTGTAACAGCTGAGGGTGCTTTATCTTCATCATTCAAGCTTCGCGCATCTATTTTGATAAAATCATCTATTTGTTGCTGAAGCATAAGCTGTTTATTAACACTGTTAGTTTTGGGGGTCTCTAGTTGGCAGAGGTAGGTACCTTTGACCAAATAGGGACCCTTGCGTCTAGTCAGGGTAAGGGGCTGCACTCCTAAAATAAACCCTGCTCACCCCCTTGGTAGCTTAGCACGAGTAGGCAGGCTTATCTCAGAGGCAATGTGTAAAGCATTTGTGAACACATACAGTAATACAGTGACAACACTATAAATGGACACCACACAGGTTGTATTATAAAAATAAGTATTTTTATATAGACTTAACACAAGACCAACGACAAAAATCCACAATGCTGTACTCAAAAATAGACTTTAAAAGGTAGGAAATAGCTCAGTTCTCTTAAGATTGTAAATGCGGCACTTTACTCTCAAAGTACCTTGGATACCTAACGCAGAGCAAACAAAAGGGTCGCAGGGAAGGTGATGCGTCGGTTCCTTACACTCAGGGGAGTGGATGTGTCGGTTCCTTACTACTGCGCATGGGAGTTGATGCTCGCTTCCTTACTGTGTGGGGAGGTGATGCGTCGGTTTCTTACTGCTCTCCAATACGATGCGACAAAATGGCGCCTTGATGCAAAACTTCTCTCCGGTGCGATGCGATAAAATGGTGTCTTGGTTACAATGCGACAACGTTGATGCGATGAGTGCACGCCCGACGGCCGTGTGGTGACTTGATGATCTTCTGAGCCGCGTCAGGCCCTGCGTCACGCTTCTCCGGTGATGCAATGGCGACCTCTGCTGCGGTGGCACGCTTCTCCGGTGATGCGACGGGCTTCGGTGATGCGATGGCGACAGCGGCAGCGGTGGCACGCTTCATTGGTGATGCGACAGCAACTGCTGCGGCGGCGACACGCTTCTCGTCGTTGAGTCGCGCTTCTAGCTCCCAGCGACACGCAGTCTCACAGAAGGCCCAGCACCACAGCAGGCACTTCAATTCACAGCAAGGGAATTCAGGAGGGAGCTGGTTGGTGAAGTCTTGTATCCTGAGACTTCAGGCAGGAGTCAAGCTCAAAGTTCAAGCCCTTGGAGATTCTTCTTCAAGTTGCTGAAAAGCACACTCAGTCCTTTTCTCCTTTCTTTGGCAATGAAGCAACCACTGCAGGCCAACCACCAAACACACAGCACAGGGGTAGTCTCCTCCTTCAGCTTCATGGTTCTTCTCCTCAGCAAAGGTTTGTCTTGATTCCCAGAAGTGATCTAAAGTTCTAGGGTCTGGGTCCCCTGTTTATACACCAAACTCCTTTGTCTCTGAAGGTAGGGAGTGTCTGTACCTAGTCCAAACCAGTTCTGGGTGCATCCTGCCAGTGCACACCTTCTTCCTTTGTCAGTGTGGGCCAGGGTCTTCAGACACACCACAGAAGGTGGAGCCAGCATTGTGGAAGGCAGGCACAGCCCTATTTAGGCCCAGGTGCTACTCCTCCCACCACTCCTCATGCAGATAGGTCTGTTCAGCCATGTGCTGACTCATCCTATCTCCTGGAGCCCCCCAGCCCCTGTCACTCAGAAACCAGACATGGAATACGCAACCTAGCAGAGGCAGGCTTGCATAGTTAGGCAAGAAAATACCTACTTTCTAAAAGTGGTATTTTCAAACACAGAATGTTAAAACCAACTTCACTAAAAGATGTATTTTATCATCCTGAGTTCAGGCATACTAAATTTGTTTTTTCTACCATGGTCTTTGGGTCAGTTATGATTATAAGGTGTTATAATCACACTGCCCATTCTGGCTTATGGGAGCAGGTAGCCTGGCAATAGTGAAACACGAAAATGGTTGTAATTCCCTATTAGGACATGCCACACACATCAGGGCATGTCCTACCTTTTACCTACAATGCACCTTGCCCTTGGGCCTACATTGGGGGTGTCTGATATGTGGAAAAGGGAAGGTTTGGGGGACTGTCAAGTGGGTGCACTTGCCAAGTCAACATGGCAGTACCAGACTGTACACAGGCTCCGCAATGGCAGGCCTGAGACACACTTTACAAGCTGCTCCGGTGGGTGGCACAATCAGTGCTGCAAGCCCACCAGCAGCATTTGATTTACAATCCCGGGGCACACGCAGTGCACTGTACTAGTGTCTGACAAGTAAACCAAATAAGCCAATCATACATAGCCAATCGCTAATCCATACATCTATTTAACATAGGGAGCACTTGCACTGTGGCACTGAATAGCAGTGGCACAGTGCCCAAAGCATCTAAAACCAGAGAATACATCAGAGGCAACAGCAAAAAATGGAAGGGAAACCCACGCCAATGGTGCCAGGTCTAACACGTGTCCCCTCCAGCTGAAATGTGGGGAGAACTATCCTACCTCTTGAGAGTTCCCATCACTAAGGCAGAAAAATCTGGACAGACTATCAGCATTGGCGTGTTCTGTGCCAGGGCGGTGTTCCACCGTGAAGTCCTTCCCCTGTAGGGAAATGGGCCACCTCAATAGCTTTGGATTCTCACCCCTCATCTGCATCAACCATCTGAGGGGCCTGTGGTCTGTCTGAACCCGGAAGTGAGTCCCAAACAAGTATGGTCTCAACCTCTTCAGTGCCCAGACCACAGCAAATGCCTCACGCTCAATTGCACTCCACCTCTGTTCCCGTGGACGTAACCTCCTACTGATGATGGCTACAGGTTGGTCTAGACCCTCCTCATTCATCTGTGACAAAACAGCCCTCACACCATGCCTGAAACGTCTGTTTGGACAATAAACTCTTTTGAGAAGTTGGGTGCCAGGAGCACGGGTGCCGTGCACATGGCAGTCTTCAGGGCATCAAAAGTTTTCTGACAGGTGTCAGTCCAGTTCACTTTCTTGGTCAGCTTCCTGAAAGTCAGCTCTGTCAAGGGTGCAACGATGCTGCCATACCCCTTGACAAACCTCCTGTAATACCCAGCGAGTCCTAAAAAGGCTCTTACTTCTGTCTGGGTCTTGGGGGGTTCCCAAGCCAGGATGGTCTCAATCTTGGGCTGTAGGGGCGCCACCTGGCCGCTCCCCACCTGGAGTCCCAAGTACACCACAGAACCCTGCTTGATCTGGCACTTACTTGCCTTGATCGTAAGGCCTGCTCTCCGCAGCACCATCAACACTTCCCAAAGGTGGCGCAGATGTTATTCCCAACTGGCGCTGAACACTGCAATGCCATCCAGGTAGGCGGCACTGAACTCTTCCAGTCAAGCCAATACCTGGTTGACCAACCTCTGAAAGGTGGCAGGGGCATTCTTCATCAAGGGCATAACCCGGAACTGGTAATGCCCATCTGGTGTGGAGAATGCTGACCTCTCTCTTGCCCCATCAGTCAAGGCGATCTGCCACTACCCAGACGTTAAGTCAAATGTGCTGAGGTACCGGGCAGCCCGTAACCGATCAATGAGCTCATCAGCTCTGGGAATGGGGTGCGCGTCAGTCCTGGTGACTGAATTGAGCCCTCGGTAGTCCACACAGAACCGAAGTTCTGGCGTGACACCCGGTGCAGCAGCCTTTGGGACCAAGACCACTGGGCTGGCCCAAGGACTGTTAGAGGACTCAATTACCCCCAACGCAAGCATCTTATAGACCTCCTCCTTGATGCAAGCCCTCACCCTGTCAGTCACTCTGTAAGTTTTATGCTTAACAGGAGGACTGTCTCCAGTGTCTACATCATGGACAAAACAATCAGTGACACTGGAAATCAGGGAGAACAGATCAGAAAACTGTCCCAGTAACTGGTGACAGTCATTCTGTTGCTCAGGGGTCAGGGTGGAAGAGAGGTTCACACCATCCACTGGCCCATCTTGCTCTGTTGCAGACAGGAGGTCAGGAAGAGGCTCAGTCTCCTCCTCCATTCCAGAATCTGTTGCTAGGAGCATGCCCACTTCGGACCTCTCTAAGTGGGGCTTCAGGCGGTTGAAATGTAGGACCCACAAAGGGTTCCTTGGAGCCCGCAAGTCCACCAAGTAGGTGACATCACTCTTGCACTCCACCACCTCAAATGGTCCGGTCCACTTAGCCTGGAGCGCACAGGGCTCCACTGAGGCCAAGACCCACACTTTCTGACCAGGCTGAAGCTCAACCAGAGTGGCATTCTGGTCATACCACTTCTTCATCTCTTCCTGGCTGGCTTCCAGATTCGCCTGAGCGAGTTGCCTGAATCGCCTAGTCTGGTTCCTGAAGGCCAGCATGTAGCTATGTACATCCTGGGGAGGTTTCCTGGGAGCTTGCTCCCAGCCTTCCTTGACCAAACTCAGAGGTCCTCTCACTGGGTGACCGCAGAGAAGCTCAAAGGGGCTGAACCCTAGGGACTTCTGTGGCACCTCACAGTAAGCAAAGAGAAGGCATGGTAAGAGGACGTCCCACTTATGCCTCATAGGTTCCTCAAGACCCATCATCATGCCTTTGAGGGTCGGGTTGAAACTCTCAACCAGCCTATTACCTTGGGGGTGGTAAGGAGTGGTGAACTTATAAGTTAGGCCACACTCCTGCCACAGGGACTTCATATACTTCGAAATGAAGTTATTACCTCGGTCTGAAACCACCTCTCTGGGGAACCCCACGCAGGAGAAAATCCCCATTAGTGCACGTCCCACCACGGGGCCGTCACAGTCGGGAGAGGGATGGCTTCCGGGTACCGGGTGGCATGATCCACCAAGACCAGGATGAACCTGTTGCCCATGGCTGTCTTGGGATCCAGAGGCCCCACAATGTCAATGCCCACCCTTTCAAAGGGGGTGCTGACCACAGGGAATGGCTAGAGAAGAGACTTGTGCTTCCTCCCACTCTTTCCACTTGCCTGGCAAGTCTTGACAGGTCCTGCAATGAGTGTCTGAACTCTTGCACATTTGGGGCCAATAAAAGTGGGTGACAAGCCTTTCAAAGGTCTTGTCCTGCCCCAAATGTCCTGCTAAAGGCACATCATGAGCCAGCCCCAGTAGGAAGGCTCTGAAGCGCTGGGGTACCACCAGCATACGGGCAGACCCAGGCTCAGCAACCTTAGGCTCACTATACAGGAGACCATTCTCCCAGTAGATCCAATGTAATCCAGACTGATTACCTGCTGCCTGGTTTGCAGCCTGTTGCTGCAAACTCACAAGAGAAGTTTTATAAACAACAGGGGATTGATTCTGTTAAGGAATACAGAGGTTGGAATCAAAATACTATTGCCAAAATATATTACCTCTGACACCATAGATACACTCTTCAGATTTTTTAAGTGGATTTCTATTTTCCACTAAGTTGCATTTAATATAGATATACTGCGTTTTATATTTTTTTCATCAAGACCTGTTGATTCTGTGCAGCTGTTACTAAAACACAAACAAAAATGCTTGAGAAAGCTTTACAATACTCAAATAAAGGGCAAATACAATATCATATACTTTTACAATACTGACATAAAAGACAAAAACAAATCCATGTAGTGGATACAAAAAATCTCCTTATACTTTTTATAAACAGCAATATGTGAAATATTATACACATGAAGAAAGTCCTATGTTGTTCACAAGAAGCTACAGGGACTCCTGTTCGTATAGTCCTCACAGAGTGTTAGTCTTTTTAAAAGCCAGAGAGAGGTAGCCTACAGGCTTTAGGAAACCAGGTTTACGCCGCTATTTTAAATCCTTTGAGCGTAGAACCGGAGACTTGACGTCGTTTTGTTTCCTTGATTCTTTAAGGCTTGCCTCATCAAGGAACCAACGTGTTTCGACCTTCTACGTGGCACTTGTTAACGAAGGTCTTCATCAGGGTGGGCGAATTTTATACGGAGGACTGGAGGTATCTAATCATATAAAGAAGACCATTTTACTATTCAGGACTCAAAGGAAATTACAAAATATTTACAAGTAGAGTGATTTATTAAGATAAAAGGATGTTCCTACGTACCACAGCGAAATTTGAAGACATATAATCCTTGGTTCTCGCGTCCCCGAGCAAAATTCTTTAAACTAAGGCAAAAGAGGATATATGGTCAATGATATGTAACCTGTCCAGCAATCTGCATGCTCTGTTTTTTAGAACTAATGTTCTCAAAGGTGTGATTAATGAAAAAAAAAAATTGCGAACGGAACTGTGTTTCTATGTGGCTAAATGTGCGCCGACCGATCCTCTCCACACAAGTGCTTAAAATGGCAATCGTAGCATTAGGGGAGTGACAGTATGCATTATACCGTATATCGACAACGTGGTGGGGGTGGAAGTGCAAAATCATTATACGGGCTTGACCCCGGCGCTGTGTATTCTCTTTTTGTTTCCTTCCTTACGTTGCCCAATATTGTACGGGAAACATCCATCACGATAGGGTGTAAAATCATGGGTGACCGAGTGGTCCGTGTACACCCAGTGCGCGAAACTTAGTCTGAATATTATGGGATCTTACCTAGCATGCCCGGGAAGCGATCGATCTTAAACTGCATCAGCTCAGCTGCGTAGAGACTGTCCTGTTTGCATATAAATTGCGTGTCGGGTTGAGGTCTTACACCAAGGCGCTTAGTGGTGTGGTGTCCTTCAATAATTCATTCCAAGCTGAATTCATCGCACAACGCGAGATCGCATTCACACCGGAAGTAATATAGATCTTTCCGGGTACTGCATCTGATGACGTGACAGGGGGCGTGTCTCATCGGACGTGAGACGCTCACGTTACCATACTAACTCAACCGTGATGCGCAAAGCTTTATTTAAACAAATTGTGTGGGTAATATTAACACGCAAGCTCAAGTTTACGCGGACCTCTTGATATATTGTTGCAGAGGTGCATTTAACATTGCTGTTTCACGGCACAATTTGAACCCGTGTGCAAGTTTTGAATTTAATAACATGTCAGAGAGCGTATCATCATCTGACATGAAATTCTGACTTAGCCACAGGACCTTAAGCCTTTTTATTGTAAAACTTTATATGGACTACTAGTCCCGGTAGTGTTCGTACTGCATTCTACTTAAGTCTTCTGCGCTCGTACAAAAAAGAGAATGCATGCGTTTTTTTAATCAATAAGGTTCACATGGCTGGATTTGGGATCTTTACTAAAATGTTACAGTTTTATCTTTCCTAATAAACCAGAAAAAAATCAAATAAACAGTTTCTAACGATAATGCTTACGGGGTAAGTTCCACATACAGAGGGACGATAATGACATATTTCCACATTGCCATCTAACGATAATGCTTACGGAGTAAGTTCCACATACAAATGGGCGTTAATAACATAATTCCACATTGCCATTTTCTTATTTACAAAGATTTTGTTTCAACAATTTTGCGTTTACGATATACATTATTACAAAGAGGAATTCACATTGCCTGTTGTGAGGATAGGTCTATGGTCAACCCTTGAAATAGTTACTCTAATTGTCAAGGCTGCCAGAGTTATAGCCACATGTATTAAAACACTGGTGATGTTCTATTAGCGTTTTCACCTTTCATTGTAGACTACTGAAATCTACAAAGAAATGTACAAATTTGCATGGGAGAGGAAAGAAAGAAGAACAAGAGCGAGACTGGCTCAAGCCCAGTGGTTGAGTTCATTCAATCCGTTATCGATTGTATTCAGGTACATAATGGTTTTTGCCTCAAACTTGGAGAGGAGGCTATCAACGTTTGCTCCCTGCACCTTTTTCAGTACAGTCCATTTTATCTCTTTAGGGCTGTGTTGATATTCAAGGCAGTGTGTTACCATCGGTGCATTTATGATCTTACATTTAATTCTGGAACGATGTTGAGTCATTCTTGTCTTGATGGCTTGAGTTGTCTTTCCGACATATGCCAAAGAGCATGGACAAAGAGCGCAGTAAATTACATTATGCGTGTTGCAGTTCATGAAGGTTTCATGTTTTACAAATTTATTTCCATATATGAAGATGTCGCCCTCTATGGTACTCTGACAGGATGAGCAGTTACCACACCTCCGATGGCCCTTGATTGGTGGCAAGGACAGCATAGTTTGAATTGATTGGGTAGTACTTTTCTTAGCTGTGTTTGCATGTACTAATTTGTCCTTTAAACTTCGGTTTTTCTTAAGTGCGAAGATTGGAGGATTTTGTAATGGTTCTAAAGATTTTACAGCATACCAATTTTTTCGAACTATTTTCTTGATATCGCTGGTGCGTCCTGAAAAAGTAGTGACACAAACCAAGGGTAAGTCCTCTCCTCGTTCTTTGGGTACCAGTAGGGATTCTCTGGAGATATACCACGCTCTTTTCATAGCTCTCTTCAATAGTTTTTTTGGATACTGTCTCTTGACCAATTTCGCCATCAGAGCATTGGCGTTATCAAAATAGTCCTCCTTCTTCATACAATTGCGTTTTATACGCAAAAACTGACTGAAGGGCAAATACTCCCGTAAGTTTCTCTGATGAAAACTCGAGAAGTGAAGTGTAGTGTTTTTATATGTTTTTTTCTTGTATAGAGTCGTGTATAGACACCCGGCTTCATGTCTTATCAATAGGTCCAGGAAGTTCATCTCACTTTTGTCACGAAATTGGTCGAGAGACAGTATCCGAAAAAACTATTGAAGAGAGCTATGAAAAGAGCATGGTATATCCCCAGAGAATCCCTACTGGTACCCTACTGGTACCCAAAGAACGAGGAGAGGACTTACCCTTTGTGTCACTACTTTTTCAGGACGCACCAGCGATATGAAGAAAATAGTTCGAAAAAATCGGTCTACTGTAAAATCTTTAGAACCATTACAAAATCCTCCAATCTTCGCACTTAAGAAAAACCGAAGTTTAAAGGACAAATTAGTACATGCAAACACAGCTAAGAAAAGTACTACCCAATCAATTCAAACTATGTTGTCCTTGCCACCAATCAAGGGCCATCGGAGGTGTGGTAACTGCTCATCCTGTCAGAGTACCATAGAGGGCAACATCTTCATATATGGAAATAAATTTGTAAAACATGAAACCTTCACGAACTGCAACATGCATAATGTAATTTACTGCGCTCTTTGTCCATGCTCTTTGGCATATGTCGGAAAGACAACTCAAGCGATCAAGACAAGAATGACTCAACATCGTTCCAGAATTAAATGTAGGATCATAAATGCACCGATGGTAACACACTGCCTTGAATATCAACACAGCCCTAAAGAGATAAAATGGACTGTACTGAAAAAGGTGCAGGGAGCAAACGTTGATAGCCTCCTCTCCAAGTTTGAGGCAAAAACCATTATGTACCTGAATACAATCGATAACGGATTGAATGAACTCAGTGAACTCAACCACTGCGCTTGAGCCAGTCTCGCTCTTGTTCTTCTTTCTTTCCTCTCCCATGCAAATTTGTACATTTCTTTGTAGATTTCAGTAGTCTACAATGAAAGGTGAAAACGCTAATAGAACATCACCAGTGTTTTAATACATGTGGCTATAACTCTGGCAGCCTTGACAATTAGAGTAACTATTTCAAGGGTTGACCATAGACCTATCCTCACAACAGGCAATGTGAATTCCTCTTTGTAATAATGTATATCGTAAACGCAAAATTGTTGAAACAAAATCTTTGTAAATTAGAAAATGGCAATGTGGAATTATGTTATTAACGCCCATTTGTATGTGGAATTACTCCGTAAGCATTATCGTTAGATGGCAATGTGGAAATATGTCATTATCGTCCATCTGTATGTGGAACTTACCCCGTAAGCATTATCGTTAGAAACTGTTTATTTGATTTTTTCTGGTTTATTAAGAAAGATAAAACTGTAACATTTTAGTAAAGATCCCAAATCCAGCCATTTGAACCTTATTGATTAAAAAAACGCATGCATTCTCTTTTTTGTACGAGCGCAGAAGACTTAAGTAGAATGCAGTTCGAACACTACCGGGACTAGTAGTCCTTATAAAGTTTTACAATAAAAAGGCTTAAGGTCCTGTGGCTAAGTCAGAATTTCATGTCAGATGATGATACGCTCTCTGACATGTTATTAAATTCAAAACTTGCACACGGGTTCAAATTGTGCCGTGAAACAGCAATGTTAAATGCACCTCTGCAACAATATATCAAGAGGTCCGCGTAAACTTGAGCTTGCGTGTTAATATTACCCACACAATTTGTTTAAATAAAGCTTTGCGCATCACGGCTGAGTTAGTATGGTAACGTGAGCGTCTCACGTCCGATGAGACACGCCCCCTGTCACGTCATTAGATGCAGTACCCGGAAAGATCTATATTACTTTCGGTGTGAACGCGATCTCGCGTTGTGCGATGAATTCAGCTTGGAATGAATTATTGAAAGACACCACACCACTAAGCGCCTTGGTGTAAGACCTCAACCCGACACGCAATTTATTTGCAAACAGGACAGTCTCTATGCAGCTGAGCTGATGCAGTTTAAGATCGAACGCTTTCCGGGCATGCTAGGTAAGATCCCATAATATTTAGACTAAGTTTCGCGCACTGGGTACACACGGACCACTCGGTCACCCTTGATTTTACACCCTATCGTGATGGATGTTTCCCGTACAATATTGGGCAACGTACGGAAGGAAACAAAAAAAGAATACACAGAGCCGGGGTCAAGCCCATATAATGATTTTGCACTTCCACCTCCACCACGTTGTCGATATACGGTATAATGCATACTGTCACTCCCCTAATGCTACGACTGCCATTTTAAGCACTTGTGTGGAGAGGATCGGTCGGCGCACATTTAGCCCCATAGAAACACAGTTCCATTCACAATTTTTTTTTTTCGTTAATCACACCTTTGAGAACATTAGTTCTAAAAAACAGAGCATGCAGATTGCTGGACAGGTTACATATCATTGACCATATGTCCTCTTTTGCCTTAGTTTAAAGAATTTTGCTCGGGGACACGAGAACCAAGGATTTTATGTCTTCAAATGTCGCTGTGGTACGTAGGAACATCCTTTTATCTTAATAAATCACTCTACTTGTAAATATTTTGTAATTTCCTTTGAGTCCTGAATAGTAAAATGGTCTTCTTTATACGATTAGATACCTCCAGTCCTCCGTATAAAATTCGCCCACCCTGATGAAGACCTTCGTTAACAAGTGCCACGTAGAAGGTCGAAACGCGTTGGTTCCTTGATGAGGCAAGCCTTAAAGAATCAAGGAAACAAAACGACGTCAAGTCTCCGGTTCTACGCTCAAAGTATTTAAAATAGCGGCGTAAACCTGGTTTCCTAAAGCCTGTAGGCTACCTCTCTCTGGCTTTTAAATAGACTAACACTCTGTGAGGACTATACGAACAGGAGTCCCTATAGCTTCTTGTGAACAACATAGGACTTTCTTCATGTGTATAATATTTCACATATTGCTGTTTATAAAAAGTATAAGAAGATTTTTTGTATCCACTACATGGATTTGTTTTTGTCTTTTATGTCAGTATTGTAAAAGTATATGATATTGTATTTGCCCTTTATTTAAGTATTGTAAAGCTTTCTCAAGCATTTTTGTTTGTGTTTTAGTAACAGCTGCACAGAATCAACAGGTCTTGATGAAAAAAATATAAAACGCAGTAGTTGTACATTAAATGCAACTTAGTGGAAAATAAAAATCCACTTAAAAAATCTGAAGAGTGTATCTATGGTGTCAGAGGTAATATATTTTGGCAATAAACTCACAAGAGAAGGGCACTTCTGCTCCTCGCAGAACTCTTCCCTGGAGGGTCTTCCTTCCTGCTGCCAATGGGTCAGCTCAGGCAGGTACCCCAGTTCAGCTACCTGTTCCCCTGTAGGTTCCAGGGCATCCCCCTCAAGGTCTGCCTCCTCCTGGACCGTGGGAACTGTGGGGGCGGATTTCCCACGCCCCCGGCCTCTTCTCTTTAAGACAGGCACCTGGGCCACTCCTTCAGGCTCCAGGTCCTCTTGAACACCCTTACTGGCTGTCATGGACCGAGTGGTCATGCCTGCCTACTCAGGCAAACCCAATATCTCTAGATGAGCACTTTGCTCCACCTTAGCCCAAGGGGAGCTCTCCAAATCGTTACCCAGCAGACAATCAAAAGGCATGGCTGGCCTCACAGCTACTTGAAGAGTCCCTGAGTCCCCCCCCCACTCAAAGGGAACCTGAGCCACCTTGCAGTGGCACTCTGTGTTGTCAGCGGCAACAACTGGGTAAAATAAATTGGGGATTACCTGCTCTTCAGACACTAGCCGACAGCTGACAGCTGTCAAACTGACTCCTGTGTCTCTAAGAGCTTCCACCGTATGGCCATTGATGGTCACCCACTGCCTGTACTTTTTAGTGTTATCAGGCAGCTGGGTCCTGGGGACCCCCTCACAGTCTCCTAGAGACTAGGGAAATCTCTGTGGGACCCCACCCACCTTGGGCACCCATCTCCTCCCCCAGGGCTACACTAGCCATCTGTCGGGGTGCTGCACCAGGGGGTGCTGTCTTCCCATACAAGGCACATCTAGCATCATAAGAACAGTGGCCCACTAGACCACACTAAAAACAGGTCTTGGGCACCCTGTGAACAGGCTTATCTGTCGGGCCCCTGCCTTCTTCTCAGGGGGAGGCTGGGAATCCTTCCCTTGGGGATTACTCTGTTTACCCTTGTCCCCACCAGTCTTCTGCTGGGGATCCCGCCCACCTTTGGCAAAGTCTCCCACATTACCCTTTTGGACCCGGGTGCTCACCCAGCGGTTCGCCTCCTCAGCAAGCTTCCTAGGGTTAGTCAGCTTACTATCAATCAGGTGCTGGTGTAGCTCTGGAAAACAGTCATTGGACAAGTGCTCCCATGCAAACAAATCATAGAGCGCCTCAAAATTATCCACTTTCCTACCCTTCACCCAACCATCCAATGCTCTGCAAAAGTAAGACACACATTCCACCCAAGTGGTAGACTCCAGTTTTCTGCAATTCCTAAACCTTTGTCTGTATAACATTGGGGTCAAACCATATCTGGACATTAGGGCTCCCTTCATGTGGGCATAGGAAACCTGCTCCTCCGTAGGTAAATCCAACAAGGTGTCCAGCCCATCACTAACAAGGTGACCCCACAACCCCGCTCCCCAATTCTTCTCAGGGACCCGGTGGGCCAACATTGCAGCTTCATAAGCCCTAAACCATTGACCAATATCCTCATTTTTGTGGAAATCCTTAACTACTACTTTGGGGATGTAGGCCCTTGCTTCTACAGGCACTGGCAGTATGCTGCCACCAGACGGAGGAACTTCTAAACTTTTGGCTTTGAGTTCCAATTCCCTCAATACTCTCTCATGTTCAAAATGCATTTTCTTTTCCTCTAAGGCTAACTTCTTCATTTCTAATTCCATCCCAAGCTCTATCTTCTTGCTCAATATGTCCTTCTGACCAGTGGCGTCACTAGGGGGGTGCGGACCGCACCGGGTGACACCCTCACGGGGGTAACACCAAAGGGCCGGTCCGGTTGGTGTGTCTGTGGTGCACTGCAACCGTCCGTGCAAAATTTTATTGAAACCAGCACCAGCAGTCCAGAAACCGAAACGCAACGACGCGCGCAGCCTAACCTTCTATTCACAGGAGGTGCCTGTGCGCAGCACGCACTGTCTCCTCCTCCGCCGCGTCTGCGCGCCTCAGCAGTGACATCACGTCGTCACTGGAGGGGTGCAGTCGGCGATGTTGTTACGGGAGGAATCCGAATCCCGCATGCGCATTGGGCCCCAAGTGCGCGTGACTTGGCATCACGAGGGACGAGGAGGTGAGGAGGTCTCAGGTCGGCCGCCACACTGTCACAGCGCCACTATGATTTAATTTTATTCCAAGCAAGGCTAACGGCCGCGCCGCGGGCCGCCGACCGAGGTAGTCCCCCCCCCCTGTCTGCAGTGCCACCAACTCAGCATGTGAGTTGCCTATTGCCTATTCAGTGCAGGGCGGTGGGCGATTCCATGTGTTTCTGCGCTGTAGGTTCAAGCACTGTAAGGCATGGCATGGGTAAATAGAACCGGTCTCTTGGTGGGATATGCATTGGCATTGCCAGTACGTTACTAACTCGGATCCAGCCATGAACCTATAAAAAAGACCCGTTTCTACCTCACATAACATTCTACATCAAAAATCAAATGTTCTGTTTCTCGCTGATGCGGTGGCGGCCTCCCCTATGCAGGCTCCCGTATCATAAACCCTGGGTCTCAGTGACATCAAACTGAAGCGCCTAATGACATTCGTTACCAATACCAAGGTTCCTTTCACAGACTTCTGATTCTAGAGCTGCTGTGTAATGACTTACGGAACAAATAAATGGTTCACTGGGGGGGGGGGGGGGACGGGAGAGACAAACGGAAGGTCAGTTCACCGGGTGGGGGGCTTGAGAGACAAATGGAAGGTCAACTGTATTGATCGAAGTCCATCAAAATACCACATCTGGATAGCATGCAAAAATATTTTTTTTTATCAAAGAAAAAAAGCAAGTCACATCGACATGTAGTCACACAGCACTCAATATGTGCATAGAACGTAACGACGCAAGCAACTGAATGGTGCGACCGGTGCCGCCGCACCGGATGCCAAGTTAGGGCGCCATTTATAACCAACGAGTGCCGGGCCCGGCCCGTTACTAATTTTCATTTTCACAGGTCCTGGAATAGAAGTCAAAGGAGGGAGGCTCCGTCATCTTCTCAGCAATGCCAGTGTAAAATATCACGGCATTTTATTATCTTAGCTCGTGCACCCTTCTCTTGTTAATTCCGCCAACCGCAGACATACTTGTTGTTGTGTAAAATAATAGTGCATATTTATACATAGGACTGCACGATATGCCTTAGACTAGACTTCCTAACTGGATCATGCTAGTTGCAGGAAAAAAACTGCTGAGTATTTGGGTGATGGCATTGGTAGCGCATGAATCCTAGAGCCAGGCTGCAGGCCTGCTGTAGCTAGCTAGCCCTGGCCTTCTTTGGCCGCCCATGGCAGTCCCTTATTTTGCCACCATGCGTGCGCGTACGGAGTGAAGAGCATGGGGGGAGGTGGGTGCTGGTGAGATATCCGGGTTGTTTGTTTGCCACGGTGGCCAACTGAAGAGCGGGGGAGGGAGTGAGGTGCCTGTCCCGAGCCTGCAGGTAAGAGCTCCCCCTCTCCCTCGCTCCGTGTGAAAGGTACTTCTGAGTTCCCGGCGTGTGCACTGCTCCATGTGCTTGTTTATTTAACAATTCATTCTTGGGCCAGTGCAACCGTAAGTCTGTAGAACATGTTGGCAGGCCGTGTCCTAAAAGTAATGCAAGCAAGGGCACTCTGTAAAGGACATGGTCAAAGACTAGGCCCTGCGAGTAATACCAAAAGAGACTGGTTACAGATCAGGTGCGATGTCATAGGGCCCAGAGCCGGCTTTAGGGCGGTGCAACCGGTGCGACCGCACCAGGCGCTGACTTTAGGTGGTGGCGTGTGTTTGCAAGTTAATAATAGTTTTAAAAGCACCTTCTGCCAGCATTCTGGCCTCCAGCAGTTTTCAGCCGTCAATAAAAATGTCAAGAGAACTCCGTGATTCATTTTCTTCCTACAGAAAGATCAGAGGTTTGTCTAGTGGAGGCTTTGAGGGTAGCGCAGATGGTTAATATGCCTACTGCAAAGAACCTGTAACTGCAGATCACAAAAGAACCTGTACCAGCAGATCACAAAGTGTGTGCTTCAAGTTCTCCAGACCAAGCGCTATTAAACTATACCTTATAGTCCTCTGTCTTACGTAACATTTCCTATACACTGATTTGCACACCTATGATTGATTGTCTCTGTGTTTTGTGCGTGTTATGTAAAGTGATCTGACACCCTACACTGGTATAAGTGGCGCTATACAGCTAATTGTCTGAGCGATGGAGTGATTATGGAGACTTGAGGGGCACTGTTAAAGGGTGATAGTGAGGGAATGCATGGCTGAGGTGATCACTGGGGGGGCGCCAACAACCATTGTCGCACTGGGCGCCACCAGCGCTAAAGCCGGCCCTGATAGGGCCAGTCTCAGAAGTTGTAATGCCCTTTTGTATTGCCGCATGGAATTTTTGAGAAGTGAGAATGCCAAAACCTAAGTCAGAACGTGATGCCTTGACTACTCTGTATAAAATTGTAGGAAGCTTTGTCGTGCTATATCTCCTACCATAACTGTAGGGACATGCCATGCCTGTTGACAATGCATCACATTTACTGGGGACAAAGGTACCGAATATGGAGCAGGACGGACCTATCTCTGGTGTTTTGGCACGGATTACAGCAAATTAAGTGAAATGCACATGTATTTTTAATTCCAAATACACATTCTTTCATATACTCATGGATTGTCTGATGCAATGTTTTAACTATGAAAAATACATTGATTTTAATCACACCCAAACATATTAGCGCTACTTTACAGAGTTTGCCAGTGAAGCGGTACTTTTCTTTTCTTGTCTTTTTTTCAACAACATTGTTGTCCATGGTGGGGAAGTGCACCAATCGTGGGGTACTGTGATGAGTGATTGATCGGTGGATTGGTAACTCTAAACCATGTTCTTACTGCTTACATTTCACATGAGGGTGGGGTACCACCTGACGCCTTAGGGCCGAGTTCGCGCTATATAAAACTGCAAAAAAAATAAAAGGCCTTTATCGGATTCGGAATGCACGACAAGGCACTTCTCTACATGTGAAAGTACACTTGGCCACAGAGTCACCAGTCGGATCCAATCCCCAAGCGCATTGCCCCCAATCCCCACAGCATTGGCAAAGCCAATAGGACAGGCCTCCATGTGATGAGGAGCACTCACAGTGAACCGGAGGAGATTCCAGGCACAAACAGCCCAACGTATGACACCCGACAAATGCAGACCACCCTCCTACCAAGGGGCCTGTGCAACACAGTCGAGGGAACCACAGCATCCCGACAAACCCACGTGAACTAGTCTCTCACCTAGCATACAGTGCACCACACTGCTCCCAAGAAACGGCACTGCAGGAACGCCAACGACTGACAATGCTGCAAGCAGGCACCGCAGGGATGCCAACGACCCACAATGCTGCATGCAGGCACAGCAGGGACGCCAACGACCCACAATGCTGCATGCAGGCAGTGCAGGGATGCCAACAACCCACAATGCTGCAAGTGGGCACTGCAGGGACGCCAAATGTCATGAAAATCACAGATTTTGCAACATTGCTTGAAAAGCTGTTGCAGATGCCTGCTGATATGTGCCTATGACGCAAAAAGACTTCTGAAATGGCTCGGAATATTTTAATCGCGACTCACTGATCAGCCTCTTTCTATTGACTGTGATGTCTATGTTGTGGAAATTGGCATGGGGTGCTCTTAAACTTTACGTTGGCTATCAAGATGAGCCTCCTTTAAGCTCTTTGCTAATATTTTGCTAGAACTGTTGAGGAAAAAGACATGGACATTGCAAAGATTTTTCCACTTCTCTTCCAAATCATTGGCAAAATCAAGTATTGTGAAGATCGAAAGAGCAGTGTGACGCAATGATTGACAAAGTTTGCCTACATTTACAAACGTTACTAAGGATTTTGTATGGTCCCGTTATTTGCCAACTGTGTCCACTGGCGGACTCAGAGCGGAGGAGGTCCATGCGGTAAGTCGTGAGGGGGTGACACCATGAGTTACCCGCACCGGGTGACACCAACCCTAGTGACGCCACTGCTTCTGACCATCTATTTTGAGCCTGGCTAGCTCCAACTTATGCACTCTCTCCCTCTCTCTGTCCTCCAGGGGACAGGCCCTTGGAAGAAACACTGCTGCCCGCCCTGGAAGGTACTCTCCCCCCGGTTGGGTCCACTGGCCCCTCAAGCTGCCCATCTAAATTCTCTGACTCCACCACCGGCTCCTCGGGATGCTCACTGGCATTCCGAGATTCCAACCAGGCCCTCAGCGCCATATGATATTCCCCTTTCCTGGTGAGGCCTTTCACAGAGATTTAAAATTTCTTGCACAGAGCTTTGAGGTTAGGCACAGTGTAAGCATCAATTCTCTATTCTTCCAATTCAATGTCTACAGATCCAATGGATGCTGGCTTACTCATGATAGAAAAGACTGGCAGTTCTCAAGAATCAAAAATAGAAAAGAAGTTCCAAGGAACAAAAACTCTACCAAAATGTATGTGGTTGCGTTTGGTCTGCACCCACTAGTAGTGTACACCAATCACTGTGTATGAGTCACAAAAGCAAGTCCAGAATCCTCACTGCTGACCACCAATGCTAGATTTGGAGGTCTCTAGTTGGCAGAGGTAGGTACCTTTGACCAAATAGGGACACTTGCATCTAGTCAGGGTAAGGGGCTACACTCCTACAATAACCCCTGCTCACCCCCTTGGTAGCTTGGCACGAGCAGGCAGACTTATCTCAGAGGCAGTGTGTAAAGCATTTGTGAACACATACAATAATACAGTGACAACACTACAGATGGACACCACACAGGTTGTATTATAAAAAGAAATATTTTTATATAGATTTAACGCAAGACCAACGACAAAAATCCACAATGCTGTACTCAAAGATAGACTTTAAAAGGGTAGGAAATAGCTCAGTTCTCTTAAGATTGTAAATGCGACACTTTACTCTCAAAGTACCTTGGATGCGTAACACAAAACAAACAAAAGGGTCGCAGGGAAGGTGATGCGTCAGTTCCGTACACTCAGGGGAGTGGATGCGTCAGTTCCTTACTGCTGCGCAGGGGAGATGATGCTCGCTTCCTTACTGTGTGGGGAGATGATGCATGGGTTTCTTACTGCTCTCCGATACGATGCGACAAGATGGCGCCTCGATGCGATACTTCTCTCCGGTGCGATGCGACAAAATGGCGTCTTGGTTACGATGTGACAACGTTGATGCGATGCGTGCACGCCCGATGGCCGTGCGGCAACTCGATGATCTTCTGAGCCGCGACAGGCCCTGCGACACGCTTCTCTGGCGATTCGACGGCGACCTCTGCGGTGGCGGCATGCTTCTCCGGTGATGCGATGCGCTTCTGCGATGCGATGGCGACAGTGGCGGCGGCACGCTTCCTTGGCGATGCGACGGCAACTGCTGCGGCGTCGCGCTTCCAGCTCCCAGCGACAGGCAGTCTCTCAGAATGCCCAGCACCACAGCAGGCACTTCAATTCCCAGCAAGGGAATTTAGGAGGGAGCTGGTTGGTGAAGTCTTGTATCCCTGAGACTTCAGGCAGGATGCAAGCTCAAAGTTTAAGCCCTTGGAGATTCTTCTTCAAGTTGATGAAAAGCACACTCAGTCCTCTTCTCTTTTCTTTGGCAATGAAGCTACCACTGCAGGCCAAACCCCAAACCCACAACACAGGGTTAGTCTCCTCCTTCAGCTTCCTGGTTCTTCTCCTCAGCAAAGGTTTGTCTTGATTCCCAGAAGTGATAGAAAGTTCTGGGGTCTGGGTTCCCATTTTTATACACCAAAATCCTTTGTCTCTGAAGGCAGAGAGTGTATGTACCTAGTCCAAACCAGTTCTGGGTGCATCCTGCCAGTGTACACCTTCTTCCTTTGTCAGTGTGGGCCAGGGTCTTCAGACATACCACAGGAGGTGGAGTCAGCTTTCTGGAAAGCAGGCACAGCCCTATTCAGGCACAGGTGCTACTCCTCCCACCACTTCTCATGCAGATAGGTCTATTCAGCCTTGTGCTGACTCACCCTGTCTCCTGGAGCCCCCCAGCCCCTGTTACTCAGAAACCAGACATGGAATACACAACCTAGTAGAGGCAGGCTTGGACAGTTAGGCAAGAAAATGGCTACTTTCTAAAAATTGTATTTTCAAACACAGAATGTTAAAACCAACTTCACTAAAAGATGTATTTTATCATCCTGAGTTCAGGCATACTAAATTCGTTTTTCTACCATGTTCCCTGGGTCAGTTATGATTATAAGGTGTTATAATCAAACTGCCCATTCTGGCCTATGGGAGCAAGTAGCCTTGCAATAGTGAAAAGCGTAAATGGCTGTAATTCACTATTAGGACATGCCACACACATCAGGGCATGTCCTACCTTTTACCTACAATGCACCCTGCCCTTGGACCTACCTTAGGGGTGTCTAATATGTGGAAAAGGGAAGGTTTTGGGGACTGGCAAGTGGGTGTACTTGCCACGTCAACATGGCAGTACCAGAGTGCACACAGGCTCCTCAATGGCAGGCCTGAGACACACTTTACAAGCTGCTCCGGTGGGTGGCACAATCAGTGCTGCAAGCCCACCAGCAGCATTTGATTTACAAGCCCTGGGCACATGCAGTGCACTGTACTAGGGCCTGACAAGTAAACCAAACAAGCTAATCCATACATCAATTTAACATAGGGAGAACTTGCACTGACTGTGGCACTGAATAGCAGTGGAACAGTGCCCAAAGCATCTAAAACCAGCAAAAACATCAGAGGCAACAGCAAAACATGGAAGGGAGATCCACGCCAATTGTGCCAGGTCTAACAAACACCATGAATTTTCACTTGTTATGGATACAGGACATGCATATAGAAGTACAGAGGGGGCATATAATAGGCATACATTGAATGCAAAGGCAGCAACCTAGAATAGTGCCTACTATACAGTTCGCTATAATAAGCAATTTCCATCCCCATGACATAACAATGCCCCAGAACCAACTAGACTAGGTCCATTTTCCAGTGTCTTGGTGTATTTCAGTCATTATCTTATGTATCTTGGAGATGGCCTGATAAACAGAAGGTGCGTTGTTGGGTATATAAACACAACAATTGGCACCTATAATTCGGCATGCACCTCCACGATCCGCAAGGATAACATCTAGAACCATACGGTTCTGTAAAGCTACGAGCCTCGTCGCCTGGCGTTCCTCGGTAATATTACCAAGCGCTGTCGTAGTCTGATTAACTACTGCCTCAACTACCCTAGTGAGTCTTCGTATGTTCCTACTATTGAGAGGTGGACCAACAACGAAAAAGATACCTAAGTTCATGTCAACATATTCTTGCAATGAGGTGTCAGTCTGATCTATCGCCTTAACATCTATCATTTTCCTAGTCCTAGCTAGAAAAGGATTACGAGGCAATAATCAAGTTTTGTGATAAGAAGCCGGGGTAAAATAAACAGGAGGGAGGAGGAAAGATACATAACATATTCCTGACCACCCTTGTGGTAGGTAGAAATAACCCTGATTTCCACAAATAAAATATGTATTGTGAGATGCTAATAAACTACAGTGATTGGGATTTGTCAGCTTCAAAACAGTACTGCAATTGCTTTTCCCTACAGGAATAGGACCTATACTCTTTACACAGAGAGGGGCTCATACTTCTGTTACTGTTATAACTGGCAACCCTAGCTCCGATTTTGTTCTTATTTTCCGTGGAGTAAAAACATACTTAGTGCGAGGTTCATTTTGACCACCATATTCTTCTACTTCTAGATCTGATCCTTTTGCCCGCGGGTTACCATCCTCATCTGGATAGCATGCCATTTTTAGCTCCTTATTAAGACCTCCTACATCGAAGGTAAAAATCTTACTAACATGTGCTGCCCATAAGACTCCAAACCAAGCTGTACATGAGCCATTATGGGAGAATGGGAGTGGTATGAGAGGGGTTCCCCCTGCACCCTAATGTACAGGTAACAATCCACAGACCCAACAATTGGAAATATTAGTAATATCATGAGTAAAATACAACATTCGAATGAAGTAATTATTCTTATAGGAGAATCTATGTTTTTCATCTAGCGGTGAAAGGGTAAAATAATAGTGTTCAGGCGGTGTGTGTGTTGGGCGTACAAGCATATGCACAGGACATTTCACATGTAAAAACCAGGCTATTGCACAAATACTTATGACACTAAATAGACTTGCTGTCAAACAAATTAATGTCCATTTATGCTTGGTCTCTCTTGACGTAGGATGTTGAATATCCAGGCGTTCTTCCTCCATATTTGGCATCCACAAAAATCAACAATGTCTTTAACTGTATTGTCTCTTACAGGATTTAGGACAATCGAACAACATTTTCACCTCAACAGACTCCAAGCCAAAAGTCAAATAAAATTGTTGGAACTTGCAGTTCGAAGATAACTATAGCAATGAAAAAAAAAGGTCAATATAGGAAGTACTCAAGAAAGATCATCCACAAGTTCATCTGCAACATCCTGAAGAATTGTTAGATATATTGCCATTTTCACCGGATGCAACTCGGGTCCACTATAAAAACCAGTCGGGGAAAAATCAGGGAACTGAAGCAGTGGGCCAAGGCAAACAACGGCTATCTTGCGTCTAACTGGATTCCTTGGCCAAGAAGTGGAAAGTTCTGACTCTACTTCCAGTCCTGGGCAAAGTAATGTCATAAAAAACACGACTAGTGTCAGTGGTTTTCCTGCACTGTGAATCCTTTAATTCTCTCCATTCAGATACTGCATGACAGATTTTGCCATAAAATCTGATCGTAGTTTGGAAATCAGGGTTCTTCCATGGATTCAGGATATCCAAGCCACAAACCGCACCAAACCTAGTTCGGCCGCTTCTGTAACACAGAGTCTTCTGCCAAGTAGGCCCTCTAACCGGACCAGACTCGTCGCACCCCTTTTCTCAAAGTCTTTGTTCAGTTGGTAGCACGAGGTCTCAGATTGTACCTTTCTCTTCCAGCTACTGTTGGATCCGTAAAAAGTAATTCTTCAGGTGTGGCAAAATAGTGGTCCGTCTTTTCTTCGTTCCTGAGTATGTTGTGTGCAATGCCTGCATTCTTAGTTTTTGTAATTTGAATCAGATCTGCTGGCACTTTTTTGCAGTGCGAGCCGTGGATCCAATTCCTTCTTTTTGTAACCTGGACTGCCGTCCGCGTGGCCAATAGGACATGTTTAGGCCCCTTCCAGCGAGGTTCCGAGTTCTTTGAACGCTGGAAGTTCTTAGTCACGACCCAGTCACCAGGTTGTAACAAATTACCAGGACCTTCAGAATTGTCAGGAAGTGAGTCATGCACCTGTTGGTGAATCAAAGAAAGATTGTCTGTAAGTTTCTTCATGTAATCCAGCAAAATAGGTTACTCAAGTTCTCTCATTTTCTTAGGATGTGGGGGACCCCATACATTCATTGGGCTTCCAAAAACCAGCTCATATGGTGTGAGGCCAGACTTGTAAATTCCCCCTGTTGTATTTTCGAACTATGGGATGTCAAGAACCCTCTTTCCTGCCATAAGCGTACGAAGTTATGTGCAACTCCAAAGGCATTGTCATGTGCCCAGTCTCGCCCGCTGCACATCCCATGAAACGCGCAAACCACCGAGCATTTTGGATGCAGACCGTGCGCAATCTCCGCGAGATGCGTGAGATTTGGAAGACTTCCACCCCGCACTACCCTTCCCGGCCTCCCTTGCAACGCGAAGGCACAGGAAGTGACGAAGAGAGGGTTCGGCCGGCTACGTAAGCCGGAGACGCCGAATGAACAGGGCAGAATATTCGAGACTCACTGGGGAAACGCCAAGGAAACTTCAATCCCGCAACTCTGCAGCAGACAGCCCTGGTGGGGTAAGGGTGTCGGTGACACCGCCTAGAGTCCTTTCGCGCAATCTTGCAACACGGCATTGTTGGCTCACATTGCTGTGTTGATTCCTCAGATACTTTGCATTCGGGTGTCGGTGACACCGCCTAGAGTCATTTTGGGCTATCTTGAAACGCTGCGTTGTTGACTCACATCGCTGTGTTGATTCCTATGTTACTTTGCATTCGGGTGTCGGTGACACCGCCTAGAGTCATTTCTTGGTAACCTTACGTACAGTGCTCTTTAGAAATCCACGCTGCACCGCAACGATATATATGTTGAATACGAATGTCGGTGACACCGCCTAGAGTCATAATCTACTAAGAAGCTATCGAGAGCTGCACTTTCAAAACCAATGTGGCCATAGCATCCACGGCACATCTTGGGCTACAAAAAATAAGTGCCTTCTTGTTGTGGGACAGTGAACGTGGTATATCCATATTAGCTGGTGTATCTCTATTCCACGTTATCATGATGCATGACCAAATGACTTCAGTCATCCAACCATAAGTGTTTTATGTGTGTATTGTTTCATCTTAGCAGGGGAGCTATGATAGGTGCTGAGAATAAATCGTAATCCCTTCTTCCCTTGTGAGGCCCACAGTCACACATTTCATGGTGGGTAAGATATAACTTGTACGGCGTTGGGTAACAACGACACGGTGAATGGTGTTCCTATGTAAATGTTTATTTGTTCACAGTTCTCGACTGAGTATTACTTACATGTGGTACGAACAAACAGACAAGAGACCAGGTAGCCTTAGAGGGTCTGAAGATGATACAATCGTCCTTCTAGTTGTAGCTGCCACCACAGAGTTCTTTTCCTTGACAGGTAGATACAGCTGGGTTGCCGCAAGAACCGCGTGAGATAAACTGTTGAGGTGCTGCTCTTATGGTGTGTTAATCATACTTTTTCTCCACAGATCTCCCTCCCCGCTGTTCCCTTCCTTTCCTTCCCCCGATTGACCCCCTCTAATGTCCGTGCTTTTATAGCAACTCGGAAATTGAGGTTGTCAATAGGTGGACCCCAATTAAGCAACGAACCGATCCTGAGAGGCCTCCGAGGGACCGTGACAGGCATACTGACTGTCTGTATAGATATTCACAGACAGCCCTTGACTAAGCTCACAAGCTGTCAGGAGTGCAATAAGTTCAGCAGCTTGTGCGGACTTGTAAGGGATTCGAGCTGTCTCCACAATTGTTTGCAGCATAGTGATAGCATAAGCTGCATTAGTAGTGCCATCAGTTAACTTAAAACAAGACCCATATACATACAAGTCGCCCTGGGCATCAGACAGAGGAATATCAGTAAGGTCCACTCAGCCCTTGGTTTGTTCTTCTGTGGTAAAAATACAGTCGTGTATGTCGCTAGGTTGCTCAGATGGCAATGGCAACAGAGTAGCTGGATTCAAAGTCAGACATCGTTTGAGTGTAATATGTGGTGCTGATAAAGTGAGTTTGTACCCGGTAAGACGAGCACTCGTCAAATGTTGAGTCTTAGGTTGATTCAACAATACATCAACTGAGTGGGGGACAAAAACCGTCAATTTATGGTCCAGTACAAGTCCTGCGGATTATCTGATTGAAATGTCAGTTGCTGCCACAGCCTTCAGACAACCAGGGAGTGCCCTGGCCACAGGGTCCAGAACTGCAGAACAGTACGCCCATGGGCGTTGTTTGTCCCCATGTGGCTGTGTCAGGACAGATAACGCACAACCTTTTAGTTTGTGTACATAAAAAAAAAATGGTTTTGTGTAATCAGGTGTTCCCAGCACAGGGACGGAGCATAGTGCTACTCGGAGCTGTTGGTATGCAGTCTGACACCTAAAAGACCAAGGCAAAGGAAAAGACCAAGGCAAAGGCGATGGGGTATTCTTAGTCGTAAGGGCAAGGAGAGGTTTGATAATGAGGGAAAAATTGGGGATCCAATGACAACAATAGGATGTTATACCAATCAATGCCCTAACGTCCTTTGGTGTTTGTTGAATAGGTGTGTGTATGATGGCTTTGATTCTGTCTTTAGTCAATGTCCTTCCCTACTTCGACAAGAGGTGACCTAAATAGGTAGCCTCTGGTCGACAAAACTGTAACTTATTCTTAGATACTTTGTGGGCCAATTTAGCAAGGTGATTCAATAACATCAATGTGACCGTAATACAAAGTTCTGTGTTATCGGCTGCAATTAGCAAATCGTCCACATACTGCAACAAAGAAGTACCTGAAGGTAACTGTAAGATATCGAGTTGTTGTTTAAGGGCTTGAATATAAATGCTCGGGCTTTCTGTATAGCCTTGAGGGGCACCACAGAACTGAAAGGACCGGCCCTTAATAGAGAACCCGAACAAATATCTACTGGAGGGTGCAATGGGAATAGAAAAGAAAGCGTTTTTAAGGTCGATGACGGAAAAAACACATGCTGTTTGCATGATCATTGTTAACAATGTAGTAATGTCTGGAACTACAGGAAACTGAGGTATTACTATTTTATTTATTTCTCGTAGGTCAATAACGAACCTATAAACCTTGTCTTTCATATTATCAGAGGTGGAACATTTCAAAACTGGTAGAATAGGGTTATTACAAATATTGCTATTTGTTTCTTCCACTACCCCTTTTTGAATGAGTTCTTCTATGATTTGAACTAATGCACTTTTGCCTTCCTGCGATATCTTATACTGTGGTATTTGAGGCAAAATAGCATTCTGTTTAAACTTTAGGTGTACTGGTTCAATAGATAGTAAACCCACATCAGTATCACCCTCTGCCCACACAGAAGGCGGTACAGTGGATAATTCATGTGGCAATTCTTTAAGAACATACTGATTATCACGACTAGGCTTACCAAACGTAATGTATACACCATCCGGTGAACAATAAATACGCGCATGGAAATGTTTGAGTAAGTCTTGTCCCAGTAGATTATCAGAACAATTTTGCGCAAGCAGAAAATGGCATGTTGGCAGTAAATGGCTGAATAGTAAGATCTAGGGGTTTAGACACGGGACTAAGAATCGGCTTACCAGCAAAGCCTACAGATACATTATTATACCCAGACGAGGGAGTCCCAGGGATCCGTTGTTGGGAAAGTGCACTCCATGTAGCCCCAGTATCTACTAGGAATTGCTGCAGGTCCCCAATATTTCAGCAGCAACATATGGGCCTGTCTGATTTACCGGTATACAAACTGATCCCTCTCCTCGTCCTACGCTGTCCTAGTTAAATGACATGCCTGTGGCGTCTGAGGTACTAAAATCGTCTGCATAATAATTTTTTGTCAGGGCAGTATTATCAAAGTAATTCCGTCTATCACTAACAGAGGGCCGTTGCAATAGACCCCTTGTCATTCTCCCCCCCATTCCTCTACCTGTCTGAGACGTACTAGACAGTCAGATCGCCAATGTCCTTCTTGTTTACAATATGCACATTGGTTTTGCCCTAATGGTTCAGACGTCGGGGGATCTTGCCTAAACCTCCTCGGGGGGTCAGTCTGGAAAACCCCTCGACCCCTACCTCTCCGTGATCCATAGACCTGCTGAAACAATATTTTAGTTTTCAATTCCTTATTTTTACTTTCTTTCTTATCTTGGTCATCATTAATTTGGCCTTCATAATACTGGGCCATGTCCAACATTTTAGGCGGAGTGGAAGTAGCCCATGTACTCTCAGCCACTCGTGACTTCTGCGAGATATCTGGTAACAAGTTTGCTACCAATTTATCAATGAATAAATGTTTACCTGTGTCCGAAGCTGTATCTTGCCCACTATAATCATGAAAAATCTTCTCAAAACTGGTGAGAAAATCGGAAACTGACTCATTTTTCGTCTGTTTACAAGCCGCCAATTTTGCCAAGATATTTTCTTTGGGGGCACAACTTCCTTCATATAAGTAACTATATGATTTGGTAGATCTAATATAACCTGTGGTGGTTTCTCCCCTGGTTTCCTATCAACATCAGCTGCTTCCAGCTGTACCCAAGTGCCTTCAAAGGTCGCATGGCCCTGCTTACGGACCATACGCCAAAGGTCGGGCGGCAATATAAGTCCAAAAAACATGTCAGTTTCTGCCAAAGTCATCACACAAGAAGTCAATGCAGCATCCAGTGCTTCATAAAATGCACTAGGATTCTTTCTGGGATCAGGTAAAGAAGCTTTAAGGGTCAACGCGTCCAATCCTTTCCAAGGGGAGTAGATCCAATGTAACTGAAACCGGACCGCATTAGCACCCTGACCATCTCCTTTAGCCGGCTGAAACACTGGGGCCGCTTCTCGCATGGGAAGGATTTTCGTTGAAGCTAACATAAGCCTCTTGAGCTCACGTTTATGAGAAAAAATATCCGTTACCGCTGGTTGTAAGGGAAAGGCAGTCAATGTACGTTCGTTCGACCTTTTCCATATTCTACTTAAAACTCTATGGGCCGCCTCATTAACAAGAGATCTCCAGTCCTCTATCATCACATTGGCCATTTCCCCTACAATATATTGCTGAATCAGTTGTGAGTATTGAGACAGAGACGTGACGACCTCATCCTCACGTGTCTCATTATCCTGAACCCAATCATGTGCCCGAGTCATTAATATTGCTTTATCATTTTCTGTACGGGCAGATCTATGACGCCTTGTTTTAGTTTTAGGTGTAAGTACAGGGGTAGTAACCTTACTGTCTAGTACAGGAGTGGCGGCAGAAGCAGTAGGTAATAAGGGATACAGTTGTGGTACCTGGAGTGGCATAGGAGGTGCTGTCAGAGCCACATTATTCCCATTAGGATTCAGGGCATAAGGAGGCGGAGATGGTCAACAGAGTAAGTCTTCAAGTTCCGAATCGTCATCATCGAAACCCTGATTAACATTCCCATCTTTAGCCACATATGTCTTTTGCATTTGAAGTTTAACTTGTCTATCTTCACTTTCTACATTTTCCTCTAGTTCTTTTGATCTTATCTCTTTTATTTTCTGTAAAAATTGCCTGTTCTTCAATTTTCTTCCTCACCTTCTCTTCTTTAATTTGCCTTCGTTTAATTTTTTTTTTCCTTAATCCTAAAGCATCAAACATAGTCTGTCTACTCTTTCTTTTGAAAAGCTGTTCTTCTACTTATTGCAATTTATTCAAATCAAAGGTACCATTAAGTGGCCACTGTAAATTACTATCTGACTTCGTATATTTGTTCCATAATGCGCTAAACAGTATGGAAGAAATACCGTATTTAATATACATTTCATAATTAAGAGTTCCTTCTATAGGTGCAGGCTGTCTTTCTTCCAATATTCTATTCTTGTTGCAACAACAACACAATGTACGAAGTTTACTAAAAACAGGCATGTTTACCAATTTCTTCTTAACAGTATCGTTAAGAGACTCTTATACCAAGAAATGAGAAAAATTTCTCACATTACCTGTCTAAAACATTTGCAAACGCTTCATTAAACCAAAACCAAAAAGACATCCATTTCGATCCTACCTGATCATAATTGTCCAACTCCCACCTGCCGATCCTCTGATCAATAGATCACCTCCAAAATGCCAACCTAAGAGCCCCAGTTGAGACACACAGCCGCCACGAAGGTCAGGTCGGAAAGCTGAAAATCACCTTGCCCGCGAGAACAAGTCTCCGTTTGTGGGGGCCCCCTCAGTGTTTCTGTCCTGTCGAAACGACCTCCTTGTGGTCCAACCGCGGTCATCAATGGAGTTCCACGTTGGGCGCCAATTGTAGAAGTGAGATTTTTGTCTATCTCACTGGTGCACGGACACCCTTAGTCTACGGGTTCACAAAATGAGGATCGACTCTGCAGAGGGACTTAACACAAGTTTTTTACATCTCATGAGCGGGCTCCATCATATAGACACTGCAAGTGTCTGAGAGGGAACTAACTAGCATGGTTTCAAACCTGGTATTTATACGAATTTGGTACAGTAAGACAAGCACTAAAACCCCTTTGTCATTGTTACATAATGCTTATACAACCCCTTACATTGTTACATAATGCTTACATGCTGAACTGTTGAATCCTGATAAAGCCCCTCCCACGTCACTTTCATAGATAGGCAGGGGTGGGTACAGGCATTGGTGGGCTTGTAGATAGGAACATATGCGTGCTCGGGACCTTTCGGCAGGGCAGGGCCTCTACTCTGGCACGTAAGTATTATTAGTACAACCAGCTTTCAGTGAACATGTAACTTCTGACTTTGCAAAAAGTCCCCACAGAAACACAAAATGGGGGCTGGTAGACAAAATGGCTGAAAGCGGAGGCTAAGCTAACAGAATACATTTTTTACCGTTTAACTGGCCCCGTGCAGGTTGTGGTCCTCGGGGCAGTGAATGGCTCTGGAGGGGGGTCTGTGCGGCACTATGTTTTTTTAATGGCTGATTTCTAACTATAACGTCCCTGAAACCTGTTTTTTTCAGTGAATATATATATATATATTCTTTATTTTTACCTACTGGCTATTGCCAGTAGGTAGTTATAGTTTAGACCTGGTTTCCATAGGAGAAGTGGTTTTTGTTTTGCTAATAACTTTGACACCGTTTGATAAATGTTCATGAAATTTTCAAAACTAGTTTGCCACTCACTTCAGCTGCTGTCTTAAAAGTTTTGGGGTGATTCATTAAGGGAGATCAGAGAAAAAGGGAGGCTCCCAAACGCGTTTTCCCCAATTTCTAACTATAACGTCCCTGAAACCTATGGTTTTTTCAGTGAATTTCAAAGGTTTTTCCCAATGCTAATTTCTAAGTATAACGTCCTGGAAACCTGTGTTTTTTTCATGGAATTTGTAATGTTTTTTAAATGCTAATTTCTAACTACACCTAGATAGATAAGACATGTGCAGAAAGAGAAAAAAGGGTGCAGAAAGAAGAGAAGTGCAGAAAAAGGCAAGAATAGTGCAGTAAAAAGTAAGAGAGGTGCACAAAGAGGAAGAAAGGTGCAGAAATAAGCAAGAGAAGTGCAGAAAGAAGCAAGAGAGGCAACAGAAAGAAGCAAGAGAGTTGCAAAAAGAAGAGAGTGAGGTGCAGAAAGATGAAGAAAGGGGCAGGAAGAGGTGAGTGAGGTGCAGAAAAAGGCAAGAGAGGTACAGATAGAGACAAGAGAGGTGTAGAAAGAGGTAAGAGAGGTCCAGAAAGAGGAAGAAAGGTGCAGAAAGAGGCAAGACAAATGCAGAAAGAAGCAAGAGAGGTGCAGAAAGAAGCAAGAGAGGTGCAGAAAGAAGAGAGTGAGGTGCAGAAAGAGGCAAGAGAGGTACAACAAGAGGCAAGAGAAGTGTAGAAAAATGCAAGAGAAGCTCAGAAAAAGCCGAGAGGTGTAGAAAGAGGCAAGAGTGGAGTAGAAAGCCAAGAGAGGTGCAGATAGAGGCAAGAGAAGTGAAGAAAGAGGCAAGAGAGGTACGGGAAGAGGCAAGAGAGGTACAGAAAGAGGCAAGAGAGATGTACAAATAGAGAAGACTGGTGTAGAAAGAGGCAAGAGATGTGCAGAAAGAGGAAAAAGAGGTGCAAAAAGAGGCAAGAGAGGTGCAGCAAAAAAGAGTGAGCTGCAGAAAGAGGGACAAGAGGTGTAGAAAGAGGCAAAAGAGGTGCATAAAGAAGAGAGTGAGCTGGAGAAAGAGATAAGAGAGGTGCAGAAAGAGGCAAGAGAGGTGCAGAAAGAGGTAAGAGGTATAGAAAGAGTCAAGAGAGGTACAGAAAGAGGATGAAGGGTGCAGAAAGAGGCAAGTGAGCTGAAGAAAGAGGCAAGAGAAGAGCAACAAGAGTCAAGAGAGGCATCAAGAGGCAAGAGAGGTACATAGCAAGGAATAAATGTTCAGAAAGAGGCAAGTGAGGTGCAGAAAGAAGATAGTGAGCTGCAGAAATAGGGAAGAGAGGAGCAGAAAGCGGCATTAGAGAGCTGCAGAAAGAAGAGAGTGAGCTACAGAAAGAGACAGGAGAGGTGCAGAAAGAGGCAAGAGAGGTGCAGAAAGGAGAGAGTGAGCTGCAGAAAAAGGCAAGAGAGGTGCAGAAAGATGCAAGAGAAGTACAGAAAGAGGCAAGAGGTGCAGAAAGAAGAGAGGGTGCTGCAGAAAGAAGCGAGAGAAGTGCAGAGAGAAGCAAGAGAGGTGCAGAAAGAAGAGAGGGAGCTGCAGAAAGAGGGAATAGAGGTGTTGAAAGAGGCAAGAAAGGTGCAGAAAAGAGAGTGAGCTGCAGAAAGAGGCAGGAGATGCAGAAAGAGGCAAGAGAGGTACAGAAAAAAGGCAAGAGATGTGCAGAAAGAAGCAAGAGATGTGCAGAAAGAGGCAAGAGAGATGCATAAAGATGCAAGAGAGGTGCTGATAGAAGGGAGTGAGCAGCAGAAAGAGGGAGGAGAGGTGCAGAAAGAGGCAAGAGGTGCAGAAAGAGAGAGTGAGTTGCAGAAAGAGGCAAGATGTTCAGAAAGAGGCAAGAGGTGCAGAAAGAGGCAAGAGAGGTGCAGAAAGATGTAAGCGTGTAGAAAGAGGCAAGAGAGGAGCAGAAAGAGGAAGAAAGGCGCAGAAAGAGGCAAGTGAGGTGCAGAAAGAGAAAGAAAGTTACAGAAAGAGGCAAGAGAGGTGCAGAAACAGGAAGAAGGCACAGGAAGAAGCAGGAGAAGTGCAGAAAGAGGCAATAGAGGTGCAGAAAGAGGCAAGAGAAGTGCAGAAAGATGAGAGTGAGCTGCAGAAAGAGGGAAGAGAGGTGCAGAAAGAGGCAAGCGAGGTGCAGAAAGAGGCAAGATAGGTGCAGAAAGAAGAGCGTGAGCTGCAGAAAGACGCATGAGAAGTGCAGAAAGAGGCAAGAGAGGTGCAGAAATTGGCAAGAGAAGTGCAGAAAGAGGCAAGAGAGGTACAGAAAGATGAGAGTGAGCTGCAGAAACAGGGAAGAGAGGTGCAGAAAGAGGCAAGAGAAGTGCAGAAAGAGGCAAGATAGGTGCAGAAAGAGGCAAGATAGGTGCAGAAAGAGGCAAGATAGGTGCAGAAAGAGGCAAGAGAAGTGCAGAAAGAGGCAAGAGAGGTACAGAAAGAAGCAAGAGAGGTATATTCAATCTCCTTTCACTCTTACAAGGAAGGAATCAGCACTCGGGTTGTAGTTTGGAAGTATTTAATCTACAAAGGATGCGATCCACATGTTCCCGTTAGTCCGAACCTTGATCACGATACAAGACGTCATTGTAGCTTCCTTATTTAAATGTAGAAATGGCTCCAGTTGCCAACATTAACAAAGGACTGCATATTACATTAAACCAAAAAGCTGTCAGCCATATTGGCCTGGTCATGATGCAAAAATTCAGGAACTCATGCAATAAGAAAAGAAAACAAGTGTTAATATGCACACAAAGTAATTTCAGCTTATCTTGCCCCGTGACCACTGTACCTCTATGTTCGTCAATGTGACTTGTGCATAATAAACATACTTATGATTGACACAATCAACATAAACAATGGACTACACATTATTTTAAAGTGAAAGGCTATCGGCCGCATTGATCTGGGCACGTTGCATATTATAGAGTTTCTTACACGAAAGAAAAGAAATAAATAGGGGTGTTAATATAGACACACTACCCTAAATAAAGTTCTGGTGATTATAGTTCCATTTTATTCACAGCTCATTTGGGATGTCATGAGTGATGTCTTAAGTGATGTTACTGACCATGTCATGAAGGATGTAATGTCTGAGGTCATAAGCAGTGCATTGCGGGGGCGTAAGGTATAGTTAGCTCAGGTAACTATAACTGCTGAATTTCAGTGGTTTTGTATAAGTGAAATCTGAGTTTAACTATAACGTCCCTGTAATCTTTTTTTTTTCAGGGAATTTATAGTTTTTTTTATGTTAAGTAAGATGCCTATCACAATGGATGGTGGGGGGTTGGAAGCAGGACTTGGCATTGTGTTGCCCCCACCCAATCTTGCTGCTCCTGCCTCCCCTCTTCCTTGCTATCCATTGTCCAAGTCCATGCCCCTGCTCCCTCATTACAGCCCTGTGTGGCCGTTGTTCTGCCACTGGCCTTCCCGCCTTCTCTGAACAGGTAGCTTGCTGCCCCATCCGCTTTCTACCATCCTCTGTTGTCTGAATCCATGCACTAGCCTCCTCCCTCCTGTCATGCCTGGTCTGATGTGCTGCCACTGCCATCCATGTAGCATGATGTCCCCGTCCACTCCTCCTGCCCATCATTGCTCTCCTGCTTAGTCTCTGTGCTTAGCTTGCTGCCCCTACTCTCCTTCCCCCTGCCCTCCGATGTCTGTGTGCATGCCCCTGATCCATTGTTTTTGCCCACCATGTTTCATGGACCTGCCCCTCCTATCTACTCTGAGTTTTCTGTTGAGCTGCCACTCCCCCACCTGCCTAGCATTGTCAGATGACTGTAACCTCTCCCTGCCACCTCCACCATGCCTGTCCATGTTCCATGCCCCTATCCCTTTCCTCTTGTCCTCCATGGTCCATTTTACTGCCACATCCTTCTGCCCTCCCTGGTCTGTTGTGCTGCAACTGCTCCTCCTGCCTACCCCGCGTGGTCTGTTGTGAGGCTCCTTCCCCTGAACTCTCTTGTCTGTGCCCAACTCCTACCCCTCCCTTCTAACCTCCATGATCCTTTATGCACGCCCCAGCACCATCCTTCTTGCCCATCATAGACAAATTGTGCTGCCACTAACCCTCTTGCTTGCCATGCATGGTCTTCTGTGCTGCCACGGCCCCTCCACCTTCCATTGTGGTCAGCTAGCTGCCCCTGACCCCCTCCCACCTTCCTCCATGGTCTGTGTGTATGTCATTGTAGTCTCACTGTTACCCTCCATGGTGTGTCTTGTTTCTAGTGCCCATCTTGTCTGACCTCCATGGTCAGCTTGCTGCTCCTGCCCTGCCCCCTTCTCCCCTGCCCTCCCTTTTCATGTGCAGACCCCTATTCCCTCCCTCCTGGCTTGTCTGTTCCATTGTCATGCCCCTGATCCCTCCCTCCTGCCCTTTATGGTCCGTTATCATGCAGGTTTCTCTCCTGTCTGTCCGGTATGGTCAGCTTGTTGCCATTACCTCTTCCCCTCTGTTCTCTGTTGTCCATGTGCATGGTCCTGTCCCCTCCCTATTGCTTTCCATGGTTTGTTGTGCTGCACTGCCGTCCCGCATGCCCTGTGAGGTGTATTGTGCTGCTGCAAACCCTGATGCCTGCCCTGTAAGGTCAGTTAGGTGCACCTGTCCATGTCCCTCCTGTCCTCTGTTATCCGAGTCCATGTCCCTACCCCAATTCCTCCTGCCTTCCGTGATCCAATGTACCATACTTGCTAACATTTTAAACTTGGTAAGAGGGAGATTTTGAAAAAAAAACCTGGGGAATTGATTTTTCCCATTGACTTGCATAGAAAAATAGGAGATTATAGACAAGAAACAGATAAAATAAAGCCCTTTTGGGCTTAAAAACATTGGGCGTTTCCTGCCTGAATCATCTTTGTTGGCATGTATGGTTGTACTATCACTACTTCTTCCTTCTGCTCTCAGTGGTCTATTATATTGCCACAGCCTCTCTTGCCTGTCCTGCATTGTTGGTTTGTTTCCCATGCCCCCCTTTCCACTGTTCTCCATGTTGTGCTGCCACTGCCCTTCCTGGCTGCCCAGTGTGGTCAAATTGTTGCCTCTGCACCCACCTACCTGCCCCTGACCTCTACCTCCCATCAGTATCCTAATGAACAACTAGATTGCTGACATTCTATATTTATTACAAAAGTGTGGCACACCTGACGTCATCTTGATGTAATCAAAACTAATACCTAAAGCATTTCCTTTAGAAATTATAGAAATGAGAGGGTCTTATTTGCATAGAAATTATGGTTAGTGCTCTAAAAACTAAAATGAGGACATATTTTATGAGTTATCAAACAGCGACAAAGCACTTTTAAATTATTTGTTATCTTTATGTTTTTTATCCAGTTGACCACTTGATTATATGTTACGCTTAGGGGAGAGAATGTGGTGTTACTTCCAGAGCTTCAGACTTTGCAACTGGGGAACCAAGTTGGAGTTTCTGCTTCAGCACGAGATTCTGCGAATCTGGTCAAATCACTTAATCTGTCCATGCCTACAACCAAAATGAGTTTGTCCTTGTACCATGTAACCAATGCTCATGTAAAGCACTCCAATATCTGACCAGCCTGCACTGTATAAAACTGCAAAAAAACAAAGGATAAAAAGTGTTTTCCACACTTCTGTCATTGGGCTATACATGGGCAACATATGGGTGATATTTGTGCTACATTTGGGCTCCTTTTTCTCTGGTGGCCATCTTGGGAGACTTCAATTAAATTCATTAAAAATGTATTCGATCTGATTTAGAAACATAGATCATAAAAGTGTACATAAAAACAGTAAATTCTCTTTCTTAATACAATACAGTGAGAATTAATTAAAACCAGTAGGTAAAAATGGGTGTTACAAACCCCGGTTCAGAGCAACTTCAGGTTATCAGAATAGTAAAGTTCAATGTTTCGCAAGATCAATTTCATGTACTTAGTGCAAAATACGCAATAAGGGGTCCAAGTAAGATGCAGCGCTCCAATAACTGACCAGTCTGAACTATATAAAACTGCAACAACAAAAAAACCACTTCTGTCATTGGGCTATATGTGGGCTACATCTGGGTGATATTTGTGCTACATTTGGGCTCTTTTTTCTCTGGTGGCCATCTTGGGAGACTTTTTTGTTATGAAGTTTCCTAATTTCCTCATTTACTGCAGCCTCCTCAGTAGGAAATGCTTTCAGTTTTTTACTTTCATTCCATCAAGAAGGCATTCAGATGGGTCACATATTTGCCATAAATTCAGACTGATTTCACTCTAGTTGTTCATTAGATCACTGTAGTAAAACTACTGCTCACCAGGGAGTTAACTGGAAGGCTACTGCTGGTATTGAAAGTGATTGTTTCAGTCTGCATGTCAGAATTTTCTAATGAAATAGAAGAGGATTTGAGATCTCACTTAAAACATGCCCTAATTTTTCTTTGGGCCCACAGGGGGGGTGCAGCACAGACCACAGACCAGCTTGTCAGTGTGAAAAAGGCTGCTTTATTGAAGACAGGTGCACCTTACCAAACCCATTCCTTGGCCTGTGCTGTACAAAACTAAACCTCACTAAATATTTTCCGCCTTCCTTACCCCCATCCCCTCCCCTAAAGTTTCCCCTTTGCAACCATTAAAAAAAAAAAAACTTTGCAACTTCTAAACCTTTCGTAACCTAGTTATCTATGTAACCTGCCTATGCTACTTCCCCTTCCTACGTGCTCCCAGAGTGACGTTTCCCAACCTATAAACTGTAACTGTAAACAGACCTACCCACTATTACCCAGGAAAAAACGCCACTCAGAAAATTCTGGCCCCCAGACTTTTCTGACCCCCCCCAACTTGGGACCCTGACGCCGCGGATATCTATGGAGGTCCAATGGCCTGTCCAAAACCTCCTTGATCTGAATAATGTACAACTCCATTCCGCACCGGGACAAGTGCACCCAATCCTCTCTAAAAACAATAGACTGGCGCATATTGCAGCTCCGGATGCTTCATTCTCCCAATACCTTCCCTGTAACAAAACAAACGCATGTCCCGGTTGATCTTCCTCCTTGCCTTATCTATCGCGGCTGGCCGCGCCGCTCCCCTCCACTGTCTCCTAGGAATAAATTCCGACCAAACCATGTAACAACCTGACCACTGCTGTTTGCTCTCTAATAGGTCCCTTTTCATCTGTTTTTTTAACAGGGCCAGACCTTTACACTGCACCAGGTCGTTCTCCCTCAAGTGGATAAGCAAAACATCCAGGCAAATCCCGCCTCTGACCACCCCATTCAAAACTGGGAACAACTCATGCCATCTCATACCCCCTTTTCCCCGCCAATGACACCGAAACAACTGCGAGTCCAAACCCAAATTCAAACCATTTCCTTTCCCATACTCATAACGTTCAGCCCTTTTCACAAACTAGTGTCCTATGATGAATATGGACAATTCCGCCGCAGCAGGCCCCGCCACCGCACCTGCAAAGACACAGATATGAGGAAGGAAATGAACATCATGCATCCCTCACCCCAGAGCCCCGAACTCAGATGTACGTTTTATAGCAGTCCGATTTCCACCTCCCCAATCGCATAAGGTCTTCCCTCCCCCATCCCTTCTTGGCTGCATCCGTGGCCACACCGATGCGGAAAGGAATGAGTCCCATATTGCCCAGGATCCTCCTCCAATCCCTGGAGGACTCGCCTCAAAACTCACAGCAGCTGAGACGCTGATACCCTGCTGCCCCCCCATGCGCTGAAAGACCTCCCTGTCGTCCCGCTTCAACCCCCCGGCCAACCTCCCCCCCAGGCCCCAGGGCACACTGCCTTGTCCACCACTGGTCCCATGACCACCCATGTCCCCAAACCCTGCTGGTCTGTCTTAGAACGCTTGAGCTGTACTGCCACCTCATTTCCCTGCAATTCAACTTCGGCCCACCGCACTCCTCTCGTTCCCCTCACACCCAACAATTCTGAAACCCGAAAGGCCCCGAAGTACATCCACGACATTAACGTGGAAAACAAAACCACCTCTTCCGTATTGCGGCATACCAGAGGCAGAAGCCGAATCAAGCCGGCCAGAACTTGAGAGTCTCTAGCTGATTGCCTGTTCACAACCTGCATGACCGACATATTGTCCACGTTAAAAAATCACCTTCTTGTACACCAAATCCCGTGCCCACACTGTCACAGCCACCACCAGCGGAAAGTTCTAGAAACGCAATGCTCTTCCCCTTGTTTTTCCAATGTGATGGCCATTCTTCCGCGCACCACCGCCCCTGCCAGTAGAGGCCAAAATCTCCCGCCCCCGTCGCATTTGAGGAGATGGTAACATCCCATTCCCAGTCTACAGAAGGTGTCATGGGAATGCCGTTAAATTGTTCCAAAAAGGTCCACCACATGCGCAGGTCCTCCTTAGTGCCTGCCTAGAGGCGCATATGATGGTCCGGAAGGGTTAAACCAGCCAAAGAGAAACCCAACCGTCTGCAAAACGTGCGCCCCGCTCGTGCTACCCTGCACGCGAACTTCAGGTGTCCCAGCAGGACTTGTACCTCCCTGACTGTCACCTTCTTTTTGGCCAGCAGGCTGTCGATCAGCAACAACATGTGCACTTTTGTGTCCCCCGGCAAACGGGCTTACATTGCCCGTGAATCTAGTTCAATGCCAAGAAATGACAACACCGTACTGGGACCCTGTGTCTTCTCTGGGCCAGGGGCACCCCCAGGTAGCCTATGAGCTCTTTAAAACTAGCCAGCTGCTGCGGACAGTCCGCAGAGCCGGGCAAGCCCACCAGAAAGAAGTTATCCAGGTAGTGTGTCACCGTCTCTTTGCCGGTGCGCCATGAGAACGCCCACTGCAAGAACGTACCGAAGCGCCCAAACAAGGCACACAATATGGAACAGCCCATTGGCAGTGCTTTGTCTATGAAGATAGACCCGTCGAACTGAATCTCCAGCAACTGGTAATCCTCAGGATGCACTGGGAGCAGCCGAAATGCCGACTTTATGTCGCATTTGGCCATGAGGGCGCCCGTCCCTACCGCCGTGACCAATTGCCTTGCCACGTCCACGGAGGAGTAGGATACGGATGACAGCTCGGTCGCTATGAAATCATTAACCGACGCCCCCTCCGGCCATGACAGGTGTTGAATCAACCTGTATTGTCCCGGTTCCTTCTTCGGCACCACTCCAATTGGGGAGATTATCAGGTCCCGAATGGGGCTACTCCTGAAAGGACCCGCCATGTGCCCTTCCCGGACCTCTTTTAACAGTTTGTCCCGCACCACCGGACCGTGCGACTTCGCGGACTTCAGATTCTCCGCCCACCTGGCTGTCCTCGGACCCTCGTTGCCCAGTCGAAACCCTTCCTGAAAACCCCGTTGCAATAGCTCTGCGTTCTCAGTCCGTGGTTAGGATGCCAAAAATTCCTCTAGACAGTCCTGTTAAATGGGAGTATGAGCATTTGCCCAAAGCCCCCTGTCCTCCCTGTCCCCCTGTCGGCTGTTGCCCAGCTTGGTCCTCCCGTCCCCCAGCATTGCACCACTGGATGCTTCTCTGCACACTTGGAACATTCGTGCCGAACTTGCAGTATTGCCTGGCGCATGTGCCCTTGTTAAAATCCCAGCATGCTCCCACTGTGCCGCTGGTACTGTTCCCCGTAGACACCCCCCCCCCCACGGGTGGGGCGGGTCAGAAAGGGGCGAGAAGCGAGTAGAAGACCGCTCGCCGTGTATATTGTTTTTCAGAACTTGGCCCCCCCCATGGTCTGCTGGCAAAAGTCTGAGTCGATCTCCCCCCATTTTACCTCCGGATCCCAACCGTGCCCGAAACTCCTCATCGTAATGCGACCACGCGCACCCTCCGTATGTGACCTGCGCTCGCCGGACCACGTCCATGTACTTGAACAATGCCACGGACCTCTCGGGGTACTTCTCGCAGTACACAATGGCAAAAATCAGAAAAGCCGACGACCAATTCTCAATGGTCATGGGGACCCTCGGCCTCTTAGGCAGCTCTATCTCCTCCTCTTTAGACCCCTCCTTTGCTGTAAGTTCTCTATGTAATAGCCTCAGCATGTCGACGTATTTGCCCTTCCAAATTTTTTCTTCGGTGGCCAAAGTAAGATGGGCCCCCAGTGGTTTTGTGATTCCCATCTACGGCTGTTTTTTAACTGGCACGTCGTGGCTCTCCTTTCCCTCCTTCTGGGCCACCCCTCCGTCGTCCTTTCCCCCCAGAGGTCACCCCGACGACCCCGACGGCTGCCCATCCGAGGCACCAATAGCTGTCGCCCCTCCGGCCTCACCCACCTGTCACGGCGAGTCTGTCCCCACGCCCGCATCCTTAACATATGCACCCTTCCGTAAGCGCACCTCCCCCTCCTCCCCCCTTGCACGTGTATCTCTATCCACCGACACCATGGCCTGCAGGCCTGCACCGAACAGTGCCCTATCTTTCATGTGCACCCACCCCTCGCATGTACTCCTGTGCCTTACCTGGTGTCAAGGTCGGCGTCCTGACCGGATCCCGCCGCCTAACCAGTCGTGAAGACGGAGCTGCCATGCTGTCCACCTTGTTCCACCCTGCCGGACCGCTCTGTAAGAGACTAGCAACAACATTACTCGCCTCCCCCCTCCCATCCTCCTCCTCCCCTACAATCTCTCCTTCCTCCACGCTCTCCTTGTCATAGTCTAGCAGCAAGGGGCCGTCCACCTCGGACTCCAGCCCGGACACCCATTAACATTCCCTATCCGCTTGGCTTGGGAATGGGTCGCCCTCCGTGGACTCCAGCCTGCTCAAGCCTGCCCGCTCCCTGCAAGTGCGAATTAGCTCCCCTAAATCAATGCTCCCTTTTCGCTGCCCTGCACGCTTATTGCCTGTGTCCTTTGATGTACCAGCGGCAACCTGTACTTGACCCCTTGGGGCTGCATCGACCCATCGGGGTTGGGGGACCGGTGACCGGGCGCCCCTCCTCCAGCACGAAACCTCCTGCACGTCCTTCGTGGTAGCGTGGCCACCTGCATGAGGCAGAGCCGGCCCATCCTCTCGGTGGAGTGGAAACACATGCAACTCTCCTGAGCACCTGCCTGCTGCCCCTGCGAAAAAGAAGTGGAGTCCGACATGCCGGGGGGGTTTAGTCCTGTCCACCGATCCCCCAAACCCAGAGTCCCCGACTCACCGGCCATCCGCCACCCATCCCGCGCCCGATGTGCCTGAAGTGAGACCCC
Organism: Triturus cristatus; assembly: GCF_964204655.1. NCBI lineage: Eukaryota > Metazoa > Chordata > Amphibia > Caudata > Salamandridae > Triturus > Triturus cristatus. The sequence goes on along the minus strand of NC_140590.1, from coordinate 484,132,788 downwards.
CCCCACCGAGCCAGCGCGCCTCCGGGACCATGGCCCACCCACCCCCACTGGTGCACCCCATGTCCTCACCCCCGGGAAACCCACGTCCTTTCCCTCCCCATCGCTCTACTCCAAAGTGTCCACCGCCCTCCTGCCCGCGCCGCCGCCCCACGCCCAGCCAGCCTGTGCCACACCTCTGTGATCCCCAACGCTCTCTGCACCCCTCCCCACCCCGAGGGTCCCCCACCCATCCTGCTCCGTCCACCTATGCCTGAGCCCCTCCAGTGCCCTCTCCAACCATTCCCCTATCTCCAGAGACGGCATAGGTCCCCAACGCGGACCCCCTTTCACCGCCGCATCTCACACTCGAGGGTCACCCCCCCGCCCCTCTGACGAGCCCCGTGTGTTGTCCTCCGGCCGTGGCTCCGCCCACCACCCATCCGGGTCCCCTCCCCCCCACACCCTCACGGTCCTCATGTCACCCTGCCCTGCCCCTCCCGGTTCCCCTGAGCACCTACTCCCTTCCCCCCCTGTGGGGTCCTCCTCCCCGCTGATATCAATTAAAATGGGGGAGGCCCAGCTGCCACCCACCTCAGTGGGGGCGGCCCCCTCGCCGCCCTGTGCATTCCCCGACGTGCGCCACGTGAGTGGGGCCCACACAGCCCCCGCCTTGAAAAGCAACGCGGGCCGTGCCTTCCCAGCCCGCCTACCGCCACACGACGCCTCTGAGAGCGCGCCCCCTTGCCCCACGTGACTGGGCGGCTGCCTTCGCAGTGCAGCTGCGCCCCCCTGTCTCTTGTGAAGGCGTGGCCGCTCAGTGTCCGCACCACAACCGCCGCAAAACCAGGTACGAGCGCCTCAAAAACCAACAATTCACAGAAGCCCACCACAAAAAACACTCCTCTGCCCTACCCAGCCGGCTGTCGTGTCACTACCACCAAAATGGTGGCCAGTGACTCAAAATGGCTGGCTAAATAGCCCCCAGCCCAAACCTAGCCCAAGTGAAGCCCAACAAGCCCAACTGGGCTCTGGCTACACCCCCGGCCCAAAATCCCCCGGGAGGGGCAGGCCTCCCGATGGTCGGCCCCCCCCCCCCAAAGCCCTATTCTGCAGCACTAACCATAATTTCTATGGCAAAATGAATCCCCTCAAAATTGTTTAGTAATTGTTCATTTTTAAATTAAATGTTTTAAGTGTTGCCAGTTTATTCCAATCAAGATGGCTTCCGGTGTGCCATAATTTTGTCATAAGTAAGACTGTTAGCGCTCTAGTTGTTCTTTAGAACACGCTGGGAAGTTGCAGTAGAACACAAAGGAATCTATCAATCACTCAGGTGTTTGTTAAGCTAGACTATTCACCCGTAAGGGTCTCAAGGCGCTGGGGGTGGGGTGGGGTCGCAGGTTCCAGTCCATCAAGGAGGGAGTCTGTCGAAGAGCCAGGTTTTGAGGTTTCTTGCGAAGATGGGGAGCGATGTTACCTGTCTGAGGTGGAGCGGAAGGTTGTTCCAGGCTCTGGCCGCGCTTAAGGAGAAGGGGCGGCCTCCCGATCTGGTCTTTCTGGTGCAGGGGACCACGGCGTAGGAAAGCTGGGCTGATTTTAGGGTCCTTTGGGGTGCGTGGAATTTGAGTCGGCTGTTCAGGTATGCTGGTCCGGTGTCGTGGAGGGCCTTGTGAGCGTGGTTTAGCATCTTTAAGGTGACTCTAGCTTCGATGGGGAGCCAGTGGAGTGTGCGCAGGTGCTGGGAGATGTGGCAGTGTCTTGGCAGATTGAGGATCAGTCTTGCGGCGGCGTTTTGGATGTTCTGTAGCTTGTGGGTGAGGTTTTTGTTTATTCCGGCATAGAGTGCGTTGCCGTAGTCGAGTCTGCTGGTGACCAGGGCGTGAGTGATGGTCTTTCTGTGTTCGAGGGGAATCCATTTGAAGGTCTTACGTCGGAGGCGGAGGGTGTGGAAGCAGGAGGACGGGACGGAGTTGATCTGGAGGTCCATTTTGAGCTCTGAGTTTAGGATGATTCCCAGGTTGCGTGCGTGGTCCGTGGGGGTGGGCGGGCTTCCGAGGGGCGGGAGGCCACCAGGTGTCGTACCAGGCGTTGGGGTTTGGGCCCATGATGAGTACTTCCGTTTTGTTGGTGTTCTTTAGAACACTCTGGGAAGCTTCAGTAGAACACAAAGGAATCAACTGACAGTCTCTGCCCTTGTTGGATGTACATGTTTTACTGAGAATGTCAGACTTCATTCTCACATCACTGAGAAAGATAATGTGAATTTACAGAAATGATGCTCTCATTTTAGCTTCTGGAGCACCGTCCAAACCTCTATGGGACAAGCATGAGAAAATAGTTTTCTCTCAAACATGATTCATTTTATCCCAGCAGAAGGTTTTTCACAGGGTAAAATCACCTTAGAACACACCACAATTCCTAAAATTAGTATGGTACAATCAACAAATGAATTCTAATGTAACTAAAGCCTGTAATCACCCTTTATTTGTTCAGGGGAGCTAAATATCCTGCAAATGGCTTAATCACTGAATTATGAAAAATAGTGCACACTTAAGGCCTCTTTTTTGTGAAATACAAGCTTTGAAACCACTTGCAATAATTCATTAAGAAAGGCTTACCCATACAGTTCAGTTAAAAAGGCTTAACCATGTAATATATTTGTGTATATATGTATTAATATATGAATGTTCATACCTTTAGAGAGAGACAGCGTGTGTGAGGGAGTAAGAGGGAGACTTTTGCCATTCATCCTTCAGAAGCCGATGCAATTAATTTCACTGAGTTTTGTACGATTAACATCTGCTGTTGCACATTGCGTTAAGAAACTGCGAGAAGGTTCCAACATCCGCATTATAAATAACATAAGATCATTTCGATGACATATCTTAGTGGGTTAATGCGCCTCTTGCAGATACCCGTTTTCATGAAACATGTAGACTCCAGCTTTGAATGTTTGCTCAAACTAGCCTTCCCCCGTGGTTACCGAAACCAGTATTTACACTAAACGTTGGGTATACAAAGGGGCTAAGTGTTTGGTGGAAGTGAAAAAGCATTAAATAAATATTTCAGATAGTTCTGATTGACTCCTGTCAAGTGCGAACAAACCAGCTACTCAATGCACCACAGAAGACAATAATCTAAATAAAAAAAGATAGCGAGCCGGGGCAGGCGAGCTATTGGCGCCGTGCACAGCCGGCTGCAGGTGTTTGGCTATCATTAGATGAGGTTTTCAGAATTAATAAATAAAGAGGTGAACTGGGGCAACCTGTCCGAGGTGCCGATACCGGCTGTGTCCAGAGGCTGCAGCAGAGCCGTGGCTCAAGCAGCGAGGAGGGCCCGCGCGCCCTGGCTCCTTTTCAAAAGGAAACCAGGCTAATCAGATTCGAGACGGGGAAGGAGGGGGAGAGGTGGAGCCAGGAGAGAGAAAAAAAACACACTAAATAGGAAGACAGAAGGCAGCAGCGGCCAAGCGTTGTATGCTGGTTGCGGGCAGCATGGAGGCGGGGAGCGGTGCACCTGCCCAGGTAGAGCGGGCGCTGCCCGAGCCTGGGGGCTAGAGCCCCGATCCCTTCGGGACCCTGCCTCGTGAGGGGGTCCCGGGTGGGCACCCGTTGTCTCCTGTCCTCGTGGTCTGCCTGCTTGGCAGTGCCGAGCCCTCGGACTTTATCTGCTAAGTGACTGACGGGGCCGAAGGAATCCGCCTGCTCTGCGGCAGGTCCGCTCTATCACCCGCCGCTGCTGGTGGCGATTGTCTTCTAGGAGCTGTGGGTGCCGTCTGTCGCCAGGCGCCGTTGGAAGAGAGAGGACCCGATTGTGGTGGTGTGCGTCCACTGTTGGAAGAATAGAAGCCTGCTAGAGGTGCTGCGGTCCTGTCCATCACTGTTCACAAGGCGCTACTGGGAAAGAAGGAGCCTCTTTGGGGTGTTGCGGTCCTGTTCACCACCATACTGGAACAGGAGTGGACTATCTGAGGGGCTGCGGTCCTGAAAGGGGGTTTTCTTTCGGATGCTTGCTGGAAGACGGGTCTGTCTGTAGTTGTTGTTGGAAACTAGGAGCCAGCTCGGGGTGCCGCTGGCCCTATCTGTCACCAGCCCCTGTTGTAACAGAAGAACGCTATTTGGGGTTCTGCCTGTCCTATTCGCCACCAGCCGCTGTTGGGAAGTCGGTGGGCCAGTTTAGGGTGCTGTAGGTCCCATTGGGCACCATGGGTGACCAGGGCAGCGCAGCGGCGTGCCCCCTGCCGAAGGAGAAGGCAGCCAAGGAGCGAGGCAACAAGAAGCCGCGCGGCTTGTTCCGGAGGAAGTCCCTGCGCTCTATGGGGGAGTTTATGAGCAGGGTACTGAAGGCGCTGGGCACCTTGTCTCACCTGGGGGGCGAGCCCGACAGGTGCGGAGAAGCGGAGGACGACGACGGTGGTTTCAAGAGAAAACACATGCCCGCCTCTGCCCCCAGTCCCGCAGATGCCCACCCGCGAGGGGCCAGCCACGATCCGCACCCACGTGGAACTATCCATGGCGGGGACGACAACAACAACCACCTGGGGAGGCCTCGGGTGTCCAGCGAGAGGCTCTCGCTTGGGGCAGGAGGCCCCGAGAAGACCCCCGGCGTCCTGGGGCTGAAGAACCACGGGAACACCTGCTTCATGAACGCGGTGGTCCAGTGTCTGAGCAACACCGACCTGCTGGCCGAGTACCTGGGGCTGGGGGAGTACCAGTCCCAGCTGGACCGCGGCGGGGACGAGCAGGGACCAGCCCCTCCAGGAAAGGGCGAGGTGACCCAGCAGCTGGCCTCTCTGGTCAGGGCCCTGTGGACTCTGGACTACACCCCGCAACTTTCAGTGGAGTTCAAGGTAAGAGCATGTGGTGCGTTGGTTGTTAGTGGCACTTGTGTTTTTACTGCACTATTACTCCGGGGTTCACGTGTGCTCTCGCCCGTTTCTGGGCAGAGATTCGGGCGAAGCGCTCAGTGAACCACGTCAGAGCCGGAAATGGAATGCACTGGGATTCCATAAACTGGAGGTCAAGGGTGGCAGCCCTGGAGGCGTTTAAGAATCCAGACAGTCAATTCATGCATTTGTGTTTCTTCAAAAGCTCTTCCTAAAATGAACTGGCAGGAGATGTGAATCCAGTCTGCGCTGGATTACTCTATTGATCACAGACAGACTGCACGTTCAGATATCTTAAGGGCCGAGGCACCCGCTGCACATATCTTCGTGTGCCCAGCAATTCCCCGTGTATAATACCACGACTGAGGGTTAATTCACTTTATGGCCAAATCTATGAGCAGCGTCGTCACTGGTTTGATTCATCATAAAATGTTATAACTGGTTAATGTGAATGCTGCACAGCACACCTTTTAACATTCAGGTCACGGGTGTGTATCTTATGTAAACCGCTCCGTCGGTTACCACTAATGCTGCAGATATCCTTGTGTTACGACAGGTTAAAGGGTATTACTCGTGTAGAGAAATATAGGTGGCATTGTGACTGTTCTGCATCTCTCTTGAATACGGTGTTACAAAAACTCCTGACTCTGAAGCATAGTTCAGCTGACATACTTGCAAAGTGACACGCTCAGTGTCTGTGTTTCCTGGATGCCATTGGCATTACGGTGTTAGGTTCCAGCCTGCTCCCAGCCAGTGAGACTAGAACAAGAGGGTTGCTGATGGCTCTTTAAGTGGGGCATTTGTGTTGGGCCCACCTGAAACTGAAAGTTGAGATGCCCCTCTCCTCTCGGCTGCTGCAGCTTGCTGCTCTGAACACAATGCAGCAAACGCTCAGAGTTCAGGTGTCCGCCAATTCCACGGAATACAGAGAACCTTTCATCCAGACTCGACTCCAGACCCGGCTCCCAGATACAGCCCAGTAACGGCTGCCGGATCCGGGACCCGGATGAACCCCTCTCGCAGCGCTGGCCCGGGTGGGACAGCGGTGTTGAGAAAGCACTGGGTTTGTGTACAACTAGCTGGTCGCGGATATCTTCCAAGTGACGTGGCTGCGGTAAAGCGACGGCTGCAGAGATCTGAGTGCAGCCTGCAGGTGGCAAGTTCGAATCCCAGTGCACAGGACAGTGGGTTAATACACCTGCTGCAGAGACATGTGTTCCACCCCCTGGTCTCAGTGGTGGATCCATTGGGAACAAGATAACTAAGTGGGATAAGGCAACTGCTGCTAAAATCTGCGTGCAGAGTGAAAGGTTCTCATTTCGGAGACAGAAGACTGGGCGACAGTATCAGTGGGTAATGGCGGCACTTGTGTGATTTATAGCTGTAAAAAGCTGCAAGTGTGACTGTGAGGCAGAAAGTGCCTTATGATAAAGCGCGTTGATATTAACTTGGCTGATAAAGGTCGCCGTCGTCCTCATGAATTTCAAAAGCACAAATGTAAGCGAATGGCGGGATTGCGAGGTTGGGGTCAAGCTGAGGTGCACATTGCAAGGTTTAGAGGCAGAAGGCTCACTACTTTATGCCGCAGGGGTCAGGGTGGTTGCTAGACAGCTGGAGTTAGATAGGTGTAGGTGAGCCCGGCTGCGGGCCCCAGGGTGCAGGGGAGACCGGCTGCGGGCCCCAGGATGCAGGGGAGCCCGGCTGCGGGCCCCTGAGTGCAGGGGAGCCCGGCTGCGGGCCCCCGAGTGCAGGGGGGGGTCAGCTCCAGGCCCCAGAGTGCAGGGGGGGGTCAGCTCCAGGCCCCAGAGTGCAGGGGGGCGGGGTCAGCTCCAGGCCCCAGAGTGCAGGGGGGGGGGTCAGCTCCAGGCCCTAGAGTGCAGGGGGGGTCAGCTCCAGGCCCCAGAGTGCAGGGGGATCAGCTCCAGGCCCCAGAGTGCAGGAGGGGGCTGCGGGCTCGAGTGCCGGGGCTAGGCTGGGCGCGCCGACCTGCAGGAGTTAAAAGCCTGCAGGTGTCATGCTGAAGTGCTACCACAACCTGCAGGAATTTGATGGCGCAGGGGTCAAGCCAGGCGATCCAAGCTGCAGGAGTTAGTAGATTACATGGGTCAGGCGGAAGTGCCTCAGAAAAAATTGTCAAGGAAGTTCGTGGTCTCAGGCTGGGCTCTTCAGACTGCAACAGGCTTAGTACCCCCAGGGGCACCCCGCTTTCCCCCCTCCCCCAAATTAGGTTACCCAAAGAAGACACAAGAAACAGTTGTAAGTGGGTAACAAATGCTGCAGGTTTTATTACATAATTCCAGGATATGTAATAGGTGGGTTATTTTACGGGCGATCCAAGGGCAGGCGGCCATCTACTTCACCTGCCCCGCCTGATGAGCCGGGCAGCACGGGAAAGACCCGCAAGTGCTGCCCCCCAAGTGATTCTTTTTTCGATCACGTGCCGTTGAGATTCTACTCACACCCCCCCTCTCGGGGCGGAGCGTCGCATAGCAAGCCCCCGGTTGTTCAGGCCCACAACCGCCCGCAGGCCTAGCGGGGCGCCGACCGGCTTCCGGGACCTCTCTGGAGGCTCCTCGTTTTGGCTCAGGCACCACGTGGTGCCGCGCAGAGGTACCCTTTGTACCGGCCTGCTTCCAGATCGCCCTGTAACTCCGCCTGCAACGAAAAGGAAAACATTAAAACGTTCAGCAAAAAACCCCACCCCACCACACCTACGCCGGGTAAGCGGTAGGGAGGGTAAAAAAGGCGAGGTGGGCGACAAAGAGGTCGCTAGTGAGGGTGGGGGAAGGCTAAATAGCCTCCCCCTCACACCTGAGCCCGGAAGTGATGCGCATTGCGCGTCACTTCCGGCCCCTGACACGGAGGGGGGCAACAGTCAGGATCCCTGCCCCCGCCCCCCCCCGAAGGAGGGAGTGGGGAGGGGTGACCGGGGCCCCGGGGCCACTAAGGCGCCGACCGCCGAGTGGCCCCCTGCGGGGGCCGCGGTCAGCGGCAGAGATAGAGCAAGAGTCCAGGTGGGGACAGCGGACAGGGCTGGGAGCGTACATTTTTTGGAGGGTTCGGGTGTCTCCGCGAGGAGCATCAGACACACGGCTACGGTCCCAGGGGTCGAACCATTCGATTCTGACTGCTGGGAAGAGACTGACGCGGAGGTCAGGGTATAGGAGCCAGGCTTGGTGAACCAGAGATGCAGGCAGGGGGCAGCCCGAGTGCTTCGAACTACTAAGTGCTCCAGAAGCACAGACAGACAGGGCATCAGGATGGGCGACAGAGGGTCCAGGTGTCATGGAGTGCTTAGGAAGGCAGCGGGATCCATTCCAACCTGACTGGTCCAGAAAGACACACATTGCCCAAGGGTCAGGCAGAGCGTTTCCGAGGATCAGAGAGTGGAGAGGGGCGTAGGATGGATGCTCTGAACCTTGATGGTGGGTGCAGGGGTCACTCTGAGAGCACCGGATTTGCCGAGAGGAAGCGGGACGCTGGTTGTAGAGGTCAGGCGTGTGCTCTGGACGTCCAGAGCGGACATCCAGGACTCAGGTCGCAGGGGTGAGGCTGCTGCAGTCCGGAAGGACAGAGCGGGTGGAGGGGTCCGTAAATACATATACTTTCCAAGGTTCGGACCCGTATCTCCCAAGGCCGGGGAGGATTAATTATTTCCTCGGATGTCAGCCAGAGGGAGTTTTCTCACGGAGAGGTGAGAGTGCCTCCGGCTGCATGAAGGAACCTCTTCCGGTTTTTGGCGTAATTAGTACGGATTGTGTAAACATCACCTCAGGTGTCTCCAGGACTCTAAGACCTCTTATCCCTCGGAGCACACCATCCTCTGTAGACACCTGCGTCTCTCTCTCGTTTCTATTTCTCTCCGTGTACTTGTCGCCTGTTTCTCTCTCCTCTGAGCACGTCACTGTTTTCTTCACTTTGTATCGTACAGTAGTTCATCTACAACACGTGCATTGATTCTTTATGTGCGTGGTGCCTTGCACTGTGCATTGACTCTCTCTATTTTTTCCGGAACTGACCTGCTTGACCGCTCTCTACCTTGCGTACTCCTTCTTTTTTTTTTTTTATACATACATTCTCTCTCTTTCTCTTAATCTTCTCTCTATCCCTCATTTTCTCTTCTGTTCCTTATCGGTCCACTCTTGGTTTTCCCTGTTTTTCGTTTTTTGCGTTTGATCTCTTATCTCTCTCTTCCTGTCTCGCTCTCTTTCCTCACTTTGTTTCTTTTTACGACTATTTAATCTCTATTTCTCCGACTCTGCATTTTCTGTTTTTCTATATCCATCTCGCTCTGTTTGGACCTCTGGTGTATGGTCGCTTCCCTTTTGCATTCTTTTTCGTTGTGCTTTCTCCCTTTTATCTCTGTACCTGCACTGTCTGTCTGAGATTTTTTCCGTGTTCTCACTTTCTGTTTCTCGCTCCCATCGAGCTTCTCTCGCTCCATCTTCTTTTTTCCTCTCTCTATTTTTCTCTCAATCCGTTATTTCTATTCACCTCTCTATTCTATCTTTTGTCTCTTTCCTCGCATCTCTGCCTCCCTTCTCTGTACTTTTCTCTGTTCTCTCCTTCTCTCCCTCCACATTTCCTCTCTCCATCTCTCTGTCCGTTTCCTCTCCTACTCTGTTCGCTCACCTTCCCTATCTTTAACACAGTCAGTCCTCGTGATCTTCACGTCTCTTCAAGCCCACAACCGCTTTAGCATGTGTTGTCATGTTCTCTCCCCAAGCACCCCCCCCCCCTTCCCTTGTGGCATTTCTCCGGGCTGTTCATACGTCCTGAAAACTTGTTTCAATTTCGTCCATCCATTACATGAACTTATGTACATACTACTCTATACAGTCGTAGGACTTATTTTTCCATACTGTGCCACTAGCTACTAATGGGCAGGACCAACCTTTCATCCTTCCAATGCTGGTAAAAGGACTCCTAACTCCTATGGGCAAAGGTACCTTAAGTATTTGTTATATAGTGCTTACTAACCCCATGTAGGGCACCGAGTAGCTTGTCCACGTGGTTAGCTCGACACAGTGTGGGTGTGTTTGCAAGTGTTGCCTTTGCGTGAAATTTTTCTCTATCATACGTGGAGGCCAGGAGGTGCGGTGTCGTGTTATGATACAGAGAACCTAGCGGTGTGATGGATGAGAAATGTGAGGGAAATACACATTTTTCATTCTCGCCTGCTAGGCCAGGTTGTAAAAGACCTTTTGTGGGCTTCAGCCTACCGATTGTTTACCCTTGGTTGTCTTTATTCTCACTTTTATTTGCTTGTTACTTATTCGATGGCTTTCCTTTCTCATCTTGTCCAGCTTGGGGTGTTCTTATCTTAGAGCATAGCTCTCTACAGTCTTTTGATTATCTGACTTTTATTATTCCACTGCTTACCTTTAGGGAACCCCTCTTTTCTTTTTGGTTAAGCACTCCATGACAGCGCATGGGTTTCAAGCTCTCTTCCTTGTGTGCTTCTCCCCCTGCAAAACACCCAGCCTCCGCTCCATGTTGCTGTCCCTCTCGTGTGCATTTCTTCCCATGCACATATCTGTGTTGCTTTCTCCCTTGCATGCTTCCACCTGCAGAACACCCCATGCTCTGTGTTACTCTGCTCTCTCCCTCATGGGCTTCCCCTAGCCCCGCACGCCATGTTGCTTTCTCCCTCATTTGCTTCTCACCCCTTCATCCCCATGTTCCATCTTGCTGTCTCTCTTGGGTGCTTCTCACCCTTGTCCAACACCCCCTGGTTACATTTTGCTCTTGCCCTGGTGTATTTGCCCTCTTGAATTCCCCCAGCCCTCTTCACCCTCTGTGTTGATCTGCCCCTCGTTTGTCCTGTACCACAAGACTCTCTGCCCCTCCACTCTCCATGTTGCTCTCCCCCTCATGTGCTTTCACCCCAGGAAACCCACCCGGCGCACTGGATTGCTCTCTCCATTATCGTCTTTAACCCGGTGCAAGCCTCCTGGTCTACTACCCCTGTACTCTGTATTACTCTCTCTTTCATGTGCCTCTCTGCCCTGCATCATTTTGGAATGGCAAACCGCATAAGCAAAGCCAATCGTTCCAAAAAGGTGCGACCTGAAGGCTTTGACAATGCTTGGTATAATGCGTGTTATGCTGGCAACTCCGATTAGATCTGCAGGTTCCTCCATTTTGTTGGTAGTTTACCTTGTGTGTTCTCGATCTGATTTCCTGCGCTGGCTGTGGCAGGACGACATCCATTCTATGATCTTACGGATCAATAAGAGTTAACGGGCATCGACACAGAGCAAGGGGGATCAGAGATGTGCACGGATAGCCTGCATTACAGTCCTCCTTTATATGATGGTCATTAGATGTCATTTGAAGACTTCGCCAAGATTGGCTGTTATCGTCATCCTTTTTCGTCATTATAGGATGTCCATACTGAGAGTATGTGATTTAGGACTTGCAAAGTAGACCAGGCTAAAGGCTTCCATTGACCAGCAATTTGTGACCTACAGGGAAGACTGATAAGAGCCTGCCATGACCAGCTTTATGTGGCATATGTCTCTGGCCTCAGCAGGCCTGTCTGGATAGCGTTTATGCTGGTATAGCCTGTATCCATTCCATCCAGTTGTTATAAAGGTTTCACAGGTCCTTTCACACATTATACTGTCTTGATGATGAGGGATCAGGTAATGAATTGCTATGATACTGTGAGGTGGATTATATCAAATTGATACTGGGAGGACCATCATAAAGACTGGGTTACCTGCCCTCCATCTTGTGGTTAGAGATAGAAGATTGGATAGGCAGTTAACTCTGTCTAGAAAGTTGGCGTGGGGGCAATAGTTTGAGTCCCGTATGTCATTAGGCAGTTTACGGGTCTTCAGGTAGAGAATGGAAGTGGGAACTTCTAGTGTTGAGTGAAGAGGTGTAGTTACTCTATTCAATTTTGTAAATTTGTTTGGTGGGGTTCCCCAGTTTGGGGAAACAAATGTAGCTAGTGGGGCATAGAGGTCCTTGGGCCATATGTACGAAGGCTGGTGTTTGTGCCATTGTAAACAGGTCCTTGTAGCTTTGAGATATAGGTGGTTAATCCTCATCAATGAAGAATAACTCTATTGCATGATAAATAAAAACCTTTGCAATCAGTCAGATTCATATAAAACAAACCACTTAATGCCCAGCTTAAATAAAAACCGACTCATAATAAAATCCTGTAAAAGATCTATGCCAATTTATAAATCAACACGAGGAATACATATTCCGATAAAAGTATCATTCTCATCTCCTTGTAAAAACACAATAAAGGTGCAATATAGTCCATTAAGTGCTGGTGTGCCTCAATAGTTAGGGTTTGGGAGCAAGCATGACCTAGTATTCAAAAAGCTAGGTAGATTTAATTTCAAATACATAATGATTTGCAATGATTAAAAACTTTCTTATTAACAAGATCGTAGTTATATGTTCCATTTGCCTCATTCGCCATTTTCTTGTTCTTTCAACATGTAAGAAAATGCTGACATAAATGTGACCAGCCTGACATTCAAAACTGCGTTGAATGGGTTTAGGGCTGCTACAATGGCTTGCCTGCAAGACTACATTCGGGAGGTTAAATTGTTGGCCCAACAAATGTCTGCAAGGTTTTAACAATGCAGGACACGTACATAAAACATGTAAAAAGTTTCTTGTTTCACTACAGAGTCTGTTTCTCCTCGGGTGGTCGGGGTTGCCACTTTGATAGGTGGTCCAGTGTTGGCAAAACACCAAAACAGAATGCCAGGTATCTATTTTTTATACACCTATGGCAATTAGGGATGATAGGTGAGCTTGTTTCCCCACATTGTTCTGTTTTGTAATACCATCCAAGCATGGGATCTGTGTGATAGAACTTCTCGGTCAGCTTGGCTACTCAGAACCCTGGCACTTGCATTCACCATTTTTTATAAAACTCAGCTTGGCCTACATCTATCGTCCACATCTCCCGTGCATGTAAGTCAGTTATATATGAGTCCATATTGTGAGCATGAGCAGCTTTGCGGCTGGCAGATCTTAATATGCTCCATATTTAACTAGTTGTGTCCAGAACTGCTGATCTAAGCCTGTGACATAGCTTAACGAATGAGCTTTGGGTAGCTGTGGACTGCCATAAAAGGCCAAACTCTATTTGAACCTGTGCTGGAGATGCCAACCTTGGAAGATGGAAAGTATTCATCATCAATGAATCTAAGACAATTGCTAACACATGACTGGTAGATGTCTGCTAGGCTATTGATTTTTAGAATGATTTGCATATTGTCTGCATAGAAGGAAAATGTAAGAATGAATGAGCTGATCAGGTGTGGTAAAAGGGTTAGATAGATAGATGTTCAGTAGGAGAGGGGAGAGAATTGACTCCTGAGGTTCACCACAATGTTGGCTGTGAGGGACAGATACGAAAGATGATGTGAGAATCATACTTAGTCTTTGAGATATGAGGCGATCCATTTTAGGGCCTTTTCACGTATTCTGAGATGACAGTCTGTACAGTAGTGTCTGGTGGTAAATAGTGTCAGATGCTGCTGCTAAGTCCAGAAGCAGTAAGGCAGCCGCTCCTTTCTTGTCCACTGTGAATTTTTGTCTTCCCATGTGGATAGGAGGACTGACTCTACCTCACTCTTGTCCGATTCCAGCTTGACAATCATCATCAAACTACTTTTCTCAGTAAAATTAGAGAGTTGAGTGAAAGGAAAAAAAACAACGTTCTAATAGTTTATCTAGGAATGGGCATTCCCAGTCAGATCACAGGTAGACTCGGATAGGGCTAAGATAAGGAAATCATCATTTATTTTTACAGAAGGGTATAATCACAAGCAAGGTGTTTTTCTAGGTATTCCTGGTCTTATTCAGGCTTCTTCCTGTCTTCATGGAGACCCACTACCTCCAGGCCAATTCAACTCATGCTCCCTCCGAATAAAACAAACACGGGCAAAGGTAACTATTCTGTTCTCTGTAGGAGTTCCAGGAGGTCTTATGCCACTAACACAAAACCCATAGAGCTGCGTTAACACTGTGCCCTTTTCCCTGCTAGCTGCATTCTCTTTGAGTGATAATCTCTGTGTGCTCACACTGTTCCACAGACTATCACCTGTTGTAAACTGTAGTGCCCATACACCCCTTTTCTTAATTGGCATGCAAGTTATCACTGTATAGGCCCGCTTAGGTTGGTTCGCTATAGCTCATTAACTTGGATGAAGCAAGTGGCCGAATGGGACAGAGAAACCTCCATGTTGTGTGTTTCCTCTTTCCTGACTGCAATGGATGTCAGTCCTGCCTTTTCCCTTTGACATACTTGCTGTTGTCCTGCTCTGCGCTAGTCGGGAGGAACACTCCTCCCCAGATCCTTGTAGTATATGCTGGCTGGTGCCACACGCATACATTGATGTGGCTCCTTCCATCTCCTCCCTAATGACGTTGATGTTCTCGGTCTCCTCTGTCAATGCAGAGCTCTCCTCTTTGGTGGTTTTTCTTTTTTCTTCCTTGCACTTTCCTCCTTTTTAGTCTTTACTCCAGAAGTAGCAGATCCACCTCATCCAGGGTCTTAGTTACGCACCATGATGCACTGAAGTTTCTCATTTTCTTCCACCTCATAATCTGCCTTCAGCCTTAGACCTCACACTTGTAAGTTTCTTCTCTCTATCCATCTCCATGTCTTTGTCTACTTCACAGGGCCGTTGGAGATTTTGCAAGGATCGGATGGGTCTAGATTATTCTTGAGTAGTGCTCTAAAGTAAGAGGTTTTTAGCTTGGTGGTAAAAATCCTATTTCTAAGAACTTTTAAGCTTCAAAGCACAGGTTGCATGAAGAATATATTTGAAGGATTTTACACGTTTGGGTCCGAAGGTGATCCTGATGACCGGTTTGTGTTGATGATATCCTAAAATTGTTTTTCAGATGTTGAAAGTGGTGATAGATTGGAGGCTGGTGTTGTCCATCATAAGTGTTGCTGTCATTTGTAGGAGGAGTGTTGGCTGTTCTGTCCCTAAGGGTGTGTTCCATGTTTCCAGATTTTGAGGTGAGTTCTGTGGAGATTTTATCCCAGAAGACTTGCGATCATGAGGTCTCTGCATTTTTCCACTCTGGATTGTGGAATTCAGCTAAAATGTTGTGAAGTTCCTGTGATGGACAGTTAGCTATATTTGTGCATGTGGAGTAGTGTTGTCTTTTTCTGGTTCTGATGGATGCTTTGTTCTACCGTTGAAGTCTGGTATTTTCATCTCTTGTTTTCCTCTGCTTACATTGTAAGATGTTGATTTGCTTTTTCATTTTTCTGATCTATTTAGTAAGCGATGTCTTACTGGGGCTGAAGCTGGTAGTGGTCTTTAGAGGTATTTGGTTGTCCAGTGCAGTCGAGATCCATTTGTAGAATTTAGTTATGCCTTGAGGTCACATGTTGATTGGTGTTTTTTAGAGGTGGAAGTTAAGTGTTCAGTTTTTTTAAGTGTCTGAATGAGGGTAGGTTGCTATCTTTCAGGTTTTGTAGATTGGTATGTTGATCTTAGTTGATGTAGTAGTCTCTCCAGATGACTGGGGAGTTGTCAATCCCTGATGCAAGTCCAATGGGGTGAGTATGATGTCCGTCCACTGTGTGACTGTCAGTTGGTTGGGCCCAATACGGTTTATTGCAGGTTGAAGGGTTCATGATTGGACATGATGGAAACAGTTGTTGTTAAATGCTTTCTGTTAAACTAAGTGTTGAAGTCTCCTTGGATGTATAGGTTGAGGTGGTACAGTAGACTATTGATTGCTGCATCTAGTAAGGCTTCCTTAAACTTAGTGTTCCTGGGAGGTGGTCTATAGATCAAACTAAAGGAACAAGCAAAACTTGCAGTGCGGTGACATTTTACCAACACCAATTAACAGTCATGGCGAAGGCTTCAATGTGAGATACATGTAAAGATCAAATGTGGATGGCTGCTAGGCTAACTTCTATCTTTCCAATAAGATTTTTGTTGGAGGTGCTGTATTTAGATGTTATGACTTCTTGTTCAGATGGTGCAGAATTCTCACTGAGCCATGTTTTTATGATGAAAATTAAGTCTGGTGCTGATTCTGCTAGTAGGTCCTTTATGTTGTGACAGTTCTTGTTCATCACGTTGAAGAGTCGGCAGTGTGTTGGAAAGATTGCACCCTCCCTTACCTTAGCCCTGACAGCCCATAACACTAAGGCACTATCCCACTGGCTCAAACACTGGCTTCTGATGGATGTATGGAGGCTGGGAAATTCATCAGTTGGTTTACTTCTTCTATTCATTGCCACATGACGCCTCTGTTCTGCTAGACAGAATAGACTGCTGGGAGTTGATTTGTTGTCTTGTTTCTTTAGCTATCTTGGTAGAACCATCTGAGATCATAATCCCTTTCTTTTCAGGCTGATGTTAGAGTAAAAATGAGCCTGTGATCTCAACATGGCACCTTCAGAGATTTATGCTTGAGGACCCTGCATTTTCAGCACTCTAGCTGGCAGAATGTGCTACTACTTAGTTGGAGATAAAGTTTCAGGTAGTCCAGAGGAGTCATTACATACATGCAACAGCAAGAGTCTGCGGAGCCCTTTAAATAGAGCCTTAAGCGGTGAAAGCATCCTGGTTTCAAACCAAAAGGCAAGCATTTGGTGTGCACACTCTTAGGGAAGCCCTTAAGACCATATGTAAACACATACTTCTTATCAGAACAATTGCACTGTGTATATTACTCAGCTTGCACAGCCAAAGCTTGCATTGACAAATTGGGCACATTATTATAATGGCTCATGAAAGAAGAATGCTCACATGCCCCCATCACCAAACCTCAAGTATTTATAAAGTTTTTATATGGTGCAAACATCACCTGTTAGCATATTAGAGAGCTTTACAGAAGATCAGGACAAAAGAAAAGAGAACAAGAAAGCAAACAACATAATCATGAGTGGTACAAATCTGTGTAAATTCACAAATCGAGACCGGTAATATCACTAGGACAAGTCGATTTAGATAATGGGCAAGATCCGAAAGTCTAGTAATAATCACAGGTGTAGATTATGAGTGAATTTGTATGACCCAGGCCAGAAATTTGTTCATAAAAGTAGTAATTTAACTTCTTTTTTTGAAAGATGTTGAGGGAATCAGTCTAATTTTGGGTGGTAGTGAGTTCCAGATTCTTAGAGCAATACCCGAGAAGGCTAGGTGGTAAGTTTTTCTTTTTAAGGAATTTCTGTGGTTTCAGTGCCAAAGTGTTGGTGCTCCTAGAAGATCTGCATCCACAAGATAATTCTAGTTTTTTTGTCAAATACCTAGGAGTGTAGTAATGAGTGCGTTATGGATCATGCAAGTAACTGAATCCTTGCTTCGTAAGGGAGCCATTTTAGGGTTTTTAGATCCGAGTGGTGTGATTGTTTCTTTTTGTTCCTGTGAGTCTGGCAGACACATTGCAAGATGCTCTTAGAGGTGCCAACATGGATCTTGGAAAGCCACAGAGGGTTGTACTTCCATTGTCCAATCTGGGGATGACTAGAGCTTGGGCCGTTGATTTGAAGTTCTCCTGAGGGAGTAAGGGTTTTAATTTCCTTAAAATGTCCATTTGGTAGTTCACTAGTTTGGTGGTGGTACTGATGTGGTAATGAATGTTCAGGTTCTTGTTAAGTGTTCTTCCCAGAGATCTTGTGGCGTCAATAATGCATGGTGAACAGTTAAGAGCAGGTAGATGATTCATCCATAAAGCGATATCGGGCGAGTGATAGGGTGGGATGAATAGGAGGAATTCCGTTTTGATGGCATTAAATTTGAGGTGGTTGTGGTTTAACCAATATTTGATGTCTCATAGAGTTGTATTGAGGTTCCTAATATCTTCTGGGGAAGAGTTTTTCAAGTTCAATTGGGTGTCATCAGCATAGATGTGGTAAAGTATGTTAGAGGAGTGAAAGATTTCAACTAGGGGCTCCATGAAAAGGTTAAAGCAGGTAGGTGCGAGAGAGGACCCTTGTGGGACCCATAACGTGACTGGTGTGACATTGGACAAAGACAGGTTAACCATTATTCTTTGAGTTCTATTATGGAGAAATGAGGTGAACCGGTTTAGGACAGGCCCTGAGAGCCCCATCTTCTGTTCAAGTCAGTCTAGGAGACTGTCATGTTTAACAGTATTGAAGGCGGATAAGTCTATGAGGATTAGCAGGCAGGATTCGTTCAGATCACTTTACACTGTCATGCACACCCAATGGGAAATCAATTCGCGTTTTACAAACCCCACTGTGGACTTTACAATAGAACAGGAAGTAGTACGAATACGTAAAAAGATTAACTCCTAGCTACCGCAAGTTCCTATCAAAGACCTATCAGGAGGGCTAAATGCCCCATTAACCGTCCAGGAATTCAAAGGGGTCATTTACAATTTGGCTCCATTTTAAAATGCCTGGCTCTGCCAGCTTCCTGTTGGAATTTTACCAAAGCCATACAGAGGTGTTAGCTCCTAAGTTGGCTCTTCTGTATGAGACTGCGGCTGATATGGGTAGGCTACCTGTCTCTTAGTGAGGCGTTGATAGTATTGATACCTTAACTTGGATACAACCCTAATTATCCCTCCTCATACACACAATTAGCGATTCTTAATCCCAGTAAAAAAAATTCTGAGCAAAATTATAGCCGGGAGTTTCCTGCAAACTCTCGCTGACCTTGTCCACTCGGATCAGCGTGGTTTTGTCATATTGAGATGTACCTCCATGAACATTAGGACTTTCTACAGAATAAGAGGTGGCATCTGATGGTTGGCCTCCCTCAGCCTGCCATGTCCTTGATATGCACATGACTTTTGATATCTTGTGCTGGGAATACCGATTAAACATACTGATGAAATCTGGCTTCGACAAGCCTATTATATGGTTGATTAAATTACTATATGCAGACCCTACCTCTGGAGTTAGAGTTGGCAAACTCATTGCTGCTCCTTTTCAGGTTTACAAGGGGACTCGACAGATGTAAATTTCATCCCCTCACAACCTGCACTGGCCACGGAGCCTATGGCCCTTAAGCTGCTATGGAGTGGAAGGGGGGCTTAGGGACAGAGGCGAGCCAGCCCATTAGCAGACAGAGCACATGCAATATCCTTGTACTCAGAGAATATGTTGGCATACATTCAATATATCCGAGCTAACCATTCAAAAATTGCTCATACAATTTAGTACATTGTCTGAGCTGCATGCCATCTGATCAAATTCCTTCATACTGCTGCAACAACTATGCAGCTAGACCCGGGAAAGGGCATAATTAAACGGGAAGGAGTGTCTTTCTGCTTTCCAGGGGTCAGAATCTTTCCCGCTGAACATGGGAAACTTACAAAAGTGATGTCTGCCTTCAGGGCACAAATGACATTTTGGAAGGCCCTCCTGCTCTCTGTTATGGGTTGTATCACTGTCCAAGGTGGTCATACCGCCCTGCCTTCTATTTTTGCCAACCTCCCACCATACCACCAGTGAAAAGAATTTTTGTCCCTGATAAGCTACTGGATGAACTCAAATGGCACAATTGCTGATTCCGGGTTGCACTTGATGAACTGCATTGCCAGGTCAAACGGGGCAGGCTGGATTCCCTGAACT
Source organism: Triturus cristatus (assembly GCF_964204655.1). Lineage (NCBI taxonomy): Eukaryota > Metazoa > Chordata > Amphibia > Caudata > Salamandridae > Triturus > Triturus cristatus. The sequence continues at coordinate 484,113,361 of NC_140590.1, read as the reverse complement.
TTGAATATTACTAGATGCTAATAATAATAATAATAGATGCTGGCACTACTCCTAAGGGCATGCCTTTGGTTCTCAGGGCTATCCCCAGAAGAGACCTGCTCCTGACAGATCATCCTGCAACTAGGAGACTTACAGGTGTTCTTCTTGCTGGGCACTAATTTTAGGTGCTGTGCATCCCAACTGCTGTGTACTGCCCAGAGCTGCTTCACCAGGAGTGTATTATTTATCAAACACATTACGGCTTATGGGCCTCTTTGCGGCTTTCTTTGCCAAAGTAACTGAGGCATAGGATTATAGCAACTCATTCCATAGCCTCAAAGTGCTAAGGGGTTGGAAGAGATATGAGGACGGGATACAGGGTCACAGGAAGTTGTATGATGAAACCCTAGAAACATTGTGGTACAAAAATATTGCGGTATAAAATATTGTGGTAAAAACATGGACCATAAAAATATCTACTTTCAATGTAAAGTACAAAAATAACATGGACAAAGATGTTGTGTCCCAAAACATTGAAACTACAATCCTAAGTATTTATATTGAATTGTAAATAACATTATTATTATTATTAGTTACATTATTTTTAGATAGTTAATATACTTAAAAATATACATAATGTAAGAGCATATAAACATTGATTTATCAATTTTACAAATGTGTACCTTTCAAGACTTTATAAAACATTTATAATTAATTAAAATAAATATTTTACATTTATTCAACTATTATATATGCTGAGGAATGTAAGGTTAACTCTCATAAACATTGGAATCGAGTGTCAGTTGGGCGACCCAGAAGAGGCCAGAGTGATTTTCTAAAGACCAGGTAAAAAGGGCCTATTGGCAATACCAAATAGGTTTATTGCCGCGCCAGTCTAATATGGGTCCATTGACGCCGACCTTTCGCACGCTAAAGATTTTTTTTTTAGATAGTTTCCTGAAAATAGTGGGAACTGTTTCATCAAAGGACTGTTCTATATGCAATTCAGATATGGGAACCCTGTCTCTCTCCTCGTTTACAGCCAGTTGGGGGCGGGTAATTAACCCAAGATATGTGGAGTGCTCATTTTGCATTTCACTATTGGAAACTATTGAACATGTTTTATTTTTTGCGCTGCCTATAAAAGCTCGAACTAAATGGGTTGCTCTGCTTTGTCAAGACCTTGGGGTCAAAGGATTTAGAGAAGCCCTGAGAATTATAAGGACTGATACCAGGCAATATGTGGTCCTTGCAGTCTTGCGGTTTCTGATGGCTGTGCAGAGGACTAGGCAAAGAGCATTATAACGGAGGTTACAAAGCATTCTACTGGGCTGTTCTTTCTTTGAAAATCTAGTAGATATTAAAACCTTTAAAAGAGACTTAAAATCATTATGGCCAAAGTTACTTGAACGGTTTACGTATTTTATTTTTTTATAGAATATGCAATTTATTTATTTGTATTTTTATTTTTGACTTTTAAATTATTGTCTTGTGAAGGCTGTTATGATTAAAGTTGTTTGGAAAGATACAATATTTAAAAATCCTCACCAAAAATGAATGTTTTTTTTTCCTTCTAAAGAACTTTTTTTTTTTTTACTCAAAATGATTTAAAAAAAATGAAATATAATTTTTAATAAAATATTCTCAAATGTTCCTAAAAACTCCTGAATGAAGGAAAATGCAGTGACCTAACACTAAACTGATTTTGTTTTTTACTAAACACACTATTGAAATACTACAAAAAGGGGGAAAATGCATACACTGGGGGAAAGGGTTAAAATATACCATTCTAGCTCCACTTTAACAAACATTTGGGAAATTTCTACATTAAAAGGGTCAGATTTACTATTCTTTTTTTTTAATTTCAATATACTTTTGATTGTTTTTTTACAACATATGACATTTAACATATGTACTCATCAAACGCTTTGTTGTTACAGGGCAGCCCAGACTGGCTGGGTTAGCTGTAGTACATTTTCGGTAGCTTGACTGCCCCCCATCCACTGTCCTCGTATGGGAAAGAGAAAGAATGGAAGGGGCAAGGATAGGAATTAGGGTAGAGAGAGAGAGATATAGCATGCCAGAAGTATTATTTTCCTCTCTAGTGTCTCGTGAGGGTTTGCATTCCGGGTCGGTCTTCTAGTCCTGCTCAGGGCGGCTCATATGGGTCTAGGTACTTGTCCAGGGATTCCCACATCCGCCTGCAGGGCTGTCTCCATGGTGAGTCACGTAGGGCAGCTGTGTCAGCGCCTCTGAGATACGTCACCCAATTGAGCCATCCCTTGAACGTTGCCTTGGAGATGTCTTTCCATTTAGTGAGTATCATTTTTATTCCCGCTGTTAGAAGGAGATTCAGTAGGTCCCTCTCCTGTTGTGAGTCTACCTCTGTCATAATAAAAGCAGTTACCAGAGTGGCAAATTCCGTTTTTAGAGTGCAACCTAATATTTTGTTTAAGAAAGTGAAGATCTTCTCCCTGAATTTTTGGACTTTGGGACAGTGATAGATAAGGTGTGCCAGGTCCCCTTTTCCGTTATTACAATTCCAGCACTGATCATTGGCCTTCAGGCCCAGGATCGCCAGGCGAGCCGGGGTCCAGTAGATTTTGTGTAATATCCAAAGGGAGATACCTATTTTTTTTTTTTCCATGAGTCCATAGATAGTGGTTTACCTCTGTATTTTATCCTATATTCTAATGCCAGTCTAACAAACATTGGTGAAAGTACATACATTGGGAGAATCCTATTTACTATTCAAACTCCAGTCTAATGAACACTGTGAAAAGTGCATGTATTGGGAGTGTCATTTACTATTCTAACTACAATCTAATAAATATTAAAGAATGTGCATACATTGGGGGAGGGCGGAAAGAATCACATTAAATACTCCAACTGCAGTCTAACAAGAATTAGAGAGAGGTCATATATTGAGGGGATCTAATCTACTATTCGAACTTAATCCTAACAAATATTGGGAAAGCGCATACACTGGTGGGTTCAAATAAAAACACACATAAAATAAACATTATAAATTATTTCATAAATATAAACAATTGTTTAAAATTATTCCTAATTATTAAAAATGAAAACCATAAAATGCATTTTCAAATGTATCAGAACTGCGCAAAATTATAACAATAAAAATAAATGAAATAACATATCTAAAAACATATTTATAAATTGAAACATTTAAACCTATAGATCAAAACATTTTAAATAAAAAATATGCACAATGAATAACATTAGTAATAAATATAGAACAGACCCCAAAAATGTAAATGTACTAAATAATTTAAATCTTTATTAAACATGTACACAAATAACAATACAAAAATGACATGTAATAAACGACCACTACCCACCCTATGCCTTGTAAACCAAACAACTAGAAACAAGTATTCATTGCTATAATAGTATTGAAGAATAAATTCAAAGTACATTTACTAGCATAAATAATTAAATAAAAGCATGATACAATACAATATAACAGCATAATAAAAAAACTGTCATGGTAAACTATTTTACATTTTGATATTATTTTAAAATAATGATATACTTACCTCTATGTTTGTAGCGTCAATATTTAGATCACCATATTATGGCCGGAATATATTTTTGAGTCAATATTTAGGAGGCATACCATTACAGAAGGCAGTGATGTATAAGGAAGTTGGTAAATTGTCTCCCATCTGTATGAAGCTATGCTATTTAAAGCTGCCTTTTTTTGTGGCATTTTATGGAGCATTTACTATCTGGAATTTGGTGGCCAGTACTAACTCTCACTTGCATGGGGGTTGGAGTTGCAGCTTGCCAGTACACTCTTGCTTGGAGAATTGTATCGCTTTTCCTCTCATTTTCCAAGAGAGTTCAACTTGGGATGGAAGACAATATAGCCCTGAGGAAAAGCAGCAGGGTCCGAGCTTTGGCCTTTTCTTTTACAGGCCACACCACTGCTTGTACACTACAACCTGGGCCCCTCTCCCAAACTTCCAGTTTAATATGCTATTGTCCCTGGCTCTCCAATCAGCTCTCTAACACTATTCATTCAAAATTGGTGTGGAAACTTTGGATGTGGGTTGGGGGTTTGAGATTGGGCAACTCCAGAGAATCGGTAAATTGAAGTCTGTTTGCTACACCCAAACGTAATCTAAACTGTTCCTTGGTGGTGTATACATTTGCTGAGATCATTTTGTTTTCCCTCCTATTGTTTTTGCATTACGTGCTTTGGCCCTTGCGCTCGTTTGGATTTTTAGTCATTCCTTTGTCTAGTACATGCTGTGTTAGCAATTTCAGTGATGAACACTGGAAGTGGATTCAAATTGCTGGGGTTTGGTGTATCAGTGGGTCGTATGAGGCATGTGTTTAAGCGAACACTGGACAGGGAGCTTATGTTGCTAATCCTGAACGTTGGAGGAAATGACTTGCCTCTGCATGACAGGAGGGATGTTATGGAACTGCTGATAGTGGGCATTTTGTGGTTATCTCTCAAGGCCCCAGATACATTTATTGTCTAGTCTGATATCATTCCTAGAATGGCTTGGAGGATGGTGTCTTCTATGAGGGCCCTCTATCATTCAGTAAAACGACTGAATAGTTATATGGGGGGACTTCCCTGCCCAAAGCATCCTTGGTCCACCCCCCTTGGGTGCACATAAGGAGAATTATTTTTTGAAAGTATGGTGTGCATTGTTTGAGCAGGGTTACTAGTGGAGTCCTTAATCGTTTAAAACTCTCCTTGATTGGCATGAATACAGGTAGACACCTTCTGCATCCTTCATCAGATTTCATCAAATGATTTCCTTTACCCCTCATGTCTGCTTAACTAGAGTCTTTATACCAGATGTCTGGGGGTGGCTGTTTTAGCCCTGTGCCAGGTACTCCACATTGCTTCTGGGGGGAGGTTGGCCTGCAACGGGTGAGCCAAGTAATGGCTCTGTGTAACCCAACTGAGGTGTGGGGTTCTCCGTAGCCTGGTTCTCAGAAAGCGCTTGTTCCTTTGTGTTCTACCTGATGCCACTCATATAAGAACGAGTGCGTGCCCTCAAAGCACTTTTATCTTGATTGTGGGAACAAGTAGATGTAGACGTGTGGATCCCATGCATAGACAGTTTTATGATGGTGGTGAAGGGTGGTGGTATACTTTGCATAGAGCTTGAGGTAGCGGCGCATGTGCAATATGGTTGCAAGTAGGGTTAAGAACAGTGATCATGAAGGGCATAGGCAGGAAGGCACAGTAGGAGCTGTTTGTGGAAGAGGGAGCTGTGTGTATGTGTAGGCGCTATGCCTGAGCACCAAAGATTAGTTCCCATCATTCTGCAGATATATACCTGGCTTATAATATAGCAGGAAGGGTCCAGTCATGATTTGAACCATAATAGGGTACAGTAGGTTGTCTTGTATGATGTGGGTGACTTGCAGTATTTTTGATACTCAAGTGTATGGCAACAACCTTTTCTTGGCCCTCAGGAATATTCCTTGTACGAGCTGGGAGGGAGTTTGATACTTTCGCTGTTTGGTCTAAGAAAGTTATGCCTCCGAGTCGAGATTGCTGAAGGTTGGGATTTTTGCCCTGAGTTGAACCTTTGAGCGAAGGCCCCCTCTGATCTAGTAAATCCAGACTAACCTTGGAGGGAGGTTCTGGTTGGCCTTATTTCATGAAGGATGTACGGGTGAGGACCAAGAAGGAAACCCTTCTGGCACCAGAACGTTCATTATGTAGCATAGAGTGCTTGTGTATTAGGGTTGCATGGGTGGAGAGAGAGAAGTAATTTTGCAGCAAGTTTTGGTTCTGCTGGAGTCTCTGAAGGGAAATTCAGGTCTGCCGAGGAAGAGAGCACTGATGTAATTCGGAGGTGAGAGAGGTGCATTGTTGAGATTTGGTAATCTAGAGACCTTTCCTTGAATCCTGACAGCAAGTTGGAAGGAGCCTGTATTCCCATCGGTAGTCCTGTGCGCGGTTCTGTATGAGCTAGAATGTTGAGCATGACCATTGCAGAGGCTATGCAAGGTCCCTTCGAGTGCCCTACCCACCCAACAGCATTGGTCAAGTACTAAAGGGCCACGCTCTGCTGCAGGGAGTGAGATCGCTGGCCGCAGAAAAGTACAACACTATAAGCTAGGTCACTGGAATTGTGTAATTACGTGTCCACATAATAGTGAATGAACCACACTTGGCACATTATCCACAGTCTGCGACATAAACAAAATCATTTAATTTCTTGTGCAAAAAGAATCAAAATTTGCTAAATAAATAATTGCTGCAGCTGGTGTAACCGCAGTAGCTGATCCTTTCCAAAGTTTAACTGGTCACTTTTCAGTTGCTGATGGATATATTCACGTGTTTGCTCACACGGTATTAACGTGTGTTTGAATCGCAACATGGGGAACTGAGACTACCACAGAATGTGCCGAAGGAAGCCTCACAATTGGTCTCTTCTTGCTGCTTGATTTTGTCAACCATGCCGCATAAGTTGGTCCTTATTGCCACATAACTCCAGTGGCCTTTACTGTAAGCCCACCTTTTTCCAATCGGAATAACTCTTGGAAGGCGGCTGTAGCTTTTCTTTTTCAGATCTCTACTGGCGGGCTTGTAGCTGTTCCTACTGTGCCCCAGTCCTTCAGCTGGCCCCTCTGCCGTGGCTCCACCATGCAAGAGATGTCTGAAGCATCAGGATACCTAACTGGCATCTTAAAACGTGTGGCAGCACACTTGCAATAAAAATGAAATCAATTGAAGCTAAAAGTATTAATACCAATCAGTGAAAATACTGCTACATACGCAAGTAACACGTTTGTAATAATTAATCATCGTATTAAAAAGAATCACACTCGAAAAGTATGTCTGTTTTAGATGAGTCATCAAGTAAAATATTACAAATGAAAGGATATCAAATGATGATTATTACCAAAACAATTTGATACCTATAATACACATAAATAGTAAATATTGGCATTTATATGCAGTACTCGTCGCATCTGCGACAAAATAATACTTAACAATACAAATGAAGAACCGCAATAAACATTGATAAAGCAATGGATTGATAATATGCATTAGTCATACAGTGTTGTGATCAATCTACACGAGCAGTGGAATTTCCCCAAACCCTGTCTCCCTTGCCCATTTCTGCCCCTTACGCACAACTAAACCAATTTTCTATAGCCTGCCATCTTGCTTTGAGTTAAACAGGGATATAGCGGTTATCTCGGTCACTCGACTGTAAGGGCGCCCTGAGCCTTTAAAAGCTGTCTGGTCTTCCGCTTAAGAGGATCAGCGCAGTCTTGAGAGAATCGGGGGGATTAGTGAGGGAGGGGCACCGGGTCTGGGCTCTTTGTTTATAGGAAACACCGAATCTTCTTAAAGATAGGTCCTCCTTATAGTGACACTGCTTCCCCCTCCCCCTCAACCCCCCGCCGATGCGAGGGTCTGTGTTAGCCTTCAGGGGTCCACCCAGTGAAGAGACAAACATCCAGCTCTCTTTATATAGTCTGCAGTTGGGATTTTGTATTTCGGTTTGCATTGTGCACTAGTGACTCTCCTTGGCTAACAGCCGGCGAGGTTAGGACGGGCAAGTGTACTGGATATGGATGGATGGACTATACCGGAAGTGACCAGCAAGCTTCTTTCATGGATCTGTGTGTGCATGGGCGTGTGTTGCAAAGGTCATTGCCGTTTGTTTCACTCTGCTGGGTGTATTCACCCAAGTCTGCATCATCGAGAAATGGACAACAATGAGGTTTCTGCAATGTTCCCCATTTTAAAGATGTCAGGTTGGGTGAGGAGGCCTAATGTGACATCATGCCCTTTCGGCCTCTTTTAGTTAGTGAGAGGGTAGATTGGGGCTTAGCCAGCACCAGGGCAGGCCTTCTGTGAAATGCTACTGATGGAGTGCACAAGATGGGTGGTGGGGCTGTGGTAAATATTCTTTTTACCTTGACTGAATTTCATACGGAATCTAAAATAAAGTAAAATAGCTCAGAATAACAAGAGGCAGAATCCGTGGTATAAGAGATTTTCTGAATGGGCTTTATTCCAAAATGGCCGACTCGAGTGGCGGCCTTCAGGTTCCGTCACCACGAGGGTTCAGGAAGTGAAGTACAATACTTTATTGACAAGAAGTAACTTTTATAGGTCATACATTACAATGAAACGAATGCAAAAGGCGTAACAATTGATAAGGAAAATGACATAGTAATACGTAATTGAAACTAGGCGTAATAAGGAGCAAAAAGAAACATGATTGGCTCTGATTATCATACATAGGTGGATCTATAAGATAATACTTAACATAGATGCGCGCGCAGCAGCATGACGTGTGATTGACGTGCAACTAGGGGGTGAAGGGGACTTGACATTTAGCTCTACATGTGGAGACAAGAAGTCTGGGGGGTCAAGTCAACCTAATCCCAAATCATATCTAACATCCTATGTTTAGAGAACTATGTTATCCGCAAGGAAGGACTCTCGGACAGAATCTATTCTATACTGACTGTGTGTGCGTGTACAAGCGTCTAAGTGTCTATATGAGATGCGAGGGGCAGAAAACTTTCCATGGCAACAGGGCTATGAATTACGTGCAGGAGGACGGAAAGGCCGAGTCCTTTGCTTGTGAGCTAAAGGAGATGTTTACCTAAATCACTAGACAGGAATGCATCGGCTGAAGAGCAAAGTAGATAATCTGAAGGTGAAATACAGCTTCTTGGCAGGCAGGCGAAACTGGCCGAGGCAGGCACTGTTAGCTGCACAGGGAGTAGGACAAAGTTCATGGATACAGATGCGAGCTCAAGCTGAAGCTGTCAGAGACAGAGAGCAGGGAGAGGCTTTGAGGACAGGATCGGGCCTACTTGCCTGAACTGTAAAAATGGAGTAACTTAGCCACATAAAGTCGGTGGCCTTTCATACTTAGGAATCGAATATCCAGCCCATCGATGGCGGATCTGACAGAGAACATATTGACGGTGGACGCACATATGTTTGCGTCTTGGAAACTGGAACTGGAGGGAACATACATGTACTTGTGACATGCACATAGAACCGTTGGGGTCCAAGATAGGGGACATAACTGATCAGGAAAATCCACATTTCCACATTCCCTCCTTGTCCCCTACTTGCCCTTCAAGAGATATCAATCTTCATCATTCCATTGATTTGCTCATGGAGCATCATTTCTTCTTCCTTCTTCTTCCGGCATTTTGAACGAGAACCTTGATATGGAATGCATGATGTGGCACACAGACCACAAATCGCTGGTCCACATTGCAGGCATAAACAACAACTGAAGAGCATAAGAAGGCCAATACCTAGGAAGGATAGAACTCTCCATCCCCAGGCTGATATCACACTCCAAAACCACCCGGACCACGTCCAGGTGCCTGGATTCTCGTGTATCTGGCTCACAATCTTATGAAGGCGTGTTATAGCTTTATATACAGATGGCGAATTTTCTGGTATGAATATGCAGCAGCTGGATCCGATGACCCTGCAAGCTCCGCCCCTATCGGCCAGGATGACGTCAAGGACAAGACGATTCTGGAGAACAACAATTCTCATCACTGATTGTTCCTCTGTCAGATTGCCTAGGGCGGCTATAGTCTCGTTTACTACAGCTTCAAGAGTCTTGGTTAGTCTACGTATCAGCTTACTATTTGATATTGTACCTATATAGGGAAAGATACCTTTATTGAAATCTACATACTTATCCCATGCCGTCTCAGTATAATCGACAACTGGGAGATCTCTTCGCTCTCTATTGTGTACTAAATGAACATTTCGATAATAATCAGGAGGAGCTAGGAAAACAGGTGGCAAAAGGAATGCTATGTAACAGGTACCATCCCAATCTAGAGGCAGACGCATATATGCCGTCTGACCACATATAAAGTAAGAATGGCGGGAAACTCTAAATGACGATTTACCTTGATCACTATATTCTACTGTAGTAACGCATTGGCTATGGCCCATATGTATGGAACCAACTTTTCTTACACATAATTCACCCTTGACTGGAAATACTGACATAGTGGGCAGAATTAGTTCAACTTCGGATTTGACATTCAGAATCATAAGATTAGGTGTAAAATTACCTAATTTATACACTTCATTTTCTAGATCAGTTCCTGTTCTACTGGGGTGACCCTCCTTATTAGGGTGACAGACTTTGAATAAAACTAGATTCAGATTTCCCCATATCCAATGTTGTTGATAAACTGCTGTGTCTGGGTCTATGGAATTTAGTAAACTAAACCATGCTCCACAGGAGCCATTATGTGTGAACGGATGTGGAAAGAAAGGCAGAACTCCTTTGTTATTCTGATAGGGAGGGAGTCGGCCACACACCCAACAATTGGTGGCATTACTAGTCTGATGGGAATGATGTAACATACTAATGAAAGTGTTATTGCGCAGCGCAAGTCTATAAGATAATTCATGTGGCGGTAGTTCACTAAAAGAATGTTCAGCAGCAACATTATAAACAGGTCTAGAAATAGGATGATATATGTGCAAAATCACACTCGTAATAATTATTAAAAGACTCAATAAAAACAGAATTAATAATGTCCTCATACAGTAGCTACGCAGTGATTTACAATACGCCTGTCGTTTCAACATTTCTCGGGTTTTTTCTCTACTCAGGTCCAAGGGATACATGTCAGAGACAATTCAACCGCTTCACCTTGGAGAGGACTTAAACAATCAAATTGCTCGACTGTTTGGGCCTAAGCTTTAATTTATAGTTCTGAGAGTCGTTCTGCTCAACAAAGGGAAGTTTTGAATCAGTCTGTGAGGTAGTGCAGGGCACAGTGTCTATATCCGAAGGTAGTCCATGAAATTTCTTGATGTGGCTGGAATGTATCCAGCCCTTGCGGCCCTCAACTTTCACGGCTGTTCTTGTGGTCAGCAGGACTAGCTTCGGTGCTTTCCACCTGGGCTCCAACTGGGTCTTGCGATCGAAATTCCTCACAAACACCAGATCACCCGGAACAACGTCATGGGGTTTCACCTCAGTGTTGTCAGGAAAGGCTGCAGCTACCTGTGAACGACAAGATTGTAGTGCAGACATCAAGGAAGCCAAGTAATCTGTTAGCATATCACAATTAACATCAGTTATTTTACGTGGTATTGGCGTCCCCCACATATTTGGTGGTCTTCCGAAGATCACCTCATACGGGGATAGCCCTGTTCGAGAGTGTGCTACCATTCTTATGTAAAATAGTGCAACTGGTAAGGCTACTATCCAGTCAACACCTTTCTCCTTACATATTTTAGACAATCTGATTTTCAAAATTTGATTATGTCGTTCCACGAGACCTGCTGCCTCGGGGTGTCGGACACAGTGGAATTTCCACTGATATCCCAACAAAAGTGAGACATGTTTCATTAATTCGGATGAGAAAGGCTGGCCGTTATCTGAATATACAACACGTGGTAAACCGTACCGTGGGAAGAATTCTCGGACTAACTGTTTGGCAGTAGTCGGGGCCGTGTAATCTGATACTGGGTACGCCTCAGTCCATCGGGAGAGAGCGCAGACAACTACAAGAACATATTTGAATCCTCGACATCGTTCCATCTGGATATAATCCATTTGGAGCACTTCAAAAGGATGATCAGGAGTCTGGAATCCACCCTGTTCTACGGGAACACTTTTTCCTGGGTTGAACTGACAACATATCATACAGGTACGGACCTTTTGTTTAGCTGCTGCTCGTAAATGTTTATTGAACCAAATGTGTTGAATGCTATCTAGCATAGCTTTCTCTCCTAAATGTGCCGGGCTGTGAATTGTAGCTATAATGGCTTGGACCATAGAGTCAGGAAGAAACCATACAGATTTCTCTTTCGTCATCCATCCCTGATCTGTCTGGATCCCTCCTAGTTCAGTCCATTTCTTTAATTCTTCTGCAGTAGCATGTGTCTGTATGTCAATTACGTCGAGTGCGGGATCCTTAATTGTCATACACTGTGTTGGTGTCTGAACTATTGGCTTTGTCATGTCTAATGTGCGATTCTGAGCAGTCTGTTTAGCTGTTCTGTCAGCTAAATCATTGCCTTGAGAAATGATATCAGTAACCTTCGTGTGTGCTTTACATTTCATAATCGATATAGCAGTGGGTAGATGTATTGCGTCTAATAAGGCATGAATGAGGGATCCGTGCTGAATGTGGGCACCATGGGAAGTTAAATAACCTCTCTCTCGCCACAGCACGCCGAAGTCGTGTACAACTCCGAATGCATAACGTGAGTCAGTGTATACATTAACTTTCTTATTTGTGGCTTGAATACAGGCTTGTGTTAGAGCAATAAGTTCTGCTGCTTGGGCTGACAAAGTATCTATACAGTTTGTCTCAATAACTTCAGTGTCTGTTGTGACTGCATACGCGGCCACTAAATCTCCTGTACTTGTTCTCATGCACGATCCGTCTACATACAACGTCAGGTCTGGATCTAACAATGGAACGTCTGTCAAGTCTTGTCTAGGTTTCGTCTTTATTTCAATAATTTCAACACAATCATGAGCTAGTGGGTCTGTTCCAATTACAGGTAACAATGTAGCAGGATTTAATGCATTACAACGTCGGATCTCTGTGTGGCTGAAACAATGTCAGTTCATAACCGGTAAGTCTTGCTATGGTCAAGTGTTGTGTTTGTGTTCGGTTCACAAGAACTTCTACTGCATGTGGTACTTGTACTGTCAATGGATGTCCTAACACTATGGCATCGCTTTGTCTGATTGCTAAAGCTGTTGCTGCCACTGATTTCAGGCACGCGGGCAAAGCCTGAGCTACGGGATCTAATGTACTGGAAAAATAAGCACATGGCTTGCGCGATCCTGCTTGTTCCTGAGTGAGTACTGACAAGGCAGTACCTTCGCGTTCTGTAACAAAGAGTGTAAAATGTTTGCTATAACATGGTGTTGCTAAAACAGGTGCTTGACATAAAGCTTTCTTTAAGCTTTCAAAAGCTTGTGTATGTTCCTGAGTCCAAGGGAGAATAGTCGATGTGGCTGCCTCCTGTGTGGTTAACTGAATGAGTGGTTTTGCTAGAAATGCGTACTGAGGGATCCACTGCCTACAATATGAAGTGAGGCCTATGAAAGCCCGCACCTCCTTTTGTGTCTGGGGTATTGACATGTTAGCAATTAACTGGATGCGATCTGGTGTAAGCTGCCTTCCCTCCTTGGACAGCGAGTGACCAAGATAAATAACTCGCTGGACACAGAATTGCAGCTTAGAAGGGGACACCTTGTGCCCCTTGTCGGCTAGAAAATGTAAAACTGTCAGAGAAGCCTTTTCACATTCGGGTTCACTTCTCGCGGTGATCAGCAGATCATCGACATATTGAAGCAGTGCAGTATTGACTGGCATGTGGATACTGTCAAGTTCTCGTTTCAGTGCTTGGCTGTAGATGCTGGGGCTTTCTGTGAATCCTTGGGGAGCGCGTGAGAATTTAAAGCTGCGCCCATTTAAACTGAATCCGAACAAATATTGGCTTTCCGGATCTATTGGGACGCTGAAAAAGGCATTCTTGAGATCAATTACAGTAAAGAATGTTGCTTCGGAATCAATTGCTGTCAATAATGATGATATATCGGGGACCACAGGAAATTGTGGCACAATGCACTTGTTTAGTTCACGCAAATCAATAACCAATCGGTATACTGGCGGAGCAGTAGGATCAGTTCGTTTAAGAATCGGAATTATCGGTGAATTACATACATTGGAGTCTGTTTCTACAACTACTCCTTGGGCAATTAGCTCATCAATGATTTTCAACAAAGCCACTACAGCATCTTGCGGTAACTTGTATTGTCGCATTCGTGGTAATACCACTCCTGCCTTGAGTGTAACTCGGTATGGTGTAATGTTCATGTAACCTACATCAGTAGGGCCTTGTGCCCATAGATGCGCTGGTAAAGTCTGTAGTCGGGGATCCATGTCTCTAGACACATAGTGACCTTTAAAATCACGTAAAAACAACCTTACTCCTTCCGGAGAACAACATATTATGGCTCCTAGGGCTTTCAGAGTTTTAATTCCTAACAGATTTTCTGGGCATGATTTAGTAAGCAATAAATCTGTAGTTCGTGTCAAAGGTCCTATCGTAAGTGGAAGAGGCTGTGATACTTCATTAACAATAGGTTTTCCTGAAAAACCAAGGGAAACATTTTGAGAGCCTGAGAGGGGTGCCCCTGGAACTTCACTACGTTTTATAGTTGTTCGACTTGCCCCTGTATCGAGTAAGAATTTTCTATCTTGACCTAATAATTCACTATGTACATAAGGTCCTTCTTGATCTACAGGAATCTCGATAAGGGGTAAGTCAACTTCCCTCTCTAGGCTGGTTCATGCGTAACGCTGATACTCAGGATATTCATACTGTGCAGTCTGATACATTTGTCGTGTTGTGGTTTGTGTGGCAGTAGCAGGCAACGGTGGTGCAGCTGGCACAAACTGTATTGGCTGTTGTGCGGCTGGCATGGCCTGGGAATGCGGCATAGCTCCTTGTTCATTCTGATCTTGTCTGAGTGGCCGTGATCTTTCTTGTGTTTTACCTATGGCGATATTATGCTTTAAAACTGGACAATCGTGTACGTAATGACCTGGCTTTTTGCAATAATTGCAGGTCCCTTTTACCTGTCCTGCTGAATCGGAATGTGTCATACCCTTTTTATGTCCTTCAGCTGGTACTGTCTGAGACACTAGCATTTTCATTTTTGTATCTTTCATGCGTCTTTGTTCGTGCTCTTGTTCATCTCTAATTCTATTGTGATGATACTGTAACATTTGTAGCATTTGTGACGGAGTGTTACTTTGCCAGGTACTCTCGAATTTCAATATTCTATTCTTTACTGGAGGTAATGCATTTTCTACTAATTTTGTCACAAATAAATGTGGATACGACTCACTACTTGTTTTTATACCACTATTTATTCCAAAACATTTTTCAAATCGGGCATAATAATCACTTGTGTCTTCATCATGCTTTTGTTTACAGGCCGTGATTGCACCCCAATCTTCCTTTTTCGTAGTTAATAAACGTGGCAGTACTTGTACTAGTAAACCTGGTAATGCTTTGACTTTATCCCCGAGCCCCGAACCTGCAGTTCGGGCCTTTTCTTCCGTTTCTAATGCTGTCCAATCTATCTTTTGGTCTCCCACTTCCCACTCTTTCTCTTTCAGTTTTTCATAAATGCCAGCAGGTAAGAGCACCTTTAATATCGTCATAATATCAGGATAGGTATACTCTCCCATCAGTAACATGTCCTTAATTTCTCGGTGGAAACCCGCTGGGTCTTTGTCATGACTGGGTACTACTTTCTTCATTTCTAACAATTCAATTTTTGATATGGGTGTGTATACAAATACACGGTGAAACTGATTGTCTTCGCCTTTTATTGGGTGCACTTCTCGTAAGGGATTTTGTCTATCCATACAATACGGCGTTCTTTCTCTGCGGGGCAGCGGGAAAGAATCCGGACTTACAAAAAGGACATACTGTTTACGTGACACTAATATTTCTTTAATTAACTTATTACTAGAACCTCTCCATCTGTTCGTGAGTAGTTCCGTTAATATATCAGGTAAAGGACCAGGGTCAGCATGTTGGCTCTTATATAATATAAGGAGTTGCTGAATCATATAGATTCCAGCTAAACGTTGTTCATCTGCACTGAGGTTAAAAAACGTGTGTGCTACGGTCTCATCACCGTATTTTTCAGGACTGTCAATCCAGTGAACGGCTGATCTAGCTAATTCTTGCTCATCCATGGAATCGAGGAGGTGGTAACCCCTTCGTTCTCGTAGTATTTTATCTGCGGCTTGAAACAAATGTTCAGGAGACTTCAGATTTATTACAGGCGTCGGATACGTTCTGCTATTATTTGGACATACAGAGTGTATGGGATCAGAAAAGCATCTAGTATTATCACAGGATCTTCCTCTGCCTACGTAGGCTATGGTCTCTGACTGTCTTGCGGAATTCCCTGATTCGGACACTTCATCTTGCTCGAACTCGTCTGTTTCCAATCTTTCTTCATGAATACGTTCTATTTCTCTACGGATTTTTCGGCACATGGCTATTATACAGTTTTTCTTATCGTGTCTCCCTTCTGATATATTCTGGCTCCATCTTGTAAGCATAAGCATTGCATTCGGGTCTACCCCCGGTCGGTCTTGATTTCTGATCACACAGTTTATGAGGAAACGTAACAGTTCCCCCTGTATCTCTACTTTCTGGAATTCCATAGCTCTGTTAATACATTCTGGGTCTCGCCCTGTTTGGACAAAATGATATATTTTATCTAGATGCGTAATCATTCCTGGTAACCTCGCTAAATACTCTGCGGCTCGTCTGATACGTAATGATGCCAGGACCATTTCATCCTCTTTACCGGCCACCGGGTCATATCTACAATCTATAAGGAGTTCCTTAAGCGTACGTTCACTTACGAATTTGGGTGTACGTGAATGCGCTGACTCTTGGAAAACAAGTTTATTTATTCTAGGTGGTGTAAAGGTATTGCTAGCACCTCCCGTGGCCCCATCTGGGGTGTCGGGTGTGAATGGATTCGTCGAACGTGACACAGCAACTATAGGTGTCGATACCACTGTCGGATCGATTGCGGGGACAGATGAAACAGATGTGCTTGCCGGAGCTTGTGTCGGAATTTGCTGTTGCACGGGGACAGATACCTGATCCTGACGTTGAACCCCTCCGCCAGACGATCCATGTGGTGCGGGGTTAGCATACTCGGGAGCTGCGTCATCTAGATATGAGGAAAGAAAAACATCTTCTGCGGTTCTGGGATGCCCTTTTGGATGTACCTTAATTGGAAATAATGGGGGTGGCAAGTCTTTTGGCATCTCCGGAACAGCCTTAGGTAGTCCTTCGGCTAGGAGGGGATACATACCTTTCATAAGAGCATTTCTTTGTCTATCTATTTGTTCTGATTTCACTCGGATACCTTCCTCAATTAATAGATTTTCTTGAACTTCCTTTGAACTTTCTTTACTCCTCTCTTCTTGTCTACGTGCTTTTTCTGTACGTCTATGAGATTCTTTACGCCATAACTCAACAGCGTCTTTCTGTGACTGTCTGACTTTTCTTTTCCATAACTCTTCCTCCACTTTCATGATGCACTCTGCATCCCAGGTTCCCGCTGCGGGCCACCTTTGACTTTCCGGCAATCCCTTGGTATAATCTACCCATAAATCAAGAAATAATATGGCATCTAAGCCATGCTTGTGATACATAAAATGCCCTGGAGTGTCCCTAGGAGGAATAGGAACTGCTTCTTCAAGCACCCCTTTTCTAGTAGTAATCTGTCTTAACTCCGAGAAGAGCGGCATATTGACAACTGATCTGATACTTACTCTTGAACTCACTTAATACGAAAAAACACAATAATGAACAGTGAACAGTGAACAATCATTCATACCACAATATGCAAGACATTTGAACAATTTAAACATTAAACATTAAACATTTTAAAAAAAATGACCGACAATGATGACAGTCTGCATAACTAATCACCAAGCTGAATTCTTGACAATAACTGAATACTTCGGAATACTTGATATACTGCTAAACAGTACATATACACTGCTAAACAGTGCAGACCGGATTTGTGTACCCAAATCCGTCTTGACCGGCACAACCTATGTGCGCGTCAACACGCCTCCCCGGCGATGGTACTCACCGAGTAGCTCCTTGAAACGGAAGGCCTCAGAGAATGGACGGGACTCGATGACTGCGGACAGCGGACCCTCTGGACATCGGGATTTCGAAAACCTGGTGGGCCTCTGTATACCTCGGATCTTGCTCTCTCAGCTAGGCTCTGGTCGGGATACTTCGCACTTCTCACCGCCTCGTCTGGGTTGATCGCAGCCTCAGTCGCCCCCGCTTGACCGGAGGGAGCTACAGGAAATCCTGCTGGTACGCGTTTATGGTCCGTCCAGCTGTGGCAGGAGACCGGGCCTGCAACGCACCGCCGGCGCGTGAGATGAGAAAGTGTCCCTATTCGGGCGCCATTATGTGGTAAATATTCTTTTTACCTTGACTGAATTTCATACGGAATCTAAAATAAAGTAAAATAGCTCAGAATAACAAGAGGCAGAATCCGTGGTATAAGAGATTTTCTGAATGGGCTTTATTCCAAAATGGCCGACTCGAGTGGCGGCCTTCAGGTTCCGTCACCACGAGGGTTCAGGAAGTGAAGTACAATACTTTATTGACAAGAAGTAACTTTTATAGGTCATACATTACAATGAAACGAATGCAAAAGGCGTAACAATTGATAAGGAAAATGACATAGTAATACGTAATTGAAACTAGGCGTAATAAGGAGCAAAAAGAAACATGATTGGCTCTGATTATCATACATAGGTGGATCTATAAGATAATACTTAACATAGATGCGCGCGCAGCAGCATGACGTGTGATTGACGTGCAACTAGGGGGTGAAGGGGACTTGACATTTAGCTCTACATGTGGAGACAAGAAGTCTGGGGGGTCAAGTCAACCTAATCCCAAATCATATCTAACATCCTATGTTTAGAGAACTATGTTATCCGCAAGGAAGGACTCTCGGACAGAATCTATTCTATACTGACTGTGTGTGCGTGTACAAGCGTCTAAGTGTCTATATGAGATGCGAGGGGCAGAAAACTTTCCATGGCAACAGGGCTATGAATTACGTGCAGGAGGACGGAAAGGCCGAGTCCTTTGCTTGTGAGCTAAAGGAGATGTTTACCTAAATCACTAGACAGGAATGCATCGGCTGAAGAGCAAAGTAGATAATCTGAAGGTGAAATACAGCTTCTTGGCAGGCAGGCGAAACTGGCCGAGGCAGGCACTGTTAGCTGCACAGGGAGTAGGACAAAGTTCATGGATACAGATGCGAGCTCAAGCTGAAGCTGTCAGAGACAGAGAGCAGGGAGAGGCTTTGAGGACAGGATCGGGCCTACTTGCCTGAACTGTAAAAATGGAGTAACTTAGCCACATAAAGTCGGTGGCCTTTCATACTTAGGAATCGAATATCCAGCCCATTGATGGCGGATCTGACAGAGAACATATTGACGGTGGACGCACATATGTTTGCGTCTTGGAAACTGGAACTGGAGGGAACATACATGTACTTGTGACATGCACATAGAACCGTTGGGGTCCAAGATAGGGGACATAACTGATCAGGAAAATCCACATTTCCACAGGGCTCCAAAGTTACCTTCAATTGCCTTTTATTAGCAGGCGAGTATAAATAACCCTTTGTTCAACATATCACAAGAACACTAAGCAAGTGCATAAGTGT
This sequence comes from Triturus cristatus, assembly GCF_964204655.1. NCBI lineage: Eukaryota > Metazoa > Chordata > Amphibia > Caudata > Salamandridae > Triturus > Triturus cristatus. Next base: position 484,094,075 of record NC_140590.1, on the reverse strand, counting down.
ACAATTTAAAGACTTAAATTAAAGGTTGAGCTAAAGATAATTAATTTAAAAATGTCACCCGGAAGAACTTTAAAGCCCAAGCAGCCATATTAGGTAACCTCCCAAACCCTTAGTTATCACTGAGGCGCAAGGAAAGGCTTCAAAATGTAAGTTAAGGGCAATGGTTAAGGTAGAGCTGCGGGAATTGACCAGAACAGATCTAAAAGGCTATAATCCGCTCAGAACATACCATGGACAGCTCAAGGTAGCTGCTTCCACCAGTTGTATTTTGTGCAAAAAGAATTGTAGCCTGATTTACGAGGGGGGGGGGGGAGGGGGGTAATGGTGGATCCGCCTAAAATGACCAGATCTTTTGCTCACCTCTTTCGCTGTGTAATTGCACTTTTGTTGCTTAGGGTATTCAATAGTGCAATCCGATGCGGCACCTGCCCCTCCTCCATTGGCTATAACGAAGCCTCAATTAGACTATTAAAAATGGTGGAAACGCAGAACAGCCGTCCAGTCTAGGGAAGCCAGTCTGCATCCATGAGTGCCGAAGTTAACTCCTTAAAGGCCGCCATGGAAGAGGTACGCATGGCATCCTTGATTTTATTTTTTGTTGATTTTTTTGTGTGGCTTTTTTTACAAATGTTTTTATTAGAGTTAACTTTTACATTAAACTGCAAGGAAACAGTGCAAAACATGAGATAATGTGTCTCGTACCCCCACATTACACAGAATAAATGTAAAGCACAACATCTTACAATGCATATATTGCTCCCTACATCCAGGGACGCCCAATCATATCGTGCGGTATCTGGGAACATAAAGAATGGCGGTGAGCTAGGACAGCATCCACCATGGGTCCCTTATTTTAGAACATTTCTGAGGGCACCCCCTCGCCGAGTAGAATCTCTCTTCTGTGCATCACAGAGGTCCATGGATCTGGTCCATTCAGTCATACTGGGACCTACCGGATCCCTCTATGTGCGAGTGAGTCCATGTTTAGTGATCAACCAGACCAAGGACACTAGATTTTTCCTCAGCCAGTTGCCATTCCAGCCCGTCATAATCCCCAATAATGCCAGCTTTGGGTCCATTTCTAGGCCCACACCAGTCACCAAACCAAGGTAGTGAAATACATTTTTGACTAGTATCTGGGGCCAGCCAGAAACATCCAGACCATATGAAGGGAAGTACCACCCCCCACCACCACATCGAGTGCAGATTGGGCTGGTGCTGCACTCCACTGTAGAAACCATGGTTTTGACCTCCTTGGTGCAGTCGGCCAGTGATTATAGATCCTGGTGTAATAGTGATACCGTGAACCTGGCTCTGCCAATCTGAATCTCTAGTGCCAGTGAAAAAGCACAGATCACCGCACAGGCCACGTCACACATGGCTCAGAGGGACCCTGGCAATCGCCGCACAGGCCACGTCACACATGGCTCAGAGGGACCCTGCCAATCGCGGCCACCCAATGGAGCGACAGTCAGTGGTGCCGGCTCCAGATGCCTCCACTCTGTCCCATAGTAGAGCAGGGGAAAGTGGGAGCCCGTCAAAAAATGACCTGCAAAAGATTTTACAGGACTGGATGCAGAACGCAGCTCAAAGCTCCAGAGCCTTATGTCCGCCATCTTGGCCTGTCAAGCCCCACCTCCTGTATGCCAAAATGTCAAGGTAAAAAATATCCAGGCCTAAATATCAAGAATTAAAATATTGTGAAGGTAAGTATATCTAGGTAAGTATTGAAAGTACTATACATCTTCACTTAACTATCTATGCAGTCGCCTATTGAATTTGTCAACACTTTCATAAGCATGTTCCGAGTTGGAATATCTAAGGTTACATTTCTCCTGCAGATAAGTGCATATCAACCAGGCCTATTTGCTCACACTTATTGGTTTGATCAAAGAAATCCCTAATGTACACGTGAAGGCAATGGCGGGTGGGAATGAAACTCGAGCAAAATTTTGCTGCAGCTTGGCTAGTAAAAAACCTCCTTCTGAAGCCTTGTCTGAGTTCTGATAATGGTAGCACCTTGGCAAGATGTTCAACCATGATAACATGGGTCACTATGTCAAAGGTTTCTGAGAGGTCTAAATGTACCAAGTAGGTGCTATGGCCTATCCTCTGTATGTCGTAGCATATCATCCCATGCCTGTAGGATGCCAGCAGCTGATTAGTTGTGATCTCTTATTTATTTGCCCTTCACCCAAAGAAGAGCTGATTGGTCAAGCCGGAGACTAGGATGCATAGTGCTCTGCCATCTTTGCAATATAATTGCATTTGGTCTTCAAATATGTATGCCCAAGACCCAGAGCTCGATTCACAAAGGCATTATGCAATATATGTGCATAACTTTATCTTACATGCTTGAATGGCTTGATTTCAGAGTTCCAAAAAGGTTAACGTGCACTGGTAATGGGTTTAACCGTGTAGTATTGTACTACAAATGGTGCATTTTTGCACATGAGAATCTTGTCCCGAAGCGGTTTTGGGACAGAAATGTCCCCTTCGTGACTGTGGAGAGCATTCTTCCCTGCCCTATGTTATTTCCCGCTGTGGATTTGGTGGGGCTTTGGTTTGACATTACTCAACATGACAATCATGCATGCTCCATGAGGCATTCCTTGTTTACGTGGACTGGGTCCCCATCGTGAAGCTCGGGGGGCGAGAGGACACCCAAAGAGCACCCTCCTTGGAGAGATGCTCCTACCCTTTCGACCCAGGCTTTTTGAGACGGCTTGTGGTGACAATATGATTTTCGAAGGAAGGGGGACGCCACATTGGCATGTTTCCTTCAGGAAAGATACCTACCTGCCTCCCCTGTGTAAAAGGTTCTACCAGCCTCTTATGACAGGGTCTTTCAATTCCATCTAAGTGAATGGTGGGTGCACCCTGTGTATGCCAGGATGTATTTGGCAGGGAACAGCAGGGAGTCTGTTTTGCCTTCCCTTTGTGTGTATAGCAGTACAAGATGGTGGAGTAGCTGGAGCTAACCAGGAGTTGTTAGCTTCGAGACCTTCGCAGTAACACTCCTCCTTTTCCCAAGAGCTTCGCTGTACATAGTAGCAGTAGTCTTTGGGAACGGGTGTCAAATTTATACTTTGTGATTTGCCTCCTGTTCCCCTATTTCAGCACACTCAGCTCCATCTCTGTCCTTGCCTCAGTCTGTGACACAAAAAAATGTGCCATGCGCTCTCTCGGCCCAACATACAAAGGTTCTCAGAATGGTTACAATCAGCCCTGTTGGAACCTCCAAGTGTACAACTCTTGTGCTCATGAAGTGGCCAGGCATTGTCCGATTGGCGTAACTCACTAAATTCAAAGGTGGCAGCAGAGCAGATGGGCCTGCTGGAGTATAAATACAAGACCCAGGTGACATTTCTGTTATGCTAAATCATAATCTTGTGTAACTTCCCAAATATCCCATTACACTGGTTATGAAATTTCCACAAATTAAGCCACGTGGTATAATTATACTACTTTGCAGCACAATGTTACCCCAGGAATAATGTGAACAGCCAAAACGTGAGTGAATGTTGTTTGTGGCGCTTTTATGGTTTGTGCTATTTTGGTTAGAGTGAAATGCATCTTTATATCCAAAATGGAAGTGAGGACTCATTTTGCAATAGCATATATCGGTAAATGCTTGAGGACCTTTTGAGAGCTGCATGAGGTCTGTTGTCCCAGATCAAGAGGTCAACTGGGACTGGATTTACCAGCCTAATCCTACACTAGGACCCAGGAGAAGAATTGATACCTGTAGAGACTGTGGTGAGAACCTTCATCCCAGAGCCTTCCAGTCATCTCCAAGTGGCCTCCTCAGGGCCTCCATGAGTACCTTGGTCCTGTCTCCTGTTTCGGAGAGGATCACTGTAGAGCCGTTGCAGATTTTTTCAGGGCTTGAAATTCAGGTCTGTGGCTCCCTGTTTTGCTCGCCTTTGTTCCAGAATTATAGGCAGCCACTGGCGTGAGGAAAAAGTTGGGTGTTATCAGAGGTTTGCAAGATGTGTACCTTTTACGTTATTACTCCTGGGTTGTGATGAAAAACTTAACTGTGATTGGTGGTTGTGAAGTAATCCCACTTTTAAGTTCACTCATCCTCCAATAATGGGGATCCCACTGGCCAGGCCAGGACCTTCAGTTGACGTACATGTGCAGACTCCCATGACTGTGCCTCCTTTACTTCCTTAACCGCTGCTTTGTGTGGCAAAATCAGATGTTCACAGTGGGTGGGATCTTGGGGCCTGATTTGGGAGGCAGACATGTCTGGGAGCCAGTGACATTGATGACAGGTCATACAAGAACCTGAACATCACTCCCAAAACTTTGGCATGGTGCTCACCAACCTGTCAGAAAAGCATGACGCAGCGAGGCAGTTCCTCTGGTGGCGACTGCAACTGCTGAGGCGCATCTGAGGAAAAAACTGGACCAGCCTGCAGATGTCACCATTGGGATTCTTTGGGCTGAGAACAGGACTGCGGCCCCAGTGATGCTAGTCACGCATAAACCAACAGCAGGACATTGTATCCATATTATATGAAAGCCTAGAAGTGATTGATTGAACGTTGTATTTCAGTTTTAGAGACATTGTGACACAGCTCACTTGCCAGAAGAATGTAGGGAACTTTGGTTCTCACTGTTCTCATCGGTTTTCCATGTATAGTATTTAGGTGTCTCTGTTCAAAGTAAAAGCAATGGCTGGACATAATTCACTAAGTGTCAATATTCTCTTTTATTGAGTTCTGAGTATCTACCTTTCTTTACAGTGGCACAAGTCCATGATGAGTCTAATTTTGGATATTCCACTTTCTATGAAAGATCAATTGTTTACAGTTTTTAAGCATTGGTTTTTAATTTTCTTTTTCAGTTATATAGCGCAAACTTGGCCTGAGAGAATAGAGCATTTTACAAGGGGACCAGCCTACACTGCATGTTTTTGTATTTTCTTAGACACCGCAAGCTTAGTAATTTGGCCAGAAAAACAAGATTTATTTCAGCCAAGGCCAGGATTCGAAACTGGTTTCACAGTTCCTAAGCGAGTAGCTCTAGCCACTCTTCCACATCTCGACCTCATTTGTACCATCTTTAAAAAAATCCTCAAATTACTTACTTTTTCCATAAAAGTTTCAACTTGTTATTGTACAGTAATCCCCAGACTTTATTTTTTGGGCAGAGCTTAATCTAGAAATCAACTGGTATACTGCAAACACTACAAAAGGCAGCAGCCGATGTAATCTGTGGCCTTTGTATACAGTGCCATGTGTCAGCAGCCATGATAAGTCCACACCGGCTTCTAATCAAGGAATGAATTCAATGTAATCCTTCTACCTAGTTCATGGATCATTAGTTGAAAAAGGCACTGTCTTCCTCCTGCACCACCTATTCAAAAGATACTCTCCTAAAAATTGTGCTCTGTTAATCGAGGTCATCTCTAAGTACTAAGGGCCAGTAAATCGAGATGCTATAGTCCAACCTTTTCGACTTGTGCTGCTAAACTCTGAGATGTACAATCCCCAGACCTAAAGGTATTTGAGGACACAGCCATTATCATATTTGCTCTGAAAACACACTTGTTTCGTCAGGCTTACTCTGTTGCTTTCCTAACCTCTTGTTGATCTGTTGCTGGACAAATTCTTCTCATCCCCAAGTGACCATGTTGACGGTAAAGTTGTACCTTACAAAAAACTTTAACATAATCTCCCAGAGCATGGCTTGGACTGCTCCGTCTCCCTAACCGGAGTGTCCTGTGCTAAAGGAGTGTCCTAGGCATTGAGGTTGGATTCAAAAGTATAGTAAAGCCCAAGAACACCACAAACCCAGATTGTTACAGCAGGAGCAGAGTAACCCTTGATTGCCTCTCAATCCACAGGCAGGCAGTAGCCTTTTTTTGGGCAGGGGTTCCCAGAAGGTAGGAAACACTACAATGTCTTGAACTTGTTCCAGAGCCATTTCCATGGCAGTCGGCTCAGTACATCCAAACATTTGCGGTGTGTAGAATTAATTTTTTGACAGGAAAAATATTTTCCCCATTAAAAGAAAAACAAGCATTGGCATAGCCAATAGGTCTCGCCTTTGGGACCTTATAAGTGTTTAGCCATGCAACAGTTGCATAACTAAACACTTATAAGGTCCCAAAAGCGAGACCTATTGGCTATGCCAATGCTTGTTTTAACTGCTGCAATCTATTGAAGCCTCACGGAGAACATCAAAGTGGCCGTGCGGCCGCAAAAGTGATCGCAAGCAGACATCAAAGCGGCCGTGAAAGTGAAAGTAATCGCGGTAAAGTGTGACGCGCGCGCCCGCGCACATGCACTGTAGCTCTAGGCTGGCCTGGTAGCACTTTTTGGAGCCCTCACAAAATGTCTTGCCAGCCCAGCGCATGCGCTGGGTCAGGCGAGACCTAAAAATAGCAACTAAAAAGGGCGACTGCACATAAGTAAAGGGCTTTTCACATGTGCACGTTGACAAGATGGGGACTTCATCAGACCCTTGTGAGTGTTCGTAATTGAAGTCCAATGTTGATGTAGAGGCCTGCATGGGACAAGGATACCAGGTTAAAACTTCATGGGTTTATTCTAAAATATAATCAATACAGAAAGCAAAAAGTAATTTAGTCAATTAGCAATCGTCATCATCTTTAAAAGTAGTCAAAGTACAATTCTGCAAGAGGTCAGCCTCTGAAGAAAACCCAAGGAAAGAATTAAATTTAAATCAAATAGATTCATGCAGAATCTGCTCAGCTAGAACCCCCATAAAGAACATAGGATAACATAAACAAACTGACTACCACAGAGTCTGTGTCCAGAGCAAGTCCAGAAAGATCTGGCTGTGTTCCAAAATACAGCAGTTTGTGTAAGGTTTCAGAGTACAAAAGCCACACTTACTTCATGATTTATAATATCATAACAAGGTTGAGCTAGCAATCTATCAATTCATAGACCATTATTTTTATGGTAAATACGATGCTTCCAGAGAGACATACCTCAAAATGCATTCTATTGAGCAGGCCATGCGTAGCTCATTAAGGAAATTAATTAGCATTTTATTGAATACAAAAATACAATAGGTGTTCCGCTAATGAATGACACACACACCACGTCTGCAAGAAACCTTGAAAAGCTACTGAATAGAGGAACATCCTGCACATGGTGTCGTCAACAGAGCATACATATTATACTACAGACAGCGGGATACAAGCTATTTTCAATGACTGCTGAAATGGAAAAACGCACAGAACAGAGAGGCGGCTTGCTCACAAAAAATAAATGGGCACAAGTATTCTGATAATGTGACTATCTGTCAATAAAAGCTTTTGAGGCTAGTCATGCTGACTACCATGTCTAAATTAGGCAGTATGTTTTTAATTAGTAAAAACGTTCCTTCGATCATTATACACAAATGTATATGGGGGGCACTACAGGAAAAGGCGGCAGTCATAGGTTTTCGTGTAAATGTATGCAGATTTGTTAAAACTGTACCCACGAGAACTCGTAAACCTTCAGATGTAGTTTTACGAATTGTTTTGTGAATTTACCCTCAGTTTCTGGTGATTAGCATGTCCCACGATTGCTTCGTTTCAGAGGATGTCACTCGTTGGAATCCGTGACGTGATGTGCGGGTGGGCCACGAGACTCCACATCGAATCCGATCTTTTCGCTGCTATCTTAATTTTTAAAATACCGCAGTATTGTGGTGCTCGGCTCCACCACGGCTCCCCAGATCATACATAATTACCCTCAATAATTGCGTCGCCGCGGAGTCGTGTCCAAAACTCCAAGGCTTGGAGAGGCGGGAAGGAATGACATGGGAGCGCGTGCAGCCAACGAGCCTCCCCCTGCCGTTATCCTGGGAAATTATGTCGCGTGCTTGAGTGTGCCCGTCATTTGTTTATCAGGGGCGAGCACGGTGATGTGCACCAGCAACGCACCTTTGGACCCTGCTCCTAGGAAACAAGACAAGTAAGAACCTGAAGGGATTACCTGGGCAGTGCCAGTGCAGGCTTGACTATCTGGAAATTATTTAGCATTTTCAGTTCCAACAGGGCAGTATGTGACATGAATCCCTCACTTCTGGGTAGAAAGATTAAATGCTTCATTGTGCGCAGTGTGACCGGCAGGTGTCGGCTCTAGTTTGAGTTGTGAGGGTCTTCCACGGATGTGAGCAGTTGGGTATAAATGGGCAGCTGAGGACATGGTGAGGAGTTCACTCTTGTGTTCAGTGTGAGACGTTTGCATGTGTGGGCAGTTGGAGTTGCTCGTGATGGTGTGTGTCGTGTCCACTCAGTCGCAATGACGACAGACACGGAGGGTTCTCATTAGGATACTTTATTAGCACTCCTTACACCAGCATGACTCTCCCTCAACTGCCGACCTGTCCTCGTACCCCGCCTCTTCCTGTCTCCCCAGTCCTCCCCTTTCTCCACCCATACCGCTCCGCCCACGCAACCACTAGACCCCTCATCTCTACATCTCCCCCTTTGTTAGCAAAGAAAAGAGTCACCAAGAGTTACATCTCCTCAATCAGCCGCTTGGGCTGACGGATCGTTTGTCGTGGTCGGAGTGTGCGGGCTTCAGGCACTGTAGTTGTTTCGGTTCCGGGTATCTGTCCCGGGAGGCTGTCACCATTGCTCTGTGCTTCAGGTTGCTGAGTTTTTGAAGGTGTGGTTCGCGACTCGAGTGCCTCTTGTAGAGCTGGGCTGCACTTCTGAAAGTGAGACACATTTCGGGTCACGCGCCTGTTGTCTGACTCCGCTGTCAGCATGGTGCCTTTCTGACGAGTGACCGTCAGAGGTTCCGCTCTGAACCTGCTGTCTGTCTTCTTGGATTGCTCCTGCTTAACGACCACGCAGTCTCCTTCGTGGAACGAGAGAGAACGAGCCCGTCTCCTGCCATCTGCGTACGCCTTCATGCTTTCTTTGCGAGCTTTATCGGTGGCTTCCACTTCCCGATGAACACGGTTGGGAGAGATGGGTCGCAGCGCTCCCTCCCAGGTGGGTATCCGGGTCCTGACCGGACGTCCCAACATGAGTGTAGCCGGACATTTGCCTGTGGTGGCATGCGGTGTCGTCCGATATGCTCGAAGTACGTCATTGAGGGCTGCCTGCGGGTCTCTCTTGTCCAGAGCAGCCTGTTGGAATGTCTTTTTGAGAGTGGCCATGAATCTTTCCGCTGTGCCGTTGGCCTGCGGCCATAGTGGTGTTATCCGTCGATGTCGCACATTCATGAGCGTCAAAGTCACTGAATTCCCGGCCATTGAAGGGAGGCCCGTTGTCTGTTTTCACCTCCGTGGGTATGCCCCAAGCTGCAAAGACTTCATCTAGGATGGTGAGCGTGGCAGCTGCGTTGGTGGATGGGACGAACCGGGCGATGGGGAACCTTGAGTATTCATCTATTATAACTAACACGTACTTGCCCGACGGCATGGGGCCGTAGAAATCCATGGCCAGTTCTTGCCATACTCCTGGTGGCAGGGGCGTCATCTGAAGTGGAGCGGGCGGGTCTCCGTGCCTTACCACCTGGCACTGCAGACAGTCTTTTAGAGTGTGCTCTACCATTTTGTCTAGGAAGGGGAACCAGACACGTTCCCGAAGTGCTCTTTTCGTTGTGACTACTCCTCGATGGCTTTCGTGTGCCAGGTTGACGACTCCCTGTCTCAGTTGCTGGGGTATTACAATTCGGTTGTCTCGCAACAGTAGGCCATCGGGTGTAACAGATAGTTCTTCGCACACATTCCGGAACGCTTGCCACTCCTGACGCTTTGTGGTATCACCCCTCCCGTCCTCCGACTCTTCGTGCCGCCACCTGTTCGTTCGGACCCTTCGGATCACCTGTTGCAGCATGGTGTCTTGCTGGGTGGCATCCAGGATGGCCTCTAGGGGGACCGCCGGTGGCCGCGCTTGGTCCACCACAAAATGGATATACTCGTCTGCCATGGACGGTGTGTGACGCTGCGAGTCTTCCGGGTGGCGCGACATATAGTCGGCCGGGTTGGCAGCCTTCCCTGGCTTGTGCACGATTGTGAACGTGTATTCCTGCAGACTGAGTCCCCACCTCTCGATGCGGGGTGGCATTTTGGACCGGGGGTTGCCATAGATGGTGACGAGCGCCTGGTGGTCTGTTACCATGGTGAAATGCTTCCCGTAGATGAACACGTGGAAGTGCTCACACGCCCACACCACCGCAAGGCTCTCCTTTTCCGGTTGGGAGTAGGCCTTCTGCGTGTCGGAGAGGCTCCGGCTGGCGTGCGCCACAATGTGGCGGTGGTCCGTGTCCTTGTCGTATTGAGCCAGGATGGCTCCCAGCCCAACGGGGCTTGCGTCCACTGTTATTTCTGTCTTGCGATCCGGGCTGAAATAGGCCAGGCTTTCCACCGTGCCCACAGCTCTCTTTATGTCCTGGAATGCTTGCTCGCATTCGGGAGTCCACTCAAATGCCTGTCCTTGCTTGGTGAGCGTGCGAAGTGGGTGACTGATTGTGGCATAGTCCTTAATATATCTTGAACAGTAGCTCGCCATGCCGAGGAAAGACCGCACATCACTGACGTCAAGTGGACTCTTGGTGCTGTTCAGAGTACTCACTTTGGCAGGGTCTGGTTGCATTCCGGTTCCTGAAAAGATGTGGCCGAAGAATTTCAGTTGCGACTGATGAAACTCGCATTTCTCCCTGTTGAGCGTGAGGTTAGCTTCCAGGAGAGCATGGCAAACCCTGTCTAGGGCCGTGTCGTGGACTTGGAGTGTTGCCCCGTAGACTAGAATGTCATCGCTGTAGTTCAGCGTATTTGGGATGTGATGTATTGTTTGCCGGATGGCTTCTTGGAATATTTCCGCGGCTGATGAAATGCCAAAGTTTAGTCTCTTGTATCTGAACAACCCTAGGTGTGTTGCAAATGTCGTGATGTAGCGGGAGCTCTCGTGTAGTTCCAGCTGATGGTAGCCTTTGTTTAGGTCCAATTTAGAAAACACCCTCGCCCCATTGAGGGCGGCGATCATGTCACTTAAGTGAGGTCCTGGATGACGCTCTCTCTCAATGGCGGTGTTGGGCATTCTCATGTCCACACAAAGTCGTACTTTCCCTGGTGTTCCTTTCTTCGGTACTATCACGACTGGAGAAACCCACGGTGTGGCGCCCTCTGTTCGTTCGATGATGTCGGCGTCCAGCAGGTCCTGCAGCTCATCCTCCACCGCTTGCTGGAGGTGGAACGGTACCTTCCGCGGGTGTTGGGCAACCGGGCGGACCTGGTCATTTATGTGGAGGCGGATCTGGCCTCTGTTCATTTTGCCAAGTCCGGAGAACAGCCTTGGGAACTTGTGGATGGTGTCATTGTCACTGTTGACGCGGTACAGGATCTCCACCAGCTTCAACCGTTCAGCAGTTGGCAGGCTGAGGAGACAGTCTGCTTCCGGTCCCTCGATGACGTGAATCACGGCCGGAATAGATGTTGTTTGATGACTCAGTGTCGTTGAAAACTTCCCAAGGCAAGGGAGCGGCTTCCTGGACATCCAGGTGTAGACACGCACGTGTGCGGGAGTGAGCCGAGGCCGAGGGTTCATCTTCTTATATTCTGTCACTGGGATGTAGTTGAGGGATGCCCCACTGTCCATCACGAATTTTGTGGGATGCGTGCCAACGCTGATGTCCAGCCGAGGGTATTTTTTAAGCTGGTCTGGATCGGCGATCATGTTGGCATATTCAACGGAATACTCATGTTCACTTGAAGGTGAATCGGAGTCTCTGGATGGTGATCTTCTAGACCACCTTGAGGACCGCGACTCCCTGCTGGACTGGGAGGACCTGGAGGAAGACTTCCGGCGGTCTCGTACCGCTCGCGCGTGATGGCGGCGCGTCTCACCTCTTGGTGACCGCGTGGAAGCTTTTTCTTTCTCCCGGCGGTAGTCCCCGCACATGGTCTCAAAGTGATTGTTGCGACCACACTTGTGGCATTTCTGTCCCAGGGCCGGGCACGCCCCGATGTGTGGGAAGTCGTACCCGCACCGGTAACATCTTCTCAATGGCGCCTTCTTCCCATAATCCTGACGCCTGCTTTTCTTCCCCGAGTCGGGCCGCCGATGGCCAGGGTGGCGGTGATGTCTCGACGGCGGCCGAGCTTGTCGTTCCTGTTCTCTCGACCCCCGGCGAGGGCGGTCGGTGCGCACTTGACAGACTACCTCCTTGCGATCCACGCGTCCTGCCTCCATGGTCTTGGCTTGCTCTTCAGTCTGATCATGGAGCCTTGTAATTTCTTCTATTTCATCCAACGTGTGACTTTTTTTTAGTAGTTTTCTGCGTAGCGTCTCTGACTGGCAGCCGTCGATCACCCGCAGACGTATGGCATCGTCTGTCGAGAACTTGTCGAACTCACAGTGGCGCGCCAGTCGCCGCAGCCTCGTGATGTATGAGCCCATGACCTCATCCTTTTCTTGTCGCGCTCTTTGGAACACGTAGCGTTCGTAATCCACGTTCTTCTTGTGCACGAACTTTCGATCCAGGGCTGCACGCACACTCGCATACGTTCCCGCGTCCGCGGCAGGAAGTTCCTTTATCATCTTGCTGACGTCCTTGCCCACGAGGTTTCGAAGTGCGATCAGTTGATCCTCATCCCCTATCACCTTCGAGCCCTTAATGTAGTCCTCAAAGTCTTCAATCCACTCTTCCCAGCGAGGGCCCATGCTGCTCCCAACCACGAGCGCTAAGGGTTCTGGGGGGCGCAGGTGCGACAGCCCCATGATGATCGGCTTCGCATCCTGGCGCGCTGGTGAGTGAGCTGGGGACCCATGGTTCGACATCGTGGTGCACGTGTGATGCGCGCAGCGTCAGCGCAGTGCAGGCCCAGGGAATTCTTCGTGGAATCTTGCGCTTTATTCAAGTAGTTTCCCTCGTTTTTTTTTTTTTTTTTTTTGTATTTGCCTGTGCTTGTTGAAGTTTTCAGTGTTGCCTGACTTCAAAATGGCCGCCCGGGCCTATTCGCATGGGGCGTCTGAGAGTCCGCCTGACTTCAAGATGGCCGCCGGCTGGGGAACGTGTGTAGACCTCCCACGTGGTGCCGGGCTCTCTATTTATTCATTATGGGGACAGCGCGCTGCTTGGACGGCCCCTCTCATCGTCCGCTTTTACTCACGGCAGGTAGGCGGGCGGGTGGAGTCCTTGACCTCTCTGCTCCAGTCCGGCCTGGGAGACGCGCGTGTCAGCGCTTTCACTTCTTCTCCCGCTTGTCACGGTGGCAGTCCTTTTCACCGCAGGGCGCTCACTCTTTCAGCCGCGGGGCTCCCACACGCTCCGGGGGTGTGTCGCGGGTGGCGGCGCTTTCTTCATCAGCCGCGGAGCTCTCACACGCTCCGGGGTGTCGCGGGTGGCGGCGCTTTCACTGGTTCCTTTGCTGCCAGTCCCTCGCCAGCTTCCTCAGCGTGCTGGTGTCCCGGGAGAGCATCCAGCTCTATCCCACCCTCGTCGCCAGCTGTCGTGTCCACTCAGTCGCAATGACGACAGACACGGAGGGTTCTCATTAGGATACTTTATTAGCACTCCTTACACCAGCATGACTCTCCCTCAACTGCCGACCTGTCCTCGTACCCCGCCTCTTCCTGTCTCCCCAGTCCTCCCCTTTCTCCACCCATACCGCTCCGCCCACGCAACCACTAGACCCCTCATCTCTACATCGTGCAGTGTGTACTGAGTGCACTGGAGCTGCCCCTCTTGTGCTAGAAGCTGACACTGATGAGTAATGTAAGGCGCTATATGCGGAAGGAAGCCCTGGAAGCAGGCACATGTACTAAGTGTGAGGGGCTAGTACTGTGGGCCCCTTGCACTGGTTGACACTGCAGCGCCTTGTACTGATGGGCAGTGAGCAGTTTTCACTGTTTTGGATACTTCAGCCCGAGGTTTTCTATCCAGCCCCTGTCACGAGCTCGAGGTTCACACCCTATATTCTCCCAAGCGCCTAGAGGCAATTAAACGCGCATTATGTTCTCTACAAAAAGAATGACGCGTGCGGTCGCCCGGTGCACTCGTCTGTCCAATCGCGCCCTGGACGCCTCTCTCATCTTTATTTATCCAGAGCTTTCACGCCTCAGTCAACCTGTAGTAGGAAATTTCCATTTTGATGCAGGCGACCTTACCGTTTAAAATTTCGACACATATTTTATCACCAATGAAAAGGGAAACTAACCTGGGAAGCTAAAAAAATAAAAAAATATGCAGAGTACCGACTGAAGTATCGCTGGGGAAAAAAATCGGCATTTTAATTGTATATAATACAAACATTGGAGCAAAATCACAACCATGAACCAGAGGTTTCTACTTATTCAGGTTGTATTGTGTCCTGTTCCATTTTATGTTCTATGTTGCTGTCCACAAGTGAAATTGTTACGTAAAGTAGGTTAGTATTTCTAGACAGTAGTTTCAATGTAATTATTTTTCTGACCACGCGGTTCTTGTTCGATCAGAAGTCTAGTATACGTTGTCAGGATAGATAGCAGCATTTTGGGTATTTTAGGCAAAGTGACATTTTTTTTCACCCAAGTCCTCAGCCAGTGAGTCATTTATGCACAGTGTGAGTCAATGTAGTGAGTCAGTGAGGATGACACACTTCAGGAGGGTTTTGTTAGACGAGTGGACCAGCAGGAAAAGTTTGTAAAAATGTGGATAAACAGTGCACTTAGAGTGCAATTTATGGACTAAAAAGACAGACCTTTTACTGGTAGAAGCATCATTTTACAAGCATTGGCATACTAATAGGTCTCACCTTTTGGGACCTTATAAGTGTTTAGTCAGAGCTATTGGCTTTGCAAATGTTTTTGCTTAAAGAGAATACATTATGTAGACAAACCGTGACCAAAAGATTACTTGTGGTGCCAAATAAATCTTTGAAATAAAGAGATGAGATGCAGAGTTAAAAGGGACAAGCAACCAGCGCAAAACTGACAGGCAGGTGAACAACAGAGAGAAAAGAGTAAATGGTATGTAGATAAAATGAAAAAAACTTCCATGCAGAGAAAAAATGGAAATGCGGAGAAAGAAGAGAAACTGAAGTGCAAAAAGAAAGAGAAAAGTGTCCTGTCACTGAATCGCGTAAATTCGCATGTGGGGGAATTGACAGAGCCCAATGTGCACAACAAAAAACACTAAAAGGTCACGTGCTCCATTTGGCGATTGCAACATCCCGTGAAACACATTTGTCTGTAACAGCTGCTGTATCCATGTCCCCCTAAGCCCCACTGTACTTGGAAGGAGACGTGTGCTTCAGGGTGCCTTACCAGTAGTATGCATGAGGTATAGCTGCTGAACCGTGGCATTACAGCGGTGTTAATTACATGGGCCACGCCCCTTTGAGAGATTCCCCCCCCAGTTTTTTCATCCCACATAAAGCACTGGGTCTGGACTGCATGAAAGAGTCAAATCAGGCATGAGGGGGCTTTGGCAGCTTAATTTGCAGTAGCGCTGTCACTTCTGGAGGTGGAGTTGCAAGGCGGATGCATTGTAAAGGCTTTCTGGGCATAGGCATGCTGGGACTTGTAGTTTTGTTTTCCAATTTGATAAATTGTCGTTTGCTTTCATTTATTGATTTCCTGCTAATTTGTATCTTGCCCACTGAGTTTTGTTTACAATGCAATGTCTCTCAGACACTAAAGTCTACCGCAGAGCTCTCCGGGGGACAGGTGGTGCGGTGCACTAGCTCAGTTCGAACTTTGGCATGGCTCACTTCCGGGGCCGGTACATTCCGTATGCAAACTGTCGACTCTGTGGTATGTTCTGGATGAAACCAATAGGTAGTGCATGGGGGTGTGGGGGGTATGGTATAGAAGATACCATTTTATTTCCGCAACTCTGACCTCGGCAGAGGCTCCTAGGAGTGGGTCACCTGACCTGAAAAGGATCGACACATCATGACCTTTGCACATGGTGTCAAAGGGCACATTCGACGTATCCAGTCCCACGCCCAAACCGAATTTCACATGTGCATGTTATGGGTGGCTCTCGTGTGCACCACTCCTGGCTACTACATCCTTTGAGGGACCTTACCCTCTGGACCACTGCAGTGATGTCATTGTGAATCTGGTACATTTCCTGCATAATTACTATTGCGTTCGCTTGCTGCACATTTAACCATATGCGGCATAATGAATAGAGCTCAACCAAAACGTTTCAAGATTTAATTGAACAGATGTTAGAAAACCAAGCATTCGGAGAGCCAACCGGTCTGGCTTTCGGTTCATGTCTGCTTTTACTCTGTCCACAAGAGAGAAAACAAGGGAGACAGGTGAAAGAAGAGCACAGGGTGAAAGAGAGCAAGTGAACGAGAGAGACCACGAGACCCAGAGAGAGCGAGAGACAGGAGAAAGATGGAGACAGGAGAAGTGAGAGGGAGAAGGGACCGACAGATGAGAGGGGGGCCGGAGGGAAAGAGATGGCGATAAAAGACTAAGCAATAAAGAATGCAGGGTGGTGCGCGCGCGTTAATGGAAATGGAGCCCGCAAGTGGTATGTTAGAAAACCAAGAGCGACAGGTGGGTGGCGGTGGGGTACAACACAGAGAGCGGGTGGGGGTGGGGAGAGGGCCGACCCAGATGTCCATCGAGAACTGACACTAGCATGAAGCATGCAATTTACACAAGCGCGGCCGCAATAGTGTGTTTGCTGGCCCGGGAGTGGTGCATGCGTGAATGCGTGCGCGCGCAGCCTGCTCTTTTTCAAAGCACATACTTGTGCTTGTGGTGCGCCGCTGCGCACTCCCGAAAGGTGTATGCTGCCACAAGCACGAGTATGTGCTTCGAAAAAAAGCTGAACGACGGCTAAAGGTCCTCCTATGCAGCGCATGCGAGCTGCATAGGCGAGACCTAAAAAGGGTTTGTTGTGGCTCTTGTACATAATCATTGCAGAGGAACCTTTTATTTGAATAATACAGTGTGATTATAATGCGAGGGATAAGCTCCCCCCAAAAATTCACATGCATATAAGGTCAGGTGACGTGTTTCTCTGTAGTCATTAGACCCTGCAAACCTCTCAAGGGAATCCTATTGCCTACGAGCGTTTAAGATAATCCACGGAAATTTTTGCAGTTAAAAAACGGGTTTACCAAATTGATGTTTCATAAAGTCACATTACACGTTAGTCCGCAGGAAAATCAGTGTTTCCTCGTGTTAGTCTGCATGTTTACTAACTTACAGTGGGACAGTGATCTTTATGCCGTCCGACGTTTCTAACCTGGAAAGTGCTGGAGCGCAGCAGTGGAAACTTTGATTTGCAGGAGGAGTGGGAAAAATAAATCCGGGACCATAGATCTTGGAAGGCCTTTACACCTCCCCATTCCAAGCAATCTTTTTTTAGGTACTACTTTGGGTAAAGTGTTGACTGTAGACCCCGGTTGAACTAGAATCTAATCTGACTTCAGGGAATGTCTGATGTGTCCTAAGCAAGCAAACCAAGCAGAAACCACATTTCCATCATTTTCTGGAAATAATCTACGGGCAATCCTTTTAAACCCCTGGATGGTGCCAGGTGCCCCAAGTAAGTGGAAAGAAAATTGAAAGAAGTCATCTGCCATGTAAAAGAAATAGAACTAACTCTGCTTGCCCCAAGCTTTCAGCCAGTTCACCTTCCCTAGGCATTGGGGACACATTACGTTGTTATAACTAGCTGAGCAGTTTAAAGCCTGTTCAAAGCTAAATGTTTCCACCAGGCTATGGCAGAATAACTATTGGGGAGCATCGAGTGCTGTGGATTAATTTTGAGACTCACAGAGAGTACGGTTTTGACATATATTTATAATCCGGCCTTCATTCTAACCATGGGTGTTCATAACAGCTTCTTTGACAAATGAACATGTCGATACAGGCGCATTCGATGACCCACCAAGTCTGGAGTGCTGAGTTGAGTGGAGAAACGATCCTGACATCTCAACGTGACCTGGAGCCCTTGCTGCTCAAGTTGTCCCAGTTGAATGTGTCTGTACCCTTTCCCAGCATATCTAGTAATGTGGTCCGCTAAGAAGGTGTGAGCGGGTGTGAGGAATGACTCAAGACTCTACGTCTAGTCAGAGAAGGTTTTATTTTGGTAAAGTCTCGTTTAGTGGGCGCAGCCAGATTGTTCCAACGGATATGGGGAATTTAGTCTATGGGTGAACGAGTCTCTGCTCTCCGTCGAGGGAGCGTGGCGCCGGGGTCTGTCCCTTGTGATGTTTCGTCCTTCGGGCAGGGGTGACGCTGTAGTGGACTCCGATGCGCCAGCGACCCAAAAGAAAACAGAAGCAAAGGTGGCGGTCAGAAAACAAGTTCTAATGATTCTCCCATGGGGACGGGGAAGTGAGGACAACACTCTGGTGCTCAGGTGCGCTTTTAGGCTACGGCCGCAGTGCAATGGGACCAGTGCAAGTGAGGAAGGGAATAGCACAGAGACACACGAGTCGGCGAGTGGCGTTAGCTTAACTTTCCGCCCTCTCCCGCCTCCCGACCCAGCCCGTGAAACGGTCACGCACCTGGGATAGCCACGCTCCTCCGTGGGCGCGGCTCGGCGATACGTGGTTGCGGAGTCCTCCTGTCTCCGACTTCTCTCCTCTTGACCTCCGTCCTCGGTCCTCAAGGCGACCTCGTTCTCCGCTATCTCTATCTCCGTCTCCCAACTCCTTCTCACGTCTTTCCTTCTCCAGGTATCCCGCTCCGGTGTTCGTACACACCCCCAACTGTTCTTGGCCGTATTTTATTGGTTGTGGGCCCAGGGTGTCATCACAGTGGGCGGGGTAGTCCGAGAGTTCGTCCCAGTTAAAGGGGAAGGCATCTGCTGTGGTCGGAGCCCCGGCTCCCGCAGCTGTCCATGCGTTTTCCTGTGGATTATAAAGCAGAGGGCCCGTGAAATCCCGAGCCTCCCACCACTCAGTCCCGTGCCGACAATCCTCCCCGTTCTCCTTGTTACAGAAGGCAAGCCTGAATTTACAATCCATGCTATCTGTTCTGTTAACTGAACAGAGAGCCCCCAGGGGATCCTGCCGGTCTGCCTGCATAAAGCTTACTCTATACCTGTCTGTGCTATTTCAGCCCTGACCAGCACATTCTGAAATGCTGTTATGATACGACATATTATTAGATCCGTTTTTACAAGTGTCTCTATTTCCTTCACTGTCATGCCTCTATTGATCCATATTGTCTGTTTTCGTCTCTCTTGCTGTGATTTGGGGTATCAAAGTTGACCTGCATGGGTTATGATTTTTCAACTCTTTTAGGGTTAGTCTCTTGAAAGGTTCCACTTCAGCATGTACCATCAAAACATATTGCAAGTTACTTTGGAGTTTCGTGACTTTTTTATGCAGAAACTCTGCATTTGCCTTTGTTCGTCTATATCATCAAGGAACTCCTCAGTGACTGACAATATCTTTTACAATGCATGGCAGAGGGTACTTTATAACTTTCATAATTCTGTGGTCCATGTTCTATATTAATTTTATCCAAGGATTTGGTTTTCCCATTTCTGTACATGTCATATCTTAATATTATACACTCTTTAGATACCGATACCCTAATGTTGCTATCCGTTGCTATTCATTAGTTTTAGGACTACTATATATTGTATGGTCAATAAAGCACTATCTATCTCATTTCTGTTTCTTTTGGTCACCATTCGACTAAAAAATGAAGTTGTACATCTTAAGTCTCTAGTCCTGTTCGATGCTTCTTGACCACCTTGTTTTGGCTATAATATTTGACTTCTAGCTACTCTTGGTATTTTCCTTTCTCATATGTAGATCTTGATCACCTTCTGCATCAGCTTCCTGAGCACCCCCTCTTGTATCACTGAGGCATCTTGGAAATAATGTTGTCTTGACTCCCACAATCCTCTTTAATCACCAAAATGCATGTGCATGATTTACAGTTGAAGTTCTTTTTTAGCAGCTTGGATTAACTGTGGATCACTCGTACCATAGGCCTTGTAAGAGGAGCTGGAGAACAGGGGGTGCTGCAGTGCCCCTAAGATAACTATCTGGAGTTCAGAAGCTCAATGTGCTAAAAGGATGCCTTTAAAGTTTATTAGGTCTTGCCTGGCGAAAGCAGCGCATGCGCTGCCCTCGCTATTGCGAGTACCTTTTTGGAATCGATTCTGCCGAGGGCTTTCGTGCACGCGTCTGCATGGACAAACATGGCTGCTGTTGCCATTTGTCCATAGCAGACCGCATGCGCGTGTCCGTCGGACTGTGGACAGTCCGACGCCAACTTGCAAAACTTTCGTTGTCATAGCAACGAAAATGCCGCTTTGCGTGTGCTCTTAATTAGGTTGGCCTTTGCACGATTGCTTCACTTTCCGGTTGCTATAAACAATGTCTCCCCACAGGACAAAGAAGAGCGGGATGGTTTGCTAGCTGTCAATGGGCGCGGTTTCTCAGTCTCTGAAAAAGCAGCATTAAAAAACAGACGTTACTGATTTTCAACACAGGAAGGAAGGCAGGAAACTCGCAACGTTCTGCGTTCCACTGCCATGGAAACAAAGTCAACTTTTTCAGGTCTGTTAAAAAGCACTTTGCGGCAAGATAAATTCCCTTCAAGCAAGAGGCACTTCACACCCACTTATAGCCCGGGTGGGCTGCTGATCTGCTGGGGATTAAATGGGATGTCTTGTGACGTTCAAGAACACTGACCCCATCTCGTTAACAATAGGCGAGCACGAAGTCCTATCAATATGTTTTTTTCCATGTCAGGTATTTTGTCAAACAGTGATCCAGATTTAGGCGTGTGCGTTAGGTTTCCTTCGCTGCTGTCAAACACCCTGTCAGCCACCTGTACTCGGATGCGGCTCCTGACGGACAGGCCGGATGGCGCCAAAGTGCTTCTCAGAGGTCCCGGGGACGGAGAAGGAGTGGGTGGCGGGGGAGGAGGGGTGGAGAGGGGGGCTGCCGCAGGTTCTTGGCGATTCATCTTTTTATTTTGATTTATTTAAGGCATTTTTATATAGTGCAGACTTTACCCAAAGGTGTCAGAGCGCTTTCCAGTATTACAAAGTATGATGCATAAGGAGGTTTACATACTTGCACGTTACAAAATACAATCGGGATAGTTGAGAAAGTAAAATAAAAGGTGGCAGTCACTTTCACGGCCGCTTGTAGGTGAGTGAATTGTCAGCAGGTTGTACGTGCGTTGTATGAGAAAGGGCTGGCTTTAATTTGAACACCAGCATTTGTTGAAAATCGAGTCATATGAGTCAGGCTCTGCAACACTGATTGGTGTTGACGCGTGCGCAGTACTAATAGACTGCGAGCTCAGTTCAGCCACAAAGTAGATCAGCAGGAGCACAACATCCTCCTTTATAGATGGAAAATAAGTGGCCATTTTGAATAGTAAACTTAAGTGGTTAAACAATGAGACTAGTGATATTCTAATTGAAATACACTTTATGTTTTTGGATATGATTGATGTATTTGTCTTCGAGGGAATATATACGTGTAGTGGGGTTAAACTATAACGCAAATTTGTTATTTTTTTTTAATGAACTGAAGTAGTATAATATAGTAATTCTAAGATTCTTATAAATCTTATTGAAAAATTATATAAGCGGATATGCCGAGGATTTAGTAATAGGCAAGAAAGTAAATGCTATTCCAATATGGAGGCTGCTTCTTCGTAAGTTGATACTTGCTTGTTGTCCTCTATCTATTTCCACACGGTAGCAGCCTGGTTCTCTGGTATTTCACATTCACTACTGGTGAGAAGATGACGGCGGAGCACGGTTACAGCTTCTCTCTGACCACTTTCAGGTAAGCACAGTGATGCTGTAGCCAGTGTCATGGGCATGGGGAGAGTAAGTGGGCAGCTTACCTGCGCCTGAACTATACAGCTAACACTGCTGCGCTGAGACATGTACAAACAGTTTATGGCCTCATCTGGGATACTGCAGAGTCACGACCCATTCCAACCTTCTTGCCATCACCAATCCTCGGAGGATAATAGAAACTTTCTAAGTGCAGGGGATGGCGTAGCCATTGATGAGAGCACTGGGGTCACCTCTTTGCTCACAATTGTTGTTTCGTAAGTGAAGACTGATATCACCGAAGAGCAGTGGCATTGTGTCTGTCAACTGGGTACCCGGTTTCCCGTTTACCTATTTTTTTACACATTTTGGTGTACTTATGTTTTGCCTGTTTCCCACAGCACATTAATGTATTGAATTAGGCTTCACGTTTAATCCTACTTTATTTAAACAATCCAGTTCATCAACGCGAGAACAGTGTAGTGCAACTGTGATTAAAATTAATACATTGAATAACAAGCATTAAAAATGCAATAGGTCTCGCCTTTCAATAAGTTAAAGCCATTTGCTTTGCTATACAATACCATTAGCAAAGCAAATGGCTTTAACTTAATCAAAGGCGAGACCTATTGCATTTTCAATGCTTGTTCTATCTTGTCACAAAGTCAAATGTCAGCCTACATCTTATGTCAAATCGATGCTTATTCTTTTAACATGGAGATTGAAGTTTATTTGCACTTCTCTGCTTGCAGTCAGAAGATTTTTAATGTGAACTATGTGACAGTCTTACTGGGACACTGGAAGTGTGAAAGAAAAGGCAGTAGGGTGTTATTTTTTTTCCTAACACTTAGCAAAACATAAATGCATATAAACTTTACTTTTCTAATATTTAAAAATATAGCCACAGTTCTGAAAGCTCAAATGAAGTACTTTCGTATGCAATTCTGAATGGTGACAGCAACAAAGATTTTAATCGGATCAAAACAAAGAAATATACTTTAGATCTGTGATGAGCAAATGACAAATACTTGCTGAAAACCTGATTTCCACACATTATCGTGTGTGTGTGCGCTATATAGTCTAATCAGTAAAACTGCATGCTTGTACAAAATTTGTGGTCATTTCAATGTAAACTGTGCCGTCTGTAAATGACAGTGCGCTACTACACCCTGTTTAGTAACATTTTTGTGAAGGGGGTGTTGTAAAATGCACCATGGGCTACTTACCACGCACTTACGACTATCCTGCTGAATGGACATGGCTCGTTTGCTACACTTGTGTTTTTTGCGTGATTCCTGGATTTTTCACAATCCCTGTGATTTCAGTGATGTACCATTGACGGCAGCACGCCACCCTGAAAATTGTTCCATCATCACTGACTGACACTGACCAAGAGGTGGATAATGGTGGCAATCTTTCTACCCAGGGGTCTGTCATAGATTTTAAATTGGCGTCAGGTGAACATGCAAATGTATGCTGACAACATCCTCATTCAGGCGGACTCTGGAATGACATGTAGAGCCGGGCAAGCATCCGCAAGTATTTAGAACACATTTAATTGAATTAAAGAAAGCTTCTTTTGCCTGAATAAAGTTAATAAAAAATGAGACCCATACACAGGATGGTGGTGGGACATGCGCATAGGGACACCTTCAGCCACCTTCCAAAAAGCATAAATGTGGAAGATCATCTTTGAACCCCAAACCAATGTCGTCATTGTGAGCCTCAACCTACAGAAGATTATCCTTGGAAGAGGCCCCCCCTCCGCAAACTGACCATCCGGTCGACGTAATGAGCTACATGTGATGGTCAACTTGGACTATTGGCACACAGTTGGTGCTCGTCAAATTATTGGAATTGTGTTGCCAGAATGTGCCTAATACTACAGGAAAATGCCCCCTTCAAGCAAATCGTGAACGCTGGCATGCAGCTCCCAGTGGAGTTGGGCATCACTGCATCATGCACAAATGCCTGCTGCAGCAAGGACCCTTGTTACCTGCTAAAACTGGCAACGAAGAAAATGCCACCCTTGAAGCCCTTCTTGGGTACCTCTCACCTGATCTATCAAACTGCCTTCAAGCAAAAAAAACATGCGGGTGAGTTGCTGGGAATTTAGACTTCCAGACTCCGGAAGGAAGGCACTGAGAGATGAACCAAACTACCTGGGCTTTTGGAGACCCCTGAAAAGGCTGAAAAGCTACTACTCTGTGGCAAGACACGATGGAATATCAGATCTGGATTGACGTCCTGTATCTTGTTGGATTGTAATCACCAAAAGAGTGTGCCACTTTCAGAAACTCCTAAATAATTAAATACATAAATCTCTACGGAAGTGCTCAACCGATTGAAATATCTCATTACTTTCCTGCCCAGCCGTCCTCTCAAAGGCACCTGATCACCACAAAATTATAAATGTTCTCGATTTGTTCATGGTGTTGATTTACCAAAATGCTTGGGGTGGTGAAACTAGCATTACTGACCCTACAGCCCTATTGACATCACAAGATTGGCCTGTTAACCCACCCTTAGCCTCTGAAAATTCTCATATTTGCCGCAAAGGGGCTAGAGGAAGGGCAAAATGTGGATGCTACAGAAAACCTGGCTTTCCAAGCCGTCATGACCCCTTCTCCCCAGGGATAGCAAGGGTAGCGCTAGTCCTACCCTCTGGCTACCAATAATTGACGTTTCTGGACACGTTGCACCGGTTGCCTCCATCATGGCCCAGTCACATGCTTGAAAAGATGTTTTCCAAGAAGCATCATATGTGGCCGCCCAGGCCCTGTAGGAAGACTCTAGAACCGTTCAGGGCGTGGCCAACTTGCATGAGAAGGTAGAGCGTCTCCATCCAAAGCAGTTACCTTTGTCATGGTGCCAGTCCATGTTATTGTGTGGGACAAAGAAGGCTTTTCACTTGTAAACAAAGCGCAGTCAGTTTTCCATCAGGCCTGGCGCAGCCCCTGTTTTCCCTGGTTCCATTGTGGCCGCGAGTGACGAGGCCTGTGAGTACCAACAAGGCGTCCTCTGTGGGCGCGCGGGCACAATGGCAGGCAGGAAATCTCGACACGCCGGACTTTCCTGCTCCGAGGCGCCGTGTTTACCGAGCGAGTACAATACCTGCGTGCAAACCGCGGGGCGAAATGTCAGCCTGAGCACGGGCCCCGCCCCCGGGCTGATGATCTCAGCCTGTTTCTATATTTTGTTCCAACACCTCGGCTTTTGGCCGCTTCAGAGCGCTTTGAAACATCGAAAGCATGCAGCAGCCTAAAGTATACCTTACATGTGGTGACAAAGGAACATGGGGGGGGGGGGGGGGCAAATGCATACTTTCAGGCAAGCACTCTGTGCCTCGTTTGAATGTAAGTGTGTCTGGTTAGATGTAACTTCAGCAGGTCTAAGATTTGTAGGTAAATATTAATGACTCTGGTGTTAAGGAAAGAATCGTCTAGCGGTCAGACCTTTTCAGTACTGGCAACCTGCATCTGGAACAGACTTTCCGGGTCATGAGCATGGAATCAAATTAAGGTGACCAGATTCTGAAAACCAGAAGCCAGCAGATTCCACACACCTCGAATTAGGATACAATTTTGCATTGGCCGAGGAGTAAAGATGGTCTTAACTGACGGTGCTCTCCTTCGTATAAAACTCATACGACAATGCACTAAAGGTAACGGAATGAAACTTTCCCACGTTGTATTATCAGTGGTAATTAAATTATTTTTGGACGAGGACGGCTAATTAGTCCAGCACGGGATCACAAGAAGCTTGCCTCCATCTGTGTTGAGTCGACCACCGTTGAGACCAGAATGTGTGTTCAATTTCCTAAATTTGCTGGGACAGATGGTTAAAAACTGGATGGGCCTGGCAAATCCGGGACACCTGGTCACCCCAGAACAAATGCAACACAAATGCAACCTTGCAACATGATAACAATTCGTCTGTGCTTTTCTACCGTGACTGCTTCATCTGTGGGTACCATGCCACCATCAGTTCGCCATAAGTTGGCAGGGTATGCTCAGACGTGAGTCCCTTGCTCACTTTGCCACTGGATTCAAGCAAGCCTGGCTGAAGACGGCTGAAATGCCAGAAACCGGTCCTAGGAAGCTTGTTTCCGGTCCAGGGAAGGCATGGCTAGGCAGTTCGGGCTGGGCTGTTCCCATGAGGCCCAGGGTCAGACTGATTTGCATATAGCCATGTCTGAACTGGGGTGGCAGAGTGGGCTAAAGAACGGTGATGGATAATGTTTACACTCATGCAAAATTGTTGCTGTGAACGGGGTGTAATTACGTGACGTGTTTTAATAGTGTCATTTTGGGAAATTCCTGTAATAAGAGTAAAGAAAAATTTCCGAAATTACATGAGATTAAGCCAGTATAATGGAAATTATGCCTGGGCCTAATATGAAGATTTACAATTCATCCATGGCTGACTCAGCCAGTTAGTGCTGTCACATCTACACGTGGTGGCTTGGAAATTGAGAGGGTAGGAATGCACAAGAAACATTTGTGTAGGAGCATTCCTACTTGTGTTCAGGTTTCAAGGAGGCCTTCTACGTTGGGCTCATCATTGATCAACTTTCTAGAACGGTATTTCAATAAGGAGGTGGAGCCGGCTACATGCGAAGAAGTGTAGGATGAGCTGCTTTGGCGTTGACTGGGGATACTTTGGGTGTCCAGTGCGCTGCCATTAAAACTATTATTGAATCCTGAAAGGGAATTGAGTCCTGAAAGGGAACAGAGTAGTGCCTGTTGGAATGGCGGAGGACATTACCTGTGCCATCCCGAGGGTACTTCACCTGCCAAATTTAGAGATGACTGGTGACCTAGCGGTCATCTCTGTACGTAGAAAGGAACTGCTGTCATGGCAGTAATTAGGGTGAATGGTGTAATGTCCTTCCTCTTACCGCCTCTACTCTGTTGGCCCTCTGGCAGGAGAATTCAGTTGACGGAGCCAATTGGGTTCTGTCGACCGAATACTTCAGGTCCGCACATCTGCAGACGAGGTAGGCGGGCTGAGGGTTTTGGTGGGCAGGGTGCTTCACCCTGAATGCCAGAGGTGCAACCAGAGCCAAATTTCATTGGGGTTGGGGGGTGGGACGGGAGGGGTTAAAAAAATGTCTGGGGGGGGGGGGCTAATTCTTCCACCAATTGGCAGTTTGGAGATGCAGGGGCTCTTAGAAGGGGTGAAAACAACCATGCTTCATTAACAAGCAAATGGTCTTTATAAAGACCTGTGAAGTACTCGGGTGTGGCTGTGTTTGTGCCCAGGAAGCTGTCTCAGCCCGGGCTGACACACACCACGGTGGCGGGGTGTGGTGGGGGGATGGGAGGAGAGGGCTGAAGCCCTTTAAGCCCAATGGGCGTTGCGGGCCTGCTGAATGCAAAACTGTAAACCAGGCTTTAAATCTTTTAGAACTTTCATCAGATTGCTAAAGGGATTCTGCCTGTCCTGCCCTAGGGTGAAGTAGCGGTTTCCTAGATGGGGCCTGGCCCTAGCCTATGCGTGAGCTATTGGCTTTCTTGATGTTTTTTTGACTCACATTGTGCAGCAGCACGCTGAAAGTAAATAAAATACTAATAAAAAGATCATAGCACTTGTGTTTTTTTTTTTACTTGCAGCTGGTCTGCTGTAAAACATGACTAAAAAAACAGTGGCAAAGACAGGCTTTGTCAATGTGTGTTCTATTTTCGGCCGTGTTTGTAGGCACTAGCTCGCGCTGTTATGAGCTTCAGTGACGCACGCTCGCAGCGTAGACTCTGTGTAATACATGCCTTATGATGCTTGTGCAGTAGTGCTTTGCCGACACGTCCCTGTTTTATGCTCGCCTTGAGACCCGTAAGGGTGAGTAGTTCGCGCTTTGCAAATACGGATTTACATTTATGTGTTCCCTTCCACACACCAGTGCACGCTTCCTCCACACACAGGGAACAGGCCCCACGCCCACTTAGAACCGAGAGAGCAACAGTGGTGCGACATTCAGCCACATACGTAATTAACCGACAGCGGACTCAGGGCGGCAGTGCAAGCTTAAAATGCACACAGATGGTAGCATGGCCAGAAACCGAATTTCAGGATGTCCTCACTCGAGGACCGTGCACAAGCATCTACCTTTCTTCACTGCAAATACAGTACGGCAGCCAGCAGTGCCACCTTCCCTCACACAGAAAAGGTAAGCACACATGCCACAGCCACGTAAATTAATCCCCCAGACACATGCACACAGACAGTACATCGTAAGTGCAAGTTTCACTCCATAAGGGAGAGCACGGCAGCCGCAGCGCACAATCCGCCATCTAAGGAGCAAACATTACACTCATTCTCACACATAACAGGCACAGCAGACGTCACAGTAGTGGAAGCTTCCCTTACACATAGAGCCGAGGCAGCACCAGAAGGAACCTCATACACAGGACAGGGGCATCACAGGTGGCTGAAGTGCAGGTATTATTAATATTTATAACCATCATCAAGCGCATAGTAACCCTTAGGCATCCCAGCGCTAGCAGCAGAACAGGGGTGGGGGGGGAGGTTTGATGGCTCACAAAATGGTATTCTGGAGCAGTCAGGTTTTGAGGTGCTTTCGGAACGGGAGCTGGTGAGTTTCTGAGCGTAAGTGCAGGGGAAGGGTATTCCAAAGTCTGGCTATATTGTAGGAAAAGGAACTGCCACACTCCTCATCCTTCGGATTTTAGGGATGGCGGCTAAACTCAGATTAGCAGAGCAGAGGAGTTTCCTGGGACGGTAAAAAGTGATAAGGGCGCCATTAATAGAAGGGCCTTTTCCCCCAGAGGGATTTAAATTTCATTCTTTCCAGGATGGGCAGCCAGTGTAAGGTCGTCAGACCTGGCTTAGCCAAGTGAGTTTTAGGAATGCCAAGCAGCAGCCGAGCGGCACAGTTCTGAACAACTTGAAGTTTCTTTGTTGTGGATTTAGGTGCTCCCAGATACATGGAGTTACCCCAGTCCAGGCGGGAGAGAACCAGGGCCTGGACCATAATTCTCCTGGCCCCCACAGGAAGGAGGGGTAGAACTTTCTGCAGCAATTTAAGAATCCCATAGCAGGCTCCTGTCACTTCCACTGCTTATTGGTCAAATTTGAGGGATTTGTCGTGCCAAACGCCTAGGCTTTTAATTTAAACTTGGACTTGGGGGTCGGTGTAGGTCCAAGACCGGTTGGCCATGCCTGTTTGAGGTCAATGTAAGGCGAGATCCCCAGGAGCATTGTTTCGTTTTTTGTCTCAATTGAGCCCGAGACATGAGTGTTGCATCCATGTTGCTACCTTCTCTAGACAAGATTCCAGATCCGAGGGAGAATTCTGAGGATGGTTAAGGGATACTACCAACTGAGTATCATCCGCAAATGTGACAATTTTAATCCCATATGGCAAGATAATATCAGCAGGCGGTCTCATGTACACGTTAAATAGAGTAGGGCTTAGAGACGAGCCTTGAGGTACCCCACAACTTGAAGTTGTTTCTCCCGCAAAGACCTGGAATGTTCTACCATTTAGGTAGGATCGAAGCCAGGTTTGGCTCCACATGACACACCGGCAGTCCTAAGTCTATTAAGGAGAATGTCAAAGTTATCCATATCAAATGTGGAGCTAAGGTCAAGGAGGATGATGGCTACTGCTCCTCCTTGGCAAATTATTTTTTTCGATTCTTCGACTACGGAAAGGAGTGCGGTATCTGTTCCATGTTGAGGACAAAAACCGGTCTGAGAGTAATGCAGGAGACTATGGTTTTCTAAGAAGTTAGAAAGAATCGAATTGATATACTTTTCCAAGACTATATAGACTGGCAGCAGGGAAATAGGATGATAGTCATCAAGACCTCGGGGTTTAAGCTTGGCTTTTTCAATAAAGCTTTCACCATGGCATGTTTCCAAGGAGATGGAACTTGGCCAGTGGTGATAGAGATTTATCACGTCCAGTATAACAGGAAGCACAACATCTTTAATTTTGTGCAAGAAGTGAGGAGGAACCGTGTCGAAGGGGGAACCCGACTTTATTTGAATACAAATTCCTGATAAAGTATCCAGGTCCAAGATTGGAAATTCCTCCAGTGCTTAATGTGGTCTGGGGGCCTATTCATGACTGTAAGGTTGCTGGGACATGGAGAACCAGGAAACGCGTTGTATATATCTTGAATGTTTCCATGGAAGTATTCCGCAAGTTCTTTGCAGCGATCAGAGGATACAGGCATCAGTGGTGGAAGGCTTCCTTCACAGAAACACAGGTGCAGTTAAGTCAGCGGTGCACAAACAGAGCGGGTAATGTATAGGCTGCAGCCTGGCTTTTTCTCCCCCTGTAGCTCCAGTTGTGTTGAACAGCTCACGCAGCATCAGAGCACCTTCACTCACACACAGCTTGGGTTCGCTCTCAGGCTGCCCTGTTTCTACTGGCCATGTTCCAGGCTTTTAGGTGGGAATCTGATGTTTCACAACTTCGCCAGCTCTGCCAGGCATTGGTGCTCCCGCCGAGACCCACTGCTGGAAGACAACAATGCACGCTCTTGTGTGCCCTTGTCCAGCGGTTTACAGAAAACTGCATGCAAGGTAGGGCAGTGCCCACACAGTCTGTAATACCTGACCAGTGAGGAAGACATTTTGTTGATGAAATTACTTATTCCTGGCATTTAAAACTGTGTCGTTTACTCTTGTTGGTAGCGTGGACTTGCGGGGGAGGGAGGGGGGGGGTAGATTGAGTGACAGCAGGTGCCTGTGGGGGAGTATAGCAGCCGAATACTTGGCGGAGTTAAGCCCAAGGTTCTGTGAGCAGGTCCGACCCGGCCAGATGCGGCGTGACCTGACGTTTGAGCCGGATGGCCAGAAGGAAAGACCCAGCACTGAGCCCATGCCCCAGACTACAGAACCGTGGCCAAGCCACTCCTTTATCGATCAACCAGCACTGGACACCCTGGTGGCCCCCATGACACGAAAAGGAGAGCACAAATCCTGAAACAAGTAGGTGGCGACTAATTATAAAAGCCAAATGAAGTCTCTAAGTAACAAAGAGCTGTCGCAGCTTGCCGTTATCAATCACAGTGAAGGTACAAACTCTGCAATGTGTGTTACATATGCATGTAAATGTGTGATTTACAATATGTTTTCATATAAAATCCACCTGACTGGCATGAAAGGGTGCCCGGATAACATGCTACAGTATCGTAACACATGTATGTCTACCTTCCCCTCACTGCAGAGCAGTGAAGGGTGTAATACACAAGTCTTCAATAAAAACAGATGCATACATCTATACACATTCATTCATACCCGCCATGCAATAAAACCACAAACTGAGCAGAGCGCATATTACATTAACAAGCTGTGTGCGCGTTCCATTTGGAACTCCAGTTAATATCTGCGGTGACTTGTGATGAATTCACTTATTTCTGATATATTATATTGATCGTGCAATGAGGCGCGAGTGCAAGGTTCAATGCAGGGAGGCCAGAGGTTTGTGAATGTTTGTTAGTGACCTGTTAGTGGCTTGGCTACTTGATCACTATGCAAAGCAACTGTAACGAGCTCTTACCATCAAATGTAAATGTGAAAAGTAAGTATAAATATATTATAACTATTGTAAATCACATATTTAAAAGTAGTTGATCATATACATGACAAAAATGACAACGTCTTAAAACAAAGAGGAGATGCTTTTGGTTGGTGCATTTAGAGAAGTCAGTTTCATCAAGTAAAACATCTTTAGCATCTAGTGTCCTCTTGCTTGGGTGCTGTCTGGTGAGCGAGAGGTGGCATGCAGCTGTAGCCACATGTGAGTCTGACACCTCCACGCCACTTTAGATACATCGACCGCTCTAGCACGTTGCCCTTCTGCAGTGCCTAACTTGTAAATATATAAGCGCCGGGTCCCTCTTAAGGAGGCCACTGCAGCTTGCACCACCCATTACCCCTGCTACTAAACATCTTACACCTAAAAGTGTGTAATTTTAGAGTTTTCCAGGCACCCAAAGCTATAAGCATGGCTTGGGCAACAGGTATTGGTAATTTTTCATGTATATTGAATTAATAAACTACTGTTTTGTGCTGATCTCTAAATTTGACAAACCGTGACAACATGTGGCAGACTGTCATAAGTACCAGTGCTGACAATTAAGTGCCAATGCCGAGCATTGGAAACCAGCGGGTCAAATTAGGAACAGCCCTTCTGTAACCAGCAGGCGCCAAGCGATACATCAGCCTAGGGCAGGGCCAATGAGTAAAGAGTGTGAAAGTTCCTGTGCCTGACCTTCAGGCTCCTAACATAAATTACTGGTGGTGCCTGTGCCACACAAGCAGTCATACATGACTTAATAGCTCGGCAGTTGCACTGGGTATGAACATGGTTGCCAAATGCCCCAAAGTGTCTCCGGCTCACTTGTCATGCTAGTATGGGGAAGTTAGAGAACATAAAATTCTGAGCTTTTGTGCATATCAACATTTTAATCCTAGATTTTTGTTTTACGAGCTTAGGGCAAAGGGTGAGCCTCTGGCGTGCAAAGCCTCCAGGGCCCAATAAAATGTACTAAAGGCTGGAACCCCTATGCCCTCCCATTGGAATAAAGGTTGTTGAATGTTCTGAAGGATATGGCTACATTATGATCTAGTAAAGCTTTTTTGTTTTCGAGGGTTCATGTTCTTGGAGTGAGAACCCCAGACCTATTTGTAAGACCAGGGGTCATATTACAGTAAGTGCCCCCAGGGGAGCAGTGGGCATGTGTGCCTGCTTTCTTGCACCCCTGGTACACTTCGGCGTTTCAGAAGTGGCTGCAGATACTTGTACGGCCCGTCCCTTAAAATGGATAGCTTCGGCGTTACATGTGCTCTGGCAAGATTTCAAGCAGTCGTTACCTCACTTGTATAGAAACATGACCCATGCCAATTTGTGGCTGTGTTACCAGTAGAACATTGATTGTGACCCGGTTTGATTTTGGTGCACCCAGTTAAAGGTGCGCGGGTGGACAAACCAGGACAATATCCAGGCCAATGCTTTCATTACATTGATGAACACCTGAAAAGGACCGTCACGCAGGTCCTCGTCACCAGCAGGTTGGACTACGGGAACACACTTTATGTAGGAGTCCATGCACACCTCCTGAAGAGACTTCAGACTGTGCAAACTCAAGACTTCTCCTTGACCTTCCCAGATGGACACGTCGCACCTCGCCTCAAGAACCTACACCGGCTCCGATGCAGAAAAGATGGCATTTCAGAATCTTGACCCACGCATTCAAGCCCTGCACAATGAAGGACCAGCATACATCAACAAGCGCATGATCTTCCATCAACTAACAAGACGCCTACAATCCACCTCCCTTTTGCTCGCAGTCAACTCGAAGATCTACCAAGGCAACAGTGGAGGACGCTCCTTCTCATACCTGGCGACCGAAGCTTGGAACAACCATCCCCTGGACCTCAGGATCACCCCATTGCTCTGGCAATTCAGGAAATGACTCAAGACCTGGCTGTTCGAATGAACAAATCACCTCGAAGCAGTTAGCAACTCCAGCGCCTTGAGACCCTCATGGGTGATATGCAGCACTTTATAAATGGTTGACTGATTATTGGCACTGAGAGGGAGTGGGTTAGGGATTGAAGTATAAGAGTTATCAAAAGAATCCACAACTTGACACACTGTCAGAATTCTGTGACAGCAAACATGCTTTTGTGCCCATCAGAAAATTGAGTACCCAGTAGGACTGCTCATTATCTGAGCATCCCAATCCAAGTCTTTTTCATATGATGTCAGTTCCTGTTAGAACCACATAAAAGAAGGGAATTCTGGGTAAAGTATTTGCCACTATATAAACGTTCCCTTTTTGTTTGGCACATTCTTCATCCCATTTCTTTCATTTTTGTCCAGGCCCTTCTCCTTAATGCTTCTCAGGAGATGTTTTGGTGCTTTGGTAAACTCCTTATTGCTAATTTTCATCTTCAATAATGATTCATAAAATTGCCAAGGAAGTGGTTAGGAGGGTTCCCTCTTATTTTGGAATCTCTTAAGGAGACACTTGACACGTTTCATGTATTCTGTCATGTATTCTGCTCGGTGCTGGCTTGCACCCGGAGTAAGGAGAGGAGCTGTCCTCTGTTCTGGCAGTCTAGAAAGTGACTGAACAGAAGGTCCTAGCGTCAGTCTTCAAAATAAACTTAAGAAAAAAACTTGTACCATCGGAGAATGCGTACCACAGTATCCAAAGTAAATCCCGTGCCATTACAAAAGAGCATCACTTACAAATTGTCAGGAAACCTCATACCACTTCCAGAAACTAAAGCGACATCAGAATTAATGCCTTTATTTACCGAGGCGGTCCCATTTGATATTGACGCGCTGTTAATTAGCGATCAGTTGCTGCTCAAATATTCCAGTGAGCTTCTGGCAATAGCAAGATGCTGATCAGTATACTAGGGCGCTGCCAGGACATCCGCATGCTGCTTGAATATGCCACAGTGCTCACAAATTAAGGCCCTGCTTGATAAGCTGGGATGTTGGCAGTAAAATTAGTATTGTGCTGAAAAGACCAGGAAGTGCTTCTTACTGTGAAAATAATGTTTTTTAATTCACCAGGAACCCACTGACAATACCAGGACATCGCTCAGTGTGCCAGGGTGATGCCAGTAACGCCAGGATGCTGCTCACTGTGCTGCGGTGCTGCTCAAACATGCCAGATATGCCACTGGGATGCTCAGATATGCCATGGCTGTGCTTAAAAGTGCTGCTAGTAGTGCAATAAGATGGAACAGGTTTCTCCAAGTCTGCTCTGACGGGCCGGATCCATGCCAGATTTTAAGGTAACTACATCTATCTGAATGGGGATATGCTAAAAATCTGGCATGGATCGGCCCTTCAGGACTGACTTTGGTGAACTCGTAGAAAGAGTAATAACTATAAGTGCTGCTCAATATGATTAGAGTAATACACTATAAGTGCTGCTCAATCTGATTATGGTACAAGATTCCAGTTTGCTGCTATTTTAATTAGCATGATACCAGTAGCAGGGAAGCATTAGTCAAAAGGCAGGACAGCTACTAGAACCACGAAGACGTTGCCAGTAAGCGCTTAGTGTTTCATTTGTCGTATCCTGCTGAATGTGCCTGGACACTAACTCTGATCGGCTGCTCCCCAGTGTTGCCCTTGATGGGGAAGGATAACATGGCTACCATTACTGCTATTCCACAGCGTGACTTTCCTCTGAAGTTTGCTGTGATTTGATGGTCACTAGTTTTAGTCGGTAGCATTGTTCCTCTGCTCTCACTGCGTCCTGCTGCAGAATTTGCTACTGTGGTCACTCCTCAATCTAGCAACTGGAGCCATGTGTCAGTAGAGCATGGCAGTTCAGCTCCTGGTTGCACCACTTGGGCAGAAAAGCAGCCTTCATTCTGTGGCCTGGTCCCAAAAGTGTCTGTTCTAGCTGCCCAGAAATGATTAGAGCCTGCTGTGTGCGGAGGGGGAGACTGGCTATCAGATTCAGTCTTATCACATTTAATTCACTTGTGCCTCTCTTCTTCAGTAAGTTAAATCTATTGCTGTATCCATTTAAATTGAATTAATGCGAGTGTTGAGGGAGGTGGCCTGCCAGTAGCAATGGCCCAGTGGCACTTGTTTCTGACAGTCACAACAGGCTGTTCCAGAGAGACGATATTTTACTGATAAGGATTTATCACTGCTGGACTCAAAGCAAGCCTTCAGAACTGTCAGTGGCAGTCAGGATCCGCATGTCTCAGACAGTGGAGCAATGCTCATTTCATTTCATTCCCGCATCGGACTCCGCTTAGATGCCTGCGGAGAGTTGTGTGGGAGAGTAGGGCGGCTTCACTGCTGCCCTTGGCAGAGTTCACGGGGTAGCTTTCATTAGTCTCTCATCCAGGGGGGAGGATAACTCTCTTCCCAGGTGGAAAAGGGAAGATTTGCTTCTGCTAATCTCTCAGTGGAGAATATTAAGTAGCTTCCTTCACTCTCTCCTTGGTGGAAGGGGGTAATTGGCTTCCACTGCCCTCTTCTGAAGAGTACCATATCTTTGAGGTGGAAAGAGGGGGTGATTGGCTTCCACTACGCAGTCCTCAATGAGGACAGATCAGCTGCAGCATTTCCTCAAAATTGATAAGTGGGGAGAACAACACCTCAATGAGGACAGATCAGCTGCAGCATTTCCTCAAAATTGATAAGTGGGGAGAACAACATGACGTCCAGGGCTCTCTTCTAGGAAGGAGAGGGGAGGCCAGTCTCTAGGACCCACTCTCCTCAATGGTAAAGAATAACATATCTTCTACAGCTCGTCACCAGATGGGGAGGGTAGGGTGGCTTCAACTATTTTCTTCAGGGTGGTGTGGTGTAAGGTAGCTTTACAATTGCAGTGTGAGGATCTTGAAACAACAACTGTAGAGTCAGGCTCTTCAATGAGCAAGTTTGTGACATAAGAAAAGGCAGGTGTAAAGAGTTTGAGCAACAGACAGATTGTCTGTTCATGTATCCTAGACTCATACACAATCAAAGGTGTTGGTTGGACTGGGAGAGACCGCATTAGGAGCTCAAATTGCCATTGAGGACTTACGCTCCCACCATCCATCACCATTCATAGACGCCCTGAGACATTTTAAGGCATGGGCAAAGTCCGCAGTTCTCCTGGGTCCCACCTTGCAGGGAGTCTCCTGACAACGTGGTTGACAGTCAAATTTCCACCATGAAAATAATTTGCATACAAATAGTGTGCAGAAATACTGCACTCCTCTTTTCAGTTTGTGGCCGTGCTTAACATAAATGTAGTGTGGCCAGCCCGATCCAGTACTTTATACTCGGACAATTAGAAAACACAGTTGGGTCACACTACATCTTACCTTTCTGTATTTGCCTCTCTCCCTACCTACATGTACATCTCTATGTACCAACACCCTCTCTCGCTATGTCAGCTCTCTCTACCTTGCCTATTCCTCCTTTCTCTCAATATACCTCTCTCCACACCACCTGTCTCTCTTGACCTTACATCTTTCTACCACACTCTGCCCATTGCTACATCTCTTCTTTTCTAACCTTCTCCGAGCTTATCCCTCACAGTTGTTTCTATCTCGCATACACAATCAATTTTCCCTCTCTTGAAAGTGCAACTCTCTCCCTACCTCATCTCTCTATAGCTCTCACTCATCCCTCTGTCTTACCTCTCTCTACCTTTTCCTCATCTCTACCTCACCACTGTCCCTTATCTCCTTGTATCTCTTGTCTCTTTATATCCTGCTCTTTACCTGCTATTTACCCTCACAATTTACATCACCATTCATTTGCTAACTTTTTCTCTTCCTCGCTTCTTTCTTTTTACCTGTGCTACCTCTAACTCACCTCTCAATACGTTTTCCTTTTCTTTCTGCCTCAATTACTCCTATAGCACTTTATATTAACCTCTTTTATGTTTCTCGGCTCCTCTTTCTCCATTTCATCTCAGCCCTCTATCTCACCTCTCTCTCTCTACCTCTCTTTACACATCTCTTCCTCACCTCTCAGATTATACCGTTATCATCACCTTATACCGCTCTGCCTCACCCTTTTTTTGTGCCCTGCTTCTACAACAATCTCACTGCTATCTCAAATTCAGCTATGTCTTTCTGCTTTACCTCTTTTTGCTTTGCACTTTATTTCTCTTTCTTCATTTGGCTACTTTCTCTCTACCTTTCTCTCTGCCTCAGTTATCTTTAACTGATCGGTCTTTCTTTACCTTTTCCTAACCCCCACCACACATCTCTCTCTCTCTCTCTCTTCGTTGCAACTTTATCTCGTTACCACAAATCATAATACCTTTCTTCCTTTATTTCTCTCTGCCTTTATTTGTATTTAACTCACCTCTCTTCCTATCTCACTCCCCAGTGCATCCCATTAGTTTCTCTCTTCGGAATTCTTAATTCCTATCTTTAGCCATGGCAACCTGTATAACTCTCCCAAAAACATTATCTCACCCTCTCTCTCTATTTTTATACCTACTTTTTCCTCTTTCTAATTCTCCTTTTCTCTACTTCTGGGTACTCCACCTTTTTCCCTTTTCACTTACTTCTCCCCCCGCCTCATCTATCTCGCCACCTTATCTCTGCCTACCTTCTCTCACTATTTCTCACGCCATACTGTTCTCTTTACCTCTTTGTCCTTCTCCTGACCCCTCCAATTTCTGTCACTCACCAGACTCAAAATTAACAGTTTAGCCAGAGATGTGCGCACTTATAAAGAGAAGAGTAACAGGGAAAAAGAAATGGAGACAAAATGATCTAATAATGGAATGGTGAAAATTCTCGGACCAGTCAAATGCGTTTTCACAGTTGCAGCAAGAACGCTAGTACAGAAGGAGTAACAAAGTTATTGTTCTCCTACTTTATATCTTGAGTTGCCATTTTTCTGAATCACATCGCTAGATTCTCATTCTACCAAGAGTTTGTCTCCAGTTGTCTCACGTTGCCAAATGTCTGCATGAAGATCCGCCAAAATATCACCACTCGGCTGATCATTAGATTCTGTTTTCTGGAGAAGTTAAGTACTAATGCTGATTTTATGGACCAAAAGGACTCTTCCTTGAAAATGAATCCTAATTTTGTGCTGGTCTAGCAAAGCCGGTCAAAGACGGGTTCAATGGTGGATAGTCTACAAGCTCAAGCACAGTAGAGGCACCAACTATTTTTCTCCATTTCCCTATGGGAGCCCTCAATTTGAAGGTTCGGAATGGATAGAAATTGTAGGTGAAGTCATTTTTTTTTTCCATGCGGTCCAAAAATGATTTTAGGTAATGTGGTTTGTTCGGCGTGTATGTTTGTGTTAAATACATGGATCTGTGGTGCAACAATGATTTCAACGAGTTAGACTCCAAGGACCACTGTCTCTTAGGTTTCCTAAGCAAGACTTCTCTTCGGCTTTTGATAAACTTGCCAGTATAGCACAGCTACCTAATTTATATTTCTTCCAAAAATTAGTAAGTAGTGTGATGAGAGAGAAAAAGAGAAGTGTTCCTTGGTTAGGCTTTTTTAGGGTTTCTAAAGCAGACCTGGCATATGCCCCATAATGGGTCAAGTAGCTTTTCTGAGTGGTTGCAGAAATTGCCATAAGGTTTAGTTCTAAGTGTATCCTGTGATGATGTGTCAACTAGTGAATACTTTGTGGTGACGAAAACAAACTTTTCAACTCTCCAATTCCATTTGACATCTTAATGATTTAAAAACGTACTTTGCACTTTAGGTTGTTGACTGCCATTTGTAGGTAGTTTTACAGATCGTCCTGGTTGATTTTTTTTAGCTCCATTTATTTTCCATATAAAGTTGACTTTTGTATTTGAGAACACCGTTGTTTTTATCTTTGAGAGATTTATTGGAAGATAGTTGGAGTTATTGTAGTCAGATAGGTTAATAAAAAAATCTATGTTTACCAGTGAAGTGCAGGTAATACAGGAGTTAAGTCATCTAAGTCAGTTAGATTAAAGATGTTGTGGGCCCAATTTTGGTGGGAAAGTATAACTTTTTGCTGGAATTTTGGTAAGTCTTAGATATTGAGACACAACGACTTAAGTGCCAGAAGGCACTCCTGTTTATCTCTGTTGGACTCTGAGATCTTAGATGTCATTCTACTGTAATATTCTAGCCTCACTGGAACTGTGTTGGGTCCAGAGCCAAATATAATTTACCCAGTTGAATATGGCAATAGTGTCCATAAAACATGCAAAAAAAGTAAAAATTGGCACTAGAAATTCCTTTGGTTGCTAGTGATCCAAAGGTGAACATGTTGTCGACTGTTGGAAAAAATGTTGGTTACTTTGAACCAGGTTTCTAGTTAGAAACAGTCTGGTGAAAATGTTCCCCCACAAATCCAGCAATGCTATAAATCTGATTGTGATCTGGTCCGATTTCCTACACGGTTTGTAAATTGACTGAGACTTGAACTCCTCCAAGATAGTTGAAGCCTATCACTTATGTAGATGTTGTCTCGTGGTAAGAGGGCCAAAGCCCATTCTGTTGATGTCTTATTTAAAATATCAATGTGTGTGTTTGTTTGTTTTGTTGTGTTTGTTGGGTTTGGTTTGTTGGGTTTGGTTTGTTGGGTTTGTTTAATGTCTATAGTGCAAGCCTACCCAAAACTGCAGGGGATCTAGATACCTTCCTTGTTATAGTTAAGGTCGAGATACCAGGGTTGAGAGAGAGTTTTTTCCATTGGCTCCGGGAGCGGGGCTGAAAAAGATTTGCCGCTGTTGCTTGTGTAGTTCGACAATATACAAGATTCCAATAATACTCCTTTGAGTCTTGCTTTCCTTGAGTTGTGTGTCCTAGCTCCACTAGGAGTAAGAGGATGCCATTATGTCACCTGGAGAGTTGGTCTGATGCCAGAGGCTAAGCAGGGAAGTCACGTGTGCCAGCTAAAGTATCCTGTAGATGCGTACTTGAAACCAGTAACTTGTATAACTTATTTTTAGGAAAGTAATTTTATGTTTAGTTATAAGCGTGAGAATTGCCTCAGTTTCATTTTTAGGCTTGGTGACTGGTACACAGAGTAGATTCTTGACAAATAATTTGTGTTAAAATGTTGCAAGTTAAAAACACATCTAGCTCGAAGGGCAAAAAGAAATGGCTTTACCAATTTTTGTTCAAGTTTTCTTTTGGTATTATGTGGCAGGTGGAAACCAGGCAGCGTGAATTTTCAACCGTTTCCCCATTTCTGAATATTTTAATACATAATTACATTTTCTGTGGCATTATGAGGCCTTGAATTAGCTAAAATGCGTAATGAATTCAAATTTGTTCCAGACATGGGGCCTCAAAACAGTTCTTGCTCAAGGGCCCTAAAACGTCTTATGATGTCAACGCAGAAACTAAGATCTAAGCAAAAGCAGGTGATTCTATTCACAATTTGTGTGCATGTTGTTCTGATTTTGGATTTGTACCTGATTGTTGTGGGCAGCAGAGTTACATACTGGGATATATTTGTGAAAATTGTGAATTTTGCATTATCTGAAATTCACGACAAGCTTTTGTGTTACACAATTTTTCATTATTTTTGCCTTGTGGGAACCTGGGCTAAGGAGAAAGCGTCTCCCCAAGAGACACTTTCTGCTTGAATCGGTCTACTGCCTATATCTTGCATAGGATGTGTACAGAAGGTATGCCTATGCATGTAAATTTAATGCAAGGTACCAACAAACTACCTTTCATGCCCTTTGCATAATTTCATGTGGTTTGTGTGAAATTTCACACGAAAAATCACAATATTACACTCGTAGACGTCCTAAGATGCTAATAGTGTACTGTATAAAAAATGCATATATTTATGTATGCATATGCGTGGGTCTAAATACAAATATCTAACAGAGTTAGTGATAGTGGTTCTGTAGTTATAGATATGTTGCTTAGCCCATATTAAAGTTATTTTTATGATATCTACTTTGGCACCAGTTGACCAGTCTGAATCTTTTTCAAAAATATTTTTCCAGCTTAGATTTTGTTTGCCTAATTTCAGGCAGATTGGTCAAGGGAGGATAACGTTATAGGGCTGATGTCCCAAAAGCTGACCTTCACCATTATAATCATAGGAGAAATGTTTGCTTAAGTGCACATAACTGTTGCACAGAATTACACCATACGTGGAAGTAGGAAGTGCTCGGTCAACTCTAAATCCTGTTGTAGACTGGTGTAAATCTGAAGGCATGATTAGGTTCACAAACCACTTCGAGAACAGCATTGTCAAACATGAAGTCAAAACTGATTGGCCAAGGACTTTTTTATGAAATAGCACTGGTGGTTCGAGAAATGTAAAGCACCTCAATACCTTTAGGAAAAAGATTTTTAATTGTGGCAACCGCTGTTTGGTTTTTGAATTGGTGATGAAGAAATTTGTGGGTAATGGGAGCAGACTTCAACAGCAGAAGGGATTAAGGCATAGTCCAAAGGATGCTGAAAATGGCTTTATTTCTTGGAAACATTGCCTGGGTTTTAGAACATTTGAGGCACAATTCAAGAACCAAATCCTAGGACGTTAATTTAGTCAATAAGTTGTTGTCCATCATTTCTGCATAGTAAATCCAGTTTAGAAATGGCCAAAATATTGTTAAAAATGATACTATAACAGATTGAAAAAAACAGGGTGGAAAGGCAAAGTCAGGCAGTTGGAAAACTCTATAACAAAACCCCAAATATTCAATTAAAACACCCTTGTTTAAGGATTGATGATTACTGTAAATTAAAAACTTTTTAAAACTGAAAATCGTTATCATTATGGATACAATCAATACTCAAACAGAAAATGCTTAGATGTGGAGAAAGTGGTGGTCCATTGATCCACCCAATAACTAATTAATTAATTAATTAATTGTACCAATTCAATTAAAGATTTTCACTTTTTTGTTTTTTTTTTAAACCGAGCGACTCACACTTTGTTAAAAAAAGGAATTACTCATTAGTATAAAAAGTATAATTAACTGTGTGGTACCTTAGTACAGATGTATAACACAAACACCTTTAGAAAACTCTCACAATCACTGCATGATGCTATCAGTGATGTCATTTGAGATGTATCGGTGATGCCACTGACCATGTCATGAGTTATGTAATATGTGAGGTCATTAGCAGTGCATTGCGGGGGTGTATGTTATAGTTAGCTCAGGTAACTATAACTGCTGAATTTCATTGGTTTTGTACAAGTGAAATGTGCACCTAACTATAAAGTCCCTCTAACCTTTTTTTTTTGTGAGTGAATTTTTAAGTTTTATTAAATTCTATTTCCGAAGTATAGCATCCCTATAACCTTTCTTTTTTTTTCAGTGAAATTTGTAAGGTTTTTACATTTTATTTCCTAATTGTAACTATTAACCTTTGACACTAAGTGTGTGAGTGAGTGTCTCAGTGGGTGTATGAGTGTCTGAGTAGGTTTGTAAGTGGGTGTGAGAGAGTATGAGTGAGGCTGTAAGGGGGTATACAAGTGTTTGAGTGGGTCTGTGATTGGGTTTGTGATAAACTCTGCTCTGCCGGAAGACGTTTGCCACTCCGCACTCTGTTTGGAATGCAGAATTTGGCAAAAACACTACCAGGAGAGTAGATTTTACTGGCACGCTTACCCCTAGACTTCATCCCCCATCCAGTAGTGCGCCAGGAGGCCCCTTTCAAGATTGGTTGAGGAAGGGGCTGGGGCTTCTGACCAGGTTTCAGCAATCCCACTGTGTGGGACTTACTTGTAGCAACAATAGGGTTTCTTGGCTCCCCACGACCCTCACCAGTCAAGGGGACTTCATCCCCCAACCAGTAGTGCACCAGGAGGCCCCTTTGTGGAGTGGTTGAGAAAGTGGGCAGGCCTCCGACAAAGTACGAGCAATATCGCTGTGGGGGACTTACATGTGGGTGCTATTTAGTCCTGTGGAGGTGATGGACCCTGGCGCTCAATGAGCCTTAGGAGGGGACCCTGTGTGCCTCTCATTTTTTTTTTTTTAAATGCCTCTGGGACCTGGCCCACCCAGGAGCTGTATTTAAAATGAGCACTGGAGGCCCACACTTGTGTTTTATTTTATTTCTGCTGCAGATTTTAAAGTGCTTGTTGGCTGCTGTCACGGCCCCTCTGGG
This sequence comes from Triturus cristatus, assembly GCF_964204655.1. Taxonomy (NCBI): domain Eukaryota; kingdom Metazoa; phylum Chordata; class Amphibia; order Caudata; family Salamandridae; genus Triturus; species Triturus cristatus. Next base: position 484,050,810 of record NC_140590.1, on the reverse strand, counting down.
ACCCCATGACCATTGCTAAGGGGTCAGGGTATTCCTACCCAGCCCCCTTGTATTTATTTATTTATATTTTATTTTTGTGAGATTGAGTCCCAAGATTGTTGCTAACACTTCCTGGTTGAAGTGTTGGTAGCCAATCTAATCTCAGCGCTAGATCGGGAGGGTTTGCAAAGGCTAATCATTCCTATATATACAAATTTGGATTGTCATTAATATCTCAAATTACTGAACAGATTTACAACAGTTCACAAAAAGATCGCTTTCTGCACCAAAAGCTACCTTTCTGGCAAATTTGGTGTAATTCTGTCAAGCAGTTTGGGCTGTAGTCGTGTCTAAAATCCCTATAAAAAATTGCATGGGGAAAACTTGTTTTGGGACCCCCTTTTTCTCGGCCCCTACTTGACAAATCACCCTGAAACTTTCAAACTACGAGCTGAACTGACTGTTATACTAGTTTTTTTTTAATTACATGAAGACTCTTCAAACGGCATCCAAGTTATTGGCAAAAAAAAAAACACTTTTCATATGGAAACAAGGTTCTAACTATCGCTACCTACTGGCCCTCGACCAACTCTCAGGAATCCTGATGTGTAGGACTTACAGGAGGTACCATGAGGGCATCTTGGCACCCAAGGTCCCACAGGACTAAAGTGGACTTCATCTCCCAACCAGTAGTGCACCTTGAGCTGCGTTTGCAGAGGGGTGGAGAAAGGGGGTGTGGCCTCTGAAGACCTATGTAATCCCAATGTGTGGGACTTATTGGATATAACAGGAGGGGTAGTTGGTCATTCTTGGGGGGCCATCTACTCCTCCTGTTACCTCCAGTAAGCCCCACACAGCAGGATTGCTGAGAGGTTTTTGTTGTCGACACCCCCTTTATCCACCACTCTGCAACCGCGCCTCCTGGCGCACTACTACTTGGGGGATAAATTTCTCTTCCCTCTCGATGGTTCTTTGGGGCTAACTAGCTCTCCTGTTAGCAATCCAGCTGTGTGGGTGTTACTGGAGGTGAGAGGTCTTCAGAGGCCACACCTCCTTTCTCCACCACTCTGCAAACGGGCCTCCTGGAGCACTGCTCCTTGTGGGATGAAGTCCACTTTTGTCCTAAGGCCCTCAGGAGGCAAGTGGACCTCATCCCCCCTACCAGCAGTGTGCCGAGAGGCACGTTTGCAGAGTGGTGGAGAAAGGACGCGTGGCCTCCAGTAAGTTGCCTGCTTCTTTTTTTTATTTTTATTTCTATTTATTAGGATGCAGAGCCTTGTGCCCCCCCTTCCCTGGACTCTTTTGGCCCTGGGGACCTTCCCCTTTTTAAAATTTGTGTGGCCCCTCTGCGCGCCTATTTTTGACCCCCGGTGACCCCCATCTCCCAGGATTTTATTTAAAAAAATTTAAAAAGGGGAGGGGGTCCGGGCTGCCTTCCTCCCCAGGCTGATATCGACCCTGAGGACACCATACCCCAGGACCTGGCCACTTCATTGGGGAACGCTGGGGGAGCCTGAAGGCCCCCGTGGTCCCTGCCAACTCCCCGCTTCCTGCGGGAGCTGGTATTGCATTGAAACCCAAGGAGATGCCAACATGCAGCTCCCTGGATCTCAAACCAATGTCTGATTCCCAGCCCGCTGTCAAGCGAGCAGGGAAACACATTGGTATGAGATTCAGAAAGCAAGAGCATTTTCTGCTCTCGCTTGCTGAAAGCAGAGTGTTTGCTATGGCTTAGTGGCTTTGGTACTCCCGCCAAGCGATAGCAAACTGCAGTGTCCCGGGGGTGGGCACCTTTGGGCCATGTAGCGCTCCATGAGGGGGCCCAGTGCTGCTCCCCTCCTCTTTAAATTAAACCCCGGGGAGGAGGTGATCCCCAGGGCTGCGGGCGCCACGCGGCCCCTATATTTAATTAAAAAAACATGCCCCAGGGAGGTGGCGGTCCCTGGGGCTGCATGGGGTGCTGTGTGGGCCCTCCATATTTGTGTAATTTAGCACCGGGTAGGTGGCGTCCGAGAGGCTGCGGAGGAGACCATAAGGGCCTCCCCCGCATTCATTTAATTAACTAGCCCTGGGGAGTTTGGGGTCCCTGGGGCTGCGGGGGGCCATGCAGGCCCCTTGTATCAGTTGGAATATATTTGCCCCGGGGAGGTGGTGGTCCCCTGCATTACTATAAGAACTTGCCCCAGGACCTGGCCCACCCGGGGTCCTATATTATACAAGGAGCAGGAGACCGCGCTTCGTGTTTTTTTTTTTTGTTTGTTTTTTATTCGGCAGGAGTCACCTATCTAGTGCGACTCCCGCTGAAATTTAAACAAAAAAATGTTTTTGGGGCCAGAGGCCATGGGGTCGGGGTGTTTCAACCCTGCCCCCTTACTTTTTTACGTATTTTCTTGTAACTCGGTTCAACAGGGTCATAAGATGGCTGCCAACACTTCCTGGTTTGAAGTGTTGGCAGCCAATCAGATCACAGGCACAATATCGGGAGGGGTCTCAGATCATCCGCAGCCTCAGTTGTACATCTTAAAAATCTTTCAATTTCTAAGCAACTACTGAATGGATTAACAACATTTAACAACAAGCATTGGCATAGCCAATAGGTCTCACCTTTGGGACCTTATAAGTGTTTAGCCATGCAACAGTTGCATAACTAAATACTTATAAGGTCCCAAAAGCGAGACCTATTGGCTATGCAAAGCCGCGAAAGTGAAAGTGATCACGATCAAATATCAAAGTGGCCGTGCGGCCACGAAAGTGAAAGTAATGTGGTAAAGCGCGGTGTGCGCGCCCGTGCACATGCACTGTAGCTCTAGGCTGGCCTGGTAGCACTTTTTGGAGCCCTCTCAATAAGTCTCGCCAGACCAGCGCATGCGCTGGGTCAGGCGAGACCTAAAAAAGGGCTCTTTCTGTACACCAACAGACTACCTTTCTGCCAAATTTTGTGTAATTCCGTTCAACAGTCCGGGCTATAGCCCGTCTAAAATTTCCTATGGAAAGTGACATGGAGAAAAACGTTTTGGGATCCCCCCTTTTTTTCTTGGCCCCTGCTTGATGGGTCACCACGAAATTTTCAAGAGAGCAGCTGAAGTGACTGGCAAATTAGTTTTGAAAAGTTTGCGCAGATTCGTCAAACGATGCCAAAGTGGAAGCTACATCCTAACTATAACTACCCACTGGTGATTGGCAGTAGGTTATATAGAGATATATAGAGATCTTTATCTAGCTATTTATATCTAGATATGTTTATATATATATTACCTACTGGCGGTCGCCAGTAGGTAGTTATAGTTAGGACCCCTTTTCCATAGGAAATCCGCAACATTCTATTTTGAATAACTTTGGCGCCGGTCGATGAATCCTCGCGAATTTCTCAAAATAGGTGGGGCGCTACGCTCCGCTCCTACCCTGAAAGTCTCGGGGGGGATCCGTCAAGCGGGGGCTGAGATAAAAGGGGGGTCCCAAAACGCGTTTTTCCCATGCATTTTTCCATAGGACCTTTAGAACGAGCTACAGCCCGAACGGCTGAACAGAATTACTCGAAATTTGGCAGAGAGGTAGTCCCTAGGTCAAGGAAGTGCCTTTTGTAGGTTTGGTGTAAATCTGTTCAGTAGATTCTGAGAAAATAGCCTTTAAATCAATATATATATCTGAGCCCGCTTACGGTACGCTTACCGTACGCTTACCGTAAGCGTACGGTGGCGTGCGCGAGCGCGATTCTGATTGGCTCTTAGATCTTAGTAAACATTCGAATCGGCCGAAACCAGGAAGCGGCGGCCGCCATTTTGTGTATTTCACTCTGAAAAAAAAGAGTGAAAACAAGAAAAGGGGGCAATGAGGAGAGTTACAGACCCCCTAACATTTGTAAGGGGGTCAAAGAAGGACAGAAAAGTACAAAAAAAACATTTATTGATTTTTAAAAAAATCACGGGGTACGCGTACGGTAAGCTTACGGTAAGCGTACGGTAAAAATAAAAATAAATAAATGAAAAGCAGATTTAAGAGTTTAGATATTAGGGAGCTCTAAAAAGAGCTGTTGTGTTTATGAAGTCATTTTTTTAGTGGTACCTACAAGTAAGTACCGATGCAGAGTCTAAGGTTCAAAAGGAAGACTCTGTTCCCTTCATCATTGAAGTGCACACCATCTCCTCTATAAATGTCTTGCATGTCATAACGCAAGTTGTTGTGGTAAATGGCACCCATACCATAGTCACGGAGGAAAGCAGAAACAGATTTGTTGACGTGCTTTCTTGCTTTGTCAATCTGTGGACAGAAATGATTGGACCAGTTCCATTTTTGCCTTTGGCATATGTTGGAAAACACAAAGGCAGTTTTAGGGAAAAGTGAAAACAGTTGTGCAAAGGTGTCCTTCATAAGCATTTCCAGACCTACCCCAGTCAAAGTGCCTAGGTCATTGCCACCACAGTGCACTATTATGAGGTCAGGGTGTTGGATTTGCATGAAGGATTTCACCAATGGCATCAATTGGTGCCACTTTAACCCTCTCTGACCAATCCATTTAATGTCTACATTTGGCAAAGCAAGGTCTCTCACCATATCTGTTTTCTCTGCAAACTTTTCACTCCAGAAGACATAGCTGTGCCCTACAATCCACACTGTGAACATCTTCAAAGGAGATCTGGATGCACTCAGGAGGTGTCTTTCAGTAGAATGGCAATATGAAAAGAAAGACAGTTTGGAAATGGAGGCATACATATTTTTTTCAAAACAAAAAGAACTGATTGGCTGTTTCATACCATTCTAGAATAAAAACTAGGCTGTATGTGTAAATTAATAGAAGCATGTTTTGTATTGTTTCACACACGTTATAGTTAGGAATTAGCATTAAAAAAACCTTGCAAATTCACTGCAAAAACCATAGGTTTCACACATGTTATAGTTAGCGGAAATTTTACTGATAAAAAACCAATGAAATTGCCCCGTTATAGTTAGTGCTGGCAACTATAACTCACGCGACCACAATCTTCTGCTGATGACATATGTGTCTTTATAAAAAAAAATATTTGTAATATATGTATAGCTAAAAATGTATGGAAGAAGACATGGGCAAATAAGTGTCTAAATACAGTATTAGCATCAGCAGAGGATTGCGGTCGCGTGAGTTATAGTTGCCAGCACTAACTATAACGGGGCAATTTCATTGGTTTTTTATCAGTAAAATTTCCGCTAACTATAACATGTGTGAAACCTATGGTTTTTTCAGTGAATATATATATATATATATATATTCCTACCACGTAATATGAAATCCATAAAATATGCATTTTCATTCCCTTTATCAACGCATGAGCAATTCTCCGCTAAGCTGCCATAGCAACACAGCTTTGTTAGCATTTAGTAGACTACACTGCGGCCTATGGGTAACAGGCTGTTCAGACAGGACACACCGTTTCCTTGAGACAATTCCTTAAACGTATTGTAAATGATATTGTCATTAACTGTATTATTTTTTCATCATCATTATCATAGTCTTTGTTAGTGTTATTTGTATTGGTTTGCATTATGATTGTTAGTTGCATTAGCATAATTGTCTGCAATGAGCCCAACCAACAGAATTGATATGTATAAAGCTTCGCGATGGAGAAAGGCAAATGACACCTATTTTACAAGCTAACAATGCTTGTCCCACGAATTAACTTTTATTAAACACAAGCAGCTGGTCTCAAAATAATTGTACTCGTCCTAGGCAGGTGAGACACATCTGACACAGCCTTCGGTTTCATGTGACCATCCGGTCCAATAAAAACCTTTGCATCTTACAGCAGTGGTGCTGATCGTTCTCCCCACCTGCCCTCTTTTCCTCCTACGCCCCATCACTTGGTGACATTTTGTAATTGTTCAGCTTTTTTTTTTTTTACAGCAAAACAAAAGTCAGTCTTTCCCCTCGTTCACCCTGTGCCTTACATATTACATCTCTGGCTCTAACCTCCGCTCTATATTGGATGGTGGGACCCTCACATATTTTGAACTTGGCAAAAACAGATATTCTTTGTTTTCCCTGCATCTGCGGCTCTGATCTGTCTATCTGTAGCAATCCAAGTTATATTGACAGCCTGGCCATATTTCTAAGCACCAGGTACCTCTAAGAGCTATAAAAGTCCAATATGCGTCGTGAATCGTTCCTATCAGCCACCATCATTGCAGTGAGTTTTCAAGTACTGAATATTTTCAAAATCCTCCCTCACCTTACCGCACTGTTAAAGCCCTGATCATAAGCCCCCACAACGCTAAAGATGCCTGGCTTCCACCTTGGGGGTGCCCAGGAGTGGACGCCTCACAGGGAAAGCCAGGATGGGTTCCACAGCGGTATTCGTACAAGCGCCTTGAGACCCTTGCGGGTGAGTAGTGCGCTATACAAGTATCAATTTACATAAGCCTATGACAACAAATCGATAATGCCATAGCGTTCTGGCTGGCACGCCCAGTATTCACTCTTCTCATTAAGCAAGGTTTATTTATTTATTTATTTCACTTTATTTTATATAGATACCAGCTGGGGATGTGTGCTTTGCAATAAAAAAAAAAAATACAATGGAGAGCAAGAAATCTCTTTACAGAGAACCGGGAAATGCTGTGAATTAAGGTCCATAGTAAGCTAGATAGGAGATGGTCTAAAATGGCAACACAGAGAGAGGGAAAAGAGCAGGCGGGAAAACAGTGAGGTGTAGAAAGGATGAACATGCATTGGAGACTGGTCTGGGGGAAGCCTAAGGGGCAAGTAAAGAAAGCAAGTCTTAAGCGTAAACAGATAACGAGATTTAGAGTGGTATCCACTGGTAAATATTAGACAGTTTTTCAAGATGTAGATGGCAGTGAGTGAGAATGTTTATGCAGACTTGGGTGCCATCAGCATATTGATAGATTGAGACACCAGAATTCTCCATTATGCCTCTTAGTGATTCCTTCTAGAAATTAGAGAGAGTTGAGGTAAGGAGACTGAGTTGGGGTTTTAAGAAGAGTTTTTATGCCACACTAGCTGTTTGTGCTGACCTAAGAATGATTTGAACCAGCTAAGAACCTTTCTTTCAAGCACCTACAATTCTCCAAGATCTGAATAAGCTTTTGGTGGCTGCCGAGAGATCGAGCAAGACCAAAAGAAAAGCTTTACCATAGTCAAGAATAGAAAGAACGTCATCCAGAATTTTTAACATGACTGTATTGGTGCTTCAGTCCTTGTGGATCACAGATTACACGATTTTCATTTGTTTCCTTATTCTTTGACATTAAGTAGATCTGATACACATTTCTTGATTACTTTACCAAGCCACGGAGGTAGATTAATAGTTTTTCGTTGAGCAAGTGTAAGGGACGAGCCTGAAGCCCTCTTAAAGCAGGAGAAATTATCCATTTTTCAGTGAGTCTGAGAAAATGCCTTTTGTAGGCAGGAGTTGATTAAATGACACGAGATTTTGGAAGGTTTTTTATAATGATTGTTGGAATGAGCTTCTCTCACTTGCTTGCTTGTCAGGGTCACCTCCGAATGTACCGCTCGAAGGTTTGGTCTTCGCTGTTTGCTGCTGCCTGGATACCTGCCTGGATTCCTGCCTGGATACCTACCTCTGATCCTAACACCTACACTGCGCCTCGCGGCCCCCGCTTCGCGGGAGCCGCTCGAGGGACTTGGACTCTGCTGCCTGGATTGTCGTTAGCGACCTGACTCCACGCTGCCCGGATTGCCACGCTGTGCCTCTGATTGGCGAGGGGGGCGTCGCTGGACGTTTGGATTGCTGTGAGCGCCCGGCGCGCTCGGGACTGCGAGGACCAGGGTGCTGCGCGTGACGCTGACCAGCTGGTCCTCTTCCCGACTCCTCCCCCAACACCTCCCCCAACACCTTCATCTCGCATTGCGGCCCCTGCTCCACGGGCACCGCTCGAGGGTTTGGTCTCCGCTGTTTGCTGCTGCCTGGATCCCTACCTCTGATCCTAACACCTACACTGCGCCTCGCGGCCCCCGCTTCGCGGGAGCCGCTCGAGGGACTTGGACTCTGCTGCCTGCTGCCTGGATTGTCGTTAGCGACCTGACTCCACGCTGCCCGGATTGCCACGCTGTGCCTCTGATTGGCGAGGGGGGCGTCGCTGGACGTTTGGATTGCTGTGAGCGCCCGGCGCGCTCGGGACTGCGTGGACCAGGGTGCTGCGCGTGACGCTGACCAGCTGCACCTGGTCCTCTTCCCGACTCCTCCCCCAACACCGCTTCCCTTCGCCTTATTAACATTCCTCCGCCTATACGCGCTAGCGGGACGCGCGCGGGTCCCAGCGCGGGGCTAAGACCGGGCAAAGAGCGGGCCGTTTGAGGCCGGGACGGGCTATCTCCCTAACTCCTATCACGCGGTAAGAGTTGCCACACCATACTGTCACAAATTTTTTTTTTTTTGGAATCAGCGGACTCTGAACGCCTGTCAATCTGGACTTACGCACGCGCTGACCCGCCTTAACTTTTTATATTGTTGTCTCTGCAGTCTATAAATATGCCATTGGATATGGGAAAACCACGCACTGTAACTGTTAAAACATCAAATGGCCCTGTTTCTGGCACTATAGACCAGTTTTTTTAAACGTGTCACCACTGTCCTGGAGAAGGAAATTGCAGACACGGAGAAACGCTTATCCCTTGATCTGCTAACTGGCAAACGCTCCTCATTAGGCCTAATTGGAAAAGCACTCTCCCCGGGGGTAACGATTGAGGGAGTAGGTACTATCCCTGAAAATGATGTAGTCCCACAGCCAAATACCCCAGGCATGGTTCACCTTGCTGATCATACAATTAGCTCATCTATATCAGGGCTATCAGATTCACCGAATCTGGTAATATCTTCGCCATCGAAAATAGGGTCTCCTGAGATTAAACATACTTTGAGAAAGAAACAAGGCTCCCCTGTGTTACCACCTTTGGCTAAGAGGAAGAAGCTCAAACCCACACTACAAACCTCGATCTCCGCTGGCCCCTTAATAACAAATAACCCGCTTTTAAGCACTAATACAATGGGGCCATCTACCGATCAGGACCCTTTGGGTGAACTACTTTGACTATGGTTAAGTCCCTTTTACTCCCCCCTCCTTGAGAGGACCAGACTAATAACCCTACACTTGGATGACTTGGGCAAACAAGTGCAGGGGAACAATTTGACCCTAACTGAAATTTTAAAAATTCAGACTAGAAGTGTCACCGTCAACTCAGCCACCTTCCCCCTACTTTACCAGAACAGCCATCAACTAGCGGCATTTCAAGGAAAATGCATGCCCTTTTGGGTAAAAAATCTGTGGGAAAGTCACCAACAAAAAGATTTGTGGACAAAAGTAAAATTAATTCCCCACTAAACGACAAAGGAATGAATAGGGAGATAAGGGCGGGTAATAGTTCCATACCAGAAACGCTAGGAAATGTTGAAGACTCAAAAAATTAAAATAATAACTCTATGGGGAAAAAGTAGGATTTCAACTAAATCCACAATGGATAAAGGAAGTGACGAACACCCATTTCATCGCCAGTACACTCCACCAGTTAGAATAGTGGACCTACCCCCAGATTCAGCCCCATATACCATCATTATGACAGGGGTTCTGGAACTCCCGGAGGGCTCGAGGGAGGATTATTATGCCCTAAAAAATAAGACTATTTATTGGCTGAACCAAAATCGACCGCTCCCTCCACACATAAATGGGGAAATTTTAATGGTGAGAAGAACGAGCTGGGTGGGCACAAGACCAAAAGAAAGGAAGGGGGATGTGATAATTATAAACTTTAGGGACCATAGAGCCGTCAGGTGCATTGGCGACTGGTACGAAGCTACGGGAGGAGACACTATTTCCACACATTTTCTAAATTATTTTTATCCACGAGAACTGATCTCCCATGCTAAACCCCACTCCGCAAAAAATCTTTTCCAAGACTGGAGGGAAGAAGACCATCATTCTTCTTATCAAAACGCTGATAATTATTTGTCCAACCCCAGGTCCTGGAGGTGTTCGACCAATAACCAACACCCATTCTGGAACATAAAACCAATATACCAGAATAATTATGCCCAGCAACACCAGAGGTTTGACATACCTACCTATAATCTTTTTTTAGCTCTCGGCGGCTTGGAAAACGTAGATTGACTTAATATAGAACAGGCCCGAGAACAAAAATTTGCTACGGCAATTCAAACCACCTCCAATGACATCACTCTCGCAGGCGAAAATGTAGAAATACAAGTAATCGAAAATAGTAATCCCTCCCTAGTATCCATTCTATCAGTATCTAGAGGAGTTGATACTATTACCCCTCAAAGTATTTGTAGTAATCAATCTATACAGATGGCTGATGAACTGCAAAAACCCTCAGAGTATGTACCAGTGGTAGAGGCACCCTGCACAAGTAAATGCTCAGACACTTTAATACAAATTATGTCTTGGAATATTGCAGGATTACGATCCAAAATAAGTAATGGGAGTCTGTTGGATTTTATCCAAGAGTACCACGTAATTTCTCTGCAGGAGACATGGTCTATTAGCGAACAGCATCTAGTGGGATATAAAACTTATTTTACAGCGGCAGTGGCAGGCATACATGGCAGGGCAAAGGGAGGTTTAACGGTATTTATAAAAAACACTATATCTGGGCTAAAAGTGACATCACTCAGCCTACATCCTAACTACCAGATATTGAAACTCTCTTTTCCGAAGAATGGGACAATAATCTTACTAAATACTTATGACAATTTGCCGGAAAATGAGAGTGTAAATTTACTCGGGCCTCTCCGCAATAAACTCTCTATCCTGATAAAAAAAATGCAAGGATCAGATGTACCTTCTATCGTCTGGGGTGGTGATTTTAATCACCACCCCTGTGAAGCAAAAAACAGTAACATCTGTGGTTTGGCGGAAGAGACCGACAAATGTATGACTCACTTTTGCCACACTAAAGTGGGCGATTTCCTAAACGAAACGCTATCCGAGTTAGGTTTAGTAATTTTGAATGAAAACGACATCGTATCTGGTCATCTACAACCAACTTATTTGGGTAGGGGGTGGGAATCTACGATAGATTATATACTGGTCTCAACAATACTCGAAACCAAGGCTCAGAGCTTCAGGCTAATAGCTAACACCCTAAGCGATTACGCCGCATTGGCTTTTGATCTCGCCATTGACCAAGGGCAATATACCTCGTCTCCGATGATGACTACACTTGCTCAGAATAATATTTATCTTAAAAAAACAAATGGCTTTGCCATAGGATGGGGAACGATAGACCCAGTGGCTATGACTAACAAAGTGGTCCATGCGGCATATCCAGCAATTGTCAAGTGCCTTGATAATGACACCAGCGAAGAAGAACTTCTTTATAATTTTAACTTAATCATGGAGACAGCAAAGGATTTTTTAACTCGTAATATGAATGGGAATAAGGGCAGGAAAAAAAGGTGGTTTGACCATAAATGTACCCTGGCCCATAAATCCCTAAAAAAAGCGCTGATGAAATCTACAAGAGACCAAGAGGAAATGCGCAGATTAAGGAGGTCTTATCGTTTAGCCTGTAAAAATAGAAAACAAGATTTGAAAAAAGCGCTCTGGGACCAATTATACGAGAGCTCCCGGAACCGGAATAGCGAGCAGTTCTGGAAGGCAGTGAAGATCCCCTTCCTGACAGATACCAATAACTGCCCGAAAATTGAAGTAGCGATTGAGGGCCCAATATGGACAAATCATTTTTCTAAAGTTTTTGGCAAAGTAACAGGAATAGATCTACCAGAGGAGAGTAAACAGAGCTTACAAGATAGTTCATTCCCGATTCCATTAAATTTTGAATTAAACAAAGTTATAAATGCGGTCAAAAAGAGCAAAAGTGGAAAAGCGCCGGGCCCAGGCGGCGTACCTGTTGACTTTTTTAAGTCCAAATTAGATTTGTGGGCCCCAATTTAAAAAAAAAAAAGTGTTCGCAACAATGAAGCGCGGTTTAATTAAAACCTCGACCCAATCGATTATGGTTCCCATTTTTAAAAAGGGAAACAGGGAAGATGTGACCTGCTATAGGCCAATCTCATTATTGGACTCGCTTGGTAAAACCCTGGGGAGAGTGGTTCTCCAGCGATTACAAGTGTGGGTAGATGATCGCAACATATTATCAGATATTCAGTTTGGCTTTCGAGAGGGCTTTGGAACAACCGAACAAGCCTTGAATTTAGCCCTATTGATGGGTAAATATGTTTCAGCAAAGCAAGGAAGTTTGTACATGGTTTACGTTGATCTTTCCGCGGCCTTTGACTGTGTTTCTCACTCGAAGTTGTGGTCAGTGCTCATTCATATGGGTATAGATATACCCCTTGTACATCTTCTTCGGGCACTATATTCCAACGCCTCATCTAGGGTTCGCTTTGGAACACAGGGGGAATTATCGGACTCCTTTAAAGTGGAGAGGGGCGTGAGGCAGGGCTGTGTCCTGGCCCCCTTTCTTTTCTCCCTCTACACTAACGGTCTTGTAGTGGAGATGTTGAGAGGGGCCCAGGACCTTCCACGAGCAAAAATTCGCCCTGTCCCCGCCCTCCTCTTTGCGGACGACGCGGTAATATTGGCACGTACCCCGCGAGAGCTGCAGAAAGCCCTAGATAGATACTCAAAATTTATGGGCACCTTAGACCTAAAAATCAACGTTAAAAAGACATATGTGATGGTGGCAGGAAAGGGAAAGAAAAAGGGGTGGTCTATCCACCTTGATAAAGAGAAAGTGGATTCGACCTCTCAATACTCATATTTAGGGGTCATGATAGATGACAAACTCAATTGGAAAGCGGCCATTGGAGCCCGCAAACACCAACTTCTGAGAGCAATTATTGCTCTCATAAAATTCTCCCAGAAGCTCGGAAAAAGACCACCAGTTGAGCTTCTCCGCATTTACAAAGCAAAGTGCCACTCTATCGCACTCTACGGGGCGGGCCTGTGGGGACATAAAAATATCAGTGCCCTGCAGGTAGCAGAGAATGCATTTATGAGATTCCTCCTGATGGCCCCTAAGCGAGCATCTACCTTTGCCTGTCATGCAGAACTTGGTCTTCCCCATATTGAAGATTTGGCTAAAATCCAACCTCTTTTGTTATGGCGCCGTATTTGGACGTCAAAAGAAAACTTATTTACAAAAGAGATAGTGGCGGATTGCATGTCTTTGGAATATGCGGGAAAAATCGAGTGGCTGCTCTACGTAAAAAACTTCCTTATAGATTTGGGGCTTAATAAATATTATGTTAACCCCGAACATATTGCTGAAATTTCAAAGAAAGATCTAAAAATAAGGGCTCTCAGCCATATGGAAGAACTGCGGTCGAGCAAGGGGATAAATAAAAAATCTGTCTAACACTCCCTGATAGTTATGACCACACTGGAAATGGAACCCTATTTGACCTACGTCGAGTCACAATTTGAGCGCTTTTTGTTGACCCGATTTAGATTGATGTTTTCCATAGACTTGTAGCCTTCCCCAAAAATCACAATTGGAAAGAGGGTCTAATGGTGTGTCCTTGTGACGAGCTGTCGGAACAATCAACAATGCATACGGTATTGTTCTGTAAATTCTATTCCACACACCGCAAATTATGGTTAATCCCATTGTTGAGAACCCTTGGTCTTAGAAGGTGCCGCCCAGCTATGTTGCTTTTGCAATCTTTGAACAATACACTGATTACGAAAAGTGTTAGTACTTTTTTAAAGTGCATTTTTAAACATAGAGTAAATCTTGACTGAATTAACATCTTTTTAAAAAAAACTTAAGTATTTTTTTTTTTATATAATCTGATCTTTGTGTGTGATATGTTTTTATGTACTTTAATGGTTATTATTGCTTTTATAACCGAATAAAGATTTACTTCTCTCACAAACCCATAGGTTATCAACTTTTCTACATGAATCCATTTCTGCCTCCCCATACATATTTCCATCACTATACACCAACATTAAGCTGGAATGGGCTTAATATTTCTCACAATCTCAAATCTTGCACACTTCACCTCCAGTATGAGATATGCCAGACAAACTCCCAGTGTCCCATCCATGTTTCTGTCCTTGATCCTGTCTGGATATTTTAGTAGGAATCCTCTTCCTGCTAAGTGGTGGGCTTCCCCCATGTTCCCAACTACTAAAATGCCAGATGCCTTAACAGTGGGTGAACACCCGTCCCACTACTGTATCGCTCTTCCCTTTCTTCCATTGTCTCATAAGGGAACTTGCCACCTGCAAATGTGTGTGAATCTAATTTATTATAGGCATATGTGTGCCCCTTACTCGCCAAACCCCTATATCCTAACCTACTTCTCTAGGAGTTCTGTTTTAGCTCAAACAGTTGAAAGGTAAGCTCGTGCCTACACCTCATTTATTTCAAAGCTCACAACCTACCATTTAAAGAGTCGTAACCCTGCAAGCTAACAGTAAGTCATCTATTGTAGCTCATCTATTCATACCGCCAACCATGTGCATGATTTGACACGCCTCCCCCTCCCACTAAAGACCACAACTAGCTCCTATTAATTTAATCTGCCACAAAACCCCCAAGACTAATTCAAATAACCAACAATAACCACTGGAAGAATTAAACTAATTTTGGGTTTCAGAGCAACATGCTGCCGGACATAGTGCTTTGCCTCATCAAGGGTAGTAAACGCTATATAAATGCAATCACAATACAATATGTAACCCTCTTGGCCCACACCAATATTGATACCATAACGCTCCGTAGTCTGCAGTCAATTGTAGTACATGCAGGCTACATAGTAATTACATTATAGCTCTTGACCTTCTTACAGTCACATAAGAAAAATTTGCCATGGGTCATGTCCATCAGCCAGTAGTGTAGCAGTCACCAGTATTAAACCACCCATCACCAATTGAACAGGCATGGAATAACTGAAGAGATCTGCCACATGTCGCTGGCCAATGAAGGACTGTAATGTAGTACACTACCTCGGGTCCCGACAGGCTACACACTACAACTGCTTCTTGACGCTTCACAATTACAAACAGATAAGAGATGATGCTAAGTCTATCCCAGCAGATCTCTCACTCATTCTCCATCAAACCTATGCCTTCTCTGGAGTCTGGACCATAAACAACAAAACTGACAACCCAGTGAAGTAGCCAGCTAAGAACTATGATCATAAGATATGCCATAAGTAGACCTGCAGAGCTGCTAAAATCTGCCAGCGTAACCAGCTTACGGAAGATAATAACCTGCGAGACTCTCATAGTATTTCATGCACCACACTGCCAAGTGTTGCGTCCCATAACACGATACCCGCACCTCGGTGGTCATCACCCACGATATGGAAATACTTCCCACATACTATCAAAGCAAAGACAAAACATCCAACCACACATCCTACGTGGTGCTGTGCGCTACCCATGTAGGGAAAGTGTTTCAAGCACCCCACATAGGGCTAGTAAGCGCTATATAAATGTTGCAATACAGTACAGATTCCATGGCTATTGCATGTGCATGGGCAACATCGCCTGAATGTCATCAGCATCTCCGCTGGCTCACCGGAGTAGGCGCAGATCTATAACCATTCCTCCCCCCCCCCCCCGCCCTCACCCGCCGTTCCATGCTGTAGTCACGTGCCAAGGGCCTCGCGAGGCCATTCAGTGCATTTTTGTCAATTTCTTCTCTTTGTTTCTGGAGTAATAATACTTACTGGATGTCTGGCTCAAAGGCAGATTTTTCTTCAGTTTGAAATATGCTGACATGAAAGGGGACATTAGCTCTATTGATTGTCACCATTTTTCAGCAGAATGACTTCTGTAACTCTCCGCATCGGGTGATAAGGCGGCTTCACCGTAGGAGAACACGAGGTTATTTTGAAATGCCAATTAGGACGAAGCGCTCTTGAGAGCCGCGCGCTGGGGAATGAAACCAGCTTGATAACGGGACGCTCCCCGCAGCAGTTCAAGCTTCACTCACACGGGACAGGCCCGGACCAGGAAGCATGCGTCAGACACATGGAGCAGCCCAGGAATGGGCCCCGTTGTGCACCTCACCTACACATGCACAAGGGTGTCAAAAAGGCGCCTTGACAGGGGGTCCACCAACGCCCTTTTGAGGATTTTTGGGGCATGAGGGAAGATCTATTTTGGGCCCCCCTGTTCGGAACTACTTTGAATTTTGTTCCACATTATATAATTTATCATGACATACTTGCAAACACTAAATTATACGTAAACGTTCAGAAATGGGGCCTTCCAAAACAGCTGAACGTCTAAATAATCCTTAGAATGACGCTGCCTGGAGAGAGAGAGAGAGAGGCAGAGAAGGAGAGTGGTGTAGTGTCGCTGCGCCAGCACAAATGACACAGACACTGTTATTATTATTATAAGGAGCTTTATTCTCGTCACTCTTAACTCCTCTTGCCCCTACTCTACTCTGCCCACTCTCGCTCCTCCTCTTCCGCCTCCCGACTCTCCTCCTCACCTCTTAGCATCATGTGCCAGTCCTAGCGCCCAGCACCTATTACAAACATTACATCTTCCCCCTTCTTAAACAATTTTGATTAATTTAGATGTGTCCATGTATACTACGTTCCGTGATAATATAAACCACATAGTTACAGTTCTTCAATCAGGCGAACTGGTCTTCGATTAATTCGTTGTGGCCGGAGATGGGCCTCTGGAGCTGCCTGTTCCCTTTCGTCCGTAGACCTGGAAGGTCGATGATCACTTAATGACTCGGGTGCATCTCCTGTTACCATGCTGTGGGGTGCAGTCAGCGCTTCTCGGACATTGGGCGTGCATTTCTGAAAATGCGTCCCATTCCTTGTGATCCTCTTATTCTCTGATTCGGCTGTAATCATGGTCCCTTTTTGTTTTGTCACCAGCAGAGGGCATGCATGATATCGGCAATCTGCTTTTCTCTGTTCTTGTCGCACCAATACCCAGTCCCCTTCCTGTATGGATGGCTGTGTAGGCTGTGTAGCTTTCCTCCGTTGGTCTGCATATTCCTTCATTTTCTCCTTTTTCAGTTTGTCTGTAGCTGCTAACTCTTCGTGCTCAGAGTCTTGAGACAACCCACTAGCTGCATCTTCCCAGGTTGGTATTCTGGTGCGCACAGTGCGACCCAACATTAAGGTTGCCAGACATTTGCCTGTGGTAGTATGCAGTGTGGTTCGATAAGCGTGTAATACTTCATTTAGAGCCACTTGCACATCACACTTCGAAAATTCTGCCTGCTGAATGGTCTTCTTTAGGGTGGCCATGAATCTTTCCACCATTCCATTGGCCTGGGGCCACAGCGGAGTGATCTTCCGGTGTCTGAAATTGAGGTGCTTGGCAAACTCAGCGAAGTCCTGTCCATTGAATGGGGGGCCATTATCTGTTTTCACTACCTTTTGGTATGCCCCATGCTGCGAAATCCTCGTCCAGTACCGGTATAGTGGTGGTGGCTTTGGTTGACGTGACGAGGTGTGCAATTGGGAATCGTGAGTACTCGTCCATTATGACTAGGACATATTTGCCAGATTGTAGCGGTCCAAAGAAGTCCACTGCGACATGATGCCAGACGCCATCCGGCAGTTCAGATATTTGAAGCGGCGCAGGGGGATCATCTCGACTTACTAACTGACACTGTGGGCAAACTTTCAGTGTAAGTTCCACCATCTGATCCAGCATAGGAACCAGACCCATTCTCGCAGCGCTCTTCGTGGCTACAATCCCTCTGTGCCCTTCATGTGTTAGGTTGATGACTCCTTGGCGCAACTGTTTCGGGATGATAATCCACTTGTCCCTTCGTATCAGACCATCTGAGGTGATGGACAGTTCCTCCTTCACATGACGGAAAGAGGACAGTTCCTGATTATCAATCTGTTCCCTCTGTCCGGAATCTTCCAAGTGCCTCCAGCTGTTTGTCCGAATGCCATGTTTTACATTTTGGAGTGTCATTGTCATTGGTAGCATCAAGGATGGCCTCCAACGGAACTGCGGGTGGTTTGGCTTGTGCCACTACAAAATGGATGTATTCCTCGGCTAATGATGGATTGGATCTGTGTGTTGCCTTGGGATGCCGGGACTTATAATCAGCTGGATTTGCTGCTGTTCCCGGCTTGTGGACGATAGTATAGGTATATACTTGGAGGCGGATACCCCAGCGCTCTATTCTGGGTGGCATTTTGGCTCTGGGATTTCCAAAGATGGTTATCAGGGCCTGGTGATCCGTGATAAGTGTGAAATGTTTCCTGTAAACGAAGATGTGAAAATGTTTGCAGGCCCAGACCACCACCAGACTTTCCTTTTCAGGCTTGGGAGTAAGCTTTCTCCATGTCCGTGAGGCTCCGACTGGCATATGCTACAATATACCGTTGATCACTCTTTGTCATATTGGGCTAATATTGCTCCCAGTCCTACAGGACTCGCATCCACAGTTATTTCAGTTTTCCTTCTCGGATTGAAATATGCAAGATTGTTGGCAGATTCAACCGCAGTTTTGATTTCATGAAACGCTTGATCACATCTCGTTGTCCATTGAAATGGGTGTCCTTGTTTGGTCAGCTTTCTCAGGGGGTAGCTGATTGTGGCATGGTACCTGATATAGCGTGCACAGTAGCTTGCCATGCCTAGGAAGGAACGTACATCCCCCGCATCTCGCGGCTTGGGGGTGTCATTCAGAGCGGCAATCGTTTCTAGATCTGGTTTCATTCCGGCGCCTGAGAAGATGCGTCCGAAGAATTTTAATGTGGATTTGTGGAATTCGCATTATCTTTATTTAACGTGAGATTGGCCTCAAGTAAAGCATGACAGACTCGGTCCAGCGATGTGTCGTGCTCTTGCATTGTTGCTCCATAGACCAATATGTCGTCACTGTAATTTAGAATGTTGGGAATGTGATGGATTACCTTTCTAATGGCCTCCTCAAAAATCTGAGCAGCTGAAGTGACCCCAAAGCTAAGTCTTTTGTATCGGAACAGGCCTTGATGAGTCTAGAATGTGGTGATATATCTCGATTTTTCTTAAAGTTCCAATTGGTGATAGCCCTTGTTAAGGTCTAATTTGGAAAATATTTATGCACCATTGAGTGATGCAATCATGTCGCTAATATGAGGCCCCGGGTGTCTTTCTCTCTCAATGGCGGTGTTGGGTGCCCTCATATCTACACAGAGGCGCACTTTGCCAGGTGAGCCCTTCTTAGGCACAACGACCACTGGAGAGACCCAGGGAGTGGGTCCTGACGTTCTCTCGATGATGTCAGCCTGGAGAAGATCTTGCAGTTCCTCCTCTACAGACTGTTGAAGGTGAAATGGGATTTTCCTGTGATGTTGTGCTATAGGAGTCACTCGTGCAGTCGAACTTGGCAGTGAGCCATCTTTCCAAGTCCCGTGAATAACTTCAGAAATTTGTGAGGTTTGTTAGGTTCATCATCGACTTTATACAAAATGTCCACTAGTCTAAGTCGTTCTGCCGTGGGCAAGCTAAGAAGACAGTCCGCATCAGGACCATCAATGACGTGAACTCGGGCTGGAATGGTTCTGTCCTTGTATGTGAGATTGGTCGGGAATTATCCTAAACACGAAAGAGGTTTCTTGGACATCCAAGTGTACACCCATACATTGGCTTTATGCAAGTGTGGTGGTGGACTCATTTTCTTGTATTCTGCAACTGAAATGTAGTTGAGAGATGCTCCACTGTCCAGAACAAATTTGGCCCACTGTGTGCATCTTAATATCTAGTCGCGGGTATTTCTTCAGCCGGTCTGGATCCGCAACCATACAGACTTATTCATCACTGTCTTGCGATATGGTGACAGCGACCTTGACTCACGAGATTGTGATCACCGGGATCGATATGTCCCATGAGACTGATGACTGGATTGTGAAGAACCAGTAGAAGAATCTCTGTAATCCCACACTGCTTTGGCATGATGTCGAGTGTTGGATTGTCTGTAATAGTCTCTGCAAGTATCTTTGCGATGGGCTCCGCAGACGTTCTCAAAGTGGTTGTCCCGGCCACACTTCCTGCATTTGTGGCCTAACGCAGGGCACGTCTCCGTGTGAGGGAAATCATACCCACAGCGATGGCATTTAAGTTGACGCTCCTGTCGTTTATCAGTCCGGCTAGAACTGCGACGCCGTCGACTTGTATAGTGAGACTGAACTTTGGGTCTAGATGATCTTTGTTTGGCCGAGGCGGACTTGTTGATGTTACTGTATTGGAGCTGAAATGCTTGTTCCCGTTTTTCGCCTCTTCCAGCTTCCATTTTCTTGGCATGTTCTTCTGCCTGATCATGTACTCGTGTCATTTCTTCGATCTTATCCAGAGTATAGCTTTTCTTCAGCAGACGTCTGCGTAACGACTCAGACTGGCATCCTTCTATGATTCGCAGGCGAAGGGCGTCTTCCGTCGAGAATCAAATTCACAATAGCAGGCCAGGCGTCCAAGTCGCGTGATGAAGGTACTCATCGGCTCGTCTTTTTCTTGAGAAGCCAGATTGAACGTATATCTTTTATAGTCAATGTTCCGTTTGTGAAGAAATTTTCTGTTTAGTGCATCACGCACACTGGCATAAGACGAAGCAGCGTCTGCTGGAAGTTCCTTTATAATTTGACCCACATCTTTCCCGATTAGATTGCGTAGCGCAATCAGTTGCTGTTCCTCCTCGGTCACATGAGACCCTTTCATGAAGTCTTCAAAGTCTTCTAGCCACTCCTGCCAGCGAAGGCCCATACCCCCCCACCACTGATATGAGGACCAAGGGTTCCGGCGGGCGGAGAAAAGGGACTCCAATCAAGCCAAGTCTGTGTCCACCCATGTGCGCTGTGGACGTAGGTGACTCCGGCCTGTTGCTGGTGCTGGCAGAGGCATGCTTCTGTCGGGATGTTGGCGATCCAGACATCGCGAATGAATGTAGTGAAATAAATGCGTTTGATGGATGGTCGAACCACAGGGCCCTCCCAGCGCCTGCCACGCGGTTTGACACGTCCGCACCACTCTTTAATCGCGTTTTAATGTAGGGTCACGAGCAGGATACCTATGAATACGGGCATTCCGCCAGCTACTGGAAATGCATATATGGCCTCTTGCATCAAAATCAGGCAATCAGATGAGCTGGCAATCCCATAAGGCCATTAATATTTCTTTAGAACACCATGTAAAACACCTGAAACTCCTTAGACAGTCTTTTGCCAGTGCTTGTTGAAATTTTGAGCAGACGCCTGACCTCAAAATGGCCGCCGGGCACTCCTCTCAGGGGCTTGGGTGAGGCGCCTGACTCCAAGATGGCCGCCTGTGAAATCTCGCTACTCGCGAGATTTCCAGCTTGAATCATTCAGTGAGGGCAGCTGCAGGGAACAGACGGAGTTCTGTACCTGGGAAGGGCCGATCCCAGAAATCTGTCACAGCGCTGGACTCCGCACTCCTCCGTAGGCAGCACGAACACTTGCAGCCTCTGAGCACGCGACCGGGGTGGGCTCCCGGATCGCGATCTGCATATAACGCCGCCTCCTCAAAACACGCGACTGGGGGGGGGGGGCTCCCAGGGCGCGGCGGATCTCAGCTCCGAGACAGCCTAGCGAACGGTAATATGGCGGGCACAACGCTACCGGGGTGGGCACCCAGTCCGCGACTCTGCACAGCTCCGAGGCAGCGGAGCGCACACACGCCAGGATACAGGAAGGCAGCAGACACAATCAACAACCACCGTCGTCGCCAGTTGTAGTGTCGCTGTGCCAGCACAAATGGCGCAGACACTGTTATTATTATTATAAGGAGCTTTATTCTCGTGCTTAACTTCTCTTGCCCCTACACTTCTCTGCCTACTCGCTCCTCCTCTTCCGCCTCCTCCCCACCTCTTAGCATCATGTGCCGGTCCTAGCGCCCAGCACCTATTACAAACATTACAAGTGGTTGGGATAAATAAATAGTCAGAGTTGAGATAAGGAGAGAGAAATAAAAGCTCACCTTCCATGGGGGCCCTCTTGGATGGGAGGGCCCGTTGCAGTTGACCACTTCACCCATGTCTTAAAACGGCTCTGGGGTTCACCAACCCCAAAGACCGACGTCTATTTCTGAAGGAGACTGGGGAACTGATGCTGCCTTCAGACGACAGCAATTGAGGGGCCCCCTTATTTTATTTTCCTGGAGGCCCCATAATTTTGCCGATTGGTTCTCCCTTGGGAGCACAAAATATATAATTTCTCTTAAAAATGGCTTCTCTTTCGCTTGGATGACCAGTCCTCTGCTCTGGGCCGTGGAATTCTTCCATCTACAATTCTTTCCTACTGTGGTGTGTGTGAAAGTGGGAAATAGAGTGAGCACAAGAGAGAGGAGGTGCTTTTGTAAATCTCACCTCACTCCCTATACCAGTTCACACCTGGCAATAGATGGTATGTGAAGACAATGCGTAGATGCTGAAAGAAGCAGGGGAACATAGATAGAATGATGTGTGAACATGAACTAATCTTCAACATACCCCGTCACAGCCACATCACACAACAACTCCGCGACCTCCACTGGCTCCCAGTTGGCAGAAGAATAACCTTCAAACTCCTCGCCCACACATGCAAGTTCCTTCACAATGCCGGACCCGCATACCTGAATCACCTACTCACATTCCACGTACCCAACAGACACCTCCGCTCTGCCAAGCTTTCCCTGGCTACCGTCCCACAAATCCACAAGACCAGAACCCGAGGAATGGCGTTCTCCTACCTCGCCTCTAAGACATGGAACACTCTGCCCATCCAACTCAGGAAATCACCCTTGCTGCACAATTCAGGAAATACCTCAAGACCTGGCTCTTCGGATGAACTCAGCACTTAGTCTATTCCGCTGCAAACCCCCAACCCCCACAACTCCTTGAGACCCTCACAGGTGAGTAGTCGCACTTTACAAACTCTAATTGTTTGATTGTTTCTGATGAGCGTGAGATCTGGTGTTTGGGTTATGTGTGTGACGTGAGCATGTGGTACCTCCTATAATGTGAGAATGTAACTTTTGTTTCAATGAGTCATATGTGATGAATGGTATCTATATAGCATGTCTGGTGTAATCTTGTGTGTGTGTTTAATTCCTTGCCACCCAGCAGAGGTAGCGCTTGCCTGCCCTCACCACCTCAGGGGCGTAATACAGGTCCCCGCAGCCCCCGTGGTGCGGGGGGGCCCTCGAGCTGCAGGGAGGCCCCCTCAGCACCGTTCTCGAGACTGATAGCTCCAGATAAAATCCGTCGCAGGGGCCCCTCTGCGCACCTTGCAGGGGGGCCTCTTCAACTTTCGATACGCCACTGCACTACCTTTTATCCTTTCTACCTTAAGTCAACTGCATGTCATGGACCCGGTCACCTTTGGAATGAGTGGGGAGATGAGGAAAATGGTGCAGTTGGTTTAGTTGCTAGATCCACTCCGATCCTTCTGCCAGAATTGCTTGTGAAAGTGGAGTTTATTTCACAAAGCCGGCAAGGTGACTGATTTAAAAGCTCGACCCTGATATCTGTTGTGATTTACAGGTCACACGTTTTAATCCCGAAAAGGCCACCTCAACCGTACGATGCCAGTAAATTGCATACACTTAAAATACCTAATATCACATCGGCTAATTAACGCTCTTAGAGACGGTAGTATGAAGCCCTTTGTTTCAGTATTTCACATTCTTATAAATTGCAACTCAACAGGAATGGTTGTATATCCAGAACTTCCAGTTGCTTAATTAGTAAACAAATATGTGCCTGGGAGTGGACTAAAGTATTTATTTCTCTGGAATCCACTGCAGCTGACGCCGGCACAGGTCCTGCCACTGCTGCAAAGTGCCAGTGACAACAGCATCTGAGGAAGTTTGTATTAACGAAACGCGTCATGCCGAAGGTCTGAATAAAGAGCAGCTCTTGCCTGATAACCTGTGTGTGCTCGACTTTCTGCCGAAAAAGCAAGGGAGTGTGGTGCTTGATATTTGGGTGCGGCCATCAGCACTTTTAGGAGTACCCACCTTTAAAGAGGTCCGGCGGTTTTGGTGGCAATCCTTGGTGTACTAAAGACTTTTTGGTAACGCTGTAACCCCGCTTACCTGTAATCTGTGCCTAAACCATCAGTGATGGACTGTGACTTTGTGGGAGACTGCCGCTTACTTAGGCGGTGCCAATAGGCTTCATCTCAGGATTGTAGCGGCGAGGTGATGGATCAGGGGAGCTGCGCACCACCCACCATAACATCAAAGGGCGAGCATGGGGAAGGAGCATTCACCGCCCACTGGGGCCAGTACTTACGATTGGTGTCTGCTCCACACGGACTTACATGGTTAAGTTCGAGTCATTCCATGTTTTACTATGACCGCGATGCCTTGGCCAATCGCAGAAGGGCATCATTGTTATGAAAGGTGGGCGGGAGAATCAGCTGTGATTATCGGCATCTGAGGAAGTTTGTATTAACGAAACGCGTCATGCCGAAGGTCTGACTAAAGAGCAGCTCTTGCCTAATAATCCGTGTGTGCTCGACTTTCTGCGAAAAAGCAAGGGAGTGTGGTGTTTGATTGATCAATTACCTACTGGCGGTTGCCAGTAGGTAGTTATAGTTAGGACCTATTTTCCATAGGAAATCCGCAACATTCTATTCCCAATAACTTTGGCGCTGGTTGACGAATCTTTGCGAAATTGTCAATTTTGGCCAGCTCCTATCCGCTCCTCTCCTGAAAGTCTCGGGGTGATTGATAAAGTGGGGGCCGAGAAAAAAGGGGGGGGGGGTCCCAAAACGTGTTTTCCCCATGCAATTTTCCATAGGAACCTTTAGTCGCAGCTACAGCCCGAACTGCTGAACGGAATTACACCAAATTTGGCAAAAAGGTAGCCCTTGGTTCAGAGTCATGCCTTTTGGTTAAATGGTGTAAATCCGTTCAGTAGTTCCTGAGAAAATCAAAAGTAAAATCATATATCTATGGGCACGCAGGGTCCACGAACCTTCCCGATCACAAGCTGTATGGTAATTGGCTGTCAACACTCCAAACCAGGAAGTGTTGGCAGTCATCTTGTGCCTCGGTAGAACCGAGGCACAAGAAAGCACAGAAAAAAACACGCAAAAAGGGGGCAGGTTAGAAACACCCTGACCCCCTAGGCCTGCTTAGAGGATCCCACAAGGACCCCCAGGGCCCAAAAAACGTTTTTCTTTTTTTTTTTTTTTTAAATCCGCAAAATCCACCCTGGGTGCGCGGATCGTGCCGATTAAAAAAAAAAAAAAAAAAAAAAAAAAAAAAAAAAGCGTGGTCTCCCGCACTTCGTTGCTAATTAGCCCCCGGGGGCTGAGCCCTGGGGGCAATATGTTTTATTGGGCTCTACTTAATTTAAACCACCACCCCTTCTTACTTTAATGTGGGGGGCCTCTAAGCCACCCCCGGGGCTCTACTTAATTTTGATTGCGGGGGGCACACTGCCCCCCCCCACAGCCCCGGGGACCGCCACCCCCGGGGCTTCTTACTTTAATGGGGGGGGGCCTCTAAGCCACCCCCGGGGCTCTACTTCATTTCGATTGCAGGGGGGCACACTGCCCCCCTGCAGCCCCGGGGACCGCAACCCCCCGAGGCTTCGTACTTTAATGTGGGGGGGCCTCTAAGCCACCCCCGGGGCTCTACTTAATTTTGATTGCGGGGGGGCACAATGCCACCCCGCAGCCCCAGGGACCGCCACCTCCCCCCGGGGCTCTAAATATTTAAATTGGGGGGTCCGTGAGAGACCCCCAACCCCGGGGACCACCACCCCGAGGCTTTGTAGATTGTGGGAGGGGGGCCACGCGGCTCCCCTCCTGGAGCCTTGTCATGACCTTGGGGACCGCCACCCCCCAGGGCCGGCTCCTGCAGTGTCCCCGGGATGCCCACCCCGGGACACTGGAGTTTGCTATGGCAGTGCGGGAGCCTCATGGCTCCCGCCCTGCCATAGCAAACTTGGTTTGAATTTTGAAAGAGAGAGCAGGAAAACCTGATCTCTTTCAAAATTCAAACCAAATTACTTTTCCACACGGGGAGCTGCATCTTAGCAGCTCCCCATGTGGAAAAGCAATGCCGGCTCCCGAAGAACCCAGGGAGCCGGCGGGACCGTGGGTAGATTGGGGACCCCCCCACGGTCCCCAAAGGAGAGGGTCAAGTGGCCCGGGAAGGGTTCCCCGGGGCCATTAATCGCCTAAGGAGGGGGCCAAGGCAGCCCCCCTCCAAACAAAAAAAAAAACCCTAATATGGCCATGCCCTTGGGGATGGGGTCCCTGGGGCTGATTTTGGCCTCGGGAGGGGGGCCACACAGCCCACTTCCCAAAATTTAAAAATGAATAAATTGGGTGGCAGGCCCTGGGGGACGGGGTCCCCAGGGCCAAGAATATTTGGAAAAGAAGGGAGGCCACACAGCCCCCCTTCTAAAAAAAAAAAAAAAACGCCGGCATTGCGCCAGAGGCCACGCCCCCTCCTTTGAGCACTTTGCAAACGCTCCTCCTGGCGCGTTTGCAGATGGGGAGCGAATTCCCTTTGAATACTGGGGGTCCCTGGGGGCCAACTAGCCCGCCAGGAACCTCCAGTATGTGCCAGGGGCCTGCGTTGCAGAGAGGTGTTCTGAGGCCACGGCCCTTTTTACACCTCTCTGCAATGCAGCTCTGTGGCACTTAATGGAGCTAGCTGGTGGGCTAATTGCACCCCAGGGACCCTCAGGATTCAAGGTGACTTAATCCCCCAACTTAAAACGCGCCACGGGGCGCGTTTTCACAGTGGTGAAGGGAGGGGGCGGGGCCTGCGTTGACCTGTGTGCAAACACACCCTGTGGCGCGGTTTAAGTTGGGGAATTAATTCCTCTTCCATCCCGAGGGTCCCTGGGGGCCAACTAGCCCACCAGGTACCTCCAGTAAGCGCCACGGAGCTGCGTTGCAGAGTGTTGTAAAAAGGGGCATGGCCTCTGATCACCTCTCTGCAACGCTGCTCTCTGGCGCATACTGGAGGTACCTGGTGGGCTAATTGGCCCCCAGGGACCCTCAGGATTGAGGAGAAATTAATTCCCCAACTTAAACCGTGCCACAGGGTGTGTTTGCAGACATGTCACTTCAGGCCACGCCCCCTTCCTTCACCACAGTGCAAACGCGCCCCGTGGTGCGTTTTAGGTTGGGGGATTAACTCTCTTTGAATACTGAGGGTCCCTGAGGGCCAACTAGCCCAACAGGTATCTCCAGTATGCGCCAGGGAGCTGCGTTGCAGACAGGTGTTCAGAGGCCACGCCCCTTTTTACACCTCTCTGGAATGCATCTCTGTGGCGCTTACTAGTGGGCTAGTTTGACCTTAGGGACCCTTAGGATTCAAGGGGACTTAATCTCTCAACTTAGAACGGCCACAGGGCGCGTTTACACAGTGGTGAAGGGAGGGGATGGGGCCTGAGGTGACGTGTGCAAGCACGCCCTGTGGCGCGTTTTAAGTTGGGGAAATAATTCCCTTTCAATCCTAAGGGACCCTGGGGGCCAACTAGCCCACCAGGTGCTTCCAGTAAGCACCGCTGCGTTGCAGAGAGGTGGTGCAGGCTGTGCCCCTTTTTTACACCTCTATGCAATGGTGCTTACTGGATTTACCTAGTGGGCTAATTTGCCCCTAGGGATCCTCAGGATTCAAGGGGAGTTAATCTCCCAACTTAGAACGGCCACAGGGTGCGTTTACACAGTGGTGAAGGGAGGGGACGGGGCCTGAGGTGATGTGTGCAAACACGCCCTATGGCGCGTTTTTTTAAGTTGGGGAAATAATTCCCCTTCCATCCTGAGGGCCCATGGGGGCCAACTAGTCCACCAGGTGCTTCCAGTAAGCGCCACTGTGCTGCGTTGAAGAGAGGTGGTCCAGGCCGTGCCCATTTTCTCTGCAACGCAGCTCTGTGGTGCTAACTAGAGATACCTGATGGGCTAGTTGTACCCAAGAGACTCTCAGGACTTTATCCCGCAAATTAAAATGGCCACAGGGCGTGTTTGCACACGTCAGCTCAGCCCCCCCCCTCCCTTCACCAGTGTGCAAATGCGCCCTGTGGTGCGTTTTAAGAGGTAGTTTTAATCCCCTGCTCTATTATATACTAGGGGCTTACAGAGGAGGTCATGCTAATAACGGGGGTACCCCAACGCATCATTTTCCCTAGTGTATGTAGGTGTTTTAACTGTCTTCCAAGTGTCTTTTAGCATAGTACTGGCTCTAGGACTGGTTAGTCAGTCAGTTACCACCAGTACCCACCTGATAAAGTTGAGTGTACAGGATGATTTTGCAACAAAGACTCTTTCTGCTCCTCTGTTTGTTCTTTCTCCACGTCTTCCTTCTTCCTGCACTTTTCTTCGTCTTTGAGAACTTCTGTTGCTTCTTTCTGCATTTCTTTTTCTTCTTTCTGTGTTTTTTCTTCTTTCTTCACATGTCCTACTTCTGTAGGCATAGTTAGAAACTAGCATTTAAAAAAAACCTTTGAAATTCACTTAAACCATAAGTTTCAGGCACGTTATAGTTAAGAATTAGCATTTAAATAACCTTAGAAATTCACAGAAAAAACTATAGGTTTCAGTTGTGTTAGTTAGCTGGACATTTCACTCGTACAAAACCATTGAAATTCCACCGTTAGTTAGTTCAGCTAACTATAACTCGCGCGCCCGCAATGCCCTGCTGATGACGTCACATATTACATCACTCATGACATGGTCAGTGACATCACTCATGACATCACTGATGACATCTCAAATGACATCACTGATGACCTCATCCGTGTTATAGAGGGGCAGACCTCCTCTCACACTAATATAACCTTTGATACAGACATTCAAAAATAGAAACTAAAATTTTCAAAAAAATGGATATACCAATACCAGTTACAACAACCTATTCAGTAATTCCAAGATCTACATACATATCCACTCATTCACCAACAGTCCTATATAGTCACTCATACATGTACTCACTCTTCATATGTACTCATACACCTATACATCCTGTTACACACTGCCATTCATCCATAGTTACTCACACACATAGTCACTCATGCTAATAAAGAATCAAACATCCATTTAATTGCATATACAGTTATACACACACCACCACACTTACTTCTACAGAAACGTACACATACTTACTCTCTTTAACAATCACTTATAGAAACGCATAATTATTTATACAGGAACTCTTCCAATCTCTCACTCTCACATATACTCACTTATATACACCCATACTCACATATACTAGTTTAAAACATATGTAGTTACTCATAAAGACACTATTGAGACAGTCATTCACTCACTAACACACCCATACACACACTCATCCACCCATACATTCCTGCACACATGCTGTCTTCAACACATACAAACAGTGAGTCACTCATTCATGCATCTATGCGCTAAGTAATACCCCCCACCGAACCATACAGACACTCAGACACTCATACTGATACTCAAAAAAACAACTAATAACCCATATAGGCACTCATGTAGCTATTCACCAACCCATGCAGCCACTTCTACACAAAGTGAGAGCCTGGTACAGATATTTACATATTTAAACATTACTCACTAACCCAATTATTCACTAAGATACACTTAATCAGTCAGTTATACAAACAATTTTACAACAAAAAAACATCCATTTAGACACTTATTTACCCATTTATTCTTCCATCGACCTTGAGATATACATATAAAAAATATTTAATTTTCAGAAAGACGCATTCACTGGATGATGTCATCAGTGAGGTCATGAGTGATGTCACTGACCATGTCATGAGTGATGTAATATGTGACGTCATCAGCAGTGCATTGCGGGCGCGCGAGTTATAGTTAGCTCAACTAACTATAACGGGGAAATTTCAATGGTTTTGTATGAGTGAAATGTCCAGCTAACTGTAACACCCCTGAAACCTATGTTTTTTTTTCTGTGTGTATGTATGTATGTATGTATGTGTGTGTATATATGTCTATATAGATATCTATCCCACTGCGGAATACTGCCCTCCAAAAAATGCACACAGCGCCACCATGTGGTGGATAAATATGTGCCGCCGTTTAGAAAAAGGTGCTGAGCACTGTTAGGCACGGAACAATTTAAGCACTGAGAAGATCCCGTTATAAAGAATAAGCATGCACTTTACACTGACAAATAACAATGTGTAACAGTTTAAAGACCGCCCCTGCCAGAAGT
Source organism: Triturus cristatus (assembly GCF_964204655.1). NCBI lineage: Eukaryota > Metazoa > Chordata > Amphibia > Caudata > Salamandridae > Triturus > Triturus cristatus. The sequence goes on along the minus strand of NC_140590.1, from coordinate 484,020,720 downwards.
ACGGAGTGAAAGCAATCGCGGATTAATATGGTAAGGGATGGTGCCGACCCACAAGGTGTAATGAAGACATGGGGAAAGGCGTAGGTTTGGAGCACTATGAAAGAATCACCCATTTTATGCCCCAGGTGGGGAGGGGTAGACCCGAGGGAGACCAGGTGTTGTGGGAAGGGATAGATACGTGACAGGCGATGGAACAGAGTGGGAGGAAGGTAGTGCTCCTGGAGATGGAAATTGGTAACCAAGGAATCTTAGAGTAAAGTATGCAAACTGGCGAAGTGAGTAGGTAGGGGAGGAGAGAGGCAATAATCGATGAGAAACAGCACAAGGATGTAAGACTGGGAGGGACCGGAGGGTGGAGGACCAGAAGAGGCTGATGAGGAGGCGAAATAGCAAAAAGTGTACCATATTCGAGAGGATTCTTAATGTGTATATGTATGTGAACAAGTATAAATGAGCTCTGACAATTTCTCTCCTTAGGGTTGTTGTACCTTTTTATATAAGGATGTTGATTTAGGACGGCGTACAACATCCCTCCAATCTCTCACACACATCCTGTAGTCATGAAGGAACCAAACAGTAATGGACAGTAATCATCTCACCAGGCACCAATAAACCTAAATGCTGCCCCCAGGCAGTGATGAACATTAATAGTCCCAAGCAGTAAAGATTGTTAATAAACCCAGGCATTACTGAAGATCAATGGCCCCAGGCAGCATAAAACAGCAATATTTTCAGGTAGCAATGCAGCCCGATGCAGCAAGTAAGCTTGACAGCCAACTGCCAAGGGCTATAACGATTGATAAAGGCCCCAAACCCAAGTTCTTGGCTTGAGCTGAGGCAGCAGGGCTATAATGATATTTGAACATTTCACCTACTTTCGGGACTCCAAGAGCATCATTAGCCCTGGGGAGTAATTAACATCAATGGCCCCTAGTATACATCATGTCCTCAGGAAGTAAATAGCATTGCCGCATGCAGCAGTGATTATCAATGGCTTGAGGCAGTAATGCAGGAACTATAAAAGGTTTGTTAGTCTTGTCCACCGGCGCAGGAGGGACCCCATTAAAGTGAACGCACACCTCTAGGAATAGCAGGTGCTGGAAGCCAGCCCCTCTGCAGACCAAGTGGGATGAACACGTCTTACAGTGCTGCTGTCATTATGCTGCCAGGTCTTGTACCAGAATGGGAAACAGCCGCACTAGTGAGTGTGTCACTCAAGCCCACCGTGGACTCACACACACCAGTTCAAAATACGTTTTTATAAGAGGTGGGGTGGTCAGGCTTTGGTATATGAAGATGTAGTGGGGCGGTGGAGACTCCAATTTTGAGTAACGCTCTGACAATAGAAGGCTAGACCAGCCTTCTGAATGCCTCTGCAGCAGCCATGTTGAACTATTGACAGCTACGTAGCTTATCACTTCTCTTTTAGAGTAACTTATTATTGTGCATCGCAAAATAAACACATCACTAAGACTTATTTTTTTAACAGTTTAATATTATTTAACATTCAATGTTCACTGTTCCTGTTCTGAAAAGTATAATAACTATTTTCCATGCAAAGTTGAACTTCCGGTTTAGACATTAGAAGATTAAAAAGTAAAAACATGGACAACAGTTTTACTGCAAAACTGATCTGCCTATGTGTCTGTCCATGCCATCCCCTGGTGGGGGCTAATAGAGTAACAAGCCCCACATTACCGGCTGGACAGGTCGCCTTAGCTGCACAATACAAAGAAGAAATATGACCCCGCCTTCCTCTGCTGACTTGTGCAACTAACTGCCGTTTCTCTGGGATGGCCTTTGAAGAGGACAAAAACTCCATTTGTCATGACTGAGAATTACAACAGCCAATGATTGTAACGTGGACCGATTGAATGACACTTGTAGCATGTAGTGGCTGACCTACGGCCCCGCTCTGTGTAGTGATGGTAAGAGCTTTAGCAAACAGCTTAAGGAGTCACTGGTCAGACATAAAACACTACTTCTTTTTGCTTGATGTAAACAATCTTTTTAAGTCCTTAAACAGCAGTGTTTCATTTTTTTGCAAAAATAACGTGTAAAATAGTCTTATTTTCCGAAGTGCAATGCATGCCCCTGCTCCTGGTGTGAAGCCTGCGATCCACCGTGCCCCGCACGGAGACTGGAGCCCAAGGGTCGAAGCTCTCGGGTGGGTTGCTTGCATGTATGGCCTACTTGCTTTATATTTACTGCCTCTGCTTTACGTACGTGTTTTTATTTCACACATCCGGTGATTCAAGGTCTTCAGCATTCAAGACAATGGAACTGAAGACCTCAAACAAAACAAACTCCATTGACTTGATTTTATTATCCCCACCTCCCAGGGTACCAAGCCTGTCCCCGCTTGAGGGCTGTTGTGTTTTGTGCCTGTTCGTGGTGCTGTGGTAGGCAGTGCTCTGCAGGGTCTGCGCTTACCTCAGCGGCAGGCAGTAGAATGGCAAGGTAGGAGCATAACAGACCTCTGCAGGGCATACGGCATCAGGGATGGTTTTTGCATTGACGCCCAGTGCCGCAACCTTTGATGCACGCCCTCTGCAGTGACCTCCTCTTCCATGGATTCCCCCACTACCACCCTCCAGTGGTGCCCCGCCTCTCTCCTTCTCCCCTCTCTCACACCTATTTACGTTCTATCGCTACTCATCCCAATGTACAGTGTCAGAGTACTTTACATTGCAAACATATTGTACAGAGACAATGAGTCATACAAATGTGTTGATCCATGAACAGGAAATGTTACTTAAGACAATGGACGCTACAAGGTGTAGGCGTCACGTGTCATCCATATTAGTAAGCATTATATGTTGGGAGTACTTAGGCTGGAGAATCGAATGGACAGATTTCCTACGTTTTCACACAGTGTAGTAGCTAAAGTTTCTATGCTGAGTTGCATAAAAAAGGACAGCAACCGCACCATACCTACTAAGGCATGGTGCTGTTGCGCTCTCCTCTAGTGCGGGCGTACCTTAGGCACCATAGTGAAGGGGGGCCTGCATGATGGCAAGCATAGGTTTTTACTGGAAGGGTGCCCTTCCTGCGCACAATTCTGGGCTTTGGCAAAATGTACCGCTTTACCCCCTTGTTGTGTGCTATATAGTGCAGCACACATGCAAACTTGGAAAGGTTTGGAGAAAATAAATCTTTTCTCCAACTTTACACCTGCCTCAAGGAGGTGTAATTGTTTGATGTAAATCTCTTGCTACCAAAGTTAGTAGTTGGTGATTAGTGTGAAAATCCCTGGGTGGGTGGGTGCGTGGGAACGTCCATGTGACACCCATCGTATGCCTTCTTGATGCAAGAAAGTCCATAGTACTACATTGTGTTACTTTGGGGCTACTTTCAAATTGGATTTAACAGGAAAGTAAACCCCAAAACAACACTTTACACAAAGTTTGCATCACTTTGTGATGCAAACCAGGCCTAATGTTTAGTAAAGCGGCTCTTAAACTGAGAATTTGAAACGTAGCAGTGATTGAGGTTGCCATACTAACGATTGAGGTAAAAAACAATAAGGTTCTAAACTTATGCTTGCAATTTCATGTAGCCCTTTCATGCCATTTCATAGTTGAATGTGCTATATTGAGTGTGTAACTTATGAACTCCAAGTAACAAAAGGATCTCTGTGTCAAAAGCAGTAGCCCACTGAGCTTTCTACATAAAATACAAATCTGTGATTTTCATGTTACACTTTGTACTTTGCAGCTGGAACATTAACCCTCTGTGCTTTTTGAGTCAAAACTGTGAATAGACAAATCACAGATCTCTCCATCAAGTGCATTAACCACCAGAGCTATTGTGCTGTTATTATTATCCCCTGAAAAATGCAAGGCACACAATGATCTCTGCAGGCTGCTCTTATGTAAGCCAGGCTGTCCTGAAAAGGGCATCCACTCAAGCTTGGGGCCGGTGTGATGGCACTGGGCGCGCCACCCTAAAGCTGGCACTGTGTGGCATGAGTGGGGAAACTCTTAAGGCGCCACAGTGAGCCCAAGGCTGAGTGTGAGATATAGGACCTCCAAGGACACCTCATCACTTTCTGTATGGAGAGGGTATATGTTTTTATTTTAAGTCACTGTGCCCAGAACAGATACCCAGCTTCCGCTTGTGAGCTTAATCCTTCTAATCTCATAGTGCCTGAGTTTACAGAGGGCACATGAGTGTTTTGGCAAGAAGTGCAGTCCTGCCTCCCCTGTTCTGGCCTCCTACTTCGGGAAAACAGACTGCTCTCATTATAATTGGCTTAGGGCTGATATTTATTTAAATCATCTGATAACAATGCCTGGGGAGGAGTTATTTTTTGGGTGCAATAAATATCACCATTTATGAGGTCATCCCCTAAAATGTAGCACAGCATGCAGATTTTGGCGCTTACTACTTCATCAAAAGTGATATAGTGATATGTTCCAGTATTTATCAGGCATTGTTTCCCATATAAATATCGGCAGGTTAGACCTGCTGAAATATATCAGGAATGCAATTTTTATTGCATAACTCATAATTCTGATGTGTGCTGTAACAGGAAATAGTGCACATGTCAGAAATTATGGCCAATTTGGAATGAAGGCCGGCGTGTTCTTATAGGTTGATCAATACCTTCCTTCCTCCTGTCGGTGCATACCCATAACCCTTCTTTTAGAGACCAGCTGCATAGACGACTCCATGCAGTGCTTAATTTGTAAAGGAAAGAGTGCCGGTGCCTGAAGCTGTGCTCAGAAGCCCGCTGGTTCAATTAAACATCAATGCATTGAATATCAAGGCTGGTAGTCTTAAATCCAGCTCATGGCTATTTAATCCATTACCGGACAATCCCTGTCCCTTTATCACACTCTTGTTCGTTCCTGCTTTCTCAGTTTGTGACATTTTTGCCTTCTTTCTCTTCCTGTATCTTTCCGATCAGTATGTTTTTTCCTTTCTTGGGCTCGTAAAATATCTGTTGTGAAAAATAAGTGATGGTTCCCAAATATAAGTGCCAGTGGCTCCCACCGGCAAACAGTGGCTCAAATTGAGCACTGACTCCATGTCATTGTTTTTGGATCCCAATTGCTTTGAGTGTTGGTTTTTCCTTCTGTAAACTAATGCAACTTGTTTCTTTATTACATTTGTTCAAGTCAAATGGAACAATAACACAGGTCTCTTTTTAAATAGCTTAGGATTGGAACCACAGTGGTTTGTGACGTTGAGACCACTGTTAGTAGCCAGTTAAAACGTCCCTGGCTTGGCATAGTGACCAAAGCTGTACAATCTTTAATATTAATGTGACCTGCCCTGTGGAACAGGCAGACACATTCAACACTGTTTCACTGAAATCACAGGACTCAGTGACCCCTAGTAATGGGTTAAGAGATATATTGGTAAGAGTATGGCTTAATGACCAGAACGCATCCTGCCGACGAATTAGGTTTTCTGGGAGACATGAGTTTGCACCCGAGCAAGGTAACCGTCTTTGGAGGAGGGTACTTTAAGTACCATAAATTGGGTAGCCTGTTGCTTGCAAATGGCAGAAGTGTGATAGTTAGGGTTATGTCACAAGACATTATTATTATTATTATTCTTAATATACTGAGATAATGGCATTGAAGCACTTGTAGTAAATCGTGTAGTCGCCAACTTTACTTGGCTTTCTCCTAACTATGCATTTCTCTCAGGTGGTGGTTTAATCCAGGTGCTGCCCACACTTTCATGGTAAAGCTTTGCTCACTTCCTAGCTGCGGCCGAATCCTGCCCGTCTAAGGTTGTAAGGTAGGCACCCTCTACCTTAGGAGCAGGACTATTCATGCTTAATTTGAGCCAGTGGTTTCCAGTCCTCGGCTCCAGCACTTAATTCCCAACACCGGACCTAATGACAGTCCATCCCATGGTGGCACTGTCTGTCTAATTTTGAGGAGAGCCCAATAAAAGTGTTTAATAATTCAAGATAAATTAAAAATGAATAATACCTGTAGCTCAGGCCATTCTTACAGTTTTGGGTGACCTGGAATAGTCTGAATTGTCATACTTGTAGTCATGTCTTGGTTAGTACCTTTTGTAGGTACTGTCATTGGCAATGCTGACCGGGACAATGAGTGGTGCAAGCTACAGTGACCTCCTGAAAAGGGCCCTGGTGCATACTTTTTTTTTTTTTTTTAACTAATTGGCCTCTGGTACTATTTAGACCTGTCCTGGATTAGCTCACCCTTCCACACTAGTGTTTCATCTCCCCACTCCTCAATGACCATTTCCTCTCCCACTCATCAATCCCTATTTCCTCAAAATTGTTTATCATAGCTCCCACCTTACCAAGTCCTGTTCATGAGCAGCTTATCGGGCCCAGATTTTCGCTTTGCATTCTTGGATCCATAGTCATTATTTTACAGTGGGAGAAGCAGGGCCACTAGTCCCAGAATGCAAAATAAATCTTGGACAGGATGAGCTGCTCACACATGGACCGGGGACACCTGAGAGCTCTTATTTTTTACTCTCAGAAACCTTAGCCGCTGTCAGAGGTGGCCTTACTGGCAGGATCCATCCTACTGCCCGGTCGGTTGGTGCTGATACCAGACACTCTCATTTAACTGTCATGGGCTGGATGACACTTGATGCCATGACCAACGCTCTGGTTGGAAATCTCAGTAGGGCTCCTGTTTGAAGATCTAGACCAGACCTGCCAACGTCTTTAAAAAAGTCAGTGTGCGAGGGGGGGGGGGGAGCGGCAGCGCGTCATGTCAAGAACAACCCAAGGCACTTATGCCCATCAATAGCCTCCCGACTAAATAAATAAATAATACAAAAGCTTCCAAGCATGCCCCCAGTGTCGAGGGGAGGTTTCTCACCCACTAATGGGCATCGGCTGTGCAGGACCTCCAAACATGATTTGAAAACCTACTCTGTAAAAGGGTTTCCGGCTCATCTTTTCTCCCACCGTGTGCTATTTGGTCTTCACCAGGAGACTGTGAAGAGATACGATGTCGTAGGTCACATGGTGGTACCATGTGTGTTGGTAGGTCTGCAGAAACTGAGAATTTGTTGGGGGACCTGCATTACAGCTATATTCTATATTGGTTCATCGCTCATTACCAACATTGTAACACATCGCACTAGGGCAAATATTAATTGGCTTGGCTCATTTTCTCTTGTAGGTTGGGTCTCCATTTTGGTCCTGATGGAGACCCTTTTTAAAACAGTTTTTTGTAGGGTTGAAAAATCGGCAACTGCCCTAGAGTACTGATATGAATTATGATACTGCACATAATGTACTGTTAGCCTGAGTCGTGTTCTTGAAAATATTCATTTTTATCAGCCCCTGAGTATTGTATATATGATTTGTATATAGCACCAGCGCACATCCTTTCACGTATGCCACTATTCACTTTCACTGCGTCATCTTCTTGGAGCACCTATTATGATGCAATATGTCTTTTTCATACTGAAGTAATAACTATGGAGTGAATAAATGTAACTGTATATCTGCAATACAATTGATTTTACTATCTGATTAGCCAAGGAATTTTAAGCTTATAACTTCCTGCGAAGAAACCATAGTCCTTTGTGTCATTGATCGGCCCAAGTTCCAAGGAATAGAGGGTTGCGCCAAATTTTGCGTGTGTTAACTGAGGAGACCGCACTCGTCATTGGTCTACAGATTTATACTTGTTCTGAGTGTTTAGATGCTATGCTGATTTTTAAAGCGCATAGCTACCCGAAGGCTTCCCAGCACTGCTTGAGACACAGATGCACTAGCAGACTTAACTTGGACTAAGGACTAGAGTAGATATAGCCAAGTTTTAAGCATTTTCCTAAAACTGGCCTCATTCGTTTAGTTTCTCAAGTCAGCCGGCATTGAGTTGCAAAGCTTGATTTTCTGCCAGGCCATCTGGTCCAGTGGATTCGTGGGGCCTTTAGCAGTTGTGCATTAGAGGATCTTAAGGTCCTTGAAGGAGTGTATGGAATGAGGAAGTCCCTAATCAATGAGGGCCCTTTCTGTTTTTTTCCTCTAGATGAGCAATGTTTTGTAGCGTTGCGTGCTACTGCTTGTTCACAATAGTGTGCTCTTGTAAAGCGCTTTGATACCCAATACCTTCCGGGTAAAGTTTGCGATATAAAAAACCCTGTAAAAAAAAAATAAAAAATTATATACGGTTTTCCTAAGCAGGTAAAAGTTTGAGAGGGGAGAAAAGAAACCAGTTTACATTTTCATTGAAAGTGTCATAATAATCTGTTTTGTATGTCGCTTGCTGTCACCATCACACAATTTAGTGGCTTTGTAAATAAAAGGTGTTCCTATTATCCTACTCACTAGTACTCATTTTATCAACATTGAAAGGAGGAATGGCTGAGTCTGTCCTAATGGCATCCTATCTATATGAAAAAAGAGGGGGGACCAGGAGCTTGTTATGGTCCAGTGTCTGTGCTCCGTGTATCGTCTATGTCAATCAAGAAAGGAGACACTGTTCCAAAGAAGTAGAGGAAAGGAAACCGAGAAAAGAAGGTCCTAGGCTATATGAGACCCAAGGGTTGGGAGGGGAAGCAGAGCTTTTCTCTTGTTGCCCTCACACACCCCGGGAGGTGTCATGCTTCATCATCGGGCGTTTTGCTCCTCGTCGGGCCGGTGCTGCAATGCCCTACGGGTCCCCCGAAGGGTCACTGTAGCGGAGATCTTTTTAGAGAAAACGCCGTCTGGTGCATGCGGGTGTGTGATTTGGGTGCTAAAACTAATAGTGGTGCAGGAGTGTGTGTAACGAGATATATTAAAATTGTCTAAGGGTTGCTCAAAGGGTATTATTTAATAGAAAAGAGGGAATGGCACCCTGGACAGGCTAAAAAACCCGTAGGTTGGGTTACTGGGTAACTTAGTGGGCTTAATGTTCCAATAGGTAACTACAGTCTGGTCAATGTGGTCGACATGTTACGCGCCCCTGCGGTCCAACCGGATCCGTGGCGCTTCCTCAGGACCAACTACTAAGTGAAGTGTGCATGAATGACATCTGGGGAGTAATACTCAGTGTATATCCGGGTGTGCAAGGTCAAAATGGCCCTGCTCTCTGTTCTGTCAGATTTAAGGTCGCTCCTGGATATATGCCTAGGTAAACATAAAAACAGAAGGAAAAGACAAAAGGACGAAGGCGATGCGCAGACAAACGGTCTTCGCGCATGCGTGGCAAGCATGTGTATGCGTGTTCTCGGGTCTACCTCCTTAATAAAGTATAGTTATACAGTCAATTCAAAATGTGAAAATACAAGGAGGGGGGGAAGAAAACCAAGAAGTTGAACTCCAGCAGATGTACGGTGTCATATCAATCTTGTTTGGAACGGATTGTCTGATCGTATAGAATGCTCCCAATTATGCGCATGTGTGATGCTCAGGCCTTCGGGTATTAGCGCATGCGCTGTAAGCTCACGCGTGTATGTGCCCTCCTTTGCTTGAAATAAAGTTGGATGTTTCAATCAAAATACCACGGAGGAATGGGGTATGTGGAGGAGGGCAGGTGTAGGGAGAAAGGAAGGTATGAGTGTGGGGCAAATGTCTGGTCTTGTTCGAGACACAATGTCTATGCGTGTACAATGCTCCCGGTCATATGATGCTGATAGATGTAAATGACCTGGGTCCAGGCGCGGGGCGAGGTAATGTCCTCATGTTGAGTATGCAATTCTGGAGACTAGCATCCAGGGGTATGTTCAGAGAGGAGTAAATGGAGGTCTTATGTGTTACTCAGGAGTGGGGAATATGGCTCTTATGTGATGTTTGTGGCCAGAGATGTATATAGATGGCATATCAGCTGAATGATGTCTTAAGTGTGTGATTGATTTATAGTTCAGTCCATGGTATCTCATTGAGACCTCGTTCATTTGTTCGTAAGCGGTGTACCTATCGTTGTTCTCGGCGTAGTAAAGAAGTACTACTCCACAGCTGGTTACTTTCCAGTATTGTCCATCTGATGTCCCATGAATGTCCCTTCTTGATGTAATGATTGGTTAGTCTCGTGTCCGTTCTGCCCCTCCTGATCGTACTTCTGTGTTCACTGATCCTCATTTTGACCTGTCGTGTAGTCATCCCAACATAGCGGAGTGAGCATGGACAGGTAATAAGGTAAACACAATTCTTGGTGTTACAGTTCGTGTGTTTACGTTGATCCCATGTAAATTCGTCAAGATTGAGGGTTGTAGTGTGCTTTGTGAAAGGGCACACGCTACACATCCCACAGGGGTAGTGACCCTTCACAGCAGGGAGATCCCACAAAGTAGGTTCCTGGCGGTTAGTCTTGGATCGTGGCCTGGTATTGATCAATTGGTCACGTAAGTTTGTGGTTCTTTTGAAAGCCAATCTGGGGCGTTCCATCGTCCGATCACCCGTGTTAAGAATCTTCCAATTGCGATTCACAATGTTCTTGATTTTATTAGATCATGGTGTGAAAGTTGTCACGCATGTGATGATGTTGTCGGGTTCTTCGACCCTATCCTCCAACAGTGCTTTGCGATTATTGTTCCTAGCTCGTTTCCGTGCTTGCTTCACAATAGTTTTCGGGTAGTTCCTCTGCTTGAGGTTCTTCATCAAAGTGTTGGCCTGGGTGTCATATTCACGGATGTTGCTACAATTACGGCGGATTCTGAGAAATTGTCCATAGGGTAAGTTTTCCCTCAGTGCTTTGGGATGGTGGCTATGGAAACTCAAAAGGCTATTACGGTCAGTGGCCTTTCTGTAGATGGTGGTATGGAGCTTTCCTTCCTCCAAGGAGATGAGGAGATCCAGGAAGGGGATTTCCTTCTCACTCTCTGTTTTACTGAAGCGTAAGTGGGGGTTCAGGTGGTTTATCCACTCGTAAAATTCTTGGCAGGTGTCAACATCCCCTTTCCACAGGATGAGCACATCATCGATGTACCGTTTCCAGGTAACCATTTCTTCTTTGTAGGGATTGTTGTCCGTGAAGATGTTACTGGCCTCAAAGTGTGCCATGTACAGTCCCGCCAGGCTCGGCGCGGAGGTACTCCCCATGCTGGTCCCTTGTATCTGATGGTAGATGGTAGTTTTGTACATGAAGAAATTATTCTTAAGGGCTATCGTGATGAGTTCCGTGATGAATGCCGCTGGAGTGTTGGTAGGAAGGTCAGTCTCGTGGAGTAGTTGCTCTACCACTTCAATAGTTGCGTCCTGGGGGATGGTTGTGTATAATGCCTCCACATCCAAGGTCAGGAGGAGATTGATGGTCTCTGTGTTGTTGTCGTTGATCTCCTGTATGAGATTGAGGACATCTCTGGTGTCTTTCAGGTAAGCTGGACTGGCTTGAACCAAAGGGCGTAGGAAAAAATCGCTAAACTTGCTAAGCGGTTCCAGTAGGGAGCCTATGCCAGAGACAATAGAACGTCCGGGAGGTGGGATGATGCCCTTGTGAATTTTGGGTAAGAGGTAGAAATACGGTATCCTGGGGTCCTTATTAATCAAGAATGCCGCTTCATGAGGTGTGATCCAGCCTTCATTTGTTGCTTCGTTGACCAAGATCCGTATACGTGGAAGTAGACTATCAGTAGGATCTGTCTACAGTTTTTTGTAGTATTCAGTATTACCTAGTTGTTTGGAGCATTCCCTGTCATAATCCTCGACCGATAGGATGACGGTGGTACTGCCCTTGTCTGCCGGTTTTATAATGATAGTTTCATCACTGGTGAGTGAGAGCACTGCATGGCGTAGTCTTTTGGGCAAGTTATCATAGACGGGGTTTCTTGTGAGGTTATTGGCCTCCTTGAGAACTGCTTTTTCAAAGGTCAACACCTCGCTGGGGACCATACCAGCTGATGGGGTGAATCTAGAGGGTGGCCTGAGTCCAGTGTCCTGACGAAGAAAATAAGAGGAATGAAAGAGGAGAGGAAGGAAAGAAAGAGAGAAAAAGGAAATTAAGAGAAAGTTAGAAGTTAAGATGCAGGTGCACATGTAGAGAGATAAAAAGTAAAGGGTAGCCAAATATTTTCTGAGAGAGTAAGAGCAGAAGCAATTTCAATTCTGTGTTTGTTGCAAATATAGTTCCACCAAGTTAATAATGATAATTTTGAGTTATCTTTCCAGCAGGACAGAATCACTTTGAATGCGATATAGGAGTAGAAGCATCCAAAGCAGGTGAGGAGGAACCTAGAAAAACATTTTGCATTGATAATGGAATATTACATTGAAATATTTTCATCCATTTAGACTAAACAGATTGCCAGAACTTCAATACATTAGAACAATCAAAGAGTTGATGAATTAAAGTCCCAGTGGACTCAGAACAAGACCAACCTAGGGACGAGGAAGTAGGGGAAAACTTGGATATACAAACAGGGGTAATAAAAGCTCTATTATAATTAAAGTATAGGGATTGAGTATAACGTGCGGCAATAGAAGTTTTAAATAACTTGAGCCATAGTTTATCCCAAAAAGAGCTAGAAAGCGATAAAGATAAGTCTGCTTCCCAGAGTAATTCTCCATAGGATTTAGGTCGTTCAGTAACAGGTGATCACAACATCTTATAAATAGAAGCAGCCTTTGGCCGATGTTCCTGAGAAACACTATGTAACGGTGAAGGTGAAGTGAGTGAGGGAAAAGTTGAAGGGAAATTGTTAGAAGATAAATAAGAATGTAAAGTTGTTGATATTAAAAAGTACTCATTAAGAAATGAATCAGGTAAATCATATTGTAATTGTAACTCATGGAAGGGAGTAACAGAATTATGCTGAATTAATTGAATACAAATAATTCCCTTCTCCTTCCAATGTTTGTAATAAAATGATTTACGTTTATATTTGACAAATGTATTATACCAGATAGTGGAGGACAAAAAATATTGATGCGAATCTAGACCATCGGACAAGATATTATATAATAATTGTTGGGAATATTTTAAAATAGGATTTATCTGATATGAAAGTGCAATTAGACATATATATTATATTTCGAAAAGAAAAATCTTTTAATAAGGAACGCTCAAACAATCCAACGAGGGATGGGGAAATCAGCAAAATCATAAGTTAAGGCCAAAAATTTACGAATTAAAAATGCAGAATGATAAGATTTAAAATCAGGAAAACACACACCACCATCTGTTTTGGGATGTCTAAGGTTTGTAAGAGCAATGCGGGGGGGGGGGGGGGGGGGAGTTTGTTATTCCATAAACACTTTGTACAAATAGAATTGATTTGTGAAAAATATGAAACCGGGATCCGAAACAGTAACGTGGATAATATATAAAGGACAAGGGGCACAATCATCATTTTAATAGTATCTAATCTACCTCACCATGACAAATGAAGAGGGGACCAAGAAAGAAGGAGTGACTGTATTTTGGTAATTAGTGCATTAAACGTATAACTAATGGTGGTAGATATGGTAGAGGAAAACGAAATACCAAGGTACAGAGATACTGGAATACAACTGAACCTCATCCAAAAAGGGAGGGAGGGAGACATTGGGATTAGATATATATACCAGAATATCATCCGTGTATGCTAACAATTTAATTTCTATAGAATTGTGTAAAGCCAGAAATACGCGAATTAACTCTAATACGTTCAAGGAAAGGTTCAAGACCTAAAACAAATAAGGGTGAAAGGGGACAACCTTGGCGTGTACCTCTATATAACGGAAACATTTTAGAGAAATGGTTATTCACAAAAATACTAGCACGAGGAAAAGAATAGAACAGTTTAACATAAGAAATAAAATTTAGACCAAAACCAAACCATTGGAGTGTATTGAACATGAAATGCCAGTTTGTGATCAAAAGCCTTTTCGGCATCTAATGACAATGCTGCAAGTGGAGATTTGTACTTCCTACCGAAGGAGATAACATTAGCAAACATGTGAGCATTGTCTGCAGCTAATCAACCCTTAACAAAACCAGCTTGATCGGTCTTAACCAATAATGGAATAATAGTCTCAAGTTGAGAGGCAAGGATTTTAGCAAATATCTCACAATCATAATTGGTTAATGAAATCGGGCGATAGTTTTTACAAAGGGAGTGATCTTTATCAGGTTTGGGAATAAGGACAATCAAGGCCTCCTTGCATAAAGGAACCAGAAGCTTTGGAATCTGCAATAAATGAGTTAAAAAGGGCCAGAAGTATGGGAGTAAAAATAGGGGGGAAAGTAGAAACAAATTCAGCAGAAAGACCATCAGAACCTTGTGCTTTCAATTCTTTTTTTTTTTTATTTAAAAAAAAAATATATATATATATATATATTTTATTATTTTTTGAGGATTTAATGACATCCATTATCTCTTGAAGAGTAACCTCTCTTTCTAGTGATTCAAATTTATCATGAAGCAGAGGCGGTTTAGGGAGGCCTGGAAAAAAAGGTATGTAAATTTTGATGAGAGGGATTGGTATTGTCAGAATATAGTAATTGATAATCATGGAATACATTAGCAATATCCTCATCAGAGTATGCTCAGTAATTAGTAGATTCATTTAGAATAGGACCAATATTTTTACGTTCAGATTTAATTTTTAAGTAGTTGGCCAGCATCTTGCCAGCTATATTTTTACCCCCGTGATACTTGGACATACTTTTAAGAAGGATATTACATGCATCAATTGTGGCAAGTTTGTTAAGAGCAGATTTGGCCTTAACTAAGTCATGGAGAACCGAGGGATATCTAGAAGTAAAGTAATTATGTTCCAACAGTTTGAGTTGTAGTAAAGTTGTATACTTGGCCTTAGCGATTTTCTTCTTTTTTGCTGAGTATGCAATAGTAAAGGCACGGAAGAAGGCCTTAAAGGCATCCCAGTTAGTAGGAATAGAGGTATCCAAAGGATTGTTAATAATAAACTCATTAATAAAAGTAGTAGCTTCAGTTACAAAAGCAGTGTCTGATAACAAAAAATGATTACGTTTCCAACTACCAAGTTTTGGAGAACTCAGGGAAAGATTAAGAACAGAAATGACGGGGGCATGATCAGAAATAAAAATAGATCCAATCTCAGAGGATTGAATAGATGGGAGTACGGGTTTACTAACCAAAATATAATCCATTCTAGAGCGAGTATGGTGAAAAAAAAAGTAAACTCAAGGGTATCAGGGTTACAGGTCTTCCAAACATCATATAGTGAACGAGAGGTCATGGCAGATTGAACTGATTTATGGGTTTTATCAGGATTAAATTTACACTTGGATTGTCTATCCGAGAATGGGCCCAACCATTGGTTAAATTCCCCTGCAACAATAATATTTGGGCCATCAATAGAGGAAAGTAAAATCTTAATACTATTCCAAAAGTCAGGGTCAGGTTTAACAGGACCGTAAATATTCAATAAGACCAGTTCTTTATTTTCTAGAACAACCTTAGCCATTACCCAGCGTCCATCACTATCACATTGCGTAGATAAAATTTGTACATGTATCGATTTATGAAATAGTATAGCAACATCACCTTTCCGATTAGAGGCTGGAGAATAAACAACTTGACCCACCCATTGTCTCTTCAATTTAAGCGATTCAATATCATTACAATGTGTTTCTTGAATAAACGAAACATGTGAATTCAGTTTAGACAAATGAGAAAGTACTTTTCGTCTTTTGACGGGGTGTCCAAGACCACGAACATTCCACGTGACAACATTACACATAATGGAGGGAGGGGAGGGGAGGGTAACACATGAAGGAAGATGATACACTTCAGGAGAACAGCTGGAAGCAGGTAAACACCACTTATTAGATAAATACAAAAAAGTAAATATATGACAAATAACAGTAGGCATGCGCATTGAGCAACATATTGTCAAAAAGAAAGAACAAACAGAAAAGAATAGATAAAGACAAGAGGATACGAAGAAAAAAAGATAGATCAAGGAAAGATATATCCAGATCTAAGAAAATGATGAAACAAAATGAGCATGGAACGTAACTGCACCGAGAACAGATGGAACAGCAGAGGAGCAAAAATTAAGAGATAGAAGAAGGAACAGCTAGAAGAAATCGATTAGCGAGAGATAAGGGAGAGATGCTAAAGACGCTGAGTAGAACTATCCATAGAATTTGGTGTGAGACTGAGCAAGAAAGACCTCAAACGAGCGAGAGGAGCCATTATGGGTAATTTTACACAAGCAGGGATGCAAAATGCCATATCGAATATTTAACTGTCTCATCTGAGGACGAAGTGCAAGAAATTCCTTCCTTCTGGCATAAGTAGCGTTGGAGATATCCTGAGAGAGGAAAAATGGTGTGTGTGACCAGCCCAAAAAAGTCACTGTTTCACCTTTGCTGCCTGTAAGACGAGCATAAGGTCTGCAAATTCCAAAAATAGCATTATAATTCCTCTAGGTTGAACAGAGTTTGGTTGAAGACGACCCAGGCGATGGGCACGCTGGATATTCAGTGAAGGCTCTAGAGTAAGATCAAGTAGCTCTGACAAAAAAATTGTAAGAAAAGGGAGAATGTCAGGATCCTCCAAATTTTCTGGTAAGCTATAAAGACGATGATTATTATGTCTATTGCGGTTTTCAAGGTCCTCAGTGTGAAGTTTAAGACGCTGAATCTCCTGCTCCTGAATAGGAATTTTGGTAGAGACATCATGTAGGTCACTAATACGTTGTTCTATGTCAAATACCTTCACTTCCATTGTATTCGACCGATCTTCAATTTTGGAGTTTATCTTTGGTATTGGACATAAAAGAATTAGCCCCCCTCACCTCAAGAATAGAATCCAGGACCGGGTTCTGCAAAGACAGACTGGGCGAGGGGGAAATCATTCTTAGCCCTCTTAGCTTTTGTACCAGATGAAGAGGCTTTGACATGAGAAGAATTATCACTGGCCATCGTAGCATGTCGAGGGACGAAAAATCACTTTCAATGGAGACCTCAATCTGCCCATATGCAGAAAAAGAATGAATTTACCTTCTCCGTTGGAGATTTGAAGAGGACAGCAGTTGTTTTTAAAATAAGTGCGCGCTCATAAAAAGGAACTTCTGACTCCTCAGTAAAAGCTCTCAATATGACCAGACATTAGTAAAATTTAAAAATGGACACAGTCTGAGCAAAAGTCATTTAAATGCACTCATGAGGGAAACCGCAAGAAATGAACAGTTCCAAAACAGCAAGGAAAAATAGTCAAATCTATCCGCAATAGCGCATAGTATTGCAGGATTAGAGTTTGCCAGTGAAAAAAGAGACAAAAATTATAGGAGAACATGTTGTCGAGCGCTACATACTAAACCGCCGGTTTTACCTCAATAGGAGGTCTGAGGAGACGAGTGGCAGGCACAAAATGGCGGCTGCTCATGTGTGAAGTACGAGAATCACCGTCGCCGTCATGTGCTCGGGCAGGAGCGGACGAAAGCGTAAAACGGCTCCAAACGTTGCACCCGTAGCTCCGAGACATCGGGAGAGCCTCAGCTTCACTCGGGCGTCGGAACTTGCGGCTGCAGACCATCAGCTCCGTAATCCAGTGGAGCTCAGCTCGAAGCCGCCATCTTGGTCTGGCTCGAGACCACCCCCCCGGTGGATTTTCAAATTATAATCTGTATTTTTGTACTACTTTTAAATTGTTTAGAGAAAAAGGCCCACCAACACGAAACCAGGTTCAAAAGCACGAGAAAAAAACATCTTTAAAGTAGGACCAGGTAAAATTTAAATTGCTATAATTCATGTTATTTCAGAAATTTCACGTTACGCTTGTTACATGAAAATTGTGAAATTACGCCATTACACTTTATGAAATAAAGTACCAATCACAATGAAAATTTATGGGAGATGCACTAGATTCCGCAATGATATACTGCAAGCGCACATGCACAACAGAATGTGAATGGCTTTTGTTTAGTGTGTCTTCGTTTTTTGCACCATGGTTTTAGCACGAAAAGTGCCTTCGGGTAAAAAAACTGACAAGGGGGTTCATTTCGTTGTAAAATTTCTCTTAATTTTGTCAGAATTAAGGATTTATTACACACAAGCAAATTACGTAAATTTCGCACACCCCAAGTTTAAAGTTAACTTTTGAGGCAGAGCATATCCATTTGTAGTGCCACGTAGGCACTCACAAGGAAATATTGCTGATAGGCAGAACTATAGGCTGGGTGGACCGATAATAACAAACCCTGCTCTCTCTTCTCCGTTTATTGTTTTCCTCCAAATACTTCTGGTCTCCTCCTTTTATTATACTCTAATCTTCATTATTTCTCCTCTTCCTCTTTTCCTTTCTTAATTTCTTTCTCTTTTCCTCCTTCATGTCTTTCCTCTACTTTTTTCCTTCTTACTTGGCCCTTAGCTTTCCTCTGAATGATGTGACTGGAACTGATTAATTCAATGTATAAAACGAACCCCCTACCATGATGGGTCTGCGCTTTCTTTGTCCATCCTCTTTTCGACTCCCCCAGCTCCCCCTCTCCTACCCTCTATTCTTGGTTCTTTTATTTACTTTAGCACATGTCGGGTGCAGTTGCTGCAAGTTGCCAACACGTCCGCTGGCATGGCTCCCCATCTCCCTTGTCAATTCATTGCATGACTTCCCTGCATCGCATTGTGCGACCAGGGATGAAGGCTCCATTATTGCGCCTCTGCAGGTATATCTATAAAGAGAGCTCGCTTGTGATGGCGGACACTTAGCTTTGGGCAGACATCCTTTGTTGTCACGGCACGCGGTGCATAAAGATTTGCTCACAATTGAGACCTTGTGCGTTTAGATCACGCCACATTAGAGCGCCAATCGGGGCCATCGCATGCAGTATGCCGTCGTATAATGGTCTTTATTAATTCTATAATTTCTGAACTGCTTTTCTATAGATTTGCAGCATCATAGCACTGTAAATCAAAGACTCTATCAACCAGTCAAGTGGTTCACACTGTGTTCCCCCCCCCCCCCCCCCTTTGAATGATGAAAGGCTGAGTTGCGTCACTCTCTATGCGAATCAATGAACTTTATCAGAGGGTACATAACTCTTTACTGAATCAACCCACTGAGCTGCCCCACCAGCTTTCTGCACACATGTGCCCTCGCTGTGCTATCATTATGTAATCGCATGGAACACACTGGGCCAGATAATTGAAATGTGCACTGGTGCAAAGCAAAGAGAATTTTTTTTAATTTTCTTTTTAGATCTTTTCTTGCTTACCTAGTAGGGAATGGAAGAAAAGGGATGTGCTCCATTAAATAGTACTTAGGGAAAGATTTCTCTAACAAGGCAAATAAATGAGCAGCCTGAATGACCGTGTTTACATTAGAAAGTATGCAGCCAATACTTTTATTGGCTTTTAAAACGTGGAAGATGTAATGAAATGGAATCAGCAATTAGTCTGTTATTTTTCTTTTTGCAAAAGAAACCTCAATAAAGCAAAATCAGTTTGCTCTTAAAAAATAAATGCATTCATGGATATTTTTTTCTTTGTTAAAACACATTGACCAGAATAAGGCTGTGTAGACAAATCCTTTTCACATTTGTTTGCAAAGGCTTCAAACTCCTTTTCCTCCTTGGTTGCTCAAGTGCAATCTGTTTCCTCCCTATTACAAAAGAAAGCATCAAGCTAATGCAAAGAAGCATTTATCTATTTCGCCAATGAAGCAAGTTCTGGATTTTTATTTAACAACCAAAGGCATTCTGGGAGTTGTAGTTCTGGTTCACTTCGGTTGAACCACAGAAATAACTGAAATGCCACTGTAAAATAGAAGCCCAGCACTGGAGCATTGTGTTCTTGGTGGCCTGGCGTCATCAGGTAACCGTTACCTCGGTCTCTGTTTTTGTAATTTTACGTGAATGTTCAGCAAGGTCTAATGGCTTACCTTTCTCTGCAGCGCTGCTTCTCACAGGTTTCTCTCAACTGTTCCTCTTGGCATTCTTCATACATGCACAAGTTCTGTTTGGTTTCCTGTTCCTGCCGCACCCACTTTGAACATGGTTCTCTTGCTCCTGCTTTGTGTCAGTTGTCTCCCCTGTAACGGCCCTACTACCCACTGCTCCCTAGTTCCCACTTAATTTCCCTGATAAGTCTTCAGTACACTTAGTCTTGCTCCTTCTCATCTATGGACCTGATTATGTCTTTGGTGGTCGCCCGCCAGCTTATGAGTTTCCTCGTTGTCCTGCGAGTGGGCGGCGCAGCGGTCCCATTGCGGTACCTATTGAAAAGGCACCTCAATGGAAAGGCCTAAGGACTTTCCTGCACGGCATGGACTGTGCAGTCCATCCCATGCAGGAAAGGGGGTGCATGCAGACAGAGGGGCAAAACATGTGCCCCCTGCATGCATTCCCGTGTTCAGGGGCAACAAGGGGCCCTGTAGGCTCACCTCCAGTCTCCGGGTGGGAAAACTAGTAATATGCTTGGCGGTGCAAGCATATTGCTTCCCTAGACTGCCGCAAAACCGCTTGGAATTGCGGATCCCTGGTGGTTTACGGCAGTCCCAAAATTGTTCGACTGCCGTACTCCTAATACGGCAGTCGGAATGGTGGTGCGGCGGTCCCCGCCTAACTCTGAATCGGCCCCCAAGTCATTTTTAGCCGCCAACCTTCAATGCCTACACTCTCTGCTCTGATGCAATATTCATTAGTCTTAGACCTACTCTTCCTTGTAACGTTCATTACAACTTGTTCATCCTCCCTCACTTCCAGGGCTTTGACTGGGTTCGAAATCACAGGAGAATGCTGGGAATACCAGCTCATTTATGGCACCCAGAGTAGGGTGGGTGGAGCTTGCATTTTCGCATTTCAGCATTTTTGATGTTTCACATCACAGAATAAGATTAGCCCCGAATTCCTTTCCAAGATGGAGGCAACTCTGTCTATTATATTGCATTGTTCCTAATCCAATATGCAGTAAGTTAGTATTTGAGGCGTAAGAAAGGCAGCTATAAAGCAACTCTTGTTTTAGGTTTCATTGTTGTGCAACCACACTTGAAAAATGTTCCTGGCTATTTTGCTTGGCTTCTGGACCATTTCGTTGCATAGTCTTTAATTTAATCTGTTACAGGACAGTCGCATATTACAGTCTTTGAGTTTTATTGAAGACTATTTCCTTTAAGCTCCATCACTGAACACTCAGAGATGTTTCCTGGATTATTGAGCCAGTTTTTTAATGTAAAAATTGCCCACAATTCATATTGTTGCTACTTGCTTTCCTACTTTGATTTTTTTTTTTTTTTTGGAGTCACGTCCGGGGACGCTATCATGGGGGAAGAAGCAATCACCCCTCTCTTTGGCAAATGAAAGCTAAATACCCCGGCTCTGATCCCGCACCACAGGGATATTCTAACATCTCAGTGTGCATTAATTTCAGTTTATTTGATAGTGGTAGGTATATGTGCCACCAACAGATGTTCTGATGACTTTATATACAAAAGCCAATAAATCAATATGTAAGGGGTTCCTTCTATCTCTGAGGCTTGCTCTGTGTAGGTCCGCTGTGTATCCCTCATTGCCTGCTCTTTCATTATTTGTTGCAAAAGTTTCTAGGCTCTTGCTCAGAGGCGTGCAAAGTAAGAAAGCTGAAACCCAAGTGGACCGAATGGGCACTTGGATATTAATGCCAGTAAGATTGCTAATCCGGTTTATCCTATTAACTTGAGCTACACAGCTCAGACTTTGTGTTGGAATCCTTCTGGCACAGCCTTTTATCTGATAATTGAACAATCGCAAGATATTTTATTGTCGTAAAGTAGTTCGAACTAGGTCTCTTTACAGGATCGCTCATACAGTTTGGTGAAGTTATACTTGTTGCCAAGGTACATATATGTGCAGTAATATATAGAAAATCTATACTTACCATTCCATATTCTGTCCTTGGATATTGTGTCCATGATATTTGGTGTCATTGATATTCCTGCCTGGATTCTCCGGGGGCACACCATATATTTGGGATATTTCTGACCTTCTAACGCCATTGAGAACCGTCCCACCCAAAACTGCAAAAAAAAAAAAATCCTACACAGTTCTTGTTACTCTGTTTTTAAGTCAAACCTCAGTTGCCAATACTGCTCTTTCCATGTACACTGTTCTAGATAAACTAGGTAAAAACTAAAATCTTCGATTTGATAAATACCAATGCAGAGTTGTCAAAGACGAGGGATGGCGTAAGACAGGAAGCAGTCTGCTTTCGGGAGATCGTTGTTTCTAAAATGCTGAAGCCCCACATATCATCTTTAGGTAAAAGAGAAATGCAGTCATGGAAAGATACATTGAGTCAATCTTACATAAAGAGGAGTAGTCCTGCTGCTGGTGGTTATATCATATAAAGCAAAAATAATTTCCTTATGTATTTGTTAGTCCGATCTGGGCCTGGAAAGAGCAGAAGGATGTACAAACTAGAAAATGTAAATGATGGCACAAACATTGGAAGAGCAACAAGCTCTGTTAAAGTGCTGCAGCTAGAACTGGAGTTGAATGGAGACCACGATCATTCATATCATACGCCATCATGTTTTGCACAGTAGTTTCATCCAAAAACTGATACCCAAAATTCTATCCTCTTGCAAATTTACGGGAAAGTGATTAATTGTTAAGAGCAGATTGCATCTAAAGTACAGAAATCTGTCCTATCTCAATCAATCAAGGTTTATAGAGTGAGACTACTCACCCGTGAGGGTTTCAAGGCACTGAAGGGGAACTGGGGAAAGGGGAACTGGGGTCAGTGACAGGGCTTGCCTGCGGTGGAGGGGCAGAGTGTTCCAGGTCTTGGCGGCAGGGTAGGAGAAGAATCTTCCTCCGGTTCTGGTCTTGTGAATCTGTGGGACGGTGGCCAGGGCCAGATGGGCAGAGCGGAGGTGTCTGGTGTGTACGTGGAATGAGAGGTGATGGTTCAGATACGCTGGACCTGCGTCGTGGAAGGCTTTGTATCTAATGGATATCTAATCCATATGTGAACATGTCATGATATTATTGTCATCTCAAAAACTGTTTAAAACTTTGTTCATCTTGTCTTACCAGGCAGTGAACTTTGCAAAACACTTGACTATTTTTCATCTAATAAATTATAGGCTAACCTTAGTGCATTTGTGGGTCGGGCGCTATTGTTATTGATAATTGGCACAATCTGCAACACTACTTAAACTGTACCCTTTAGTAAAATCTTGGAGGAGATGTATGTTGTGTAGAATTTCTCCATAAGCAATCTGTGCGTTTACATCTTTTAATGGATTATCACATATAAAAGAAGACAGTGGTTGACATTGCTTTGTCTATAACACCTAAATAATGAAGACCACTGATATACAGATTGCATCATGTACTGTATTGCAAATCTGTCATCTCTCTTGTGCTCAATTTGTAAAACAATAAGTGCTGGGTTCAAAGTTTTGCTCAGAAGCCCGCATCTGGCACTATTGAATGTTGGCATGCCCAATAGTAAACATGGTAGTCATGATTCCACCTCCTGCCTCATTAATCTACCACCATAAGCTCCCTGTCGCTATAGCTTGTGAATGCAGATTCCTACTTTCTCTTTTTGGCACGTTTTTTCAGCCTTTCTCTTTCTCCCATACTTTTCCCCCCCTTCTGTATTTTTCACACTGCTGTTCTGGACATCCTGAGGTGTAGAAATAAGTGCCAGTCCCCAAACATGAGTCCCCACCTGCAACCCACTGGCTCCAGATAAGCACCTATGATCTCCCCGTAGAAATATTAAATGTAACTAGGGTCTCAAGCTAAGACCCCCTCTCAAACTTTTGCTATATCAAATACTTTCAGAAAGAACGTGACCCATAAATGTGAACCGTAAAGTCACTTTAACGTTAAGCCACAGTTCCCTCCAAGAGACTGGTCCAAAGCCCATGAATGCAGAAGCTCCGTATCTCTTCAAATACTTGTAATAGCTCATTCATTTTTATAAATTACACGCTCATGTGATGCCATTGCTATTATCATAGCCTCTCTCTCTCCATTTGTCAGTCATCGGATAATATTAGTGACTCAAAAGGCAGATCCATGCTACTCATAGGGCGGAGACCAACCAACATTTCGTATTATTGTGCAGTCCATCAATATCTCACGTGTCATGAAGTAGTACTAGTTCAAATCACGGAGCTATAAGTAGCCCACTTGACTATGTCAGATGGTGCCAGATAGAGTTCCAATAGGCCAGTAGGGTCAGATAGGACACAAAAATATGCAGCCCGTCTTCGCAGTGGTGGCTGTCACGGATCGGGGGTGGTGGGTGGTGGGGAGGATGTGGGGGATGGGGTTAAAGGAAAAAAAGTAAACGTACCCCCTCGCCACGTCTCTCCTCTGTTGTCCCACTGCGTCTCTCCTGGCTGGAACAGGAAGCACCCAGGCTCCCCTAAGCCAATCACAATGCTGCGTTGTGATTGGTCTGAGTGCTGTGGTTCGGCACTCAGCCAGGGACTGGGAGCCTGGGCATGTTCTCCACCCAGGCTGCCTCGAATATGCTTAGTGCACATGACTGTTTGGTCTGCCCGAGAAGACCGGCCAAACATTCATGCGCACTTAGAGTTCCTACCACTCCTTCCCTCCCCCCCCCCGCCCTGAGAGCAGAGCAGACCTGCTAAGCTGCAGCAGCAGGAAAAAATAAAATGATAATAACAACGAGTTATCTCTATATTTTTCCTTTATTTGCACTGCTGAAAGCATTGGGGGACGATCCTCCGCCTTCGCGGAGGAACCGCCACTGTGTCTCCGCCATATTATTGCAACTCCAACAGTTGACGTTCAGTAGCAGTTTCGGCCTGTGTAGCTTGGATAACGAGCAGTGGCAAGCATGAATAACTATAAAACAAGTAAACTTCAAAGGTGGTGTTTTGAGACTTTTCTCATGAAAAGCCAGGAGCAGACACTATCCAGCTTCAGAATCGCCTCCTGAAGGTGTGGCTGCCATGTGTGTCAAAGGTGCGAAGGTGAAGTTTTGGAATCTGCTTCCTCCAGATAGGAATGCACGGTGGAAGGAGTTCTAGTCGGCAGCTGATCGCCTAGACTGCAGTTAAGCAGTGTTCCAGGTGTGAATACACGATTCAACGAGCAATCTGAGGGTAAAGGGAGTGTGGCTTGAAAAATGTGCATCGGCTGTGCCTTAAATTGGACTTGACACTTAGTGACCGTTTTTTATCATTTTCCAAATATTTGCTTCTGTAATGTCTCTGAAGCCCCTTCCTGTCCAGTGTTGCGAGTGTGCACACAATAGAACACAGCCTGTGTGAGAAAATGTCTTATACAAAAACTAAAAACAGTTAGATGAAAAGAGTCTGTGAAGTAAAATCAGTCAGAAGTTAGTATTTTAATACTCTTCTTTCCACTTTCTCTACTTTCTTTCTGCTCTTGACTCCTTTCATTATGACTTAAGTGCCTACAAACAATTCCATTTGTTGTGTACAGATAGTTATTATTATTATTCGTATCCTTTGTGCGCTGAGCCTCAGTTGCAGTCACCAAACCCCAAAACTCACCGTTCTTATATCTACACACTCTCAATTTCTCCTGTACCTTTATTATTTGGTGAAGCCGCGCCCCAGAGCTGCCGTGGCTCTGAGCTGTGCAGCCGAACCTGCGGGTGTGTATCCTCTGCTCATAGTGCAGTGCACCCTGGCTGCTTTTTGACAGGGGAGTCCTATCTCTGATGCTTCTGACCTGTTATGAATCCTAAAAGGATAGCGTTAGAACATAGGGTTGAGTGTGGAGCTGATTGTGTCACCAGCTTTGGTTTGTGGTCAGTGTTTTGTTTAGTATTAAAGATCTGACGCTTGAATAGATAACAGCTGCCTTTGAAAGAGTAATTGCCTAGAATAATTCAATTCTGGATGCTTGAGGAATAAGGAACCAAAAGTGTATTTTCTGGAAAGTTTATAAAAACAGAGGTTATGTGTTTTGGATGCCTAGCTAAATAGATATTGATTTCACTTCAGGTCCACCAGGCACGTTTACTCTACCCAATTATCTGCTCTGCTCATCATAATTTTCTTTTCTTTTACACCATAAGTGTTGTGAGCGCCTTTCAAAATCAATCCCATAATTCGAATCGGACAACAGCGCCTTGTCACCACTATTAACCAGATACTTATACATGCCGGTGGTACTCACACACTGTGCCTTACTTACATTTAGGACACCCACTTCTATTGCATTTATTTTGTGATGTTTCATCTCTATTTAAAGAGGTTTATTTTGTGTTCCTCTTAGCTACCTTTTATCCATTTTTTGGGGGGGTTTATAAGAAAAAGAAGCAGCAGCTGATATATTTTGGCGTTTTTCTAACAGATGCATCTAATTTTGTACCTAAATTCCTCATAGGATTTAATGCTATATGTCCTAATACATGACTTATTAGCACACTCCTATGAACATGTGAGCATTGTAGTACAAACACTGGTGCACGCCTGCAGTTGTTGCTTGGGCCGATCATGCACTGGAGACCACTGTTGCCATTGATGGTTTGGCAAGTGGGAAGCCTCCGGGCTTTGATCGCCTCACCGCCAAATTTTAAAAGGCGTTCAAACTCTTATGTGCCATGACTGACCGTCCTCAATCAGGAGGCTGTAGAGACTGGAGAGCTCCCCCAACCACGAGAGGCAGTCTCAATACAGCACCGCTGAAGCCAGGTATTGACGGACAAGGATGTCACTACAGACCGTTGTCCTTACTAAGCTTGCACAATAAGATCCTAGCAAGAGTTGTAGCAAATAGGGTGACAGCATTGGTGCCCGGCCTGATATTACTAGAGTAGTTGGGCTTTACCCTGGGCACAGCGAAGTATAATAACTTGCAGACTTTTTTCACTGTTATTCTACAAGTCAGACTGGAGAAAAATGCCATATCCGTTCTCTAGATGCCGAAAAGGCATTTGATTCCCTCAAATGAAGTGCGACATAAAATCGGCATCCTATTTAATATAAGAAACCTCAGTAAATCCCTGTATACCACCCCCCTGGCTAGAGTGCGCATTAGCCCCTGTATTTTGGATCCATTTCCAATTAGAGGTACGCAACAGCGATGCCCCTCCTCTCCCCTTTTGTTTGCCCTGGCCATGAAACCATTAGGGATCTTGCTATTCACTAAATATTCCTGCAGGGGGCTAACTTTACCAAATAAGCATGTATTGGTGTTACTATATGCTGATGACATTGTGATATTTGTAAACGACCCAGGTACAAAATCTTGCGCCACTCCTGGCTGAAATAAAAAGGCATGGGATAGGTGTACGTATTAACTAGACCAAGTCAGAAATGTTCCCATAACGGATGCAGCCTGTAAGCACGATGGAGCTTCCATTGCACGGGTGTGACAGTTCTATCCAAACTTGAGGATCATGCTTAATGGAGAAAAATTCCAAATAATATTAGACCACTATGACCCGGTACTTACCAAATTGTGTGACTAGGTGAAGAGGTGGATAACATTGCCACGGTCTATGGAAAGCAGCATTCCCCTTATATTAATCTGAGGAGGACGAGCATCTTAATATCTGTCCATAATATCCCAGCCCCATTGAACCAGACTCTTTGTCTCCAATTTAAAACCACACTGACCAGACTAGTCTAGGCAGGGCGTAATCCAAGTCTGACATGGGAGACACTCACATTGCCTTTTGGTCAGGGTGGCGTCACGGTCCCAGACATGGAGCAGTACTTTAATGCAGCACAATCACTCAGTGAAGGGATGGCTTGGCAGTTCGGGCTGGACTGTTCCCATGAGGCACAGGGTCAGACTGATTTGCATATGGCCATGTCTAAACTGGGGTGGCAGAGTGGGCTAAAGAATGGTGATAGATCAAACCCGGATCTGTTGACTGGGTGTGAGTGTTTGATTGGTTCTGATGCTCCGTCCGTCCATCACCACCCCCTTTTGTACCGCTTTGTTTGCCATAAGTTGGCAGGGTATGCTCAGACGTGA
This sequence comes from Triturus cristatus, assembly GCF_964204655.1. Taxonomy (NCBI): domain Eukaryota; kingdom Metazoa; phylum Chordata; class Amphibia; order Caudata; family Salamandridae; genus Triturus; species Triturus cristatus. The sequence goes on along the minus strand of NC_140590.1, from coordinate 483,992,951 downwards.
GTCCCTTGCTCACTTTGCCACTGGATTCAAGCAAGCCTGGCTGAAGACGGCTGAAATGCCAGAAACCGGTCCTACGAAGCTTGTTTCCGGTCCAGGGAAGGCATGGCTTGGCAGTTTGGGCTGGGCTGTTCCCATGAGGCACAGGGTCAGACTGATTTGCATATGGCCATGTCTGAACTGGGGTGGCAGAGTGGGCTAAAGAATGGTGATAGATCAAACCCGGATCTGTTGACTGGGTGTGAGTGTTTGATTGGTTCTGATGCTCTGTCCATCACCACCCACTTTTGTACCACCTTGATGAAAAGTAGCACAAAATACTTTGCTATGGGGAAACCTTCCAACACAAAACAGAATTTGCATTGAAGGGCAAATCCCAATTCAACACTTTGTGCTGGGTTTGCATCACTTTTGCATTGGAAACCCATTGCAAAGTTTAATAAATCCCCCTTACGTTTATTAGTCCTGCAGATTTGTCTGCATGTACATTACACTGATTACTTCTGCACAGGCTGGAATACATGGTTATTGGTGTGCATCTTTGAGAACTATCTCTCTCGTGACACTGCCCTTAAATTAGAGCAGCATTATTTTTTCCTGCTGTGAATTACAAAAGCAAAATGGTGGTTGTTTTTTGATGAAATGTGCATTCTCACCGCTTGAGTTTTTCCAGGAGTCTCTCTGATCAAATGCTTTCTGCTGCGTTGTGCAGCTGATCTTGGGTCCTATTGATGTCTGAATATGCACTGGTCACAAAAATGTGGCAGATGCCAAGGATTGATAAACTCTCACTATGGCAAGGTAGAATATTTCACAGTAGGATGGTCACCTATGCTTGTCGGATCTGTCACTTTCCCCATGAAGTTGATTTGCAAATACTGAAAGAATGGCTGTTTTTGTCTTCTTGTCCTTACAGAGCACGGTATCCAAATTTGGGCCACAGTTCCGTGGAAATTCCCAGCACGATGCCCTGGAGTTCCTGCTATGGCTGCTGGATCGAGTACATGAAGACCTCCACTCTTCTGCTAGTAAGAAGACAAGAGCCTCTGCAAAGGTAAGCACCCCCTCCACTGTTCAAGAAACTAGATTAGGCGACAGTTGTTGGCTGAGGGGTAAATTGAGAGATTTTACTTTGACAAATTGAAGTCCCTTGAGAGTCCAATGGGAAAGCTTGATGTCTGACTGACAATTCCCATGTCCAACCAGCCTTTAGGTGGAAACCTGTCTGTTGAAATGCGAGAGATATTCTCTGGAGGCCAAGCTTATATGCACAAAATGAAAGCCCCTGCACTATTACTTCTGCTCCCGCAAAACTGTGGTCCAGCAAGAACGTTCGGCTCCAAGGTCTAGCCTATGAGATGTTGCAGCAGAAATACCTGACAGAGTTTTAAGATGCGATCAAGTGGTCTAATCGGCAGAGTACATTCTGCCATGTGTGCATTTATGCTTTTCTTTTTTCTCATAACATTTAAGCTTTTATATCCATGCATTGGGGCTGGTCTTTGGAATTCAGATTTGGAGCAATGCCTTTGGACCTTAAAAATATATCTTTTTCGATCTGGTCCTTCATATGTAAGGGATTCATTGAAGCCACACTATCCCTTATGGGATGTGCCTTTCTTCTATAACTACTTTCTTTACAATTCTGCTTTTTCTAGTTTTTTTTGTTTTAGGTCTTGCCTATAGACAAAGTTAGCTGTCTTGCCAACCTTGTGCAGTAAATAAATATCTATAAATCCATACATACATGTGCTTGTCTTGAGCCTTCTTCGTCCTTTGGTCTGTTAAGCTGTCTTTTGCATTTTGCTTCCACCTTCCACAGCCTACAGCATGAGACAATGGGTCAGTTCACTTCAGCCATTGCCACTGCACTCTGAGTAATGGCATTTTCCCTGTGTACATCCAATTAAAAAGACGTGCATTTCAGTACCAAGACTTTGGGGATACGTTTTTACCTTGCCAGTGCTCTTTTGTGTCTATATATGTATGTGGTGTTTCTGTTGCTTGAACCTAGCCAAAAAGCAGCAGAGCACTGTATAGTGTCAAAGACAAATGGAGAAATGATAGGAGATGCATTGCTATGTGCTGCTCTTTAAAGAGGCGTGCATTCAACTCTTTCCTTAGTTTGAGCAGCTTTGGAGCAGTACTGATGGATACGGGGTGCTATTACAGTTTCTGGGTGCGTAGGTGTAAAAGGCTTTTCTTTATGCTTTATTTTTATGCTTTTATTAGTCATCTTTGTGTGCGTAGTCTGTGTTTTTTAGTTACACTTTCAAAGCCAATATTACTTTTTCTTTGTGCCATTGAGAATCATTTTTCCTGTGAAATGCAGTACAACTAAAACCTGCTCAGTAGGAAGCACCCGTACTGTTCTCTTGAGAGTATTTGCAATGGGTAAACGTGTTTATAATTTTTTTTAATTGCAAGCACATAGCCTGTATTGATAGCACCATGTATTTTTTTATTTTTGTGGAAAGCTTGCAATAAAAAAAGAAACTATATCACCTGTTTGCCAAGGCAAGACCTATTAGTTTTGCCAATGCTGCTTCTTCCATTCTTCCCATCTTGTACTTTTCCATTTATTTTCACTGTAATTTTCGTCAAGTGCTTCTCTTTATCTCTTTAGCTTTATTTATCATTGGCGGGATATCGCCACATTGTGCTTTAATGCTAGTAGGGTTGTCTGCAAGATATCACTTTCAGTACTCTAGTTTCATTAGACCAGTTCACAAAATGAGTGCAGCAGCTCGAGTAGGCAAGTTGATGTAATGTCTCACAGACTACAGTAGCTCCTGTATGCCAGTACATGTGATATTCCTTATAGTGCAGCAGCTCCATTAGCCCTGTTACCCTGCTATTTCAAGCAGTACATTAGGCCAGTTCCCATGATATCTCAGAGCACAGTAGGCCATGTATGTAGGCCAGTTAACATGATAACTAATATATTGCTGTGTGGCCAGTCAGTTCACGTGATCTCTCTTCAGGGGACAGTAGTTCCCTCTAGGAAGGCTCAATCATGTACAGTAGAAAGTGGTTGTCTGGGCCAGACTGGGAACCCAAGGCAGCCCTGGCAATTTTGTCAGACTGGTTCCCACCCCCTGGGGTGGGGGGGGGGGGGTGTAGGGCCGGACTGGTCTTAGCAGGCACCGGGCATTTCCCTGGTGGGCCACCAGGGTGGGGGCCATTTTGGGTCCCCGGGGAGGCATTTTTGTTACCGGGGGCTAACCATATCGGCCGCCTGTAACCTAATCGGACGAAATCGGCCCTATCAAACTGCTCCGCCGCACCTCCCCCCCCCCCCCCTCCCTCCCTCCCCCCACCCATGAGGGGCCGGCCGATCAGTTTGCCAGGGCTGGTCTCGGTTCCAACCCCGGCCCTGGGTGGGTACATGCGTGAAGCACTGCTGGTTTACATAACCACCCCCACACAGCTGCTTTTCTTACAGGGGGCCGATATTGCAGCATTGCTGCAAAACCGGCAACCCAGTAACAATACTAGCTCCACCCTTTCGGCCTCCCGGGCAAACGCCCGATGCCTGCTACGGCCAGTCCGGCCCTGGTGGTTGCACTTGCGTGCCTCACTTTAGGATTAGAACGTTGTGACAGGCCCAGTTACAGGAAAAGCCCGGCATCAGTAGTTTTCAACAACCAGTGTTTTCCTCATCTCTCTCAACGGAGATACCCTACCGCTTGTCTGTGCTATGCAGAACACAACTCACTGGGCCGGAGGCTTCATCAGGGGACTGACTGGGCACCTTATGTAAATCAACTGCAATCCCGCCACAGGGTCTACCAGTCAAATAGATGTGGTTTACACTGCTTCACAGGAAACGTTAACCTCCATAAATACGAAAGGGCGCTGGGCACCTGGGTAGGAAACCACAAAGAAGTTAGGGTTGAAAAGGAAATGCCTACACATCGGGCATGCCTTTGATTTTGTTAAGATTTGTACCTGATTTCATATTTCTCTTGGCACAAAATGGGAGTCTCCGTTATTGCTTAGAGCAATTGTATTTTAATGCATCGTAGCATTTGTTAAAGTGCTTCCTACGTGAAGCATGACCGGAAGGACTGTTCTGAGTGGTATGGTTGGAAGCCTGAATGTTCCAGGCCCTTGAGAGCCTCACCGGTGATTTTTAAATCCCGATTGATTGGTTGATTGTGTGGTATATATGGAAAGCATTGGGTGTAGTGTGTAGAGGTCGAAAGGGAGCATTAGAATTGTAGTTGGCAGGTACAAGCTTCATGTAGACCAGCAGTAAGACAGAGAGGGCTGTGGAATATACGCCAATGCCCCTAGTTAAATAATACATAACGATATTGAATTATCCTTTCTATCACCTTTTTCTTTTAAGGAATTCCTATCATTTACCCAGAAACCTTTTTTTCATGTCCTTTACTATTCATAAGACTACATACAAACTACTTAGGGCAATCCACTTCTCAGAGAACAATTCCTTCATTCATTTGTTTGGTACAACAAGCTCCTAAAAATACAACAAACCTATTTTGGATACTTGCAGCGAAAACGGTTTGATTTGTGATCTTTTCCACTTACTCTTTGTTTGTCCAAATCAGACTTTGGTAGAGGCACGACAACGTCTCATAAACCCTATATGTTTAAAATACAATGTGACGTTAACTCAATACTTAATAACGCTATGCAAGTCTCCTCCTAATGAATTTGTTTGCCACAACTTATTTAAGTTTTTAAAGAGTTTCTAGGAATTATTTTTAAAGTGCTATCCTGATTAATTATAAACTTGTGTACTTCTACTCGACAATTTTAATCTACTATGTGTATATTGAGTTTTAAAGCAATCTTAAAAGTTTAAATCTAATATCTTATATTATGTATTTGTTGACCTCAGTCGAGGTCTGAATCAAATAAAAATGTTGATCTGATTTGTGTACTTGAACTTATCTCAAATAACTCCTTTATTAAATTTCATCAAGCACAACTACTCTTCAATTTGCTGAAATCATATAATAGTAAATTTAATTTCTTAATACATGTTATTACCAACACTTTAACTACATTATCATCACATACTCCTACTCAAGTTTATAACACCCAGATCACTTCCCTACTTTCCACATCTCCCACCACTTCTATCTATAAACATTTTACTAAGCTCCCAGTTGACAGAAATAAATTGGAAGTTGAATTACAATGGAACAAAGATCTCCAAACTACCTGGCCTACTATTCTTTGGGATAAAATCTGTCTGAAACTGTGTAAAACTTCACAAGCTGCAAACACAACTCAAACTCTATTCTGTGTCAATAATAAGCTTATGATTAACCCTGTCACCTTAAGGAAGAGGAATTCTAAGACTTCATGAACCTGTCGGACATGTAATTCCACCCCTGCAGATTTATACCATATTTTCCTTGTCCATCTACACACCAATTTTGGCTGAAAGTTTGGGCCCAAATTAATTCTACTTTTCACACCTATGTCCCCCTTTCATTTTCAAATATTTTTCTAGTAAGTCGTTCAGATGACTGGCACAGTTGTACATATAAAGTTGTTCTAATTGACTTATTAATTGGGGGTGCTTTTCAGAAAATCACTAAACATTGGAAACTCTGCAAACCTCTCCTATCAAGCCTGGTGGTATAGTGTCTGCTATAATCATAAACTCGATAGACCACATGCCAGTCCCATTTCACTTGTTGTTCAAACAGACATTATTTGGTCACCGGTTACCATCTTTTTAGATACCTCTGCACGGAACTCTACTTCTCAACATCCTATAATGAAAGAAGTTCTGAATCACTAATGAATTTGTTATTCACTTATTTATTGTATGTTTGTAATATTCCATGATATGTGTAAATTGACTATATATTCCTCCACCAGTTTCTCGCTCTCATAATCTCTCCTTCACTGACCACTCGCATCACATTCCTTCTTAGTTTTATTTCTCTTTCTCTTCTATTGTTACCTTATTTCATTGTTCTCTATATTGAACTTATGTTTCTTATTTGATGTTATGCATTGTTCTTTTTATTATCCTTATGTTTAAGATGTATACTATGATTATTTAGTACTTGTTGCAAATTCTTTAGATAAATTATTCTTTAAAGCAAAGATGAATAACAACTAAACATGGGGCTTGCATGACTGTGGCAGGGGTCAATGACCCTCTTGGGAAACTGACAAACTGCCTGGCAAGCTGGAGCCTCTGAAAGGCTGGTGGGTGCCAGATGAGACTGACTGTCCCATCCCTAGCTTCCCTTTGCAGACGATGGCTCACCATGGCATCTCCCACTCAGGCCATTCCACCTTCTACAAACAATGAAACCCAAACAATACCGAGTGCTTTTCTTGTTCCCAGGCCACTCCCCTCAACAGACCTTTTCGTGATTGTTTTGAAACTAGGCTCTGGCAGTGAACTGCTCTCACTTGCCACTAATAACAGGGCGAAGAACAGTCCTCGCCTTCTTTCCCAGCGCCTCGCTGGTTTCAGAGCTCTACATTTCGTCCAAAACAGCAGGAGGCATTGTTACAGAAAAGCACATGTCCCAGCGGCAAGAAGTCAGGACTCTGGCTGCTTTCCATTGAGCTGCATCACGTGCCAATCGCGGTTGAACTCCGGGGGCGGAGATAGAGCAGGAGACGACGTAGGGCGCGCGAGCAAATGTCCGGGAGGGCATGAGCAGCCGGCTGAAATGGGCCTGGCGGTGCTTTTTTTATCATCAAATTACATTTCTGCGTGGGTATGACTTGTACATGTCTGACGTGAGTCTCAGTAAGTCCAGCGGGGTTGAGATAGGTCAGTCAGTCGCATGCCTGACTCGGACAGATGCAGTTTCTGATTGCATGTGGCAATGAGCTTTCTTATCGGGTCCATGTTTATTGCGGAAAGGGACATTTTAATTTTCGATCAGCCCTTGTGTTCAGAAATTCCCGTATTAAAACCGAGATTGCGATTGTATTTTCAGACTAAAGGGGAAAGTGAGGAGGACTATCGAAGGCTGGACTTAGTCTGAAAGAAGAGTGGCTTTCAATGAATACCGTCCAATGAATGATATGCAATTCATTTAGCAAACCCCTTACAATTTACTACAGTTGAGATTGATTAGAGAGCAGTTGTTTGTCTACAAGCTATCACATTTGAAACAAGCATTGCCAAATCCAATTGGTCTATGTTTAACGTGCTAATGCATGAGACGTTAGCGTGACACAGATGGGAGGGAGCAACAGAGAGGACGGAGTGCTGCAGTCGTAAAGTAGTCCCTCATGATGGATAGAGGTGCAAAAACAGCACTTGGAGCGGTACAAAAGAAACCATGTACTACGTGGAGGCATCACAAGGGGGAAAGAATAGACCTCTTATAAGAAGGTTACTAAATAGAGCATACATGATTTACTGCTTTTATGGTTGAAGTATAATGCAGACCTGGGAGCCGAATACAAACTCAAATTTTTGGAATGTACCTTGAATTCTGATGCATGGCTGGTGAGCACACGCTTGAAAAGGTTTGTGTTTCACATTCCGTACCTGTTGATTCGTTCATTTTAATGCAGTAAATCTATTTAACTCTATAAAAAGTATTATAGCGAAGTAATCCCTCATGCAATTTAATGAGAGCACTGGAGTGGAGGCAGAAGGTAACTCCCAAATCGCTTAGTTTAGCTTTACGTAGCAGATGAATACTCCGCTGGGCTGGGCCAACACATGACAGTCTCAAGCAAATGGCTAACAAGACTGGCTGAAGAAATGTTATGATTCAAAGGGGAGAATCCACGGTCTACTCTGTATGGTTAGCAATATGTCTGTTAAGCAGCTGCTCTGTCACAGCCCACACCTAAAGATTGCCCTCAAGGGGCTCAGCCGAAGCATTACAATGAGGACATTTGGCATGGTGCAAAAGTGGGGATAGAAGGAGGTCTTGTGATCTGTGACACACCTAAAAATGCACTATACCACAGGTCTCACCTGAACATGTCTTTGCCATATCTTGCTGCGCTGACAGCGTGACACCCTCTGGTGGATGGAGGGGGTATACCAGACGGGGTGATTAATAGCTTGGAGTCTCTCTTTCAGCAATTATCCTCTGTGGGGACAGTTCTGCAAGATCTGTGCAACCCTGGGGGCAACTCAGAAAGCCTTGTAAAACGTGTTGCAAGTTGCCCCTGGAACTACAGAAGCAAATAAGTAAAGCATGATCTTTGGGCTTTGAATCTCGGGGGATCGCCAATTAAAGTAGTTAAGGCTTTTTTCACTCCAGGAGGGGGATGTAGGTCTGGAGACTCTGATGCAAATAACCTATTCATGGCACTGAAATGAAATATCCAGTCAATGCTAAGACATTAAGAAGCACCAATGCTTTTATTCACTCTAAGGATCAATAGTGTAGTAAAATTGAATATAGCCTTGCAATAAGTTACTTTCCAACTTATGTTTATTTCTTATTGAGCGCTCAAATTAACCTCAAGAAAAGGTATCCCGAGGCTTATGACTGTGCTATGTTAAAAAATAAAAGCCAGAGTACTGACAAAGGAAAGAAAAATTAGAGTTTATGCTTAGATCTGGAAATTAAATAGATTAGTCTTAATCTGGTTTTTAAACTAGGGAGACTTGCTTGAGCTCTGGGCTCTAATGACCTCCTATTTCACGCCTTCAGGGTGACTACAGAAAGCCTCTACCCTCCTACTCCCGCACGTTTCAAAGTTTTAAACCTGAGAATGACCAGCTGACACTGACGCCGATCCTAGTGTCCTTAGTTGTGTGTAACTAGTAAGTAGAGGGGTCATACAGTTGTCCTTTCTCATACTATACATTACATTATGGCATAAACAGAGAGGCATCTATTGTGAATTGGAAGTCACTGGAGTTTACATAAATGATCTTAGACTGATATTCTCCTGCTCGGGCCCAGCACTGATGTTGCTGCTACGTTCTGGAGTGCCTGCAGCTTTCAAGCAGTCTGTTTTGGTAGACCCAAGGTTAAGGGGCTGTTGTGGTCTAATCGTGACAAAATCAGTGCCCTAATGACGGTTACCTTTGAAGAGGACGGAAGCAAGGGGAGAGTTTTCTATGCGATTCACAGTAGTCTCATATAAGTGGCTGCTAACGTGCTTACATGTGGAATGAAAAACAAGGTGGAATCAAACATCAATCCTATGCATGTACTTAAATACAATACAGGGACAGACAATCATTCTGACTCTTATGTATACAGAATCTCAAGATGGCTGATTAATGGCAGAAAGAACAACATGGTGATCCCTAGAGACCGCATGTGACCTAGGAGTGGTGTCTGGTGTTTGCAAGGAAGTAGGTAACATTATCATTGAAATGAAGCATTCATCTGTCTTAGCCTTGCAGTTGTGATGGGCGTAGGAGGTGCCGCAGCGTTCGGCTGGACTGTTCCCATGAGGCACAGGGTCAGACTGATTTGCATATGGCCATGTCTGAACTGGGGTGGCAGAGTGTGCTAAAGAACGGTGATGGATCAAACCCAGATCTGTTGACTGGGTGTGAGTGTTTGATTGGTTCTGATGCTCGGTCCATCACCACCCCCTTTTGTACCGCAGCGTTACTGTCCCGTCACCCACAGTTGGAGACCGCTCCAGGAGGTTGGTCCGTGCTGTGAGGCATGAGATGCGAATGCACTTGCACAAATGTCTTTGACTTTGGAGACCTTGAGTACAAGAGCACACATGTAGTCAAGTCGAAGTAGCATCACTGCACACCACCAGAATGCTAGTAGGCCAAAGTAGGAAATGCGCCTTTGGGGACCCCCGCTTCCAAAGCATTAGTCCCTTTAGGCTTCTGGAGCTTTCCCGTTGCTTGCCACTCACAGGTAGACATTGAGAGAAGTTTGGGAGCCCCACCTCTTATCAGTGATGGTCCTTGCATTGGGCTGGGCAGCGGCAGCAACACGTCATGCTGCAGTCTTTTAAAAACGTACCCCACAGCAGTATCTGAAGCAGGTTGGTCTTTAAAACTTGAGCCGAACAGCCAGGTTCCCGGCATACAGGTCAATCTAACCCTGACCCTTCAAGCAACAGCATGCCTTGGTCCCCGAGTCGCTCTTTGGGATGGTGCAGAGAGCTCCTCTGAAGTCACAAGGTAAAGGTCTTCCTTCTTCACAGGGCCAGTTAATATTACCAAACACCGGGAGTTCGTATGAGACTTACCTTCCACTCCGAATCAGCAGCGCCCGAAACTTAGGAGGGATCCAGACAAGGCAAGTTCCTTCAGGTACTGTTCAGTGCCACGGTAGCAAATCCCTATTGGCCTCAGAGTCTGATTCCATGGTGATGGCTTGCATCCATCAATACCAGGGACCACTTGAATATTGTTAGGAACTTGGACGTGAGGCGTGAGAAGCTTTGGGCATGAGAGGAACAGTGTAAGGATCCTGATGAACTGTAAGCAACTCAGTGCACAAGGGCAGACAGAGAAGCTAAGAGCGTATGAGCATACAGAATGAGAAGCTTGGGGTACACAGTGCGAAGGGATCAGGTACACGTACATATCCATATTATGTTAGGAACGAGGGGTGCAAGGAGATTGGGGTGCATGGGCATGCATTGTTATATTAGAATACAGGGACAGATGGTGTGAGGCGTTTGGGGGTCATGTCCATATTGGGTAGGAAGGAGCACAGGATATAGTGCCCAAGGAGTTTGGGGTGCACCGGCAGGCAGTGTGGGGGCTTGGAGATATTTTTCTTCCTATCTGGGGGACTTGAGCTACAGGGCAACTGAGGATCTTTGACACTACACACAGTCTGTTAGGAGAGTGTTTACATTTTTTTTGCCATTTTATATGGCGGGGTGTTGGAACGCTTTACATGAGCCCCAGTTACATTACACAAGGACACACATTAATTTCTGGTAGACACTGGAAGATTAAGTGATTTGCCCAGAATCACAGGATGTTGAGCCGATGCCGAGACTCAAACCTCAAAATCGGCTGCTCTGGCCGTAACACCACATCCTGGTGTGCAGACAGGGAGCGAATGGGAGCACGTGCTTACTGTGTGAGTAGTTTCGGTACATTAACAGTTGGACGAGTTTGGGTACCTGTCCAAACACGGGAGAGAAGTTCAGAGTACCTGTGCAAACTGTTAGGAGCTTGTGGCACATGAGCAGCGAGGATTGCTCCGTGCAGCGCGTGGTGCACAACACGTGTACTCTTAGGTTTGCATTGCACACCCACGTGCAGTACAGCATGCGGCCCGACATGTTGGTTATAGCATACTAAAGATGCCCGAATCAATATCATCTCAAGTTATTAGAGTTCTCGGGTGCTGGAGTTTATCGATCGCCAGATTTTGCTCGGGGGATCCCTTCGATCTCTGTAATGATCGGGCCCAGGCTGCTGCAGTTATAGGCTGGTTGTACAGGCTTTGGTGCTTTTAGCGCTCAAGCCTCTAATCCTCCAGTAATTAGGATTTCCCGAGCAGGCCCATGTCCAGGAAGGGCTGCACTCCTAGCGGCTTCACACACTCTAATTACAATCCAGGGAACGTGGATAGCGCCGCGAGGTCATTGTGGTAGAAAATAGCACATACGAGAAAGGTATTTTCTGATAAAGATGGGATAAAATACCACGAGTGTACATTAAAACGAAATTGCAAAGGACTTCCTTCATAAGGCGATGGAACTCTAAGGTTACCAAGGCATTTTTTAAAAAAAAGTATATGGTATTCAGTCTTTAGTCCATTTAATATTTTTGAGCCTTCACTCTCATGCTCTCATTAAATCCATGATTTGAATTTCCCGTTGAATGAGTTAATCTAATTGCAGATTTGCAGAATAAATGTGAAATTTGTCCTGTATAAGTAAACAAGCCAATGTGCAGCTTGTTCTTGTTGAATGTGCTGTACATTTCTATCACAGCCTGTTCTGCTACATTTGCAAATTAAAATGCGTTCTAAAATTTCTAAGTCTGGGCCCCCACCTTTCCTAAAATGTGAGTTACTTTTGATCAGTGAAAATAGTCCAGAGCTATTTATGGCTTTGAGCATTGTTCTAGAAGTGACCACCTAAAATATAATCACAATAGTGACAAACACCTTGCAGGATTATTAGTAGTGACCACCCAGATGTCGGTCACAGTATTGAGTGATAAAATAACATCATGCCAAAATATCATATCCTTAATCAGCGACGGCTCCTCCGCAATGGCGGAGCGTCGCCCCACTGGCTCAGCCAGCAGCAGCTGAAAAATAAAAACAATTTTGTTTTCTTTTTCAGCTGCTGGTTGGGCGAGCATGTGTGGGGATGGGTGAGGCTGGGCCTTGGGAGGGGGGCGGTGTGATGTGCACTGCTAACTGTGCATGTCTATTTGGCTGTCTGTCTTAGGCCGGCCAGACAGAGTGCGCAGTTTGGTTTCTCCAACCCAGCTGTATTGCACAGAAACAGCACAGACTACCTGTGCATGAGCGAGCGTTTAACAATCCCGCTCAGACCAATCCCTGCGCTGCTCTCATGCAGCATGAGGACAGCGCAGGGATTGCACAGGGAGTCTCTGATGCTGCCCAAGGGGCTGCTGGGACCAGGAAGCAGATGAGCTCCGAGGCGGCAGAAGCAGCATCAGGCACGTTTAAAAAAAAAAAAATAATAAAAAAAAAAAAGTGATTATTCCAGCTCCCCCAATTCCCCCAGAGTTACCTCCCCCCACCATTGTTTATATGCGCCGGCCCCCACTGTCCATAAAACAGACTAATACTATATAGTGTAAGTATGTATATATTGCTTAGTATTGATTTATTATTATTAACTCCACATCTATGAACCCAAAGTTACATACAGCTTCATGATAAATAGATGTGGAGTTAAGAATGTAAATAAAACTACTCTCACCTATATATACTTACCTTCATGATATTTTGATAGTTGATCTTCCGGATGCAATAGTGTGGCTGGACGATATTTAAAACTTGGTATTGTAGAAGGACACCAACTACCACAACACATTAGACTGGGTTAATAACAGCAATGTCAGAAAAAGCTTTATCTACATAAAACACCTCCACATAACTACTAAAATAACAGCCACAGCAAAGAGTGGCTACTTGCGCAAAGGGTATACCAACAGTTATACATCTCTTCAATTTGTTTTAAAACTATTATTCAAATGTCTGCTTTCAATGTTTTGGATTTTTCTTCATTTTGTTTCCAAACGTCAGAATATCAGTTTCTCAACATACATGTTCTCCTATCAAATATTCACTTTTCATATTGGGTTAACACAGTCAAAGAAAATCTTGCTTTTTCGGAAAAGAATAGACTTTTTTGCGTCAAATCTCAGTTTTCTTGTATGTTCCTCAAATGTCAGCTTATGGCTTCCCTCGCACACTTGTCCTACTGAATATTAACACTAACAATATTGTGGTACAGGAATATCCACAACAGACTATCAGGAGACAAAAGATTGAAGGGTAGGTGCATAAAGGGAAGTATAGATTTGCTGTTTCCAACTCGACATCTACATCCCTTGAAGATATATGTACCACATAGGTACATATAGGTGGAGTTGGGTGTAGAAAAACTAGCCTTACTTATCTGTTGATATTTTATTTAGGATACTCGGTCCTCAATATTGTGTCACATAGATATTGAGGTTTCAATATTCAGGGGGCACAGTGTTCTGATTAAAAAGATTCCTTCTTGGGTGTAGAAGTCAGCCAGCTAGTTTATGTAGAATAACAGGTTGTAGGTTTATTGAAGAAGTTACAGGATATGGAACATGTTACTTAATGGAAAACCCCGCCAGGAGCAGCATCCTCTCAGCTCACTCTCTCTAACTGTCCACTCCTTCAATCACTCACCATCATTCTATGACACCATACACCGGCTGAGCAGAGCAGGAAGACAGAGAAGCCTGCATTGAACACATATGTAACAGTGCACTCTACTGAGCACTCACACAGGACCAGGAACATACAGTACACCTATATATCCCATACACCCCCCTCTACGGCCCTCTCCTGCCAGAGAAGGAACAAGCACTACACTCATCCTCTACTGCGTACTCTTGCAGGACCAGGGACAAACACTACACATTCACTCTCTACTGCATACTCTTGTGGGACCAGGGGCGAATACTACACGTTCGCCCTCTACTGCATACTCTTACAGGACCAGGAATAAATACGACATGTTCACCCTCTCCTGCATACTCTTACAGGACCAGGGATAAATACGACATGTTCACCCTCTCCTGCATACTCTTACAGGACCAGGGACATAAAGTCAACATATCCTCTACTGTGCCGTCTTGCTGGACCAAGAACATCTGTGGCACACGCCCACTTCAGTGCACTTTCGCACTGCCAGTGACTCAAATGGTCTAATACTTCTATCGTATGCATGCAAAACACGGACTTAGCCATAACCACTAATTCCTCGCAAGACTCTTGCATGCAACTAATATAAAAACATTTTCCCTGATCACTCCACTCAAGATAGGAAAAATATTATCTGGCAGCAAACCAAAAGTTCTCCTTTCTGGTGAGCGACATCTCACCCGAATGTTCACATAGTATATCGACTGTAGATACAAAACCACACAGTACCGGCACGAAACTCATGTGGTAGTCATTCTCAATGTTTGCTTAACTGGTCACTGGCTCTGCCAAGGCCCAATCTTCTTTAATAAAGAATTATCTCTGCACGAAGAAAAGCCACTAATTACACTACACCAGACACCAAGAATGCAATCTTGTGTGGATAACGTTATGTGGCTTAATGTTCGTTCGTGGAATGTGGTCTCTATTCAGTTTTGAGTCATTGAGAATTGCTAATTTCTCCAACACTGCTGCCAGGCTGTCTGGTGGAAAAGACACTGGTGGGGTTCAGGCTGTCTCTTTTTAGGTCTCGCCTGACCTAGCGCATGCGCTGGTCTGGCGAGACTTATTGAGAGGGCTCCAAAAAGTGCTACCAGGCCAGCCTAGAGCTACAGTGTATGTGCGCGTGCGCCGCGCTTTACCGCGATTACTTTCACTTTCGCGGCCCCACGGTCGCTTTGCATATCCAATAGGTCTCGCTTTTGGGACCTTATAAGTATTTAGTTATGCAACTGTTGCATGGCTAAACACTTATAAGGTCCCGAAGACGAGACGTATTGGCTATGCCAATGCTTGTTTCTCTTCTTGCATCTTCGATGTACCTTCGCTTCTTTGGTTCCATAAGTTCCCTTCATGCGTAGGTTCACTTTCAGGTCATCACCAGTGTTCTAATTAAAAAGATTACCTCTTGCTATGTAGATGCCAGGCAGCCAGTTCATGTAGAACAATAGGTTGTAGGTTTATTGAAGAGGTTGCAGGATAGGTTACATATTACTTAATGGAAAACCCCACCAGGAGCAGCATCCTCTCTGCTCAGCCCATACTGTCCACTCCTTCAGTCTCTCCACAACATTCTGTGACATCAAACACTGGCTGAGCAGGGTAGAGAAACCGAGAAGCTGTGTATAGAATGCATTCTAACCATTGCAGGTTATAACACATCCCCCCTAGCACAAGTGGATCCCAATGTAATATTCATCTACATCTAACCAGGTATCACCATCACATGCCAGGGATGCCTTCCCTAATGCCAAAGATGCCTACATTATGTCAAGGATACCCATCATTCTGCCAGGGCCACAATTGTGCATGGCTGCTCACTAAAGTGCTAAGGACCCCTACATCATATTTGTCGTGTCAGTCATTATTTGAAGCATGACAAACGATTATGTGCTAGATGGCCATGATTGGGCCAAGTATAATCACAGTATGTCAAGGATAGCTGTTATGCTGTGATTAGTCCAACTCCAACATATGTTAAGATTTGCCATTATTATGCCAGTGCCAACATTATGTCAGGAATGGGAAATAGTTGGAACAACCCTGGCTGAGCCACGCATATTCCGACAACGCAAGCGCTACCACGCCTGCCTTAACCATGCATTTGCGTTAACCATGCATATGTGAGGTAAGTGGTGCTGGGGTAGTTTGTAAGGGTAGGTGGGGTCGGTGTAGTGTATGTTAAGGGGCAGGGATTTAGGCCTCAAGGGGAGTAGAATCGGTAGTTTTCAGGGAAGATTTTGGACCTCAAGGCTTGGAGGGGCAGATAAGGTGTTTGTAATTTAGGGCTTATAATGGGGGTCGAAGTAGTGGCAACCTTAGCCATGCATACCCCCTTACCATTCATGCCTTTACCATGAAATTGTGTGTTAAAGGAATGCGTGGTTAAGACGCATGCCTGGTTCGGGCTGCGTGGTCGAGCCATGCATGCCTCTATTATACAACCATCCGAAATAGTCATAATTGTGCCAGAGATTAAGCCCTTGTATTGGGGGCAGCATATATATTTGATGTTCCCTGAAACCAGGATTGGCCTGCTTCCAGGGTGAAACCAGGCTTGGCTTCCCTTTTCAAGGAGGAACACAACACTAGCCACATACATAACACATACATATTAGTACACATATGCTTACAGAGGAACATTTAAACAAATACAGATACATATTTCCACACACCACTTCTGCTCTCCGAAAGAAACCAGACCATTACCTGTCCACGCTCTCAATCCAGCCTCTGCTGTCCATGGCTACAGGGATGCTAATGCATGGTTATCACTCACTCCTCACTGTCTCTGGAAATCCCACTAATCATAGTCTCCACCCTGACTATTGCTGGCACTTCTTTTCAGGCCTAGTTTTCACAGGTAGTGCATGATCCATTCAGTGGGACTAGCAAAGTGACCAATCTCCATGTGACTTTGCTACATTGAAAGTGCAGACTAGTAGTCCTGTTTCAGGTACCATAGGCTGTCACCTTGTGTGTCTGTGTGTAAGAGTTTGGCCCTGCCACTGATTTGGCTGGTGGTTGCTTCAAGGATATGATGTGTAGCTCTGCCATATTCATAATGGCTAGGCCCTCTGAATGACACGCTGTGCTGTATTTCAGGGCGGTACTGCCAGGATAGTGTTGAGTTGCCAGTAGCTACTGACCTACCCGTTGGAAACTCCTGGGAAAAACTGAAGTGGATCTGGATTCCATTGCACCTCCCTGAGCAGGTATGTGTACAGGATGTGCAAGAAGTTACTCTTTTTTTCCCCCTTAAAATGGCTGGAATCTAGCACTGCTCAACAAGGCTACCATACTTTGAATAGGATAGCAGCAATACATCTCAGCTTTGATGCTGCATCTGAGCTCAGGCAGTAGGAACATGCCGTATTAGGGCTCGCATGCAACAAAACCGTGCAGACACAGAACACTCTCTTCACACCAATGGGACAGATTAGTTTTCATTCGAGCAAGAAGGTTGAATGGAGCACCCGTTGCACTTCCTAGCAAGGCTTTTGTAGTTTACTTTGGACAATATTGCTAATTGATTATCGGTCCCGCTCCGCATTAAAGGGGGCATTAGCCAGGGCTTTAAGTGGGCCGGGTCTCACCCGGTCTGAGCACCGGCAGTTTTTTAAGGAGGCCTCCAAACGGGGCTCTATCGGGCTCTGTTTTGTGCCCTGGCACGGGCGCTCCGTTTTTTTGTAGACTGCAGGCCAGGCACATCGATGTGCGCTGCTCACACTGCTCACTTCTCACTAGTCAGTCGTAGATAAGTTACGGCATGACGTCATGCCAGGTGATCCTTGTAGGGCAAGGGAAATCCTTTAAAGAGTCATTTTCTATCTGGATTTCCCTTCTCTTTTTGAAACTCAGGAGCAGCAACGTGGTCATTGTGTCACCAGGGCTTTAAGTGGATGCTTTCTCAATATGATATACAATCCACACTTGCTGATTATTTATCACATGCAACTAACAACCATTGACAAAGCCAATAGTCCTGATTTGTTGTAGCCAGGGCCGGCTTTAGGGTGGTGCGACCGGTGCCACTGCACCGGGTGCTGGCTTCCTGGCGGCGCTGTGTTTGAAAGTTTGTTATGCTTTTGAAGCACCTGCTGCAGCCTTTCTTTCCCCAGGCAATAACCAGGCCTCACATAAATGTCAAGATAACTCGTCTGATTAATTATCTTCCTGGAGAGAGATGAGCATTTTTTATAGATGAGATTTTGACTTGGGTGAAGTTAGTGCAGAGGGTTAATATGCCAGCTGCAAAGAACGTGTAGGAAGTAGATTACAGAGTGCGTATGATGTGAACAGATCAGCAGATTACTGCTTTCAAAAGAGACCTCGTTTTTGTTACTTGCAATTTATAACTTAAAATTCCTAATATAGAATAGTGAGCTATTCACTTTCATCCTAGAACTGCATACACACTGCAAAGTATACAATATTAGAACATTGATTAATGGTGCAAAAAGGGTTACTTTGGCTAGAAATCGATTCTTATTATTAAAGAAAACTCCCAACTATGCTGTTTCTTTTTGGACTCCGAGTTTGTGCTTCTCCACACCAAGCACTCTTAAACTATACTGCCTACCAGTATGGATGACATGTGACTCCTACACTTTTAGTCCTTTGGCGCATGTAACATTTCCTATACACTGATTTATACACGTATGATTGATTGTCTCTGTGTAATGTGTGTGTGATGCAAACTGCTTGGACACCCTACACCGGTATGAGTGGCGCTATATAACTAATTCAATGCATCTGAGAGAGTGTGATTATGGAGACTTGGTCATGGTTAAAGGGTGCTAGTGAGAATCCGTGGTGGAGGTGGTCATTGGGGGGGCGCCAACAAACACTGTCGCACAGGGCGCCACCAGCACTAAAGCCGGCCCTGGTTGTAGCTATGATGTTTCTTCTTGTATCCTATATCTGAATGCAATGACAGAAGCAGCAAAATACAATTCGGGCGGCACACCATGCTAAGCACGCCTTTTTAGCTTACGTGTTTTAAGCCACGCCCTCAATGGCATTGGCCACGCCCCTTTGAGAGACGTCCCCCCCCCACCAGTTTTCTCATCCCACTTAAAGCCCTCGCATTGGCATTACCTGCACTGCAAAGCAATGCTGCTGTACCTTCATTGGGACAGTTTCATCTCTTCCCAGCAGAATCCCATGTGTTAATGGGATAGTTTTTGTCTGTGAATGCAGCGCTGACGTACCTTTAGTGAGGCATTACCAGCACTTCTTGGCTGTGCTGCAATAACATGAATGTGGCAGCGTTGACCATGGTCATAAGGGGTGCTACACTTGTAATGGGACAGCTTCAGGACTTCTCAGCATGGAGGCAATGTGTTTAAACTGAGTGTGAGTGCTTCTCAGCAGAGAAGCTATCCTGGAAGCTATCCAGATTTTCTCAGCTTCACTGCTTCTTAAAAAAAAAAAAAAAGTTGGCATCAAAACGTCTGAATGTATGTTTCCATTAATGCAGTACTAGGAGATGTTTGCTGTCTCAAAAACAAACAGATCCATATTTGAATGGAGCGTGGATGCCGCTTGCACACTCCAGAGCAGGTCGGAAGGCTAATGGTGCAGTGGATAACTCAGTGAGTTAAATGTTCTCCTCTGGTGATTGATAGGCCACACGTTTGGATATTGACAATACTGATTCAGTGTTCCATCCTCCAGAAAGTCTATATATTGAGTATCATAAACTGGCCAATAGTACTATTTTGTTATATACAGCGCTTAGAAACAGCAGAACTTTGGTAAGAAGTGGTATATAGAAAAAAAAATCTATGTACATCTGGCAGCATCAGAGCAAGCTTTTCTTTCACAAACGGGTACAGAAGAGATACAGTACAGGTGACCGATTACTAATGTAAGTCCTACAAATGTGATTCACCGGCCATTTTCTTGTGAATATCGGAGAATAATACATGGGGGGGGGGGGCGGCACGGAGATAAAGGGCATGAGAAGGCGATTAAGGGCAATCCTCGCTGGCCACAGTCAAGTCACAGGGAAACAAAAGCAGTTCTGTCTGCCTGCCAGCTGGTGTCTGAGAAGGCTCTCGTGTCTGCAGCTCTGAGCGCTGCTCTCTGCCTGGTACCCTGCTCGCCCACATACACGCCTGCCCCCCTCCTACACTCTTTACTGCCTATGATCTCTCTTCTTCCTTCGAGCTCTCTCACCTGCCTCTTCGTTGATTGTTCTTTCTTCATTTTAACCAGGGCACAAGTCCTAAAAAAACAGAAATGGGGGGACCCTCTAAGTTAGGTGATGTGACTACAGGAAGTGACATCTCGAAAGGTAGTCCCCTCTTATTACAGGGAGTCCCGCTTCACTTGGGGGGGGGCATGTTAACCCCCTGTGGAATGTAGCGTCATTCTTGTGTGTTTTTGGGAGCGATTCTGTTTGTTTATCCCCTACTGAGGTTGGCGCTGTACTGCACTTCTTAAGGACCAACAGTCACACCACTTACAATAGTGGGCATTAAACCCCGTTTCTAAGCATTGCCGCCTATTTTATGTTCCTCCATTTACCGACCTCCATGCTCATACTGGACGCCACCTATGAAGGATTATACCGAATATCCTTTATAAATATCTCCAACTTTAATACATATCACCATTAGGACTATATGAGGGTCCATTTTGTGTATACATCTATATGCAAATTATAACACGCAAGGAATGCAATATCTTTCCTATGGTCCCCTCATTTTATTTGAGACATAACGAGTCATAAAGTATTACATATACTGTTTTTGGAGTATTATCCTTTCCCCTCAAAGAGCCCTGACGAAGTTCCTGTACGGAACGAAACGCGTTGGCTGTGCATTGTTCGTGTTAAAATCATCAGAACAAAAAGAATAAAAAGAATAACAAGAATAAAAAAGTAATATTACATTATTTGGACTATTTGATTTAATGTGTTCAAATTTAATGAGTGCACCTTCCACCTTTGGACTTAAACTAGGCATTTATCAACAGTGAACGTTCAGCTCACTGAGCTGGGTAATGAAACGTGTCCTGTAGGACATTATAGGACACCCTTGATGAATGTGATGCTAACACGCAAACAGACGCCAGTCCCAGACTGTATTTTTACAAGTCAATAATTGGAACAAAAATTTTTCACCTGGAGCAGGTTTTCGTATTGGGAAGGTTTACTCAGTTTAGAAAAGAAGTGACAGCGCTCTTTGCTGATAGATAGGACCTGCCTCGGCCCAGTTCACACTGCTTTTCTCTTTGAGTAGGTGTTTGTTAATTACAACTTGGGTGTAACTTAAACCTGAATTTCCAGCAGTCAGTGGCACTTCTGTAAAAAGCTCTGTGAATCGACCCACTCTGGGCGCAGCGCTAGATTCCCCCCCGTGGCTCCTTTACTCGTACAGTAGGTGGTTTCTGGCACTTAACCAGGTAGGTGCCCGGCAAGGTTACAAGGCGATGGGGGAAGGTTCAAACGGCAAAGCAGAATTTTGAACGGTAGCGCATTCGCTCCCTACACAAGATTGACAGCCAGCCCTGTACTTGGGAGGGAGGGGTGTGGGGGGGAGCAGACCACAAACCAGTGACTGTGTGTAAAAGGCCGCTTTATTGAAACAGGTGCACAATCACATTATAAATCCTCGGCCAACGCCTTACAAAACTAAACCTCACTAAATAACTGAGTACTTGACCCATAACCCCGCCCCGCCCCTAAATTTCCCTGAACCCACCCCACCCGTACATTCCAACATTACAACAATACAATCAGTGGCGTAACGAAACTTGAGGAGGCCCCCCTGAAAAGCACATGGAGGGGGCCCCCCTTCCCCCACGGCGCAGCCCACCATCTACCACTTTGCCCTACCACCCAGAAATCTAGCATATTTTGATTTGAAACCTCCAACATTTAAATGAAATGCCTCTATATTGTATTTCTCTAAGTTCCAATGAGAAAGTGGGAAACACTTTTAACATACAAAGCTATGCCATTTGTAACAATACTGTCAAAAGCAGATTATTTAACTGAGGCAGCAATCAGAACAATGCCAAGGAGTGATCCTATTGTCTCAGGAACTGCCTCTGGCTGAAGAACAAAGAACAACTATGAAGGGTCTGAAATAGAATTGCCAATACCTGGAAACTTTGAAAGACCAACCCAAACCTGCAATTCCATAAAAACTTGACTGAAAATATACATGAGAAGTACACAAGCTATAACTCAGTATCCTGTGAAAGTCAAGAGAAATAGATTGATGAATTATCTGCATGCCACACACTAGCGACTGTCAAGAGTTGTGCATGATAACGTGAACTGAGGAAGCAATTTCAATCATAATGTCTTTATTAGTAAGCACTGCAAAACAGGCAGGCAAACCTGGCTGAGGAAGAAAACTGTTTGGATGCTTCAGAACACTGATGCAGATGTTTGTCTGTTTTAATTTATCATTTCTGTAGTGTAAACAATGCTAAATACAAGATTTAAGGTACATGTATTACAGACCAGAGCAAGCAACACTATAAATAACACTGCATGTAGAATAAAAACAAACCATATCAGCAAGTACCTAATGACAATCTATTCAAACTGTAGTTGGTAAAGCAAAAGAAAAAGTGCAAATACTTTCAAAGTGCAAAATAAAGCAATCACCAGTCCAGCAATATACAAAAGCAAGCATGTTTTGTAAAACAATCCAACTTTCTTCTTGTATCAAGGTGAAAATACTTTCAAAGTGCATGGTAAAAAACAAGTCCAGCAGCTTCCCTCACAAGGACTGACCTGAACCACCAGACTGGGTCTTACTTCATAACAGAGGCCTCAGACCTCAGTGTGTCAACACTGGCGGTATTTACAATTTACTAAGAGTATAGACACGCCTGCTAAATTACAGATTCACCATTGCCTCCAAATGGCTCTATCGTCACGTGTGACCCCGCCAGCCAGGCCTGGATTTTAAGCCAACAGTGCCTTGCATTCTGGGAGTTGTGCTGTGACCATCTAAGTAAAGGGTTAAACATTCCAGCATGCAAAGTGTTGTTGGATAAAAACTACGAATGGTCACAACATGGTGCCAATGCCACTTGGCAGCTATATTTTATACAAGCACAAGGGCATATTTAATTTCAACACAAGCTGCAGAAGTCTAGCGTCAAATAGCCCAAGAACAAAATAACATTTCTAGGCAGTAAACATGAGTAATAGAATTATGAATCAATGTCAAAATTCAAATTAGTTAAAACAGTGTACTCTCACTAAGAAGAAAAATTAGTTTAAATCATTTTATTTATATTCAGTAAAACATCCGACAATATGTACAAAAAAGCAATAAGACTAGCAACAACACAAGATAGACATTACTGGCACAAAACAGAGTTTCCAACAAAATACATGGTGACAAGAACAGGATACTACATATAATGGGTTATAAAACAGAAAGAAAAAGGGAGGGAAAGGTGGTAGTTTCGGTAGAGAGATGTAATTTTCTACGCGCGTTTCGGCATTGAGATGCCTTCTTCAGGAAAAAAGCCAAGATAATTCCTAAATAAAAAGACAAAAAATGGAAGTGTATAGACAAATATAAACATATAAGCATACATACAGTTTCATCAGTGGATAAGAACTTTGTTTCTTAAAAAGATGTTAAGAGACCTATATAGAGAATATTTGAGGTCATCTATATATACCATAGTGGAGTACACTGTATCTATATACAATTTATTCACAAGTAAGAGGCAGGCTCGCACAAAGAAAAGGAAAAAGAACCCCAATACTTGTAAAGGGAAACTAGTGTAATACATTAGAGATGGAGTAGAAGATATAAAGATATAGTTAAGAGACAAAAGACTGTCTCAAGATAGCAGAGCACCGTGCTACAGCGTGAAAAGGATAAAACGAAAACAGTGTAAGTGCTACTAAATAGACGTCCAAAAAGTGCCAATCACCAAGAAAAACTAATATGGCGTAAAAAAAGTGTAAGTGTCTATCACTTACTGTGTCCTAGATGGACATGTAAAGAAGGAAGTTTCCTCAGGATACAGAGAGCAATCTACAAATGTGGAGAAAAGATGCCGAATATCCAGGCTCTTGAGATACACGGTACAACCTGCGACAGAAGGGGCCTAGTGTTGGAGCTATATGAAGTCTTGGGCAGCCAAACTCAGGATTTCTAAGGAGAATAATATGAAAATGATCGGGCATTGGTCTTGTATTGGTGGAGTGGCTAAAGAAGTAATGATCAAAAAGGATGCAATTACCTAGGCAAACTCTAGTTCCATGGTAGTGAATAAATCAATCATAGATGGCGCTTAGTCCTAAGTCGCCAGAGTAGCCATAGTTTACATCAAGGGGCATGAGCAGTAAAATCTTGCTTGAGGCTAAAGGAGATAGATTAAAGAATGTCAAAAAATCACCTAGAATGAGGATGGAGCTGGTGGAACGAAACTCAGGGGTTGAAAAGTAACATATACATGGTGGAGGGGCATGGCTTAAAGAGCAGCAGGTAAGCTTACAATCATGATATGTACAGCTACAATGGTATAATCAGAAGGGAAATTCTGAGTATTACCTGTGTAAATAGCAACATAAATCTTTATGTAGAGATGTGGGGGATAAAAGGATAAAGTCGTCACTGCACTACTCGATACTTGTAAAGAATAACTGTAAAGTGTGTAAAAGATAACAAAGGATAATAACCATGACTAGAGAATGTCCCCATAAGTTGCCGAACGTGGATGGGACAGAATATAGAGTTCCCAGATATCGATAAATGCATCAACGGGAGGGTCAAAGAATCGCTAGCCCAACAATAGAACTGCATTACAGGGTTGTACTTACTTCGATGTGTGTGGACATTCGCCTCTCTGTAATCAGGACCCGACACGGAAATGACGGGTAGAGACTGAATGTTTATGAAGGGAGAGACGACCAATGGCGTGACAGTTTGTACTGCACGTGATCATCACGTGAGGCGCACTCTGCGTGTGCAGGAAATGCCAGCCAGATTTACGTATCATGATGAATGCTACGAAAACTAGGCGCTGACCAGGCAAATATGGATTGCGGTCAAGGAAAGAGAAAGGAAACTTCTGAAGGAACATCTGTAAATTAAGCAGTAGGGACGAGACGCTGCCTATACTAATTGCAAAGTAGCAGTTCGCAGCAAATAGCCAACACGTTGTGCGGAGAACCCAGAAACGTGCTGTGTGTAGCCCCCGTGTATGGACCTGAGGTGTCATTCTCTAAGAGACCCAGTGGTAAAAGCCCACAGTTGTCTCTAATGCATGTTAGTGCCAGGCAGTGGTCGAAGTGGGGGGGAAAAAGTAGGGAAACTGTGTGAGGAGAATCAGAGGGCGGGAATAACCAATGGATTGGGTCAGTGGGCGGAGTGAGGGGTGTGGCAGAGCAAAAAATCCCAATATTTAGTATTCGTTTCCCATTTCACTAACCGGTTACAGCTTATTACATTATTTAATTTAACCAATAGATACACATGTTTATTTAAGGTTAAATATGTGCTATTGACATTCAAGTACATTCACAAAGTGGGATACGTTTCCAATCACAGAATGTCCCAAATATCTTTAAAAATGGAATTGAAAGCCATTTGTCTCTCTGCCATGGAGTTTCTGTCATCAGCACTTCTCCTCCCTCTTTCCACAAGGGCAGTTCAAACATGAATGGCAAAATATCCTAGTTTGCAAATGTTTTCCACATAGCTATGGCTTTGCCATATTTGCCACATAATACATAATCTGCTGCATAATCTGACGATTTTAACTAATAAATTGTTTATAGCTCAAACACATCAAATGTTACTAAAAAATGTGACTTGTGATGCTGTGAAGTGGAGGGCCCTTTGCAAAGGTTGACTGGTCACCTTTCTCATTGCTGCAGTTGTATGTTCCACTAGTACTAATAAGGAAAAATCTTTGCAGAGACTGTTAGCATGTGTAAAAATGTCAAAATAATAAAGTATCAGAAAATTTACAGCAACATTAATACCAGTGTAGGGCGTCAGAGCACTTTACATCACACATATTACACAGAGACAATCGTTTATATGTGTGTAAATCACTGTTTAGGAAATGTTACATAAGACAAAGGACTACAAGGTGTAGGAGTCACATGACAACCATACTAGTAGGCAGCTTAGTTTAATAGTGATTGGTCGGCAGAAACACAAACTCAGAATCAAAAACATAATACCATGGTTGGGGGTTCTCTTTAATAATCAGAATTGATTTCTACCCAAATGAACCCTTTTTTGCAACATTAGGATAATAGACGACTGGGGAAAAAACATAACGCTCTAATTTATACCTTGGAGTTTGCATGCAGCTCTTAGATGACAGTTAATAGCTCACTGTTATGTTAGGATTTTAACTTCCTAACTGCAAGTAACAATAGGGTCTCTCTGAAAAAAGCAGTGACCCACTGACCTATTCACATTATGTGCACTTTGTGATCTGCATGGCTCATGTTCTTAACAGCATGCACATTACACCTCTGCCATTCCATTTCATGAGTCAAACCTTCCACTAGACAAAACACCATCTCTCTCTACTAAGAACATTAATCACTGGAATTATCAAGACATTTTTATTGTTGTACAAAAATGTTGGAGGCCAGGAAGGAGGCAGCAAGTGCTTTTAAAACCATATTCTACTTACAAACACGACGCCCCCACCTGAAGTTAGCGCCCGGTGTGGTCTCAAAGCCCTGGAGCCACCCTGCTCCAGGGTTCTGTGACCTCAGTGACAGTCACTGCCACTCTTTGGTGTGCTGCTTCACAGGTCTGTCCCCAAGACTGGAGGTGAACTTCCTGGATAGTGGTGGACAGGCCTTCAAGGTTAATCCACACTTGGCACCGCTAGGGTCCACCTGCTGGTGCTAAGACACCAGGGCTTTTAAGATCTTGCGGCGCCTTCCAAGGTGTAGCACAGGAATGTGCTCCCTCAGGAGAGTGGTCTGGGAGCCTGGTCATTAAGGCTGAACCTGGTTCACCAGTTCCACTTCAGCAGTTCTGACCACAGCGCCACATCCTCTCCCCCACTGAATACCATACTGCCCCACTTAGAGAAACGTGCACTGCACTGAGCCGCTATAAACACCTGGATATGACTCAATTCTAATTACGCACTAGACAAGAGCAATATGCTTCCTACAAAAAATTAACAACATCCTAGAAAAATCAAACACTCATAGGGAATGCAAGATTAAATAAAACATGTGAAATGTAAGCAGGGACAACATGGTTACCTTTTTCCTTTTACACTCATTA
Organism: Triturus cristatus; assembly: GCF_964204655.1. NCBI lineage: Eukaryota > Metazoa > Chordata > Amphibia > Caudata > Salamandridae > Triturus > Triturus cristatus. The sequence goes on along the minus strand of NC_140590.1, from coordinate 483,965,878 downwards.
TTCTGAAATTAGTAAGTGCTTTTGCATGAAAAGGTAAGGCCCTGACTACAGGGCCCGTTGCTTATATCCTTTCAATACATAGGCAGTATGGTTTAAAAAGAGCACATTCGTAAACACACTGTCGCTGTACACATTTTTGGGCATATTATCAAGGGCAATTATCGCCGCTTTAGCGGCACTTTTTGCCGCTAAAGCGGTGATATTTTTATCGCCCTATTAGCAAGCTGTCGCTAACAGCTGTTAGCGACAGTTTACTAGCAATAGCGTCCGTTTTTTTGCCACTTTGCATGTCCGCGATATTTATCGCTAATGACATGCCAAGTAGGCATTCCTCACTAAAATTAAATGGAAACAGTCGTAGACACAACTTTCCCCTATTATCAATGCCCGTGTTGCGATAAAAAAAATTCGGGCTAACCGCGATTATCGGTGGTTCCGAATGCCTGATTGAAACCTGACTTAGACATCTTTTCAATGGGAGGTGGATTGTCAGGCTGAGACCACCTTAGCTTTTTACAAGGATTTCACAATCGCAGGAATTTCGTTCACTGGATTTCCAGCGATGATCAGTCATTTCGCCGCTATTGCTGGGTTTTTTATTGCCTTGGAGATGCGCGTTGCTAATAACGTGCTATATCTGCGATAAAAACTTGCGATAACCGGCGGTAAACAAATTGACGCTAAGCATGCTTTGCAAAATTTATCGCAAAGCGTTGCTAATATGCCCCTTTGTTTTCCAATAATCCCATCAAGCAGGTATTTCAGTACCTCCAGGCAAGGTGCACTTTCCCACACAGGGAAAACAATGTTGTTCAAAGAGGAGAAAACAAAAGTATCACTTCACTGGCAAACACTGTAAAGTGGCGCTAATGTGTTTAGGTGTAAATAAATCAATCGGGCCACCTTGCAACCACTCTGTCTTGCTTTAATTAGTTATTTATTTTTCACATTTGGAATGTTTTATTTCTCTCCACCCTGAGGCTGCACTTGTGTCAGAAAAAGATAACGTTTCCAGCAAAAATGTTTTTCTTTTTTGGATCCTTTTCACAGGGGAGCAAATAAACGAAAGGAGGAAAGAGAGGGTAATACCTGTTTCTTGAAGTCTCAGTTTTCACTAACTGAGGAGCGAGACAGAAAGAGAGGGAAGACTTGGAGGCTGTCACCGTGGCGTGCGCGCATAGTTTAATTTATGGGGTCTTGGGAAGGTCGTGCGCGCAGAAGCACCATTTTATTTGCGAAGACTGAAGAGGCTTGCTTGCAGGCGCAGCCGTCTCCCTCGCTGAGAGTGAGGGGGCCCCTGGAGTGTGGGGGCCCCCCGCACCGCAGGGGCCTGTGTTATGCCCCTGAATACAATACAATGCATCAAACTTCCCCCCCCATAAATTCAACCCCTCCGTTAAACAATCTCCCCTGCCTGCTCCTTACAACTGTAAATCACCGAACATGTGTAACCAAACTAGGAATTAACCTGCCTACCCTTTTCCTGTCCCTAAACCAAAACCAACCATAACCAAAAACCTTGGTCAACCCAGGCCAAACTTCCAATAACCACCGCACGGTACCTGTTCCAAGCGACAGTACATAGCCAGTCCCTTGCTCACCTGTCCCAACCAAAGCCACCTGTAAGCAAAACTAATAAGTGAGAGGTTAAACCTGAAAAGTGTTAAACGGGGGTGGGGGGGGGCGGGGTGGACCACTCCGCCTAAGTTCCCAGCCACCAGGTCACCAAACCTAAAATGGTGGCTGGGAGCAGGAGTCCAACTTATTTATAAGTGGGCTACAAAAATATATAGCCCAAATCAAAATGGCTATCTTGCAGCCTGCCTTCCCCCCGCCCCTCCCAAACTGCCCGGGGGGGAGGGGGGGGGGACCTCCCTGCGGTCGGCTGCCCCCCTTGGGAGATCGACGGGGCGGCCGTGCGGGCAAGTAACGTTGTTATTGAACGTCCAGCTTTTGAGCAGGGGGACGGCGTCCACCTGATAAAATAAGTGGGGGGACACCGTCCACCCTTGTAGTACCCTGACTCGTGCCCTGATTTTAACCCCTTTCTTGCCTTAGTTCCTATTTACCTTCCTTTTGCCTCTCCCTCCCCAGTCACCGGTTTTCCCTTCCCATGCCCCTTCCTCTTTATATCTGAATTTCCCCCTTCAACAACTCCTCTCAGCCAGCCCCGGGTACAAGTGAATGCCCACGAGCCAAGGCCCCTTTCCTGTCAGACCAAAGGCTCTAAAATGTGCGTTTCCTCGTGAGGGTAGGCAGATGGATAATCCAACCGCCGTGGGGGAGGAGTCCGGGATTGCAAAATCTGACATTGTTAATATTGCTCTGATAGGCTGTCTGTCTGAAATCAATTACAGCATGCTCCCGGCTCGCCACACATGGTTCCCATGGAGGCCGCCTGGCCAGGGCTGCCCCGTGCCCTGCTTTTCAAAGTCTGGATTGGTACGAGCAATTACACCCACCCCCTCTCCCGCAAACGAAGTGAGTTCTTCATGTCTGAGCCTGCAGCCAGCAGGGTCACCCAGCGAGACCCCACACTCCAGTCTCTCTGTTCTCAGCTAACAATGGTTTTCTATCAGTAGCTCACGTGGGAGACGAGGATTTCTCAAAGGGAACAAGATGTCATGGGGCGCAGTGCCAAATTTGAACAAAAATGTAAACATGTGTAAATGGCGCGTCAAATGCTGAGTTGAAGGTATGCGCCCTGCAGCCATTTATTATTTATTTCGTTTGTATTTTTATCGAGCCGCACTGCCACGCTGCTGATTTATGGAAGGAATAGATCAGTATGGTACAGGTGTCAATGGGCTCAAAATCCAGTAGGCTCCGTCAGAGCCAGTAGATTGTTTGAAACTGATTGGCTTTGCAAATGCACGTTTGTCTTTTCTCTAGATGGTCGCTTTGCAGGTGCAAGCAGTTGCAATGTGTATCTTTGAATTTTTTTTTCTTCTTCAGGCAAAATAAAAATTATCTTGCCTGTGTCTTTGAATGGTTTTTATCATGGTTTGCTGAATTTTGTTTAAAGATGGCTGACACACATGTAGGCGCACACGTGGCGGTCATCTTTGAATGAATTTTCTTAAAGCACAATAAAATAAATCAGTCCAAGTTATCCACTGTGCTTGTCTGTGCACTCGCAGCAGCCAACGTCTAATTGATTTTCTTGAATCATTAGAAAAATAATTAATCGACAATCTGAACAAATTTAGGGAGTACATGGAAAAGGACTGCACCGCAACAGGTCGCCTCACCACTGACTGCGTGTTCAAACCCTTTCCCGTGGTCCATATTCCATCATGCCCTCCCCACCAGAAAGCAGAGTTGAGGACACCTGATGTGGGGTACACGTTTGCTGATGCAGCAGCAGGCAGTGCTTGCAGCGCGAGTAATCTGGGGCAGCTACATTTTTAAAATAAAGTGTTCAAAGGGGGGGAAAAAAGGAGGGAACTAAAATAGTCCCCCATGCGATGCAATGTAAGCACTGATGTCATTAATGAAAGAATGCAAGTCACGTGATAAAAATGCACTGAGACTGAAATGTTCCTTGGGTATGACAAATGGAAAAATCCTGAGAAACCCACTGAATCCGGTAACCAAGAGGGCCTTGAGCGAGGGGTACACCCAAAGTCCCTATACTGGGGATCTGTACTGGATACAATAGGTCTGTTTGCCAATAGACCACTACATCTGTTTGTTCGAAAGACCTAAAAACTGGCATAGTCTGAGATGTAGACAAGATGTCAATATGTCCATGACAATAGGCGGTGACAGCAATGCAATGACCGCACTCCCAGACAGGACTTTAATAACATGGAGCTGGCAGGATACATTCTGTTGTTGCAGTCATCTGGCAATGGCAGTCTGAGTCAAGAAAGGTTTAGGATTTTAAACCTTGTCATGAGGCTGCTGAGCTGGGGATCACACCTGTCCTGAACTGGTAAGTCTATACTCCTCTTTTTTTTTTATCATTTCACACTTGGTCTGCTGCTCACAACAACATTTTTTGCTTGCAATGGTAATGTAAAATGGCGCATACCACCATAGTTCAATTATCTGCTGTCTGCCATGTTTAATGTCAAAATAGTCTGCTGCCTCTTCTCTCCGAGGATGGTGAAAAAAAACCTCTCCTGTCCTGGTAAAGATTCCAGCCTGACCACCACGCTAACCTTTGCCATGAGGGGGGTAGATGGCGTGTGAGTATTTGCGACATTTACATCCATGAGCGAGTTTCAGAGCCTTGTGTGTGGAGGCTTCTTCTTTCCCCAAAAATTTCAACTGTGCAAGGTGAAAGCATAGTTTATAGTGGAGACCTATTATAAACATTTGGTTGGCCAGTTGAGAAGATTCCCGATCGAGGACGCACAGAGATTCGTGCTGGTTATGGTGGAAGTAAATAAGCTTGATTCTGCTAAAATCCTTGTTGGGTGTTGTGTGTAGATGAGTGTGCCTAAAAACTTTCCTGTTTGTTGTTGAGGGGTTTCTTTGATCACAGGTCCGAATAAGTACATTGCTTTCAAAACAGCATTGCTAAGTAGGTAAATAGCTGTTATATGATGCTACATATTATTCAGAGTTATTTTGTACCTGGTTTCAGGCATCGAATGCCATAATAGTTTATAGAGTAATGTGAACAAAAGAAGATTGGATGATTTAGAATTTCAAAGTTTTTCTTAACATTAAGTAATATTTTATTAGCATACGTAAAGCCAAACCCACAATGCCATGGCATTCATTTGTGCACAGCGGAGGATTTGCCACAAGGCCTGATCTGCATCCTGGCCCTGAGGCAACTCCCCCTCCCCCCACAGGCATCCAACCCAACGCTGCGCCCAGCTTTTCGTCATTCGCAGCGTGAGGTTAGCCGTAAGGCCAAGCCCTGAATTCAAATCACCACAGGAAGTCACCCGGAGGCATGGGGGTAGCCACAGGGCCTGTGTTGCAGACAGGCCCTGTTTCCAACTCCCCTTAGGCAGCCAACCCCATGCTGCACCAAGCCTTTGGCTGTATGAATGAGCGTGTTGGCCACAGAGCTTGGCCTGCCTTCAGATCCTGTGGCCACAACCCCAGCAGGCTACTGACCCTAAACCGTGCACGGCATTTGGCCTGTGCTGTGTAGGGTTGGCCTTCAGGCCCCAGGGACCTCATTTCCTGGGGCAAAACATTTATATTAAGAGGAGTGGTGCCTGCAGCCCCCTCACTGACCCCTAATTAGCTCTGAGGACCCCATACCCTAGAGCCAAAATCTAAAGAGGGGGGCGTGCAGCATTCCTCCTGAGCCTTATTTGGTCCCAGGTATTTCATCCCTAGGGACCATACTAATAAAAAATGGGAAAAGGGCCGTGTTGTCTCTCCCCGAACCACATTAGACCCTGGGGATCCCAGCCCGAGGTCCTTTTTTTTTTTTTTTTAAAGGAGAGGGGGGCTCGTGGCCCTCATCTCCCCCCGGGGCCTTAAGTAATTTAAAGGGGAGGAGGGCCACATGGGTCCCCTGAGCTTCATTAGGCTCTGGGGACCCAAACCCCCTGGGCCACATTTTTTTTAAGGGGTGTGCCATTACCCCCTTACCCGATCTTCAATAGGCCCCGTTGGACCGCATCCCCAGGGTCTTAAGTTTTTTAAAGGGGAGAAGGGCCACCTGCACCCTCTTCCTAGAGTCTCAGTAGGCCCTGGGCGCCCCATTCCTCAGGGCCTTTATAAATAAAAAAATAAAAAATTATAGAGGGAAGGGTGGGACGTAGCCCCCCCCTCTCTGAACCTCCTTAGGACCAGGGGACCCCATCCCTCAGGGCCTTAACTACTTTAAAGGGTTGGGGGACACATGACTTTCCTCCCTGTGCCTCATTAGGCCCTGCTGACCCCTTTTTTTTTTTTTTAAACTGGTGGTTGGGGGAGGGGGGGGGCAGAGGGCGGCGGCGTGTCCCCTACCTGTGTCAGAACTCCAGCTCCCAGGGCTGTTTTTTTTTTTTTTTTTTTTTTTTTAAAAGGGTGTGCTCCCTCTCCCAAAAAAATACTTTGGATCCCAGGGGTGTGCTCCCCGGGTCCTATAATAGCTCAGGGACAGGACCTGTGTGTCCCCTCCCATCAAATAAACAATGCGACTTGGGGGGGGTGGGCTCCCAGGGACTTATATTTGGAGAATGTGGCCCTTGATTCAATTTTTTTCTCACAATTCTGTGGGAGTCCGCAGGGTGGCAGCAAAATTGCCGATTTTTCTTTTCTTCATATTTTTGTCTGGGGATGGAGGGCATCCCCATTGGGTGGGTCCCCCAATGGGGCTTAAGGTATCCCTACCCTGCCCCCTATAGTACCTTTTTTTATTTTTTACTTCAGTACAGGGGACTAAGTCTCTGAGTCCTAAAATGCCTGCCAGCAACATTTTTCTGATGTTGCTGACAGCCAATCAGAGAGCTCGCTCCAGCATGAGTCTGACTCTTTTGGTAACAAATTAGCCCAAGAGAAATAGGACATTCTGACTGTCCTAGGAAGCTTAATTTTTAAGTTGGCCCTCCCACAAGTCTCTCGAGCCTCTCTCAGACCCAACTGTCCAAATATGCAATTATTTTTTAACTTTAATTTCTCAAACTACTGAACGGATTACACCAAATCACAGAAAGCACAATCTGTGGCCCAAGATCTAGCTTCCTGATAAATTGGGTGTAATTCTGTACAGCAGTTTTGCGGTAGCCTGCTTTGAAGAAGTCTATGGAAAATGCATGGGTATTTTGTATTTTAAGACCCCTCCCCTTTCTTCTCGGCCCCTGGTTTACATATCACCCTGAAACGTTCCATGGGCAAACAAGTTCAACAGAAGCATCTTTTTGGAAAGGTTTGTGTTGATTTTACAAACGGTGCCAAAGTTATAAGCTACACACAAAACACTTCTCCTATGGAACTGCTGACCTCACTATAACTACCTAGTAGCGATTGTCAGTAGGTAATTATACATATATATGCTTATTTAATTATATGTATACACACACTTGTATGGTAGCCGGCGCTACAGTGTAGTTAGTTAGGTTAGAGTTTCCATGGGGAGTGCGTTTGTTGTTTCCCTAATAACTTTGATGATGTTCAGCGAATCTTCACGAAACTTACCAAACAAAAAGTGCATCTACCTCCGCTCCTTCCTGGAAAGTTTCGCACCAATCCATCAAGCGAGAGCTAAGAAAAGGCAGGGGGGAGACCCAAAACATTGTTTTCACATGTTGTTTCCATAGGAAACTTTACACTCTGATACAGAAGAAATGGTTGAACTGAATTGCACCAACATTTGGCAAAATTCAGAACTTTACCCCAAAAACATGCTTTTGTGATATAGTTTACATTTGATCAGCTGTAATTTGCATTTAAAGAGGAGCTAAGTGTAGGTTTGAAGGGGTTAAAAAGTTAGGTATATCTGGATGGCTGGTCCTGCAGAGTTCCACAGTACAAGCATTTTTTTTAAATCAGGCCTTCTACTTGACCTTAGGGCCCTGTTTTTTCTTTGAGGAACCGAGTGATGTGATTGGCTGGCCACAACATAAAACAAAATGTTGGAGCTGCCATTGCAGCATTCAGGAGTTCGGTCCCTGAGTCCTTAAAAATATTGTCGGCAGCCCACAAGGGGCAGGGTGGGAATGCTGTGACCCCCAGTGCCATGTTGGGAAGGGATACCGAAGGGACCACTCCTTTAGTTAAAAACTCTTTTTTAATTAATTTGGAGCATGGGTACTGGGGTACCAGCTCCGGTGGTACCCTGTGATGTGCCCCCTGTGGTACTGTCATGTCAATATTGGTATCACAGTGCAAAAGAAATGCATAAACAAAAAAACTCGTCCTGGCGAGGTACCATTGTAGGGGTTGACAACAGTGGCCAGGCAGGAGGAGCTAGGGCAATAAGCTGACAACAGAGTGTGGGCAGGAGCGGCTGGGGTGACCAATTGATAATAGAGGGTGATTGGGGAGGGGTTGAGGCAGCACACGGACAACAGATTGCATGCATGAGGGGCTGGGAGAGCACACAGACAATTGAGGGCGGTGGCTGAATCGGAGTAGCAGGCTGACAGTGGAGGGTGGTTGGGAGGGGCAGAGAGAGCTGACAGACAAGGGAGTAGGGGAAGGAGGGGCTTGGGGCAGCAATCATACAACAGAGGGCAGCAGGCTGACACTGGAGAGCGGACTGGTTAGCACATGGACAGAGGAGGGCGGGAGGGGCTGAGGCAGCAAGCTGACAATGAAGGGGTGGTGAGAGGGTTTGAGGCAGCAAGTTGACAACAGAGAAGGGGCTGGGGAGCTATCTGACTAGAGGAAGGGCAGGAGTGGTTGGGAGTGCAAGCTGACGATGGAGAGTGGGCAGACTGGGGAAGCAAGCTCACAACAGAAGGCTGGCTGGAGGGGCTGGGGAGACACGATGACAATAGACACTGACAACAAAGGGTGGGCAAGAAGGGGTAAGGCAGCAAGTTGAAAATAGAGGGTGAGTGGGAGGGGATCTGGAATACACGTGCAGGAGAGGCTAGGAGAGCAAGCTGATAACTGGGGGCAGTTAGCAGCCTATGGGGAGTTTACAGTCATCCCCTTTTGTCTTTGGGCAGTAGGGAGTTGGCTGCCTGCAAGGGGTCGGATGCAGGTCGTCGCTAGAGGCAGTGACCCCTGCCGCCAGTCCCCTACTACATACATCCAAAGACTGTGCAGTGGCGACTTCTGCTACTAAGCCTTGGTGGAGCAGGAGGGTGGGGGGGAATAATAATTTAAAAAGATTAATTTACCTACTGTTCCGGGAGGTCTCCTTGATGCTTCTCTGCTCAAACAGCCTCAGTGCTCCTCTGTTTCCCTCCACACCCAATCCAGATGCTGCTCTAATAAGAGAAGTGGTGAGATTGGTCTGAGCGGGCTGAAATACTGCTCAGTTAGGGGACAGGAAGCCTGTGCCTTCTCTCCCACCCTGCTGTGCAAGTCAGCTGGGTTCGAGAAATGTAAACACACTTACCACTGCTCCTACGTGGGCCTGGCTGCTGCTGACGTAGAGCATGACCTTGCCCCTTCCTAGACTCGGAAGACTTAGCCTAGTCTGAGCAAGTGAAAAATAAAATGATAATAAAATGAAAGCATTCTTCGATCGAGCCTGTAGTAGTGCGCATGCGCTGCTCTGGCGAGACTTTTAGTAAGGGGCTTTCAAAAGCTCAGCACAAGCTCGTGCATGTGTGGCCTATTGCTTGCGGTTACCCGCATGGGCGCCATATGTTTTGAATTATCGTGCCCAGACACGGGCGTGATAATTCAAAACATATGGCCTGGTGCTCGCTCTTGTGCACGAGCCACTCGCAGGATTCTCTGGCATCATGCCTCATTAAGCGAATCGCTCGCGGGCACCCTTACAGCGCACGCACATGGGCCGCATGCGCGCACTACTCGCGTTTTTTAAAATTTGGTTTCATTTTGCTAAGAAAGCTTTTGAACATTAGGACGCCCGGGCCATAGGCGGTATCATTTTTCTATCAATTAAACCATCAGAGAGAAGGGCATTAACAGCCACAGCCTGCCTCGGAGTAATTTACTGTCACTTCGGTTAAGAGGAACTTGACTTGAAGCGCTGCATCTGTGCACCCTATCTGTGCGCTCGGAAATACTGTGGCGTCTGCAAGGCACTAGATTGAAAAATAACACCTCAACACTGATTTGAGCAAGCCACCCTATATTTAAATAGAATAATATTAAATACGAATGATCGGAACATTTTAAGGATCGCGCTGTGGGGCTTATTTTTAAATCTTATGTCAAGTTTGTAAAACGCTCCGACAAACGGACAGCTCTGTGGAAAACTTTGATCCAGTCCACCGGCCGCTTAGATAATGCTTATATATTTTTTTTATAGATAGTAAATGTATTTAATCGATTGAAAAGTCGACACATTCTAAATAATACACATAGTTTTATAATCTGTTAAAAAAAACGTGTTTTTCAACTTTGAACGAAACCGCTTGAGGAGTAACTGTAAACCTATAGGCAGACAAATTTATGAATGAATGAATGCATACTTGAAAATTCTCGGAAATAAACAAATGACACACAAGCGCCTCAGTCGCTTTCGTGTTCTGCAGACAGGACTTGTGATTATATTTGCATTAAAATCTTCGCAAACGGAAGAGCTGTCGCTGATCGCGTTCACTATTTACAGATCGGATGATAGTGAACAGTTACATGCTTGGTTTGGACCTGAGCGCCCCTTGCGCACGTGGGCTGTGTGTCCTTGCACCCCAAGCAGGGACACCTGACCCTGGCCTGTCATCTCTGCATGGCTGTCCTCGCTTAACGGGGCACGGATCCTAGTGCCGGGTCCCGTGACACACACAGAGCGCCTCACTTGTGAAGTTTCTTACTTTAGGGTGGCATGTCACCGGAAACCCCAGGGTTGTTACTGACTGTCGCTCCTCGAGGCAGACACTTCCATAAGATCAGCTGATTGCCGTTAGGGAAGATTCATGCACTACAGCAGCAAGAGAAATGATATAGCACTTGTGTAGCGCCCATTCAGCAGCATTCATGGCCTCATGGTGCTATATTACTCTTTCTGTATTCTCAGTATATCCTTATATGTATGTTAGTGGTGCGCTAAAAAGTTAGATTTCGATCAATCTGTCTGAAGGGTATGTTTGCACTATGGTGGCATTGTACAATTCACACACATATGAAGAAGTGTGTATATTGTGTGGTTGTATATCCCACATGCATATATGACTTCTTTGCATTATACAGTTTACATACAATATGATGATTTAATTAACTGAAATAAATAAGGACATGGAAGCCAGCAATCATAATCATGTCGATTGGATCCCAGTTAAGAAAAAAAATAACGAGAACATGCGGTGACCCCCAGTCAGTGCTTTAAACAAACCTAGAAGTGCGGGTACTCACTCTTTGGAATACCTGGAATCCCACGTTCTTTTTATCTTTCTCTCAATCATGTTATCTCTGTTTCTTTCTCTGATTTATTCTTCCTTTCTTTCCCTCTCTTTCCTCCCCTTCTCATTTTTCCTCCCGCAATCTGTACATATTCTCTCTATTTCTTCTCCCTTCCCTCAACTTCCTCTCTGCATAATTGTCACTACTTCACTTTTTTCTTCTTTCATTCTCTCTCTATCTCTCTCGTTCTTCTTTTCCATCCTTTCAATTTATCTTCCTCTTTAACCTTTCGCTGTCCTTTTTTTTTTCTCCTTGTTCTGCTCTCTCCTCTTTTTATCTTTCTATCTCTTGCACCCTTCTATTTAATTTCCCCTTGTTCTTTTTCTCCATCTTTCTCTTCTTTTTATCTCCAATTTTCTTTCTCTAGTTCCTCCTCCTCTCTACTCCCTCTTTATTTGTCTTTCCTTTTCTCTACTGCACTCTGTTATTTTTCTCTCTTTTGTTCCTCTACCTCTCTTCCTCTTTAACATCCTGCTTTGCTCAGTCTTCTTCTCCTTTCCTCTAGCTGGACTGTGAATATTTCAGTCTTCTCTACATCTCTATAGATGGGTGCTGTGTGTGCGTGTATGGTAATAGTATGCATTATATCAATGTTGTCCCGTATTCCTCTCTATTTCGGCGTACGTCTCTGTTTGTGCCTGTGTTAGTAGTAACTATCTATCTATCTATCGTTTTTAGTACTTAAAGATGGCAGTCAACAAACAAGCATTGGCATAGTCAATAGGTCTCGCCTTTGGGACCTTATAAGTGTTTAGCCATGCAACAGTTGATGTTGTTGCACCAAGGATATTGTGCTGCATAACTAAATACTTAGCAGTGGGGCGGCGCTCCTCCTGCATAATGAATGAGCCGCCGCTGAGGCTGTGCCCAGCACGGCACTCCTGTGGCGGGGTGGGCACAGAGCCTGGCCGGAAGCTACCCCATGTGGCCAACACCCCTGACTTACACCGCACCTGTGCTTTAGTTTAATAGGTTTGACATTTGTACAATGTGTGCATGCCCGATCCGCACAACTTATAAACAACAAGCTTACTGGCTTTGCAACATATGTTTTCACTTGTTTATTTCTGTATGATATTTTTGGATAGAAAGCTTAAAGAGGCAGTGTCAAAATATGCTTTCCGTGATGAAAACAAGAGTAGTAAAGAAAAAGTGATCATGAATTTTTGAGCGGTCAAGGCCTACCCCGTTGTGGTGACTGTCGTTTTTCTTTTAGTGGATATCCTCACACTTTGCTTCAATGCTGCCAACTCCTGTTATTGCCACTTCTGACATGTATTTCACTTTTCGAAATCCGTTGGGGTCTGTAAAGGTAAATGATGTGCAGAAGTGTGAAGACAGATGTTCCCCTGCAAATAAGTATACATGAGTATATGACATTTTTAAACCCAAGGCTGGACGCAAGCTAAAGGTTGCGATTGAAATGCAAAATATGGAACCAAGAGGTCCATGATGTAACAGGATGGCCACAAAGAGAAGGGCTAATAAATCAATAAATGTGCTTGAATGTTTCGAGTCTCAAACATTCAGTACCTTCCAAGTTGGAGGAGGGAAGATGGAATCTTTGGCCAGAGAGGCTTCAACTTCCCATTTGGTGTTCAAAGACACATTCGGTGCATTCCAAGTCCTGATGGAATCCTCAACCAGAGAGGATTCCATGGCCCCTTTGGTGCTGAGACAGACATTCCTTCAGTGCCCATCAATTACTGATGAATTCCTTGACCAGAGAGAATACAAATTATCGAGTGACGACGCTTGATAAGACGGATGAAGAGGATTGACTGAAAACTCCTCCGTATGTGTATATATTAATGTATATTTATTATGATTTGTTTTCAAAACATAAGGTTGGTGAGTCAACTAGAGTTGTCTCTAGGCAAGACCTAAAAACTGGCCAAAGTAGGAGTTGATTTTGATTTAATGAAAATGTGTGCTTAAAGACATTTCTGCACTAAAACAAAAACATTTCTTTTGACAGAACTATATTTTCTTGTACCTGGCTAAACCTGGCCCAAATTAGGCCATACTGCCACGTTGGATTTTAAGGCACCGATGATGTGTTTCCATTTCACTTTTCAACACACACACACACCTATAATGTGGATTATGTAATGCTCCGTATTGACATGCGGTTCCCGATGAACTCCGAGGGAAGCCTTTCACAACCCGTAAGGATCTTCCTGCCAGTAATACTGTGAATCCTTCAATTTCAGAGGCTTCCATTGTTTCTGTGACTAGATTTGTGCTGCCTCATCCGATGACATTAGGTCAGGCTAGGACACATTATTCAATCAGCGGATAGTGCCGGAATGGTGGCAATGGGTCGTGATGTCTAAATTCTGTGTTGTGATTCCTTTGCTTTTGCTCACCTTATGCTGACACTGCAAGTGCCACTGAACTGTACTGTGGATTTTTCTATAAAGGATGGTGCATTTTAGAGGTGAGCCAGTAGTCACACCCAGAGTCCAGAGACTGAGGCTGTTTGTCACTTACTTTGGAATTAAAACATTTTATCTTGAATTCGTCATTCTCTTGCTGTATTTAATTGAGCCATATGCTACTACCGTATATTGATATACTATGCATTCGGACAGTTCTTTATGCCTTCTGTATAGCACCTTGAATTATTTTAATATACCTTCTTGGTTTACATTTTAGTTCTGACACCAGATTTATTTCCTTGTAATGCTAATTATTTGATTTGTGTTTTGGTGACATTTGGGGCCACATTGCATCATACATGCTTGAAGCAAAACACCGTCCTGATCCAGTGTGGGGTCTTTATCTTGGTTATCTGATAAGATTGTCAGCACCATCAGCCTGATACCAGACACCACCCTGCCTGATTTAATAAACTTACCAGTTAGTTTCAGGCTGACCCTTCAGTTCACTGAACTTTCTGTGCTATAACCCAGACCAAACAGTGCAGCAGAATTATAAAGCATAGAGTCGGTGCTATGGGGTTGAGACCTTTTTAATCGATCACATTGAGATTTGGTTTTTGGCCATGCAGATATTTCCTGTGGAAACCCATTTTACATTCTTCATGTCTGCAAAATTTTGCCAAAAACGTCTCCGGACTAGGTCCTTTTAGTAATCTATCCTGATAAAGTAAAAGCGAAACTTGTGCCTCCACCATGCACAGCTTTGCCACCAATTATGTAATTTCAAATGTTGCAGTTATGTTATTTTTGTTGTTTTAGAACCAGCCATGAGTGATGTATTAAGTGGGGTAATTAGCAGTGCATGGAGATGCTATGAGTTAGTTATCTCAGGGCCACGAGTTACAGTTACTTGAGGTAACAATAACTAGGGAATTTCAGTGTTTTTATTAGTTGAAAACATTACATTGTCACTGAACTTTTCACCTTACTATCACGCCATTTTAACCTTTTGGTTTTCTTTCTGTGAATTTCTCGTTTTTTTAATATATAGTAATATTTTATTACCATAAATAAAGAAAACCCCCCACAAGTATCCAACCCCTATGCTGTATGATTTGTCGCAGAGGCAGGACTATGGCCCGGCCCTGTGTCCAACCCCGCAGGCAGCCTACAAGGACTATGAAAGAAGGAGCCTTCTTTCCTTGTAAAGGCGAGGGGTGCGAGGTCCTCCTCCCAAGTGTATAGTGGCCCTGGGAACCCCAACCCCCGGAGCCTTATGCCCTAGTGCCCACCCGGGGTACCCATCAAACACTGCGTTGGGGGGCAGTGGAGGAGCATCCTGGGTGCTGCAGGAGCCAGCATTGCTACCATCTGGCAGGAAAAGCTGTTTTTGCTTGCTCTCGTAGGGCGGGAGCATTCTGAGTTTCCCTGCCAGCAAGAGCCTGGGCAGGAAAACAAAAGTCTGCTCCCACCCGATGGGAGCACTTTCAATCTCCTGCTGGATGGGAGCAGACATGCTTTTCCTGCCTGTGTACTTGCGGGCAGAAAAACTACTGTGTCCAGGGGGTGGGCTACTGAGGACACAGTATATGAGCCGGTGCAAGACCTTTTAAGACTCTAGGAGGGGGACAACGCAGCCTTCTCCCCCATATTTAAGTGATGGCTGCGGGGGATGGGAACCCTGGGGTCCATTGTTGGCTCAGAGTGGGTGCTGCATGCCACTCCTCTCCTAAAAAGTAGTAGATAAGCTCAGGGAGGGAGTTGCTCACCCCCCCCCCCCCTCTCCCCTTTATATAAAGAATTGGTCCCAGGGGATGGGCTGCCTTGGGCCTTAATCGGTCAAGGGAGGGAGTCTGTGTGCCCCACCTCCCTTATTTTTTTTTTATTTGGCCCAAAGGGTTGGAGTCACTGCGACCTCGACATGGCTCATTGATGGGGGTTGCATGCTCCCCTGCTATTTCTTTTTCACCACAACCCCCGGCCGGCATTGGCTTGGATTGGATTTTCGTGGCTTTTAAAAGACAAAAATATATATAAATATATATATTTTTTTTTGGGCCACAGGGAGGACACTTTGGTGCCCATCCCATCCCTACATGGCCTGGGGGGCATGGTATACCTACCAAGGCCCTTGTATTATTTGTTTACATTTCAACTGTGGACAGGGGACTAAGTCCTCGAGTCCGGTAATGGTTGCCTGCAACATTTTTCTTAATGCTGCAGGCAGCCAATTCGAGTTCTCGCTGCCGCTGGAGCGTCTCTCCTATGGAAACAAATTGGCCCAAGGGAAAAAGGTCCCTTGGGCCAATCTGAATGCTCTGTTTTTTTAAAATTCGGTCCCTCGTATCCAACTTTCCAGGTATACAAATATTATTGATTCTTAACTTCTAAAAAACTACTGAGTGGATTTACAGCATATCACCAAAAGCATGCTTTCTGGATCCACATCTAGCTACCTCCCAAATTTGGTGTAATTCCGTTCAGCAGTTTTTGCAGTAGTGCATTTTAAAAAGTCTATAGAAAATGCATTGGTATTTTGTGTTTTTTATCGGCCTCTGCTTGACTGATCATCCCAACACTTTCCAGGAAGGAGTTTAGGTGGATAATTTTTTTGAAAAAAGTTTGTGTAGATTTAGCAAACATCGCCAAAGCTATAAGCAAACCAATAAATGCTCTTCCTATGGAAACGCAGACCTAATTAAATATATATTCACTGAAAAACAAAGGTTAAATTAACGTTACAATTAAGTGAAATTTTCAGTAACAACGTAATATTTTAAACTGCAAAAAATACCGATATTAATCATTTATAGTTGTCTCAAGTAACTATAACTTGTGCCCTAAGGTAACTATAACTCGCGCCTCCACCAACCAGTTTTCTCATCAATAATTTCATGACTTCATTGTTGTTATCAATGAAGTCATAGAAGATGTCATCAGTGGTGTAATATGTGGGTTAATTAGCAGTGCATGGGGAGGGAGAGAGTTATTATTACCATAGGGCACAAGCTATTGTTACTTGAGATAATTATAACCATAACTTTCACTGTTTCTTTAGAGTTTAAAACGTTACGTTTTTACTGAACATTCCATCTAACTATAATGCTACTTTAACATTTGTTTTTTTTCAGTGAATTTCTAGGTTTTTTTTTTTTTTTTTAAACATAATGTAATATTTTATTATCCTACATAAATCCTCCACCTGTATGCAGCGTGGGGTTGGCTGCATGCAGGGGGTTGGCAGCAGGCCTATCTCTCAGGGCCATATATATTTTAAAGGGAAAAGGGGGCTGCGTGGCCCGCCTCCCCAAACCCCATTAGGCTTGGTGGACCCCAACCCTTAGGGACTTGTTTATTCTAAAGGAGAGGGTGGCTAGTGACCCTCCTGCTCGAGCCTTATTAGGCCCTGGGCACCCATCCCTCAGGGTCGTTTTTAAAAAAAAATGTATGCCCCCGTGCCTTGTTAGGCCCTAGGGACCCCATCCCCTGTTACCGCTATTAAAATTAAAGGGGAGGGGAGCCACACTGTCCCCCTTCCCAAGCATGGTTAGGTCCTGGGGTCCCCATCCCCCAGAGCCCTTACTAAAATTAAAGGGGAGAGGGTGCTGCATGGCACCCCTCCCCAGGTCTTCTTAGGCCACTCCTTTAAATAAAAGGGATGGGGGCCATGCTGCACCCCTCCCTGAGCCATTACCAGCCCTGGGTACCCCATCACCAGGGCTTTCCTCACTTTTATAGATGGGTGCCCTGGTGCCCACCTAGGGCAACCACCATATTCTAGTTTGGGTACGTGGTGCGCCTCAAGGCCCCCACAGCCCTAGCTGGCTCCTCGCATGCAGCTTGAGCAAGCATTTCTTCCACCTATTTATGCTGCTCCCGCAGGGCAGGAGACAATTTAGATCTGTTTCCCTGCCCCCATCAGTGCAGGCAGGGAAATAGATCGAAAGTCAGCTCCCAGCGGGTGGGAGGATTTTTAAAGAACCCCATTGCTGGGAGCTTAATTGCTGCTTGCTACAGTTTGGCAGGAGATTCAAAAATTGTCTCGCCAACTGAGAACAAATATAGGCTTCCCTGCCTATGCCAGTGCAGGTAGGGAAACTGCTATGTCCTGGGGGTGGACTCCCCAGCATATAGCTACTGAGCTGTCCCTGGGGGATAGGGGACCCAGGGCCATGATAGTTCATGAATGGAGGCTGTACGCCCCCCTCCCTTTTTCTTAATTTTATGGCATGAGTATGGGGTACCCACGGCCATTAGAGTGTGGGGTAGGGAGGGCCCCAGGGGACGGGGCCTCTTAGGCTAAAATCAGCCTGGGGAGAAGCGCTGTGTGCCTTTTCTGCCTCAAAAAGTGCCGGACCCTGGGGATAGGGTCTCCAAGGCCGAAATCAGTTCAGGGAGAGGGGCCGCATGTTGCTGGCTGAGAATATGGGGTTGTGAGGTGCGTGGGTTCGGTGAACCAGTTGGGAGAGCCTGAGTATTTCTATGCTCTTAAGTAAATTTGTTGTGTTGGTGTCGTGGAGGTCTTCCAGGTGAAAGATGAGGTCACTGAGGAAGAGGAAGTCTTTTGAGTTGATGGCCAGTGGAAGATGAAGTCGGAGATGGCCTCGCAGAAGGTGTGGTGTGGTCCGGGAGGTCTGTACGCGAGGGTACCTCTGACCGTTTAGCTGTTGATCTGAAAGTTGAGGTGTCCCATGATGAGGTAGGGGTGTCGGTGGTGGCTGTGTAGTTGAGGGGACTCTTTGTGGAGGATGGCTATTGCACTGCTAGGCTTGATGGTGCCGTCCTGGTGAATTATTTTATATCCGTTAGGTGTAGTGGTGGCAATGTCGGGGGCGGATGCTGGGCTCAGTCATGTTTCTGTGAAGAAGACGATGTCCAGCGTGAGGGAGGTGATGGTGTCCCAGATCTTGCTCGCGTGCTTGTGGAGTGATCAGGTGTTGATCAGCAGGAATTGGAGTTGACCTTTTGCGGTGGCGGTGGGCGGGGGTCCGGAGCAAAGGGCTCTGTGTTGCATTGGAAGGGGCAGTGACGGCAGGAATATGGTCCTGCTGTTGATCATGGAGAGGCGCGGTTGCAGTTGTTGTGTTGTCCAGGGTTGAGGGATGAGAGTTTGGTGCTAGTGTACTTGTGGATGGATGGGAGCTGTGAACTGTAGTAGAAGGGGTTGAGGTTGAGCAGGTATCGGATGTTAGCAGTGACAATGCTCAGTCTGTTCGTGTTCACAATAGCAGCTTGAAGTAGAAGGGATGGAGGGTGAGCGGTATGTGGAGGTCAGCAGTGACCATGCTCAGCTGTAGTATATGGAGGGGACAGCAGCATCTGTAGTAGACGTTTTTGGAGGACATGGAGGGATAATTATAAATTTGTAGAGGACAGAGGTGACAATGCTCAGCCTATAATCATGAGTAATGGCGAATAGTTGTCTATAGTAGAAGCGACTGACAACTAGCAGCAGTTACAACTCTCAGTCTTTAGTGTGAAGTGTTGAAAGTCCCAGCCTGCAGTAAAAAGGGTTGATGAAAACAAGCCTCTATTGGCCTGAGTTGATGATGCTCATCGTGTGATATGAGGAGTTAACAGTCTGGGACGGTGGTCCGCTGCCTCGAGAGGCCAGGAGCGACAACGTTGTCTGCCTATAGTTTAAGAAGTTGCTACTAGCAGTCACTAGAAGAAGGGCTAGTGGTCAGCTGCCTCTAGAGGCCTGAGTTTATATTGCTCCACCTGTAGTATAAGCAGTTGGTAATAGCAATTGGTAGTAGAAGAGGCAGATGAAGAGTGGTCTTCTAAGGTTATGGGTGATAATGATCATTCTGTATGAGGTGTTGAGAACAGCTGTCTGTAGTAGAAAAGGTGGATGAAGAATGGGGTGTAAGACCCAGAGTTGACAATGCTCTGTATTTAGCATGAGGCATTAATATTAGAAGCCTGTAGTAGAAGGCGTGTAGTAAAAAAGGGTAACAATCATTGGCATAGCCAATAGGTCTCGCTTTTAGGACCTTATAAGTGTTTAGCCAGTTTAGTTTCGACTAGAATGTATTTTTGCATTTTCCATGTAGCGCAAACTTTACCCGAAGGTATTGCAGTGCTTTACATGAGCACCAGTTACATTACACAAAGTCACATATATACAGGAATGGGGCAAGTATGTGATTTGCCCAGGATCACAGGATGTTGAGCCGACGCCGAGACTGGAACCTCGTTCCCCAGGTCCAAAGTACTAGCTCTGACCCTTATGCCACATCCTCTCATTTCCAACAGCAAACCGTGCCTAAGACGTGACTTTTTCGCAACCTGTGACTGCCCCCTCGTCTGCCGAAAGCGCCTCGAGTCGGCCAGCAAGCTAGCGGTTTATGAATCAAATAATTCTATGGCCATACGGTTTAATGTGGCAGCGCATTAACCCACTGAGTTATCGCTCTTTTAGCTGGTCGGGGGCAAGTTGGTCTCGAAATGAGTTTTTTTCCACACACACCTATGCACATGGGGAAACCTGATCACTTGGTTACATGGAAAGCCAGGACAGACAGACCTATAACCACAAAGCATACCAGACCTACAAGCGGGTCAGCAAGAAGCCTCTAAGCGCTAGACAAATTCAGCTCTGCTTTATACCGAGGGTTGGGCTGGCAAGATCTAGTCGAAGTGCTCAACACGCACAAGGCACCCCACCTCTTATCTTTCCATTATGTAGGAATCGTGAGTAAATGAAGACAATGCAGGGAACAGATACCTTCGGGTCGAGTTCGCGCTATATATGTGTGCAAGAAAAACAACAAAAAACTGAAGCAAACCTTGAATTACATGTACTATTTGCAGCCAAAGCAGACTTCCAGCACCTTGTTAATTTGTTTGTGTTAGCGAGTGTTTTAGAGCTCTTTACCACCATTTGAAGCTTCTTGGCGCTACTAGAGAACAACTTGCATAGTGCAAAAGCAGATAGACGGATCACCCGAACAGGAAAGTTGTAAATCTTTTATCAAAGTCAGTTACCTTCTGCTTCTATAGTGCCACCCCTAATTTATTTTCATCGACCGCAAAGGACGCATATTTATTAGAACGAAAAAAACATATGTTTTGCGAATTCCACTAAAAGTGAAAGGCAGAGGAGAGGTCACACAACAGAACAGTGAGCACCTGTCAACCGGTACCCCTGACACTTGATGAAGCACACTGTGAAACTGTGGCGAAGTTCTTCATCGAAAAAGTAGAAAGATCTATGCAGAACTTGAGTCGGCAACTACTAAAAAGGAACAGCTTTTAATGAATCCATTCTACATTTCTGACTGTAACAGCCCAGTCGGGCTCTCTGACTCAGCGTCTACCATGAAAATAACAAACTGGCAACCCTTAGACCCTTTATCTTTCAGTGCCTATTTAAATAGTCTGAAATCAGGCTCCCCTAATGACCCACTTCGAGTCAATATTCTTCAAAAACTTAATTTCTCCTCATTCATTAAGGATCATCATGGATCTACTTAATGCCTCACAGAGGGAAGCCACTTTACCTGTAGAATGGAAACACGCAATGGTTCTTCCTCTTTTGAGGAAACCAAATGCGGATCCAGCTGAGCCTTACAACTTCCGCCCAATTTCCCTACTCCCTGTGAATCAACAGCTTACACGGTTTGTGGAATCCACTAACATCTTACACGGGTCCCAATCAGGCTATAGAGCCGGTTACTCCACAGAGTCTACTCTCTTAGGAGTTACCGAAACAATACGCCTGCTTCTGGATAAAGGGGAAATGGTGACACTCATTCTATTAGATCTGAGTGCCACCTTTGACACGGTATCTCATCCTACCCTTTTAAAAGCACTCCAGTCCCTGCGAATTGTTGGATCAGCTTTAGAGTGGATTCAAATTTTCCTCACACACAGGACTTTTCAGGTCTTCTCCCCATAGGATTGCTCCAAGACTTGTGCATCTCCTCATGGAGTGCCCCAGGGATCGATACTTAGTCCTATGCTATTCAATCTTTACGTCAGCCCTTTAGCTACCATCGCAGAAGAGGCTGGGTTGTCAATCTTCTCTTATGCGGATGACACCCAGCTTCTCTTTTCACTATCCGCCAATGACAAATCCAGTGTTTCATCCCTACAGCTAGGGCTGTATAAAATTGCCAACTGGATGCACACTACCTGGTTAAAGCTAAATGGAGGAAAGACTGAGGTTTTGATCATGGGGAAGGATAAAGATCTTTGGGGCCCGCATCACTGGCCCCCTGAAATGGGTCAACTTCCTAAACCGGTTCAAACTGTACGTAATTTGGGCATAGTGATTGACGATCAACTAACTATGAAACTGCAAGTAGCAAAGACCACTTATATTTGCTTCACTATTATCAAATGGCTCCGTAAAATATTCTGGATGATGCCTGAATCTACTCCAAGAACAGTCATCCAGGCCCTAATCATGTCGAGGATTGACTATGGCAACGTCCTTTATCTAGGAGCAAATAGGGACTTAATATGCAAGCTGCAGGTGGTGCAGAATTCTGCGGCCAGGCAACTTCGTCAGGTACCGATAACATCCATCCCAGGCACTTAGCGTGATCTCCATTGGCTCAGGATTGAGCAACGGACAAAATTTGAGGACTTATGCTATATGCATAAGATTAAGCTAGGTACAGCACCCCATTACCTATGCTCCCTAGCCCAGACATATCTTCTGCCCCGTCTACTTCGCTCCGCATCCCAAGCTAACTTCATAGTTCCTAGATTGACACTTTCTCGTACCTGGCCCCAATGTTGTGGCACTCACTACCTTCCCTACTTCACCACGAAATTAGCCATAAAAGCTTCCGCAAAGGCCTGAAGACCTGGCTTTTCAACCAGTAAAAAGCTTGTCCAATTTTTCTGCAATCTGTTCTGTGAGCCGGGAAACCTCCAGGTAGCTGTGCGCCTTATAAATTTAATAATAATAATAATATTTTCCCTTGCTGCAGAAATCCCCGGGCCGCGTGTTTACAGAAGCATGCTGCAGAGTGTGAGACAACGCGCGCGCCTCGGCCCTGGGACAGCAGCTCTCAGCCCGGGACTGGGCGTGAGACGCGGGGGTCACCAGTGTCATTCGACGTGAACTCTGCGTGAACCCGAGATTAGACGGGGGGCTTCGCTGACTAGCAGTTTGTTGTTAGCTGCCTTTTCAACAGCCCTTTCAGACTGAGTAAATATTGATCGCTTTCAATCGGATTGCCCCCGAGGAGAACAGCCAAACACCTCAATGGGCAGAAAGAGTAAAGTTTGAAGGTAAGCAGACACAGTAAGCACTCAGGGAGCACAGGAGACAAAAGTGTAGCAAAAAGTTGGAGCTTGTCTATGAAAGCACAACTTTTTAAAGGAGGCAGGCAGCCGGTGAAAAGCATAACAACTCAATATCTAAGTAGCCAGTCCTGCATTGTCACTAAAATAACATTGCAGAATTAAACAAGCTCTGAAACACAAGCGCCGCGGCCGCGAAAGACCAGATGGCCCCTGCGTGCTTGTGACGCTCGGTAAACAAGTGGGAGGGGTAGAGGGAGTGCCGCCGAGAGCACACACTGCGTTTCCCTTGCGGGAGCGAGCATGGGCGCCATCTGTTTGAAAGCTAATTACAAACAGATGTCGCCAAAGCTCGCTCCCACAATGGAATCGCCAAACATGCACACGTTACCATTGAAAGCAATGCAAATCGTGCACGTTTTTTGCCAAAAAGCGAATCTATTTCAAGAGGTCTTCTCCTAAGCAACGCATGCGCGCTGCGTAGGTAAGACCTAAAAATGAGTAGCCTGTAGTGACCAGAAGGGATTATCCTTGGCTTCTAGGATGAGTAGTCCGCCTGTCGTAGAAGGCACTGACCATTAAGAATCTGCAGGGGTTGAAGAGCGATGTCGTTTTAGAGCGGGCTGGGGATGAAATCTATTTGAAAGGGTGACTTACGACAGACTATAGCATTTAATTTCACTTCCTTTCACACACCAAATAAGGTTACTTCCAGGGGCATAGCTTTGGGGGGGTGTTTAAGGTGTTACACACCCTTAAAAAATGTATTCTCAAGTAAATAGTTGGGTGCAAGGGCTTTTAGTCAGGTATGATGAAGTGTGTGTCTGATTTCTCCTGCGATTTGTACATGTCCATACTGACAAAAAAACACATACATACACCCACCCCCCCACCCCCACACACGTATCTGTTTTCAAGGCCTTAAAAAATGTTGATTAATTTAATAAATGTTGTGTTTTTAGTGCCCCAGCCATCTGCCCTCCTCTTTCCACTGCCCCTTAAACCCCTCTCATGTCCTGCTTCTCCCAGTGTGACTGAAGCTCAAAAACCCCTCAACCCCCACCCCCCCATCCAAAAAATCTCATTGACTAAGCTACCCCCCTGTTTACTTCCTTGCAGAATGTGGTCCATTACTCAAATTGTGTAAAGGGTTTTCAGTGAAACCAGGTGCTTTAATTCACAAATGACCCTGAGTGTTTTCAGGATTGTGAATAGAGAGCAGGAGAGTTTCACAAAGACTTCCATTTGTTCTCATTGTGCCTCCAGTGGCAAGTTGGCCGGCAGCCAAGCACGTCCGAAATGCAGAGTAACCGGGTGAACAGGAATACACCTATTCTAAGAGTGGAAGGCGCGCTGGCAGCTCCCACGTGACACAAAATACTCCTTCGCTCGGATTGGCGGGCCTATCTATTGCCGAGAGTGGCGGATGTGGCTGTTGTGCTGCCAGGTCATGACCTGACTAGCAAGATGGCTGGGAAAGATCCGTATATGTGACCTCACTCAAAGCAATAGGGTTTTGTTTTTGGCCTTGTTAAACAGATGCAGAAAGGATGTGGATTCAAGATATTTGCAGATAGCCCAACCATCAGCTTAAGTGTCCTGGAATCAAATCTGAGAAAAAAGATGGAGTAACTTGACACATCCTAATGTAGGCAAAATCGACACTGAGCTGTGACTTGGTTCACACACTCACTGTGCTTATATCAATAAACTAACAGAGCGAGCAGACTCGGGGATCTGGCTGCGCTCTTAGAGCCGTTGCAGGAGCCGAGCCAGACAAATATATGGTAGGTCAATCGTGCAACAAACGTAAAAGTAAAGTTACGTTAGAATTCAAAAAAGTGTACTTTCACATGCCGAAGCATTTCACCTTAGTATATCAGATTATATCACTGCATGGAAAGGCATTTATTAAGTGATAGTTTTTAAACAAAAACCTAGAAACATTCACACCCCCCTCGACGCCCTGGCAATGATGCCTGTAGTGAAATGAGCGGCAATTCACTTGTCTGGTGCATCTTGTCGGTGTGATAGATTCTAATTTTACATGGTGCAAAATTATAGTGGATTAAATCAAACACAAGAGGCTTTTGTACAGCGCACCTCCTGAACTCCATATTTCCAGGTGCTCTCAAATGCAATAATGAAGAACAAGGAAATGGGTTCAAGCGAGGAAAGTGGGGATTGAGTCCAGTTTTTCTAGTTTCCTTTGTGAAGTTAAAAACCACTTGATGGGGATCTCTTTTTCTCTCCTGTTTTACATCAAATTTTCATGCTTTAGCTTTAATTCTTGGAGCATGAGATTAGAGAAGGGATGTATCTCACAAAAAGTGATGAAATGCTTATGTCCTAAGAGGGAGACATGTGTGTATGAGGAAGGGAGGCCAAGAAAATAATTCTTTTAAAGACGAGAACCCTCACTCACCCGAGGGTGACATGCTTCATCATTGGGTCCCCTCTTGCACACTGTAACCGCAAGGTATACAGTGTGAGCTACAACTCTCAAAAAAGGGACAAGAGAGGAGCGTGAGGTGTTTTAATGGGGATATCCAAAGTGACAGGGGGAGTGAGGGGCAGAGTGTGAAAAGAAACAGTGTGTAGGTAAGTAAAACTAGCTACAGGGTAACAAAATCAATTTTAATAGTAGTTCCCATCAGCTAGGATTAAAATGAGGTGATCTAGGATTAACAAAATATCCTAGTAATTGGTGGTTGATTTTTCTCCATTATTCGTACCCCTTAGTGTGATATATATTAGAGAAGGGATGTCAGAAGCCACAGGAAAGCTCTGCTTGTTTGGGGCAGCTCAAAAGGATCTCAAGATGAGCCCAAGCCAGGCATCAGACTTGAGCCTGGTGTGGCCTTTCATTGGCTTGGCCCCCTTTCTATATTACAAATGCCCAAGCAATGTAAACAAACCAACGACCACACTAACGGTAGGCGCTGCACATGCCATATTCACAAATGAGCCTAACACATACAACATGCAACCATGTGGCACAAGTCTAGAAAAATGTGTGGTAGTTAAGTATATTAATACATTAGTGTCTAGCTATGACAATTTAACACACAGTGGCACTGACAGAAAATAGATTGCAATGATTTGATTTTATTTTAACCAAAAATAGTATTACATTTAATAAGTTTTCTAATATTTTTTCATTAATATGCAACAGATACTTACTTTGCTCAGTAACTATATTTTAGTAACGTACTCCTCTCGCTAGAGAAAAAACGTACATGTGTACACTGCTTGTAATAAGTTTGTCTTTCATTCTGCACAATTAATCAATGTGTAAAAATCCAGCCTAAAGAGGTATATAATAATCTACATTTTTCATATAGTGTAATTAAAATACCTCACATGGCATAAAATAATTATAATGACATTTAGTACCAGTATTTCTAAATGCATTTAGAAATACTGGTAATAAATGTGATTTTAATTATTTTGTTATGTGAGGTATTTTAAAAAATATTGTTTTATTATTAACCATCAGTGATTAACATATACTATATTGAAGGCACACTAACAAGACTTTATTATTGTGAAAATTAATATATAGCTTGTCTCCAGGTTTACCTTGCAGTCTGCATTGTGATAAGATTTCTTTATAATCTTGGGCATGATTTGACAACCAAATAGCGCCTTCAATTTGAAAAATTATGTTTTATGTGTTATCATTTGAACTCCGAATATATGAAGGATTTCGGTGTAGGACGTTAGTGAATTTTGATGTACAAAATTGGTATTTTTAAATGTATTTTGATTTTTCTGTATAAATAAGTTTTTCCTATTTCCTATTTGATTTTGATCTAGTTATGTTTGATGATTTTTCAAGCCCCGAAGAAGAGGGCCTTTAACCCTAGAACCACTTGTTAGTTGGGTGTGTATTAGTTTCAAAGAAAGATTAATTCGTTCGAAAATACACAAGTGGTGATAAGGATTAATTTCAAAATGGGTAATGCTGAATGGAATTACAGTAATTGAAAATTGGAGGTTATTATATACCTCCTTAGGTTGGATTTTCAGATGGATAAAAGCAGTGGGGACTGGTCTTGGAGGTGAAGGCACCCTAATCCTGTTTGTTTTTGGCTAGTAATCAATTTATTACATCTGTCTCCTTGAGCTCAGTGGTTGGTTTATTTTGTCTGGGGGGCTTCTGAGAATGTTTTATAGTTTTTCTCAAATGGCTAGCTGTGCCTTCCCCACCCAGCACACTAAATACCTTTTCCTTTAAAAAAAAAAAATATCTTCATTTAAGACATCATACAAGCAAACAAAGCATATCCTGCTGTACATGTATCTTATATATTTGATGTCTAAAAGTTTTTTCTTACTTTTAGAATTCCATTCCCACTCTCCCCCCTCCCTGACTCCCCACCCCCCTCCTTCCTGATACAAATACATTAAATTATACATTGCTTTACAGCAGCAACCTTTAACAGAAATATATATATATATATATATATATATATATTTACACACAGCCACCGGGCAATCTATCTAGCATGTCTGCTCATAAATCACTGAATCAACATAGTCATTAATCCATCTAGTTACAGGCTCCCAGATTTCAAGACCTCTTTTTTTTTTTTTGCCCTGTATCCCCTTCTATATATCGCAGTCTCCCACCTATATGTGGCTAACAATTTTCCTAAGCAACAGTGTATTGAGGGAGGCTCACAGTCGAACCACACACTGGCCAAACATAGCCTAAACTCCGTCATAGCTATGAAAAGAAAAATCCAGTTTAATTCACCCATTTCCCGAATACTTATCCCCAGAATTATAACCTGAGCAGTGAGCTCCACCATATATCCCAGTATCATGCTAATGCATTGACCAATCTCGATTAACAAAGAGGAAAGCTTCGGGCATGTGGCAAACATGTGTACACTATAAACAGTTTGTGCTCCGCATCGAGAGCAGTGTATACCTGAAGTCCCACCCCATCTAGAAATCCGTGCAGGTGTAATATAAAGGTTAAGCCACATTTTAAAACACTGTACTTGAAGACTTGCCGATATAAATGTAGTCTGGCTTAACAGAAGATAATCTTCACATTCTCCTACCCCAGCTTGTAAAAGCTCCTGTCACCGGTTTATATGTTTAGCTAGATCATCCCCCATTTCCTTGTTGATTAATTTATATATTGGGGATAATGTTGGGCGAGCTCCAAACACCACGTCTAATAAAGGGATTTTACTACAGCAAACTGTCTTTTTAATCAAGAAGTCCCTTAGCTGTAAATATTTTAAAAAGTGATTATTCTCTATTCCATATTTCTGCCTAATCTTGTCAAACAAAACTATTTCCTTCTCTTCCATTAAATCACCCAAATGCCGTACATCCTTTTCAGTCCAAGTTTTCATATATCCACCATGAAATATGGCTGGGAGTAAATCAATATTAGCTAGAGGAGAATATCTGTGGATTCTACCAATATTCAATTTTTCTGAACTGCCGTCCAGACTTTTAAGGTTTTACTGGGCGCATTCAATCTAACCCTTTTAAAATAAGCAAAATGAATATGTCTCATGAGACAACCTTTAACCTCAGCCCATATATTAGCTCGTAAATGGAGACATTAGATGCATCTCTTAAATCACCCCAATCACATTTCAACAAACCAGGCATCTGTTTCATAACTGCTGGCCAGTAATATACTTCAAGATTTGGGACTGACTAGCCCCCGCGATCTCTGGGTAAGGTCATATACTTTAACACTCTATGGGGACACTGTCCAGCCCTCAGAAGCCTAGAGATTAATTGATTCATCGCCAGAAACCAAGATTTACTTATTTCCAGCGGAATAGCTCTTTAAAAATATAAAACTTTGGGGAGAAATAACATTTTAATTAAGTTACACCTACCAACCAATGTAAGGTGCAAATGATTCATCCTGTTAAAATCTGTCTTAGATTTCTGCATCAATGGCTCCAAGTTAATATCAACAATTTCATCCACATTAGCACTGATCTCAATCCCTAGATATCTGGCATTCCGAACTACTCGAGGATCTTCTAGGTTTATCTCCTCATTCTAAACAATTAGCGTTTTGCTTTCATTGAGGTGATAGCCTGAAAACTTGCCAAAATGGCTAGCTTCTTTCTCTATCTCTGTGAGGGCATCACAAGGGTTAGGCGTAACAATTGTCAGATCATCAGCATAAGCTAAAATCTTGGTATTTCCTCCTTTGATATTAATCTCTTGACTCTTTTGGTTTGCTTCTATTTTCCTGATTAAGGGATCAATGTAAATCGCATACAATAAAGGAGAGCAGGGGCGCCCTTGCCTCGTACCTCTTGTGATCTTAATTATATCTGATGTCGAGCCCATCAAGGCTATTCTAGCAATAGGTTCCCGGTACATGCTTTTTATGGCCCGTATAATGCCCTTGCCCAAGCCTGTTCTTTCCATAGTTGCTCTTAGGAAGGGCCAGGAGACCATATCAAATGCTTTATCTGAATCTAACAGTATTAGAGCCATAGGGTCTCCTGTAATCTTAGTGTAGTCAAATAGGGCAATAGTTGGACGGATATGCTCAGTTGTTCCGCGGCCAGGAACAAATCCGTGTTGATAGGGAGAGATTAATTTGTTGATCACCGAGGCCAGCCTATTTGCCAGGATTTTAGCATAGATTTTTGTGTCACTGTTGATCAATGTAATAGGTACGTATGACCCCAGTTCGTTTATAGGTTTACCTTTTTTCAGGAATACAACAATATTGGCTGATTTCCAAGTTTCAGGTGGGACCTCGCCGGATTGAGTTTTACGAAAAATCTCTAGCATTGTACCTATTAGCTGTACCTTGAATTTTTTATAAAATCCCCCTGGTATTAAGTCCGTGCCGACAGCTTAACCTAATGGCAAAGAGTCGGTAGCCGCGCCCACTTCCTCAGTTTGAATTGGTAAAACTAGCATTTCTTTCTCTTCAGGGGAAAGCTGTTCGAGAATTATTTCATTAAAAAATTCCTCAAGCTCAGAATTTTCTATCCGACTGTCCTCTGTACATAGTTTTTGATAGACAATTTGGAATGCAGATAGGATAGCATCTGGGTCATTAACTAGGCCCGCATTAGGATTAATAATTTCTTTGATTCGGGTTTGCACAATTTTTTTCTCTGGTACGCACTGCGAGCATGTGACCAACCCTTTCATTACTCTCATAAACCCTGCTCTGCCAAGCCATATATCTGCCTGACGATTTTTTTTTTTTATAGAAATTTCTGTAATCGCTGATCGGGCAATTATAATCCTTGATTGAGCTGTCTCTGAGTCACCTCCCTCTGAGTCACCTCCCTCTTAGAGAACCTCTATCAAGTGGGCTTCGGCTTTACGAAGTTCCTCATACAGTATATGCAACAGGTTCCTTTCTTTCTTTTGTGTCTCCCAACCATACTTAGATGTTTCCCTCCTAATAGCCTTCATCGTGTCCCAGACTATCTGTATACTAGTGCTACCGATATTCTTGTAGAAAAATCTGGGAATCCACCCCTCCATATGTTGAATATATCCTTCATCGCTAAGCAGAGCCCTATTGAATGTCCAGCAGGCTAGTCGTGATTTCTTCTCAATAATAATTTCAAGGACCAAAGGGTTATGATCTGACATGACTCTGGAGTATTTCATGATTTTGCTACCCAGTACCAACTCCTTCAACACAAAAAAATAATCCAATCTGACGTGATTGATGAGGGGCAGAAAAATACGTAAAACCAGGATCATTCATTTCTTGTTTAGCCCACACATCCGTGAGCCCATGCAGTGATCTCAGTTGTAGCAGGGATTTATACACTTTAGGTTTTCACCCTTGATACGTTGTCTTCAAATAACTAGAGGTCGAACAGCTCATATTTATGTTAAAATCCCCACAGACAATAAGCGGGAGGGGCCACCTGACTAACTCTACGTTTAGCCAGTCGAACAGTGCTGGGTCATCAAGCGCTGAACCATAGACCGAGCACAGTGTAAACATGCTGTTGCCTACGCAGCACTGCGTAATTACCCATCTTCCCATTTTATCAGGTAGTGAGGCCCCTCCGAGCTAATATTGCCACCCCTTTTGTCCTTACGTCCTGCAAGTTCTATTACCTTCCATCTACAAGCTTCAATATGTGTTTCCTGAAGGCAGAGTATGTCTTCCTTCAGGAATTGGGTGTCCAAGCTGATTCTACGTCTCTTTGCAGGATTGTTTAGACCACATATATTTATTGAGGCAATTCTAAGCTTCCCCATTACTAATTAAAGTTCGAATTCCCCAATGGCTTAACCAAAACAAGTCTAAAAGACCACAACACAAATACATGCACCCTTCCCCTTGATTTCTTTTGGATCCCCCCTCACCCCTGCCCCCACCCACTCAATAAGGCAAAAAAGGCCCAGAGGACCCTTGCAATGCCTCCTGCGTTCCACTGTGTTCCCTTAGTCACTCCCCTGCCTGAATACAAATAATAACAGAGAAGTGAAAATATACAAAAGAACCCCAAACAGTGAAACAGAAAAGACCAGTATTGTTCAAGCTAAATTTGACCCATCATACTATATAAAAGACAGAATAAGGTAAGCATTGTTAGATTGTTCTCTTATCCGCTTGTAAGTTCCTGCAAGTGTTCCTGGGCCTAAATCTCTGAGGTGAGTACTCTGGTATTTCCTTTGAAAGTATTCTTCAGTCATGCCGGATTCATTAAGAACACCTCGCAACCTATTTTTTGGAAAGGATTGATCAGTTGCCGTAGCCTCCATCTTCTTTCCACCGTTGAGTGACAAAATTCCGGGCGGACAAAGAATGAATATCCCTCAGCTACTATCTTCGCATCAGGTCTCGCTTTCTCAAAAAATTGCCTGCCGTAGAAGGAAGTTCCCAAAGAAAATGAGTATAGCTCCCGGGTTCACATTTTGGCCTGTTCTGTTCTTTTTCATCCTCAATGGGAATCTATGCAACCGCTGCACCTTAGCTTCCCAATTCCAATGTGCCAACTCAGATAAAGCCCCTTTGAAAAGTTTTAGCACAAACCCACGTATGTCATTACCTTCCGCATTTTCCTCTATGGCTAGCAGTCTTTCTCCGCTGCCTATTTTCAAAATCTTCCAGTTTCCAGAGTACAGCTCTCATTCTGGCTTCATTTGCTACAATTTTTGATCAGTGCTCTCCACCCCAGCTTACAGCCCTACCACGCGTTCTTCTAGGGCAGTAGTACGCTCCGCAATTTCAGAACACACTTTTGTCACTTTACGGATCACCCCCTGAAGTTTTTTATTTGCCAGCTTAGGCCTCTTATGCTCTTGACGGGCTTCTCCCTGCATCTGTTATAACGTAGAGTGTATTCAATCCATAGAGGGGGGAGAATCTGTCTTAATTGCGTTGGAGTCCTTGAGCGGGGATTCATTTATACTTTCTTCTTCAGTTTCTATCCCAAATTGGATGGTAGAGTAATCCCATTGTAGTTGGCCAGCTTGACTGTTATCTGAGTTTGAGCCTCTGTTTTTCCCTGATCCCTTGGTGCTCCTTCTCTTAATCCGGTTTGGTTCCCTCCTCTGGGTATCCAGTTTTATAGGGGGACTGCCACTGTCCTCCCCTGTAGCATCAGTTTCCGTGTCCTCGAGATCACTGGCATTGGTGTGCTCCGACTCATCCGTTCAAGAGAAAAATGTATCTCCATCTGGCATTCCTGTATTTTTGCTGACAAGTTTTGCGGGGATAGTGCTATATTCACTAAAGACAAGCCCTTCTTCTGCGCCTAAGATATTAACTTGCATGCTATCTGTGTGCTCCATTCCCTCCATCCCCTCCTCCATTCCTTCCTTTCGCCTCTCCACATTTGGTTCTAGGTTAGAGGTGTTTATATTAGTTGAAACTGTGGCAGGAGCTCGAACACAGTTAACCCATGAGGTGCTTTAGATACCATATTTAATGATGTCTCTAAACCTGTACCACTATCCGCAGTCTTGCTAGCGGACTTACCCCTTGGTGGGGGCTTTCCCTGTATTCTGCCTGTTCCCCGTCTGGAGAACATCCCAGGCACCGTCAGTTGTTTGGGCCTGGTTGCCCGGTCGACAGGACGCTGCTCACCACTGGGCGTCTTGCCATCGATCTCTGCTCCCTCCTCGCTGGCCGTGTGAGCAGCGTCTCAGCCTCTCAGAGCAGCCATCTTCTGAGCTGCTGGAATGGATTTTGCTCCGGTCACGGTGCCGTCCTTTCCTGGCAGTTTTGCTTTGGGGGGCATCGCACGCCGACCTGGTCCGTCCGGTCCACCCGAACTCCTCTGTGCCTCGAAGAAAATCCGCAGAGCCTTCTCAGGCCAGAAGTACGTTTTGTTTTTCAGTGTCTGCACGCCGATGCAGAGCACTTTCTGTGTGCATAGGAGTAAAGCTTCAATACTCCGTGTGCTCATACGTGATTTCAGGTGGCTTTCCAGAGTCTTTATGATGTACCCGACCAGTACATCGACTTAATACGCTTAAGCTCTGTAAAATGAGGTTTTTCTGCAGTTGGTTTAGATCATGGCAAGGGAGCGACTCTCACAGCGTTCACGCAGCCGCCATCTTGCCTCGCTTGGGGTGTCGATTTGTACCACTAACACTAAATACCTCTACATGTGACAAATCTGTAGCAAGGTAGGTTTCAGCACAGGTGTGGATTTACCTAATTCTGATTAACCTAGATCATGGTTATTTGTCATGTAGTTGTCCTTTTTATGGTATAGCTGCATGTCGCCAATCACTTACCATCACTAGAGAGTGACTTTGCCTTTGCCCACCTGTCGGGAACCTGGAATACATGTTTTTATTGGGCAGAAAACGTGTACTTCCACAAAAAAGTGCTATCCCTGCACACAGCTGTGATCATTTTGTTTATTTATCCAGCTGCCTGAGCTTGAGCCTTCAGGTGCACACATGACATTGTAATGATATTGAGGTGTCTTAGATAACTAGATAATGTATGTTTTGTTTTCTGGCAGCAGAACAGATAAGAGGGCAATCATTAATCTGCATGGATGTTGAGGTCGTACTTGAAGTTGCAACTATCATTTGACCTTTTAACCTACACCAATATTATTCTACAGTTCTTTGCTTCCACACAAATACATAGGTATTCCCACGCTATTTTCTTGCAATGCTTCACATTACCATGCAACATTCCTTTAAAGTTGGACCTATTGGCATTGTCATTGCTTGTTTAACATTTTCTGTAATTATTGATGGTAATTTACAAGTGGTGTGCCTGGTTGCAGTTACCTTGAAACTGCTTCATCCCGAATTTGTTAGCATAGAGAAAATAAACATACCACCACAACAATCATGCGCCGTACATTTCTGCTGAATTGTACTTGAATAGTAAAATCTTGACAGAATAGTATAAATTCCACACTGTCCAAATAGGAACCCACACTCTAGTCAGGGTAAGTGCAGTACACGCTTGGTTTACCTGTGCTCACCCTCTGGTAGCTTGGCTCAGAGCAGTCAGGCTAAACTATAGAGGCAATTTGAAAAACAAGCACACACACACACTCTCACTCACTTTAGAAAAATAGCCAATATTTATCTTGGTAAAACAAGACCAAAACGGCAAAAATCCAACATACACAATTCAAGATATGAATTTTTCAGGATTAAATACAGTTATAGCGCCTAAAAGCACAATAGCCCCCGTCGGGTTATCTCGACATGCTTGACAGGGACAAATCCACAAGTTCAGGCTTAAGGCGATGGAGCGTGGGCCGGCTAAAGAGTCATGCAGACCATGGTACAGAACCTTGGAGATTTTTAGAATCAAATATGATGCAAGGCACCGGAGAGGTGATGAGTCACGCAGTTGCAGCATTGGTTCCTTACTGCTATGCAGGTCATTGATGCGTTGGCGCTTGAGGACGGTGCATTTCACAATAGAGGTAAGGCGTCACTGAAGCAAGTGAAGCGGCGGTTCCTGAGGCGGTGCGCTGCTGATGCCTGAGATGATGGGAGGTGGAGTGGAGGTGATGTTGCGGTGAGGCGGCAGTTCTGATGGCAGTGCTGTGTTGATGAAGTGTTGAGGGTCAAGCTGCGAGGTGTTGATGTTGCAGCGTGGATGTCACAGCACGGGGCCACAGGTGCTGTGGCAGAGTTGGGCATCAGACTTTGGTGATGCAGTACTCGAGACTCGCATGGTGGAGGTTCTTTGGAAGTGCTGTGGCGGCGTAAGAGCTTGTATTGTAAGTCAAGTTTGTTGTATTGAGCGGGGGCCACAGCTTCGGTGCCGGCAGCGGCGCCGGTTCCGAAGTGACACTCAAAGTCGATCTGCTAATTATTATTATTATTGTTTTTTTAAATTTATTTTTAGCACAGAAACTCACTTCCAAGGGCCCAGGAACTGGATTTGGCACCACTTGACAGAGTAGGGCTCTCAGCAGAGGAGCCCTGGTGCTGCAAGTAAAGTCTTTGATGACCCCTGAAACTTCCAACAGGAGACAAGCTCGACTCAAGCCCTTGGAGAAACTTTAGAAAGCAGGATGCAGAGAGCAAATTCCAGTCCTCATGCTCCCAGGACAAACAGCAGACCAACACAGCAAAGCAAGCAGCAAAGTGGCAGTCTGCCCGGGAAAGCACAGCAGCTCTTCCTCGTAGAATGTCCTCAGTACAGAAGTTTTCTGAGTATATAGTGGCCAAGATCCTAGTACGTATACACATTTTAGCCTTTGAAGTAGGAAGACTTCAAAGAAAGGTATTTGTTGTGTACAAGACCTTGCCCTTCCTGGCCCTGGCTCCAGACACACTACAAAGTGAGGGGACAGGCACAGCCCTATTCAGATGTTAGTATCAACTCCTCCCACCAATTTAGCTCAGGAAGACCCATCAGCCTGCTGATGGGCCATCGGGATCTGCAGGGCACACCTCTGTTCCATTTGTGTGTGACTATCTAGAGTGAATTCACAAAGCCCAACTGCCATCCAACCCAGATGTGTATTCTAGGGACAGGCAAGGGCACAGAATAGTTAAAGTAAGAAAAGACCAACTTTCTAAAAGTGGCATTTTCAGACCTGCAATTAAAAACCAACTTAACTAAAAGGTGTTTTAAAATTGTGAGTCATGAGACGTCAAACTCCAGTCTTCCATCTGCTCCCAATTGGAAGATAAACTTGGAAAGGGTTACGAGGTAGCTCCAATGCTAACCTATGGGAGGGATAGGCCTTGCTGAATTAGTTAATTTAGCAGTTTTTCACTACCAGGGCATGTAAAACTCAAAAGTGCATGTCCCACCCTTTAAGCACATTGCACCCTGCCCTTCAATCAATCAGGGGCTTGTAAACGCGCTACTCACCCGTGAGGCTCTCAAGGCGCTGGGGGTGGGGGGGAGGTAGGGGTGCGCCTCCGGATCAGTCAATTAGCCAGGTTTTGAGACACTTCCTGAAGGTGTGCAGAGTGGGGGAGCGTCTGCTGTTCACGGGGAGCTCGTTCCAGGTCTTTGCTGAGACGTAGGAGAAGGCTCTTCCGCCTGCTCTGGTTCTGCGGATGCGAAGGCTCTCTGCCAGGGCGAGGTCGGCGGAGCAGAGGTTCCTTTTGGGTATGTGGAAGGAGACTCTTTTCTTAAGGTATTTGGGTCCGATGTTGTGGAGGGACTTGTAGGTATGGGTGAGTAGCTTGAAGGTCACTCTTCTCGATGGGGAGCCAATGGAGGTCTTGTAGGTGCTGGGTCATGTGCTTGTGTTGTGGGGTCCGAGGATGAGTCTGGCTGCGGTGTTCTGGAGCTTGTGTAGCAGGGTTTTGTTGATTCCGGCGTAGAGGAGGTGCCGTAGTCCAGTCTGCTGGTTATGAGTGCGTGGGTGAAATTTGTTTTGCATTTCAGGGGGATCCATTTGAAAGTCTTCCGGAGGATGCAGAGGGAGTTGAAACAGGTGGAGGCGATGGCGTTGATCTGGCGGGTCAAGGTGAGGGAGGAGTCTAGGATAATGCCGAGGTTCCGAGCGTGGTCCATTGGGGTGGGTGGGTGTCCGAGGGCAGGGTGCCACCAGGAGCTGTCCCACGCGGTGCAGGAGGGTCTGAGGACGAGGACCTCTGTCTTCTCAGAGTTCAGTTTTAGTCAGCTGTAGCTCATCCAGGCTGCAACATCTTTCATTCGTTCTTGGAAGCGGAGTCTGTTGTCTTCGGGGTTTTTCGTGAGAGAGCGGATGAGCTGGGTGTCGTCGGCATAGGATACTATGCTAAGCTCATGCTGTCTGATGATGGCGAGGGGGGCCATGTAGATGTTGAAGAGCGTGGGGCTGAGCGAGGATCCTTGGGGTACTCCGCAGTTGTTCTCTGTAGGTTTGGAAAAGAAGGGAGGGAGTCTGATCCTTTGGGTTCTGCCGGAGAGAAATGAGCAGATCCAGACGAGAGCGTTTCCCTGTATCCGTGAGTCGTGGAGTCTGGCTGCAAATTCCGGTGGGAGACGGTGTTGAAGGCTGCGGAGAGGTCTAGTAGGATGAGGGCCTCAGTGCGGCCCTGGTCGAGTAGCATCCGAATGTCATCAGTGGCGGCAAGGAGGGCGGTCTCGGTGCTGTGGTTGCTGCGAAATCCGGACTGGAAGGGGTCGAGGATGGCGTTCTCTTCGATGAAGGTGGTCAGTTGGGTGTTGATGAATCTCTCAGTGACTTTGGCTGCTAAGGGAAGGAGAGAGAGAGGGGCCGGTAGTTTTTCAGGTCCGTCGGGTCGGCTGAGGATTTCTTGAGGAGGGGCTTGACCTTTGCCTGCTTCCAGTCATCAGGGAAGATGCCGGAGTCGAGGGAGGCATTGATGGTCCGGCCTAGTTCGGGTGCTATGGCGGCGGCGCCTCTGTGGTAGATGTGTGGTGGGCAGGGGTCCGTGGGGACTCCCGAGTGTGTGTTCTTCATGGTCATGGTGGTGTCCCCATGGGGCTACCTATGGCCTACCTTAGGGGTGCTTTACATGGGCACCCCTAAGGTGGGCCATAACAGGGAAGGTCCATTAATAGGGAAGCTTTGGGCCTGGCAAGTAGGTGAACTTGCACCCACAGGCCCTGTAGTGGCAGGCCAGAGACAGGTTTGAAGGGCTACTCATGTGCGTGGCACAATCAGTGCTGCAGGCCCACTAGTAGCATTTGATTTGCAGGCCCTGGGCACATGTAGTGCACTGTACCAGGGACCTATTAGTAAATCAAATATGACAAGGCACATGCACTTTAGCACTGGTCAGTAGTGGTAAAGTGCCCAGAGTCCTAAAATCAGCATAAATGAAGTTCAGAACACCGTCAAAAGCAGGAGGCAAGAAGCAAAAAGACAGAGGAAACCATGCAAAAAAGATGCCAGATCTAACACAAGCATCGGCTAGAAAAACACCAGATGTGTAAAACATGATGCAACTGTGTAGAAGTAGTTAATGATGGCCTCTCCCTGTTAAAAATAAATTCACAATGCTTGTCGGAAATGGGCCACAATAACACAAACAAGCTCGTGAAATCTGCTCATGTTTGCTGGAGAACAAGCTCAGCAGGTGCTTCCTTGTCATGCCATCAGCGTGCCATTTGAGCCGGTTGTGAGACTGCCTGCTCCCTTGCACCGTGTTAGCTTATGCGCTGTAAATAGAGGTGCTGAGGATGTTGCAGCACTCCCAGAAATAATCATGCTGTAATTTAGAAGGTTAATGAGTAATGAAGATGCCTTTAATTATCCTACAACCTGCCACCAGAGGTAACAGAAAGCTAGAAAACATTTTTTTAAATGTCTCTACTCAGTCAGGACTGTTTATTTACATTTTATAAGCTTGTTAAAATCGAGCTATATACTGGTTTTATTACTGAAAAATACTTTTACATTTTCTATACAGCACAGGAATGTGGTGTTAACAGTAGTAAATCTAAACTTCGCTATATATACTTACCTTTATGGTGTTGTGGTAGTTTGTATTCTGCATGTGATATGTTTGTAGCATATTTTTATTGGTAAGCAAGAGATAAAGAACTGAAGAGACAGAAACAAAAATATAAGTGGTATTGATCCCATTGGCTTTGGTTCTGAAGGGATGTGCAGGTCCAGTGTAGCTATTTCAGACACTGCTGTACACTTGTTGACTCTTTACAAAGAGACCCCATGGTCCATGGTATCAGCAGCAAGGGCTCCTCCGCTTTGGTGGAGGAGCCTCGCCCCACCTGCCAGCTACTGAAAAAATGAAAAATAAAATGATGATAAACTCTTGTTTATTATCATTTTATTTTTCTCTCAGAGCAGAGGCTTGGGAGTGGGGCTAGGGTGGTGACAGGCTGGAGGGGGAGTGGTGAGCACTGCCTTCCCTGTCCATGTGGGTTTGGCCGGCCGTCTGAGGCCGGCAAAACCCACATACACAGTGAAGCTCTCTCCAGCCCCAGCTGCATTGCTGGGTTGGAGAGCGAGCAGGCACATGCTCCCAGTCTGCGTGGGAGAGAAAATAATTGGTGGTCAGGCCAATCCTAATGCTACTTTCAGCAGTATGAAAGCAGCGTTAGTATTGGCTGCAGTGCACTCTAGGAGCCTGTGCCTAAAGAAGCATGGAGGGTGATGTGGTGAGGAGGTAAGTGCTTTTTAAAAAAATGTTATTTGCCTCTCCCCATCCCCAACACCCCACCACTCTGTCAACTTGCCTGTCGCTAATGGGTATCAGAGGTGGTAGAGATATTAAGGAGTATCAAGACAACATGCTTCCACTCATGCTCTTCCCGGACCGCTACTCCTCCACCTCTGTTCCTCTACGTCTTCCTCTATCTCTGCTTCATACTCTCTTCTTCTACCTCTAGTCCTCTCTAGTCTACATCCACTACTCAACTTCTACTTCCGCTACTCAACCCCTCTTTCCTCTACCACTCGACATCTGCCAATCTAACTCAAAACTTTCACATCATTACCTCTGTCTGTCCTTCCACTTCTGAACCTCAACTTGTCCACCTTCACATTATCTCTCTCTCTCCTCATCCCCCTCTCTCTCTGCCTCCTTTTCTCTTTGGACCACACCTTCCCTACCTAGTCAGGAAAACCAGAGGAAACTCTTCATTGAGGTCAGCGGGCACTGGAAGTGAACCAAGGACAACGCTGTCCCAGTACTTCAAATGGAAGAGTAAAAACCACAGAGCAGTGCGTGTTTGTACTTTGTGTGAAATTCATGCGCTGCTGTTGCATGTGCTGTGTCTGTGCAGTGTGTGAGGAAAGTGTGCGCATCTGGTGTCCATGCAGGACCATTTGGATGTGTAGAAATGTTGTACCACTCCCTCCTGTACTGTACGATGCTGTGAGTGTGAGAGAGGCTGTTAGACTTGGCCTTATTTGCAGGGTCATCCCAGAACTTTTTGCCTTCCGTCTGTATTTGTTCTGACCTGTTGTTGGTGGTTTTATGACTCTCTACACCTGTTTGGCATATTTAAATTACCGGTCAGTCCCTTGTACACTGGTATCTCACATACCCAGGGCCAGTAAATTAAATGCTACTGGTGGGCTTGCAGCACTGCTTGCGCCACACACCAAAGTAGCCTTTAAACGTGTCTCAGGCCTCTGCCACTGCAGGGCCTGTACGCGCAGTTTACTGCTGTGACGTGGCACATAAATTGGTTGTCACGTCTGTGACTCCCCTTTTACTACATATCAGTAACCCCCAAAGTAGGCCCTAGCTAGCCCTATGGGCAGGGTGCGGTGTAGGTAAAAGGTAGGACATGTGCCTTAACTGTGTGGCATGTCCTGGAGGTGACAAACAACCTATTTGGTTTCTCACTGCTGTGAGGCTGCCCTCTCATAGGAATGCATTGGGGATTCCCTGATATGTGCTTCAGTGGTTATTCCTGACATGAAAGGGGTAGCGCGGTCAAGTTTGGTATGTTTGGAATTGTGGTGATAAATGTTGCAAATTGGTGTTCGCAGATTTATTATTACTATTTTAGAAATGCCACTTTTAGAAGTAGGCATTTCTGTGTGCTATGTGTCTTTGATCCTCTGCTAGGATGTGTATTGACTGCCTGGCTTTGGAGTGACAGGGGCTGGGGATGTCCAGTTGCTCCAGAGAGTCTGGGTGAGTCAACACTAGGCTGAATAGGTCTGGCCTGCATTTGGAGTGGTGGGAGGAGTAGCACCTGCACCTGAATAGGCTGTACCTGCCTTCCACATTGATGGCTCCGGCCCCCTGTGGTGTGTCTGGGCACTCTGCCAGGAGGAACCCCCGTGGGACTCAGCTGCTGCCTACTAGGTGGTTGGAGGGGCTGCCCTCTGCTGGAAAGCCCTGCATGCTGGCCTGCCTGTGCCCACCTCTGCCCTTGTGGATTCCTGGAAGAAGAGAGCTGCCTGCTCCCTGTTGGTGTAGCCAGGTGGGAGACAGACTGAGCGCTTCATATTACCGCTGGCCCTGAGTAATTGGCACAATATTGCATGTGTAACACTTCCTGTGGGGCATATATGTGGGCTCTGAATATGCTGCCCTATTTTTCGTGCTTCGTGGCATGTTCTGAAGTTGGTGGAGATCTTATGGTCTGAGGAGATGGTGCGTGTCTTCCCTTCACCTTGCCACATTGTTGGGACTTCCTGTAGGGTGCACTGTAGGGAGAGCTGCCTGCCGGAGCGCTGCCCCGCCTCCCACCTTAGGCCAGCGTTCAGGATAACCTAGTTGCCGGGAGACCTTCGAGACCGCCAGACAGCCGCTCCACCTACGCAGGACGCTAGGCACTGCCTAGCAACCTCGAGACGCCAAGAGGAGTGGCCATTACGAAAACGTCCCTGCCCAGTGGGACGACGGCCCGCAAGCTCGAGGGCGCGCTCCAGTAACTCGGAGCTGCATCAGATGGGGGAAGGGAATCCCTCGTGCCTTGCACTCTGAGTTGAAGGGGCACCAGACTCCCGAAGTCCATTAGTTCCAGCCAAGACCACACCAGCTCACCTGCGATATTGGCTTTGGCAGCTGCTCCGCATGATCGCGGCTGCTAGGCAGGATCGCACCTCGTGGTGCACTTGCTGCCATTGGGCGCACGAGACCGGAAGAGGTCTCCTACGTATCTGGCTTACCAGCAGCTGCACCGCACAAATCACGGCAGCTGCTGATTGTGCACACTATTGAGGGGGGATTTTTCTTGCTCCTGTTTCCAACCCGGACACGCCCAAGACGGGCCCCCGAGTTCAACATTACCGCAATACCTGTGGTAGGCAGGCAGGTGGCCCAAAAACCTAGCAGGGAAGGACAGTGGTCAGTGCAGTAATGATGGTGATATGCCTACTGTTGGCCTGAGGGTTCTAATATGTGCACATTAATGATGTGATTATGATATTTACATAATGTGCTATGCTGAGTACCGTTCTGATGCTTATGCCTAATGTGGTGTGCTAAGTGCACTCTTACCAGTAGTTAATGGTTGTCCTAACTAACTGGGATTTATGTGAGGTTTATGACAGTGTCCCGATTGGCCTAAGTGATTTATGTAATCCCTGCCGAGTGGTATATATGTGATTGTGTTCTAATGTGTTTTTATGGATAATACAAATGCTATTTTTATATAACCTTGTGTGGTGTCTTTTGTGGTGTGCCTAGTGTGTTGTTTCTGTATGAGTGTTTTGCAAACGCTTTACACATTGTCTCTGGGATAAACCTGACTGCTCTGCCAAGCTACCAAGGGGGTGAGCAGAGGTTATCTTCAGCGTGTAACTCCCTTGCGCTGACTAGAGTGGTGGTTTCTGCCTTGCTTAGGCGCATGCCGTAGCCAACCAGAAATCCCATTTCTAACAGAGGTGTTCCCTGCTGCTGCCTTGTTTTGTGGGCTAAACTTCTACCTCCACACCGGTGTCCTTCCTTGA
Source organism: Triturus cristatus (assembly GCF_964204655.1). Taxonomy (NCBI): domain Eukaryota; kingdom Metazoa; phylum Chordata; class Amphibia; order Caudata; family Salamandridae; genus Triturus; species Triturus cristatus. The sequence continues at coordinate 483,923,520 of NC_140590.1, read as the reverse complement.
AGGTGAAACAGGCACAAGCAGGATGCTGCAGGCTCCCCGCCAGCCTTGGCTTCCAGTGATGGCACAAGATTGTGCTAGGATGTGTGTACAAGCCCTGATAATGTGATGCTACTGTCTGCATGATGGTCCCAGCCCCCATTGCCTGTGGGGTAAGGTCCCCGTTCCTCTTGTTTGCTCAAAGTGCAGGCGTTTAGGGGGCATTGAGCCCACCATCCCTCTCCTAAAGGGAGAGAAGAGTGTGGCACAAGATAGTGTTAACTAACTCCCCCCGGGTACACCGGGAGGTTTGCACTGTGGACCAGAGAGCTTTGTTAAAAGAACTAGAGAGATGGGGAATTCATCCCCTCCAGCGTGTTGTTTCTCCAGGTTTCCTATGGTGTCTAATGCAACAGACCACAATTATTTACACGTTGTAAATAATATTGGTCTGCATTGAACACCATGGTAAACCCGGAGAAACAACACGCTGGAGAGGATGAATTCACCATCTCCGTAGCGTTTGACCCTGTAAACATTATTTGACAATACGCCGAGCACAGTGGGTCGATTTCATACCCCTCCTTGTCTTGGTGTGTAGGTGTTTCAAAGTGCTTTGAAACCCCTGTGGAGACCCCGAGTCCTGGGTGAAGTGGTAAAGCCCCGTAAGTCCGGCGAGCTGAGAGCAGACCTGTAGTATTAATCCCTGGACTCTGGTGCTTACTCTAGTTCTTACAGTGCGATTTCGGGCACGAGCCACCCATCTTCACACCTTTACCTTAATCCCAACCCTTGCCCTATGGCTGTATGTAGCCCTGTGTACCAGTTTTTGTGTTCATTCCACTGTGCACATATCTCCGTTTCCTGTGTTGTAAATGCACCTTTAGCTTTAAAAACAGGCCGGTGCGGCGAGTGCCATGTGTGCTCTTTGGGTGAAGTTAGCGTCCAGTGCTACTGCGAATGTGTAACTGCTGTTGGGTCCCTACACATCCTGCAGTTGTGTGGGTGAGATGGAATCCTACTTTGGCTGCCCTGGCTATCTGATTTCAGATGTGTGAGGGAAAGTTGCATTCGTTCTACACATGCTGCACTTGTGTTGGTGAGATGGAATCCAACTTTGGCTGCCCAGGCTATCCGATTTCAGATGTGTGAGGGAAGCTTGCAGTAGTTTTACACATGCTGCACTTGTGTTGGTGAGATGGAATCCAACTTTGGCTGCCCAGTCTATCCGATTTCAGATGTGTGAGGGAAGCTTGCAGTAGTTTTACACATGCTGCACTTGTGTGGGTGAGATGGAATCCAACTTTGGTTGCCCAGTCTATCCGATTTGCAGATGTGTGAGGGAAGCTTGCACTCGTTCTACACATGCTGCACTTCTGTGGATGAGATGGAATCCTACTTTGGCTACGAAGGCTATCCGATTTGCAGATGTGTGAGGGAAGCTTCTGTTGCTACTGGCAGTGCTGTGGCTCTTGTGTGTGAGAAAATATCCAGTTCTGCTGCCTGTGCGGTGCCAGGCCCGTTTTGAAACGTTGTAGTTTCCTAAAATGTTCACATACCTTTCTTTATGCACAATGCCTGCAATGACGAAGTACAATTTAAAGCAATAAACCTGTTTTGTGCTATGTTTGCAAAGTTACTCACGGTCAACATTCATGACTTGATATGGACGCCCCTTTGAATTTTAACTTAAAGCGTGGAGATCATTTGCCCAGTTAATGTCTTCAGAAGGCACGAGAGCTGGGGAATGAGACTGACTGTTGCCCATCCCAGCCCTCCTGATCTTTCCCAGAACCTTCCATCTGTTCATTTTTCTTCACATCACTTCAGGTCGGTATGTGGAGGACAATCCAGGCCCCTCCTCTTGGCCTTGATGGACCGGCGCCGGGATCGCCAGCCAGCAGCGGCGCCTTCACCCTTGGCTACTCGGGACGTGGTCCTTGGCTGGTGGCGAGCTTACAAGGGAAATATTCTTTTCCATGATGTCCTTCTAGACTAGAGGGTGCTTCTTTGAGGAGCATCTATGGCTAATCGTGTTAAAAGGTCACCTTTGTTGGCTGATGTAAAGACCTGTGGACACCTAGAATCCTTGGTCCATACGATCAGTCCAGACCGAAGACTGCCTTTCACCCTGCGGTGACTTTTCCCTTGGCCTCAAATCACAGTGACCTCAAATTCACAACGTGTTATTCAAAGACAAAAGTGAGCCAGATGCGGAGGCGCCCTGAATAAAGGATTGCACCCCAAATCTGGCTGAACTGTCCTGGGCTGGATTGTGACATGAATAAATCATTCAAACTAAGCCATCGCAGCACTCCGTTATGTGAACATGGTATTACTGTTATGATGTTTATAGCCAACAATGCGCAGAGTAGCGCATCAGAGCACCAATCAATCATGTTGCTGAGCTCTGAGATCGCAGCATCTAGTGAGGCTTGCAGGAGCCCTCCTGGGTCCGGGTGCAACACTCTCACTCCCACTCACTTGCCCAGTGACATTAGATCACTCCTCCCACGTCATATGTACATAGACGCTAACCTCACCTGTCTGCCAGGTCTTTCTTGTGGTTTGAGGATAGTCTGTCTCTTTCTGGCTCGGTTCCATTTTTTCTTTCCAGTTTAAAGTTCATTTAAATACGTCACTGTTTCAACAAACCTCTGAGCTGTCAGTATTCATGCATTTGACAGTAATTGTTTGAGGTGCGGTATGCTATACAGTGACAGAAAACGACGTGGTTCTCCAAGCAATCTCAGATTACTGAGTTTGTGTTTGTTTTATCTGCTAATGCGAATTCGAGGTGGAGGCTTGTTTGGGGTGGGTCGTGTTAGTGTTTAATTATGTAGGATGATGCTGGCGCATAGCCACTGAAGTTTACACAAGGTTGGGATCCTTGGCTCTGATGGTTCAGAGAGAAAAAAATATATCTAATTCATAAACGCACATTATTCTCTAATACTCCACCCCTCCCCACAGAACTAACCTCCTGTGCTATCCATGTCTTTTATGTATAAGGTTATTGGGAGCTTGTGCTTTTTTCACCTTGATGGCTGGTTGGGTTACTATCTAAAGAGCAGGTTGCAGACATTGTCCGCCACGCCAGTAGCATCCTTCACCCATCTCCATTTCCAAAGCGATATCCCACACATCTATATGGGAGCCTCCTCCCCAATAAATCCTCAGTTAAGCTTTCTTCAATGTAGACACAACCTGGAGCAACCCAAAAACACCTCTCCACTGGAAACCTGTTCTTGATTCATCTCTCCAATCAATGCACAGTTATATTGGTTGTGTCTTCAAGTAACGAAACTGGTGCTATGTAAAGTGCTCTGATACCCGATATCTTCGGGTCTAGTTCGCGCTATATAAAACTCTATAAAACATTTTTTTTTAAAATTGGTTGAGCCCTCATCTGCACCTAGAAAGAGGACACAAAATAAATCCACCTTCAAAAAGGCAACAAAAGTGTCTTCACTACTTGAAGCTTTTAGAAAAGGATAGGATTGACTGTCGGAGACGATGACAATCCCTACTAGAGGCACGTAATCCAGGATTCCGACTTTATTTCATGGGTTTCTAAACTGCGATTATAGCCATAAAATAAACACACACCAATCACATACCCATTGCTTGGTACACTAAGTGCTGCATGGTCTAATCCGGCAGTATCTCTCCGAAGTCTTTCTGCCTTAACTAGTAGAAGCCAGATCAACATCCCAGGACCTTCTTTCCATTACACCAATCCATACACTTAATCTGAGGACAGGTTTCTCCACACACACCGGCCTTTGCTATCAAGCAAACTCCCAAAACATTTAACACTGGAAAAGTTCCTCCTAAATTTCTGGGAAGACCGGTACTCCTACGTCTTCCTATCCGACGGTCCTGCAGGTTTTGCCTTACTTTTATTCACTTCAGACCAGTCAGATGCCTAGGATTGATCTCACCAATCAGCCTTCTTGCTTTGGACCTTGCCAAAGATTTTACATCATAACCACTTGGGCTGCTTGGGGTAACACAACCCCCTGATCACCACACATTGTCTACTGCCTCCCCACGGTTTACTTCTACACCTTCACTTCTGAATCCCCTAGTCACACTAAGGCAGATCCCAGTGAAGAAGCATGTTTTAACTACATTCAGATCAATGAAGAATCCAATAAAAACAGGACAGGCTGCAAACTAATAGATTTGCTCTCTTCCATCCGTGACCCTTGCACATCAACCAGCATCTTTTCAAAGGTCATCAGTGTCAGAGGATGAGCTACTAAGAACCATATGAAATCAGTCAAAATCCGAAAAGATCTGTCCTGTCCATTTAACCCATGATGGACCAATTTCAGAAAACCAAGATTACCCTCTCCCCAGGTATTACGAGCACTATGAATTTCTACCAAACTAAATATTCTACCTCTTTGCTGATGACACAAACTTTGCTGATTTATTGCTTTATTTTCAATAATCCATTGATGGGTAAAATTGTTGAAAAAAGTCTCTAGTGAATGTCATATAGAAAAGCAGGGAGCACCTGCACCAGAGCACCACTAAAGAGTCCTGAGTGGGTGGGTCCTCCTGCTCTAGGAGACGCCTCAACCAAAGAAAAGACAAAGGACGCACTGGCAGCAGTGCACGCCATGGACAATGACGCCAGCCATTGCAAACTATGGGCGGAGCTTCCAAGGCACTTCCACATCTGTCCCAAGTATAATATACCTCGCAGAGCGAGCAGCGCATGCACTGCAACGCTAGACAAGACCTAAAAAAGCCCCCACTGGCAGGGCACGCAGGTGCCCTTTACCCCATACACTTTGGACCAGGAACACCTTCATATGAGCATTAAAGAAATTCTCTTGTCCATACCTCATTGGACCTCTCTGTACTAAGAAACTCCTGCCCAGAGCACCAATACGTTTTTCCGCCTGCCTGTGTATTCCTTGACCTCTACAGACATCTCCTCAAAGGGTCTCTTGTCATTACACCAAGAGGTCTCATCTTCCCTTGTCTTTGTAGACCAGAAATGAGGAATTACCTGCTTCCACCTGAGTCTGCCCTATGCATGATGCATATCTGCTTAGTGGTCCATTTTGTGCATGACCCCTTCAGCTCTGGCACTTTGGCCACCTGTAAGATATATTCTAGCACTGGTGGTTCCGATTTTAAACTCCAAAGGAAGTTCAAACACTCCAGCATGCAAAGTGCTGTTGGTTGAAAAGTCTATATCTGAAGGTGTAATATATGCACTTAACAAATAAGTGCACGCTCCACTCAGATATGATTTTATTGTAGACCGATTTGGCAGGGTTGCCTTTCAAGCGAGAAAACTTTAGCACATCAAAACAAGTGCTCTGAGATAGTCACTGAGGGAAGAGAAGACTGGGTGGGGGGCGAAGGGAAGACTACATTTAAATTAAAGCATTCTATATGCATGAGAGTTGTCCTTTCTTATGTGCGAAGCAAATTGTCATGTGACTGATGTGAACTAGGCTTGTGGTTGGGCCAAAATGTTTCTGTTGTCATTAGCCTTCTGTGTGTAGATCGCACATTCATTGGTAGCCTTTAATAACTTTTGGCTTTCTGCACCCTCCTTTTCCTTACCTCCATAATGAATTGGCCCATTGGTCTGGAAACTCTTGATTCAAGTTACTTTGGACCAAGAAGATGTCCTCCGATTCCTTCAGTTCTTCTGTCCTCAGTGCTTTTTTTGTGTGCACGGTCCCTCGCTTCTATCTGTTTTAAACCATGCAAGGGAACATGTGAGCTGCCTGTGGACTTGCTGTCACAGTAGGAACCTTCGTGCACACCTCGTCAAGGTGAATCTTGTGCTGTCTACGCGCAGCATATTTGCTCTCATTTTCATGGGCATACATTATTCTTCAAGGAGCATGTTATGAGTTGGTCCTGCGCCGTGGTGTACTGGATGGAAGGAGTGTCCTGTTGTCCAGTGTGACTTGGCCGTTCTGACCTCGTCTCTCGCCTTCACGCATTAGATGGATCAGATCGCAGATGCCCATTGCTGAGCCTTGATCCTGGAGTGTATCCTGTGTCTGTGGAGGTACGAATGCAGAGTACACTACCCCCCCCTCCAGATTGTAGCTGTTCCCATATAATCCACTTTTAATGTCCTAACACAGACGAGCCATACATAGAGAACCGCTAGTCTGCGTCTGTTTGATGAAGTTCTTTGAAGGATTTCCGTCTTGGCTTAATTCCGTACATTGAAAGTGCCGTCCTATAGAATATAAAGTTCACTCTGGGCTTTTGCTTGAAATCAACTGAGCTAAAACGTGGATTTCTCTGCAAATGGCCCCATAATCCCCGCTACTGTGTGCTCATCTCGTCTAAGGAGAACTCTCCCGATAATGGCTAAAGTGGGGCTTTAAGGAGTCATGGGAAATTATATTTTGAGAGAAAAAGGGCACTGAAAATTGCGCAAATCTGTTTTTATTGAGGTATTTTGTGCGAACTTTTCCTGCATGTGAAAACGTGTTGTACACTGTGGTATCTAAAAGATTTGTACATGAGCAAAATATACGGTGAGAAACAGCGAGTCAAGCGACCACACTGTACTATTAATTACTCAACGCAAAAAAGACGGAATTTTTTCAAATCTCCCCACCCAAAACCAACCTGGACATTCAGGAATGGATTAAGGCAATCACAGCGTTAAACTGCCCTTCAACCATAGTGGACTCTGCTAAATCTCTTGGAATAACCCTAGACTGCAGCCTGAATATGTGGCATATCAACTCGATGGCCAAAATAGCAAAATTTCACCTGAGCTACCTAAGAAACCTGAAACCTTTCATCGATACTCCCGACCTGAAAATGTCAATCCAGGCACTGGTCATCTCCAGACTAGAATATGGATGGTCTACCCATGATCTCTTTGGCCCCATTGAAAGCCTGCCTCAACGCTGCCGCCAGACTCCTAACAGGTTCTAAGAAGTTCAACCACATCTCTCCACACCTCAAAGCTCTGAACTGGCTTCCCCTCGAGGCCAGAATCCAACTTAAGTTAGCCTGCATCACTCACAAAGCTCTATACTCTAACTCCCCTGCATTTCTTGCCCAGAAACTCATGGTATCCGGAGGAGCCAGAAAATCCTGGTCCTCCAGAGACCTCTTGCTCCAACCAGCACGCTTGCAGAAAAAAAACGTACAATCAGGCCTTCTCTGGGGCAGCTCCAAGAATATGGAACTCACTCCCCCCCGCCATTTGAAGACTTCCGTCTCTGGCACTCTTTAAAAAGTAGGCCAAAACCTTACTAATGGGCAAATTCCTCTCCTAACACTTGCACTACAATCTCCTCAGCGACTTTGTTCTACCTCCTATTACGGCCTCTCCATGGTTACTCCAGATGATATTTACCCGGCACCTCTGGTCATACCACCTGGTTCTTGAGACCGCTTGTTTCTTATATAATGTATCTACCTGTTTTTTGTTATTTTTTTTCTCATTCCAAATGTATCGCCCCCTCCCAAGTCTTTTGTATTCCACTTATCAATCCTGTAAAGCGCTCTGATACCCTACCGGGTCTTGTTCGCGCTCTATAAAACTCAAATAAATCGATAATACTACTGCAACTGCCACCACAATTTATACTACTGTTACTATTACTGCCATTGGTGCAACACAACTACCAGTACTACTACTAGCACTACTGCCGATAATACTTATACCAGTACTTATTACTACTACCATTACCACTACAATTTATGCTTCTCTGCTAGCACTACTGCTCTAGCTGGCACTACTACTTACTCCAATTATCGTATGATTATTCTCGTATCACTACCACTATTACAGCTTGTAGTGATACTACTACTGCTGTTAGTAATACAACTACCTCTGCTAATAAATAGTGATAATAATTTATAGGGCGTGTGCCAAAAAGGTGAATTGTCTCTTGAAGTCGAATTTGCCTTTACTTGTAACGAATCGCTGGTAAGTGCCATCGACTCCTGTGGGCACCCTCCCCGTGCCAGGCGCTGTGGTGAGGGAGCAGGATATTTCCTTCGCATCCCAGGTGAAGTAGGTGACTCTTACAGCCCCTAGACAACGTGCCTCGCACAGAAATGCCACTGAAGCGTTGCTCTAAAGATAACAATGGTTCCCTTCCCACTTAGAAGGAACTTGCAGACGTCACAGTTCAGAGGTTACAAGGTAGGGACGAGCGTCACAGGAAGCTAAAACAAAGAATCAATGTGTGCGGAGGGGGCTGAGCTCCACACCGAGAGCTGTCTGAGAGACGCTTTTGCCTCACCAATTCCCTCTTGACCCACCCAAAGGCTTGCTGAGGTTGACGCCGATGTCCTAGTGTGTTTTCAACAGTGCCTTAAATAGGCCGGTACTGTGTACGGGCACCTTTTTATTTTGAGAGGGAGAGTACCTGCACTTCCCCAGAGAGACGTAATACTTTTAATTAAAGAGTACAGGCACTTCTCAGAAACAAGCAGGTACTCGGGTACAGCACTTATATTTTTCCATTTAAAGCACTGATAATGGACATAGCTACCTAACCTAGAGCCTTTAACACGAGCTGAAAACTCACTCAGTGCAGGGTGTCCAGATCGCTTTCCCGCCAGCGTGTGAGAAGTGCTTTTCACCGGGTGATTGTGTGAAGGGAGCCCACATCGGGTGACACACAATGGCAGTGTGTGTGAGTTGCCAGGTCTGGAAAGTGGAATGCTGGCTAAGCCCTACCAGTGGGCAGGTGGCCACCTTTGGAAGGGAATCCCCAGTGCATGAATATTCATGAAGCAACTTGCCCCCTTCCAGGAGAAGGAGGGGCTTGTCCGGCGCGGGCATGGGCGGTCCAGTTTTGATTGGGCTTCAAAGACACTTTTGGGCGTGGTTCTTAAGTCATAAGCCCTTGATATCTGCACATTGCTCTCCGATGAAGAAAGATCTTGCCTTACACCAAGTGGTAAAATCTATTTGTTATTGTTTTTTGGTCGCTAATAAAGGAGCTGCGTAGATCCATCAACGGTGCTTTTACTGCAGTAATACTAAGAAGGAGCCTTTGGTGTGCACTTTGGCTTAATCTGGGTGGACATCCTCGTTTGTAGTTTTTAAAAACCAGATTCGTCATGCAGCCTTGTATTTGTGAATACATTCTGTAGAGACTTGCACCCAGGGCTTTAAGTGGGGTGAAAAAACTGGGGGGGTGGAGGGTCTCTCAAAAGGGCGTGGCCAATGTAATTGGGGGCGTGGCTTAAAAACAGTACGTTAAAAATCTGTGTTTAGCATAGTAACCCCCCCTCCCCCCCCCCCGATTTGTATTTTGCTGTTTCTGTCATTGCATCCAGATATGATACAACAAGTAACATCATGCCTACAAGTCAGGACTATTGGCTGTGTCAATGGTTGTTAGTTGCAAAGATAAATAAGCAGCAACTATGGCTTGTATAGAATATCGAAAAAGCTTACACTTAAAGCCCTGGTGACAACACGACAATGTTGCTGCTCTTGCATTTCAAAAAGAGAAGGGAAATCCAAAGAGAAACGGGTCTCTATCGTGCTCTGTTTTGTGCCCTGGCACTCTTTTCTGGACTGCAGTGACAGCAGACTGAAGTCCGGAAAAAAACGGACTGTCTGTGCCAGTGCACAAAACAGAGCCCAATAACAGTGGCGGCCGCTACATTAGGGCATTGGGGTGCCGCCCTACTGCTTTTTCGCTGCGCCAGAAACAGAAAATAAAACGGTATTTAAAATACCATTTTATTTCCTGCTTCTCGCGCTGCGAGAAAGCAGATGTCAGGGGTATGCCTGGTAGGGGGTGGGTGGGAGGGATTGCCTGGTTGGGGCGGGAGTGTGGGCGGGTCAGAGAGGAGTGGCTTGCACCACTCTAAGTGCCCAGACTGCTTGGTCGGCCCTGGGGGCCGACCAAAGCAGTCATGCGTCATGTGCGTTTTCTCTATGTAGGCTGCATGCAGACTACATAGAGAAAATGGCGTCCCTACTGGTGCCCGGCTGGGCGCCGCCCGGGGCTCAGCACCAATCACAACGCTGCCTTCACAGGAGGGGAGGGAGCAGCATGCCTGTTCCTGTGTTTGAAAGCAGCAGAGGCGGCGCGGGACCCGGCCGAGCAGCAGAGGCAGACCCGGACCCGGCCGAGCAGCAGAGGCAGACCCGGTCAGGTAAGTTACTTTTCACATCTCCCTCCCCCACCCCAACACCCGTGCGACCCCCACCCCAACACCCGTGCAACCCCCAAACCAACACCCGTGCGACCCCCCCCGAATATTAAGAACCGCGAGTCGCGACTGCTTCTTTGAACCGTAGACTGTAAATCTAGTTATGCCGCATTTCCTCATATCGAGGACTGTGGGCAAGACGTTATCCTGTGCTGCTCCCATGTGTAGGCAGACGAATGGCCTTCTTCTGTCGCTGGAAGAGTTTCATAGTTTAGCACTCAGGGCATGTGCTTTCTACAAACTTAACCGCCCCTTTCTGGTGCAACAAAGCATATCATTGCTGCACTTATTTAATTTTTGCAGTTTGACATTGCGGGACGGTATTGGCGCACTTTACATGAGCGCCGGTTACAATACATAACAGCGCATTCATTTTTCTACGGCACGGGGAGATTAAGTGATTTTCCTCATAATCACAGGATGTTGAACCGAAACCGAGACTTGGTTCCATAGCTCAAAAGTCGGCAGGTCCGCCCCATCCTCTCTCTCGCAACAAAGCGAAAAAGAAAGTGATTTGGGAAGGAATGTTTCTCCTTCCTGAGGAATTCGTGGTAGGAGGTCAAAGTTGAAATGCGTCACAGCAGAAGTGCATACATGTGTGGGGGAATGCCTGCTGAGTTGAATGTCCTATGTGTGTCTTAATGGTGTGGTAGTCCTCTAATTCGCCTTCCGCACTCAGTAATTCCCTTTGGAGCCTCAGGAGGTTAATCAAGTGCGATGCTCGTTGCCACATGACTAAAGTCAGACACCTGCGACCTAAACATACTGTAAAACCACCTTGCTAAAGAAATTGAAGTACAGTCATGTGAGTTTGTCAGATATAAAAATAGAAGCCGTCAGCACTCATGGGGTTTGCCGGCACCCTGCTGAGCGTTTCCCCTTAAACTGTTGGTTGATGTGTCTCCGTGCTCCCCTGGCAACTGAAATCTGGCAGTATTTTGGACTCATGTATTTCATTTACACGTTCACTGAGTGCCAGCACTGGGCCTAGCTTCAGAAACATTTCTATCTACATGTTATATGACATCCCTTTATTAATGTAATAGCTACACTTTAACAATTGCTTTATTAACCTTCTTGCTTCTCAAATTTGCTTAAAAATGCACCATTTACCCACTCGTTTTTATAAATTTTTGCGGGGAAAAACCCCCGAACCCTTCTTAAGTTGTTTGGGCTCACTTGCTGCGCTCGCTTGCCGCTGTGTACTCAGACAGAACGTTTACGCCTCACCACTTTCAAATGTCACCAGCCACCACTGCCAATAGAGACCTGTTTCGAGGCCCCCTTAAAAAAACTGCCGGTGCTCAGCCTCAGACCCGGTGAGATCCGGCTCACTTAAAGCCCTGCTTGCACCTTTTTTTGTAGTTTTATGTAGCGCAAGCTCGACCCAAAACCGTCAGAGCGCTTTACACGAGCACTTGTATTACAGACGGACACATTCCTTTTAGGCAAGGGGAGATTGAGTGATTTGCAGGATGCTTTTGGCTCCGCCAGACTAGAACCTGGTGCCCCAGCTTCAAAGTCGGCGGCTCTAGCCCTTAGGCTACCCCCTCTATCTTTATCTCTAGTCCCCCCTTTCTTCAAGGCTTGTTCTCAATATTTGCACAGTCCACCTTCCTCAGCCAACCACTGCGCGAGTGACAAGCATGGCATATGAAGGAATTATACACTGGTGACAGCGTGGAGCACGTCATAAGTGGAACAACGAGCGACATATGGGGCTACACTGGCTCACACGAAAGGGTAGTTTTAAGATACATCCTTCACGCTATGGGTTATGGGGCTCATTTTATGAAGCCACCCAAAGTCGAAAAACTGTGCTAAGCTTTTCCTGATACTTTGTTTCCCAAGCTATCAGGCCTTTCCCACTTAGGATCAAAGGCCAGTCACACCCTCTGTGACCAGGAGCGAGGTATCCTTCCGTGTTGACTCAAGATAGTAGTATCTTGTTTGTCTTTGGATCCGTTTTACTCTCTGACCTTGCAAATAGATTTACCATTGATAAATTTCAGTGGTCTGCACACTTTACTCAGTACTGAGTAACCTTCAGCGCATTCCTCTCGGAGACGCGACCAACAAAGATGTGATTGTGCTGCACTCTTTTAAAATGGAAGACCTTGTTCTTAGTCATGGTTGTGGCTGGAAATTAGTTAGTGGGTTTCGCTGAGCATGCGCTAGTAGAACACTTAGTAAATTTGCTCATGCAACAGACACTGCGTACAAACCTGTGAATCGAATGGCGCGATATGTATCCTAAATTATTGTAAGCCCCCTCAGTATTGAAGGGGAATGGATCTTCACTGCAGAACGTCCCACAGAAGTGGTTGAACCCTTCCCCACAAAAGTAGGGGCGCCAACCAATTTGCTCAAAGGACTGAATCCTCTGCCAAGACACACTCCGGGGTGTTTGATTCAAACTTGAGCCAAGTAATGCTGTGTGAAAACCACTGTTGCGTTGCACAACCTAACACATTAAGGCGGCTTGGTATTGACCATGCGTCACGTGCGATGAGGACATGGCATATTCAAACAAAAATACCACACTTGTGTGATACAAAAGGCAGTGTAGAGTAGCGCCACTGCACAAAGGCTATTGAGCAGTATCATGCATGACTTTTGCACTCGAGTCATAATCTTGAGTATGATTGTCTTCACGTAGATGGCTGTAAAGGATACATACATCAAGCAATGTATGCATTTTTAGAATTGTTCGACAAATTGTTGTACAATCATATGATGTCACCCCTCAACTTTTCGCTCATTGTTTGACCTTGTTTCCACTTGATGTTAGTATTCCATGCAATGCTACGTCGCGCTACTTTGTGAGACGTAAGTAGTTATGGGTTTCCATGGACTCCCATGGGAGTCTGGGAAGGTCTGCCTTGTGCCGCCCACTTTATAGGCATTACCAGGGTTCTGCGCTATGTCACTCAAAGCTTTTTACCACTGAGACTTTTGGCAGAAAAAAAAATGTATGCAAAAATTGATTACTGCTGTCATTTGTCTTTTTAAGTCCATTTCTGGCACACAAGCATCCATACAAAAACTATAGTAAACCTTGACCAAGGTTTTTAAAGTATGCCTGGCCTCATGCAAGTATAAGAAGTGGTGAGAATGCGCTCTCCATTGGGAGTCCATGATAACTGAACATGCACTGTAGACTATGCTTCAATTTGCAGAGGAAATTCCATTTTAGGTTTATTATACCAGAAAGTTCAAGCTTTCAGGTTATGAAGGACCTTTTATGGGCCTACCAAGAATTTGCAGGGGCTGACAACCCGCCCATTGCTTACCATTGGCTGGCTTTATTGTCACTCATTTGCTTCCTTCTTATTGGAAGCAATTTCTTGTCCTTGCTTGCCCATCTTGTATTTGTCTCTGCCCTAGATCAGTCTCTATAACTTGCTGGCTTCCATCCTTCCACTGCTCACTTTAATGGAACTACTATTTTCTTTTTGCTTAAGCTCTCTGCGCGGTCTCCCTCGTTTGCTTCTCACCCACTCCTAGCACTCTGGGTTGTTCTGTTTTGCGAGGACGCTTCTCCCTGTCCACCATATCCTCCATGTTGTGCTCTCCCTCGGTTGCTTCTCCCTCTCCTCTGTGTTTCTCTCCTTCGTGTGCTTCAGGCCTTACCTTCGGTGTTGCTTTCTTCCTTTTTTGTTTTTTTTGTTCCTCGCTGCTACAAGCCTTTAGTTTTATTTAATTTCACCCCTCCTGGCAAATCCTGGTTGCTTCTCCTTGACTGCTGCTTCATTGCTCTCTGAATCCACTGCGGATCTATAACCTTATTTTTCCCTCAATTTTTGGAAGGACCGGCTGCTGCTATTTGCAACCAGATCTCTTTCGCACAAAAAAAAGATTTTTTTATGTACTGATTCATGTGGTACCCACCATCTTTGATAGCTAAATAAAAAAATCAAAGAAAATAGTGCCCACCTTCTTGTCACTGATGTACATATGCATGGTGATGTAGTCGCGCATGCATGTACCAGCGTCATGACATGGCTGCTGGCGCAGCTTATTTATTTATTTTTCAACGCTGCTGCTCACCATCAGCCAAAGCCCATAGGTCACTAGGCGTGACCCTTTGGCTTTACCAGTACTTATTTCTATTTGCTGAAAATGCTCGGGTTCTCCTGCACGGAGCACCTCTTGATTGTGAGCGCTGTTGAACTTTGCAATGGGGCAAAATTATTTCTGTGAATATTCATTGCACTTAATGTGGTATAGAACGAGGTACCACTAGGGTGGCCTCAGAACTCTGTACAGGCATTTTCTGTTTATAGCAATACAGAGCAAGCATGAAAGGTTGGTAGCGAGAACTGTATGTATGTAATCTATGGGAGAATCAGTGCTGTTGCTGCAACATGTGTAGGTCTGTCTATATTAGTGAAGAGTGATGTTGACTTGGTAACACTTTTATACATGGGTACTCGCAAATATTTTCCCAGAGGCCAAAAAGTTTGGACTGAGATGTGACCGAGAGCAGATCTAATGCCAGCAGTGTGGCGGTGGGAGCCTAGGGGCATGGGGGGCAAGAGAGTTGATGGTAAGGTCGGTGTAGGGAAGTGAAGCGTATGCATCTAGAGGCTGAATATCACGATGTGAAACCAGAAAACCAGCAATTAATCCTGACTTCCCCACTTAACCAATTTGTGTGATCTCAGGCAAATTTTTTTAATGTCACTTTTCCTCATGTTTTTTCATTGTCACATATAAGAAGCATGAATTTGGGATGTGCGCTGTACAAAACCTTCTCCTGTGTTTGATTTGATAAACTATAATGCTGTTCATGTAAAATAGGAATCCAGGCCACCAAAGGAGTGCACATAACACCGACTTGTGTCTTAGTTCACTATTGGCATTGTTGTCAGGGTAGGTCTGGGCACAAGTCTGGAGTACACACAGATACAAGGTGTCCACCCACTATTTTCATAGGGTGGACGCCGCCCCCCCCCCCCCTGCAAATAAGTTGGCAGGGGCGTAACACCAGCTGCAGGGGGGCCCCCTCAGAACAGAACTACGGTCTGAGGTCTCCGGATGAAATGCAGAGTGGGGCCCCTCTGTTTACATTGCAAGGGGGCCCCTTAAACTTTCAGTACGCCACTGGAAGTTGGGCCCCACAGGAAAATGCTGAACTTGTCCTGGTGTAATTGTCAGACACTGGGACATTCCCAGAAGCAACCTGCAGACAGCAAGAGACCCTTTTTTTCACCTCCAGCTGGGCCAAAGTTAAGGGGCCATCAGGCCTCCTTTTGTTTGAATATCCTGACTGTAGGCGGCCTGGAACCTCACACTTAAATGTAAATGCCAGGAAGGGTAAACAAAGGCACTCTGCTTGTTATCCCTTCACAGGTACTTAAGAGAGGCATGATTTTGTCTTTGTTCAGTCCCTGTATATAAGAGATGCATGCACTGTAAGAATATCAGATGTGTTGGTCTGTCCCAGTATTCACACAAAAAACTATTTAAATAGCACTATTTTATTTCTTTTATAGGGCTAAGCAACACAATGCAGGGTGTCCGCTCTTTACGTAACATACACATTATACATTGACAATAAATCTTGTACATGTGTAAATCAATGTACAAGATGAGTGACGAGTCAGGGTTATAAGGTGTAGGAGTCACATGTCCATCATAGCTCACTGTGCTATATTAACAGGATTCCATTTTATGAACTGCAGGTGACAAAAGGGTTCCTGTTTTAAAAGCAGAAACCCACTTCACTATCTACATAAAATAAAAATCTGTCATTTGCATGTTACTTGATGTGCTTTGCAGGAGACACATTAACCTTATACTACTTTGATTCAAATCTGGAACTTCACAAAACACAGACCTCTCCAACAAATGCGTTAAACTCCAGTGTTAGCTCACCATTATTAACATTCCCTGGGATTTACTGGGCAACTTTACAGCAGATGCCTTCACCCAATCAAATATTTTAAATGTAGACTTTTCAACCAATTAAGCATAACGGATCTACTGCCATGCTTCTCCTTGTTGCCAATTACTTTGTGGCGGAGTTTAAAAAAATTAATGTATTAGTTGCGGCCCAGATTTTGCATCAGGATTGCACCACTTATTGGCACAACCCAACGCCAAATCTAATTTGTTAAATCTAATAATGTGCTTAAATGTACTCATGATATACCTGATAAACATATGTGTGAAATATTCAATCAATCAATTTGTAAAGCGCACTACATACCCGTGAGGGTTTCAAGGCGCTGGGGGGGGATGCTGCTGTTATTGGTTGAAGAGCCAGGTCTTGAGTTGTCTCCTGAAGGTCAGCAAGTCTTCGGTTTGTCGCAGGTAGAGGGGGAGGGTGTTCTAGGTTCTAGCTGCTCGATGGGAGAAGGATCTGCCTCCGGAAGTGGCTCTCCGGATGCGTGGTACCGTGGTCAGCGGAGCGGAGTTTCCTGTTGGGTACGTAGAAGGAGAGCCGACTGTTGAGATAGGCTGGGCTGGTTTTGTGGAGAGCTTTGTGTGCGTGGATCAGGAGCTTGAAGGAGATTCTTTTGTCGACTGGGAGCCAGTGCAGGTTCCTCAGGTGGGGGGTGATGTGGTCGCGGCGCGGGACGTCGAGGATCAGGCGTGCAGAGGCGTTCTGGATTCTCTGTAGTCTGTTGATGAGCTTGGCTGTGGCTCCGGCATAGAGGGCGTTTCCGTAGTCAAGTCTGCTGCTGACTAGGGCCTGGGTGACAGTCTTCCTCGTGTTTGTCGGGATCCATCTGTAAATCTTGCGAAGCATGCGGAGGGTGTTGAAGCAGGTGGATGAGACTGCGTTGACTTGTTTGGCCATGGAGAGTTTCGAGTCGAGGATGACTCCCAGGTTGCATGCGTAGTCGGTGGGTGCCGGGGGGGACCCCAGTGACGTGGGCCACCAGGAGTCGTCCCAGGCGGAGGGGTTGGACCCGAGGATGAGGATTTCCGTCTTGTCTGTGTTCAGTTTGAGGCAGCTGTCCTCCATCCAGTCTGCGGCGGCCTTCATTCCCAGGTGGAGGTTGGATGTGGCGGTGAGGGGGTCCTTGGTGAGGGAGAGGATCAGCTGAGTGTCGTCGGCGTAGGAGATTATGTTGAGGTCGTGTTGTTGGGCGATGTGTGCCAGTGGAGCCATGTAGACGTTGAAGAGCGTCGGGCTGAGGGAAGATCCCTGAGGGACGCCGCAGATGATCTTGGAGGCATCTGATCGGTATGGGGGGAGGCGGACTCTCTGAGTTCTGCCGGAGAGGAAGGAGGTGGTCCAGTCCAGGGCCTTGTCTCGGATCCCTGCGTCGTGGAGGCGCGAGCGTAGTGTGCGGTGGCAAACGGTGTCGAAGGCGGCGGAGAGGTCCAGGAGGATGAGGGCCACCGTCTCGCCGTTGTCTAGCAGGATCCTGATGTCGTCTGTGGTGGCGATGAGGGCGGTCTCGGTGCTGTGGTTGCTGCGGAATCCTGATTGGGACGGGTCCAGGATGTTGTCTTCGAGGTGATGGGTGAGCTGGGTGTTTACGATCTTCTCGATGACCTTTGCTGGGAACGGTAGCAGGGAGATGGGCCGGAAGTTCTTGAGGTCGCTCGGATCCGCCTTGGGTTTCTTCAGTAGGGCGTTTATCTCTGCGTGCTTCCAGTTCTCAGGGAAGGTGGCGGTCTCGAAGCAGAGGTTGATGATTTTGTGCAGATGGGGTGCGATTGAATTGCTGGCTTTGTTGAAGATGTGGTGCGGGAGAGGGCCGGACGGGGATCCGGAGTGGATTGTTCCCATGGTCTTGATTGTGTCCTCGATGTTCGTGTTAGCCCAGGTTGTCAGGGTGTCGTGGGCGGTGGGTTCGGTGGGGTGCGGTGGGTTCGGTGCGGTGTGGTCGGCAGGGGCCATCCGGGGTCTGAAGCTGTCATGGATGTCGGTGATTTTCCGGTGGAAGAAGGCGGCGAGGGAGTCGCACAGGGGTTGCGAGGGTGGGATGTCGTTGGCATTGGAGCTGGGGTTGGAGAGTTCCTTCATGATGGTGAAGAGCTCCTTGCTGTTGTATGCATTGTTGTCAAGGCGGTCTGAGTAGGATGTCCTTTTGGCGGTCCTGATGAGGTGGTGGTGGTTGAGGATGGCGTCTTTGTGGGCGGCGCGGCTGTCTGGCGTCTTGTCGCTGTGCCATATGTTTTCCAGTGTCCGGCAGGTGCGTTTTGAGTCGAGGAGTTCCGGGGTGAACCAGCTGACTCTTCTGCTTGTGTCTCTGCTGGTGGGGTTTTTCAGCGGGGCGACTGTGTTGGCGCAGTCGTTCATCCAGCGTTCGAGGGTGAGTGCACCCTCATCGGGGCTGTTGGGGTTTGTCGGAGGGTTGAGCGCGAGGTTTGTCTGTAGTTGTTCTTGGGAGACTTTGCACCAGCAGCGGCGGGGGGTCTGTAGGGAGCGGTGGTGTGTGAGGGGTTTCTGGAAGGAGAAGTGGATAAAGTGGTGGTCTGTCCAGGTGAGTTCGGAGGCGTGGCTGAAGGTGACGTGGGGACTTGAGGAGAAGATGGCATCTAGCGTGTGGCCGGCGATGTGGGTCGGCATCGTGACAAGCTGTTTCAGTCCGAGGTTGGCGAGATTGATGTCTTAATATCTGATGTCACTTCTTGTAATGCCATTTCCAGTGAGGTCACTTCCTGTGATGTCACAGGCAGTGTCGCGTTTCGTGACATCATGCGTTGCAATTGCAAGCATCATGATTTTGCTTGCATACTGCCTAACCGGTTTAGTCACCCCACTTCCTTTTTTAGGACTTGTGCCCTGGGATGCAGGGAAAATGAATGTTTCTCAATTCATGTTTGAAAACTATCACTTTTAAAAATACTTCTCAATGCACTGATTATCTGTTGTACTAAGGTGAAATGGTTCTGCATGTTAATGAAATACACTTTTTGAATTGTGAAGAGCTTTTATCATATTTTTATATTTTTGCTACAAGATTTCTTTAAAAATAAAGGGGATCCTAAAGGTAAAGGGCAGCAGGACACCCTAGTTACTTCCTTTGTCGAACCGACAGTGGCCATTCACCAAACCTTTAATAAATTGAAAACATGCGCTCTGATGGCAGTTCCTTTCAATGCACAGAGATGACCACAGGGTCGGCGGTCATCTCTAAATGTGATGGGTAGAGTAACCTCGGGATGGCGGAGGTAGTGCCCTCTGCCATCCCCCTGGACAACACTCTATCCGACAAACTCAGAATTGAGCCCAGTGTGGGCTCATTTGGGGGAGGGGGGCTTACTAGGCTGGTAAGATTATACCTATGCAAGGGAAGGCTACACTTTGTGTTTGAGCGCAAGGGATGTTGTGCTAGGTATTTCAGAGTGCACTTGCAATTGGGAAATTCTACTGGGCATTTAAGGTCATGTATACATATGTGAAGTCTGGTCTGAGCAAGTGAAGGCTCCACTGAGAAACTATAGCTCTTAGTAGGTATGATTGCTTCAGGGGCAGATACATTAAATTTAGAACAGAAATACCTGTGATTGGAGGGCTGTGCTAGGCTTTTGAGGCTAGACCTGCCCATGGAGGAATGTACAAAACATTTGAGGCTAAAGGTGTGAACAGGGAGGTAGTATTTTGTGTTTCATGGTAAACCTGCATATTTTGGGACTGCGTCTGGTATTTGATATTAAACCTGAGATTAAGGAGGTTGTAATTCTGCATGATTTAAATGTACATGGGCATATAATTCCTATACTCGGCCATTTGGGGTGATGTCCATTTAATAAATGATAATAATTAGGGCTCCCGGTTTCATGGTATTTATTTTTTGGCCATTTCCATCTGTATTTATCTGTATTTATGTTTTTGGCCATTTTATCTGTATTTATCCATATTTATTTTGTGTTTTGCATATAAATGAAGTTGTAAAACTGTGCATTTCCATATCTATTTAACTGATAGAGGCACACTCATATTTTGATGTCTGTCGTGTTTTTAGCTATTTCAGCTGCCAAATATTGCATAACAATACATTCACTGGTAAAAACTAGCATTATACCATTAATGTATGTTGACATATGCCGTTATTTAAAGAAATTTCATCCTGTTTTTTAATTTCCCATGCTGTCCATCTGCTCAGCTGCTGGCCTATAATTCATGAAAGACAGCACGGAGAGTCACTTAAAAGAAGCACCATTGTTTGTATTTATCCACTTTTAAAAATAAATGCAGACAGAAAACACATTGTTTTCCGTCTGTATTAAGCTGTAAAAATCCGTAAAAAACTGAAAAAAGGGAGCCATAATAATATAGTCTTTATATTTAAATGGCGTTTAAACCATATCATTTGCTGTTTCTAAGCACTGCATATAACATATATCTATAAACCAATTTATTTCAAAGTATCGACCTCGGAATTAAAAGCTGAATTGACCCTGCTAGGATTTGCACTCTGCTGCTGCCTGCGGGTGTGGACAGCAGGCACAATCAGTGGGGTCTGTAAGCTTCCAGGTTTCTGTGACAGTAGGTACCCTCGGAGAACCTGGAACTGTAGAATATGAAGTCTTTGTAAATGACCAGCAGCGCATCCGTGTCAGGGTTTCCTTGCTGTCCTCTCCTCCATCAACCTTTCTCTTTGGGACTCAATGGGTTAAGTGACTGACTTTTCAGAGAGATGACTTGGTCAAGTGAGGCGCCAGTGACGCAGTGAGGCGAATGGACAAAAGGCAGAAGGATGTTATTACCGCCGGTGGGGAGGCTGTGTGAGAACATTTGAACCACAGGAATGTAAAGTAGAAGTCATTACCACTCGGTCCTATTTCCCAAGCAGCAAGATGGCTTTGTGAAAGCACGTCCTTGGGGTCTGAGACATAGTGGCAGTGTATTTGATGGAGACCGAGAGTACCTCTGCTCCATGGACCACCACTAGCGGGCGCTGCATGGAGTACAAAGCGTGGGGTTGGGGAGGAGGGGGGTCAAGAAGTGCAGAGTGGTACATATTATAAAGGTGGCACAGGCACTCCATCAGAATCCGTCATGGAATATCATTAACACGTGGGACTATTATAGCAAAACCATATGGGAAAAAGTAAACTGATCCTAGTATAAAAGTTTATAGATTTTGTCAAGCTATCGATAATTTGAAGCACATAATTTAATGAAGGTCTATTTTTCATCTTTTGCTTTGATCATTTACAAGTTTGTCCCAGTCTCGCCAGACTCCTTTAATCAGAACAAATCGTAAATAAAAAATGTGTGTGTGTATATGTATATGTGTGTGTGTATATATATATATGTGTGTGTGTATATATATATATAATCTACTGGCGGTCACCAGTAGATAGTTATAGTTACAACCTAGTTTCCATAGGAAATCTGAAAATTCTATTTTGAATAACTTTGGCGCCGGTTGACGAATCTTCGCGAAATTTTCAAAACTAATGGGGCGCTCCGCTCAGCTCCTACCCTGAAAGTCTCTGGGTGATTCGTCAAGCGGGGGCCGAGAAAAAAGGGGAGTCCCAAAACGCGTTTTCCCCATGCATTTTTCCATAGGACCTTTAGTCGAAGGTACAGCCCGAACGGCTGAACAGAATTACTTGAAATTTGGCAGAGAGGTAGTCCTCAGGTCAGGGAAGTGCCTTTTGCTGGTCTGGTGTAAATCTGTTCAGTATTTCCTGAGAAAATAGCATTTAAAAGCATATAAATATCTATACGCGCGCACCGTGCGCGAGCGAAATTCTGATTGGTTGTTAGATGTCAGTCAACATTCGAATCGGTCGAAATCAGGAAGTGTCGGCCGCAATTCTGTCTCTCGCACTGAAAAGGAAAAAGGGAAAAAAGGTGGAAAACGTGAAAAGGGGGCAGGGAAGAGTTCCTGACCCCCTAGCCTTTGTCAGGGGGTCACAGAAGGACCCCCATGGGTGAAATAAACATTTTATTTTTTTTATAAAAATCGCGGGGTGCGCGCACGGTGCGCGCAGCCCACCGTGCGCCTAACCCGCGCACACGGTGCGTGCACGGTGAAAAACCTTAAAAATATATATATATATATTAATAAATACATAACTTAGCATTTAAAAAACCGTACAAATTCACTTAAAAAACCATAGGTTTCACACAGGTTCTAGTTAGGTGGACATTTCACTCGTAAAAAACCAATGAAATTCCCCCGTTATAGTTAGTTCAGATAACTATAACTCGCGCGACCGCCACTCTATCACAAGGATGATGTCATCAGTGATGTCATGAGTGATGCCACTGACCATGTCATGAGTGATGTAATATGTGACGTCATGAGCAGTGGATTGCGGGCGTGCGAGTTATAGTTATCTGAACTAACTATAACGGGGGAATTTCATTGGTTTTTTTACGAGTGAAATGTCCACCTAACTATAACCTGTGTGAAACCTATGGTTTTTTAAGTGACTATATATATATATATATATATATATACATATATATATATATATATATATATACACACATAGATAGTGTTGAGTCAGTCCTCTTCGTCCATTGGTCTGTTCACCTGTCATTCAGAATTTGTTTAGAGCCACCTCTTGCATTGTGAATGATGACAGCATTTTTCTAAATCGTCAGTGTTCATGTGCCTAACAATAAGTACACTAAAGTTCCAGGGCTGACTGGCTGATACTTTATTTTAACTGTTTGTTTTTCTTTCCACTCCTCATATATATATTTCTTTCTGCTCCTCTCTTTTAGCTATCCTGGTCCCTTCTCCGACTTCTCACTCTCACCTGCCAATAAGATGCCCAACACTGGCAGCCATAATATAATACTTATACCGCATGAGATACAGTACCAGGTAGCAACTCCCTCATTTCCTTGATCTTGTTACCTTTATAACTTTTTCCATATTTCCTGTCTCCATCTCCGCACTTTGAGGCAATCTAAGAGTGTAGTAAAGCATGACACGAGTCACCAATATACCAAATGAAACTAAGCTAAACCAATCTAAACTACACTATATATATCAGGACAAATTCGCTCCTTGCAACAGAATGTGTCTTAAAACACTTTTATCCTCTGTTTTTGCCTTTCTTCATTCTTAAGTGTGCAGTTTAACACTTTTGGTTCAGTTGTACCTTTGGTGCACATGTAAGTGTAAAAACAATAAAATCTGTGAAAAATCTGGCAAAATCAAAAAAGTGTTGTATGAGTACAACATGCCGGTCTTAATCTTAAGCTGCAGTATCCATCCAAAAGTACTATAGTAAAGGGGTGAGGCGCAACAAGAACCCCCGCCACCAGGACGTAATCTCTCCGGAAAGCACAAAAGTGGGCAAAGAACCTTTGGGGCAAACCCCTGCAATCTCTCAACATTTTTGCTTAGTTGGGGTCTATTCAATGTATTGAGAGTGGGAACATGAGGAACAACCCACAGATTCAGACAAGGAAAATGTAATGGAATTAAAGTGTTTGAAAGTAGAGTCTCTAGCATTAACAAGCATTGTTAAATGCATTAGGTTTTGCCTACGTGATTAATAATAATTCCAAAAATTTACAGAGTAAGAATGCACGCTCAGACGTCCATAGTTAATCACCAGGTTTAATCCTGTAAACCGCTACGCGTTTCGACACAAGTATCTTGATCACACGAATTTTCACAATAATACATGACGTGCATAAATAAACAATAGACATAGAAAAGGCACTCAATTCGGCACCCTACTTCTGACATCACCAATGGCAGCCATCTTAGAACGGTCATCTAATGCTTTATCGCGCATACATAGGCATGACTACATTCAATATTACGTAATTACGAAATAATAATGAAATCCAAACTGCACAAAAATAGTAAATGCATTCAGTGTGTCATATTAGGATATACCAAAATGATTCGAAGGAAAATTCCATCCTAATAATTGCATGCTAATATGTCTATCATGACCGTATTCAATAAAGTACATCGCAAATGACAATAAAACACAGTATGCGTACTGAATGCGATGTTGTAATCTGGCTGTAAATCGTCCAAATCAAAAGAACTTTATATAAAGAAACAATTGTAAAAAACTAAATTTAATGCAAACTAGTGCCTAGATGAAGATTCTTCATATCTAATGGGCAAGTGCCGAATTCAAAATTACTTCATGCAGTGAGACAAGATGTAGTGTAGAGAAATCCAGAACCAAGTGGCTGTGTCAAGAGGCCTTCCTATGATTAATAACAAGCAGTTTTTTTGTTGTAAGTTGTAGATTTCTGAGTAGTTGTACAATATAAGTTACAGAAAGCCTGGTAAAGTGTTATGACTTGTTTATGTACAAAAAGGCAATATATTGAACTGTTACTAGTGGTATAGTGCGTGTAAGTAATAGCAAAATGAAAGAGGGAAATAATAGAATGAATTGATGTAATAGCAATATTGTGTGACAACTTTTGGCCCCGGTGCCACTGCACCTGCTGCACCACTCAAATCATGACACTATTGCCTGAAAGGTAACTGCACTTGTGACTACCTATTAAGTAAAAACAATATTGCAACATTTGGTATTTAGAGGAGTTCCTACAACTTTTGGCCCCAGTGCCACTAAACCTGCGGCACCATTGAAATCATGACCCTGATGCCTGCTAGATAACTCTGCATGTGACTGCCTGTTTAGTAGTAAAAATGTAGCAATATTCTACGTTTAGTGTGGTCCCTGGAGCTTTTGGCCCCCGTGCTACTGTACCTGCTGCACCATTCAAATCAAGTTCCTTTTAACTGCAAGCTAACTGCAATGGTGACTGCCTGTTTAGTAGTAAAATATAGCATAGCTCTTGTATATGAACTTTATTTTTAATGTGCAATGTTTATGACAACATTTAAAATTTGATCATTGTAATCAAATAGATTAAGTTGAAAAAATCAATCCAATAATGCCTACAAAGTTCAAAGAGGTACAGAGGCATGAATAGAAAAAAGCCACAAATGTTCTAAGGCTAAAGCATCTGCTTTACACAATTAAGTAATAAAAAGCAAGCATTCCAGCATACTGTTAGAAGATGTCTGCCTTTTCAGTGGGAAGAGATCTTATCTTGACAGTGAATGCGGCTTAAACCATGTAAACTTCATTAATAGAAGTATCATAAATGAGTGCAGCCTGGGGAAGGTAACAAAATTTAAAAAAATGTCCCAAACAAAAGCGATTGAACACCTTAATTGGGCATTGGGAACTGTACCCTTATAAGATATATTAGAACATTGGAATGTTGGTAGCTCCATTGAAAACAATGGAGTGCTCCGGGCTTATAATGGCTGGTATAAGCCCGGAGCTCCAACATTCCAATGTTTCTTTGTTCACAGCTCTGGCTGTGAACAAAGGCTTCAGGGAGCCTGAGGGGATTTCAATCCCCTCGCGCTCCCTGAAGGCTTTGTTTTATTTGTTAGAACATTCTGCCCTCTAGTAGCAGAATGTTTTAATAGCCTTATAGCCCTTCGTAGCAGGGCTATACCGGCTTTTAAAGTCCCTGTGCTTTGTTAATGTCCCTCGCCTTCGGCTCGGGCCTTTAACGCTGCAGCGGGCCTTTAATAGCCGTTATAGCCCGCTATGGTGGGCTATAAGGCTATATTAAATACAAGAGATTTCACAAGCACAGCACAAGCGCTGTGCAGGCGAAACCTAAAAAGGAAAGCAGTATCCATGTCTGTTCCAGGCCTGGCTCCAGGATGTGGGATCTGGGACTGCAATAAAGATGAGTGGGGTTGTCCAGAGTCTCACAGGTGTCTGAGCACTGGGTCTGGGCATGCTGGATGCTCTTGTACAGATGTGTGCTGCATACCATACCCACTGCTGGGATCTTTCTACTAGTTTTAACTGTGGCTTTCTAGAAGTTTAAACCTATGGGCTTGATCCCTTCTGTCCTCTGCACTTTTCTTTCAGTCTCACCCTCCTCTCTCCTGACTTCACCCTCCTTTCGCTACACTTTACTCTGCTGTCCTACTCCTCTCACCCTCTACTTTCTACCACCTCGCTCTTTCTGTCTGCACCTCATGCTAGACTCGCTCCACCTTATCCCCTGGTGTGTCCTTCTTTTCCTCCACTTCACCATATATTTCTCTCACCTCGCCTTCCTCGCTCTATGCCTTATCCAGTTTCAGCCTCTCGTGACCATGCCATCCTCCCACTGTGCGTCAACTTACTCTCACTCCACTTCACCCTTCTGTTTCCACCTCACCCTTCTCTTGTGTTTCCTCTCCCTTCTCTCTGTTTTGCCCTTCTCTCTTCTTTGTTCTCCTCTCACTCTTGCTTATCCTCCTCTCTTTCGGACTCTCCATCTCTCCCCCTCGCCAGCCTCCTTTTTTTCTCACTATCCCTCCCTCTTGCCTCCGCCGCCTCCCTATTACCCTTCCCTTTTCACCTCCCCCTTCTCTTTTGCCACCTCCCCCTCTTCTATCAGCCTCACCGTCACTGCTGCTGCCAATGATGTAATTAGCTTGTGTATGTTTGTAAAGGAATGATGGGTGTGTATGTGAGGGTGCATGAGCAGTGACGGCCCGTGTAGGGCGTTTTACCGGGGCGGTGACGTGGCGCAGAGGAGGAGCAGGGTGGGGGGTGGCAAAATGCGGCATACGGCCGAGTACAGGTAAGTTACGAAAAAAATTAATAAAACTAATTTTGTTGCGCGCGCTGCATCGCCAAATGCGATGCAGCGCGCGCAACGAAGTTCGTTTTATGAATTTTTTTCCTAACTTACCTGAAATCGTCCGTTTGCCGCATTTTGCAACCCCCCACCCTGCCCCTCCTATGCGCCACGTAACCGCCCCGGTAAAACTCCCTACACGGGCCGTCACTGTGCATGAGTGTACGTAATCAGGCCTGGCACTTCTGTCTTTGGATCTGTTCTTCACTGATAGCTCTCCAGTGCTGAACAGTGGCAGCACTAAAGCCTGGAATATATAGAGCATACCCATGAGCACAACTGAGAGCTGCAAAAACCTGGGATTCTGCATATTTTATGGAAATAAGCAAGATACCAATTGGAAGACCAGACCTCAAAAGTGAGCTTCTATCTGCCACTATCTGCCCACTGTGCCGAGAGTACATCCCCGAGGTTGATGACTGGAGTTGTAATTTGATGGCTACTTTCTCAACCACCATTTTGTTGTTTGTATTTTGAACAGATTGTCTCTTAAGTAATAAAGTGGAAACGTACTGCTCATGTGAATGCCTCAAAATGGAATAGTCTCTTCTAAATATTGACCAGCATGCTTCCTCTTCTTTCCCATTCTCCTGTCCTCCACTAGTTTCTCCCATTCCCATCATCCTCTCTTTACCCGTCACCCTCCCTGTCCATCACTCTCCTCTTCCTTGTTCACCCACTATCCTCCAGTCTCTTTACACTCCTTCTCCAGACCCTCCCCCACCACTTCTCATTTGCTCATGACCCTCCTTCTTTTATCATAATCCCTATCCTTCACAAGCGCCATTCTCCGCCTTCGCCCTAATGTATTTCTCTCCATCTGCTCACCTCTTATTACCCTCAAATCACGACTCCGTACATGCTTACCCATCCCCCACTTGCATCACTCATTTTGCTCAATATCCTGCTCGATCCATCCAACTTCCTCAGATGCTTTTTTCATCCTCCTTCATCCACCTCTCCTATCATCTTCACCTTCTCTACTTTGACACTCCTCACACACTACTCCTCACTAATCAACCCTCTCGTTCTATATCTTCCCTTCTCTTTCAATCACAACCTTACTATTTTTCATCTAGCCTGTTTCCTTACCATTCTTTTCTTATCTTTAATTTTCTTTGTTCTTACTCCTCTTTTCTATCCTCACACTCTCCCTAATCAAGCACCATCTCTCTGTACCCCATCACCGTTACCTTGTGTCAAATTCTGGATTTTTTTTAATCACATTTGTTACCAATTACAGCCACAGTTCTGAAGGTGGCTGTGGGTTTTTCTGGACTTCCTCCAAAGAAATGACACCACCACTTCCAGAGCTAGGAGTTAAACTTTAGCTCATATCATTAGTGTTCTAAATAAATTTGCACTCTAACTTTCGAAATGTTCCAAAATGTCACATTTTTTTGAAAGCTTAAATAAGTATGTTTATCCAGATCAGAACATCTATCAATTCAGAACTTTTATATTGATGGTAGGACATCAACGTATTTTTTCTTAAAGTGTATGCTGTCTGTAAGACAGTTGATTATATTTTGGGATGGTGACTGCCCACTTCAAAGAATAAGACTTTTTTTTTCAAGGTGAGCATTTAAAGTCCCTAAATTAACCTGATTTCAAACTACTTGTAGTGATGGCACAGAGCACACAGGCTTAACTTAGGAAAAGGTGTAAAGCATTTATGCAATGCCAAAACAGTAATAAAATCAAAACTCCAAGTAATACAAATCTCTATTTAGGACTGATCATGGTCCAAAAAAGCGAGAAAAACATAGAATGTTACTTCATATAGCTCTAAAACAAATGAGTGTATTTCTAGAGCCCCTTGCTCTGTTGACTGGTAGCTCCACCATACGAAATTGATACTTTCATGCTTCGCACTCTCGAGATGAGTGTTTATCTCATTATCAGCCAAGGCTGTTATCTAGAGGCTTTTGGACAAACTTTCTCTCTCTCCCACTTCATACTCGCCGTTTTCTGCCCAGTACAACCTTGAAATTGTACTGTTAAGCCTTGAAAAAGTCACTTTAGTGACGAAACACTTGTGGGCTGTCATCGAGCATTGATAATTGGGGCTGTCATTGAACATTGAAAATTGGACTGTGAACTTTCATCAATACTTTGTGCAGTATTTACTCTTTTTTCTGCAAAAATTGGAATGAACAGAATATGTATATTGTTGGACTGTTAACCTGTTAAGAAAAGACTTTGTATAGCTTAACCTGTGAAAAGGAAATGGGTCTTTAAGTAAATATCAAATTATATTTTATTAGGAATAAACCAAGTTGTTTCACGACACTCTTAGTGACAGATGTATATTCCAATTATATTACATTTGAATGTGGAGTGCCGGGGTATACTGTTTGGAACTATTGCATACTTGGCTTTAGTCCGATGTGTACTCACATCTACCTAAGGTACTGGGGTGTGGTATTACCTTTTGTGGCACCATCACTGATGCTTTATACTCCGTTTATATGTACTATACGCCCACTAAATTGTAGGTCTTACGAGGTGCGACTTTTCTCTCCACTATTACCCTTTTTTGTTGAATAAAAATCTCAAGTCGAATTAGAAAAACGTAAAACGTAATAAGCAACATGACACCAAAATGAGAAAAATCAAAATAGGAGAACCGGATATGTGAAGTTAGGACAAAATAGTACCAAAATGCCCCAAGCACCAGTTGCAGTAAATGGTCCCGGTAGACTGGGACCTAGGCACGATCTGAGGCAATCTGTGGTGGAGCTCGGGTCGGATCCAATTAGTGGATTGGTAGTGTTGAAAGTTTGGAAGTCAAAAAGTTCAAAAAAGTTTTTAAGTCCCACTTCACAAAGGGACTTTGTCACTTTTTTGGAAGAAAAATCTTATATTTGCAGGTGTTGCTAAAAGTGTAGCTGCTTCTATGGAACTGAACTCTTGATACCTGAAGCTGGTTCACCCTATTGATGCTCTAAAGCTTTTGAGATTCCTTGCTGATATTTAAAAAGTCCCAACTCAGAATGGGAGTTTTTTTTTTTTCTTCAGAGGTGCGTATATCTCTGCGTGGGATGAAACTATGCAGTCCGTAGCTGTGTAAGTGCCAGTCAGATACTTACCTTGGGAAGTCCAGCTAAAGTTCTGGTGCGCTGTAGGAAAAGGTTCCAAAAGCTTCCAGACTGTTCTGGTGCCCAAATAACCACAGGAGTAAATGTATATGGTTGCATGGACTCTAAGGAAGGGCCCCTAGAGACTTTTAATGTGTCTGGCACAGGCAAACAGCCAAGTTCAGTCCAGGTCCATTCGCCACTGGTCAGCTGGGCATTTTGTTAAAAAGACCTCGTGCAGCTTGTCATGTGCCAGTCGCCACACAAGGTCAGCCAACTGACCCATGGAGTTCACTTCTATGTCCAGGGTAAAAGAGGGAGCAGTTCTACTACTTCTAGGCTCCTCTGAAGTCACAGACGGCAGGTCCAGTCCTCTTCTGATCATCCACAGGTCCAAACAGTGTTCTGAGGAGGGTGCCTTGGGGTACCAAATTTATAATTGACATTAGCTAGTGGGTGGGGGTGACTCGTGGATGAAGTAAAAATGTCCATGTTATGGCCTATCTTTTTTTTTTCAGTAGTTCCTATTTGCCTTACCTCAAACACGCCAAAAATGATGTCGGGGAAATTCCAAAATGGTCAAAGCCTTCAGCAAGATGAGTGAGTAGAGGAGTGTGCTATGGAAATGTCTAGTGTCCTTCCACATCGAACACTAAATTCCAGTTTGAAGCAGGCCCTGGGCCCACATCAAAAAATGACAGAGTGGTCCTTCAGTGACTGGACAGAGCACACACGAGCATTATGTTTTGATCCTGCTTCATCCCTTTCAAGGGTGCATCATGTTTACACTTGCCTCAGACAGGCCTTTCAGGCAGGATTTGACACTGTGTGCAAATAGAAGGAGCAGTAGCCTTCAGCCTGAATGTCCCGCTGAGCTCAGGAGTCATTATTGCCCATTCAAGTCGACCTGTCTATCAAAGTGGTCTATGGTGTGACTTCTGTAGGGAATTTCACACCTCATTAATGGCTGAGTACAGGCTGGCAGCTGCTGGAGGGCTGATGCAAATTAGCCTACAGGAGCTTCAGACAGGGTAAATGTAGTTTTTGACTTTTTAAAATTCGAACTTCCAGTTAAATTGGCTTTTAAATAACTGTCCCAGCACCCAAGATAGCAGTATTTAATATTTTAATCTGTACTCTAGTTTCTATGCTAGGCCAGCCAGCCACAGTGAAAGTAGCTTTTAGGGTCTTGTCACTCTAGGGACCTAGTGCCATCAGTTTTCTATTTTCCTGCTTTCAAAATACCATGCACCCTCTCTTGTGGGCTACAAGGCCTCAAAGGGGTGACCTTTTCATACTTAAAAAGGGAGGCCTTTGCCAGTCACAAAAGGGTTATTTTAACAGGTTGCATTGCAGATTTTACACTGCATCATTCAGGGTGCAATGGTAGGCATCAATCCAGGTTTTGCAAGTCCATTCTGTGGATCACATGATAGGTGCTGCAATCCACAAGTGACATTTAACTTCCAGGCTCTAGGTGCATTTTCTAGATCATATAGTAAGGACTTACAGGCAAGTTAATGTGTCAATTAGGAATAAGCTAATTTAGCCATGTTGAAAAGGGGAGCAAAGGCACTTCACACTTGCTTAGTAGGAGTAAAATGTACAGAGATAAAACAGCAAAATAATTTCCAGAAAATTGCAACAAAATCTGGGATGGCAATGCAGAAAATGCAGATTTCCCACACTGTTTTGGAAAGATCTCCACTACCACATAAAATAGGTGATACCAAAAGTTATGAATTGTGGCCACCAATCATATCTATTGAAATAACATTCATACTTCCATCTCTGATCCCTAATCCTATGTATGTCAGCCATTTTTAAGGCATAATTACTAGACATACCAATCGTCTTCACTCGTTTGTCGCATCTCAAATTACAAAAAAGACCTCTTTTCAATCAGACTCCCCAATTTTTTTTTTTTTTTTTTTTTTTAAAACCTTTATTGACAGTTCAAGAAGAACAAGTATGGGCCTACAACCCCCCAGGGCCGGCCGCTAAGCAATCAGAGCAAGAACGACAAGTATAAACACAGGCAGCACTTCGGGGAGCAAATCGTACTGCTTATACTGTGGACAGCGTAAGTAGGGCACCAGGAGAAAGAGGTTTTCATTTTATGATGAAACAAGGCAGAAGGATCAGGTGACAAGCAATTTTAAAACAACGATCACGGATATGCAGAGTAATGAACGTTAGCGATTTACAGCAATCTATTCGGTCAATGGCGCAAATACAAGAACATCAGGATGGAGAAAAACATAGTCTACAGCTGCGCCCGCAGTCCCCCGCCAGAACTCCCCAAGAACACCCCGGAAGTTGTGAACACATGGAACGGCAACAAGGCATTATCACGCTGATCCCAGAAAAAGAAAGACAAAAAGAATCAGAGAAGAAAAAGGAGGCCATGGAAAAAGATGAAGGAATACAGAGTCCCCTCCCCCAACCCCCCACCCTGCACCTCTGCAGATGAGTACGCCCCCCCCCCCCCAGCAGTGTGCCTGTCGCCCTGGAACCAGACCCGAAATGTAGAAGAATAGGGAAAAAGAAGTAGGAAAGGACCCCCACCAGACGGGGGGGTTGAGAAAGCATTTATAAACTGGAGGAGGGCCTTCATCACAGACCCCCGGCTTCTCCCTCCCGCACGGTAAGGTTCCCCTAAAGTGAACAAGGAACAGCACAAAAACAATCTTCTCAAACCACAATGGGGAGCATTATGCACCTATTGTGCCAGTAGCCATGTCAGGAGAGCACACCACCCCAAGCCCGCCCGTCCACTAGGCGACCACCCCCGAGGGGCCAGCCTCATCCCTGACCACTCTGTGGAATTCTGCCCATGCCAACCCCTCGACCCAGCACCATACCCAATGTTCCTAGGCAGAGGAATGTCCAACAATGACAGAGAAGCGACGCACACAGGTGGGGTGGAAGTCTCTGAGCATCAACACAGTCCGCCGCGTGAGGAAACAGGCTTCCCAGTGCTGCCCTAGGGTCCGCACTGCACGCAAGGCTCAGGAAGGCAGAAGCAGCCAAAACAGACATTAGTTGCTGGAGTTGTCTCTGGGTCGCAGGAGGGCATGCACGGGATGAGGCCACCACATCCCACTCAGGTCCAACGCCTCCGGGACAGATCAGGCCCTCAGAAGGTCGAACACACTGTAGCATACTGGCCGGGGCGTCCAGTCGTGTACTAACCTCAGGGGGGGCCGCCACAGCGTCCTCCTGCGCGCAGTGTGGGTAGACTCTGTGTTCGTGCGGACAGGCGGGCCGCCACTGCCCCAACTCCGACGCAACACCATCGAGCTTACTCCCCAAGATCACGAAACCATGAACCAAGGAGGAGTGAAGAGTACCAAGAGCCTCGAGGAGGTCGCCGTACCCCAGCTCAGCTCTCTGTGATCTCGCCGCCACACTCCCAAGAATCGTACGCTCACAGGCCCGCTGCGGCCCAGCGGACAGGATGGTAGGCTTCATCGACCCAAGATGGCCGCCAAGTATGCCCGACCCTCACCGGGGCCGGGACCCCGGGACAAGCGTCGCGATGTCCACGTCGCGGGTGACCGGGTTCCGGGGGCAGGCAAAAAACTATCCGTGGTCACGGGCAACAGTCGTCCCCACCACGGACCAGCTCCCGTAGAAATCCGGGGGCGGCCCGCAATGATCGGGGCAGGATACGGACGGCGGCCGGGCAGCTCACCAGCAAGGCAGGGGCAGTCACCGGAGGATCTAAGATTTGCACCCCCGGTCATGCACTCGGTCAGCTACACTGGGCAGTAGAAGTGACCAGGCCGAAATGTAGGCCGAGTTTAACACCGCTTCGGTGGGCCGACTCCACCCAGTCACCACCGGCCGCTGTTGTCGCACTGCCACCCGGCCACGGTGCCCACTCGATGTCCCGGCTCCAGGGCCGCACAGGCCGCAAAGTTCAGATGCAGTTTTCTCCGGCGATAGCACGGCTAGAAACCTCGGAGTCACACAGTCGGGAGCCCCTCTCCTTCAGAAACACGACCACGTAGCACAAGTTGAGGATCTCAGGCAGGATATCCGTGCGGGGTGCGGAGGTTCACGGAGCCGGGAGTCTACGCTGCCGTCACGGTCGCCATCTTGGCTCCTCCCCCCAGACTCCCCAATTTTAAATGTTTCCTAGGAATATAAAAAGAGAAAGTATAAGAGGTTAGTTCAAAAATCTCTTTATATTTTCTTTGTAGTAGTCCCTTCCCTCCTATTTTGTTGTGATTCCGATACTACATGAGACTTGTAATTGTTTGGTTTTGGCGGGTTTCGGCCAAAACATAATCGTGACATGAACCCAAAATTTGAAATTGGTGAGTCTAATTGATTCACATGAGGCCATTTTTGTAATTTGAAATGCGACAAATGAGTGAGGGCGATTGGTTTGTCTAGTAATTATGCCTTAAGGATGGATGAAATACATGGGATTAGGGATCAAAGATGTAAGTATGAAAGTTATTACAATAGATACGGTTGTTGACCCCAATTCACAACTTCTGGTATCACCTCTTTATGTGGTAGAGGAGATCTTTAATGGGATAGGAAACTATTGACTAATGTGTTTGTGTGTGTTTCTATGTATATGTATAATAATATATACACAAAAAAACTTTTGTAGTAATTTGGGGTTTATTTTATATTGGTATAACCTGCTTTTATGTACATGTCTGAGGGAGATATCAATTTGCCCTGAAGAAGGTGGTCAAATTTTTTATTATCCACTGAAATGCATCGATGCGCAATTCAAGCTAAATCTGCTGAACCTCTGCCTGCAATAGCTGATGATTATTTAGGAAAATCATGTGTCCATAACAATGATCGAAACAGATTCGTAGTTCTAAATACATAAGTGGTTGTCACATGTGTTTTCTCTTTTTGTGATCCATTGTTTGACTTTTGTTTTTAAATATTGTTTGCTTTTAAACATATTTTGTATTGTTTTGCTTCAGTATAAAAAGACTGATGGATTCACCTTGTAATGTTTAGACAAAGTCTGATATAGGAATTATTTACATCGGGTGTGATTTTGTAAGATGTGGTATTAAAGATCTTACCAATTCGATATTATTGTGGTGCTCAACTTTTGTTAAATTGGGGTGAAATTGAGGGTTGAATGAAGTTGACCTATGTGAGTGCTTGAATGACTATATAGTTTTGACTGAATTCCAAAGGGAGAATCTATTTGCCTTGTTAGTATTAGTGAAAGTTGTCAAGTCTTTTCACCCAAGAATAGTCAAAACTTTGCCATTGTCAGTGTTTTGTTCTTAACGTAGTGCCATATGCAGGGACACTAAAATGATGCGATTCTGTGGCTGCCTCGTATTACGCATAATTATAGATTTGCCACATTTGTCACTGAATGCATCAGCTGCAGTAAAATTTTCAGATTTGAACAAAACAAAATGTTGCTTTCTAGCTCAAGCAAATCATAAGTCGCTAAAAACGCAGCAACAAATGATGCTGCATTATGGAAGGGCCTTCCCAAAAGTTGGCTGGTCACCTTTCAGTTGCCTATTGCTGTATTTTGGTGTAAAAGTGGTAATAACAAGATGTAAAATTTTCCAAGACAGCGTTAACGTAAAAATAAATTAAGTAATACTATCACAAAATGTGCGACATTATAAATTGTAATTTGCCTTTCTTTGCCCCATAATTTAGTCAACCCTGCCACATTATTGGTTTCCCCTAGTCGCATAATTCCAGTGCTGTGGTCATAAACAGGGCCACTGTAATTATGCAGCAGGGGAGGGTCAAAGTATGAGGCAGGGTTGACTAAATTATGCAGAAATGAGAGGCAAATTATGTGGCTTAATGTAGCACATTTTGTGATAGTATGTTAAAACTGTCTGGATATAGGTTGCACCTCATTAGTATGAATATAGTACCCAACTATAGTACTAAGCAACAGAAAGGTGACCAGTCAACCTTTTCAAAGTGCCTTTGACTGCCCAGCAATGCAAAACAACATTTTTCTAGTTAAAATCTGAAGATTATGCAGCTGATGTTGGAACATGTGGCAAATGCAACATAGCCTTACATTCCCATATTACCAGAGGCTCTGACCATAAGTTGGGAATAACGTCACAGCAGAAAGAAACAAACCACTACGAAGATATATATCCTTATTGTGTGCTAGTTTTCTCTTATTTCCCTTGTAATGGCAAAATCCTTCACAGTGGGTCATAAAACTGTTAATCTGTGTGACTGTAGCCTGCAGTCTCGATATTGGGGTTTGTCTCGGGTCCCCCTTCTGTTTATACAGGCACACCAATAGCAGCTATCCCCTGTGACCTCACTTGTACCCGGGCACTTAACGTAGCCCAAGACGTTGACGTTATAGATGCAAGTTGCACAATTACACTTTGATTGCAAGTCTGTATGCAAATGTGAGTCTTTTCATTTAGAAAAAGAACAGAGGATGGTTTTCTGCTTGTAAATGGGCATTGGGTGGGCCTTGTGGCTCTCTTGGGTGGGCCTGGCCCACCTGGCCTGCCCTCTAGAACCGAGCCTGATCTCTTCTCTAGAAACTGTCCCTGCCTTGCCCTAGGACATATGCTCAGCAAGTAGTGTGGTAATTGCTGTTAATGCACATACAGCATTTGAGTTTTGTGATCAATATCAGCAGGTCAAACCTGACGATATTTATAAGGGGAAAAATGTCCAGAATTTACCACAACATGCAGAGGTTTGGTGCACCAAACACCAAAATGTCTTTAAAAGGTCTTATTCATTTTTCCTGTACTTTTTCTTCTCATGGACTCCTTCCCGCGAGCTTTGTGCTGCCAAAGCCTCCTGTGGGCCTTCACCTGCCTTAAGAACTGCATGACTTTGGTCGCTGTGTCCAATCAGTCCAGTGGCCCTTGAACTGGCACAAAGATCTTGTTTCCTTCTGCCCTTGTTACACTGAAGGATTTTTAGAAAGACACTTGTGATGCTTGCAAGTACCCTTCTCAGGGACAACTCCGTTTTAGCTGGAACAGTGCACACACACATTGAAAGCAGTGGCTGTCCGTGCAAATAAGTGAGGTTTGGCGGCGGGGGCTGGGTGGGGGGGAGGGGGGGAGGGGGTGATGGGAGTAGACAGACGACGAAATAGGGAAAATTAAATGAATAAATAATTCCTATTCCGTTGTCTGTCCGGCATCCCCCACACCACACTTACCCGAACGGACCGCTACTGATTGTAAGCCCTCTCTAGGACTATCTTTTGCATAAACACATTTTAGAAAACGGATCACCTAGAGGTAGAGCTGAGAAGCATTGTGTTAAATGGAGTGTGTGCATAAGAGCATGTCCAAGTACACGGTGCCTATAAGGAATCTGGTTTAAGCCATAGCATGTAAGTGCAGGGGCCCAAGGAGATTCTTGGCAGTGTGCTGCTCGTGCTGTCAAATGCTGGGGTTGTCGATTATCAAGAATGCTTACCATTGTTTCTACCCTCTATACGTCCTGTCTCTTTAGTTCACATTTGCGTTTTTTAAACCGTTTCCTCTGTCACGGTTTTCCTTTTTTTGTCTTCCCCCTTTTTAGGTCTCGGCTAGCGAAGGCTGCGCTTGCGCAGTCTCGCTCGCGAGATTTAACGTTTTTAGGTATGGTGCTTGAACCCGCCCCTTTTCTCCATTGGCTGGCTTCCTACACGGAGGCCAGCCATTGGAGGAGAGGGGCGTCTGTCCATTTAAGCCCTGTCTCTTTCAGATTCGTGGGGGGTGTTTTTTACTTTCTTTCTCTCATCTGGAATGTAAACATTCCAGCCAATGGCAAGAGGAGAGAAAGAAAAACACGCCCCCGAATCCGAAAATGCCGCTGCGTTTCTCCGAGGCATTTCTACTTGACCTCGGAGAAAGGCGGTGGTGTTCATGGCGATTCCCTCAACGACTGACGTACTTCCCTTGACCCTGAGCTGCACGCAACCCGAGGATCTTGAATGGAAGCTGCCTTTCCACCAGCCGTCGCTAAAATGGAGACTCCAAGCCCACTGGCAGCGCTGCCTCCCGAGGATGAGCTTGATGAGGATGATGACGTAGGGAATGCACAGGAATGTACAGGAGAATACACGGTGTCTCTAATACACAAGAGAGGAAGGACTGCCACTCAATAAATGAGAAAGGCATTGAACAATATATTGTTTTGTGGTCTTCGGTATGACGTTTTTTTGTCATCAGAGTCAGTAACATTGTTTTGCGGTGGCTCCGCTGTACAGTGCCCGTTGTGTGTGGTCGTGCAGTGCCTGCGAAGTGTTTTATGATAGCGCGTGGCTCAGCAGTGTAGCGTTTGGCAGTGCGAGGGCAGCATGGGTTCAGTGTTTCCTTTGTGCAGTCTCTGGGCAGTGTCTTTAAAAAGTAATGCCTGTACAGGGTCATGCAATGTCTGTCTGTCCAGAGTATGTGAAGCGTCTGTGCAGTACGCACACAGTGCCCGCGCAGTGTCCACGCAGCGCATTTGCAGTGACTGCCAGTTTCCATGCTGTGTTTTTCATGCTGTGAAACTCTCGGTTAACGGAAAACCCCCGGCAGGACTTCCGTCCTTCCTCCTTCACGCTTCAGTGTTTTTTTAGAGCATTCTGCGAATCATCATGTTTTTGAGCGATCTGTCAAAGTTTCGTTTTGTCTGTTAAGTGATAACATATTGTCCGAGGGACAGCAAGGACAAGAACCGAAACGTTTCTTTTATAGCAAACCGAAACCAACAAACCGACCCCCTCCCTGGACTCCCACGGAGGGGTGAAAAACAAACTAGGGGGGAGAGGGGAGGGCTGGACCGTGCCTGCAAAGAAGGGGCCACAGTGCCCTTTTTAGGTCTCGGCTTTAGAAGTGTGCTGCAGTCAGGCTGAAGGAGAGAGGGACTTCCCTCGGGTGCACGTAGGCCTGCGGGGGCAGCAGCGGCGGTAACGGCGGCAGCAGTGACAGGTTCCGATCCGACTGCCACCGGCGACCCCCCTCCTCCCCACTTTTTTTTAAGCTTAAGCTTTTTCCTCTGCTCCACACCGCCCCGATGCCGCCGGCCACCCCTTAGTAGGGGCAACAGCTCAGCGCCACCCGGCATGGGGAGCGCGGCGACTCCGAGCCCTTTTGAACCTGTGCTGTGTCCGCACTACTCACGAGAGGTCCTCACATCCTGGCCGCTAACCCCCGAACACGGGACAATTAATCTGCTTCTAAGAACGTTCTTGGGAGTAGAACTACACAGTGTAAATGGCATTTGTCCCTACATACAGCATACATGCCAACATTTCAGAAGAGCAAAGTGGGAGATTTAAAAAAAAAAATCGGGAGAATGGGGCCTTGAATCGGGTTACTGTCATGTATGGGCTTTGGAAGTGTGCTGCTGCAGGACTGGACATTTGAAACGCAAATGCACATTATTTTCTTACCTTTCAGAAGCATGGAGCGCAATGGCAGGCAGAGAGAGGGTGATGCAAGTGTTGTGCACTGGCCTGGAAGGTTGCTGGCAGTGCATACACCAACCCCCCCCCCCCACCCCCACTGTGTGTGGCACCCCGAGCACACACAGAGCCACCCCCGAGTACTTCACAGGTCTTTAAAAGACCATTTGCTTGTTAATGGGGCTTTGTTGGTTTTTCACCCCGCCCCTGCATTGCCACTGGCTATTGCTGGAAGAATTAGCACATTACACAATACCAAGCCCTGGCTGCTGGAACCCCGAAATCGGAAGTCTCCCGCTCCAGTGTGGGTGGCTGTGTGTGTGGGTGGCTTTGTGTGTGTGGCTCTGTTTGTGGGTGGAAATGCAATAGGTCTCGCATTTGAGAGAGATTAAGCTATTGACATTGTAAATAACAATGTAGTTTCTTTAACCCCTTCGCCGCCGCAGGAATGCCGCCGCGGCGCTGGGGGGGTTTGGGGGCAGGTGCGGTGGCGCTGTGCTCGTGACGGAACCACTCCGTCACGAGCCACGGGTGAGCTGTGCTCATGACGGAGTGGTTCCGTCACGTCTCCGCCCACTGCGCTAATCGCCCGCACAGGCGGGGAATTAGCGCCGCGTGGGCGGAGCGGCCGCCAACGGCCGCAGCATGACGGAACCACTCCGTCATGAGCACACGGCACCCGTGGCTCATGACGGAGTGGTTCCGTCATGACCACGGAAAGGGTTAAATGTTTGAAAAACATAAACAAAAATAATGTCATGAGCAATGCCAATAGCTCTAACTTTAACAATGCCGAGACCATTGCATTGTGTAAATGCTTATTTCTTTTTTTGCGGTCTTTCTCTTTGCTTTTGGTCAAACTCCAATGATAAAAAAAAAAAAAATTGCTGCCCACCTCCTACAAGCACCACCCGCTCGGTGCCTACGAAGAACGCACTCAATGTGTGAATGAGACAAAGGGCCGTTCTCGAGGGCTCAATCTAGTCCAATGTTAAGAATTTTTATAATGAATATTCATGAGATCTATGTACATATAATGGGTGTGAAAGGTCATTTTCATATACTGAAACCCTTACATGGTGCAGCCCGTGGTACAGCCTTTGGGGGACCATTTTTGCGTAAAATAGATAGGCAGGTCTATAAAATGCTTCTCCACCCATCAGGAATGCAGTCTGACCCACACAGAGGATTCGGCTGAAGCAGAGCGTGCACAGAAATGACTTCACAGGTCAGCTGCTGTCCTTCCATCACTGCCCCCCGTGGTCATACCAAAGCCACTGAGCCCCTGAGGACCTTCTTCGTCATCTATGGCTGTTGCATGCCTAAAAATAGAAAGGCTGGAAATGGGCCAAAAATAAACTGGCTTTTAAGTGAATGGCCTTCCGGTAAAGGTGCTCGGTTGCAAACAGAGGATGTGTGGTGCCCTGGGATGAGAGCAGTGCTGTGTGCTGCATGCATGTACCTTGAAAAGCCTTTGTAATAGCTCTATGGATGAATGCAGCTGATGGAAACAATCACTTTATACCCTAGGGAGGTCTATGTCCCGGAAAACGTGGCTCGGCCCATCACCTTTGGATGCCGCTAAAATTGTTATCAGTTGATATGACTAATAACTATTGCAGGATATCCCAGCAAGTGCTATATAACATGTTTCAATGAAGCCATTGTGTACGATTGTGTAAAATGAAAAGACTTTGAAGTACTGTTTGCTGTCCGCGGCTCCTCATTTTGACTTTGTCTGGTTCCTGAGGTCTCATCTACAATATTGTGTACAGGCCGAACACCTTCTCCAGTGCTTAATTTGTAAAAGAATGAGTGACGGTGCCCAAAGCTCTGCTCAGAAGCCAAGGGCAGTGCATTTAAATGTCACATGTCCAATTCAAAGGCCGCGTAATCTTGGATCCACCTCATCCTTTTTTAATCCACTACAAGGCACTCTCTGGCCATTTTATCTCACTCTTGCAGATTC
Organism: Triturus cristatus; assembly: GCF_964204655.1. Classification (NCBI taxonomy): domain Eukaryota; kingdom Metazoa; phylum Chordata; class Amphibia; order Caudata; family Salamandridae; genus Triturus; species Triturus cristatus. Next base: position 483,882,328 of record NC_140590.1, on the reverse strand, counting down.
TGGCTTCCTCCCTTTATAATGCTTTTTTTCTGCCTTTCTCGGTCTTTCCTCTTTGTTTGTTTTTCTTGTCTTGCTCTCAGTAAATGTCTGATGCATAAAAATAAGTGCCGGTCCCTAAAAAAGAGTGCCATGGGCCCTTAATCCCGCAACCATCAGCTCAAATTAAGCACACACTGACCTTCTCTTTCTCGTTGTCTCATGATATGTACGCCATGTCTGGAGTGTTAGGTCCAGCTCTGAGGCTGAGTCTTACCTGGAGCATTGTGTGTCATGACATGTGCATTGTTCTGGAGGATTCACCTGTGTATGCTTTCCGTTCAGGTCAACTGCCATATTGTGTGAGGTTGCGCAAGAGGATTGTCCATTTTTGGAGACCTCATTTGGAGTATTGTATCAAGTGCTTGAACCCTCATCTGGATTAAAGTGCTTAGTGTGGCACTTGGGGTTTGGTACAACTTTTAAGCAGTTTTTCCTCAAACCTCAATAGCAGTATTTGTAAAAATAACACTTCTCAATGATGGCTTCTAAAGCTAAGCTATTTTGAAGAAATGGCATTTTGAAATGCGTAAAGGGTCAAAGATTAGAGGTTAAAAGTATTCATTGAGGGTGTGGGTGTAGGGCAAAATTTTGGTGGCATAGTTTTAAGGGTTAGGGTGTTGAAGGATATGGTTAGTGACTGTATAATTAGAGTTAGGAGGTAGGAATTACGTTTAAGGGTATAGGATTAAGGCAAGATGAGTTAAGGTTCTGGAGATTCAAGTAAAGGGTATAAGATCAATGGTATAATGTTTAGCGTTTGTGGTATAAGGTTACAATGGTATATGGTCAAGGCATAACGTTTTGGGGGTACATGGATTAGGGATCTAAGGGGTTTGGGCATAGGTAGAGGGTTTAGGGGTCAGGGGTATGGGGATAAACATTAAGGGTTTGGGCATAGGGCTACGGTTTAAGGGCTTAGTATATAGTGCTTAAGCTGTTAGTAGTCAGAGGTACGGTATGAGGTGGGGTATATTAAAGGCTTGTGGTAAATGCTTTGGATACAGTATTAAGGGTCTGAGGGGCATGATTAAGGTTTACATGCGTTATGGATGTATGGGTTGAGTGGTAGGAGTTCAAGAATATCGGGATTAAGATTAAATAGTTAAGAGTTTAGTCTAACCTTATACCCTATCCCAATCTGTATGTAAAGGTTTGGGTATAGGGTTATGCGCTAAAAATGAACTGATGCTTTTTCTAAAGTAAACATTTCAAGTTGGCAGGTCAAACCATTTTAGAGGAAACATGTGGCAGGATGTGTTCAGTTCTGGAGGCCGCATTCAGAGCGTTATGTCTGTTTATGAAGACCATAAATGGGATGTTGTGCCTAGTTCTAGAGTATTGTGTTAAAACCTGGCAGCCACACACATTTATCCAGGTATGAAGGCTTCTGCTGTAGACAGTTCTGAGTGGCACATTTGTCATAAGCCGGCTCTAGGGTCTTCTCAGATATTTTAGCCAGTTTAGGAGGCCATTTGTTGTCTAGCCTCTAAACGTCAAAACTTGCCCATTTCCTATGGTTCTAGGTAGATTGAGTTTTTAATGAAGGATGACTTTGTGTGAGAGATAGTGTGGATGGACAACTTGATGAATAGAATGGCAAGAATATGAATGGATGAGTAGAGGGGAATGGATCAATTGGCGAGTTAGTCAGTGAGTGGGCAGATGGCTAGGTAAGTGATTGACTACATGGAAGACTGAATGAATAGGTGGATAGGTGAGTGGACCAATGAGTGAGTTAATGGATTCACGAGTGACTGGATGGGTGAGTGTGAATGAGCATACCAGTGGTAGCACCCTCTTATGGGCTCTCACCTCATTTTCTGCCTCCTTTTTTTATCAATGGTGACCAATTAACTTTTATTTGCTATTGGCGTAAGAAATGCTGAGCCTCACTGTGAGCAAGGGTTAAGCAGCATCCTGAGGCTGTGGGTGTGCATGAAAGCTGCTGTAGGACCATGGAAGTGCCGGCGCCAACCATCGGAGATCCTTCCCAAGGCCCTGTCCTAGGAAGCGCAACTGCTTTCGGGTATACCCATTTGTGATGGCTGCAGCTGTACCTGTAAAGATTGCCCTTTGCACTTTAAGGTGCCAACCCTATAGTGCCCGAGGCTATTTAAAATGCACTCTTTGACTCAATTGTTTAAACATTTTCTCAAGGAGTTGCCTCCGCCCCTGAAGCCAAATACTTCTAGAAAAATAGGCATTTGGACAAGCAGGACACGAGTCGGGGGTACACACGGCTGGACAGCGTCCGCCCACTTCTTTCACAGTCAACCTAGACTCATAGCAGTTCATAGTTAAATCACCGCTAGTAAAATATTGAAATATCAACTTTCAGATGCGAAAAGCACAGCATGAAAAATGTTGACTAATTCTCAGTAGTATTACTGATGTGAACTATGACATATTTGATAAGAACAGGCATAAAACCTTATTTTGACCACCAATCCTTTGAAAATTCACCTGCTTCATGCACCAGATATATCCACAAGTAATAACTATTAGTGATGAGCATGGGGGAAGTACATAAAACACAAGTTTGATCAACATCATTCCAAAAGCCATATAACATTGTGAAATAGCCCACAAAAATCACAGAAAACAGAAGAGTCTACAGCACACTTGCACCCAAATACCCGACCTTGATGCTCGTACACATAAGAAGATGGTGAGGAACAACACATGCTAAGTGAAATTTGAAGGAAGGGACAAGCATGCTGTATTGCCCAAGAGTAAACCTTTTGAAGCTTGTACCCCTCAAAAGTGAGGTATTTGTTTCATTTTGTACCCCCCCTGGTAGAGGGCATTATGCTGGCAGTACAAGTAAGCATTGATTTCCCTCTACCTCTGAACTTGTCGTGCATCACTGCAGCACATATAGTTCTCACAATTTCCCAGTTAATTCTTACTGTCGCAATTGTGGCTTACTGCAGCCTGTATTTAGACAATAAGACATCAAAGGGGCCTGTTCAAAATAGCAGTACATACATAGTATAAAATATTTGCTAACATATGTATGGAGTTTCCACCTACCCTATCTTTTTATGTGTGGTGATCTACGCCCGAGTGCGGAATCTCGCACATGCATTCATACATTTTAGTAGTAAATGTAGGAGTAATGCGGGAGGTGCTAGAAAATCAGGATTAATTACTAATAAAGGCAGGGGTTAATTCAGGAATAAAGGTGGGTTATGGCGAGTTTTAGGGAGGGATGTGTAAGCCACCCTCTAAAGAATAAGCTCATTGCTATTCACAAACTGTACTTCTAAAGCTACTGCAGTCATAAAGGGACCCCAAACTGTACTAAATTACTCCAGCTCAGAGCTAAAGTAAACCCTGCACAACTTTATTGTCAACTACTGGTACTGCAACACTGTCTCATAGAAAATAATAGCGAAAGGGACTTAAATTAGAACCTCATAGGAAATAATGTTAAATGAAATTAAATTTTAATTAAATAAAAATGTAAGGAAATATAACTTAATGTTAGCAAATAAATTAAAATTATACATGATTTTTTAAAAATAAAATGCAAACCCATTTCCTAATTTAAAAAAATGTACATGACAATTTGAATAAAATGTAAATGTAATTAACTCTATACTTCACATTCAATAACTATAAACGAATAGTAACATAAATATTCTTTTACTTTATTTGGTAATTTTATTTTTAAATGCAACTTATGAAAAAGTATTAAAATATCATTTACGATGTATATAAATTAAATATTTAAGCATAAGTTAACTGTGCTGTAGCATTTGTTTTCTTTTGACCTACATTTAAAATAAATATATGTTTAAATTGCAAAATATTTAACAAGAAAATATTGTTTTTTGTATATTAATAACATTACGTTTTTTACTTTTCCCCCAAACTTTACCATAAGGAGACTCCACAAATAAAAGGCTGTTTAATGATTGAACCTGGGGAAATGTTTTTTTGTACTACTTTGGAATTGTCCTCTAGTACTAAATGCTGGAAATGTATATAAAAAAGATTGTAACACTTGCAACAAACCTATTACTAAATGAGAGATTGTTCTCATATATACTACCCATCTCCAGCTGAAACTCATTTCAACATCAACCATAACAAACTATAAAGTCACTTTACCTTTGCTCTTTTAGTGAATTTCTATTTTTTTTATGCAAGGGAAAGCTTTATAACTATACCTGTACATTTTGTATTATCATATTCAGATGACTACCTTGCAGAGTCCGAGCGGGGGCTTTGGCCATAGGACATAGTCTCTAGAACTATACAAAATTCTGTATAATTACGCGAAAAGCAAAGCTGGCATTTTGTACTGCATTTTAGCACAAATATGTTCACTTGGTACATGAGGATGCATTTCACACTAAAAGAAATTGTGCCAAAATTCAAAAGCACTATGAACAGCCGCTCACTCTCTGTTGTTCGCTAAATAGTGCGAGTTTCAATTATGCCTAATTCACACCTATATTTAGCACTCACTGAGTGCTGAAGAATGATGATAGCACCACTTTCATCTCAACTGAGTCCTCCTCATAGAAGCAGGGCTGCCATAGGCCCCTTCCTGGCTTTGGACTGTACAAACTCTTCTGCAGGTCATTCCAACACTTCTTAAACCTATTAATGTCCCTGTCAGTACTTGCCACTGTATTGAATTCATGAGAATGATCTAGCAAATGCCATCAAAGAGGAGATGGAGAGTTGGAGCAAAGGCACTTTACAGCCTGCCAATCTTCATCTACTGAAGACATATAATTTTCCTCTATAAACAAGGACATGTCAATAGGTCTGGCTTATAAATTAAAGTACTTTTTCAATGATTGGTGAGTTTAGACACATTATCACATCGTACATGCTTCTGTCACTAAGGCATACATTCTGCTACCCTCACATGCAAATTCAAAAAGCATATAAAGGATAGATTCAAAGAATAAAATTAAGAAAAAAATAAATCTCCCACCAAAGCTGGCGGGTATATGTTTGCACTGAATTAATATGTAAATATTTAAACATGGCAGAGGATAGCCTTCTTGAAATGGTACTATGGATAGCATATCATTGTTTTAAAGTTGCAACATTAATACGTAAATAACTAGGACCCCCTGAATTTGTGAAAATGAAATTCCTAGGACAGGGTAATACACAATGAAACAATAACTTCCTAGGCAATAATTAGATCTAGAACATTTCTGTGTTATGTGTGTCAAATAAGTCTAACCAAGAATGAATTAAAAAATTATTATAAAAGGTCTCATGAATCACCCTAAATCGTAGATCTTTGATTCTCCAGTTTTGGCGACAGATTACACAGATTTGTGGCTTTTCCTGACGAAGGCATATTTTTCGCCGAAACACGCGTCGAAGACTAAGATATGGCCACATGATTGTCTTTTTTATAAAAATTGCTATTTTATGAAATCAATGCAACAAGTGATTATATATTGTGTGTTTGTATTTCACAAATGTGAAGTTTTATCTTGTGATATCTGATGATATCAAAAATAAATATTATTTTGTAATTTTTTAATTCATTCTTGGTTACACTTATTTGACACACAACACAGAAATGTTCTAGATCTAATTATTGCCTAGGAAGTTATTGTTTCATTGTGGGTTAAAGTTGCAACATGCCCGTCACATTTAAAAACAGTGTGTCAGCCATTTTAGAATAGTAAAACAAGGGTACATATTCTTTTCTAAAACTGGACTTCCAAAATGAGAAAATGGAAACTGAAAGACTGTCTCACCATACCTGGCACTGAATCACACTCATTTCAAGTAGATGCACATATGATTAAACATAATGCCATCATTCACAGAGCGATTGAAATAATGGCTGAAGTGGGCTGACTAATTTCCCCATGCTACATACTGTCTTGGGCAGATTCATACAGTGAATAACAACCATTCACACCAATGGCTGGAGATGACTGACCCAAAGCTTACCTGTATGGATATATGTATATGTATTTCTTTTAATCAATTTGTTGATTACAAGACCCTGTTTGACAGCCAAAACTGTCTGGACAGATCTACAAAGTACACACAGCTTTAATTCTATCCATGATAATTGCAAATAATTCTAAGAAGGTCTAGCAAGGATTACCACTGTGCAGATCTGCTGGTATTGTCAGAGTAAGCAACCAACACCGAAACACTTACCCACTGCGAACATCTTTGAGAGATTCCATGTAACAAAATACCTAATTACAGGCTTTAGTAGAGCGTGATAACAATCCACCCTTAAAGGCCTAGTGTTCTTAACCAACGATTATCACAAGGCCTACTTTTTTAGTCATAACGTTTCAAAATAAAGTAATTAGAACTATGGCATTGAACATAACACATACGAAAATTAGGTCTATCATATTGAGCATAAGCCTTCCCACAAGGCAGGCACACATTTATAAAATTACACATATGTACAAACTTACAGGTGGCAAAACAATACACAACATTCCCTATGAGGGCCTAACAAAGATTACCGCAGTGGAAATATTCTATTCCCAAAGTTCATCAGATGGTTCACCAACACAGAAGCATTGCCTACTACAGCAATCTGTGAGATTCCAAGAAACACAATCTGTCTGTAGGCTTTAATCACAGTGTAATAACAATCCACTCTTATAGGCCTATCAGCTTAAACATATGATTTTCACAGTAAAAATTCAGCTTTACAACCTCTGCCGGGCAGAATGTGAGAGAAAGTGGAAAATGGATGGCATTTTCTCGGACAAGTGGTTAGAAACAGAGGAGAACTTAGGGAAAGGAGGAAGAGTTAATGAGTGGGAGTGTCAAAGGGAGAGTGAAAGGGTAAAGGGGGGAGTGAAATGCCGAAAGAGTTAGTTTAACAGAGCAGGTTAAAGAATGGATAAGGGAGATACACTGAGATGAAGGGGAAGTAAAAGAGGATCTTGCAAAACAGCGTGATAAAGAGTAAACAGAGTATTTGGGAATCGAAGAAAAAGATTGGAGGCAATAGGAAATAAAGTACCCCTGGGCGTAGTACTACTCTACGCTACGCTCGCGTAGTTTGGGCAACTACGCACTACGCAAATTGCACGTAGCACAGTGCAAAAATGCGTAGCGGGCATTTTTTGCTTGCTAACGGTCCTCAACGTCAAGTTGGCGATCGCGAGCGAGCAAAATGACATCCCGGCGATACATTTTCCACGTTTGCGATCAGCAACATCAAGTTGCCGATCGCGAGCGTGGAAAATAATCCTCCCGGCGAGATTCTCAACGCGGGAAGGTCAGGTTTCTCATTGCGAGTGATCGCGTATGCTCGCGACCGCTCACGATGAGAAACTACCAGTCCGCGTTGAGAACTGCAGCTCAAGTACAAATCTACTTGAGCGGCAGAAAACGACCGCTTGCACTGTGCAAGATGCCATTTGCAATGGTTGCACAGTGCGGACAAGCATCTGGCACTGTGCAAACAGTGCAAACAACATTTTCCCTACCGCACTACGCAGCTCGCGTAGTTACGCGTAGCTTGCGAAGTGCACTTCGCGTAGCTACTCATAGTGCTACAACGCAAACTACGCCCAGGATTAAAATAAAGACATAAAATTAAGAGAGGAGCAGAAAGAAGGGTACAGAAAGCAAAGACATGGAGAGATGGAACAGGACTGAGACAGATTAAGTGAAAATAGAGAGAGCATGGCAGAGTGAGTTAACAATGACAGGAGAAAGAGGAATTGAGTAAGTGGTGTGAAATAAATAAAGAAATATAGACCATGCAGGAGTGATACCAAGAGTCATAATGAGAGATAGGGGGACCGATTGTGAGGATGAGACAGAGGAAGACTGCTGGTGAAGCTTAGCAAAAGAGAACAAGTTGTGAACAGTGTGCTTGCTGTAAAGTAGATTCACGGACCAGAGGGAATTAAAAATAAATCATCCCCATGGCTAAGCTTCAGTTTTCGCGCTCGCATTTTTACACGTTCTCGGTAAGTCAGGCAATTCAATTATAGAGCGTGAGGCTTTGAAGCAAATCCCAATCCTGCAGGAGGAGAATCTGAAAAGGTCTGCTGTCTGTGGCATAGTGTTGAACTCTCAGGACTCGTCAACGCTTTAGAGAGCTTAAGAATTTGAAATTTCAAAAAGTAATCAACTTAATCTACTGCACTCTGTTGCTTAGCCCACATAATAAACTGCATCTTAAAGCTAAACTTAAAGCAGGGGAATGTGGCATGAACTTCTATTGTTTGTCTCTCACCGTATCTCTCTCTAAATATATATAGATATAGATATTCACTGAAAAAAAGAAAGGTTACAGGGACGTTCTTGTTAGGAAAAAGAATTTTAAAAAAACCTTAGAAATTCACTGAAAAAAACCAAAGGTTACAGGGATAGTTAGGCTGACGTTTTACTCGTACAAAACCAGTGAAAATCAGCAGTTCTAGTTAGCTGAGCTAACTATAATGCGTACCCCCAAATACACTGCGTATAACCTTACATATTACATCACTCATGACATGGTTAGTGGCATCAGTGATGACATCATCCAGTGACTGTGGGTGTTTTTAAGTGTCTGAGTGTTATAATATATACATGTGTGAACAAGGCTGCATGTCTGGCGGCTGAAACGCGTCACTTTTGGATGTCTTTATGTTGGAATAAAGACAATTGGTTCAGCATCGCTTGTGGAGTCTGTGCCTTGGTGTTGCGCCGGTGTTACTGGACCAGCCCTAGGATATATATATATCTATATAGATATATAGATATATATATATCCTAGGGCTGGTCCAGTAACACCGGCACAACACCAAGGCACAGACTCCACAAGCGATGATGAATCAAGTGTCTTTATTCCAACATAAAGATATCCAAAAGTGATATATATATATATATATACACACACACACACACACCAAGGTGTATTGATGAATCAGTGGGTATATGAGTGCCTGTATGGATGAATCAGTGGGTTTGTGACTGACTGTATAAGTGAGTGATTAGGTATGTCAGTAAATGTGAGTGATGGACTAGGTTTTGAGAATGTCAGTATCAGTCTGTCAGATGGTGTCTGTGGCTGTAAGGGTTGGTGAGTGGGTACATGAGTGGCTGTATGGGTGATTGGTTGTCTATAAGAATAAGTGAGTGGGTGTGTGTATAACTGTGTAGGTGAGAAAATGGCTGTGTGATTGACTTTATAAGTGACTGGCTGCGTGATTGGCTTTATGGGTGTATTCATGGGTATATCAGTGGCTGTATTAGTGAGTGATTTGGTGTGTGAGTGGCTGTATGGTTGACTGAGTTGATGTGTGTGTAGACCTATGAATCAGTGAGTGGGTGTGTAAGTACTGGTATGGGCGTGTCAATGGTTGTCAGAATGGTAGTGTTGAAGTTGGAGTGGGTGTATAAAAGGTTATCTAGGGGTGCAAGTGGGTGTGTCAGATTTTGTGGGTGATGTCAACAGTGATGTCATTTGAGATATCAGTAATGTTACTGATTGTCATGAGTGAGGTAATATGTGAAGTCATAAGCAGTGCATTGCGGGGGCACAAGTTATAGATAGCTCAGCTAAGTATAACTGCTGAATTTCACGGTCAGCCTAACTATAACGTCCCTGTAACCTTTGTTTTTTTTCTGTAAATGTCTGTTTTTTTACGAGTAGTTGTGTTAAGGGAGTGGTGGAAAAAGGGGGGAGGGCCTCCGACTAGCTCTCAGGAATTCCGCTATGTAGGAGTTACAGGAGGCTTCTTGGCCCCCAAGTCCCTCTGGAGTAAAGTGGACTATATCCCCCAACCAGTAGTGCACCAGGAGCCAGGTGCGCAACGTCCATTGGGCTCAAAGGGCTTCAGCCTCCCGCTCCACCCCGTCGTGTGGGGCAGCCCGGGCCAAGACAGCTTCCCGGGCACACACGCAGCCGCACCCGAGTACTTCACAGGTCTTTAAAAGACCATTTGCTTGTTAATGAGGCTTTGTTGTTTTTTCACCACTTCTTAGAGCCCCTACATCTCCACCCTGCCTATTGCTGGGAGAATTAGCCCCTCCCCAAAAATTATTTCTTAGCACCCTTCGAAATTTGGCTCTAGTTGCGCCTCTGCCAGGAGCCGCGTTTGCAGACTGTAGAAGAGAAAGGGCGTGGCCTCTGAAGACCTCTTAGCACTCCCGCTGTGTGGGACTTACTGAAGGTAACGGGAGGAGTAGTTGGCCTCCAAGGATGTCCTTGGGAGACCAGCTAATCCTCATGTTACCTCCAGTAAGTCTCTCACAGCAGGATTGCTAAAACTTGGTAGGAGGCCACCCACCCTTTGTCCACCACTCTGCAAATGCGCCTCCTGGCGCACTACTAGTAGGGGAATGAAGTCCCTTGGCTATTGAGGGTCCTTGGGGGCCAACTACCCCTCCTGTTACCTCCAGCAAGCCCCACACAGTGGTTTTGCTGGAAGGTTTTTGATGGCCATGCCACCTTTCTCCACCACTCTGCAAATGTGCCTCCTGGCGCACTGCAACTTGCGGGATGAAGTCCACTTTAGTCTTTAGGCCCTCAGGCGGCAACAGGATCCCCATCCCTCCACCAGCAGTGTGCTGAGATGTCGTTTGCAGAGTGGTGGATTAAGAGGACATGGCCTCTGATGACCTCTCAGCAATCCCACTGTGTGGGTTTGCTGGAGGTAACAGGAGGTGTTCTCGGACCCTAAGAACTCTCAGCAGCCAAGGGGAATTCACCCCCAACCAGCAAAGGACCAGGAGGCACATTTGCAGACTGGTGGAGAAAGGGGGTGTGGCAGACACACACACTTGCACACTTGTGCTAAATTTGTGTTGGTGGTAGCACGTGTTGGGCACCAGCACTCTTTATGGGGAAATAGAACTTATTTTTCATTGTCAGATCTAGACCTGGAGGAACAGAGAAAAACAGAAAAGGAAGGAAGCGAAAGAATGGGAAAGCGGGCGAAAGGGAGAAAGCAGGGATGAAAAGGGAATGGTCTTGAGGCAGAAGCTGCAGTGTGCAGCGGTGGAAGAAAGAGGCATGAGGTGCAATCAAGACCGACTTTCCAATTGCCAACCCTGGTATTGTCAGGCTCGTTAAAACAACTTTGGCCTCAATACTTAAGTTTTTCTTTTTTTTTTTTCTTCTTTTTTTTACACATATTAAACACTGACTACTGCTACATAGCTGTAAAACGAGAGAGAGACTCCAAGCACAAGACCTATCGCCAGGGCATTTAATTTTTTATCTTAAACGGTTAGCCGATTACGTTTTCCTGCTGAGAGGGTCGAACTACTTTTAAGGGTCCCGGTCAGATAAGACGGTGGCCTGATGTCACAGACCTGCCTCTCCTGGACCAGTAAACGCTTACCATTCACTCACATGTATGTGGAAGTCTTGTTCCCAATGAATAGGCCAGTAACTTTGAAAGTCCAGTAGGGTCTGGGCATGGATGGACATGGATAAAATGTGATATTTAGAATGCTTGAAAGGCCAGTGCCACAGGAGGCCCGTGGTCCTCAGGAAGAATGTGCCACGTGTATAGGGCGATCTGTGTGGTACTAGTCTGTCCAGCTCAATTGTAATGAACTGGCCTGTTGCCTATGCCCTCGTCCTTTCACAGCGTAGCCATTTTCAATTTCTTTCTGTCAAATAACCCACCCACCCCAACCACCTCAATTTCTTCCCTGCTTTTCTACCCTGCATTTACAAGCTGACCGGTGCAGTGAAGATTTTCAAAGACTATTTTTAAACCGTGACATTTAAAATAAATGGCCTTGGATGGCTGGGAGGTGGTTCTGTCATTTATGTCACCTGTTTGTTCAGCTTCAAATCTGCTGCAGTTTTTTGGGAATTTAACGTGTGCTTTTGTCAGTGTGTTCGAGGGCGCTGCACTTTAAGGTAGCATTTCTGGAGGCTTGTTCTACTGAAGCGTGGACGGTCTGACAATAAATCGCTATTTTATAACAGTATTTTACCATAGATCTACATGAAATACCAGTAAAGGACGGGGGTGTAGTTCTCTATGGTAGTGGATAATTCCCGACTACCTGCCCCCCTTTTGCAGACCTTTTGGTTCCTAGAAATTGGGCATAAATAATCATGTAAAGGCGGCGTGCTTGGGCAGCATCAAAGGTTGTCGCAGTCCTGTGAGCACTGGCTCTACCCAGGTCTCTTTTGGTGTATTCCGCACTCTAGTGGTGCGGGGAGCTGAAATATATGGAAAGACATATCCGTTCATACATAGGCTCTGTCTATAAGAAGGGGGTGGCAATTATCTTCTGTGCAATGTTCTGACATTGACCATGCAAACATGTGCATATCATCCAGGAAAGTATGTCTTTGCCAAGACCAGGTCACAGGATTTTATTCTAGTGGTGTCAGTCCGCGTCATCAATGGATACAAACCTGCATTTTTTCATCACGATAAACGCTGCTTTCTGGGGAGCACTGGTGAGATGAAGGGAGTTTTATGTGGTGAACAAAGCAAAAATGTTAATGCCAGAAACCGGTCCTAGGAAGCTTGTTTCCGGTCCAGGGAAGACATGGCTTGGCAGTTCGGGCTGGACTGTTCCCATGAGGCACAGGGTTAGACTGATTTGCATATGGCCATGTCAGAACTGGGGTGGCAGAGTGGGCTAAAGAACGGTGATGGATTAAACCCAGATCAGTTGACTGGGGGTGAGTGCTTGCAATGTTCAACATTCCGTCCATCATTTCCTTTGGTTTTTGCTTTGTTCGCCATAAGTTGGCAGGGTATGCTCAGACGTGAGTCCCTTGCTCACTTTGCCACTGGATTCAAGCAAGCCTGGCTGAAGACGGCTGAAATGCCAGAAACCGGTCCTAGGAAGCTTGTTTCCGGTCCAGGGAAGACATGGCTTGGCAGTTCGGGCTGGACTGTTCCCTTGAGGCACAGGGTCAGACTGATTTGCATATGGCCATGTCAGAACTGGGGTGGCAGAGTGGGCTAAAGAACGGTGATGGATTAAACCCAGATCAGTTGACTGGGGGTGAGTGCTTGCAATGTTCAACATTCCGTCCATCATTTCCTTTGGTTTTTGCTTTGTTCGCCATAAGTTGGCAGGGTATGCTCAGACGTGAGTCCCTTGCTCACTTTGCCACTGGATTCAAGCAAGCCTGGCTGAAGACGGCTGAAATGCCAGAAACCGGTCCTAGGAAGCTTGTTTCCGGTCCAGGGAAGACATGGCTTGGCAGTTCGGGCTGGACTGTTCCCTTGAGGCACAGGGTCAGACTGATTTGCATATGGCCATGTCAGAACTGGGGTGGCAGAGTGGGCTAAAGAACGGTGATGGATTAAACCCAGATCAGTTGACTGGGGGTGAGTGCTTGCAATGTTCAACATTCCGTCCATCATTTCCTTTGGTTTTTGCTTTGTTCGCCATAAGTTGGCAGGGTATGCTCAGACGTGAGTCCCTTGCTCACTTTGCCACTGGATTCAAGCAAGCCTGGCTGACGACGGCTGAAATGCCAGAAACCGGTCCTAGGAAGCTTGTTTCCGGTCCAGGGAAGACATGGCTTGGCAGTTCGGGCTGGACTGTTCCCATGAGGCACAGGGTCAGACTGATTTGCATATGGCCATGTCAGAACTGGGGTGGCAGAGTGGGCTAAAGAACGGTGATGGATTAAACCCAGATCAGTTGACTGGGGGTGAGTGCTTGCAATGTTCAACATTCCGTCCATCATTTCCTTTGGTTTTTGCTTTGTTCGCCATAAGTTGGCAGGGTATGCTCAGACGTGAGTCCCTTGCTCACTTTGCCACTGGATTCAAGCAAGCCTGGCTGAAGACGGCTGAAATGCCAGAAACCGGTCCTAGGAAGCTTGTTTCCGGTCCAGGGAAGACATGGCTTGGCAGTTCGGGCTGGACTGTTCCCATGAGGCACAGGGTCAGACTGATTTGCATATGGCCATGTCAGAACTGGGGTGGCAGAGTGGGCTAAAGAATGGTGATGGATCAAACCCAGATCAGTTGACTGGGGGTGAGTGCTTGCAATGTTCAACATTCCGTCCATCATTTCCTTTGGTTTTTAGTTTTATGTGGTAACAGGAATTATCAGATTGACCGGCTCCCAGATACAACTAGGAAACCTTATAGCTCGTTTTCTAAAAGATAACGGAGCACTGCGGGCTTGGTGATGCCCCACCCTCTGGGCGACCCCTAGAGACTGTCCGATCCTATGGAGAGGGATTATACTTTTCTGACCAAGAAAATGAAAGTGCTGCAAATTCACCGAAATTACTTTTTATGCTCCAGTGAAGCTTCCATCTCTCTGTTCAGGTCCTCTTGAAGGCGCGTGATGAGGACTCTGCACAGCACTTTATTTAAAGGTGGAGATGGTCTGTATAGACTCAGGTAGAAGAATTAGTGTCTCGAGACCCACCAAGGTGATTTGCTGTGCATTTTAAATCATTGATTGATTGATTGATTGACATATGGGGGGAAAGGTAGAACGGTTGTTAGTGATACATTTAAAACAATGCTAGTCTATATGCATGAGGTCTATGATTAGAGGGGACCAAGGTCATGTGGTTACTCACTCTACATTTCTTGACAATTTGTCTCCATCCTTGCAGGCCTCTATGGGTCAAAAGCTGGTGACACATCGATGAACTAGCAATTCCTCATTCCTGAATTGTGTGCCATCTTGAATGGAAGATTAAAGAGGCAATCCAGTCCATGTCCACTGGAAAAGTTTGAGAGAAGATGGCTTCCTACTTGAACTTTATAAAATCAATGCGGAAAAACTTGCTGCCATGTTACGCAAATTCTTCATTGAAGTTAAGTAGTGATGGACACTGCGCCCAGAGTTCCACAAGCCTGTCATCCCTCTCTTGACCAATACTATTTTTCAGCTAGGGATCTATTACACCAAGTTATTGTAATCTTAGTATCCTGCCCAAAGTGTTAGTAAGTAGATTAAAGAGAGTAGATTCCGGTTTATACATAACTAACAGGTCTGCTTTGTCCCTGACAGATCATACAGGAATCGCCTATACATGCTCCTCTTTATATTGAAGCCAGCCCACAATGATTACTATGACCAATTTGTGCTTTCTATAGATTCTGGGAAACCATTTGACATGGCTGACAAAGCCGGCTGGCCGTACAAAGAACCATCAATCAGAATAAACTGTCACCGTTTCCTTTCTGACCTCTTGTGTGTTTTGCCTGTAGAAGCTCATACTGTGACCATAAAACAATCATACCTTATCCGGGTATACAAACTCAAGTGGTTGAAGTAAAGTTGCTATACAGAGCTGATACTGCTGGCAGACTTGAAGCCTCAGTCCACTATGCCCTCCGAGAAAAACTTGGAAGGCTGTTTGTTCTCCTTCTTGTCTAGAAGATCGTGGTCAAAAAGTTATTCTATATGAATGATGTCATACCACCAGGGTTTTAACTGTGGACTACCCATGAACCTTGCCGGCTGAAACATTGAAGTGTCTGAGGTTACAGATAAATACTAGTCTGTCCCACATGCTCCAGGTAACCTGACTCCATTATTTTAAAAAACTAAAAACTGCTGCCTTTGCACTCTGGTAGACATTGAATCTCTGTCCATAGGGAACTACCTGTCCATACGGAAGAGAATACACTGTCTATATTGTTGTGCCCCTCCCTATTCAAATAGATACTTTGAATATTGCTCCTTCCCTTTCATCTTGCTGTGGCAAATTGGCAGGTTTTGAAAAAAACATGCATGGGAGCGAATAGCACGCATATATAAATATTACGCTGCGGTGTGGGCCACTCAGGGAACAAACTAGTGTCTGCTTGGTTCTACCAATGTTAGCTCCACTCTCCTTGCTGTGGAGGCCTAACTGGCCAGTGCGGAGAAAGTAAAGCAGATGTGGGCAAGGCCACTTTGCAGGGGATGCTTCGGTGGATAAAACAGCGGTGCCCCTCTTACTCTTTCTGATGTCACTACGGACCGCAGACCGGAGAGATCAGGTTCTGAGGACTATGGTCAAAAAGAAGGCAGTGCAGATGAGGAAAAGTTGTCCCTTGCATTTCACTGACATCTGACCTTACACATTGAGGAGGAAGAGAGCACTGGTGGATATTAAGGAAAGCATGAGTTTGCTGGGGTCGGCTAGTTTAGTTCTTTATCCGGCAAGTTCAAGAGAGGAACGTGGACTCTGAAGTGTTCTCTACTGAGACTTTCCTGAGAGGTTTACATGGGAGTGATGGATACAACACTAACACTAGAGTGGTGGAGCCGGAGAACCTCTCTGCTTCTGGAGGTCTCTGAAGGGAACAAAAGTGGGGCTTCCCATAGTGAGATGAGATAGGAATACTATGGCCAGCTTTAATAATAGTTTTTGTTGATACATTTTGTCTCTCTGCTCCCCTCTTTTCTCACTTTTGGGCCCACTTGGACCCTCAGCTAGTTAATGATGTGAAATTGAAGCAATCACTTAGTCAAAACGACTGGTATTGAAATGGGGTGGTGAGATTGCGATGTTCATTGGTTTGCTGGGTAACTATCAATGAACCTTGATTTCTGAAATGATATCAATAAACAGTCTTAAAACTGAATTATGTTTGAGCATGACTGCGGGAGGGTTGGCAGTCCTACACAAGAGATCAGACAACGAGCTCTCCAACATGTCCTCTGGAGGCAAACTGGTTTGTATTCAACTCCCTAATCCTGGGATTCTGTACAGTAGGATTAACCTCCAACTAAATCTGATAACCCAGTATTCCATTCCATTTTTCTTATGTGGCTTTTTATCCACAGAGTCAATGTTTTCTTGCATCTTAATATTCAACCTCCTCATACGGGACCATATAGTGGCCCCCTGCACAACTTCCTACACTACAAAAACACAACACTACCCTGAACCCTAATACGCCATTCCCAGCACGACCCCCTACACTACATATACACCAAAACACTACCCTAAACCATACCATACGACCCACCTACACTACCCTTAACCCTAAAACACTAACCTAAACTACACATACACCACAACACTACCCTAAACCCTAAAACACTACCTCCGCACGACCCCCTACTCTTCACATACACCACAACTCTACCCTAAACCCTACACTCAAATCTTAAACACTACACATACCCCTTAACACTACCCTCAACCCTTAAACTGTACCCCCAGCACGACCCCCTACTCTCCAAAAACACACTACATCCCCCTTACCTCACTCTCTTCGTTGTTCCTCTCTCCTCCTGGCACCTTCCTCATGTCGTCTCCGATGGGCGGTGCACGTCGTTGTGAGGAAACAGCCTCAGTTTCCTTACAACGACATGGATCGATTTCTTTTCAAGCATACCATTACAACGCATGCGTAGTAACAACGCTTGCGATGTAACAACTTGCGTACTAATGGTACGTGTTGTAACATCGCAAGCGTAGTAACGCTTGCGAAGTAATGGTATGCGCAGTAGCGGCCGCGCACTAAAGGCTGTTTACCCTGATAGAAGCCTGCATGAAACTGAACAACTTCAAGATGCTGCATGGTTGGTACTGGCCTCCCTCATAATTATTTAAGGCAGGTCTGTAGCTGCACTATCCTACTGCGATATGCACATTTTACAGTTGTTTTAGTGCCATAGGCTCATATTTGGATACAATCTGGGAGACCGCGAGTGTTGCTAGTGAGCTACGCATTGTATCCGCTTCTTCTCTAGCATGGCTCTGATATGTCACCAGTCCCAGGCATGAATCAACAACCAAAGAGGTGGCTGGGTAATGTGTAGGCTTAAGAAAGTGGAAGTCCCCTTATCGGGAACAGATGACAATACTGTGATGGCTTCCATGGGAGACTGATTTATAAACTGAATGCACTGATAAGAATTGTTAAGACCATGTAGGGATCTTTTTGAAGGGATAAAGATTCTAGAGGAAGATGAACTCTCCTCGTCTTTCTTCCACTGTTTCTAACAGTGGCTGGTGGATCTCTCAACAGGTAAACAAAACCTTGATGTCCTTTTTTTACCCTTCACTTGTTAACTTGGGTAATGATGATAATTTGTTTTATCATGCTTAGAACATTTACTATTGCAATTAATGATTATTTAATTATTTGATCCCTTCTAGTCAGATGGTGTTTGAGTTAACCAGAAACTTGTCTGAAACCTAAACCCTCGTAAATATCATGCTTTTAAGTACCTTGCCCAGCTGAGTTTTTTCTACTTGTACCTTGACACTGTTTGTTCTTCTTTTTTGTGCAGTTTTCTATACACAAGAGCTTAACTTTCAATATTGTTCATGGTTTGCGACCAGCTGCCTTGAGTGTAAAGACCATCCTCTCTGGAAAGACACTCTTCACTCCTTATACCAGGGGTCTTCAAACATTTATGTTCTAAGCCCTCCCAAGTAAAACGTTTTGGGGTCGGGGTCCCCCACCAAACCTTTGACTGGGATTGGGGGAAGGGCAGGGCTGGGCACAGGGGGTCGGGCTTATAAGATCATTTCAGGGAGATTTTTTCTATGCTTCATAATCCACAGTATATACAAGACTTATAGAAGAGCAAATTCATCAAACAAAAACCTAAGTTAACAACACAAAACCTCTGCTGCCCATAACTGAGGTGTTGTGAGCCTGTCACACTTCAATTCCACCTGTAGCCAATATGATAACTGGTCTGTGAGTAGCAAGAAATATCCTCCACATTACACAAGGTGAGATTTTTTTTTAAGCTCAGGAAAATTAAGCGATTTGTCAAGAATCACAGGATGTTGAGCGAACACTGGGACTTGAAAAGGGTTCCCCAGCTCCAAAGTCAGCAGCTCTCACCATTAGGCCACATTTCCTCCCTTTCAGAACAAAATGAGCTCCCATGTGTTGTCCTCATTTTTGCAGCAAAGGTGATCTCAGCCCAATGCTAGCAAGGAAAATGAGCCCCCATAGCCTTATTGTAAAGAAAGACCTAGTTTTAATACAGTGGGCCCCTCAAACCCCTGAACCCCAGTTCTCTGCCCTTTGTTAAAAACAAGAGCTCACTTTTTTGTCCCATTCTTGACACGGTCATCTCTCTGATGCCCAAAGTAAGGTGTGTCATCTGCTGCAATTTTCTCCACCTCTGGACCATTACTCAGAGGCCCAAAGTAACGCTGCCAGAGCAAGTGGCCACTGGGCCCTAGTGCCAATTAGGAAGAATAGTAAAACAGACATGGCGTTTAGTTGGTTCCTCATACCACTGGGACCTCGTGCCACAGAACCAGCCGCTCCAATCATACTTGGAGCTCTGTGAGGCAGGCTGTCTGCTCTGCCCACTCCACTGGGCCATCGCTCCTAGGCCTGAGACACAAGGCAGACCTTCTGCCCCTTTGTGTAAAACAAAAAACCTCATCTCTGCTACCTGAAAGGTAAGTGTGTGCAACTAGTTAATTACCAAATATAAAGAGTGCTTCGGAGCCGGTATAGGCTTTAACTGGTGGAGCCACTTGGAGCTCCACGGTGAAATATATATTTATTCTTCTTGAGAGGTAATGTGACTGTTACCAGATGAGTTCTACAGTGTGCCCTCTTAATAGACAATTATAGTAATGGCTTGTACATGCTGCACTAGAGAGAGTGTGAGAAAGAACAAGGAAACAATATCATTCTAGTGCTGAATGAAGCTTCATACAAATAACGCGAGCAGAAAGTAAGCATTCAGAAGGAAACAGAAAAATGTGACTAAGTCAGAGCATATATGTGAGTTACAGGGGGGAACTCCTTGCCAGTGTGGTAATGATGACACAGTTGGAGAGGTGGTGACAGGGTGTGTAATGTGCTTTGCAGCAGGAGGCAGGTCTGAGCAAGAACAAGCTGCCGCTGTGCACTGTGGACCAGAGATCTGAACGCCCCCGCCCTCCTTTGCTTGACGTGCCCAAGCATGGCCACCGTAGGCACGTGCCACGGGAGCTGGACTTCATACACACACATTCGCCTCTCTTGTATGGCAGCAGCCTGGATGTGTGAGGGAAGAGCAAAAATACCAGTGCTCGGGTGATGGTGGAGAGCAGCAGGCCTCATTAAGGAAGCCAGTCCCCTGGGGCCGTCATGGAGTTGAGTTGTGGGCTGTGTTGAGGCCTGATTACCACTCCTGAATTGGAGCTAAGCAGGTGGTAGGGCAGCTACTTTGGCAGCAGAGGCAGGTGGCCAGTTCTATTGAGGCGGCCATGCCACTGTTCCTGTAGCGAGGCAAGCAGTGGGCCCCACGGAGTTTAGGCGTTGGAGGCAACACAACCGTCTTGGAAACTTTGGGAAGAAATGGGGCCTGTCTGCCCTAGGTCAGGCAGTCCAAAGGCAATGAAGTTGATTAGCGGGCTCTGTTGAGAGGCTACCATCCCATTCCTTTTACAATGAAGGCAAGCAGCCGGCTATGTGGGAATCGCAGGCTGCAGGTGAAAAGCCAGACTGCTGCTCCAGCAGGGAAGTCGAGCGGCAAACCCTATGATGGTGGTCAGGTGAGGCTGTGGCGCTAAAATAAAGCAGTGGACTCGGAGGAGTAGTAGCCCACGCCATCACTGGTAGTACTGGGCCCTTTTGGTGGCCTGGCCACTTACTAGCAGTTGAGGCGAGTAGCAGGTCCTATGGGGACACCAGTCACTCGATGGGATGCAAGACAATGGTTACCAGTGCGACGGCAGGTAGAGCATGGAAGAGAGCATACTGGCTGTGTATAAGTCTCAGCCACCTGGCCACCATAGCTTGTTTTTAAATTGGAATACCAAATGACTATTGATCTTGAATTACAAAAATCAATTCACATCAATTCTGCCATTGTAATTTTGAACACCCACTACTTTGCATCCAGACCAGCGAAATGACAATTTAACTGTTTTGTAAGTTTTGAGAAACTCTGGAACTCAAAGGATGCCATTCCTCAATAAAACCTTAAAGGTGTAGGTGGAGCTTTAGATCTGTCTCATAGAACTTTTCTTTTTTGTGGAACTCACCAAAGTTCCTAGTAATAGGGCTAGAAAGGTGTGCCCAGTGCACGTTTCCAGGTGTTGTACTAGAAACGTCTTATGGCAATTCCTGTTGGCTCCTATTCCTGCTGTACATAACAGAATTCTGCACAGGAAAAAGGAGTCCACTGTCTCTACCAGGAAAAAAACATTTATCTGTGTCTAAAGCTTTCACTACACTTCCAGCAAGTCTGGGAGTGTGGTTCGTTGATCCGTTTGCCTTCCCATCATAGGAGGGAAAATACTCCAGTTCTGAACTGGAGTAAATCTCTGACGATGTCCTGGGGGGAAGCATTCAGATTGGAGTTTGGGGGTGCCCAAGGATGTACATGTTTGTGGGAATTCCTAAACCACCAAGGCAATTCACACCTTCAAACACCCACTTCCCATCTCTTGTGAGGGAAGAGCAGTGCCAATAGGGTTATATACTTGGGCCAGACTAGAAGCCTGGTAAAATGTTGGCACCAGTACCACACTACAGAAGGCCATGACTAGAATGGGCCCACCAGGTCATGGTTGGGCCCTGGCAGTCCACCCTGCTTTGAAAGCAGCTCTCTAGCCTTTAGCCTATTGGGAAATGGCCAGCCAGACCATGCCATTAGAGCCTTTCTAGCAGCCCTCCAGCCCACATGCTCAGCCTCCACTCCCATCACAGCTGACACCCTGCCATATTAAGAAATTCCTGTCTGCCTGGCTGGCATCATCCAATGAGACCAATACACTTTTGTCACTACTATTGCTGAGCAGGCTGCATGTTTTTTGACCTCCCTCAGTATTTATTTTTCAAAAACAATCCCCCCAAAGAAACATTCAATGGCACTGACACATAGGGAGTTTATTCCTGTGCATTGGGGCCAATGTCAACTTCTTCTTCTCAAATCCCCAAACTAGGGGTTTCCACATAGACAGAAAAGGTTCCCTGTTAGGAACCCTACAGGGCACGCGTATGGCTCCATCCATCCGCTTGAGGGCAATAAATGAAAAATCATCCAGTTGAGTAATAAAATATTCATTTGCGTGCTCACCACAATAGCGCAGTCTGTTTTCTGAAGTTTTATAAGTTAATAAGTTAATCATTTGCAAGAGAAGTTCCCATTTTCAATGAATGTAGACCGATAATCTATACTTATAGAGCAAGAAAAGGGAAAAGTGATGGCACATTCTGAGTTTTTGCTTAAGAGGATGGCGGTTGTTCATCTCGCTGCTCACGGCCAGGGGGTGTGTAATTGATTTGCGATTTAATCAGTGTTTTTCTCCTGCAATTTTTAATTTGCTATGCGACAGCCGTGCAGTAAAGAACAGATTGATTGCCTGAGCCCTAGAAGGAGCTGATTATCACTTCAAGGCTACAGAAAGTATTCTTTTTTTAAAATTTATTTGTAGGAAAGGAAAAGATCTCTACTGCACCTCTTTAGTCTGCCTGCTTCCTGCAGCAGGAGATGAAATGCCTCCTTGCATGTCCACTTTACTCATCTCACTTGCGCTGTCCCGTTTGTACAAATCCCCCTTTTCTACAGTCCTTAAATACAGCATCAAGACTCCTAATTTGGTAACTTTGGTCACAGAGCCACAGAGAGATTAAGTAACCTGCCCAACAGCATACAGTTTGCCATATGAACCAGCCGGGATTAGAACCTCGGTCTCTTAGTTCCACCAGGAGTACTTGACCGCATCACCATAAAGCTTCTTCCACCACTTATACCCGCTCCGCCACATGTTGATTTGCACTAGTTATTTTTTTTTTACTCCCGATTGGTTAACAATTAATTATGCTAATTTTTACAGATTTTTGGAAGACAATTTGCCACCTTCCACCACAACCAAAGTCTGCATTAGAAATAGGGCCCTGGTCACACACTGCACCGCATGCACCGTTGAGTCTGTTTACCAGGCACAGACCGAGGCTGGGCGCCCTATCACAGGTGAGCCCTCAAACTCACACCTGCACAGTGAACCGTGCATCAGTGAAAGGCTATTTGGAGTCTCCAGGCTGGTTTGCAGTCAGATGTCCAGCCTACATTTAAAGGAGCGCAGGAATACCCCTTAGTTTAAAGGGCGAAATGGGGGCAGGGAGTGACTGCACCTGCCTGCAGGGGAATGCCCCGGTTGTCCCCAGATCTTCACATCTCCACTTTCAAGTAGAGAGGTGGTGCCCCTCTGCCAACGCCACAGTACACAATCCGTGAGCCTCCTGGCAGCTTCCTTGACAATGCAAATATCACAAATACATTATTTTCCCATTTGTACTCCCATTTTCCATTCATCTGTGTGACCCCTTTCACCCCCTGTGGTCCAGAAACTCTGATGTTCCTTGCTTTAGCTGTGTATTTTTTTTTTTTTTTACCTGAAACTAAAATAGTGACACAATTGCAGTTTACAAGATGTTGGGGAATCATTTTTTTGATCCCCTTCATTAGCCAGTAATACTCCAATTCAAATGTGATTGAGCGAAATCACCGTTTTGGGAATCATGAGTTTAAACGACCAATATATACAAAAGTGTTATTCTATTCATGCTCACCTGGCATCTTTATTAAACGCTGATATTTCAAAAAGTACTGATCGTAGATGAACCAAACCAAAACGGGCACACTTGCTCAGTGCAATTATACAATTCTACCAAGTTTGGTGTAAAGCCATTAAGCGTTTTTCGCTGTAGTGGTGAGCAAAGTTCCTATGGGAGATAAAATGTGAAAACACATCTTTTTGACCCTCCCTTAACTTGTTTCCCCTGGACACAACTGCACAGAATTAGGCATGCCATACTTGAGCTGCATAACCTAAGAGTGCCAAATGTGTTGCAGATCCAATCATGTGGACCATCTTATAGGCAAATCAATCGATAATTAGACAAAGTCTGCAGTATCCACTATGTAGTTATTATTAGGCCGGAGTTTCCATTGAAATCTGATCTGGGTTTTCTTAATAACTTTGGCGCTGTTCAAGGAGTCACTTAGCCAAAAAAGAGGTAAACTGACTTTGGTTACACTTAGCAAGTTTGGTATAGGCCTGTCTTGGGGCGGTGGAGGTATTTCAAGAAAGTGAGAACTCAGTTTACTTTCCACGGAAAGGTTTAGAAAAAAAGACTGATTGGATATGCAGCACACTTGGCATGATACTAGAACTTTACTTAAGGAAGTGCCTTTTCTTGACTTTAGTAAATCAGTTTAATAGTTTTGGGGAAATTAGGATTCTGGAAATGTTTCAAGTGGGTTAAAAATTGTTCAAAGGTTATAGATAGTTGGACTGTTATTCTGCGTACTACCCATGAACTTGGTTTCAAGGACATTCGTAGCACCCAAACTTTAAACATAAAATTTTCCCATTTTGGGTCCACACATTTAAAGTCCGTTTTCATTTCTGAATGAACTGATTGGCTGACCGCAGGAGAACACTTTCTCTGCGGTACCCATTGCCGGATGCGGGGATTGGCCACTGTTTCATAAAAACATAAAAAAATGATGAGCCACATAAGGGAGCAGGGTGTGCACACCCAGACCTTCTTACAGGGGTAGGGGGACTACAAAAGGGACTCCCACATTTTGAAAATGAAAACATGCCATTTTATCCTGCAATCTGCATACTTCTCTTGGGGTTTGTGCAGTGGCGTCACTAGGGGGGTGCGGACCGCACCGGGTGACACCCTCACGGGGGGTGACACCAAAGGGCCGGTCCGGTCGGTGTGGTGTGTGGTGTGGTGCAAGCAAACCGTGCACAATTAAATCCAGAAGAAATGCAACGACGACGCGTCGCAACCTAACCTTACTATTCATTAGCAGGAGGTGCCTGTGCGCAGCGCGCACTGTCTCCTCCTCCGCCGCGTCTGCGCGCCGGCCTCAGCAGTGACGTCGTCACTAGAGGGGTGCAGTCGGGCCAGTCGGCGATGTTGTTTAATACGGGTCCCGGTCCGGAATCCGAATCTCGCATGCGCATTGGGCCCCAAGTGCGCGCGTGCCGGCAAGCTGAGAGGGCGTGGCGGAAATCCTTTGATCCCACCCTGAAATCTTCGTATTTTGCCCAGCTTAAGATTTATCATAGGGCAATCTGTCAAACCCGGGCCGTTGAGTTTCAGAATAGCCCCAACCCGTCGATTAATTTTTAAGGTTCTTAAAGACCTTATGGGGAAACGGGCCACCTCGGTGGAAATCTGCACGGACTCTCACTGTGAAAGTTTGGCATCCTTTTTCGTGGAGAAAGTGCAGGCGATCTACCGAGGATTTACGTCATCTGTGCCCGGAGCTGAGCAAACTGGTGTGATGGCTACGGTTCACGAAACCTTGTCCTTCCTGCCAGTAATGTCTGACGAGGTTTTCGACACTCTGAGCCTCAAAATTAAATCCGGTTCTCCATTAGATCCGCTGAAGCCAGAGCTATTCAGACTTCTTCCTCCCCTATGTCGTGAGCCTTTACTGGATTTGATCAATCTATCACTCACATCGGGCATGGTCCCTTCTCACTGGAAGCAGGCAGTGGTCAGCCCTATTTTAAAGAAGCCTAACCTTGACCCCCTATTGCCAGAAAACTACCGTCCCATCTCCCTCCTGCCCTGGACCGCCAAGGTTACTGAGGCACACGTGAACTCCATCTTGTCTGCCCACCTTTCTCGAAATAACATTCTTGACCAGAGCCAGAATGGTTTTCGTGCACAACACAGCACCGAAACTGCACTGCTCTTCATGACCGAGCACTTGCGAATGGTGCTGGATGCTGGGCAGACAGCGGCGCTCCTCCTGTTAGATCTGAGCGCCGCGTTTGACACGGTGTCTCACGACCTTCTGATCCGGCGTTTGGAGGGAGTGGGAATTGAGGGGACTGCTCTCCAATGGTTTCGCTCTTTCCTTTCGGACCGGTTTTTTAAAGTGGCTATTCCACCTTGTCAGTCCTCTTTCCATCCACTGGGGCTGGGGGTTCCGCAGGGCTCTGCGTTGAGCCCCACTTTATTCAACCTATATGTGATGCCGCTGGCTGCTGTCGTCAGACAATGTGGCCTAACCATGACATCGTATGCTGACGACACGCAGCTGGCGGTGACACTCAGCGGTGCCCCCGAGGTGAACGCTCCCAGATTTCGTGCAGGACTCATAGCCGTGGCAAATTGGATGCGAACCAACTGTTTGCAGTTAAATGCCCAAAAAACCGAGGTCCTGATCTTAGGTAAGCAGGCGGAGCTTTGGGGAGACCAGTGGTGGCCTCCAGAATTGGGGGTGACTCCCATCCCAGCTGCCGAAGTTAAGAACTTGGGGGTTTGGCTGGATCCTACACTCTCTTTTACCAGCCACACGAAGAAGGTTGCAGCTACCTGTTATGGTATTCTGCGAGGACTGAGACCGGTCCTCAAATTCTTCGACCCCCCTACTCGGCAACTGGTGGTCCAAGCCTCCATTCTTTCTCGGTTGGACTATGGGAGTGCGCTGCTGCTCGGAGTGAATCAGGCGGAGGCTACTAGATTGCAAAGGGTGCAGAATGCCGCGGCGCGTGCCATTGTTGGCCTCCCTAGACAGTGTTCTGTCTCTGCAGTTTTGACCTCCCTTCACTGGCTGCCGGTCAGACAGAGAATTAAATTTAAGGCTCTCTGCCTGACATTTAAAATCTTGAAGCTTTCCTCTCCTCCAGCCCTCGCTAAGATTGTTTCCTCCTATGTTCCTACGCGGTCTCTTAGATCGGAATCTCTCCATCTGGTGGTCAATACACGGTTTAGACTGAGTAGGATGGGAGGGCGCTCCTTTCGAGTATTAGCAGCAGGATTATGGAATTCTCTTCCTGTCCATATACGAGCCCTGAACAGTCTTACTTCCTTTAGGCGCGCCATAAAAACTTTTCTGTTTCCAATCGCTGACTGATTCCCTCCTTTTCCCTTACTAGTATTGATTTGTTGTGTTGTGGTACCTGATCAGGCGCCGGGAAGCCCCTTGGCTGGGGCAGCTGTGCGCCTTATAAATACTATTAACATAACATTAACATAACATAACTTGGCATCACGAGTTCACTTCACGATGAGGGATGAGGAGGTGAGGACTGGAGGTCTCGTCTCAGGTCGCCACTATAATTAAATTTTATTCCAGCAAGGAGTGGAGTCTGGTTTAAGGCCGACCAAGGTAGTCTGAGTCACCCCCCCGTCTGCCACCAACTCAGCAGGTGAGTCCGTGGCCTACAGCGTTCCTGTCGTTTCTGAGTTTTTCAAATATTATTATGTAAAAAGTGCCCTTATTTTCCTAATCCAGGTTTATATTGCGAAGTATGCAGATAGCGCGCACTCAGGCACCCAGACACTTACTTACAGGTGTTCGGGACGGAGTTATCCGAAATGGTGAAAACGGTGGCGGAGGTTTAATCTGTCTTATTCACTGGCCTTCCTCTGTTTGCGGGCCCCTAAAGGGTTGTGGGGGACGGATAAAGGGTTTCCCCCTTGCTCCACTGAGGCTGCAGTGCAGGGGCTTGCTTTACGTCCCTGAAACCTAGTCACATCCCAACATTGACTCAGCAATACCCCTCTTGCCTCTTTCCAGCAGTCACTCAGCACCCTCTGCAAGTCTCCTTCCAGTACATTCAATAGCTCAATTTCACGCTCCTTCAAGCAACTAACTCTGCAGCTCCCCGACCCCCTCACAGACCGAATCCGAGTGCCCACTCCAGCCTCCTTCCAATACTTACTCAGCACCGACCCTGCAGCATCCTTCCATCTTCGACTCTGCAGCATCTCGACCGCAAGGGTCTCCCAGAATTACTTGGCAGTTACTCGACTGGTACCTTAAGAACTCACCTATTATCTATCCTGCAGTCTCTTTCCAGCTCTGACTTGGGAGCAGCTACCCACGGTCCCTTCCAGTGCTCACCTACCTCCAGCCTCTCCCATAACACCAGGCTGCATTGTCCGCCACCCTCACTCTAACGAACCCCATACACAATCCGCACTCACTCAGAATCTCTCACATGCCTCCTAGAAAAAGTCACTCAGATGATCCCCTCCTAGACTCTTCCAGCACCCTCTCAGCTGTTCTCTCCTGCCTCCATCCAGCACTCACTCAAAAGATCCCTCCATTACCTTCCATTAAAAGGACATGGATTGGCAACCCAATGTTTCACATGGAACCTGGGCATACATGACGAGCGAGACCGTGTTCCGCATGGAAAGCATTCACCAACTTCTTTGAGAAACCATTTGAGGGCAGTGTTGGGGAACAAGAGTGATCTATGCAATGAATGCTGAGGGAGCCTGTGTGTAATAGTAATGATGAAGTCCCACTCTCGTATGACTGATACATTTTGCAAGTTCATCTGCAATCACTCATTTACAAGAAAACATCAGTTTAAGTGGTGGCAAGAAACAACAATAGTGCAGGGCGAAGGTTCTGATGATGCTGGGAGCAATGGTTGGAGGTGACAATATGTGCATATAAAGGTTGATACATTCCATTTGTTAAGGGACCGTGCAGTATTTACAATTCTGAATGGTGCTCTACCTTTCAAAATGATTCACCACATATTGCCTAATCTTGGCCTCCCCCAACCATCTCATTTTACACCCATGTACATTAAAATGGTTTGTAGGAACATCTCTGCAGCGTCAAGATTACTCCCTATGGAGCGCCCTTCCTAGATGACATTGGAATGATCTTAATAGCAGCTCATTTTAAAAGTATCTGAACAGACACCTCCTGCTCCAAGCATTTAATCCTGAATGACTCTGTCACCCCACCTGTCATTCCCCCCCGTTTCTGGAGGTACCCATTACTCTTTTCTGTCCTTTGTTCCTATCAACACGTTATAACAATTTTCAATAAATAAATAAAGTAGATGAAGTCATAGTCTTTTTAAGACTCACAAGCGAACCGTAACTTTAGATTTTTCATCGAATTTGGCTAAACTTTGACCAGAGGAGAGTTGTATTTTCAGATTCTGTTTTGCAAATTGTAAAATAGACAGTTTATTGTTAGTACAGCCATGAATAAATCCGGTTTGCCTTTCATCAATTTGTTTGTACAAATGACTGGGATAAGCTATTTCGAGACCCCATTAATATTTCCTAGGCCAGCTAAAACTAATACCTTTTCTTTTATGGTTCAAAGTATACAAAAAAGTGATGGATGGAATGCTTGAATTAATCTCAGCCACCGGTAATTACTCCGGCCCCATCCCAATCCATTGCCATTTTGCACACCATGCCACCTCAGTTTGGCAACAGCCATATGCAAATCAGTCTTGACCCTGCTACAATTGGAACAGTCAAGTCTGAACTGCCAAGCAAGGTCCTCCCTGAACCGGAACACAAGCAACCCTGAGATGGTCTCGCCCAATTTAGGGCTCATCAGCCACATTCTAAACAGGCCTGATGTAATGGGCGAGAGGCCAGAGTGGAGTGAGCTTAGGCTATGATTCTTTTGATTGATTTAGATTGACGCAGGAGTAGACCACATGTTAGCCATCTCAGTCTACTGTTGATGGTTCCAAAACTAGTCCCTTCTCGTTCTTGTGCAGCTAAATCACAGCAAATATCCAGTTATCTCTACAGACAGAAATCATATCCTCAAACATTGCTTCTTCCTGCACAGGAAAATCACTTTTCATCACAAGAACGACAATCTCTTCAGAGATATAAATCTTCCAGGAATATATGGTTTCTAAGTGGAGTGCTACAAATTCATCAGCGCAACAAGGAACACGCAATAGGCTTCTTCCTAGAGATCCAGCTAACCAGCTACCGGTCCGCAGGATTTATTCACTCACTAATATCAAGATGGTTGCTGGTAAGAAGATCACCTTCTGGTGTTACATTGACAGTATGGTTTCTGTAGCAGGAGTACCAGCAATCAGCAACCTTTCCATTCTTCTCGTGATGGATAGCTCAATATTTTTGCTGCCATGATCCAACAAGGATCGATTCTGATTTCTGAGCTTGGCTTCCTCTTGCTTGTTTCTTATTTGTCTTCTAACAGCAATGTGTTCAGTACTCAGGAACTTCTTCCTAACACATCTAGAACTTGAGTAGGAATGGAATGTTCAGAAAGTGCTTGAAAATCTGATTCTTGGATTGCAATTTGTTTAAGTTTTCTTTTCTTCTCCTCAACACTTTCTTGCCAGGTTCCCCCCTTTCGTATATGTATTTAATTGAATAACAGACCACTTTCATTTTAATGTAGTCTGGAAATTACATATTTTATTAGCAACAATGCTTGGGCTGGATTCAGTATATCATTGTTCCGTCTGGCTTTGAAAGAAAACCTCATTCCATTTAGGAAAACAAAGAGTGGTGTTAAGGGAGCTACTGTAATCAACAGAGACTACTCAAAACTTTTGTTGGGGGCTAAATGTGTCGTGCCAGACCTTTAAGTCCCTTTTCTGGTGCAGTGTGCCTGTTTGAAAGTGAGAATTTCCTTACTTACTTTGCATGATCTGGGAGTATGTATCATTCCTGGCGATAACTATGTAAGTTGCTTGCCTCCTAGTTGATGTAGCTGCAGCATGCGTTAAACATCGTTTAACATGTAACCAGGACACCGCACGCCATTACAACGTGGTCGTTACAATGACCGCTTTGTTACAACACATGCCATTACTCCGCAAGTCGGAACAACGACTTGCTCTAGTGATCAGAAGGCGTTGGATTTAAAATCCAACACCTTCCCTACTGTTGCATAGACTGGAGTTGGAATAGTAGATTATACTATTCCAACATCCTGCACCCCCCAAAGTATTGCGTATTCATTGCCTATTCAGTGCCGGCGTTGTTTTTCTTCATATTCTGGGAGATGCGTATGCGTTATTGGGCCTGGGCTCAGGTGGGCTGGCTTTGTGTGCAAGTACAATAGGGGCATGGGAAAGAAGGGAACAAATGCTTTATTTGAAATTGACACCGAGTAACTTTTGCCTACCGTCCTGTGCTGCTGCTGGATATTTCCATTTTTGTTCAGCATTTGAGAAAATAAGTTTGTTTATTCTGATTCACCTTTCCTGACTCCTGCAGCTGCTTATCAGATCAGGCTGTGACACAAGGAGTAGGTCAGAGAATGTGTTAGTTTGTTTTTATTTTAAAAATCTGCACAGGCCCAGCAAGGCACATCATTATCATGGCCATGGATGCAAGGCAACAATAAAACATGTCCAGAGAACTGGTGATTAATGATCCTGCTGGAGAGCAGTCCTTTGCCTGTTGGTAGTTTTGAAATGCAGATAAACTGTATTTTATTTGGATAGCTCAGTGGGGTTACTGCCTTTGTCACAGAGATTCTTGTGTTACTTGCAGTTCAAAAGTTATAATCCTAACATAGGACAGTGGCTATGAACTGTCATCAAAGACCTGCAGACAAACATGAATTGTATAGTTAGAACTTCACTTTTTTTGTGTTACTACAAAGTTAGAAATTCCCCAGTCTTTCATTATTTTAATGTTGCTAAAAAGAGTTTGGGCCGATATACATTTTTATTAGTAAAGCCAAGCCCCAACCACTACGGTATGCTTTAAATCCTGAATTTGTGCTTCCCCAGCCCAAACCCTCTTTAGATTTACTGCCCACCAGTATGGATGCCATGTGATTCCTACATCTTGTAATCCTCATTGGCTTATGTGACATTCCCTGTAGACGGAATTACATACTAGCGATAAAAACCGGCCCTGTCATCGCCTTTCTGTTTTTATTTAATTAGCAATCAGGTCATTAGGGCAACTGTGGAACATATTTTAAAGTGCGTGCTAATTATATTTACTGCTATATTTAATGTTTTAAGTTTGAAGGTGATTTTGCTAATGTTTTTTACGGGAATAATGAAAGTAGAGCTGGATGGGGCTGATATGGGGCTGGGGCCCGAAGGTCAGCTGTGAGATAAGGTACACAGGAGCGGGATGGTCAAAGTGGATAATCGGGCCTGGAAGTAAGTACTTGTGTTAAAATCTGGCCTGTTGGAATTTGAGGGTTTGCACTTACATCCAGACATCGCTCTTACTTTCAAATAACTCTCCACATGCTCTGTATACACACAGAATTGATCCGTTGTATACTGGTGACTGTTTGCAAGTAGATAAATCTAATCTAGGGCTTGTAAGCTAGCGGACTCAGAGCGGAGGAGGTCCATGCGGTAAGTCGTGAGGGGGTGACACCATGAGTTACCCGCACCGGGTGACACCAACCCTAGTGACGCCACTGGGTTTGTGTATCCCAGTAATCCCAAAACCCTTGTGTTCATGATCAGTAGTCCAGTTTCATTACTGAGGCCACGGACTATAAAACACGTGGACCATTCCTGGGTCACCTTGATAGTCTGTGGTCTCGATACCAACACCCCAGACAAAGGATGCCATTTTGTGTGAGTTCATAGTCTTAAAATAAAGTCTGGTGACTTGGTCCTGGATGCCTGGTATCACTAGGAAGTGTGCTAGATGCTAAGACGCTGGAGGCACGGTGTGTTTGTTTTTGAGTACACTACAACAATTCAGCAGCAAATACATGCCAAAATCCTGTTAGCTGCACTCCAAAATGTTAGGTATATTTTTACATTAACTTTTCTAATCTTTACTTGTGCTAATGCCCTAATTATTATCACTATATTTGGTTTTCACCTTGTATACTCTCAGTTAGTGTCGAATAAAAATGTGTTATTACAACATTGCACCTATAACATTGTTGAACTTCTTAACTCCTTAGGACCAAGGCTTTGTCGGCCGGGTCCTGGCGGTGCTCAGCACCGTCAGTTCTAAAAAGCAGGTGCTGAGACGGGTCTCTATCTGGCTCTCCATTTTTGCCCTCACCCTCTGGGGAAGAAAAACTCTTAAGTCTGCTCCACCCTCCGCTGCCTTTGATGTAACTTCAAAGGGACTCGTTATAGTTATTTCATTATCATCATGACAGAACTGAAGCATTTTCAATGTTCTATATAATGACGCCTTAGTTGTTGCTTATTTATCTTATGCAACCAACAACCATTGACAAAGTCAATAGTCCTAGCTTGTTGTAGGTATAATATTACTTATAATTTATAAAGGATGCAATGACAGAAGCAGAAAAGTACCAGTCGGCCGGCACACTATGGTAAACACAGATGTTTAGCTTATGAAGCCACACCCTCAATTACAGCGACCACGCCCCTTTGAGAGACCCCACCCCCCAGTTGTTTCATCCCACTTAAAGCCCTGCTTAGAACCAAGGGAAAGGGGGCAAGTAGACAAATCACCTTGCTTGGATCTGGGAAAGGCCTAGAGAATATCTATAAATTCCTGCACCTTTAATATTTCCCATGGGTGTCACATAGTGGTCTGGAGCGCACAGTGGTGTCTGTGATCAAAGGCTATTAGGAGACACTTAAGGGATATCACAGGGGAAAGTGACTGCCCTCATAGAAGTTCTCATCTCAGTTCAAGATGGGCTGTCTCAAGGATCTCAGGCAAGCATGGTGGCTTAGTAAAGCACGAGGTGTCAGCCTGGGTCCTCCCGTCACTACGTAAAAAGTGGACCAAATTAACTTACTCCACCAACCGCCGATGCTCCACAACATCGAACCGTTCATCCCTCTTCCCTCCCTTGTATATTTCTTACTGACAGGCCCATTTCTCAACACCCCACACACTGAGGGGCTAAATGGCATTCTACACAATGTTTTACTTTTACTACCATCTCCTGAAGTCTATTTTCAACTCTGACTTTTTTTGCTCTGAACAAAAGGAGAGCAGCAGAGCCGTCATCCCCATCCTCACCTCATCACTTTCTGCTGCTAGATATTTGCTTCTACTCTTCTGCCAGCAAGGCTGTCTAACCTCTGCTCACCAGGGAAATTCTATACAGTGAGTGAGCCCCCTGACACCGGCTCTAGATCTGTGGACCCCATGATGCTGCGACAGGAGAACATTCTAAGGACTCTACACCAGACTTGGTCCAACTGCTCCCAGCTCTTAGGTTCAGAAGCTTGCATATGAGACTGGCCCTCCCTTAACGTCCTCTCTTCCATGTCAGGTTTCTTGTCTCCCGCTCCCGGCTCACACACTGACAGCGGATCCTCAACTGATGAATCCGATCTCATGCCCTAAGGGGCGACGTTTCTTGCATGTATTGCTACCATGATATTGATTATGCTTTATTGATACTCATAAATATTCCCCTATACTGAACAGACTTGTTGGCCTGCCCAATATCAATAGATCCTAGAAACATATATGAATAAATAAAGCCAGAACAGATGGCGAAGAAGAGTTTTACACAATCCTGCCTGTGATTCATGCGGTGACCGCCACGCCCACTTCCGCGCCTGCTGATGTGCGGTTATTGTTTGTTTAAATTCAGGGTTTGCACACACTGTCGTGTGCAATTAGAGACAATGTCTGATATCACCAGACCCGCCATTACACTGACAGCAGGCCGCAGTTTATGCAGCTTTTTATAGCTCCACGCTATCCTGGTCCAACCCTTGCCCCGTCCTTTCTCAAGGACAGGAACTAGTGTTGAGCGAATCTGCTTTGTGGTGAGTGACCTTCTCTTGTGGCCAGGGAGATCAAATATGATTTGGCGGTGATATTTCATTTTCCAATCTTTTAGGTACGGTCTAGAGACATTTTAGCAGCCTCGTTATAAATAAATATATATATATATACATATATATGTATTTTTTTAAGACAAGGCTGCTGAAATGTGTCTGGGCCGTACCTAAAAGAGTAAAAAATTAAATATCACCGCCAAATCATATTTTAGCTCTCTGGCCACAAGAGAAGAAAAAAAACAATAACAAAGATAAAATATAAAAAAATATATATATTATGTTTTTTAAATTCTTTTTTTTAAGATGAGGCATTCAAAGTAATAAACAGTAAAGTACAAACATCTAAAGGTTGCGTGCATATATTTGTTAACCCTGGGCATAGTGGGTGTAGCGGGGCTACGCGGAGGTCCGCGGAGTTGCAAACAAACTCCGTGGAACTCCGCTCCGCTAGGCCACCCGCCTCCACCCCCCCTATATTTTCAAGTAAATCTACATTACGTACTAGTAAATTAAAACGACTTACCTGGCATGCGGCGTCCCCGGGCTGCCCTCCTCCTCTTCCTCACAGTATCGGTAAACCTTGAGCAATCTGCGCATGCGCGGGCACCCGTGCATGCTCCTTTCTTGCGAGAAATCTGCATGTGCAGATTTCTTAAGGATTACCGATACTGCGAGTGTTAGAAAGCGTTCCCCGGGGAGGCTGCGGAGTGTGCTCCCGTCCACCCTGGGGCCCACCTTTCCCAGAATTAGGCCGAGCAAGAGCAGAGAGGCCCTGCCTGGCAGGGTCTCGCACCTAGGATCGCACGCGCTGCGCTTACTCTCTCTTCGGATAGAGGGACACCACACAGTAGGTCGTTTATAAGGCAATAAGTCTTTATCGGTAGTTGTCAGGGATCTTTATGATCCGGTAAGCAGGTGCCAAAGTAAATGCCACAAGCGGCAGCGATCTTGTGATGAGGGAAAAAGGGGGTAGCGGGACAGTCTTTGAATCAGTGTCTCTGCGAGTTATCCGGCGCCCTGCTCTCAATCCTCGAGCTGAGGGGATGTTGCTTCTCTCGGTGATCTCTACCGATCTTCTTGGAGGAACGAGCCGCGAGTCACTCAGCAGGCACCGGAGGGTCTTAGTTCAGGGAGCCGCGACGGCGTCAGCAGGGCTCAGATGGATCAGAGTTCGGGGAGCCGCGACGGCGTCAGCAGGGCTCAGATGGATCAGAGTTCGGGGAGCCGCGACGGCGTCAGCAGGGCTCAGATGGTCTCAGGGTTCGGGGAGCCGCGACGGCGTCAGCAGGGCTCAGACGGTTTCAGAGTTCGGGGAGCCGCGACAGCATCCGCAGGGCTCAGGTGGGTCCAGAGTTCGGATAGCGATCTTCTGTTCGGTGAGCGATCGAGCCGCGGCCAGGTCAGCAGGCTCTCGTCAGTCCAGGTCTTCTCTGCCTCTCGTCCCTTCAGCACCCCTTGTTATACTCCCCTTCCTCTTTGAAGTCCGGGGTCCTCGCGGAGAGGGGTCTGGTGCCTGGGGGCGGTGTGTCGGGGTTTCCTGTCGCTCAGCCCCTTGATCTGTTCAGATGTGTCCGGGAGGGACTCCAGACGCCCAGCAGGAGAGGCGCCCGCTCACCGGGGGCCTGGTGGCCGATCGAAACCTCCCTCGGGGAAGAGACCAGAGGTGTGACAGAGTCGGCGCCTCTCGGTCTGGTTTGGGGGGGGTGTCGTTATCCCTCGGCCGGGCATGCGTGTTGGGGATCTGTTCGGCCCTCGGGATGTTGGTCCACGGAAGCCGAAAGGCCGTGCCCACGAGGTTCGGCGTGTTTGTAGTGTGACTTGCTGGTCGGGAGGGCCCACGCCACGACGCCGGTCTCACAGCGAGGAAGAGGAGGAGGGCAGCCCGGGGATGCCAGGTAAGTGGTTTGAATTTACTAGTACGTAATGTAGATTTACTTGATAATATAGGGGAGGTGGAGGTGGGGGCTGGCCAACTCCGTAATGCTGGGGAGTGTGCGGAGATTGGCCTTCTCCACGGAACGCGGAGGAGGCAAATCTCCGCACACTTCGCAGGCGGAGCGGAGGTCTCCGCTCCGGGGTTAATGTTTGTAAAAAAAAAAAAAAAAGTTACAAAATTACCACTCCCAAAAATAAATCTTTTCATACAGCAAAGAGAACAAATGTCTGACGTGGTGATGAATACAAGCCCCAGCTAGGCCCGCAAGAGACAAGGGTTCGCTCTTCTGTAACGAGATCTATAAGGAAGTTGGCACGGAAACTGCAAAGTACAAAAACAACGTTTATTAACCCTTAAGGGTGGTCCTACAATCCACACAACACTCTTCAGTATTGCGAGGAGTAGCACAAAGAACATTCGTACACAGTCCCCTTTTATACACAACAGAGGGGCTCATGAGTGGGTGGATAGTACATGAAGTCGGAGAACATTACCATTTAGGGTCATTCTCGATTCTAAATCAATACATGGGCGGAGCTAACACACTCCTTGAGCCCGCGGAAACACATGGTCAAGCAAAGCTAATTATAACAGATGCGGTCAAGTCTGGGCATGCGCCAGATGGACAAGAGAGAGCTATTTATAACTGTTGCTAGGCAGATTACAAGAGCAACTAACACAGAGGTCGGACTCTCCTCGTGGTGAACACGTGGCAGCATGTCAATACAAAATGGAGTCCGGACTTCGGCCAACATAATGGGGAAAACACGATAAAAGGGAAACACTAATGTTTTCAGTAAATGCTTAATCATATTCTGCCTTAATTTACAACAGACGACCCTTTCAGCATTTACTGAAGACATCTGGCTTCCAAGAATAATCATCGTATACGTCAATTATCATCATTCCTTTAACCTCTTTAGCTAGACCCTTCTGACGGGCAACTTCGGCAATAGCTTTCTTATCTGGAATGCAGAATGAAATGCATACAGAACAACATAATGGTCCACATTGAATACACATACAGAGAAAGAATAGAATTGCTATGATAATACAAAGACCAGTTAAGACCTTCCATCCCCAGGCAGTAACCAATGCCCAAAACCATCCAGAAAAGGACCAAGTGCCGTTTTCCGTGTGGATTTCAGCTGCTATTTTATGCAGCTTATTAATGGCGTTGTAAACGGATGGTGTATGATCAGGAATGAACACACAGCAGCTACTTCCAATAATTTTACAGGCTCCTCCTCGATCAGCTAGCATTACATCCAATACCATACGGTTCTGCAATGCAACAATTCTGGTAATCTGTAATTCTTCCGTAAGATTCCCAAGAGCAGCAGCAGTCTGATTTGTCACAGCTTCTACCACTCTTGTTAATCTTCGGATCTTCCTACTATTCAAGGCGGCACCAACAAAGAAGAACAATCCTAAGTTAAAATCAATATACTGTTGCAGACTGGTATCAGTCTGATCCACATCATCCGTCGATAAAGTACGTTTATACCTATTTACAGTCACATTATTCAACAATTTCAGGTCTTTATGATACGATGCAGGTGCTAGGAATACAGGGGGTAGTAGGAATGATACATAGCATACCCCAGACCACCCAGCCGGCAAACGGTAATAACCTTTATTTCCACATACAAAATAGGTATTATGGGATGCTAGGAAGGTGCTGTTATTCAGTCCGTCGATATTCAGAACAGTTAAACAATCACTGACACCAACAGGGATAAAACCCACACTCTGGACACACAGGTCCGCTTGGGCTTGTGCCACTTGGATCACAAACTTGTCCTTCCCCATAGTGTCTCTAGTGTTCGTAAAGATATAGGGAATGGATTCATTGTCTGGTCGGTACTCTTCCCATTCCCAAATTGTTCCATTTGCTTGTGGATATCCATTTCTGTCCTGATGACATTCTTTATTAAGTCTAAAAAGCAATCGTCCCACTGTCGGTTTTCGAGTGGCAAACAACAGAGTGTACCATGCTCTACAAGAGCCATTGTGAGAGAAAGGAAGGGGTATGAATGGCGTACCTCCTTTCTTCTGATGGGCTGGCATCATCCCACATATCCAACAGTTCGTAGCGTTCGTAGCAACGTGGGTGTGATGCAGCATCTGAATGAAAGTGTTATTCAAATAGGATTGTCGATGCTTCAACTCTTGATATGGCAATGTGTAAAAGTAGTGCTCCGCAGGCACTGGAGTCGTCAACACAAGTGTCTCTCGAGCTGGAGTTGCCTCCTCCACAAACCATGTGGTTATACCAACGATAGCTACTGTTAGCATGAACCCCAACGCACAAAAAATCTTCTTTTTCTCCATGTCAAAGGAAACAATACCCTAATATCTTCCTGAAACTAAAAGTCTGTCAGAACTCTTCCCCTTGGGCAGCGGTTGATTTCTTCACCAACGGGCCAAGACGGGTGTCGCTACACTAATGCAGGGCTGATCCCCCCCCCTTGCCTCAGCGGCTCTCCGTTTCACTAACCCAAGGGCCGTTCTGACAGTATGTCCCAGTACTGAAGATCTCACTTCCTTGGTCGCAGATGATATCGCCTTCCTCCAGAAGTCGTGTGGTCCGAAAAGAGCTCCTCAGTGTCGCTTGGCTCTGCAGCACGGCCTGTCTCCGCTGCTAAGATGTCTCGTTGATCGGTCAGCACGGCAGATTCCACCAATCCGGGCGGTACCTTTCGACAGTGCAAGGAATGGATCCAATTCTTCCTGTTCGAGACTCGCACTGCCGTCCTCGTTGCAAGAAGAACTTGCTCAGGTCCGACCCATCTCGGCTCCAAACTGTTCGTTCTGTCGAAAACCTTCAGCATGACATGATCCCCAGGCCGGAGACCATGTCCTTCACCGGTAGACCGATCAGGGAGCGCCTCTCGGACCTGTTGATGAATAGAAACCAAGTTATCCGTTAACTGTGCCAGATAATCGCTCATCATTACACAAGGTACATCATACACAGCCTTAGGCCTTGGTGGACCCCAGATATTCATTGGGCGTCCAAATACAATCTCATAGGGTGTAAGGCCGGTTCGAGAGTGTGGCACCGACCTAATTGACAATAACGCCAGTGGCAAGGCGTCTGGCCAAGTCAAAGATGTTGAAGCTTGAATTTTGGCGACCTTAAGCTTCAGTGTACCATTATACTTCTCGACTAGTCCTGCAGACTGGGGGTGGAACACGGCATGGAACTTCTGAGTGATGCCTAGGCCCTTCAAGACATACTTTATAACATCCGCTACAAAGTGAGGGCCATTATCACTCCACAGAAGTCTACAGACGCCGTATCGGGGGAAAAACTCTTTCAGCAATAGCTTCGCTGTAGTCATTGCAGTATTGTCTTTCGCAGGGTACGCCTCAACCCACTTACTGAAGGCGCAAACCACTACTAGAACATACTTCAAATTGTTACAGCGCTCAAGCTGGATGTAATCCATCTGCAGAACCTCAAAGGGTGCAGTGGGTGTCGCAAATCCTCCTGCTGGAGTTCGCGTGCCTTTCCCTGGGTTATACTTCAGACAGATCATACAGGTCTGCACCACCCTCTTTGCTGTGCTAGCAATCTCTGGATGCTCCCAGACTTGAGTAAGCAATTTCACAATTGCGGAAGCTCCAACATGTGCTAGCCCATGTGCCATCTGGACCATAGGTTGTACAAAAGCCGTGGGTAATTTCCATCTATCCATCTGCTTATTTCTCCAGCAACCCTCGTCATCCAGCTCTCCTTCGCTAACCCATTGTTCCCGCTCTTTGTCAGAAGCGGTCTTTTGTATTTCTCGCACTTGCTCCTTCGCATCATGCCATCTCTCCACCTGTGACTTCACTACATACATGGCAGTAGTACCGGGCTGCATCGCAGTCTCCCGTGCTACTCGATCTGCTAACGCATTCCCTTCTCCAACCTTATCAACCACTTTCCTATGGGCGTTACACTTAACAATGGCGATTTTCTTTGGGTATGTCAATGCAGTTAAAAGGTTATGAACTAACTCCCCATGCATTATCTGTACCCCATGTGACGTTAGAAACCCTCTCTCCTTCCAGAGTAGGCCGAAATCGTGCGCTACTCCGAAGGCATAGCGGCTATCTGTGTAAACATTCACGCACAATCCTGTACTGAGCTCACACGCTCGTGTTAACGCTATCAGTTCCGCTGCTTGAGCTGATTTCTGTGGTATGCGTGCTGTTTCCACTATCGTCTGTAACGTGGTAATTGCATACGCTGCTGAAGTCGTACCATCTGGTAGCTTCAGGCATGATCCGTCTACCCACAACTCTCCATCTACATCTAAAAAGGGCGTATCCTGGAGATCAATACGACCCTTTGTTTGTTCCTCAGTCACAAGAATACAATCATGCGCTTTCTGCGCCTCAGGCTGGGTCTCGGGGTATGGCAACAATGTGGCCGGGTTTAATGTCACGCACCTTTTTAACGTAATATGAGGAGCCAAAAGCGTCAACTTATATCCCGTTAAACGGGCACTGGTCAAATGCTGCGTCTTTGTTTGATTAAGCAGAGCATCAACAGCGTGGGGAACTAACACCAACAGTTTATGGGACAATACAATTCCTTCACTCTGCCGTATTGACACAGCTGTCGCCGCAACCGAGCGAAAACACCCTGGTAACGCTCGGGCGACAGGATCAAGCACAGCCGAAAAGTATGCACAAGGGCGCTGCTTATCGCCGTGCATCTGCACTAAGACTGATAATGCACATCCATCTTTCTCATGCACATACAACGAAAAGGGTTTTGCATAATCAGGGGTCCCTAACACCGGTGCTGAACAAAGGGCCTGTCTTAATTGCTGAAAAGCAGCGTCACACTCATCTGACCAGGGGATCGGGATGGGCGTGTCTTTTGTCAAGAGCGCTAGTAATGGCTTAGCTATGTGTGAAAACCCCAGTATCCACTGTCTACAAAAAGAAACAAGACCCAAAAATGCACGCACATCCTTCTGCGTGGATGGCCTTGGTGTGTCCAAAATTACTTGGATACGATCTGGTGTGAGTGCACGCCCCTCCTTAGACAAAAGGTGACCCAAATAAGTCACCTTTGGTCTACAGAATTGCAATTTCTTCCTAGAGACCTTGTGATTGTGGGATGCTAAAAAGGAAAGTAAGGCTATCGTACTTTCCTCGCACAACTCCAGGGTGTCAGCCGCCAACAGGATGTCATCGACATATTGAATGAGGGCGACCCCCTCGAGTAAAGCAAAGGAATCCAACTGTCGTTTCAAGGCCTGACTGTAAATACTAGGGCTTTCTGTGTAGCCCTGGGGAATTCTACAAAAGCGATAAGATCTATTGTTTAGTGTGAACCCAAAAAGGAATCGGCTATCAGGGTGAATGGGAATAGAAAAGAAGGCATTTTTCAAATCAATCACTGAGAACACGGTCGCCGTAGGCGGGACCAGGGTGAGCAACGTCGTGATATCGGAAACCACCGGGTACTGAGGTATCACGATCTTGTTCACCTCCCTCAAATCAATTATGAACCGATAAACCTTTGCATCCGTGTCCTTTTTCAGAATAGGGAGAATCGGACTGTTACAGATATTATAGGGAACTTCTTCCACTACTCCTACCGCGATCAAATCTTGCACAATCTGTATGAGAGCTTCCTCGCCCTCCTGGGAAATACGATACTGGGGGAGGCGTGGTAGCACCGCCCCCTCCTGGACACTAATGTGGACCGGAGGAATCACCATTTGTCCCACATCCGTGTCCGACGTGGCCCATAAAGCTCGGGGGAGGGTAGCCAACAACGCATCCTCTGAGATCGTACACATCCGCCCAGACCGGGGGTAGTTGTCATTTAAAATCACCCTCACACCCTCGGGGGAACAGCGAATTGTAGCCCTAAAGTGCTTTAACATATCAAGGCCCATAATGTTATCCGGTGTGTACGGAGCAAGCAGAAACGGACAAGGCGCAGAAAAACAATCAACTTTAAACGCAAGGGGCTGTGAAAGAGGGCTTCGGGAGAGTGTACCGTCAAACCCTACCGATGTAACTATTGAGCCGGATGGGGGAGCCCCCGGAACCAAGTACCTAGACAATGCACTACGTGTCGCTCCTGTATCCACTAGGAACTGATCAGTAGAACCTAAAACCTCAGCCGATACATAAGGACCCGACTGATCGACCGGCACCTCAACTGATTCGGACCCCCATCCTACGCATTCCTATGCATGCTGAGAATCGTGATATCCCGAGTGATCAATATCCGATACATGGTACTGATGCTGGCGATCAAAAATATTCGAGCTATCTCGGTGCTGTCCGGCCGTATCAAAACGGACATTGTCAGTAGAGGTCCCTCTAAAGTTCGAGAAGCCCCCTCTCCCCCTCTGGCCACCCAGAGTGTGCCCCTGCCGCGAAGCACGCAATGCTGGGCACTCCCTAGCCCAATGGCCCAACTGCTTACAGTACGCACATTGGTTCTTATTCAAATCAGATCGGCCCGAAGGGGGACCATAAGATCCGCCCCTTCCCCTATTATTATTACCCCGGCGGGGCGGGCCATATACTTGTGCTAACATCACTTTGGTTTTGAGATCTTTCGATTTCTTCTCCTCCTGGCCCTTCGCCTCGTGCTCCTGACGCTCATAATACTGAGCGATGGTCAGAAGGGCCGTCGGTGTCGCGGAGGACCAAGAACTCTCACTTGCTTTTAACCGGGCCGCAACTGCCGGCAGTAGATTAGCCACATATTTGTCCGCAAAAAGGTGGCGGCCTGTGTCGTCGGTAAGCGACTGGCCACTAAAGTCATGGAACGTTTCTTCGAAGCGCGTGAAGAAATCTGCAACTGACTCATCAACTTTCTGCTTACATGCCGCTAACATATTCCAGTCAATCTTTTTGGGAGGGATTATTGTTTTTAATTTAGCCACAATAGCAGCAGGGAGATCTAGAATATTCCGGGGAGGTTTCTGTGCGGGCTTCCGCTCCCTATCCTCATCCTCAAGGTCAGACCACCGGGCCTTAAAAGCAACTATATCATCCACCTTTCGGACAGAGCGCCACGTGTC
This sequence comes from Triturus cristatus, assembly GCF_964204655.1. Taxonomy (NCBI): domain Eukaryota; kingdom Metazoa; phylum Chordata; class Amphibia; order Caudata; family Salamandridae; genus Triturus; species Triturus cristatus. The sequence continues at coordinate 483,838,959 of NC_140590.1, read as the reverse complement.
CGGTGGTAGAATAAGGCCAAAGAACAGATCTATATCCGCTAAGGTCATAATGCAAGAATTCAAGGCCCCCTCGACTTCTTCATAGAAGGCCGCTGGATTCTTGCGGGGGTCAGGCAATGCATTCTTTAACGCCATAACATCGGCTCTATGCCATGGAGTATAAACCCAATTATACACGAAATATCCCTTAGCATCGACGGAGTTAATATCGGAGCTAGTCCCCGCTCCCTTAGGAGGAACATACAAAGGCGCCGCCTCTCGCATTGGTTTAGCATGCACTATGTCATCCTTATCTGACTGGGAGGCGGATGGGTGGCCCTCTGCTGCAACCGAATCCGACTGCTTCTCCGTTTCCGCTCGTTGGCGTGCTTTCTCTCGAAGGGCCAGTACCTCGTCCCGCAAGGCGAACAGCCGCCGAGCCGCCTCAGGAGCCTTAGAGGGAGAAAAAGCACCGTTACGTATTGCTCTGGCATCCGAAGACACTTCGTCAGGCTCAAAAACATGAGAATATTTTCGGAAAGCATTAATCACTTCATCCGCGAAATGACCCAAAAAATACACTTTATCTCTCTCCTGCCATGGCCCCCAAATTTGAAATAAGTCCTCCATGGATACCTTGCCTTTAAGCGCACGGAAGGAAATTTGCCGAAGCTCAGCCATCTGCTCGGCCGGCAGCATGGACCGTGTGTCTACCTTACCCAAAGCCGGGTCAGAATCTTGCGGCCGCGGAGCGGATGCGCCAACATAAGGGGGCGGAGAGCGATCTAGCAAATAAAAATCATCATCAGGATTATTAAGGACAGGATAAAGCGGCTGGCGAACAACATATTGACCCGAAACTTGTAGCCTACGCTCTTTCTCTTGTCTATCCGTCTGTTCTTTGTCCTCCCGACGCTTTGCTTCCTGTGCTCGCACATGATCATTCTTTCGTTGCTCTTTATCAAACAATGCTTTCTCACGTTTCTCTCGCTCACGCACTTCCTTCACCCATAACCGCACACACTCAAACATATCCTGACGAGCACGTCGCTTACACATACACTGTTCCACATACTCAATCTTACGCATATCAAACGATCCATACAAAGGCCATCGCAACTCAGGATCCTTCTTGGTATATTTCCTCCACAATGTGCTGTACATTATGGAAGAAAGACCATGCTTCACGTACATATCCCTATTAGGAGTCCCCTCTGGGGGAGCTGGAGCAGATTCCTCGAGGTTCAACCGGTTACCCAAACAGCAGCACCACTTACGGAGTGCGCTAAAAGCAGGCATGTTAGGAATAATGCAAAATATGCAGTATTATCAAGAAAAATGGCACTTAATCGTTGCGCCGTTCCAAGTTTACACAGCTCCGGAGAAATTTCTCCACATTACCTGCCTATATGTGTTGCAACGCATATATGTTCACAAAGACAAATTCAAAATATGACTAGTCACCATCAATCAAACTCAAATAGCCAGACCAGGCTTCAAAACTCGGAGCAAGTACCGTACAACGGTTCTTACCAATCAAGAGTCCAGGTTCCAACTGCCAAGCTCCACAATCGCCCAAACGGCTCTCACGGCAGGACCGACAGAAGAGGTCTCAGTCGATGACCGGCGCCACCCAGATGGTCAGCTCGGAAGGGAAGGAAGAAAAACCTCGGGATGCCAAGGCTAAGACGCCGCTGGCAGTGATCACGTCCCTGGCCAAACTCCTCACCTTCGTCGCGACCAGTCCTTCGAGCATCCGAGTCGCCGATGAGCCCCACGTGCCGGGCGCCAATTGATGAATACAAGCCCCAGCTAGGCCCGCAAGAGACAAGGGTTCGCTCTTCTGTAACGAGATCTATAAGGAAGTTGGCACGGAAACTGCAAAGTACAAAAACAACGTTTATTAACCCTTAAGGGTGGTCCTACAATCCACACAACACTCTTCAGTATTGCGAGGAGTAGCACAAAGAACATTCGTACACAGTCCCCTTTTATACACAACAGAGGGGCTCATGAGTGGGTGGATAGTACATGAAGTCGGAGAACATTACCATTTAGGGTCATTCTCGATTCTAAATCAATACATGGGCGGAGCTAACACACTCCTTGAGCCCGCGGAAACACATGGTCAAGCAAAGCTAATTATAACAGATGCGGTCAAGTCTGGGCATGCGCCAGATGGACAAGAGAGAGCTATTTATAACTGTTGCTAGGCAGATTACAAGAGCAACTAACACAGAGGTCGGACTCTCCTCGTGGTGAACACGTGGCAGCATGTCAATACAAAATGGAGTCCGGACTTCGGCCAACATAATGGGGAAAACACGATAAAAGGGAAACACTAATGTTTTCAGTAAATGCTTAATCATATTCTGCCTTAATTTACAACAGTGGGCTGACCCCATGCTGTTTGGTGCAATGGTGAATGGGTGTGAATGACACTTGAACAGACCAGTCAATGATTAGGGCTGTCTGAATGATTAGGAGTACGATCACACTCCGGACTTGCTTTTGTGATTCTGTGGGACATGTGCTAGTAAGAGTCCGTCAGATCAAACGTGGCTGGTGGAAAGGTAGGCGACTGTTCAGGTAGGCTGGGCCTGTGTTGTGTAGTGCTTTGTATGTATGAGTGAGGAGTTTGAATGGCTCGCTTACGAATCTGAAACCAGTGGAGCTGCCTCAGGAGTGGTGTAATGTGACCAGTGTGGGAGGCTGAGGATGAGTCTTGCAGCTGCGTTCTGGACTGTCTGCAGTTTCTCCTTGATTTTCTTGGTAAATCCTGCATAGAGTGAGTTCCCATAGTTCAGTGTGCTAGTGATGAGGGCTTAGGTTACAGTCTTTCTGGTGTTGTCAGGTAGCCACTTGCAGATCTTTCTCAGCATCCTAAGAGTGTAGAAACAGAACGCAGTTACAGCTTTGACCTGGGTGGCCATGTCCAGTTTGTTGTTGATGATGACCGAAACGTTCCTTGCTTGTGGGGTGGGTCTGAGATCTATCAGTCACCATGTGGAGTCCCACTGCTTGATCCTTGCCGACGATCACCACTTCTGTCTTGTTGGTGTTCAGTTTAAGATACTTGGACTTCATCCAGGTGACTGCTTCTGTCATGCAGGTGATGAAGTTGTTCCTTGTGCTGGGTAATTTGTTCGGTAGGGGCGGTGTCAGTTGCGTGGCATAGAATAGGATGTTGATGTTGTGTGAGCGGATGACGTCAGCCAGGGGGTGTCATGTAGATGTGGAAGAGGGTGGCGCTAAGAGATGATCCTTGAGGAACTCCACAGAGGAGTTCCTGAATTTGAGGAGTAAGGCAATATGTTAACTGTTTGGTTTTGTCTGGTTAAGAATGTGCATATCAATTGGAAGGCTGGTCCTTGAATACCAATCTTGTATAGTCATTTGGTCAGGAAGTGGTGGAAGACTGTGTCATAGGCCCCTCAGATGTTCAGTAGGAAGAGGGCCATGGTGTCTCCTCTGTCTAGGATCATCCGAATGTCATCTGTTGCTGCAATGAGAGCTGTCTCTATGCTGTGGTTGGGTCTGAATCATGATTGTATGGGGTGGAGAAGTTGGTGGTTGGCGAGGTTGTTGGCAAAGCATGTGCTTTTTCCTGGACCTTGTCTGGGTATGGTAAAGGAAGATCGGACAGTAGTTCACAAGCTTGGCCCAGTCTGCAGAGGGGTGTGTTTAGGAGAGCGTTGGTCAATGCGTTCTTCCAGGTTTCCTGGAATGTGGCTGAGTTGTTGGAGTTGTTAAGGATGAAAGTGAGGGCTTTTCTGATACGGAGGAGTCCTTTGTTGAAGTCATGGTGAGTGAAAGGGTCTAATGGCGCCGGAATGGATTGTTTAAATGATTGTGGCAGTTTTTTTTTATGGTAATGGCGGTCCATGTTTAGGGTGTGTTCTTCTTCCAAGGTCAGCAGGCTGGATACAAGACTTGCTGAGAGAGGTGTGGCACAGCGGCCAGGGCTGTTGACTCCAGAGCGCAGGGCTCATGGTTCAATCACCGGCAGCAGCTCAGCACCATGTGACTCTGGGCAGTAGCTCACTTAATCTCCCCGGAGGCCTCTTGTGCCTTGAGACCCTTAGGGGGAAGTAGCTCACACTTTACAAATACCGCATTTTACTTCAGGTTGCTGGCGTCCGGTTGAGAGATGAACTTGTCTATATGTCTGTGATTTTTGCTGCTGAATAAAGTCGTAAGGGTCCTTGCTCAGTTCTTGAAATTTGGTGATGTTGCTAGCATTGGTTGCTGGTGTGGTCCTTCATAATTGAAAATATTTTTTTTGCTGCTGTTGGAGCTGCCACCAATGTGATCTCCTAGGGCTTTCCATTTGGTTTCCTGGATTTGCTGGTGGTCGTGCCCCAGGGTGGTTTAGAATACATCTTTGCTGTGTTTTCCTGGCTTGTTCTCTACCTACATTCCAGTTGCTTGCAAGGCTGCTTGGTCATTCGAAGTTCTTCCAGATACCAACAGGTCTGAGTTTGTGTTCTTGTGGTTTGATGTTGCTTGCAGTGGGCTAGGGTGTCGGAGCAGGTGGTGATACATTCATTAAAGTTGTGATATCTGAACTGGCTCAATATCAGTATGATGCGATGTTGAAACAGTGTGGCATGTTGTCAATAACAGATTACTGTTGCAAAGAAATGTTTTGCAGTTACATTGGAATGGAAAGACTTGAAAAAACGGTTCAGACTTAATATTATGAACACCACATCCTATATCAAGTCAAAACTCCCACTAAATATCATTGAATCTGAAGGGCATAAACCTCTAAGCTCAGCCAAGTGAAGCTATTAATGTGTGACTTATTTCACCCTGCAATGCATAGTTAAGTTCACATGCTAATGAAATATCATCCTACACATAGCTCTTACTTCTTGCAGATGTAACAACATTGTCAATCTCCACAGAAGAGAAGGTCTCAACCCATCATTCTTGTGTATCAACTCTGAAAATGAGAACGTTTTATCAGCCACATCTCTCTAGTGTCCGCATTATTTCATTAATTTTGGACATTCTATAAAGACTCATTGTCCATTAGCCTATTCGTTCTTTGAAAAGTCACTATCACCCTACGAAGATGAGAATTCCCCATTTACTATTGGGGTCTGGGGCACATGTAAGACATATTCAGCGATGTCACTAAGGAAAGTTTTTATCTTCTTCTAAATGCTTGGTTGTAGACCACCACTTTCGTCCCACTAAGACTTTTTGGATGTACCATTATCTAGATTTCGCTCCCTTCTTGGGACTAGTTGAAGTGGACCGGCCTTTCCTCCAGTAAGAGGTTTAGCTGAGGTAACGTCATGCTTGTTCATGGTCATCCTTTTTTGCTGACGATGAAATCTCCACATCATCAACTAATCGGATTCCTTCGCTCCTCAACCCTCTCTATGCCTCCAGGTCCCTTGATGTCACTAGTTGGGAATAAAAGGTTACCTTTGTTACCTTCCTGCCCACATTATCATCAATGACCCCCAGCCTGCTTAATGTGCAATATTATCTCTTTAAAAGGGCAATACAACATTACGATTACAATGTTTATTCATGGGGTTTGTGTTACTTGCTTTAGCTTCCTGTTTAACTGTGTCTAAATGGAGCATCTCCTCCGTAGTTTTCCTGGACCACTTAAAGAAAGCAGACTATTATACAACACAGGGGCTCGGGTGGGTGTGGCAATACTGTCCCCAATTCTCTATTTAGTGGACCATTGCTAGAGGTTTTCACTGTCAACCTCAGTTAATACAAAGTAAACACAAAAGTGAAGGACCTCTAGCACCTATACTATGTGTTTCTATACATTTCTCAGTAACAGCATTAGCAGCTACTAGGGGCCTTTTCTTATGTAAACATTTGATCTTCTTTTACGAATATGAAAGGTAATTAGCACAGTTTGCCATCTTTGGGCCTGATTACAAGTTTGGTGGAGAAGATTTCCCAGGTATGGGAACACTGTGCCCGGTTTTACTGGCTGGAAAATCTGGCTGGTAAAATCTCATGAGGATTGGCCTGCAAGAGCGTAGCTTGTCGCATGCCACCTTCTCGCATGCCACCTTCTCAATCCTCCACCACCACATCTGGAACTAGCCCATTCGAGACATCTTATGCATATTTTGTTGGCCTTTTTTCACAATAACTTTGAATTCATTATCAATGTTCAGCGAATTCAAACCTGAGTGATACCAGGTGATATTGAATTATACATTAAACGTGTCTGAAATAATGAAAGAAAGAAGACACATGAAATTCTTCAGTGCTTATGCTTTTTAAATCTATAGCCTGTGGATAACAAAGATTGAGTCCCCTAGTTGTGCTAGGCCATGAGCCAGTTGGGTATCTCAGTTACTCAAAATATCACTTATGATGATATCAAAGTGGGCTAGAGTGTTTAAGATTTTTAAAAATGCATTTTGGGCTGGTCCCACAGGAATGAAGGAGCTGATTGGCTGGAAATTCGAAGAGAAATGTGGCGACCAACGTTCTAGGACCCCGGGACTTGTCCAAGAGCCCTGACAAAAAGTAAAAAATGTAATTAAGGGGACAGGGTTGGGATACCCTGACCCCTCACCCATTGTGAAAGAGTCCCAGTAGGAACCACCACCCATGGGTTGATTATTTTTCCTAAAAAAAAAAAAAATATTGTCACTGTCCCACAAGACTCTCACAAGAGCCAGCACAGCCCTCATGCACTCCAGCGGGGGAAACATCTTGATTTTTTTTTTTTTTAACTAACTTGCAGTAGGGGTCTGTGTGGGGTGGGCCACCAGTTGGGGGTTCGGTGTAGGGCCTGGTCGCAGGTCAGGCACTGCAGCCATTGCCAGACTGTGCATGGACGAAGGTGATGTGAGATGTGTGGCTATAAACATTACATGGCGAGACATAAACTGTAGTTAGCTCAGTAAAGTATAACTGGTAAATTTATTTTTTGTGTGATTAAACATGACCTTATGAGTGACATTTTTACCTAATTATAATGTCGCTTTAACCTGGTTTGGTTTTCAATTAATTTTTAGTTTTGTTTTTTTAATGCAAAGTTCGATCTGATTACCTTCCCTAACATGTGTACACACACCAAAAAGTGTAGACCTTTCTGTTCACTTTATAGTGATTTATTGAATAGAAACGCTCGGGAATGGGCTTGTTGTGACACAGGTGTGCTAGTTCTGTACAGGTTTAGATTACAGGTCCACTCCTCAGTACTTCAAAGTATCTGCTAATTACCTGCACTTCCCAGTAGAAGACCAATGCCTTCAGTGGGTGAGCAATGCCACATCTTAGTAGCAAACGGGTACTTTGGGGGGCTTAGCACCCACACTTTCAAATTTCCAACTGACGCACTAACTGTCATGGAATTCCTGATAGGGCTGCACTAGTTACTGAACACATTTGGAATTCCCATTGGGAATTACAAAGTTCCTGGAGACTTTGTCATGTGTCCCCTGGAGATTTTGGCGGCTTCAAGCTGCCAAAATGGTGGGGTATACTGAGAGGGAGAATTATTAATAACTGTGGGATTCAAACTCAGAAATGCCCGTTTCCACAGTAATTCCTCATTTCTCAAGCTACAACATGGAATTGCTAATAATTCTGCACCTTCAGAGTTAGCAGATTTGGCATTGTTAGCTTTGAGGTGCAGAATTAACATCCCTGCACCGGTTATTTTTGATGAGGTACTAAGGGGGTCATTAGGAGGGCGGGCGGATTGCCACCGCCGGCATGGCGTTGTCGATCCGCATGCCATCCCAACTACATTTACCCCCGCCATATTACCATGACAGGGGGTACCGCGGCAGACGGAAAGGCTGCCCGCCCCTTTTCCGCCGGTTGGCAATCGGGCAACAATATGGTGGCGGTGCCTAGCAGGCACCGCCATCCATATTATGATGTCTGATTTTGAAGGCCTTTCCATCGCGGCGAGGCCGCCATGGAAAGGCCAGCGGGAATTGCTTTGGTGGCTCGTTGCGGGCCCCAGGGGGGGTAGGGAGGTGGGGGCTGCACTTTGGGGGTACCACCCCCCTACATTGCCATGAACAAGGTGGCAGGCACCACGCAGTGCCTGCCACGTTGTGCATGGCCAAGTATGCCATTTTGGCGTTGCGAGCACCCTCCGCAATGTTAAATATACAGTATGCGACCGCCATCGTGGCGGTCACATACTAATCAGTGGTGCGGGACCACTGCACCGCTGGCGGTCGGTCCCAGCACCGCTTTCGTCCGCCCGAAATCCTAATGGGGCCCTTAGTGTTCAAGCATGTAGTTAATTTGGCCTCACGTCGCACATGGGTAGTATTTAATACACTGGCTGGAACAGTGCAAACATTTTATTTGGTTTGAAATAAAAATTTCTAGCAGACACTATCAAAATTAAACTTTATTTTTACAAATATGCATATTTACACATTTTCATTTGATTAAGTAAAGTAGTATCACAAGGGTATCACAAGACCCATACAGCACCTAAAGGTTATTCAGATGACTTCAGCATGCTGGTGTGGGGAAGTGACTTCATGGTCATGCAAACATCTCGCATTACTGGCACACAACTCAACACGATTCATATTTTATTAACTCTGAACCAGGTAAGGGCTGGGTCGATTGAAAGGATAAAAGGCTGTGACCTTGCATTTCTTAGATATATTGTACTTATGCTTGCTGCCAGTCATCCATACCGACTATGGGGTCATCACCCCCACCTTTTCCCCGGCCAGAAGAATGTCTGTCAGGCTAAACAAAGGGGGGCTTGACAAACTTATTGTTCAGGGTCAGGCAACCAGGAAGTAGACAGGCGCTAAATGCGCAGACTCCTGGCTGCCGAAGCAGAACTTTGCCAAGCTGAGGATTTCACAGCCCTGTGGGCGTGAACTCCTCAGCTGTACAAAAGTGCCCTTGAGGCCCTCCCTCTCATGACGTGGGGGAGCGTCAATGATGGTCTCAGACCTGAACGCTTCAGTTTTAAGCCTTGAAGTGCCCAGGGCCGAGATTCAATCAATAATTCCTTGTTACAGAGTGGTGTGGGATCAGCAGTCTCCCCTGATCCGATCCCACTCTGTGACGAGTGAGGGGACTGCTGCCTTCCTGGGATCTCTGAGGCGACCCTATTTACAGTGAAGGTAAGTTTTATGTATTTTTATGTTTGGTATGAGCATATGTGTATGTATGAATGTATGTTTATTTGTGAATGAGTGTTGTGAATGGATGTTTGTGCGCACGTGTGAATGCATGGGTGTGTGTATGTGGGGGGACTGCACCCCCCTGGTAAAATTACCAGCCGCCACCACTGCTCGCTGTCTCGCCCACAACAGATGAGGTATTGCCATTTCAGCTTCAGACAGTTCACTTGACTAAGACAATTTACCAGCTGGTAACAGACATTTATTGTTTGTAACACTGCCGAACCAGCTGTTTCTCTGCTCTTAACACAGCCTACATGTGTGAGAGAGATACTAGAGTCTTAGTAAATGTGGATGAAAGATAAAGTCCAGTGTTAAAAAATGTTGGGCTCGTAGAAATTTTACAGTTTCCAACTGGGTCGTTTTGCAATACCTAGAATTCCTATTTGTAAAGCGCATATCACCCCCTTAAGGGCTTTCAAGGCGCAGGTGGCTGTCAGGGAGATTAAGTGAGCTATTGCCCAGAGTCACATGATGCTGAGCTGCCGCCGGGGATCGAACCGGGAGCCCCCATTCTGGAGTCAGCTGCTCTGGCTGCTGCGCCACACCTCTCCCTCAGCAGTGCTGATGGATTTATATTTCTGTGCCTTGGCCAATTCAGATGGTGAGAAGGGCAACACCACCAGTCTGAAGGCCAGGAAAGTAATTGCCTATCTCTGCAGGGTATGTACGGTAGAGGCGAAAATGGCCCCTTGTATTTCTAGATGAGGTGCCAAAGCCCTCCTCCTCGTATTATCCCCCCAATCAATGCATTAGTCATCTCTCAGGAGCATTTGGGGAGAATGGGTCAGCAGAAAGCTGACCGTGCTACGCTGCCCCTGTACTCTACCTTTTTGGGGGGGAATTGGGGCTTACACAGAGACTATTTGCAGGCTCCCTCTGCATACAGCTCCTCTGCACTGGCGAGGTGACGTTATGTAAGGTCATAAGCAGTTCATGGCGGGCGAAAGAATTGTAGTTAGCTCATTGAACTACAACAGGTGAATTTCACCTTTTTTTGGTTATAAGCATTAGTTTTTATTTCTATTCAACGCCTACCTATAATGTCACTATAACCTTTGTTTTTTTCAGTGAATTTCTGGGGTTTTTAACTTGTAAGATAAGAGCTGTATTACTATACTGAAGAGCATACATTACTTACATTACTTTAAGCTTTGTATATTTTGTGAATAAATCCTTCTTTGTAGGTGTATGCATAATCCTTTACTTTATTACGTGGCTTCGGTGCATTAGTTACTGCCTAGATAGGTTTTCGGAGATGGCTTCTGTTTCTATACATTTAATTAGTCAACCCTGATTGAAACACGCAGTCACCCTGTTGTATATAATGTCACTTTTATACGCAAAACAAAATGAACTTTAAAAAAAAATATGTTTTTAATCCCTTTTTATCAAGCTGCAATTCACTAAACACTTGGGGAGTAGCACTCTTGCTCCAGCAGCTACAACGAGATCAAGCAGCTGACACGCAAGTAAACACTACTTTTCCAAATGCTTCTTTTTGGATCCAGGCTACGTCTTCTAAAATATGAAATGCACACTCCCTTGCTTCAGTTCCTAGGTAAATACACAAGCCACTATTCCCACTGTGCCATCCAGGATTCACTTCTGTGACTCTGTGATGTGCAGTGATCACATTAACCAATTGCGGTTTCATTTTTCAGCGCGTTAGTTTGTGTGCACTTACCTGAACGTGAAAGACCAGCAAAATAGGTACAAAATAGTTTGTTGTTTTTAGCTCGCCTTTGCCTCTGCCTCCCACCTGGTGAATGCACCCCATTACACTCAGGATCACAGTGTCCATACTTCTTTTCTGCACTTCAGCCTCTGATGTTACAGATGTATGTCTTGCATGCAGTTCGGGCTGGACTGTTCCCATGGGGAGCAAGGTCAAGACTGATTTGCTTATGGCTGGGTCCAAACTGGAATGGTGTGGTGAGCAAAGAAAGATGGATTTAACCTAGATCTGTGACTGGGGGGTGAATGTTTGATTTGTTCAGCATTCCGTCCATCATCTGTTCTTTTTGCAGTTATCGCCCTAAGTGGGAACTGTATGCCCAGACGTGGGTCCTGTGTTTGCTATGCCACCGTATTCAAACTAGCCTGGCTGATGAATGGTGATGCACTGAAACTGGTCCCAGTATGCTTGTTTCTGGTCCAGGTAGGATGTGGCCTGGCAGTGCTCATGGGGAGCAGTGTCAAGACTGATTTGCATAAGGCTGGGTCCAAACTGGAATGGTGTTGTGAGCAAAAAAACAATGGATTTAACCCAGATCTTTGACGGGGTGAATGTTTGATTTGTTCCGTATTCCATACATCATCTTTTGCTGGTTCCCTGACAGAATATCGACTACAAAAACGAGATTGAAAAAAATATCAAGATGAAAATATAGAATGCAAAAATATAGTTGTACAAAAGATCAATTTTTATATATAAATAATACATATTCAATATATTAAATAATAAAATGAATTAAAAAAATCAATTAGATGTAATATACATTTTAACAAATACAACAAAAACAGTAATTAAAATGAATTAAACACATCAATTTATTTATATATTTATTTACTTAAAAACAAACTATTTTAATTTTTTATCATTTTAAAATTATATAAAATGTACAAATACATACATATATACATACTCGTTTCGGAGCGGCCGCTCCTTGTCTACCGGTTAACAGCGTTTTTCTACCATCACCATATAGTGATTTTAAACATAAAAATAGGACTACCAAGTCCATTTTATTGCTTTGAAAACTGGCATCCTTTTTGAACAGGTCATTTCTCCCAATATATTTCGTTATACATGTCATTAAATTGATAGTTATTTCAATACTTCTCAGTTACAGATTATTATTCAATTTAGACAACATTCTTGCCACATTATTGGTACTGCCTAAGTGGGCTAACGATTCTTTAAACCAGTGTGCATGTCTAAGATCATTGCTGCACCAGTGGGCATTAACAACTTATTCATTTTAGACAACATTGTTACCACATTATCAATTCTGCCCAAGTGGGCTGAAACTGCTTTCAACCAATTTATATGCCTAAAATCATAACTACCCCAGGGGGCATTAACTCATGTGAAAAATATATCAAACAATGACATTCCTTCAACTATAATCGATGACCATGATATTTGAACTCTTTTGCCTTCGTCTTTCCTATATGATGACGACTCTGTCTCCTATAAAAATAAAATTAAAGTAAAGTGCACAATTACTATTAAAGTCAACAAACTTGTACAAAAGAGATGAAGAGATTGCCACATTATTACAGATACATTAAGATTGAAGAAACGCTTATGATTCAGTAAACATTTCAACCTAAGTGAACTGACAGTTCCTCATCTTTATTAAGGCTCTCTGGATGCACAGTTTCATAGTTTATGATCATCTTAGATTCCAATCCACGCAGTTCTCACAATCTGTTCCCCCCTCTTTCTGAGATCGTAATTTTATCCAGAGCGCAGAATTTCAACAACTTTGCCTCTTTATGATTTTCTTTAAAATGCCTCGCTATAGGATACTACTTGTCGTCTTTAGTGATTGTTCGCATATGTTCTAAAATGCGTTTTTTAACTTCATGAATTGTTCTTCCAATGTAAATTAATGAACATGGACATATTAAAGCATAAACACAAAAATCTGAATTGCATTTTAAATGTTTTTTGATAACAAATAGCTTGAGACTTTTTGATCGTTCTAGTTGTTTACAGTTAGTGCTGTTTTTACATGCTTTCCACTCCCCACAGGTATAGAGTCCCTCAATCTGATTTAAATCTGTTGGGGATTGTACAGTACTTGTGCACAACATGTCTTTGAAGGAGGTACATTTTCTAAAAGTAATCTTGGGATTCTCTCCTACCACTTTCCTCAATGTGGCGTTTGTATTTAGAACGTGCCAAAACTTTTTAAATTATCTTTTCACCTGCCAAGCTAGGTTACTGAAAGATGTCACAAATCTAATAGGTTGAACCTCATTGTCATCACTGATTTATTTTTAGCAATTCATCTCTTTTCACTGTTCTTATTTTTCTGCTTGCTTGTTCTATTACTTTTTCAGAGTAGCCTCTTTCTCGAAATCTTCATTTAATCACCTCCGTTTCTTCATTGAATGTTGTCTCAGAGCTACAATTTCTCCTAGCTCTGAGGAGTTCCCCATAAGGTATACTATTGATCAAATTCAATGGGTGACAACTACTAGCACGCTAGTATAAGCTGTTTCCCGTCGTTTTGCTGAATAACATGCTCTCCAATTTTTTTCAGCTGCTAATACTTTACATCCAGAAATTCAATTTCTTTAGCCTGTATATTGCTAGAGAATTTTAGATTAAACTCATTACAATTTAAGATCTCCTCAAATTCAATGGCTTCTTTTTCAGTTCCTCCCTAGATGCAAAATATATCATCTATATATCTCGCCCAGAGGACGACATGTTGGGTAAAGGCCTTGATGTTAGTTACCACCTGCTCCTCCCACCAGCCCAGGTACAGTCCTGCATAACTGGGGGCGAAGCGGGTACCCATTGCCGGCCCCTGGATTTATCACATGTTAAAAGATGAAAAAATTGTTAGTCAAACATGAAAACATCATATCCTGTAACATCTCCGTGTGCATTAGGTATGACACAGATCAGGTTCTTAGGAAATATTGACTTGCTTTCATACCCAAGTCGTGTGGTATACACTTGTACAAGCTATTTACATCTAATGTCATTCGCAGTAAATCTTCTTCCCAGACATTGTTATTTATGAGATGTAAAAAATCGCCTGTATCCTTCACATATGAGGGTAACGTTTGCACCAGTGGTCTTAAAAAGTAATCAATATACTTAGAAGTATTTTCATACAGGCTCCCCATAGATTAAACGATCAGCCTCCCTGGTGGATTAATCTTATCCTTGTGTATTTTTGCCAACATATACATTGCTTGTTATTATCCTGTAGTTCTCTGATTGCATTTTGTTGATTAAAAGTTAGATTACCACATCTGAAATTCTTACTTCGCAAGTTTTTGAATTTCATTTTTTACACCTTTTTCAAAGACTTCTATCGCGTCAGTATGTATTTGGGGAAGGAATTTGGACGTAGGTCTAAAACAACTGATACTGGCTTGGTCAAATGTAAGATTCTCATCTGCAAGATTTAACAAAGGATCATTGTTCTGTCCTGCAACTCCCTCTAACTCCCTCATAGTTTGTAGAATATCTATATCTCCTATTGTGAGATTTGAATCAGATTGAATTGGTAATAACCCTCCTTTTCTATTTCCATACCACTTCCTTAACTTCAGCTTTCTAGTGAAGTGAAACAGATCAATCCTACTGTCGGTATAATTAAATCTATTGGAAGAATAAAACGTTAAACCTAAAGATAACACATCAATCTGATTGTCTGAAAGTATTATGTTAGATAAGTTTACCAATGTAAATGTGTCCTTCATTTTGTTGCCGATTTGCCTCTTGCAGTCATTTCCATGAAGCCGTCTAGGTTCCCCTGCTTTTTTGCGCCTTGCTTGCTTCCTCCTCTGGCGCCTCGCCCACGACCTTTGTTTTCTCGGGGTCCCAGATTTCCAAGGCCTTGTCTCCCCTTTGCCATAAGGTTGAATTCTTTTTAAATTCTGGATTTTACCCCTGGATCACCCATCTGCATGGATACATCGCTTCAGCTTGCTCCACTCATTGTCTGTTCTCCTTGGTCATTGTCATCCACCAGTTCCACCTCTGATCCATTGACTGGTTCTTTACTTTCATCCGTCGGTTGAATAGTCATGGATTTATCTTGACTCGTTTCTCTTAAATAATTAAACCTCCTTCCGAATGTAAATATCTACCCCATTTCATAGTCCATTTGGTCCCTATGAAACTTTTGCCATTTTCTCAATTTGATTTCTTCTTCAGCTTTTTCAAGTCTTAGATTTAGTTTGTTCATGTCCGAATTAAATTCTCTTTCAGTGCAATTATCTTTCAATAAGGCAGTTATTTTTTCTATTTCTAAAGACAGCCTCTCCGTGTCTTTTAAATAGCTTCAGCAAAACAGTCGAGCAATTATGATTATTTGTTGCCCATTCGTCAATTAGCTGCGGGTCAGGATCATTGAAGGTCGCGGTAGTAAAAATCATCAGACCCCTTGGGACTCTTTCACAGTCCATATACTTTTGCAGTGCTGTTGCTTCCTACCCCTTCGCTTGTTCAGATCTTGACACTTCCCAGAGTTTGTCCAAGAGGAGTTTTTTTTTTTAATTGAAACTCACTTGTCACATTACTGCTTGGCCTTTCTCCTTCAAGCTTATCTTTATCCATGGGTATGAACAGCAATTCTGCTGCCTGGCGTCTCTTCGCCTCTCTATTCGCTGACATCGTTGTAATGTCCTTCGAGGATATTGTTACTACACCTCTTGTTCGTAGCCACGAGCTCTACATGCTGTACATGGCTGTAGCAGAACTTGTTCAGCCATGCCAGTTCCGTTAGCTGCTCCTTTAATGGTATACAGATTTTTGGGATTCCTCGTAATGTTTGCGGTAACCTTGCCACACGGCGGACGTCCTCTGACTCTGCCTGTCGCTGTCTTCCCGCTTGCACTCACGGGTTCCTTCTTGAGTCCGATATATAAACAATTCAAAGCAGCGGGCAGGGCACTTTTCTAATCCTAAAACCAAATTATTTCGCGTAATCCCCTGCCGCTGGATGCGGCGGGCTCCCGGCGAGGTCGCGCACCTTGTAAATCTGTCCTTCCGTTTTCTTCTAGAAAAACAAAGCCGGGGCCCAATTCCTTTCAGTGTGTGATTTATTAGATTTACACCAGTGAACCCAACCCCCACCCCCCCCCGACGCGTCAATTTTAAAAATATAAATTAGATTTAATATACACTTTAACAAAGACCACAAAAAAAGTCATTAAAGTTAAACATTCATCATAATTTATATCTATATATTTATATATATATACTTTAAAACAAACTATTTTAATTTATTTTATGTTATGTTAAGGGGATTTATATAGCGCGCGATTACCCAAGGGTGTCCTGGCGCTACCCATTATTCCTGAGCGGGGGGACAGAAGTTTTGCCATTACACATTGAACAGCCAGGTCTTCAGGCTCTTCCTGAAGGCCAGAAGATCAGGACGCATTCTTAGATGGGGCGAAAGGGTGTTCCATGCCTTTGTGGCTTGCAAAATGAAACTTCTTCCGCCCCAGGAAGCCTTCCTTATCCGTGGTACTATAACCAACTTGGCTTCCATCGAACGTAGCGTCCTTTTAGGCCGATACCATTGCATGTTTTGTTTCAGGAACTCCGGGCCAATGTCCTGATGGGCCTTAAACACAATACAAAGGGCTTTAAAACAAACCCGCTTCCTAACGGGAAGCCAATGCAGTTTACTAATTTCTTTGGAAATGGACGCAAATTTAGCTGTGCCTGACAGTAGCCTAGCTGCTGCATTTTGAAGCATTTGCAATCTATTCATATAGCATTCCTGTAGGCTCAAATAGAGACCATTACAGTAGTCAATCTTAGCCATCAAAAGTGAAGTAACCACTGTACGTTGACTATCAGGCGGTTAAAAAGGGAGGATCTTTTTAATCATCCTAAGGACGAAAAAGGTGGCCGATGAGATAGAGTTTATCTGGTCACCAAAATTAAGCTTGGCATCTATCAGGATTCCTAAGTTTTTTTAAAATATTTTTTTTTGACGGTGTGGGAAGAGTACCAAGGGTGGTAGGCCACAAATTTGGGGTCCAGAAGTTTACATCATTCCCAAACAGGATGACCTCTGTTTTGCCTGAATTCAACTTAAGGCAATTTTGTGACATCCACATTCCCACCGCTTCCATGCAATCATGGAACTGATTTCCAACTTCCATATCCTGACCTGGCTGCAGTGACACAACAATCTGTGTATCATCGGCATAGGAGGTCAATTTAAAACCAAAAGAACTAATCAGTGAACCAAGTGAGGAAACATAAACATTAAAAAGTAGGGGACTAAGACGACCCTTGAGGCACTCCACATGGCAGGGAGAAAGGCTTAGAATGAAAATTATCCAGTGCTACTGTCTGTGAGCGCTCTGATAAAAAGGACTTTAAAAGCACCCAGGCATTACCTTGAACACCACAATCTAGCAAATGGTCCATCAATAGGCCATGGTGGACCGTATCAAAAGCTGCCGATAGGCCAAGCAATGCCAGCGCAGCCTTCCCTCCACCATCTAAGGCCTCCCTGATCTCTTCTGTTGATTTTGTAAGTGCTGACTCTGTGCTGTGACCCTCTCTAAAACCATATTGCGTGGGGTCCAGCACTTTATACCGTAGGAAAACACTTAGTTGCCTATTCATTTCCTTCTCCAAGATTTTGGCTGGGAAAGGAAGGCGAGAGATCGGGCGAAAATTATTTGGGTCTTTGCAATCAAGATTTGCCTTTTTTAGCAAGGGTAAAACTGAAACGATTTTCCACATTTTTGGGAAGTGTCCTATGTCAAAAATACCGTTAAAAAGGGAGGTGAGGACTTGAGCTACCGGGTTTGGGGCGGATTTAACTACTGCGACCAGGCAAGGATCAAAAGGCGAGCCTGATATTACTGCCATGAGGAGTTTAATAGTGTCAGTTGGGGATATATCGGTAAATGTATTAACCTGGGGGGAATCCTTTTAAAAGTTCTACTCCCTCCTGACGGGGTATCTGGTCTGTACTAGTACAATGCGTGAACGCGGAAAAAATAATCTCCACCTTGTTCAGAAAGAAGCTCGCAATATCCTCGCTGAATTCCTGACTTGATTCAATTTTTCCTGAACGAGGGGAGATCAGCTCAGATACTGTTTGAAAAATTTCTTTCGACGAGTTTTTTGCCTGGATAATTCTATTTGTGAAGAAACATTTCTTAGCATTAAAAATTAAACCCTTCTATAATGGCAAACTCTGTTTATATCTCCTTCTGTCTGACTCCTCATATTTTGTTCTCCAGCTACGATCTAACAATTTACATATACGTGTCTGGGTTTTCAGCTCCTCTGTGTACCTGGGGCTGTTGGATGCAGTCTTTTAGGAGTACAACGTTTTTTGGGGCTAGTTTCTCACAGGCTGCTACCAGCCGGTTCGTATAAAAGGTTGTTGCCTCCTCTATTCCCGTGGGAAGCGGACGCAACGTTGTTACCAGTTCTTCCTCTAGATCTTTACCCTCCATTTTATTCCAAGATCTACTCTCATATTGTCTCTTGGAGTCCCCCTTTTTGAACCTGTAATTTGGACAGGTGAGTTAAAAAAACACAGCACAGTGATCAGTCCATGTAAGAGGAAGCACGCCTGTACATATCAACTGAGGATCATTAGAGAAAATACCATCCAATGTATGGCCTGCTGAATGAGTAGGCTCAATCACTCTTTGGGTCAGATCCCCGCTCTTCATTGTTTCCATGAGAGTCCTAGTATCGGAATCCTCAAAGGCTTCTAGATGGAAATTATAATCACCCAAGATCGTGAAGGAATTGAGGCATAGGCCCGCTTCAAGTAGATTTCCAATGGACCCAAGAAAGATATTTCTGGGCCCAGGGGGTCTGTAAAGTAAAATACCCTTAAAAGTGTAGTGATCCGACAGGGAGAGGCTAAAAGAGCGCCTCACAAGAAGAATTCACCACCACACAAAAACCTGTCTTCAAAGAGTTGTGAAAGATTATTGCTAAACCTCCACCTTTCCTGACTGGTCTACTCCTAGTATGACAGAGAAACCCCGGAGGGGTTGCTTTAACAATATCAGGCCCAGATGCTTCATCCATCCAGGTTTCAGTAATGAACGCAATTTTGATACCTTTTTCCACAATTAGGTCAGCACATTCTAGACTGTGTTTAACTAAGGATCTAGCGTTCAATAAGATACATTTAACAACTATATTCTCTGGTGCTGTGTTGATCACCCTCTTAGAAGTAGTGGGGCTAATACTTTGGTTGAGGATTTTGGGTAGGGTACAGTTACAATTTGTGCAAATAATCTCTGGTGTGGAAGGACATGAATCACACCTAAGGCACAGACAGGCAGGAGATATCAGAGTAGATCTCACCTTAAGTAACCGTTCTTTGGTATAACTTTGAGCAAGATACGATCTTGGTTTGAGAGGAGCAGGGGGGCTGACTCTGAGCACGGTCCGAGCGCGGACGGGCGCAGACGGGCTTGCCTTCGGCGTGCCAGCAGCGCGCCCGCTGCGCGCGTCCACTGCGCGGCCGCCTCTGCAAGCACATTAAAAGGTATACCGGGAAAATAACTAGCCCGCTAACCTGTCCTCCCAAAATGGAGGCTCTACTCCCTCACACAGCCCTGGTGCGGGCAACACCTACAACAAATTACCCCAGGGCGGTCTGGCACCGAGCTGTGCACCGGAGCTCCTCTGAGCTTAGGTAAGTTAATAAAAAGCCCCCCCCCCAGTCGTGGACTTGATTAAAAACAGCAGAGCATGTACAAACTAAAAACAGGTAGCAGCAACAATAATAACTGTTAGCTGCAGCAATAATGACATCAAAGCTTAAAACGGACCTTCCTAGCAGTCCTTCATAGAAACAACGATGTGTGCAAGAGCGCAGTGCAAAATACCGTCTCCCGGCTCAAGCCTCAGGAGATGATGGATCTGCGCGGCCGCCTCTGCAAGCACATTTAAAGGTATCCCGGGCAAATAACTAGCTCGTTAACCTGTCCTCCCAAAATGGCGGCTCTACTCCCTCACAAAGCCCTGGTGCGGGCAACACCTACAAAGAATGACCCCAGGGCGGTCCGGCACCGAGCTGTGCACCGGAGCTCCTCTGAGCTTAGGTGAGTTAATAAAAAGTCCCCTTCCCAGTCGTGGACTTGATTAAAATGATATGAAATGTACAAATATATATATAGATATATATATCCTTTACCACTTCCGGTTCTCTCTCCAAATCCGAAAAATGACACTGCAAACCGAAGGTAGGGTTCCACGCTTTTTATTTCAGAAAGGCTGCTACGCGTTTCGGCAGGATCCCCTGCCTTGTATGCATGTGTGTGTGTGTGTGTGTGTGTATATATATATATATATATATATATATATATATACACACCTGAAAAAACCATAGGTTTCAGGGGCGTTATAGTTAGCTGGACATTTCCCTCGTACAAAACCCTAGAAATTCCCCTGTTATAGTTAGTTCAGCCAACTATAACCCGCAATGCACTGCTGATGACGTCACATATTACATCACTCATGACATGGTTAGTGACATCACTGATGACATCACTCATGACATCTCAAATGACATCACTGATGGAATCATCCATTGAGTATGTGTTTCTGAACAGTTTTATTATGTTTAATATATATAGGGAAAGGCCTGTTGAAAAATAAGTGGGTGTACAAGTGTGTGAATGGATGATTTTCTAGGTGCGTAACTGACTCTGTTAGTCATTAAATGTATCTTACTGCAGACTAGTGACTAAACTGTGTGAATGTCTGTATGTGTCTGTGTGTTGGTGTATAAGTGGCTGCATTGTTTTTTGAATAGCTATATGAGTGTCTATATGGGTTATTGATTGGTTGTCTGAGTATCTGTATGGGTGCCTGAGTGTTTGTGTGGGTAGGGTGTGTGTGACTCTGACTAGATGTGTGAGTGGGTGATTCAGGGGGGATTGTTTTTAAGAGTGTATCTGTGATGGACTGTATGGTTGGGTGAGTGTATGTATAGGTGTGTTAGTGATTGAATGTATATCTCAGTGGTACATGTGTGAGTAACTACATATATGAAAGGCAGTATATATGTGTGTAAGAGTATATAAGTGGGTATATGTGAGAGTGTGTGATTGTGAGAGTGGCTGTATGGATGAGTGTGTGCTTGTATCAGTGATTGTATAAGAGCGTAAGAATGTGGTACTATTTTTATGAGTAAGTGAACTTGTGTGTGTATAACTGCATAGGTGAGTAAATGGGAGTGTGATTAATTATTTCTATGACTGACTAGGTGTGTGAGTATGTCTATGGATGATTGGTGGTGTCTGAGTGTCTATATAGGTATATAAATGCATATGATAGTCCTGTACTGACTGACTGTAAGTATGAGTGACTCTACAGGTGAGTGAGTAGAGGTGTATGTAGACCTAAGAGTCAATGAGTGTGTATGTAGGTATTGATATTGGAGTATCTATGGTTTTGAGAATGGAAGTCTGAAATTTTGAGCCGGTGTATCAAAGGTTATATTGGGGTGTGAGAAGATGCACTATTTTATCACATGGATGATGTCATCAGTGATGTCATTTGAGATGTCATCAGTGATGTCATCAGTGATGTTACTGACCATGTCATGAGTGATGTCATATGTGACGTCATCAGCAGTGCATTGCGGGGGCGCGAGTTATAGTTAGCTGAACTAACTATAACAGGGGAATTTCTAGGGTTTTGTACGAGGGAAATGTCCAGCTAACTATAACGCCCCTGAAACCCATGGTTTTTTTTCAGTGAATTTCTAAGGTTTTTTAAATGCCAATTCCTAACTATAACGTGCATGAAACCTATGGTTTTTTCAGTGAATTTCAAAGGTTTTTTAAATGCCAATTCCTAACTATAACGTGCATGAAACCTATGGTTTTTTCAGTGAATTTCAAAGGTTTTTTTAAATGCTAATTCCTAGCTATATCAGGCCTGAAACCTATGTTTTTTTCAGTGAATTTCAAAGGTTTTTTAAATGCTAATTCCTATCTATAACTTATCTCTGAAGATATTATGTTTAATGATTTTGATTGGATTTCTATATTTTTCAAATTCAGTGTGTCATTTCATTAATTACATTTTTGTTAAAATACTTTTTTATCACCATTTTTAAATGTATTTTTTCAATTAATTCTTTTGAAAAATATAAAAAAATATGTTTGAAAACCCATTAAGTTCAAATATTTTTTAATTTTTAAAATATTTTTGTAACTTTATTTTATATATTTTTTTCAATGTTTTTGGATCCGCGAACCCACTGCTAGAGGATCCGTGCATCCAACGCGTTAGGATGCGCGCACCATGCGCGCATTTCTCCGTTTTTTTTTTTTTAAACGGGGCCCCAGGGGGTCCTTCTGGGACCCCCTAAGCACCTCTAGAGGGTCAGAGTATTTCCACTCTGCCCCCTTTATATGTTTTACGCACTTATTCCCCTTGCTTCTTCAGCCTCGCTTCTACCGGGGCAGAAAATGGCCGCCAACAGTTCCTGGTTTCGAATGTAGAGAGACGCTCGACAGCCAATTAGCATTCAGCACGCGATCGGGAGGGTGCGCGCTCGGTTCGGGGAGGGTTCGCTTACGGTGCGGGTACGGTCCGCGGATCCTCCGCGGCCATAGATATCACTAACTTTTTTACCCTAATTTTCTCAGGAACTACTGAACAGATTCACACCAAATATGCAAAAGGCACGAGTCCGAACTGAGGACTACCTCTTTGCCAAATTTGGTGTCATTCCGTTCAGCGGTTCAGGCTGTAGCTGCGACAACAGATCCTATGGGAAATTGCATGGGGAAAACGCGTTTTGGGACCCCCCTTTTTTCTCGGCCCCTGCTTGACGGATCACCGCAAAACTTTCAGGGTAGGAGCGGAGCGGAGCTGGCCAAAAGTTTGGAGAATTTCGCGAGGATTCGTCAACCGGTGCCAAAGATATTCCCAATAGAATGTTGCGGATTTCCTATGGAAAATAGGTCCTAACTATAACTATCTACTGGCGACCGCCAGTAGATAATATAAATATGAGTCGGGACTTCAGCGGCGGGGTGAGGGACCAGGGGAGCTGTTACGCCGTCCACACTAAAAGATCCAGGCAACGCATGGGGAGAAGGGAGCAGTCACCGCCCACTGGGGCCAGTACTCACGTTTCGGTGTCTGCTCCATACGGACTCAGACATCTGGGTCGGGTTTTCCCTGTGCTATTCTGCCAGTAATGCCTCAGCCAATCGCAGCGGGCATGCTTCTTGAAAAGGTGGGCTGGAGAACCATTTGAAAAAATTTTGGCGGCATCTGAGGAAGTTGAAAAACGAAACGCGTCATGCCGATGGGTTAATTAAAGAACAGCTTACCTGCAATCCTGTGTGTGCTCTGCTTCCTTAGGAGACAAGGGAGTGTGGTAGTGATAGATATATATATATATGTATATATATATATATATATATATACCAATAACATAAAATCTAATAAAACATTCTATAATAAATTAAAACATTAAACTATTAAAAAATCATTGAACTTAAATTTCTCACTACAGTCAGTGCAACAGTAGGGAAAGTGTTGGATAGCGGAGGGGTAAAAATGTATATTCCCACTCCAGTTAGTTCAAAATTAAAAACAAACAAAATATTAACAAATATTGAAAAACTAAATATATATATATATATATATATATATATATATATATATATATATATATATATATATATGTATATATATATATATATATATATATATTCACTGAAAAAACCATAGGTTTCACACACGTTATAGTTAGGAATTAGCATTTAAAAAACCTTGCAAATTCACTGAAAGAACCATAGGTTTCACACATGTTATAGTTAGCGGAAATTTTACTGATAAAAAACCAATGAAATTCCCCCGTTATAGTTAGTGCAGGCAACTATAACTCACGCGACCGCAATCCTCTGCTGATGCTAATACTGTATTTAGACACTTATTTGCCCATGTCTTCTTCCATACATTTTTAGCTATACATATATTACAAATATTTTTTTTTCATAAAGACACATATGTCATCAGCAGAAGATTGCGGTCGCGTGAGTTATAGTTGCCTGCACTAACTATAACGGGGGAATTTCATTGGTTTTTTATCAGTAAAATTTCCGCTAACTATAACATGTGTGAAACCTATGGTTTTTTCAGTGAATTTGCAAGGTTTTTTAAATGCTAATTCCTAACTATAACGTGTGTGAAACCTATGGTTTTTTCAGTGAATTTGTACGTTTTTTTAAATACTAAGTTACTTTACGCCATTCGTGGCGTGCGCACCCACTTAACGCAGTTCGTTCCGTGCGCGCACGGTGCGCTAAGCGCACCGTGCGCGCACAGTGAGCACGCGGTGCGCTTCGCGCACCGCGCGCCCACTTTACGCAGTTAGTGCCGTGCACGCACGGTGGGCACGCGGTGCGATGACAAAGCAAGAAAGCACGTCAACAAATCTGTTTCTGCTTTCCTCCGTGACTATGGTATGTGTGCCATTTACCACAACAACTTGCGTTATGACATGCAAGACATTTATAGAGGAGATGGTGTGCACTTCAATGATGAAGGGAACAGAGTCTTCCTCTTGAACCTTAGACTCTGCATCGGTACTTACTTGTAGGTACCACTAAAAAATCATTTCATAAACACAACGGCTCTTTTTAGAGCCCCCTAATATCTAAACACTTAAATCTGATTTTCATTTTTTTTTTTTTTTTCTACCGTACGCTTACCGTACGCGTACCCCGTGATTTTTTTAAAAATCAATAAATGTTTTCTTTGTACTTTACAGTCCTTCTTTGACCCCCTCACAAATGTAAGGGGGTCTGTAACTCTCCTCATTGCCCCCTTTCCTTGTTTTCACTCTTTTTTTTCAGAGTGAAATACACAAAATGGCGGCCGCCGCTTCCTGGTTTCGGCCGATTCGAATGTTTACTAAGATCTAAGAGCCAATCAGAATCGCGCTCGCGCACGCCACCGTACGCTTACCGTAAGCGTACGGTAAGCGTACCGTAAGCGGGCTCAGATATATATATTGATTTAAAGGCTATTTTCTCAGAATCTACTGAACAGATTTACACCAAACCTACAAAAGGCACTTCCTTGACCTAGGGACTACCTCTCTGCCAAATTTTGAGTAATTCTGTTCAGCCGTTCGGGCTGTAGCTCGTTCTAAAGGTCCTATGGAAAAATGCATGGGAAAAACGCGTTTTGGGACCCCCCTTTTATCTCAGCCCCCGCTTGACGGATCCCCCCGAGACTTTCAGGGTAGGAGCGGAGCGTAGCGCCCCACCTATTTTGAGAAATTCGCGAGGATTCGTCGACCGGCGCCAAAGTTATTCAAAATAGAATGTTGAGGTTTTCCTATGGAAACGTGGTCCTAACTATAACTACCTACTGGCGACCGCCAGTAGGTATATATATATATATATATATATATATATATATATATATATATATATATATATATATATATATATATATATATATATATATATATATATATATATATATATATATTATAATGTTAAATACATATGAAAAATACCTACAAATATTATATTAAATGAACTAAATAATAAAATTCAAACAGAAAATGTTATTAGAAAATATTTAGAATTAAAAACATTAATTATTACATTCATTTAGTTTTTATTTCCTAACCTATAACACCACAGAATTCACAAACCACATCAAATTAAAAATAAATGTACTTCCATTAACAGAATTAATTACCAATTAAAGAAATATTATAAATTAAAAAACAAAGTAAAATTCAGAAAAATTAATTAACTTCCCACACTTTACCCCTATAATCCCCACAACCCACAGCTAAAATGTAAGAGTAAAAAAATTAATTACAGAATTAAAACATAATTTCAATTAAACTAAAAGTATTTAACTACTAATTATAAAGTAAGTAAAATGTATTTACTCCCCTTCTTTACCCCATAAAAGTAAAACCCACACAAAAAATAAACAATTACCCTAATTAAATATCAATTAATTGAGATTAATGATCAACTAATTATTACTGAATTAAACATAAATTACTTCCCACACTTTACCCCTATAAACCCCACAACCTGCACCTAAAATTAATTACACAATTACCATCATTAATTTTCAATAAATTAATATAAATTAACAAATAATTATTAATTTAAAAAACTACTTTCCACCATTTACCCCTATAAACCCCACAACCCGCACATAAATGAATCCCACAATTTCCATATTTAATTTTCAATTAATTAATATTAAGAACAACTTATCAATCACTCAATCAATCACGTGTTTAAGTGTGACTACTCACCCGTAAGGGACTCAAGGCACTGGGGAGGAGGGGAGATGCAGGTTCCAGTCCATCAAGGAGGTGGTCTGTCGAAGAGCCAGATTGTGAGGTTTTTCGTGAAGATGGGGAGTGATGTTGTCTATCTGAGGTGGAGCGGTATGGCGTTCCAGGCTCTGGCCGCATGGAAGGAGAAGGAGCGGCCGCCTGATCTGGTCTTTCTGGTGCGGGGACCATGGCGTAGGAGAGCTGGGCTGATTATAGGCTCCTTTGGGGTGTGTGGAATTTGAGTTTGCTGTTCAGGTATGCTGGTCCGGTGTTATGGAGGGCTTTGTGTTCGTGGGTGAGAACCTTGAAGGTGAATCTAGCCTCGATGGTGAGCTAGTGGGGTGTTTCGCAGGTGCTGGGAGATGTGGCAGAGTCTTGGCAGGTTGAGGACCAATCTTGCGGCGGCGTTCTGGTTGTTTTGTAGCTTGCGGGTGAGGTTTTCGTTTATTCCGGCTGTGGTAAATATTCTTTTTACCTTGACTGAATTTCATACTGAATCTGAAATAAAGTAGAATAGCTCAAAATAACAAGAGGCAGAATCCGTGGTATAAGAGATTTTCTGAATGGGCTTTATTCAAAAATGGCCGACTCGAGTGGCGGCCTTCAGGTTCCGTCACCACGAGGGTTCAGGAAGTGAAGTACAATACTTTATTGACAAGAAGTAACTTTTATAGGTCATACATTACAATGAAATGAATGCAAAAGGCGTAACAATTGATAAGAGAAATGACAGAGTGGTACGTAATCGAAACTAGGCGTAATAAGGAGCAGAAAGAAACATGATTGGCTCTGATTATCATGCATAGGTGGATCTATAAGATAATACTTAACATAGATGCGCGCGCAGCAGCATGACGTGTGATTGACGTGCAACTAGGGGGTGAAGGGGACTTGACATTTAGCTCTACATGTGGAGACGAGAAGTCTGGGGGGTCAAGTCAACCTAATCCCAAATCATATCTAACATCCTATGTTTAGAGAACTATGTTATCCACAAGAAAAGACTCTCGGACAGAATCTATTCTATACTGACTGTGTGTGCGTGTACAAGCGTCTAAGTGTCTATATGAGATGCGAGGGGCAGAAAACTTTCCATGGCAACAGGGCTATGAATTACTTGCAGGAGGACGGAAAAGCCGAGTCCTTTGCTTGTGAGTTAAAGGAAATGTTTACCTAAATCACTGGACAGGAATGCATCGGCCGAAGAGCAAAGTAGATAATTCGAAGGTGAAATACAGCTTCTTGGCAGGCAGGCAAAACTGGCCGAGGCAGGCACCGTTAGCTGCACAGGGAGTAGGACAAAGTTCATGGATACAGATGCGAGCTCAAACTGAAGCTGTCAGAGACAGAGAGCAGGGAAGGCTTTGAGGACAGAATCGGGCCTACTTGCCTGGACTGTAAAAATGGAGTAACTTAGCCATATAAAGTCGGTGGCCTTTCATACTTAGGAATCGAATATCCAGCCCATTGATGGCGGATCTGACAGAGAACATGTTGACGGTGGACGCACATATGTTTGCGTTTTGGAAACTGGAACTGGAGGGAACATACATGTACTTGTGACATGCACATAGAACCGTTGGGGTCCAAGATAGGGGACATAACTGATCAGGAAAATCCACATTTCCACATTCCCTCCTTGTCCCCTACTTGCCCTTCAAGAGATATCAATCTTCATCATTCCATCGATTTGCTCATGGAGCATCATTTCTTCTTCCTTCTTCTTCCGGCATTTTGAACGAGAACCTTGATATGGAATGCATGATGTGGCACACAGACCACAAATCGCTGGTCCACATTGCAGGCATAAACAACAACTGAAGAGCATAAGAAGGCCAATACCTAGGAAGGATAGAACTTTCCATCCCCAGGCTGATATCACACTCCAAAACCACCCGGACCACGTCCAAGTGCCTGGATTCTCGTGTATCTGGCTCACAATCTTATGAAGGCGTGTTATAGCTTTATATACAGATGGCGAATTTTCTGGTATGAATATGCAGCAGCTGGATCCGATGACCCTGCAAGCTCCGCCCCTATCGGCCAGGATGACGTCAAGGACAAGACGATTCTGGAGAACAACAATTCTCATCACTGATTGTTCCTCTGTCAGATTGCCTAGGGCGGCTATAGTCTCGTTTACTACAGCTTCGAGAGTCTTGGTTAGTCTACGTATCAGCTTACTATTTGATATTGTACCTATATAGGGAAAGATGCCTTTATTGAAATCTACATACTTGTCCCATGCCGTCTCAGTATAATCGACAACTGGGAGATCTCTTCGCTCTCTATTGTGTACTAAATGAACATTCCGATAATAATCAGGGGGAGCTAGGAAAACAGGTGGCAGAAGGAATGCTATGTAACAGGTACCATCCCAATCCAGAGGCAGACGCATATATGCCGTCTGACCACATATAAAGTAAGAATGGCGAGAAGCTCTAAATGAAGATTTACCTTGATCACTATATTCTACTGTAGTAACGCATTGGCTATGGCCCATATGTATGGAACCAACTTTTCTTACACATAATTCACCCTTAACTGGAAATACTGACATAGTGGGCAGAATTAGTTCAACTTCGGATTTGACATTCAGAATCATAAGATTAGGTGTAAAATTACCTAATTTATACACTTCATTTTCTAGATCAGTTCCTGTTCTACTGGGGTGACCCTCCTTATTAGGATGACAGACTTTGAATAAAACTAGATTCAGATTTCCCCATATCCAATGTTGTTGATAAACTGCTGTGTCTGGGTCTATGGAATTTAGTAAACTAAACCATGCTCCACAGGAGCCATTGTGTGTGAACGGATGTGGAAAGAAAGGCAGAACTCCTTTGTTATTCTGATAGGGAGGGAGTCGGCCACACACCCAACAATTGGTGGCATTACTAGTCTGATGGGAATGATGTAACATACTAATGAAAGTGTTATTGCGCAGCGCAAGTCTATAAGATAATTCATGTGGCGGTAGGTCACTAAAAGAATGTTCAGTAGCAACATTATAAACATGTCTAGAAATAGGATGATATATGTGCAAAATCACACTCGTAATAATTATTAAAACACTCAATAAAAACAAAATTAATAATGTCCTCATACAGTAGCTACGCAGTGATTTACAATACGCCTGTCGTTTCAACATTTCTCGGGTATTTTCTCTACTCAGGTCCAAGGGATACATGTCGGAGACAATTCAACCGCTTCACCTTGGAGAGGACTTAAACAATCAAATTGCTCGACTGTTTGGGCCTAAGCTTTAATTTATAGCACTGAGAGTCATTCTGTTCAACAAAAGGAAGTTTTGAATCAGTCTGTGAGGGAGTGCAGGGCACAGTGTCTATATCCGAGGATAGTCCATGAAATTTCTTAATATGGCTGGAATGTATCCAGCCCTTGCGGCCCTCAACTTTCACGGCTGTTCTTGTTGTCAGCAGGACTAGCTTCGGTGCTTTCCACCTGGGCTCCAACTGGGTCTTCCGATCAAAATTTCTCACAAACACCAGATCCCCCGGAGCAACGTCATGGGGTTTCACCTCAGTGTTGTCAGGAAAAGCTGCAGCTACCTGTGAACGACAAGATTGTAGTGCAGACATCAAGGAAGCCAAGTAATCTGTCAGCATATTACAATTAACATCAGTTATTTTACGTGGTATAGGCGTCCCCCACATATTTGGTGGTCTTCCGAAGATCACCTCATACGGGGATAGCCCTGTTCGAGAGTGTGCTACCATTCTTATGTAAAATAGTGCAACTGGTAATGCTACTATCCAGTCAACACCTTTCTCCTTACATATTTTAGACAATCTGATTTTCAAAATTTGATTATGTCGTTCCACGAGACCTGCTGCCTCGGGGTGTCGGACACAGTGGAATTTCCACTGATATCCCAACAAAAGTGAGACATGTTTCATTAATTCGGATGAGAAAGGCTGGCCGTTATCTGAATATACAACACGTGGTAAACCGTACCGCGGGAAGAATTCTCGAACTAACTGTTTGGCAGTAGTCGGGGCCGTGTAATCTGAAACCGGGTACGCCTCTGTCCAACGGGACAGAGCGCAGACAACTACCAGAACATATTTGAATCCTCGACATCGTTCCATCTGGATATAATCCATTTGGAGCACTTCAAAAGGATGGTCAGGAGTCTGGAATCCACCCTGTTCTACGGGAACACTTTTTCCTGGGTTGAACTGACAACATATCATACAGGTACGGACTTTTTGTTTAGCTGCTGCTCGTAAATGTTTGTTGAACCAAATGTGTTGAATGCTATCTAGCATAGCTTTCTCTCCTAAATGCGCTGGGCTGTGAATTGTAGCTATAATGGCTTGGACCATAGAGTCAGGAAGAAACCATACAGATTTCTCCTTTGTCATCCATCCCTGATCTGTCTGGATCCCTCCTAGTTCAGTCCATTTCTTTAATTCTTCTGCAGTAGCATGTGT
Source organism: Triturus cristatus (assembly GCF_964204655.1). Lineage (NCBI taxonomy): Eukaryota > Metazoa > Chordata > Amphibia > Caudata > Salamandridae > Triturus > Triturus cristatus. The sequence goes on along the minus strand of NC_140590.1, from coordinate 483,808,302 downwards.
CTGTATGTCAATTACGTCAAGTGCGGGATCCTTAATTGTCATACACTGTGTTGGTGTCTGAACTATTGGCTTTGTCATGTCTAATGTGCGATTCTGAGCAGTCTGTTTAGCTGTTCTGTCAGCTAAATCATTGCCTTGAGAAATGATATCAGTAACCTTCGTGTGTGCTTTACATTTCATAATCGATATGGCAGTTGGTAGATGTATTGCGTCTAACAAGGCATGAATGAGGGTTCCGTGCTGAATGTGGGCACCATGGGAGGTTAAATAACCTCTCTCTCGCCACAGCACGCCGAAGTCGTGTACAACTCAGAATGCATAACGTGAGTCAGTGTATACATTAACTTTCTTATTTGTGGCTTGAATACAGGCTTGTGTTAGAGCAATAAGTTCTGCTGCTTGGGCTGACAAAGTATCTATACAATTTGTCTCAATAACTTCAGTGTCTGTTGTGACTGCATACGCGGCCACTAAGTCTCCTGTACTTGCTCTCATGCACGATCCATCTACATACAACGTCAGGTCTGGATCTAACAATGGAACGTCTGTCAAGTCTTGTCTAGGTTTCGTCTTTATTTCAATAATTTCAACACAATCATGAGCTAGTGGGTCTGTTCCAATTACAGGTAATAGTGTAGCAGGATTCAATGTATTACACCGTCGGATCTCTATGTGTGGCTGAAACAATGTCAGTTCATAACCGGTAAGTCTTGCTATGGTCAAGTGTTGTGTTTGTGTTCGGTTCACAAGAACTTCTACTGCATGTGGTACTTGTACTGTCAATGGATGTCCTAACACTATGGCATCGCTTTGTCTGATTGCTAAAGCTGTTGCTGCCACTGATTTCAGGCACGCGGGCAAAGCCTGAGCTACGGGATCTAATGTACTGGAAAAATAAGCACATGGCTTGCGTGATCCTGCTTGATCCTGAGTGAGTACTGACAAAGCAGTACCTTCGCGTTCTGTGACAAAAAGTGTAAAATGTTTGCTATAACATGGTGTTGCTAAAACAGGTGCTTGACATAAAGCTTCCTTTAAGCTTTCAAAAGCTTGTGTATGTTCCTGAGTCCAAGGGAGAACAGTCGATGTGGCTGCCTCCTGTGTGGTTAACTGAATGAGTGGTTTTGCTAGAAATGCGTACTGAGGGATCCACTGCCTACAATATGAAGTGAGGCCTATGAAAGCCCGCACCTCCTTTTGTGTCTGGGGTATTGACATGTTAGCAATTAACTGGATGCGATCTGGTGTAAGCTGCCTTCCCTCCTTGGACAGCGAGTGACCAAGATAAATAACTCGCTGAACACAGAATTGCAGCTTAGAAGGAGACACCTTGTGCCCCTTGTCGGCTAGAAAATGTAAAACTGTCAGAGAAGCCTTTTCACATTCAGGTTCGCTTCTCGCGGTGATCAGCAGATCATCGACATATTGAAGCAGTGCAGTATTGACTGGCATGTGGATACTGTCAAGTTCTCGTTTCAGTGCTTGGCTGTAGATGCTGGGGCTTTCTGTGAATCCTTGGGGAGCGCGTGAGAATTTAAAGCTGCGCCCATTTAAACTGAATCCGAACAAATATTGGCTTTCCGGATCTATTGGGACGCTAAAAAAGGCATTCTTGAGATCAATTACAGTAAAGAATGTTGCTTCGGAATCAATTGCTGTCAATAATGATGATATATCGGGGACCACAGGAAATTGTGGCACAATGCACTTGTTTAGTTCACGCAAATCAATAACCAATCGGTATACTGGCGGAGCAGTAGGGTCAGTTCGTTTAAGAATCGGAATTATCGGCGAATTACATACATTGGAGTCTGTTTCTACAACTACTCCTTGGGCAATTAACTCATCAATGATTTTCAGCAAAGCCACTACAGCATCTTGCGGTAACTTGTATTGTCGCATTCGTGGTAATACCACTCCTGCCTTGAGTGTAACTCGGTATGGTGTAATGTTCATGCAACCAACATCAGTAGGGCCTTGTGCCCATAGATGTGCTGGTAAAGTCTGTAGTCGGGGATCCATGTCTCTAGACACATAGTGACCTTTAAAATCACGTAAAAACAACCTTATTCCTCCCGGAGAACAACATATTATGGCTCCTAGGGCTTTCAGAGTTTTAATTCCTAACAGATTTTCTGGGCATGATTTAGTAAGCAATAAATCTGTAGTTCGTGTCAAAGGTCCTATCGTAAGTGGAAGAGGCTGTGATACTTCATTAACAATAGGTTTTCCTGAAAAACCAAGGGAAACATTTTGAGAGCCTGAGAGGGGTGCCCCTGGAACTTCACTACGTTTTATAGTTGTTCGACTTGCCCCTGTATCGAGTAAGAATTTTCTATCTTGACCTAATAATTCACTATGTACATAAGGTCCTTCTTGATCTACAGGAATCTCGATAAGCGGTAAGTCAACTTCCCTCTCTAGGCTGGTTCATGCGTAACGCTGATACTCAGGATATTCATACTGTGCAGTCTGATACATTTGTCGTGTGGTGGTTTGTGTGGCAGTAACAGGCAACGGTGGTGCAGCTGGCACAAACTGTATTGGCTGTTGTGCGGCTGGCATGGCCTGGGAATGTGGCATAGCTCCTTGTTCATTCTGATCTTGTCTGAGTGGCCGTGATCTTTCTTGTGTTTTACCTATGGCGATATTGTGTTTTAAAACTGGACAATCGTGTACGTAATGACCTGGCTTTTTGCAATAATTGCATGTCCCTTTTACCAGTCCTGCTGAATCGGAATGTGTCATACCCTTTTTATGTCCTTCAGCCGGTACTGTCTGAGACACTAGCATTTTCATTTTTGTATCTTTCATACGTCTTTGTTCGTGTTCTTGTTCATCTCTAATTCTATTGTGATGATACTGTAACATTTGTAGCATTTGTGACGGAGTGTTACTTTGCCAGGTACTCTCGAATTTCAATATTCTATTCTTTACTGGAGGTAATGCATTTTCTACTAATTTTGTCACAAATAAATGTGGATACGACTCACTACTTGTTTTTATACCACTATTTATTCCAAAACATTTTTCAAATCGGGCATAATAGTCACTTGTGTCTTCATCATGCTTTTGTTTACAGGCCGTGATTGCACCCCAATCTTCCTTTTTCGTAGTTAACAAACGTGGCAGTACTTGTACTAGTAAACCTGGTAATGCTTTGACTTTATCCCCGAGCCCTGAACCTGCAGCTCGGGCCTTTTCTTCCGTTTCTAATGCTGTCCAATCTATCTTTTGGTCTCCCACTTCCCACTCTTTTTCTTTCAGTTTTTCATAAATACCAGCAGGTAAGAGCACCTTTAATATCGTCATAATATCAGGATAGGTATACTCTCCCATCAGCAACATGTCCTTAATTTCTCGGTGGAAACCCGCTGGGTCTTTGTCATGACTTGGTACTACTTTCTTCATTTCTAACAATTCAATTTTTGATATGGGTGTGTATACAAATACACGGTGAAACTCATTGTCTTCGCCTTTTATTGGGTGCACTTCTCGTAAGGGATTTTGTCTATCCATATAATACGGCGTTCTTTCTCTGCGGGGCAGCGGGAAAGAATCCGGATTTACAAAAAGGACATACTGTTTACGTGACACTAATATTTCTTTAATTAACTTGTTACTAGAACCTCTCCATCTGTTCGTGAGTAGTTCCGTTAATATATCAGGTAAAGGACCAGGGTCAGCATGTTGGCTCTTATATAGTATAAGGAGTTGCTGAATCATATAGATTCCAGCTAAACGTTGTTCATCTGTACTAAGGTTAAAAAACGTGTGTGCTACGGTCTCATCACCGTATTTTTCAGGACTGTCAATCCAGTGAACGGCTGATCTGGCCAATTCTTGCTCATCCATGGAATCGAGGAGGTGGTAACCCCTTCGTTCTCGTAGTAGTTTATCTGCGGCTTGGAACAGATGTTCAGGAGACTTTAAATTTATTACAGGCGTCGGATACGTTCTGCTATTATTTGGACATACAGAGTGTATGGGATCAGAAAAGCATCTAGTATTATCACAGGATCTTCCTCTGCCTACGTATGCTATGGTTTCTGACTGTCTTGCGGAATTCCCTGATTCGGAGACTTCATCTTGCTCGAACTCGTCTGTTTCCAATCTTTCTTCGTGAATACGTTCTATTTCTCTACGGATTTTTCGGCACATGGCTATTATACAGTTTTTCTTATCGTGTCTCCCTTCTGATATATTCTGGCTCCATCTTGTAAAAATAAGCATTGTATTCGGGTCTACCCCCGGACGGTCTTGATTTCTGATCACGCAGTTTATGAGGAAACGTAACAGTTCCCCCTGTATCTCTACTTTCTGGAATTCCATAGCTCTGTTAATACATTCTGGGTCTCGCCCTGTTTGGACAAAATGATATATGTTATCTAGATGCGTAGTCATTCCTGGTAACCTCGCTAAATACTCTGCGGCTCGTCTGATACGTAATGATGCCAGGACCATTTCGTCCTCTTTACCGACCACTGGGTCATATCTACAATCTATAAGGAGTTCCTTAAGCGTACGTTCACTTACGAATTTGGGTGTACGTGAATGCGCTGATTCTTGAAAAACAAGTTTATTTATTCTAGGTGGCGTAAAAGTATTGCTTGCACCTCCCGTGGCCCCTTCAGGGGCGTCGGGTGTGAATGGATTCGTCGAACGTGACACAGCAACTATAGGTGTCGATACCACTGTAGAATCGATTGCGGGGACAGATGCGGAAACAGATGTGCTTGCCGGAGCTCGTGTCGGGACTTGCTGTTGCACGGGGACAGATACCTGATCCTGACGTTGAACCCCTCCGCCAGACGGTCTATGTGGTGTGGGGTTAGCATACTCGGGAGCTGCGTCATCTAGATATGAGGAGAGAAAAACATCTTCTGCGGTTCTGGGATGCCCTTTTGGATGTACCTTAATTGGAAATAATGGGGGTGGCAAGTCTTTTGGCATCTCTGGAACAGCCTTAGGTAGTCCTTCGGCTAGGAGGGGATACATACCACTCATAAGAGCGTTTCTTTGTCTATCTACTTGTTCTGATTTCACTCGGATACCTTCCTCAATTAATATATTTTCTTGAACTTCCTTTGAACTCTCTTTACTCCTCTCTTCTTGTCTACGTGCTTTTTCTGTACGTCTATGAGATTCTTTACGCCATAACTCAACAGCGTCTTTCTGTGACTGTCTGACTTTTCTTTTCCATAACTCTTCTTCCACTTTCATGATGCACTCTGCATCCCAGGTTCCCGCTGCGGGCCACCTTTGACTTTCCGGCAATCCCTTGGTATAATCTACCCATAGATCAAGAAACAATATGGCATCTAAGCCATGCTTGTGATACATAAAATGCCCTGGGGTGTCCCTAGGAGGAATAGGAACTGCTTCTTCGAGCACCCCTTTTCTGGTAGTAATCTGTCTTAACTTCGAGAAGAGCGGCATCTTGACAACTGATCTGATATTTACTCTTGAATTCACTTAATACGAAAAACACAATAATGAACGGTGAACAATGAACAATCATTCATACCACAATATGCAAGACATTTGAACACTTTAAACATTTAAACATTAAACATTTTAAAAATGACCGACGATGATGACAGTCTGCATAACTAATCACCAAGCTGAATTCTTGACAATAACTGAATACTTCGGAATACTTGATATACTGCTAAACAGTACATATACACTGCTAAACAGTGCAGACCGGATTTGTGTACCCAAATCCGTCTTGACCGGCACAACCTATGTGCGCGTCAACACGCCTCCCCGGCGATGGTACTCACCGAGTAGCTCCTTGAAACGGAAGGCCTCAGAGAATGAACGGGACTCGATGACTGCGGACAGCGGACCCTCTGGACGTCGGGATTTCGAAAACCTGGTGGGCCTCTGTATACCTCGGATCTTGCTCTCTCAGCTAGGCTCTGGTCGGGATACTTCGCACTTCTCACCGCCTCGTCTGGGTTGATCGCAGCCTCAGTCGCCCCCGCTTGACCGGAGGGAGCTTACAGGAAATCCTGCTGGTACGCGTTTATGGTCCGTCCAGCTGTGGCAGGAGACCGGGCCTGCAACGCACCGCCGGCGCGTGAGATGAGAAAGTGTCCCTGTTCGGGCGCCATTATGTGGTAAATATTCTTTTTACCTTGACTGAATTTCATACTGAATCTGAAATAAAGTAGAATAGCTCAAAATAACAAGAGGCAGAATCCGTGGTATAAGAGATTTTCTGAATGGGCTTTATTCCAAAATGGCCGACTCGAGTGGCGGCCTTCAGGTTCCGTCACCACGAGGGTTCAGGAAGTGAAGTACAATACTTTATTGACAAGAAGTAACTTTTATAGGTCATACATTACAATGAAATGAATGCAAAAGGCGTAACAATTGATAAGAGAAATGACAGAGTGGTACGTAATCGAAACTAGGCGTAATAAGGAGCAGAAAGAAACATGATTGGCTCTGATTATCATGCATAGGTGGATCTATAAGATAATACTTAACATAGATGCGCGCGCAGCAGCATGACGTGTGATTGACGTGCAACTAGGGGGTGAAGGGGACTTGACATTTAGCTCTACATGTGGAGACGAGAAGTCTGGGGGGTCAAGTCAACCTAATCCCAAATCATATCTAACATCCTATGTTTAGAGAACTATGTTATCCACAAGAAAAGACTCTCGGACAGAATCTATTCTATACTGACTGTGTGTGCGTGTACAAGCGTCTAAGTGTCTATATGAGATGCGAGGGGCAGAAAACTTTCCATGGCAACAGGGCTATGAATTACTTGCAGGAGGACGGAAAAGCCGAGTCCTTTGCTTGTGAGCTAAAGGAAATGTTTACCTAAATCACTGGACAGGAATGCATCGGCCGAAGAGCAAAGTAGATAATTCGAAGGTGAAATACAGCTTCTTGGCAGGCAGGCAAAACTGGCCGAGGCAGGCACCGTTAGCTGCACAGGGAGTAGGACAAAGTTCATGGATACAGATGCGAGCTCAAACTGAAGCTGTCAGAGACAGAGAGCAGGGAAGGCTTTGAGGACAGAATCGGGCCTACTTGCCTGGACTGTAAAAATGGAGTAACTTAGCCATATAAAGTCGGTGGCCTTTCATACTTAGGAATCGAATATCCAGCCCATTGATGGCGGATCTGACAGAGAACATGTTGACGGTGGACGCACATATGTTTGCGTTTTGGAAACTGGAACTGGAGGGAACATACATGTACTTGTGACATGCACATAGAACCGTTGGGGTCCAAGATAGGGGACATAACTGATCAGGAAAATCCACATTTCCACACGGCGTAGAGTGCGTTACCGTAGTAGAGTCTGCTGGTGACGAGGGCGTGAATGATGATCTTTCTGTGCTAGAGGAGGATCCATTTGAAGGTCTTACGTAGGAGGCAGAGGGTGTGAAAGCAGAGGATGCGACGGAGTTGATCTGGCGGTCCATTTTGAGCTCGGAGTCCAGGATGATTCCAAGGTTGGCTGCGTGGTCCGTGGGGGTGGGTGGGCTTCTGAGGGCGGGGGGCCATCAGGTGTTATTCCAGGCGTCGGGGTGTGGGCTCATGATGAGTACTTCGGTTTTGTCAGTTTTGAGTTGTAGGCAGCTGTTTTTCATCCATTTTGCGACGGCTTCCATGCCTTCTCAAATTGTTTCTGGCGGTTTTGAGTTCGTTGGATAGGGAGTTGGGTGTCGTCTGCGTATGACACAATGTTGAGTCTGTGGGTTCTGACGATGGCGGAGAGCGGAGCTATGTAGACGTTGAAGAGCGTAGGGCCTGAAGGAGGATCCCTGGGGACTCCGCAGTTGGTTGGTGTAGGGTCCGAGAGGAAAGGAGGGAGTCTGACCCGCTGCGTTCTGCCGGAGAGTTAAGAGTGGATCCAGTCGAGGGCCTTGCCCAGGATCCCTGCTTCGTGGAGTCTGCGTGTTAGGGTGCAGTGGAAGACTGTGTCGAAGGCCGCTGTGCAGGAGGGAGCGGATGTTGTCTGTTGCGGCGAGGAGGGCTGTTTCTGTGCTGTGGTTTTTTCTGAAGCCGGATTGGGAAGAGTTGAGGATGTTGTGCTCTTTGATGAAGGTGGTGAGTTGGCTGTTGATGGCTTTCTTGACGACTTTCGCTGGGAACGGGAGCAGGGAGATGGGTCTGTAGTTTTTGAGGTCGGTGGGGTCCGCTGAGGGCTTCTTCATGAGGGGGTTGATCTCTGCGTGTTTGCATTCGTCGGGGAAAGAGGCGTTCGCCAGGGAGAGGTTGATGGTGTGGCGAAGTATGGGTGCGATGGTGTCGGCGGCTATGTTGAAGATGTGGTGGGGGCAGGAGTCCATGGGGGCCCTGGAGTGGATTGTCTTCATAGTCTTCAGTGTGTCTTCGGTGGTGAGGGCTGTCCAGCTGTCAATCGTTGGCTTTAAGGTGTCGGGGTGGCTGGTGAGGGTTCAGTGTGTTGGTTGTCTTTGTCGAAGTTGTCGTAAATGTTCTTGATTTTGTGGTGGAAGAAGGTGCTGAGTTTATTGCAGAGGTCTTGTGTGGGAGGAATGTCAGTAGCCTCGCTGGTGGGTTGGGCGAACTCCTTGATGATGTTCTTTGCTGTTCTGCGCGTGTGTGGAGATTCTGTTTAAGATCGCTGTTTTTCTCGTATTTCTGATGAGTTGGTGGTGGGCGTTGGTGGCTGCTTAAGTCGTTGTGGGCTTCTGTGGATTTTGAGTACCTCCATGCCTTTTTGAGGTGGCGGCATGTGTATCTGGACTCTCCAAGTTCGGTGGTAAACCATCTGGCTTTTTTGGCGGGTGTGTTGTTCTTGAGGGGGGCTATGGTGTTGGCGCTGTCGAGGATCCATCTGTGCAGAGTTTGGGCTGCGGTGTTGGGGTCGTCGTCTTCCGCTGTGGTTGGGGTGGAGTTGCCAAGTGAGGAGGTGAGCTGGTCGTTGGTGATTTTGGTCCAGTTTCTTCGTGGGAGCAGGTGCTGGTGTCTGTGGATGGTGGGTGTTCTGAAGGTGAAGTGGATGCATCAATGGTCTGTCCACCGGAGTCGGTGGTGTGGCTAAAAGTGATGGAGTTTCCTGTTGTGAAGAGGGGGTCAAGGGTGTGTCCTGCTGAGTGCGTGGGTAGTCATGATATGGCGGAGTCCAATGTTGTGGAGGTTGTCCAGAAGGGATGTGGTGATGGGGTCTAGTTGGTTGTCTCCCAGTAGGGTGTAGTTGGTGGATGCAATGGCTTGCGGGGAGATGATGTCCGTGATGGAGTTGGTGAAAGGTCCGCGAGGTCCGGGTGTCGGTAGATGAGAGTTCCTCGGAGGGTGGTGACAGAGCTGGCCTATATTTTGAAGTGTAAGTGTTCCATCAGGTCTGTGGGTTCGTCGGGGAGTGTGCTCAGGCGGAGGGTGGATTTGTGGACGATGGAGATTCCTCCTCCCGGGTGGGTGTGGCGGTCCTTCCGGGAGATCTTGTATCCTTGGGGGATGGCAATGGCGATGACCGGTCCCGAGGTGGTGTTGGTCCAGGGTTCGGTGAAGAATGCGACTTCTAAGGTGGTGCTGTCGAGGAGTCCTAGATTTCGGTGGTGTGTTTGTGGAGTGATCGAACGTTAAGGAGGATGCATTGTAGGGTCTTCGGTTTGGTTGTGTTCTTGTGGGCAGGTTGTGCTGGGTCCGTGTTCATGATGGTGCTGCAGGTGTGCTGGCAGCGGTGACAGCTGAAGGGTCCGTGGGTGTCGGCTGGTGATGCTAGCTTGCAGTTGTTGTTGCGGCCTGGGTTGAGTGTGTGGAGTGCCGCTGGGTTGTAGCATTCGCGGTGCGAAGGTCCAGGGTTCCTGGCGCTGGTCGCGGACGGGCGCAGACGGGCTTCCCTTTGGTGCGCCTTCGGCGTGCCAGCGATGCTTTTTAATTAACTTAGTTATTTAAAAATAAATTAATTCCCACCCTTTACCCCTATAAACCCCACAACCCGCACCTAAAACTAATTACACAATTACCATGATTAATTACCAATAAATTAATATAAACCACCAATCAATTAATAATAAATTTTTACCCACAATTAACACTAAAATCTCAATTAAATAAATATTAATGAATAAAAAATTATCATTAATTTAATTACTTTCCACCATATTCCCCTATAAACCCACAACCCTCTGCGGAACTAAAAAACGTAAAAATGTAATTAAAATAAATTGATAATTACAAAACATTTAACACATATTAAACATAAACAATTCATATACAAAAAATACATCATACATTTAAAATATATACAAAAATACATAACACTAATTAAAAAATCGATATTTTAAACAACTATATTTTTGCAAACGATATGAATGACTTCTATGTTTTTTTAATTTGATATTACTTCCCTTTAAATCGATATAGACAACGATATTCTTGCACTCTGTTTCCACTCCACGATATTTCCAACTCGATATTAATGTAGTTAGAATATTTTAACCTCGATATTCTTTCTCATTACCCTTTTGTTTGGACATTCAGAGCCGGTTTTAAGGCCGAAAGGGTAGCAAGGGAGTCTTCGAAATCTAGTGTTTGTGGTTATTTAGCCCGCAATTTCATAACTCACCCCACACCCAGTTATTTAACTCTTCCGTTGAGCCATTGGGAGCGTGGCCTTATATTTCGCCTTAGGGCAGGCAGTATTAAACATGCACTTAGTTTCCCTTTATGGAATTTTAATGACCAATGTGTTGAGCCATGCCCTTGTGACTCTCAGAGCAGGCAAACAATTTTACATTTTTTATTCTTTTGTAAATTTTATATGAAGTACATCAAATGGTTTTTAACTCCGTATTTTAAAAAATTAAAACCAATTAGCCTGGAACTCGCATTTTCAATGATTTTGTCCCCGGATGACGATGAACTTGTCTTTCGTGTGTGCTCTTTCTTAAAAACCGTGGTTCGTGCCCGGTTAACAATGTCTTAAAGTTTATATGGACTATTCCCCATGTGTAAACAGCATTTTATTATTTAATTGTATGATTTCACAATTGTTTTGTTTTTCTCTTGCACTTTTATGGATTGTCAATGATCCGAATAAAGTTTTCATTGATTTGATTTGATTGATTTGACTTCTATGTTTTTTTAATTTGATATTACTTCCCTTTAAATCGATATAGACAACGATATTCTTGCACTCTGTTTCCACTCCACGATATTTCCAACTCGATATTAATGTAGTTAGAATATTTTAACCTCGATATACTTTCTCATTACCCTTTTGTTTGGACATTCAGAGCCGGTTTTAAGGCTTTAAGAAGATGCAGCCTGTACCATTTTACTGGAACAGAGTTGAAGAGGTGCAGCATTTTGAATTATTTTATGGGATTAACAGACTTGCTGTAGACTTCTTTGAGTGCACATCAATCTTAAGGCAGTAATAAAAATGTCAAGATAACTCTGGTGATTAATGTACCTGCTGGAAAGTTAGGGGTTTTGTCTAGAAGTTTTAACTCCTCATTCATTAGTGCAGGGGGTGGTTACTGTGCTTGCTGCTGAGCATATGTAACTTGAATATCACATTGCATTTTATGTAGGTTGCTCAGTGATTTACTGTTTTATCACAGGATCATTTGGTTACTTGCAGTTTGTAAGTTACAATTCTGCTAATGTAGCACATTGAGCTATGAACTGGCATTAAAGAACTGCATGCAACCTGCAAGACATACGTTTACAACCTTATATTTTTACCCCAGTCTTTTCTTGCTAAAAGAGTTGTTTGGGTAGAAACAAAATCTTATTACTAACTCCAACCCCAACTACTGTTATGTTTAAAATCGTGAGTTAGTGCTTCTCCAGAACAATCATTTACTACCTACCAATATGGATGACACTTGATTCCTGTACCTGCCCTCAAAATCTTATTTAACATTTCCTATAAATTGATTTACACGGTTGTATGGTTCATTATTTCTGTGTAATGTGGGTGTGACATAAAGCGTTCTGACACCCCACATTTGTATGAGTAGAGCTAAGAAAGAAATGTAATATTGCGAGCCTTGGAGAGATAGGGGGCACCCTTGAAGAGTGGTAGTGAGGGAATTTGTGGAGAAGGAGGTCATTTCGGGCGCCAACAAAGATTATCGCTCCGGGCATCACCAGTGCTTAAGCCAGCCCTGCGTACGTGTTTGTATTGTGCATGATATACAGTGATCATTGCCTCATCCATAGGAGCTATTTGGAAGCCTACGTATACGATAGAATACCCTTTCAGCAAGTGTGTAGGCCTGCTATTTCTACCACATCATAGAGATAATAACCAGAGCATACATAAAGAGGGAGGGCTTTCTTTGATACACTGGCGCCTCTGAAACGCAGGGGGGATACGGCAGTGGCAATAATATTTAGCGGTGGGCGAGCCACTGTAAGCTCAAACCAGACTGAAGCCTGCCTCGGCTCGAGGTCCTATTGCACCCTCAAGCTCATAACGAGCGAAGCTTTCATGTGGCTTCTGCCTGCCTTACTCCCTCTACACAGGATGTGGTGTTTCGGCTAGAGTTGCCAACTTTGGAACTAGGGACCCAGGTTTGAATTCGGGCAATGGCTCAACATCTTGTGATTCTGGGTAAATAACTTAGTCTCCCCACCTATACAAAATGGATGCAATCTTGTGTAATGTAACTGGTGGTCATGTAAAGCAGTCAAATACCTTTGGGTTAATTTAACGCTATATAAAAGAAAATGCAGAAAAATGCACTAAGAGGTTAAGATTTCAACATGGGGAAAGATAAAGAGACTTATTTACTGGCTGATTTGTACAAAGTGAAACCAACTCAAATATTGTGAGCTTAGGCATATATTTTATTTCATCAAGCTTCTTTTTCTTCATTATCAAGTATAAGAGCTCTTTATAATATGAGAGTTCGGAATACCAGTTGTCCAAAAACCTATTGTTTTAAATTTAATAGCCTATTATGTTGCTCTAGGGCCACGTATAGGGTTTGAAGGGCGGCTGTCTTGCCTCTTAATTCACTAATGGTTCATGTTTAAAAACTATCACTTCTAATAATGTGACGTACTAATATCAAAGTATCCAGAAGTTAAAGAAATTACACTTTTTGAGTTTTGAATAGACTATCATATTTTACGTGTTTGTATGATTTACACGACAAACTAGTTTAGGGGTCAGCTCGTACATGGGCTCTCCCTGTCCATTCGTTGGCTCGCCCACCTTTAGTAATATAAAATGCACGTAGGGTCACGTGTGCCCAGGGCTTTAAGTGGGCCGGGTCTCACCGGTGCCAAGCACCGAGAGGTATTTAAAGGGGGCCTCGAAATGGGTCTCTGTTGGGCTCTGTTTTGTGCCCTGGCACAGGGGGTCTGTTTTTTCCGAACTGCAGTGACAGCAAGCACATCGATGTGCGCTGCTCACGCTGCTCACTTCTCACTAGTGGAGAAGTTACGGCATGACGTCATGCCAAGTGAGCCTTGTAGGGGAAGGGAAATCCTTTAAAGAGTCACTTTCTCTCCGGATTTCCATTCCCTTTTTTAAACTCCGGAGCAGCAACATTGTCGTGGTGTCACCAGGGTTTTAAGTGAAAGCTTTTTCAATATTCTATACAAGCCATAGTTGCTGCTTATTTATCTTATGCAACTAAGAACCATTGACAAAGCCAATCGTCCTGACTTGTAGGTATGATGTCACTTGTAGTTCCATATATTTGGATGCAATAACAAACAGCAAAATCCAAGTTGGGCGGCACACTATGCTAAGCACAGGTTTTTAGCTTACATGTTTTAAGCCACGCCCTTAATTACATTGACCACGCCCATTTGAGAGACCCCCTGTTATATCCTGAGTTCAATGCTATTCATGCCCTGCCTGTAGAATCTTACTGTGATGACATGTCGTTGAATGTCACGAGTCAATTGTTCACAGTTGACTGGGCTGAGCAGCATGATGGCTGCTCCTGGTGGGGTCTCTTTTTACCATCTTGAATAAAGCTACCTGAAACTCATCACTTGTATCTGACTCAATCACTACACCCCCCAGTTTTTTCATCCCCCTTAAAGCCATGCGTGTGCCTCTGCACTGCACATTAAAATATCGTAAAATTGCAGACCATTCTATATTCATTAGGGGTTAAGTCTTCTGAAGTCATAAGCTCGCTCGGACGCACTCTTTTAAAAGGTGTACATGTGTGGGCCGAGACACCAACCGCAGGCAGCCGGCACGTGACCTCCTTTCTATCCCTAAATATCTCTCGAGAACAAAATGAAGCGGTTTCATCAATGAAAGGTTAAAAATGACAAGAGTCCCAAAAGAAGAATTACAATATTGACTAACTGTGAGTAATGTACTTTTATTTCAGTTGATGTTTTAAAAATACAAACGCATTTTTTTTTGCATCCCGCTTGTTTGAGGAAGTATGAAGAATTTTAGAGCGCACCGGCGCAGTGTTGAAAAAGTCGCCACTTGGCGCTATGCTAGTGCAGCGTGAAATAACGAGACTCCTGCACTAATGCAGGATGTCCCCACCGGCCCCTTGTACCCTCCTGTGTCCGCTCTGCCTGATCCTGGGAGTCCGCCTATCAGTATCTACTGCACGCGCCTCATTATACAGCCATATTATTCTGCAATTAATGTGCTCGCCGGCGCTCCCTCCGTTCTCTCTGGTAAGTGGCTTTGTATGATTGCCATTGAAAAGGTCCTGTCCTTCCATCTTGGCTATTAATTAGGCGGTGATTCACTCTTTTGGGCCCTCGGGGTTTTCGTCGTGATCTGCCATGCACGCCCCCCTCGCTTCGCATAAACCTGTGATAAATTGTTTGTTTAAACTATTCTCTTATTTGGAATTGCCCGTCACTGCCTTTCCCCAATCGCATTTCCTTTTCACCCTTTAGGAAGAGCTGCATCCAATCACCATTCATTTTAATCAGAGGCATTGGACTAAAGGCATTTGCTCAATATCACACCTTATGATTCCATGGCGCTGGGAGTCGAACACATTTTCAAAAATAAGCTTCGGTTTTCATGAGACGCGGTCATTGCAGTTAATCTGGAGCTGCTTAGATTGCAGTACACATCACTCCCTAGCGCACGCCTCCGTTCCAAGTCCGGGACCTCCCGGCACAGTATTGGACGTAGTTTCTTTTCCCATCACTCCTCCAGTAGACTGGGAAGCCTAAGAGATGCTTGTTTGTGAACAGTATGTTGAAGGTACATCAAAACAAGTATTGGTAAATGCAATAGGTTCCGCCTATGTGATTCGGATCGAAATTCAACACGTTTACCATAGACATGAGGGCAGCCCCTAAACTCATAAACCGATAAGCAGAGACCGGCTCAAATATGGGAGGCAGGTGGGTGTAGTTAGGTGCCAACGCGGACAACATAGACAGCCTGAGGTACGTTAATATATAAAATCTGTTACCGCATGCACGGCACGTGCATTCTGGACACTGTGCAGCCACGCCAGGAACTGTGTCACATCAGAGCAGCGTGGGTTATGTCGATGTGGGGCAGCGAGAAATAAGCACTGTGCATGCAAAATCTTGGGGTGGGGCAGTCTCAGTGAGTACCAAGGCCCGATCTGCATTCCTACCTCAAGTCTCTCTGGCTGCTGCATGCAAAACATGGAGGCGGGGCTCAGGGCTGAAAGCAAGGCTTGGGAACCAAGCGTTCCAAGCCTTGTGGAAGAGAAATGAAAGTTAAATAACAAGCACTTTAATTGCCCTTTGAAATGCCAGCTAAAAAAGTTTAAATGAAATACATTGGAGTGGAGTGGATGTGGCACAGCGGCCAGAGCTGCTAACTCGAGGGCTGGGGATCCGGGTTTGAGTCTCCATGGTGCAACATCCTGTGTGATTCTGGGCAAATCTCTCCGGGTGATAAAGTGGTATATATAAATCTGATTATTTAATTTAAAGTATCACGCAAGACGAAAAATCAGAAAGAAGCAAAACACTGAAAAAATAGTTCCACCAAAGCGGATGGTAACAGTATTTCGGCTATGGGAAACTGATGAGAAGTAGAGAGGAACAAGCATTGGTAAATGCAGGAAAATATGCGCCAGCCAATAGAAATGGAGTAAAAAAGTACCAAGCGCAGGAACCAATGAAAAGCCAGGAAAGCGAGTGGGCGGGATGTAAGCCCCATTTAAGATTTGTATTAAAAACAATAGATTTCAGAAGCAAAGTTGTGCAGGCAAAACCTAAAAAAAACACAGGTTACTTTCAGAGTCATAAGATCTTTATTTCAATGTCGACGGGTGAACTTTCTGTCTCGACCTGTGGAGGCCATATGGGTACAATATGAGTGCCAGGCAGTATGATTCACGTTAAACTTGCACTGATGCCACATAACAGGGAATTCGGCCTCCAAGCAAAAATTGCCAAGTGCCGCCAAATGGCCACTAAGAGGAGCTTTTACTCCCACGAAGAGATGTCCAGATGTGGTTTGCTTGACTTTAGCAGCTTCAATCAATCAAGTGACTTGTAAAGCACGACTACTCACCCGTAAGGGTCTCAAGGTGCGGGTGTGGGGGGGGCCAATTACTGATCCGTCGAAGGCACTGTGGTTCAGTCGAAGAGCCAGGTCTTGAGGTCCTTCCTGAATTGGGGCAGTGACGGTGATTGCCTGAGGTGAAGAGGCAGGGTGTTCCAGGTCTCTGCTGTGAGGCAGGAGAAGGATCTTTCTCCAGCCATGGTCTTGCAGATACGTGGGACGGTGGTCAGGGCCGGTTGGGCTGAGCGGAGGGCTCTGAGACAAAAAGCTCAAGTTTCAAGCAACCACGGGCATAGAGTAAGGGTGTGCGTTAACATTGATCGCTCTTAAGTTTGACACTTAGTTGAAGACAATACCCATATCGAACCCGGCCAAAAGCCTCCCTTTCAACATGTTAGATAGATGTACGATGCATACAGAAGAAGTGGATAAGTTGGATTTCATGCTCTAGGATTCCTGGAGAAGCAAGGACTTTACCCGTGTTGCAGGCACCCAGGAGGTGGCTGAAGGGGGAGGGGACAAGCTGGATGCAGCCAGCAGCAGCGAAGCTAGAATGCTGAAAATAGGGATGCTTCACGGGCTGACCTGCTCACATCATGTAGAGACACTACACTTCTGTGTTGATAAGCCCCTCACACGTTCCCTAGCCTCTCTACAGCGCGTGGTGGGCACCAGGAAGGACAAAGTTGTGCAAGCAATAGCAGAAAATGAAGAAACAAAATATGACAAAACAAATAATGAAGTGACAATGATATGTATTTTAACCCCTTCAGCGCGGCGCGGATTTCCGCGCCACGCTGAAGGTTCCGTGCGCGGGCGGGGCCATGACGGAACGGTTCCGTCATGCGCACAGCGCAACCGACGTGCGTGACGGAACCATTCCGTCATGCGCGTCGAAGGGGTTAAGGTATAATATGCAAAATCCAATAAAGGCTGGATACATATTTTGGATAGATTATTTACTGTTAGTTTTTGGTGAAGTTCAGTGTAGGTTATGGTTGAGGTCACTGATAGGCTTTCGGTTAGTGCAGTGCTTAGGGTTTTAGTTTAGAGTAATAGGGTTTGATTTATAGCTAGGATTAAGGTTTGCTGTGCTGAGGTTTAAGTTTAGGCCTATAGTTAGTTAATGTTTGTGTGAGGTTAAATATTTTGTTTATGGTTAGGATTTGTGATAGCGAAAGGGCAAGTTTTAAGATTATGGTTAAAGCGGATGTTGGACATCTTGTACTTCACCGTGGTCTCTTCACTTTTGTCAATTTCTTTTAAAAGGCATGTTTCTTCCTAATGGAATATTCTTCACAATCCTGTCTTCATGAACGTATTTCTTCATATTTGCAATTGTCCTCCCTCGATTTTTCCACCCAGTCACAGAAGGCTCAACAGTATCTGACGCTTTGCTGCAACCAGGTGATGAGGTGTGGGTGGACCCTGTTGGAAGTCATCTGGTTACACCAAAGCATCTGGCATTTGCATGCTAGCGCTGTATGTAGTCTCTTCCCAGGCAAACGCCTGTGATGAAGGATGCATTTGGTTATGAATGGAGGCCATGACCAGGCTGACCATCAGTGGGGGGTAATCCGCTGGGGAGGGTGGGATTTTAGCGGTGTACCCACGGGGTTGACAAAGATAATCCTCCTGGGATTAGCCCGATTTCCCTGTTCCTGGCAGTGACCAGAATCGATTGAAACACATTTCAAGGTTTTTCCTTGTTAAAATTTGTCTTTTTCTTGCGAAATAAGTCATTTACAACTTATTTTAAACCGATGTGCAAGTATACTCTATCTCTGACCAGATTACTTCGATTCTCCAAGTTTCCTGGTGAGCCTGAGTTCTGTTGGTGTAAGTCTAGTGCGAGGACGCCACATTGGCCACATCACTCCTCCTCTCCAGTCATTGGCCTATTAGCAACACTTATCTGGCACATTTACGAATTAAGAAACTATGGCACATCTGTGCATTGGCATGGACAGGCTGCACGGAGGCCCAAAATACGTAAGACCTACTTCCTCCTACAACACCAATGGAAATTCAGAGTGGGAAGGTAGTGATGTATTCGCCGGCCAATCATGGCATCTTAACATTCGAGGTTTCTTAGAGTACCTTTACCACAAGCCCCCACATTGAGGCCGTCTAAGTAGCTGTACACTTGTGGTAATTAGGAAGGGGCTTATATTGAAGTCATTCAGCAGTTACCCAAAACATTTCAGTGTTTCACAGCATGAGAACTAAACGTTCATCATACTGGCCGATGAGAACCAACACTGAGGGCTTGTGGGTCTGAGTAAGGGGGCAACGCCATGCCACCAATTCAGATTTCTTTATTAGTTATTGCATCTGTGTGGGAGTTAAACTGTCCAGAGAAGTATTGGGGCAGAACAAAAGAAGGGAGAAAACTATTAAAAATCACCAATTAACGGTATAATATTTACTGTCATATACGTTCAATAAAACGGACAATTTACAATAAAAAGGTGTGCAAATAGATCTTTTTACGTGTTGTTCTTAACTTACAGCTCTGTGTAGATCTGAGGCCTGACATGTATTGCAGCACCGCTGTGGCCGTCTTTAGGCTTCATAGCTGCCCGGCCAGTCTCCCAGATTACTGGCGTTGCTATCACTTTCTGGTTCTTATTTGCTCGACCTTGGAATAATGTCACGGTCAATTGGCCCCTCTGGGATTTTGAGTCGCTGTCACCGATTTCTCTACCAGAGGATGAATTCACGCAGTTACTGGCTTCAGTACACCTGGCATCTATGCTTCACAGGCAGTGACGCGATTTGTTTTCCTGATAAAGTGCATTTCTAGGCAGGACACGGAGGGGACCGGCTGGGAGGTAACGCGCAGGCCTTAAGTGAGAGTTGAGCATCAACAGGTGCCAATGGTGGCTTGGTAGCCTCTGAAGCGTATGGCCATATTTGTCAGCTCCACAAATGAATAGAGCGGCGCGTTGGTTGCCCGGATGGCTCGTAAAGAATCCTTTGGCAGTTTTATGAATAAAGGCTGTCGTTAGCGAAGCGTGATAAATCTAGGAAAGAGACTGCAGGAGGGGCGCCTCCTGGCTGACCCGCCGGCAGAGAGCTCGCGCTCCGCTGGCTGAGAGCTCGTGCTCTGCAGACGGGCTCCTCAGCGCGTGCTTTGAGCGCTGCAGACGGGCTCCTCAGCGCGTGCTTTGAGCGCTTCTTTACTTGCCCGTTGTTGGAATTGTTCGCTGCAGGCCTCCGTCATGCATTGCAGGACTCGTTTTCAGGAGTATTGCAGGATTGTTTACACAGGCACTGCAGGGATGGTTTACACAGGCACCGAAGGAATCATTTATTGACATCTTCCGTGCTCAAGCAATGAGCACCACTATGCAGCATAGTGTGCTCACTGGAAGCTGTGAATCATTGCACCAAAATCCACAAGAGTGGCGAATAAACTGCTTGACCCTTTTACATGTTCAAGAGAACACAACCTAATCTGATTTGAATGTATCAGTCTGTCCCTCAATTTAGAAAGGCCTTGAACACCTTTCTTTTTAACTCGTAGTTAACCAGGAACATACTTCTTTTCAGCACCAAGAACCATTTCAATCTTAAAGTTATTCTCTGTGAATACCTACTGATACTGTCTTCTGTACAAGAAATGACATGATCAATTATCTTTGATAATCTTATGCATGCAGCCTCTGCTTCTTTAAAGTTGATATAAAGGAAGCAAGTTGACTTATAGACTATCACTTTCAAATAATATAGCCTTTATTGTTAAGGGAGAGGATACAGTAAAGATTCTCTATTGATTCCAAATTTTCAAATCAAGTCTTTGGGAAAAGGAATGATAAAGGTGCTCTGGTTAATGATCGGCCTTCATATTTTTCAATTGCGCACTCTTACTGTTGTAGTTTTTGAGAAAGAATTTAACAGCATCGGTGTTGGCAGAATCAGTGATCCAACCAGTTGCCATACAAGATGGTCACTGCATGCCACACTAACGCGAGCTTCTTAGCTCGTCTTGTAATGTCCGTGCAAACCTTAAACTGCTTTCTGAGTTTAAAAAAACTACTGCTCCTTTTGAGGTTTACTTTCCCTTATTATTCTGAAGGTGGATAATGGAGATCAGAAAGCAGAAACCATGTCAGAGTTTTGCAGATTGAAATGAACAAGCCATGCAGTTGAAAGAGGAGAGTCAGTAATTTATTATTAGGTAAATTATGAGCCAACATGGTCTACACTTTCCTTCAAGTCTAAGACAATTGATGGTAAATCTGATTCATCTTCTTGCAATGTAAATGCACCAGAATCTGAAGGTGATCTTTTAGAAGATGAGTGTCCGTTTCTGACCTGTGATCACCAATGGTGCTAGCTATTTTACTCCTTCCTTTAAATCTAGTTCAATCTGCCTTCGTATCAAGCTTGTCTCTGCCTCATGGTTGACCCTCTTCATCTAATCTTCGCATAAACCTCAACTTTACATCAACTCCAGTAAAATCTCACATTCTCAACTCATCCTCACCTCAGGATAATCTTACACAATCCATCTTTACCTCAAATTTGGCTCAAATTCACCTTAACCTAAACTTGTCTTCTTTGACACCAAGTTAATATTACCTCAGTGTCATCTCAGCCTCAAGCTTGCCTTGCATCAAGCTCAAGCTCAAGCTCACATCAACCTTTGCCTCTTACAGATCCCCATACCCACAACCTCACCTAAACAATAGCTCAGCCTCAAACTAATGCCCGCTCACTCTGCAACCTTCCTCTTAACTTGCCCTCAATTAAAACTCACTTGAATTGTACCATCTGCTCAACCACACCTCAAGATATTTGAACCTTAATTTCATCCATTCTCACATCCTCACCTCTTTCTCACCTTTGCTTCATGCCTGCTAATGTTCATATATTGAGATTACTTGTTTCAAAGCTTTGCCATAATAATGTAATTTTATTTTTTAATTTGACTCGCTGCCCCAGTTTTCAGATTATATTGCCTAAAATGTAAAATTCTTCTCATGGTGCATTACTCAGTACCTCACATCTATGACTTAAAAAAAATGATGGTTACAATGTGTTGGGGCGAGTGGAAATAATTGAAATGACAATGCTGGGGCGAGAAAGTCTTGTGCATGGATAGACATGTACCCCTGCCCTTCGTGTCCAACTCTACTAATGTATGGATCCCTATTGCTGATTTTGTTGTTATAGATAAACACTGATAATGTGTGTGCGCCATGAAATAGGCCTGTCTCACGGATTGTAGTCTTGTTGGACTTAGTGGGGCGCCCAAAGCACTACCCTCATAGTGGTGGAAGGCTTTGCTTTCACCAAGAGTTAAGCAGAACAAGCCTGGTGATGGAAGCATATATTGTAGAGATCAGCAGGAGTGAACAGGTCCTTTTTTACCCTGTGTCACTCGAGTGAGGCCTACATTCTCACTCACCTTTTTAAAAGTTCCACTGCTGTGTGCTTAACTCACCCTTGGGGTACGTCAGGGGGATGTAGCGTGCTGCACAGTGTAAGAGTAGTGACTGCACTGGATCTTTGTGTGCCTAGGAAGGGTATAGTACAGGGATAGAGCAATAATCTGCATTATATGTGTGGTCAGTGCCTCCATTTTCTTTGATGGGGCTCCCTAAAGGGTTTGAGGGTGATGTGGCCAGTCTTCGTCTGGTCTCTGAAGGTTGACGGGGGAGATTCCACACAGGTGGATAGTTAAGCAGCGGGGCTGTCTGCAGCCCTCCACTCAGAGGCCAGGGCGCATCATAGGTCTTTAGAGGCCAATATGGCAGATTCTTAAAGTGCTGGATTATAGCTCCGCCATATATACAGTCCGGCTTCAGAAGGGGATCCCAAAAGTTCCCCCAGGCAGGCTTCAGGGCTTCTTAAGCTAGCACGGAGATGTTGGCCTCCCCCATCTTGCTCATCTGCTTTGTGGTGTCACAGCTGTGCCTGCCAGAAGAACTTCATCCAGACTGATCGTCATCTCTGGGATCATTCGGTGGCCCAGTCCTTAAATGAGACAGGGGTTCATCCTCCTGGCCTGCTTGCCGAGAGGAAGGGCTCTCCTTCACTGCACCCATCGAACATCCCCTTTAAGAGCTGCACAAAGTTCAACCAGCTGGTGATGCACCAGTAGTGGAGATAGGCACACTTGTGAATTTTAAAGTGACTGCGTCTTTTGGAGCACTGACTCAGCCTGCCCCTAGCAGCAGACATTGCTGATCAGATGGTGAGAGACTGAAGTCCCCAAGGAACCAGAATTACCATGAATGTGTTGATTTGTTTTTGTAGGGCTCATAAGGTCACCGTTGACCTGTACGTTCAGTATGATTTTGACCAAACCATCTTCTGACAAAGATTGCGTCATTGAAATAATAATTGAAAAATTACAGCCACGGGGAGGTTTTGTCAATGATCTTTAGGGCACGGTATTTCCGTCAGAGGATATTTTGGTTCGCAATATTATGACGTTCACCGCGTGATACCAGAATGTACCATTTGACATTAGGTGCACACTGTGACTGGTGTGACGCAGACACACTCACGCCTCTGTTCTCTCGTCTCCTCTGTAGGGTGAACCCATCAGCCCGGAAGGAGGCGCCGGGGGCCAGCAGGCAGCCAGCCAGCCGCCGGGGGGACACAGTTTTGTGGAGGAGCACTTTCAGGCACAGTACAGGTAAGTGGCGTTGGGCGAAACCCGTGGAGGCCCTGTGACCTCTGTAATATGTACGCACATGCAGGTGAAACTCAGGTGACCGCATCCCCGGCCTTACCCCACTGTCACGCGCTGCAAACCTCGCCAGGAGGCTGGAAGAAATAGCTGCTGGTAAACAGCATTTTAATTAATATGGGCACCGTCGGCTCCCAGAGTTGGCGCTGCCGTTAATAATGTTAGCACATTAACTGCCTGTTTATCTAAGGCAGTATCGCCGAGGTCTCTAAGTGCCGTAAATAACAGATGGTACAGCTTCCAAACACCCACGCAGTCACATGCAGGTAGTGCACGCAATGCCTGTGTAAGACTACAGAGTAAATGCTCCAAGTAACACCTGACCCATCTCTACTTGTACTCTATCTATCTACGCTCGCGCTCTCTTCTTGTTTCCTTCCTTGCTATCCTCCCTCGACTCCCGCGCTTCCTTCCTTTCTATCCTTGCCTCCCGCGCTTCCTTCCTTTCTATCCTTGCCTCCCGCGCTTCCTTCCTTTCTATCCTTGCCTCCCGCGCTTCCTTACTTGCTGTCTTTGACTCCCGCGCTTCCTTTCTTCCTTGCTTTCTGAATCCTACGGTTCTAGTACAGCTATCGTAGGCAGCATGGGAGACAAGTTCACAAAATGATTGGTGGAGCCCGGGTCACATGACACAAATTTGAGTATAAATTAGGACAAAAACTGCTGGTAGGACGGGGTACAATTGGTTTATCCTCTTGAGAAATGTGACCAATTCAATCAATTGTCCAATTTGGACAACGCTACTCATTTTATTGCCAAATCTCAGCGTCTGTACCTGCGCACACAGCCCTCTTCAACGCACCAGTGGTGAATGGTGATCATGGATGTCAATTCACCAAGTGCCCGGGGGGGACGGGCGAGGCATCCTACTCCGATTGACCTTCACTTTCAGTCACACATACAGTGTCTCTCGTATAAACACACTCACACCCGCAAGCACGCACACAACATACATTTTGAAGGCATTTTTAATTCACCTCAGCTTCCAGGGAGAGCCATATTCCAGTTAATTGTACTCCGTTTTTTATCACACTATTAGTGAATAATGTACTGTAGTATTAATCACTATTACGGTAATAAAAAAAGAAAACAAAAAGCGGAGCGCCAACCATCGTCCAGAAGGATGAGTTGCCCCCTGTGTTCCCGGCACTGAATTTGCCCCCTCTGAAGCCAGGGTTTGCATAGGCAGTGATAGGGGTTGCAAGGGGCAAGCCAGGGGTCACAGCTGTGAGCCCTTGCGATCCGTAAATGACGCACATGCTGGTAATCCTTGAAATCTTGGGATTTTCAGCCCCCACTATCAATGCTAAAAACAAAAAGAATGCAGCACAAGCCTGCCTGAAAGTCCTCGATTGCCTGAGGGTGACTCTTGACAATTTGCCCTTTGGCAAGAAAATAGTTTTAAAAATCCGCTTTCAGTTTGTGATTTTTGCCCCTTGTTCTAGGGGTCCATTCTTTAGAGTGCTGGACCAATGGTCATTTTAGTCCCCCCTTGTTGTGCTCAAAATCTATGTGAGCCACTCCGCTTGTAGAGCACTCCTTGTAGAAAGACTGGGTGGGGCGCTACATCAATCACGGATATATCCACAAACAAAGTCATGGCACGTGCTAGAGGTCTGATCTGCTTTTTTAGGTCGAGCCTAGAGCAGCGCTGCTCGACTTTTAGTAGGGGGTAAAAAAAGTGCTAACCACAAGCTTTTCGTGGCCTAAAGGTTGCGTGCATGTGCGCGTGAACGCGCGCAGCCGCCATCTGCCTTTCTTATCTCATTAAGCCTTCAAACCGTCATGGCTCATTAAGTGCTTTCGCGCGCAGCGCGCGCGCACCCAACTCCCTCCGCCTCTCTCCCGCTGCTGCTCCCATCTATGCTTCCGCGCGGCCAATGCTTTTGCTATTATCGCAGCACCCGCGCTTTACATGCCGTGATTATAGCGAAAGTAAACATACTTATAAGGTCCCAAAAGCGGGACCTAATGGCTATGCCAATGCTTGTTTGGTAAAATGTACAACAAAGGCAGTAGGCTTGCCTTATTTCTTGTTTTGTTGTTTAAAACCTGCTTAATCAATAGAACTTGTAATGCTACTATTCTATATTAACACTGGTAGACATGTTATATGAATCTCACAGACGAGTATAGTAGGCAAGGGTTTTTGTGCTGGTTACCCCTTTGTTTAGCCAACTGCAATTTTTTTCACACATTTGTACATTTATAATTTTACAATTTTATGACTAGATGGCTGATGGTTGCCTTTAGGTTAAGCTCACTCTAAATGCAGTTTGCTTTAGTTAGTTTGGTGACAAGCCAATCCTAAGGGCAATTGGACTAATTGTTTCATTGGGAACTATTATGTCAAATGCCATATATTTGACTTATTTGTGCACAAAAGTTACAGCAAAGCTAGTGGTTTTGACTTATTTATTGTGCAAAAAATATATCAACATTATTTCAAATCAAGGTTGTGATTACACTGTGGGAAAACTGTAGCCTGTCACTGCATTATGTGAAAACTCGTAGCTTATCATAGTATGCAAAGCTTATGGTATTGGTTACCCCCTGTAGTGTATCCTAAGATTTTGGGGGCCACTCTGATAGATTTCCTGAACCCCTAAAAGTTTTTCAAAGAAGAAAGCTGGCAGGTGACTCTTGCCGCTCCAATTGCATTCTGCACATATGGAGTAAAAGTGTGTGATGAATCAAAAGAAAACCCATCAGAGAATCTTGTACATCTGTAGGTGATATAGTAGAGCTCCACTCGAATCCCTTAAATTAGTACACACAAAATAGTGGTGATGTATTAGAATTTAATATATGGCATTCTTGTATAACTCACACGAACAAGAATTATTAACATAATTAGAAACATCTCATCAATTAAAAGTTGAGTGAAAGCTAGATATACCCCACAAATTGTTCATCACGCACGCCTAACCTATTAGATTCTACCTGTCTGTATTACATTTCGATGACTCCCAGCTTTATGTAATAGTTGATCATAATATTTACCTAGTCATGAATGCCCCCTGCTCACCTGAATTGCTCGTAAACCTCAAATGGGAGCCTCAGTTGTCAGCTTTTCTCCCCAGCTCCTGGTCAGCCTCCTTGCCCCCTCCAGTTACTAGAGCCTTTTATTCCTCTGCAGTGTATTAAGGTCTATTGAACAAGGTTTCTACATTTGTTACATTACACGAATGACAATGCTTCTATTAGGAAGCACATGGAAGCTGCTGTTCTGTGTCCTTTTAATTCCACCAGCACAGAACTCATACAAGGGCAGTTGGCAAGTACATTTCTGGCTAATGTGGCAAAGAATGGAAACATATTTCTCTAACTGTCATAATGCACAGAAAATATGCAAAATATATGTGACAATTTAGAGCATAAAAATTCTGTTAGCCTGTGGCAGGAATAAACAGGGCTTAATTTGTGCCGGTGCTTTCCGGTGCTCAGCACCGGCACTTATTTCACCGGGCCGGGTCTATACAATTGTTCTCCTCCGGCAGATCGATGGACGGTAATTATTTAAATAAATGCCTGCTCTCCTTCTGTGGCTGCTGCCTGGTATGTCCTCATAGGAAGTACACCCTGGCCCAGGCA
Organism: Triturus cristatus; assembly: GCF_964204655.1. NCBI lineage: Eukaryota > Metazoa > Chordata > Amphibia > Caudata > Salamandridae > Triturus > Triturus cristatus. The sequence continues at coordinate 483,781,558 of NC_140590.1, read as the reverse complement.
TACTGAAAATGCGTGGCGTCATCACGTTAGTGATGACACTTGCAGCAGATCGTGCCTGCCTTTCACGGAACATTGTTTCATTTCCATTGAGGAATGGCTGAAGGCGGGCTTTCGTCTGAGCTGGGGCGTGGCAGGCTGGAAGTATGCAGGACTGCCAATAAACATTGTACAATGTCCAGCAGAAGTGAATATATACGAGCGCCGGCAATCAAGTATAATTTGTATACATTTGATTTACTTGCTTCATAAAAGGAACAAGAGCCCGAAACGGCATTCCATTATTTTATGTACGCGCTGGCAGGCGGGGAGCGCCACGAAGACATGAAAAGAAAGGACAATTCGAAATAAAGCATCCTTTATGCTCCCGAGAATCACTCTGCACCCAGACTCACCAGATGCGTTCCTGCAGTAGAGGATGGAGAAACGATCTTGGGAGACGTTTCACAGAGAACCCTATGATTTTGTGGTTCAGGAGACGTTGGTGATTGCCTAGGGTGTGGGGGGAAAGTTGGTAGGGTAGCCTGGCTCTTTGCAACCCCTGCTTTTGCAATATTATTTAAAAAGCAGGTAGTTATCCCTAAAAGAGTTACCCCGGAGTAAGTGATTTCCGGCCCGTTCGGCGTACCGCTACATGCCCAGCCCCGGCGCAACCAGCAGGACAGCTGAGTTGCGTTAATGAGGCCACACACTCTAAAAACACAGACTAACATCCAGGGCGGCAGAGAGCACCAGGCATTTATTGGGGGGCAAGAGGTTGAGAGACACGCACACACATAGTGCAGCAGATCAGTGAGCCAAAAAGCTGTGATATTTCAAGTACTTAGCAGCAAGCGCTAAAACATAAGACACATTTTATTATTAACACTCTCCAGAGGCGCACTGACACTGTTGACATTTAACTTATGTAAATTGTGAAATAAAGCATCCTTTGTGCTCCCGAGAACCGCTCTGCGCTCCTAGGTCAAGACAAATTCATTCAAGTTCAAAGTTGTTGACGTTAGCACATTTATTGCATGCACAAAGTTCACTTTGACTCATAATCTTTCAAAGTTCTCTTGAAGTTCCCAGTCATGTGCTTAAAGTTTGTTTCAGCTCTTTAGGCAGTGCATGCCTCAGCCCATCATTTGCTCAAAGTTTGCGTCTGCACATCACTTGCGGGCTCGCTTTTTCTCGTTGTTTGGACAAGCTTGGCTTTAGTGCCTCAATGCGCAAAGTTTGGTTTGGCTCATCACTTACTGTTAATCGGGTGCTTCGCCTACCGCCCTTGCTTGCCCTGCATTTTCTGCAGCTGCACAGTCAAGATCACAAGCCTGTTAACTTTACCAGCCCCTGGTTGGCAGAAGTCGATAGTGTTTCGCACATGGGGTTTGAGACCCCGAATCTGAAGCCTTTGTGAGCTTGGCCTCGATGTTGGCTCTCCTAGAGTCGTCCTTCCAGGGACTGGTTGCTCTGGCCAAGAAGCAATAGACAGATTATGCCTTAAATCGGTGGCAGGGTCTGGTCTGCCAGAATGGGGGAACACTGTGTTCACTCTGAAAGAACTAGGCCTTAGAACTAACAATGGCTTGTGCTCTCACAGTGCATGCGCAAATGGCACGCCCCTAAGCTAGCCACTCAGTGATAGGGTGTCCAAATCGCTATTGTGTGTTTTGGACAGCACAGCTATGCATTCATGAGGCTGGCCAGGAACGATGCAGCCCTGTCACCTCACAACTTTACATAATTAATTACTCTATTTTTAATAAAGCAGAGGTGTACTATTTTCTTGCTGTTCCTCGCCATCTGCTTTTCTTCCTACCCTTCACACCTTACTGCTTCCCTTCTTTCCATTCTTCTTTCACTGTCTGCCATACGTCCAGTTTCCTCTTAATCACCACCTCCCCTCATTAACTGCTTATCAGTTTGCACCTTCTCATCTTTCCCTTGCACTCTCTTTTCATGCACCTCACTTCTGTCTGCTCTTCTTCCCTTTCTCCTCTTTCCTTTTTTCTTTCTCATCATGGTCCAATCCAGTCTTCCACTCCCTATCTTTGCTTTCCTCACTTCTCTTCACATTCTTTGTCTACCGTATCTATCTTTGCCTTCAGACCTCTCCTTCCTCACTCTCCCTTTTGTATTTTTCCTTCTTGCACATTTCTTTATATCCACTCCAGGAATCAGTTTTTGTTCTCAGGATCAAAAATTTTAATCTTGGTATGCAACTCAGCCTTTCATCTTTCTGAGGTCGATAGAATTTGTGCCTATAAGCTGGATAACATTTTAAATTCTGTGTCAAGGCCCCCTTTGGTGAATATGTGCTTTACAAACATACATGGTATGGTAAGCACACAAATGTATTTTAATCTTTTGTTTTTCAATTTCTTTGCAATATTACACTGTCATTATTCTCTCTGTCCCTACTTGACCCAGTACCTTTCATACTTGTATCCTTTCCCCTGACCTCCTTTTTTTTCTTCGTCACATCTTTTTCTTTTCCCTTTTTCTCTTCCTCAGCACTTCCAGCCATGCCTCCTTTCCCCTGTTGCTTCCTTACACCCTCATTCCATTCTTGCTTTCTTCCTTACACCCTCATTCATTCCCCATCCTTCCTCCCCTGGTGCATTTATTCCTCTTCCTACATTCTTTCCTTACTTTCTTTTTTCCTGCTCCTTCCTTCACCTCTTCTTTAATGTCCTCCTTTCTTATCATCAACCCTTCCTTATGCTGCTCTTGCTCCTTTCATTTCTTCTTTCTATTCATCCATCACACATCATTTACTTCCTTTCTCCCTCTATTCCTTCATTTCTTCCTTTCACATTCTTTTCTTATTTCCTTCTCCTTTCATCCGTTACTTATATATGTCCTCACTCCAGTACTCCCCTTCCTACCAGCATTTGTTGCTGCCTTCTTTAATGTATTCCTTCCTTCACCCTTTCCTATCTTTTAAACATCACAGTACAAGCACATTCTCTTTAGTTTGCAAAGCTGCCTCAAGTACTCCAATGACCTTTCCTAAAGCTGCATTTTGAGAATTACACACGTTCTCTAATTTGAGCTCAATTTTAAGTTGTTCTCATAGGCTTCCCATGTGTTATATTATGTTATGATATATTGATTTGTACATCACACTAATCACCCGAGAGGGTATCCAGGCACTTGGGCAGGTGTGAGGTCCCAGAGGTGCTTATGTGAAGAGCCAGGTCTTCAGCTTCTTGCGGAACTCAAGATGTGAGGAGGTGGGTATGATGTGTTGAGGCTTGTGGATGTGGGTGGAACCAAAAAAGGAAGTGGGTGCCGCCTCTTGGAGAAGTGGGCGTACCCGAGAAAGTGGGTGTGGCCTCCCCCCAAAAATGTGAGCACCTGCACTTAATATTTTACAAATTAAGCACTGGGAATAAAAGTAACTTACTTTAGTAGCCCAGCAGTTCCATGTTTACTGAATCACACCTTCAAATCAAATAGTGAAACAACCATGCTAAAGTGCATCAAGGCTTGTGCCATATGTAACATTGTCAAACATATAAGTAAAGTGTACCCACATGCGACTGCTCTAGAAATCTTTTTCAGTCCCCTTTTCCAACTGGCTTCACAAAGTAGTGCTCTTGAGCCATGTTTCTTCTTGCAAAGATATTACATATGGGATGCTTTTTTGTATCAACCCAATACATTTTTATTAATATATGGGGTAGGTCGGGTACTGGCCCGGAGTGTCCGGTACACCAATGAGATATCAGCAGCCCACTTCTGTGACTATTTAAACATATAATAAAATAAGTTCATCGTGAGCACCCGCTAACAGTAATTATACAAAGTGATATATCATTGTAGGAAACAATGTCCATTAAATTGAAAAACAATCAATATTTTTACATAAAAACTCCTTTTTATTTTTTCATTCGTCACAGATGTGAAAAACCAAGCAAGATCTAGTTATTTACTCCAGCATGTAAAATTCATTCATACTCTTCAATCTACTCTTCCATATACACAATACATTTAGCATGTTTCGAAGGACAGTGTTTTGAATTGCAAAACGCTGCTTTTTGAAGGTTGTAAAAGATTACAATACAGGCGTCAAAAAATCAATGTATCTTACTGTCATCCACAGTACTTTAGTAACATGTATGAAATTAGCCACTATATTCCTATGTATTGAGTAACACTTCTCAAATCGTATTCTCCTTTAAAATAAAGGGGAAAAAATGAATTAAATATTTATACAATTCCAATCCGTAATGTTAACTTTCTAAATATGAAAGAGGTACCCCGGGTTATTTCACATTATACTAGAGAGCTCACATCAGTCATCTTCAGCATTATCAATAATTCACTGAATGAATATAACTATCTTTCAACCCATCGCTCAATTGATATTCCATGTTTACTTTTGCAATAGGCCTTATCCTGGTTGTACAGTAATTATAATAGTCTGTCACGGTCCTTCGCTACTGATATTGGCTGTCACAGAGGGGACTAAGCTTCACTACGAGATGCATCCTTGTAGCACAATAAGCTGATAATCTTGTACGGCTAATAACCTACCCACTATTGTCAAGCCCTCTTGGAATTCAGTGCTGTATCTGGACTCATAAACTGGGAAAATCCACTGTCTTCCCCCTAATCCCCACCGAACACCAGTGTGACTTGCATTACCCACTACCATGGTTCACAACCTCCGGGAAATATCTGGTTATTCAGATACTGCGAGACATTGATGCAGCCTGAAAGGAAAACTATGACAGTGCCATTAAAAAAAAGTGCCAACAAAACGGAGTCCTGGATGAAACTACCATTGTCAATCACTGCCAGAATTGCAATAATAACAAGCATTGGCATAGCCAATAGGTCTCGCTTTTAGGACCTTATAAGTATTTAGTTATGCAGCACAATATCCTTGGTGCAACAACATTAACTGTTGAATGGGTAAACACCAGGGCCAGACTGGCTACTGGGCGTTTTGGCATGGTGCCGAGCTGGTGGCTGATGTCACTGAGATGGGGGCTAATTTTGTTGATGGAGACCTGAGTGTGCTTCGAAATAAACAAAGCAAAACGAATTTTGTTCAGCACACGCAGGTCCCCATCAACGAAATCAGCCCCCAGCTCGGCAGCATGCCAAAACCCCCGGTAGCCAGTCCGGCCCTGGCAAACACTTATAAGCTCCAAAAGGCGAGACCTATTGGCTATGCCAATGCTTGCTATAATTTCTCTTAGTGATCCAATGTGAGATTTGAGAAGCCAATAGCACGCTTCCTTAAGAATGTCCAGCAGACGGAGAGAGAGTATGTGCACATCCAATTTGTGGCTCTTTCTTGGGAAAAAGGCAGGGCCACCAATACTAAATAATCTCACAGTTCAGACAGTAGTCCTTCTCAACAGGATTAACAGTCAGTGCTCAAATATTTCAGCTATATGTTGGGGAACATATTGAAATAAGAGAAAAGTTGCTACCCACACAAGCAAAAAATAAAAACTAGGACAAGTCAGTGAAGGAGTCTTTTTCTTCCCGAAAAGGCAGTAGAACAAAACTTTTGCCCAGTGTGGAACTGGGAAAAGACAAAGCCTGCTGCTCTTCAGCAGTCAAACGTGCATGGCTCACTTCTTCACATGCTACATATGAAACAAAAAGCCAACCAAATGAGTAATGTCAAAACTCAAATGTGTTCCACAAAACTTTTTTTCGCCCTCACCCTTCTGCAGCACTGCGCAGAATATACACCAGACAAGATATTGGCAAAAAACAATGAAAACAAAATGAAAGTCATGGAAGTCAAAAAGAAAATGGATTTTGTCAGAAAATAACTAGGTCCACCAATGTGTGCTGTCAAAGGAAGTATTAAAAAAAAGGGGTGTCTTGCATCCGAATGATGAAACCATCAAAATGCGGGTCTGTGCCGTCAGAACACCTAGCCATCAAAGGGCCTGATTACGATGCCCAAGAAAACTGTGATGCCCAATCAAACGCCGATTTGTGCAGGGGTTGCAAGTGAAATATGTGCAAAAGTTTACTGCAATGGAGTGCGCCCTTTATTACATTTCAGCATGTCAAACCTACCAGAATCTAAAGAGTGACAGAATGGGTTGTCTCCAATTTTCAAGCAAAACTAAACATGGACAATAACTAGCCCATCCAATAAATTTCGAACAACTGTAAGTTAGAATTTATCAGCTACGATAAGCATCCCATGCACCCCATGCACCCATGGTCCCCACAATGAGGCCCTATGTAGGGAAAGAAGATCTCCTGGCCATGCAAGAACCACTTGGATGCAGCTCATTGGACCTCAGATTTACTCCAGGGGACAGCACGAGCAATCACAGCACTAGTCATGCTCAGTGTTGCTGCAGGACTTAAGCATGCCTTTTGAATACCTCTAAACAGGACAGTTGCCTCTATTACTATGCTTAACTTGCTAGCTGACAAGCGCATCTCTGGGAAGAAAATGTAAAAAGTGGGATCAATGCTTTCATTAAATGTGCTCTACATCCTACACCAAAGTCACCAGGCACCTTTGACGAGCAGCTACCAGTGAAGCGTGAGATACCTTTAGGGGTGAGTGCATTCATTGAGCTGCAGAGATGAAATCAAGGGATGCATCCATGCGTTCATTGAGAAGGAATGAGGGCCCTGCAGTCTGCTGCTGCCTGTCTGCATTTCAGCTCACACCATGAACCCAGGGAGGCATCATATTTGGGTGAATGTTGTGTTCTGGCCAAGCAGTTGTGCAGTGCGCTACCTTCCTCACAGAAGCCTCCTCTGTGCTAAAACTCCTGATGCCAACTTTGTCTCCAGACTGTGGGGGAGAAGCAATAGGGAAGTAGCCAAGTCGTTATAAATTCGGCAGAGCCTGTCATACATCACTCCCCTTCCGACTGAGGGACCACTTCCAAATCACTTTGCTATGTCTCTGGTTATAAAATGTTGGCCAATCCATTATGGTGGGGCCATGGGGTTAGGCTGAATCGGCTCACTAATGTGGATATACCATAACCGATGACATAGTCTACCTCTCAGAATTTCTGACAAGGGTAGTGATGTGATTAGGGTTGGACTCCACATCGGTGCTAAAAAAAAGACCCAAAAATATCAAGAGCTTGGCTACCGCAGGGCACAAGACGCAGTCAGAACCTGCTCTAACATTTCCTTGAGCGAGACTACTGGTGATGGGATAGTCGTCGTCACGCACGCGCGCAAAGAAGTACCTCGCAGCCTACCACTGTGTGAGCGAAGTATTCTCATGGAATTACTCGCTATGAATATGCCAGCAGTTATTCAGTAAAAACAAATGTTTATATGCATGTGTGTTCATGGTATTTGCATACCGCGAACCTCGCCAAAAGGCAGCATGACAATTAGCAGAATAGCTTGCGAAACCATTGCGGGATCTGCATAAACAGCGAGCCAGACTTTCGAGGAGATTGCTAAACAAGCGGCCGCGAAAGTGAAAGTAATTGCGATCAAGCGCGGCGCGCGCGCCCGCGCACATGCACTGTAGCTCTAGGCTGGCCTGGTAGCACTTTTTGGAGCCCTCTCAAGAAGTCTCGCCAGACCAGCGCATGCGCTGGGTCAGGCGAGACCTAAAAATGGTTGTGTTTCCTAAGTTCCTTTACCATGTTGTAAATATATACCCCCATAAAACGTTTTGTCTTCACTTGATTAGGCAGATCTAGACCGGCACACAGACCATCTTGATAAAGCTGTACTGAGACATATGCTTGCCGGTACTACGGGCATCATTTTACTATGGCACTACCACACAAACTGATGGAACAGTTATAGCCAACAACTCTTAACACGTCCCTGAATCAAGTAATGCTCAGATAACCTAAGACCATCAACCCAGTTGCAAGCACTGTCAATGCCTGGCTTAAATTGACAAGCTATGCAGGTGTACCTTGATATATTCTCCTCGCTTACCGCTTATTAATAACCCTGCAATACCTTTAACAACTGAGCCCAAGGCAGTTCTCCACCTTTAAGAACGTAGAGAATAAAATGCCATTATTAAATTGTGAGAGAATGCATCCCTAACACTTGAAGATTTGTTTTTTGTATCTTGCAGAACATGGATTGATACTTTTCTGTATTATAGAGACAGAACAATACTCAAAGCAAAAGGTTGCACACCCCCCCCCCGAACCTACAGAACGTAGACTACTTTCATGCTTATAACAGCTCCTAGTCCAAAATAAATTGCCTTTAAACTATACGTCACAGTGATGAACTCTGCTGCCGGGATACATCTCAGTGTAGGAGATGAGTGAGAAAGGGATCTGGACATACATATCACTGACCAGCAGTGGGAACAATGCTGTATGCAAACTAAAGAAATGTCCATGAATGGGGGACACAAAGTGATCACTACAACTTTCTCCATAGGATATACTGATGATATGATACACTGACGAGCTCAACGCTCCTGGGCCTGCAGCCTGAAGCCCAGTGCTTGTGATGCAACTATGCAAATGCTAACTTCCAGCACATGGACTTGCTCTCCTAGAGTGTCATACTGAGTGCCAGGTGGTTAAATGCCTTGTAGAGATGACAGAACTGGTGGTAGAACCCACAGTTATAGCCATAGCACTGCTCCTCGAAAAACAATGAGCCGCCATCAGCTTGAGCAGAGCTCCCCCACCCCAGCTATCCTATGCTTCCTTGGAGACCCTAAATCCTAGGATTAAAATGGCAAACTCTATGCTAATCTCAAACCCCCTACCTCTAACCCCAAGGATATATGGAGTTTGTTACATATATTTCTGACCAGTACAGATTGAACACAGAAACGTATTCCCCCCCCACCCTCCATAGTCCACCGGATACCACCAGTGCGGCATCAGCAATTTAAGAAAATACGTAATTGAAGAGTAAACATCTGACATGTTGCAGATAAAATGCCAAGCTAACACTTATCTTTTCACATGATTATAATGATGCCTAAAACTGTTTGTGATTTGCTGAATTATGGGGATGTCAAGGTCCTGCACAACCGGACGCTATGTAACTACACTTTGTAGTAAATTGTCTTGATTGTCTCAGTCACTTGATAATAGCTATCTCTTATCTAAAACCACTTTTAACTGGATCTTACAGCTAGTGAGAGTAATGTTTGTCAGTGGATTTGCATCTCTATGGAGGGAGCTCCATGGTCCTTGTTATCCCTTAACATATATCCTTGGTCTTTATCTCTACGGTAATAGTGAAACCTCTTTTTGCAAAGCCACCTTGAGCTTCCCTCTTGACATCTATCAGTGTATCCTATTTCTTTTCCTTAGCATTCCCTTCATTTTCATATTTTGGTTTTAGGGCTATGGAAGGTTAGTATCCATAGTGTCCCTTTTCATAGAAACAAAAACCTCAGAGGTAATCTTTGGTAACTCTGCTTCTTCTTTCAACTCTTTCAGAGTAGCCACAGATGTCTAGCATACAAACAAGGCACTCCATCACTTCTTTCTAGTAATAATTATATTCCTGTATTAATATTACCTACCCGTTTTATCTCTAGATCACCTGCCTGTGAGGATTTGCCCTCTTCTTGAATCTGTCTAAGAACCTCAAATAATACTGCAATTGATGAATTGTCTTGCACAGCCATAGGTATGGTTGCACATATACTTCCTAATGACTGACCTTGCCAGGGATTAAGCAACATCCTATTGAATGGTACATATTTGACTTGGGTGTGCTTATGTGTATACCATGGGTTCATTGCTTCAAGGTGGGTGGTTTTTAGCGAGCCACAGTGGAATCTCGTTCTACTTAATGGCACAATACTCCATCGTTGCATTAATAGTTTATCCTTTAGTGGCTGGTTCTTAGGAATATGTGGGTATCTGAGCTGTGCTGATAAACGTAGGTCTCACTGGTACCACACTTATTACATAAACTGCCAGTAAATCCCTATTACTTCCTTCAGCATTTTTGGGTCTAGCCTAATTGACCCATTGCTGAGTGTGGTGTACATGTTGCTGTTGGACTTGGCCCTTTTTGCAGGGTTATCCCAGAACTTTTTGCCTTCCTCCTGTATTTTTTTTCTGACCTGTTGGTGGTTTTATGACTGTGGGCACTTTATCTCTGCTGATCAGTGCTAAAGTGCATGTGCTCTCTGTGTTAAAAATGGTAAGGTTGGTCTACACCTGTTTGGCCTATTTAATTTACCTGTCAGTCCCTTGTAAAGTGATATCTCATATACCCAGGGCTGGTAAATTAAATGCTACTGGCGGGCTTGCAACGCTGATTGCGCCACCCACCAAAGTAGCCTTTCAAACCTATCCCAGGCCTCTGCCATTGCAGGGCCTGTGCACGCAGTGTTACTGCCGCTGTGACGTGGCACCCAAAGTGTGTGCCATGTCTGTGACCCCCCCCCTTGTACTACCTGTCAATCACCCCTAAGGTAGGCCCTAGCTAGCCCTATGGGCAGGGTACATTGTAGTTAAAAGATAGGACATGTACCTTAAGTGTGTGACATGTCCTGGTAGTGACATACAGCCATTTTTGGTTTCTCACTACTGTGGGGCTGCCCTCCCATAGGAATGCATTGAGGATTCCCTGATAAGTGTTTCAGTGGTAATTCCTGATATGAGAGGCGCAGCGTAGTCAAGTTTGGTATGTTTGAAATAGTAATAATAAATGCTACGCAATGGTGTGTGCAGATTTATTATAACTATTTTAGAAATGCCACTTTTAGAAGTTGGCATTTCTGTGTGCTATGTGTCTGCCTGTCTGATGTGATTTGCATGTCTGGCTTTTGAGTGACAGGGGCTGGTGAGGTGTGTGTGGCTCCAGAAGGGGCAGGGTGAGTCAGCGCGAGGCTGAATGGAACATCTACATTTTGAGTAGTGGAAGGGGAAGTCCCTGGTCCCTGAATAAGATTGTGACTGCCCTAGTGAATTCTGGCTCCGCCCCCGTGTGGTGTCTGATGGCGAGCCCCCACCTAACAATAGGGAAGAGGAGCCTGGTAAACAGAGTGCTCCAGAACCAGCTGGGACTGGTTTCCCCAAGCCCTGTGCTCTGTAGACAAAGGGGAAAAGTAGTACAAAGATGGGGGCTGTGACCCCATGAAAGTTGTTCTTGTGCTTACCTGGGCTGGGTGGGGGGGACACTCTGCCAGGAGGAACCGCCGTGGGACCCAGCTGCAGCTTCTTGGGGGTCCCTGCGTGCTGGCCTGCCTGGCTGCGCCCTGCTGGGGTGTCCCCAGCCCCAAGGACTTTTTCCTGCCTGCTGGAATCCCTGCCTAGCCTTTTCCACTTCACCTGTGGGACCTTTAGCACCTCGTGAGCACTGTATTTTCATTTCCCAAGATCTGCAGCACTGGGCTGCGACGTGGGATTCCCCAGCATTTTGAGCGCTTCTGCAGCAGAGCGGGAGCCCAATTCGCACTGCCGCTGCTGAAAGAGAGCGGGAGCCCACCCCGCGTTTGTATGGTGCGTGACGGGTGCCCACCCCGCATCGCTGTCGGACAAATCACTGCTGCGGCCCAAGCCACCGAGGAGAACGCCTGAAAACCGGAAGCCAGGCAGGCGTCTTACCTGATCTAAGGCGGGGCCCAGATACCAGCCAGAGCCTCATGGGCTCCACGACAAAGTTCTGGTCCCGGCGATTGCGGCCTGATCGGGGCTGGAGCAAAGCCCCCCACGTTTTGCCCAGGAAGAAGAGCGGAGTCCTGCAGACGGAGAGCGGGTGAAGCTAAGAGGTCTCGTGAGCAGGACCTGACTGCGGCCCAAGAAGCGGAGGCCACGAGAGGAGTCCCGGTGAGTGGGGGCTCTGGGAAGGGTCACGGGTGCCGGAAGTGGCACCAGAAGTTGGTGTTGGTCTCTTTGCTCAGCGGCGACGCAGATGCGGGCCGCTGCAACGTTGGGCCATTTTGAGTGATTAAGAGCCCCAGAGTGGGGCTCCAACTTACACAGTGGGGCAAGTTTTCCTTTAGAGTCCCGGAGGGGGATTCAAACATGCTAAAACATTTCACAACTGCATCGCCGAAGCGGGCAGCTGCAACGTTTGGGCGAACCTTTCTTTTAGAGTCCCAGAGTAGGGGGCTCCCCAGGCTCAGTGGCGCCAAAAGCTATTCTGCAACGTGGGGCCCTTTCTTTGGGGTGCTCTGAGGGCGCAAGGCCCTAAAGTGATGGTTACTCTCATTTCCAGTGATGTGACTATTATGTGTGCACTACTTTGCTGATGGTCATGCCTAATGTATTTCTATGCCTAATGATGTTGCATTTATGCTTATGTTTCCTAATGTCATACTATGATGCTTGCATTCCATGCCTGATCTAATGTGTTTATGCCTAATGTGCTCATGCTAATGAGATTTATGTCTAATGTGGTATAATGCTGGGTTCACTATTTCACCAGTAGCTACTGGCCGTTCTACTTTTATTACTGGCTGTTACACATGTGTTGCTGGTAGTTTTGCATTTACTAGTTATGCTTGTGATGGTTCTGGCAGCGACCTGATTGGCGCTGCCCTGTACATAGTCCCCTGTGAATATTGCCAGTGCCAGTTGGCACAGTGTATATTGTGTGATTATGCTTCTAATGTGTTTGACAATACAAAGGCTATTTTTGATATAACCTTGTGTGGAGGTTCTTTGTGGTGTACCTAGTGTGTTGCTGCTGTGTGTGTGCTGAGCAAACGCTTTACACATTGCCTCTGGGATAAGCCTGACTGCTCGTGCCAAGCTACTAAGGGGGTGAGCAGGGGTTATCTTCAGCGTGTAACTCCCTTGCCCTGACTAGAGTGGTGGTTTCTGCCTGGCTTAGGCGCAAGCCCTAGCCAACCAGAAATCCCATTTCGAACACCTCTTAATTGGGGGAGTTGCCTTTCAGTTATATGTGCAGTAATGGTGGGGCATATTTTCGCTTCCTGTACTTCAGCCATTTTTACAAACCAATAATTTGGTAACCCCGATGCGGGTAATATCCTTTAATCACCTTGCGCATTTTACTTGGACAAGAAGACACCTATCAAAAGTTGGAGGAGGGTTTTAAAGCACAATTTGCTGCCTTACTATGCCAAGCTCAAGTCGCCACCGACCTATAGATCCGAATGTTGATGCAGGAGCAACCGAGCTGAACCCATCCAAGACTGCACTCTGCCGTAATGGTGGAGATGTGATAATGGCAATAGGTGTATGAAAGGAGTCGCACAAGGGATGTCATCGGTTTGTAGTCCTAAAGCTTGTATTGTCCGATTGTGGTTCTCGCTGATTTTCTGCAGTCTCTTACTGGTGGCAACTTTTCTATACTAAACAGAACACAAGACTACTGTTACTATTTGCTCCTCCCTTAACTTAAAATACAGTTTTTTCATTTACATGGATTTTTCATGAATGAAAACATTCTACAAGAAATGAGATGTGCACAAGATTTACTCTAGTAATTGATGTACTATGGTAAATATTCAACATATCAATGGCATACCCTATATCTTGCTAGAGTCAAAATAATCCCCATGAGATTGGTCTTGTTCTGATGTTCCGCAGAAGTTCATAATACTCCAAAGAGAAGACTGAGTACAGACCATAACATGACCCCCATGTTCTCTGAAGTTCTGGTGGGGTCCAGGGACAGGTCCTGGCTGCAGTTCAGTCTTTCTGAAGCGGATTTTCCAGACGATTTTCCAGACAGAAAAAGTGGGTCAGTTGGTCCTACACCTGGGATTTCCACTTTGGTCAATGTATAATCAGGGCCTAAAAGTGGTAGTTGAGCAAGGTTTTCAGATTCATTGTGTGTGTTTAGTATTCTACTGGTGTACAGCCAGCCTCTTTGTCAGAGTTACCCGTGTTTCTCCGTTGTGAGCAGTGGAATATTAATTCTTCAAGTTGTCTGTGTATGAACAACTTACATTTTCTATTGAAACAATTCCTTTTAGTGTGAAGTTGAATTCAAAAGTGGTGCATTTTTGAAGACAGAATGTCACAATTTAAAATGAATCTTACATAATTCTTTAGATCTAGTTTTGGCACATAGTACAGAGTACTAATTACAAGAATGCAGAGTCCACAAAATTCTGGGAATCAAGAACAAACTGGCGCTTGAAAAAGTCTTGCTCAACTTTCAAGAAATGAAGGTAGTAAAAGTGAGAAGTAAAAGGGCTACCAAAAGAAAATTGATAAAACCAATACTTTTGTGTTTTGTATTGCGAGAAGGTTTTCTCGGTCTCACTCTCTAGATGTGTGGGCGTGGGTGTCTGCTCTGGTGTGTATGTGCCTGACATTTACTAAGGAAGTAACATGAAGTGACACTTCCTCATTTCACAAGATATGTTTGTGCCAGGCTGCGCATGTGCAGATGCTACTTATGTATTGATTCACGCATTAGTTCCTCATAAGAAGGGCATGCCAGCCAATACTCTGTGTGAACAAAACACATTGCAGTGCTGTTCCAACGATAAGTATGCAATCTAATTGATTCCTCTATAGTGTTTAAGGTCAGGTTGCATGATTTCTTAGAGCAATGGCATCACTGTGTAAAAGCTTTAGGTAGAACCAGCCTTTTGGCTGGTACATGGATGTCACCTGTTGTGAATGTTATTTTCAATTCTTTGGAATACATTTGACTGAGAGTGCACTAACTATTTCCTCTTCATCGATGTCACTCAGAAATTGCACACATTTTTGGCAGTCGGAAGCGCATTGATTGTTTTTTAAATTGCCTGCTTTCTTTCAACTATGCGAACTAAATGACTAGATAAGGGGAATCCAATGGGAGGGCAGGAGCCAATGGCAAACTTTAAGCCTATACAGGTAAGGTGCAATTACATGCAATTAAGTGAAATGATTTATGTAATAAAGTACCAGCTGCCTTGCAAATCAGCGAGGAGTTCTGTGACCATATAGAAGAATTACACCCAAGGCCACGTTCCTTTGTAAGGTTCTGTATCAACGTCATGACCTGCAATAGAGACCGTATTTTATTCCTTGCAATGGATGGTCTCACCATCTCCCTTCCCACAAGCCACGTTGCCACTTAAATCTTTGGTGTCTTGTTCTTTCATATGAACGAGATAGTATGGTTGCAGCCACGAAGAATAAAAGTGGAATCAGTATTGCGAAATCAAACACACCAGTTTCTTGCAATAGCATTGGTTTAATGTAAATCAGATTATACAATTTCAAAATGGGTAGTAACAATCAGAGATGCTTTCTTTCTGTAATGAACTATGTAGGAGAAAAAGCATGTTGCTCTTAATCTCTCCTTTATTCTGATCAAGGACAAAACACCAGCTTTGTTGTTTAAACTGCAGCTGTAATTATTCTCCACAACCTGCCTTTCACCTTGGCTGTTGTCTCTGGCAGAAGAGATTACGAAGTCACAACTCAACTGTAGTAAGTTATTACATTTGAGCTGCCAATTATGTTCTTATTACAGGTGACTCGAGACATCACAAGTTGCAGGCATCCATGTATTAAACTCATTTACATGGTCCGATTATGCTGAAAATCTTGGAGGGATGGGCACCCTGGGCCTCTGCTAGATATCCTTGAACAAGACAAGCACTAGACAATTAGTAAGACCGGCAGGGATGTACAGCCGTGGCGAGGACATATTACTGTATGCAGCAGTGAGACCTATAGACAAGGGGGCGAGGTGTATACCTCCATAGAGAAGGGGAAAGAGGAGGTTTATCCTCCATAGGAAGGGGAGAGAGGATGCTGTAGTGTTAGCTGGAGTGATGCATACCAGGAGAGATGAATCAGTGAGTTAAAGACCTGAAACTGACATCTGATATCTCTATACCCACTCAGCCTTGAAAAAGCCCTTCCCCCGATGGGCCACACGGGTGAAACGCGTGTCGGCTGGTTTTGTTCTATGCATGAGAATATGAATAAACACAATGCATTTGAAACCTACCAATGAATTATTAGAAATTATTCCGCCTACTAAACACAAACTAAGAAGGCACAACCCTCCGCCCCCTACCCAGACTTTTACCCTGTAATGGCTCTTGGGTGTAGTCATCTGTGAGGCACGTGCCACCACCAAGATTGGGCCCTGACAACTGTAGCATAAAAGCCCAGATATCTCCACCCATCTTATTGACCTATCATATCTACTAAGTTATGGTGCTGTTTTCCTCTCCCCCTGTGCTGCCGCACTTTAGGCTGCCATGCTCCAACGCATACACCCTTACACCATAGGGCTGGGGGTGTGTGTTCTATCAAGCATAGGTTTTGTACCGGGAAGGGAGCCTTCTGGTATAAAAACTATGCTTTAATACTTTCCCCACTTTGTATGTGTGCTGTACTGATGTAAACATTTAAAGATAATAAAATGTACCACCAATTGTACACCCCCTTAACGCAAAGTAGCACAAAGGAGGATATAGAGCTAGTTTGCCTCACTTTGAGCAACTTTCAAATGCAAACCATGGTTTGCTTTGGAAAGTAAATCTCACCAAAAGGCTAGGTCAGTTGTACAAAAGTAACACAAAACCAGCGCAAAGTGTTCGTAAATCTGGGCCCAAGTTAAATTGAAATGAAGATGCCCCCAGCACATGCTATAATTTCAGTGGTGCCATTTTCGGCCTCTTTGGAATTAAATTGTAAGTGTTAGTAAGGGCCTTCTTGTAATTTCTAGATGGGCATGACGGCACCACAGCGGCTGCAATACTCAAGGCTTTGTTACGCATATGCACCCATTTCATTATCTTTATTTAGCTGCAAAACAATCCAGTCCTTCATTCCAATTGAAATTTCATGTTTGCCCAACATTTCAAAGCGTCTAGGGTGTTAATGTTACAATTTTTAATGGATAGGAAAATGCACAATCAATGTCCTTATTTTTTCTTGATAAAGTCCTAGGGCCAGACGTTAACAGATGAAAAATGAAGCATTTGTAATCATTATAGTTGCATGTTCATGCTCACGTCTTCCATGCATGTCCCTGCTACATACACAGTTGCCCACGAATAGTGGATTGTGACATAACCTCAGTTATGGATATGGCGTTACGTCAGAGCTGCCGGCTTTGGAACAGGGGAAGCAGATTTGAGTCTTGGCGTTGGTTCAACATCTTCTGATTCTGGGCAAATCATGTAATCTCCCCGTGCCTTAAGAGTCTGACTGTGTGTAATGTAACCGTTGCACATGGAAAACCCCTCCAATACCCTTGGGTAGATTTTGAGATTTATAAAACTGCAAAAAAAATAGTAATTACAGCATGAAAGGGTTAACTAGCTCCCCTTTACCCCAAATAGTGGTGTTTTAATGCAAGCTAGGTGAAGTGAACAGTAGAAGTTGTTCCCAATAACTTTCCATAACTCTGTTAGAAAATGCCAGGACAGTTCGGTTTATAGTATCGCTTTCCAGGAAAAACCGAGCTGACTGCAGTGGCGTCACTAGGGTTGGTGTCACCCGGTGCGGGTGGGTAACTCATGGTGTCACCCCCTCACGACTTACCGCATAGACCTCCTCCGCCCCGAGTCCACCAGTGGACACAGTTGGCAAATAACGGGACCATACAGAATCCTTAGTAACGTTTGTAAATGTAGGTCCTATATTTATAAAAGGTGCCTGTTAACAACCGTGTGATAATGACTCATTAATCAGGTTGTACAGTGGGCTACCTGCTAGTCAACAGTTTATTGGAATTTATAATATCATAGGTATGGTACTTTGTACTGGTGTGGTGTTCCCACTATCCAGCAACACGATATATCAGTGGTCGAAGTGGGGGGAAAAAAGTTGGGGAACTGTGGGCGGAGAATCAGAGGGCGGGTATTAACCCAAGGATTGGATCAGTGGGCGGAGCCAGAGGTGTGGCCAGAATGCGCAAACATCCCAATTTTTTGTATTTGTTTGGTTTCACTGCCCAGTTTTATCATCCAATGGATACTCATGATTATTTAAGGTTATAATGAGTTATTGACAGTAAAATGTATTCACAAAGTGGGATATACTTCTAATCACAGAATGTCCCCAAATACGATAAAAAGCACAAGCCATTTGTCTCCGAGCCATGGAGTTTGTCATCAGCAGTTCTCCCTTTTCCACAACAGCAGTTCAAACATGAATGGCTAAAAATCCTAGTTTGCAAATGTTTTCTAAATAATGGCTCTGCCATATGTGCCTCATAATGCAAGATCTGTAGCATGATCTGACCATTTCAACTAATAAATTGTTTGTAGCTCAAACGTATTAAAAGTTAATAAAAAATGTGACTTGTGTTGCTGCGGAGTAGATGACAGTTAATAGCTCACTGTTCTATGTTAGGATTTTAACTTATAAACTGCAAGTAACAAAAGGATCTCTCTGACAAAAGCAGTAGCCCACTGGCCTATTTACATTATGTGCACTTTGTGATCTGCATGGTACATGTTCTATGCAGCAGGTACATTAACCCTCTGAGCTACCTTTCCATGAGTCAAATCTTCCATTAGACAAAATTCCGATCTCTCTCTAGGAAGAACATTAATCACCAGAGTCATCATGACATTTTTATTGTTACCGAAAATTGCTGGAGACCAGGAAGGAGGCAGCAAGCACTTTTAAAACCATAATAGACTTGCAAAAATGATGCCTCCACCTAAAGTCAGCAACTGGTGTGGTCACACCGGTTGCACCACCCTAGAGCTGGCCCTTCTCAAGGGTCCTGTGATCTCAGTGACAAGGTCACTGTTGTTCTAGGGTTTGCTGCTTCATAGGCCTGCCCGCACGACTGCAGGTGAACTTCAGTATGAATAGTGGTGGACAAGACTTGAAGGTTAACCTACACTTGTCATGCTAGGGTGCACCTGCTGGTGCTAAGACACCAGGGATTCTAATGTCTTGCGAAGCCTTCTAAAGTCTAGCATGAGATAGTGCTCTCTCAGGAGAGTGGTCTGGTGGACTGGTTATTAAGGCTGAACCTGGTTCCCCAGTTCCAAATTCAGCAGCTCTGGCCATAGTGCCACATCCGCTACCCCACTGAACACCATACTGCCCCACTGAGAAAATCTCAGACTGCCTTCAACTACAACCCAATAGTTGCCAGCTATAAGCACCTGGATGCGCCTCAATTTAAATTACGCACTGGGCAAGAGCAATATGTGGACTACAAGTAAAAAGTGACAGCATCCTGGAAAAAGCAAACCATCATAGGGAATGCAAAATTTTGCAAACCATGTGAAATTTAAGCAGGAACAACATGCTTACCTTAACGCTTTTGCACTCACTGTTCAGAAATCAGTGAGTGCTTTTGCCTGAAAAGTTAAGTACATGACAACAGGGCCCTGAATGGACCCATTTCAATGGCCATTGCTTATATCCTTACAAAACGTAAGCAGTATGATAAAAAAGGACAACATCCCTAGATGCAGAGCAGCAGTACAAATTTTGTTTTTCAATCCTCACATTGCAGTACCTCCAGGATTGGTGCACTAGTTCCAAGCCCTGGGAAAACAAGGCCAAGACAACAAAAATAGCGCTTCACTGGCAAACTCTGTAAAAGTGGCGCTAATGTGTTTGGGTGTGAATAAAATCAATCTGGCCAGTTTGCTACCACTCTGTCTTACTTTATTTAGTTATTTATTTTGCATATTTGTAAACTTTTATTCCTCGATGCTGCACTTTGGAATTAAATGTCAGAAAAATACGACAGTGATTTTCCAGCAAAAGTGATTTTCTTTTTTGGATCCATTTCACAGGGGAGCAAATGAAAAATTTTAAGGACTATAAGGCTGCTCTAAAATCTGGGCCACCTACAGAGTTTACATGACAGAGGCTTTGCCTCTTCGTTCACTAATTGTTCATTTATAAAAACTCTTACTTTTAATAAGTAATTCTCAGCGCAGTGCTATAATGTGAGGTACTTATGTCAAAGCTTCCACATGTTAAAGAAATACACTTTTTTGAACTTTGAAGAGACTTTATCTTATTTTAGGTGATGTTTGTCGTATGATTTGTACAGCCGACATTTCCAGAGCTCGGCTCGTACACGGGCTCTAAGAGCCGAGCCAGACACTTGGCTCGGCTCTTGTTCATTTTTTGGCTCCCCACCTCTACTCGCCATCCTGTGATTCTAGGGAAATCCCTTAATATCTCTGTGCCTAAAAAACAAAAAATGAATGTGTCCTTGTATAATGTAACTGGTGCTAAAAAGCGCTCCATACCTATGCTATATAAAGCTATATGAAAGCAATAGCTGCCAAGGTATGGAAGAACGTTGTGAGCTTGAGTAAGAATGCTTTTGTTCGTTTTAAAATATGGGTTGTTTTCCTTCCGTCTCCTCTGTCATGGCTTTGCTTAGAATGGTCTAATGGTTGGGGCTCAGTCTGAAATGTAATTGGGAGAACCCTTAAAATCTCACACGTGATGGCCTTTCCTGACCTGGAAGTCGCCTTCCCTCTGGGGCTTTCCATCCTTGCTCTTCCTGTCTGGTCTGCCAGCAGCTCTGCCGTCAGTCTAGGTGGGACGAGAAAGGGTCGTGTTTAGATGCAGCACCGCTTTGGGGCAGAGGTTGTGTTGGAAGTGTCACACAAGTCATATGCCATGCTCCGACCAGAGGGTGGTGTCCTCCTGTCCAAGGCAGCAGCCGAGTGCATTTATCCTAGGTGGTGCTACTGCGGACATTTTATCCTTTATTTCCAAGGCCAAGTGCCTTCATCTTTCGAATTGTTCTAACCTCCGATCTTTTTTTTGCATATACTTTATTAAGTTTGGGTGTATGGATTCCATGAGAAGCTTCTAGGCGCTGCTGAGGTGCATGTTTGAAATTGATATGTAAAACGGCAAAGAATCAGGTGCTATAAGCAACAGCTCCAGTGCTGTGGAGAGCGAAGATTCCTGAAGACGGGTCACAGAATGTTCATTAAAGATAAATAATGCCATGGAAACCTCTCGCTCACACACCTTTCATATGTACAGCGCGTGGTTGAATGATGCGTGCAGGGGTTGTGACGCCATAGAACGACTCTCAGTTCACTGTCAGCTGAAACCTTACCGATGATAATGGAATCGCCCACCGCCCTGCACTGAATTCGGATTCCACCCGTAACAACATCGCCGACTGCACCCCTCTAGTGACGACGTGACGTCACTGCCGAGGCGCGCAGATGCGGCGGAGGAGGGGACAGTGCGCGCTGCGCACAGGCTCCTCCTGTGAATAGAACAAGGTTAGGTTGCACGCGTCGTCGTTGCGTTTCAGTTTCTAATCTGGACTGCTGATTTCAATAACTTTGTGCACGGACGGTTGCAGTGCACCACAGACAGTGACACATGCACCGACCGGACCAGCCCTTTGGTGTCACCCCCCGTGAGGGTGTCACCCGGTGCAGTCCGCACCCCCCTAGTGACGCCACTGGCTGACTGTAAAAAAATAAATAAAACCGAAGTGGAATCCGAGGTGCAGAGCAGAAAACGAATACATCTAGTTTTGTCCTGAAGAGAGAGGTTGCAAAGAACCTGCCAGAGGTCGCAAGCTGCACTCTAGGGATCGCAGCTGCGACGCCTAAATGACATCACCTATCATGTCTATGGCAAGGATAATCAATGTCACCGACTCTCTGCTGTCCATCTGTCCTTTGACGTGAGTTTGGATCGCCGGAGCCTCCGGTCCCCGATCGACGTGACCTGCGTGAGAAATCTCCCTCAAGCTGCCTCCAATTAATTTCCTCCCAGTATTAAGAAAGCCACTTTGGTTTTCATTAGGTTATCGACTGACATCCTCGAGTCGGTGCTATCTATATGCAAAAAAGCTGCGCCCTCACTTTCAATCCGCAGCGCTTCGGAGCTCAGCTTGGCGTGAACGTTGAGATAGATCGCCTGAGAATAACATTGTCACCGCTCCTAAATACTGCTTCAAACTTTATTTTACCTAAAAGGTGAAGAGCAGGGCCTTTCGAAGAGTGCCACTACCTACGACAAGGGATTTCTCTTGTGAGCTCATTGACAGGTGTTTCATATGATCTCACCTTCTCCTAAGAAGGCCCGTCCCTTCATTCATAGTGCCAATATCGGCAACTGTTGTCACAACACACATAGGTACATAAATAAACCACACGACACATATGTAGGTGGAGAAATATTGCTGCAGGTTTATTAGCATAACCAATTATGCAAACATGGTGGGTTATCTTACGGGCGATCCGATCCCAGGGCAGGCAAGCCCCTATGCCGCCTGCCCGTCTAAGCCTGAATCACACCGTGGCAGTCGCCAATTGGTGCATACCAAACCTTGGGAGGGGCCACCCCCTCCCATCAGTGGACCACCAGTCCACTTGTTTACTCACGCCCCCCCCGTAAGAGGTGGGCGGAGCGTATTATGGCAGCCCCCGGTTGCTCAGACCCACAACCGCCCGTAGGACTAACGGGGCGCCGTAGTTCTTCCAGGGGACAACGCTAGACATCCCTGGGTATCCTGGCTTAGCACCAAGCTCGGCTGCTGCATAAAGTACCCCTTGGTATCTGCAGACTCTGGATCGCCCTGTAACTCCTCCTGCAACACAAAGTAACATGTTAGAAGCGTAACCCCCGCCCTCTTTTGTACCTCCGTCTGCTGGGTAAGCGGAGGGGCAAGCAAGGCGAGACGAGAGGGACAAGAGGGCGAGGAGGGGGCGGGGACAGCCTATATACCCCTGCCCCCTCCCCCTTCCGCCTGAAGATCCCTTGCCGGACGTCTTCCCTGGCCTAAGCCAGAAACTAGACCGGCTGCCCACAGTGCCTTCATGAGGCATTAAGGCGGCTGCCCTTTTAGGGGGGTTGCTGCGCAACCCCCCCGGGCAGCCTTGCACTGTCCGTGGCTCCAGACAGGCCCGTTCTAGCACTGCAGACACATCTGTTTGCACTGTTTGTCCTTGGACAGTGCAAAGCTGGGTGAAAAGGTCGGCCCAGCCATCGCCTCGTATTTCCCTCAATGACGAAACACATGTTGGCTGGCTATAGAAACAGAGGAAGAGGCGAATTGCCGAAAACAATAAAAGAAAAAGAACAAAAAGAACATAACTATTCTGTTTTTTGTATGCCTGGACTGCAATTTACATCATTGAACCGAGACCGCGTGTGCTGGAGCCATGTATGTTCATTGACTGATTTTCTGAATCGGGTTAGAGGATGTAGGGTGATTCACTTCCTCCTCTTTAGCGCCACACATATAGATCATATCAAGTTTCCTAACATATAGCAGTGGAATAAGTCTCGTAGCTCCAAATACCAATCAAATCACCCTTTTGTATACTTCTGCTAATATTACACGCATCTAGTATTTGACACCGTCTACTCTCCTTGTTAGACTTATCCATCTTTGTCACCTTAGTCTCCGGGTCAAGCCACTCTAGCTCTGCGCCCCACAGATCCTCCGTCCTCCCGCCTCCCCTAGTCATCCTGTCCAACCTCTCTACCTGTGTCACTCGCCTCGTCCACACTCTGCTCATATCCCCAACTCACCTTGTTGAGACGCTCAGCCTCTCGACCCCTAGATCAACCTTCCCTACCATCCAGCTAATTTCATCAACCATTTCTGCCCCTGGCCCTCCTTGCCATCT
This sequence comes from Triturus cristatus, assembly GCF_964204655.1. Taxonomy (NCBI): domain Eukaryota; kingdom Metazoa; phylum Chordata; class Amphibia; order Caudata; family Salamandridae; genus Triturus; species Triturus cristatus. The sequence goes on along the minus strand of NC_140590.1, from coordinate 483,758,124 downwards.
CGACAAACTGGTCTTACCCATAAGACTCTTTGTCCACTGTGTCTCTACCGACCTTGTTAAGCATTTCTATCACTCTGCTTCCCCTCGCGTCATCACCTAACAGCCCCTCCTGTTCTCCGCCACTCAACAGCCCCTCCTGTTCTCCGCCACTCAACAGCCCCTCCTGTTCTCCGCCACTCAACAGCCCCTCCTGTTCTCCGCCACTCAACAGCCCCTCCTGTTCTCCGCCACTCAACAGCCCCTCCTGTTCTCCGCCATTTATAGAGCGCGCACCTACCTCCAACGGAGGTGTCCCGGCGCTAGCAGTAAGAGCAGAGGTGTAATTAGGGCGCTGAAAAGTGCTAAGTCCGATCGAACAGCCATGTTTTCAGGGTTTTCCTGAAGACCCGTTCTGATGAGGACTTCCGCAGATGTTCAGGTACAGAGTTCCATAACATGGTTGTTCTTACCGAGAAAGCCCTGCCACCAATCCTGGATTTCTTAAAATGTGGAATTACCAGTAGCTCCTGATGATTTGAACGAAGTTCCCTAGTTTGGTGACATTTCTGGAGTCTTTTCTTAAGGTATATTGGACCCGAGCCTCGAGATGCTCTGTAGGCCAGGGTTAATGCCTTAAACTCTATCCGCCTTTTTACAGGTAGCCAGTATAGGCTCCGGAGATGTGGAGATATGTGATGGTGAAAAGGGACATTCATAATAAGTCTTGCTGCCGCATTTTGTATGACCTGCAGCTTTCTGATGAGATACTCTGGCAGACCAAGATACAAACTGTTCGCATAGTCCAGCTGGGAAATAACCAATGCATGGACTACTGACTTTCTACAGCTAATCGGCATTAGCTTCAAGATCTTCTCAGGGCTTTTAGCTTCCAAAAACATGTGGCAGAGACCTGGCCTATCTGGGATTTGCCTGACAAATTGGCATCGAATTTAAATCCCAGGTTTCTGGCTGAAGTTGCCGGCACGGGGGGAGGATTCAGTTCCGAAGACCACCAGAGTTCTGACCTGGGGGGAGAAGGTTGGTTAAAAAAAAGTATCTCCGTTTTATCTGCATTTAACTTCATACAGTTATCAGTCATCCAAGAGGCCACTTTCAGTAGACATCTCTTGAAGTTAATAAATGCCTCCTCAGAGTGTTCCCTAGAGGAAAACACAAGCTGAGTGTCATCAGCATAGGAGATGACCTTTACCCCTAGTTGTTCAATTATAGGGGCCAGAGGGGCCAAATAGACATTAAAAAGGGAGGGACTCAGGGCAGAGCCTTGCGGAACTCCAGATATCAAAGGGCTAGAAGAGGACACAAACGGGCGGAGGAGCACTTTCTGAGATCGTCCCTCCAAAAATGAGCGGAACCATTTCAAGGTGTTTCCCATCACTCCCAGTGAGGCAAGTCTTTCTAGAAGGACCTGGTGCGACACCGTATCAAATGCTGCGGATAAATCCAGCAGCACTAGCATCGCACAGTTGCCTTGGTCCACTGTCTCCCTTACTGTTTCTGCCACTTCAAGCAAGGCCGTCTCAGTACTATAGCCTGATCTGAAGCCTGACTGTGAGTCATGAAGAAGTTTACGGGACTCCAAGAATTCAGCCAGCTGTATTTGAACTTCCTTCTCCAGTACTTTAGCTGGCACTGGAAGAAGTGAGATCGGCCTGAAGTTCTTTTAATCTGCTGGGTCTGCGTCTTCTTTCTTCAGGATTGGCTGGACAAACAGTTTTCCATTTAGTAGGATAAGTGCCTACTTTTCCAAATGGAGTTAAGTAAGGGGTTCATCCAAGGGGCCAGGATTTTAAAAAACTTAGGACAGGGGTCGGCTGGAGAACCCGACTTAACTTTGCAAAGTTCTAACAGAGAAATACCTGGGCTTAACGGACGGAATTCTGACCAGCACTCCACATGTTGAATTGTCGGATAAGGCTCAACCGATGGCCGCGGAGTAGTTGTTTTAGAGAAAGTGGCATAAATGGTTTGGATTTTTGTCTGAAAATAAGTAGCAAGATCTTCACATAAGTTCACTGAAGGAGCAGTCGAGCTTTTCAAGACTTGTGGTTTTAAAAAGCCCTTCACAATCTTAAAAACTTCTCTAGACGAATTGTCAGAAGCCTTTATTTGACATGCGAAGTATTCCTTCAGGGCATTACGTTTTAATTTATGGAACCTTTTTAGTGCCGCTCTGTATATGCCTTTACCCTCGGCGTCATACTTTTTCCGCCATAACCGCTCTAGACGTTTGCAGAGACTTTTCTCCTGCCGGAGTTCTAACGAAAACCAGGGGGCTGTAGGATTTTTTCTAGCCGATTTCACAATGTTCAAGGGGGCTACTTTATCTAGAGCTGTGGTATTCCAATTGTCAAAGGCAGATACATCTTGATCGAGGTCTCCTGTAAGTAGAGGGAGCGTGTTCTGTAGTTCTAGCCCCATGAACTCGGGTAGAACCTTCCTCCAATTTCTTCTTGCCTCAGACTCCAAACTAGACTGACTGGGCTTCATCAGACCTGTTAGGGTAAAGGGGACCAATAAGTGGTCCGTCCAGGTCAATGGTAAAGGGTCCATTACCTTAAGGGTGAGATCATTCGAAAAGATCAAATCAAGTATGTGACCTGCTACATGCGTAGGGGCAGACACCCTCTGAGTCAAGTTTAATCCTAAAAGAGTATCAGCCAGTTGTAAGGCCGAAGGGCAGTTCACTTTGTCCATATGGACGTTAAAGTCCCCAAGAACTAAAAAGTTAGAATATTTTAAGGATAGGTCTGCAATAGTGTCAAACAGCTCCTGCCAATGCGAGGGCAGGGAGTCAGGAGGTTGATAGACCAGTAGCCCTGCATACGAACAAGTAGGGGACTGTTTCAAAGTCATCCTGTGCCCTGGGCACCCCCCAACTTTTTGCTGACTGGAACTGGTGGTAACTGACTCTGACTGACCCTGGGCTCTGCCTAACCAGGCCCAGGGCCAGTGCCAAGCTGAAAGGAACACATTAGATTTTTATAATATGGCAGGGGATTGAAACTACCTAGAGGTCCCCAGTATCCTGGGGCATGGCAGTTTAGAGGCCAGCAGCTTTTCTGCACTTGCATGTGTGCTCTGCTGAAGCCTGGGGTCAGTTTAAAACCAGCCCTGGTTGCCAGGACTGCTTTTAAAAAGTAAAGAGCTGCTCAAATTCGACTTTGATGCTAGAAAACCTGGTTAAGAAAGATCTGCAATATTTCTGCAGATTCAGAACCCCTAAAGTCTCCCTTAGTTGCACAGGGGGTGGGGGTCCTGTAGAGATTAGGGAAATACTTATAAAATATGTTTTTATAAGCCCTGGTGCTAGAAAACTGACCCAAGTCATTTTCCCCATTGCAAACCCCATGGCCCATAGGTTAACATGGTAGGAAGGTAAAGATTAATAAATATTGATAGGAGAGGACTAGCCGGACCATTCAAAGACTTCCCAGAATGGTAGTAGTAAATCCAACAATATTATATTGTTGAATTTCTGCTAACGTGTACATACAAGAAGTTATAAGACTTTCTTGTTTGGAGTCCCAATTCAGCCTTCCAGTGGTCTGCCCCGATTGGTCAGAGATAAGTGGATTAGCCAGGCTGCTTTGAAGAGGTGATAAAGAACCACTCTGCTGGGAGGGCAGTGTGCTGGTCTATAATGTATGCCAGGCCAGGAGGTGGAGTCGTAAACTATGCTCTTCAAAGGCAGAGGGGAGGCCTGGGTTTCAGTTTCACTTTGACACTCTTGACCCAGAGTCAGGGCTAGGCTTAAGGAAGGTATGTGCAGATGGTAGGGGGAGAGTCCATGGAAATAAGCCATCCCAGGGGGTGTGTTTAGCCAGCTCTTACCTCCTTGCTGGAAAATCAGCCATTATGGATTTGGAAGAAAGATGCACTCTGGGATAACATAATGCCAAACTCTGCCGGATGTGGTCATAACTATGAGGAGTTACCCTGCTTTCATTGGTCAGAAGTGACCTGTGGCTTGACCCAGAGAATTTTGAATAAGTATCTGAGAGGGGCAGAGCCCTCCAGATCTGCTGCTTGAAACTTACTTGAAGCAAGACGTGCCCTGCTGCGAAGTGCTGCTGTGCAAAGACTTCTAAGGCCTGACCTCTGAAAACAGCGCCATCTGAAAACTGCAGCCCTGTGGATTACCTTGCTACAAAAGGACTAAGAAGTAGACTCCCTGCAAGCTACAGGTTAACAGAGCTCACCTGGACATCCCCACAAAGAATGCCCAGCCTGGAGTGCCAGTGGATTTGAAAGGGTTTTGTTCAAGTGGATTGCGGGATTGAAGTTTCACACTTTCAAGGACCCTCTTGGAGATTCCAGAACCTTGGACTGTGTGTTGGATACTTTGGAACCCGCAAGCAGAACTTCAGGAAGGAGTTCTAACTGGACCTAGCCTGCTGAAGAAGGCTACACAGTGGTGAGATATTCTTCAGAACCGTTTCTAAAGGTGTGTCCCTGTCAGAGAAAACAAAATGACTAAAAGGGGCACTGTTGGTTTCTAAGCACTAGAAAGTGACTAATCTTTAAAAATTCATAACTCTGGTTCCCTACAGTGGATTTTTTTCGTTTTGGTGTCATTTAAAAGATAAAAATATTACATATTTTTATAAATTGGTGTTGGATTTTTATTTTGTGTTGTGTCTTAATTATTTACTGAAATGGTGTTTTTGAATGCTTTACATACCGGTCTTTGAAGTTAAGCCTGTCTGCTCGCAGCCACGTTACCAAGGGTTGATCATAGGAATAATTTTCTAAGACCTATGCTGGGTCCTATTATGTGTTGGTGGCCTTATTGCTAGTGGCAGACCGACATTTGCCCCTACCAATAACCCACCTTCCAACATTTGGTGGCAGCGGTGGGATGTGGACTTGCATTTAAAAAGTACACCTTTCAGTGAATTATTTAAGATTATAAAAATCCTCTAAATTGCCTTAGAACAAAACTTTTGAGTTTGATTTTTGGAATTTGGACTAAACTGTTTTTAATCCATTGTTTTGATTTTTCCAAATTGTTTTAAGTCTGTTGTGCCTAGTTTTTTGTGACCCAAAACTAGGGAACCATGGAGCTGGACCTGGCTAAACTGTCCCAGTTCGCAGTGGGTGATCTTAGGGTACAGTGTAGGCTTAGGGGACTGCCTGCTTCCAACAAGATTAAGAAGACAGCGTTGCTTAAGTCCCTAATGGCCTGGGCTGGGGTAGCTGAGGAGACGCAAGGGGGGTGGGAGGATGTTCCCCCCCCAACCTCACCCGAGAGAGGGGTGAGGATTAGACCTCTCCCATTGTGACTAGTGTTAGCCAGGTGAATGAAGGTGGTGGTCGGAGTGGGGAAGGGTCCCTTACTCAGGTACCACTACTGTCCCTTGCAGAGAGACAGCTTCAGGCTCAATTAGAGCTGATTGCCTTGGAGAAGGAGAAATTCGAACTGGCTAAGAGAAGATGGGAGAGGGAGGAGGAGAAGAGGAATGGTGGCAGCGAAAGTGAAGAGGATATTGAGATGTCCTGGGGTGGTAGATTTGAACCTAAACTTCCCAAGGGCATAGTACCTAAGTACACTGAGGGGGATGACATTGACAAGTGGCTAGCAGCTTTTGAGATGGCCCTTAAAATGAGTAGGGTCCACTCCAGGTATTGGGGTGCACTCCTGTGGGAGTTGATTCCAGTAGCTGGGAGGGATAGGCTCCTGACCCTGAAGGGAGAGGATGCAGAATCATACCAGCAGATGAAGGCATGCTTAGTCAAGAGATTTGGTCTGACTCCAGAGCAGTACAGGGTGAAGTTTAGAGGCACCCAGAAATTGAGTTCAAAGTCTTGGGTAGACTTTGTGGACATTTCAGTGAAGGCACTGGAAGGCTGGGTTGTTGGTAACACAGTTGGCTCATATGAGGGATTGTATAATTTGTTTTTGAAAGAACATATTTTGACTCATTGCGCAGAAGAGAAGTTACGCCAGTATCTAGTGGACTCTAAGCTGACAGACCCCAGAGAGCTGGGAGAAGCAGCTGATGAGTGGGTGAGAACCCGGGTTTCCATTCAGCACCAGGGGGGTGACCAGAAGAAAGGAGGACAGGGCCCTCCCCAGGGGAAAGCCCAGGGAAAGGAAGGTCAAAACCAAGAGTCCTCCAAAGACCCACAAAAACCTGCACAAGGAGGGGGGCCCCGAGCCAACCCAAATTCAAAGGGAGGGGGTATCAGGGAAAGAATGGTAGGTTCTTTGATCCCTCAAAGGTGGGTAAGTGCTTTGACTGTAACCAGCCAGGGCACAAACAGGGAGATGCTGTCTGCGCCAAGAAGCTCCCCCCCAAGGGGCCATCCACAGGGATTGCCAGTGTCAGTGTAGGGGTGGAGAGTGGTGCTCCAGAGAGGGGTAGTCAGGTGGTGGAAGCAACCTTAGTGTCCCTGGGTGGGGTGAATATTGCAACCCTTGCTGCCTTACCTCCAAACATGGACAAGTACAGGCAGAGGCCTAAAGTGAATGGGGCTGAGGTTGAGGCTATCAGAGACACTGGGGCTAGTGTAACTATGGTCCTGGATGAACTGGTGCCTCCAGAGAGGTTACGACCTGGTGAGTTTCACCAGGTGACTTATGCAGACAGCACTACCAAACTCCATCCTATGGCTGTGGTGGATTTGGAATGGGGAGGTGTGACAGGCCCTATGAAGGTAGCTGTGTCAAGGGTGCACCCAGTCCAGTGTTTACTGGGCAATGATCTTGAAGCCTCTGTGTGGTCAGAGGTGGAGAGAGGACTCCATATGAAAATATTGGAGCTCCCTGAGTGGGTATGTGCTGTGACTAAGTCAGACTAGCCAGAAGGGAGGGGCTGGACACTTGGACCCTAGAACAAAGGGCCAAGCATCCAATGACAAGGGCACTGGGCCTGGTGAGCCAGCCCAGGGAACTCCAGAGGTGCAGGAAGAATCTAACCCTGATGGGGAGGATCTGGCCTCTGAGGGAGGGACTCCATCCCTGCTAGAGCTGTCAGATTTGGCAGAACTGACAGGAGCAGGTGGACCCTCCAGAGAAGAGTTCAGTCAGGGACAGCGTGACTGTCCCACCCTTGAGAGCTTGAGGCGGATTGCTTCTAAGCAAGAGGAGGGGGATGACAGTGGGTTTCACAAACTCTACTGGGAAGATGGACTGCTTTATACTGAGGCCAGAAACCTCAAGGAGGGGGCCATCAGGAGGTTGGTGGTGCCGCAGCAGAAGTACAGAGAGTTCATCCTGACTTTGAGTCACGATATCCCCTTGGCAGGACATTTGGGACAGACAAAGACATGGAACCGTTTGGTGAACCATTTCTACTGGCCCCATATGTCTGAAAAGGTAAAGGAGTTTTGCAGCTCCTGTGTCACCTGTCAGGCCAGTGGCAAGGCAGAGGGCGAGACAAAGGCTCCCCTAATACCACTGCCAGTGGTTGGGGTTCCTTTTGAAAGGGTGGGGATGGACATTGTTGGTCCCCTGGACCCACCTACTGCATCAGGGAATAGGTATATCTTAGTGGTAGTTGACCACACCACTAGATACCCTGAAGCCATACCTCTTAGAACCATTGATGCTCCTGCTGTGGCTAGAGCACTGATTGGTGTGTTCACCAGAGTGGGTTTTCCAAAAGAGGTGGTGTCAGATAGGGGCACGAACTTCCTGTCCAGCTATCTGACTGCTATGTGGGATGAGTGTGGTGTCAACTACAAGTTCACCACCCCCTATCACCCACAAGGAAATGGTCTTGTTGAGAGATTCAACAAAAACCCTGAAGGGCATGATAAATGGGTTGTCAGAGAAACTCAGGAGGAGATGGGATGTTCTCCTCCCATGCTTACTGTTTGCCTACAGGGAGGTGCCACAGAAAGGGGTTGGTTTCAGTCCCTTTGAGTTGGTGTTTGGACACCCTGTGAGGGGACCATTGAGCCTGCTAAGAGTCTTTAGAGAAGCCTCTTAAGGAAGCAAAGGACAATGTGCTTGATTATGTGCTAGGCCTGAGATCTAGAATGGCAGAGTACATGTACAAGGCAAACAGGTAACTGGAGGCCAGCCAGGAGCTCATGAAGCACTGGTATGATCAAAAGGCTACTATGCCTGAGTATAGTCCAGGACAATTGGTGTGGGTGTTGGAGCCTGTGGCTCCCAGGGCCCTCCATGACAAGTGGAGTGGGCCCTATCCAATCTTAGAAAAGAAGGGTGAGGTTACTTATTTGGTTGACCTTGGCACCCCCAGGAACCCTCACAGGGTACTGCATGTGAATAGATTGAAACCCCACCATGACATGGCAGACATGACCATGTTACTGGTCACTGATGAGGGTGTGGAGGAGGAAACTGAGCCTGTGCCCGACCTCCATCCACTAATGTGCAAGATGGGTCAGTAGAGGGAGTTGTACTCTCTCCCAAATTGACAGACCGGCAGCACAGAGACTGTAAGCAGGTGCTGGAGCAGTTTGCAGGCCTGTTCTCTTTGACCCCAGGCATCACTGAGTGGTGTGTGCACCACATTGACTCTGGTGACAGCCTACCTGTCAAAAATAAACTGTACAGGTTGTCTGATCATGTCAGAGCCAGCATTAAAGCTGAGGTTGCTAAGATGCTGGAACTGGGGGTAATTGAACCGTCTGAGAGTCCATGGGCCAGTCCAGTGGTGCTGGTACCTAAACCTAATCCTCAGGGGGGACCCAAGGAGTTTTTTTTTTTTTTTTTTTTTTAAATCTGTTTATTTAACATAAAGAACTTTGGTCATGTTACACAATCTCGTTCAGTTATTTCACAAGGTATACGTGCATCAGTTTACACAAGCGTCAGTACGTACTCTTCAAAGTGTAAGGCAGAGTTACATTACATACATTGTAGGTCACACTGTACAGTGGTCTTCTGGGGAAGAAACAACTGGTGGTTCACATATCCCCCCCCCGGTATGCATTCCACTTTGTCCAAATCGATAACCATTTTTTGGGGCACCCCCGTGCAACATATACAGTTTTCTCACGGACCATGCACCAGTCCATATCTTCCTTCCATTTCTTTAAGGTGGGAGGTGCAACGGGGGACCCAAGGAGTTAAGGTTCTGTGTGGACTACAGAGGTTTGAATGCAGTCACAAAGACTGACGCTCACCCTATACCTAGAGCTGATGAGCTCATTGATAGGTTAGGGGCTGCTAAGTACCTGAGTACGTTTGATTTGACTTCAGGTTACTGGCAGATTGCCCTCACTGATGGAGCAAAGGAGAGGTCAGCATTCTCCACCCCAGAGGGACATTATCAGTTCAAGGTAATGCCCTTTGGATTAAAGAATGCACCTGCCACCTTCCAAAGGTTGGTGAACAGGGTCTTGTCTGGGTTGGAACAGTTCAGTGCAGCTTACCTGGATGATATAGCTGTATACAGTTCTACTTGGGGGGATCACTTAAACCACCTAAGGGAAGTGCTTCAGGCCATGCAGCAAGCAGGCCTGACTATTAAGGCAAGCAAGTGCCAAATAGGGCAGAGTTCTGTGGTGTACCTGGGCCACCTGGTAGGTGGGGGCCATGTACAGCCTCTCCAAGCTAAAATCCAAACTATTTTGGATTGGACAGCTCCTGTTACCCAGACTCAGGTCAGGGCATTCCTTGGACTGACAGGGTACTATAGAAGGTTTGTTAAAAATTACGGGACCATTGTGGGGCCCCTAACAGAACTGACTTCTAAAAAGAGGCCCAAAAAGGTGATTTGGACCCCAGAGTGTCAGAAGGCTTTAGACACTCTGAAAGCTGCTATGTGTTCAGCACCAGTGTTACTGGCCCCTAACTATACAAAAGAGTTTGTAGTTCAGACAGATGCTTCAGAGCAAGGGATTGGGGCAGTGTTGTCACAGCTAAATGAAGGGGGCCTTGATCAGCCAGTTGCCTTTATTAGTAGGAGGCTTCTTCCCAGAGAGCAGAGGTGGAGTGCCATTGAGAGAGAGGCTTTTGCTGTGGTTTGGTCACTGAAAAAGTTCAGACCCTATTTGTTTGGGACTCACTTTCGTGTTCAAACTGACCACAGACCTCTCAGGTGGCTCATGCAGATGAGAGGGGAGAATCCCAAGCTGTCAAGGTGGTCCATTTCCCTACAGGGAATGGACTTTACAGTGGAACACAGACCTGGGGTTGCCCATGCCAATGCAGATGGACTTTCCAGGTTTTTCCACTTAGCTGATGAGGACTACCAGGGTGTAGGTTAGTAACCCATCACCTTTTGTTTGGGGGGGGGGGCTATGTTGCAAAGTCATCCTGTGCCCTGGGCACCCCCCAACTTTTTGCTGACTGGAACTGGTGGTAACTGACTCTGACTGACCCTGGGCTCTGCCTAACCAGGCCCAGGGCCACTGCCAAGCTGAAAGGAACACATTAGAGTTTTATAATATGGCAGGGGATTGAAACTACCTAGTGGTCCCCAGTATCCTGGGGCATGGCAGTTTAGAGGCCAGCAGCTTTTCTGCACTTGCATGTGTGCTCTGCTGAAGCCTGGGGTCAGTTTAAAACCAGCCCTGGTTGCCAGGACTGCTTTTAAAAAGTAAAGAGCTGCTCAAATTCGACTTTGATGCTAGAAAACCTGGTTAAGAAAGATCTGCAATATTTCTGCAGATTCAGAACCCCTAAAGTCTCCCTTAGTTGCACAGGGGGTGGGGGTCCTGTAGAGATTAGGGAAATACTTATAAAATGTTTTTATAAGCCCTGGTGCTAGAAAACTGACCCAAGTCATTTTCCCCATTGCAAACCCCATGGCCCATAGGTTAACATGGTAGGAAGGTAAAGATTAATAAATATTGATAGGAGAGGACTAGCCGGACCATTCAAAGACTTCCCAGAATGGTAGTAGTAAATCCAACAATATTATATTGTTGAATTTCTGCTAACGTGTACATACAAGAAGTTATAAGACTTTCTTGTTTGGAGTCCCAATTCAGCCTTCCAGTGGTCTGCCCCGATTGGTCAGAGATAAGTGGATTAGCCAGGCTGCTTTGAAGAGGTGATAAAGAACCACTCTGCTGGGAGGGCAGTGTGCTGGTCTATAATGTATGCCAGGCCAGGAGGTGGAGTCGTAAACTATGCTCTTCAAAGGCAGAGGGGAGGCCTGGGTTTCAGTTTCACTTTGACACTCTTGACCCAGAGTCAGGGCTAGGCTTAAGGAAGGTATGTGCAGATGGTAGGGGGAGAGTCCATGGAAATAAGCCATCCCAGGGGGTGTGTTTAGCCAGCTCTTACCTCCTTGCTGGAAAATCAGCCATTATGGATTTGGAAGAAAGATGCACTCTGGGACAACATAATGCCACACTCTGCCGGATGTGGTCATAACTATGAGGAGTTACCCTGCTTTCATTGGTCAGAAGTGACCTGTGGCTTGACCCAGAGAATTTTGAATAAGTATCTGAGAGGGGCAGAGCCCTCCAGATCTGCTGCTTGAAACTTACTTGAAGCAAGACGTGCCCTGCTGCGAAGTGCTGCTGTGCAAAGACTTCTAAGGCCTAACCTCTGAAAACTGCGCCATCTGAAAACTGCAGCCCTGTGGATTACCTTGCTACAAAAGGACTAAGAAGTAGACTCCCTGCAAGCTACAGGTTAACAGAGCTCACCTGGACATCCCCACAAAGAATCCCCAGCCTGGAGTGCCAGTGGATTTGAAAGGGTTTTGTTCAAGTGGATTGCGGGATTGAAGTTTCACACTTTCAAGGACCCTCTTGGAGATTCCAGAACCTTGGACTGTGTGTTGGATACTTTGGAACCCGCAAGCAGAACTTCAGGAAGGAGTTCTAACTGGACCTAGCCTGCTGAAGAAGGCTACACAGTGGTGAGATATTCTTCAGAACCGTTTCTAAAGGTGTGTCCCTGTCAGAGAAAACAAAATGACTAAAAGGGGCACTGTTGGTTTCTAAGCACTAGAAAGTGACTAATCTTTAAAAATTCATAACTCTGGTTCCCTACAGTGGATTTTTTTCGTTTTGGTGTCATTTAAAAGATAAAAATATTACATATTTTTATAAATTGGTGTTGGATTTTTATTTTGTGTTGTGTCTTAATTATTTACTGAAATTGTGTTTTTGAATGCTTTACATACCTGTCTTTGAAGTTAAGCCTGTCTGCTCGCAGCCACGTTACCAAGGGTTGAGCATAGGAATAATTTTCTAAGACCTATGCTGGGTCCTATTATGTGTTGGTGGCCTTATTGCTAGTGGCAGACCGACATTTGCCCCTACCAATAACCCACCTTCCAACAGGGGACACTCTGATACAGAAAGACATTGCCTCTATGGACCCTACCAACTTGATTTTCCTTGACGAAATTTCCCATTCCTTCCTTAGGATTACTGCCAATCCACCCCCACGTCTATTATTTGGCCGATTCGCTATGGCCATCCTATAGCCCTCGGGGATAGCCAAGCCTAGGTCAGGATTAGAGCTATCTTTTAGCCACGTTTCGGTTAGAAACATAATATCCCAGGAGTTAACTTCTAAGTTGAGCCATACTTCATCTGTATGTTTTGGTAGAGATCTGAAGTTAATCATGCATGCCTGCAATACCACTGATGGTCGTGAGTATGCTGTTAATGATAGTGCCCCCGCACCACTCAAACTCTTGTCCCCTTTTCCTCGTTGCTTCTCCATGCGGAAGGGACAGGCGTCACATCGTGCTGTCAATCGGTCCTTCCTCCCACCCCACATGGAGACATCTATGCAAGCGGGATTCGTACAGCCTACTCGGGCAAAACTGAGTAGTTCCTCTCTCGACCAGACCATTCCAGCGGAAGAATTCCTTTGGGCAGCGTGGCTAGCGCTAAGCGCGATACGAGCGCGGATGGGCGCAGACGGGCTTGCCTTTAGCCCGCCTTCGGCTAACCTTTCCTTCTTTCGACTGCGCAAGGACTGTAGATGACTCACCATCCTGGGCCAAGTTCCGGTGATTTATACGTAGTTGTTTGTATCAAGCCCTCGCTGCACGCGGTTTTGCTTGTGTCAAAGTAGAGCCCTGGCTGGCTCAAGCGGCGCAGGGTGGGCGCCTTGAGCTCACCAGCAATTACAACCCTAGAAGTTTATGCAGCCTGTAAAAATCAGTTGGCGACCCGGTTCTCGATTGTCTAGGTCTGTTATGTTGGGGTCCTTGGCCCTACTGATGGCACAAACACAGGATGGACACTGCAGCAATAGTCACGGCTTGTGCACGCAGCACTTTTTATTAGCAGTGTCACCTATCCGGTAACACCTGTTTTGGATGGGTGCGGGATGAGTGTGAACACAGCTCTCTTGGGGGGTGGGGGGGTCTGTACTGTAACTAGTCTGTCAGGTCATTACATATGTCCTCAACATTCATGGCCCTGATGGGAAATTCTCTGTCTTCGAAGTAGTGCACTAATGCACGTGCACCACGATACTGCAGCTGTTTTATTTAATTGCTCTAGAAAGTAGTGCACATTCTGCACTTGTCGTCCATATCATTATGAGGCTGGCGCAGCCTTTCACCCAGCTTGGATGCATAAAAGGGGTATCAAGCATGTTAAGCAGGCCCAACTCTGTAATGCAAATGGAGCCAGAGAGAGCAGGCTTATCTGTTGTGCAGATTCTGAGTGTTATGGAGAGGTCTTGTGCACCAGTGGTTCATTGGTGTCAGGAGGAGATCTCTGTGAGTTGGTACCTCCTTAGATATGAAGGGCTGGAGGCTAGTGCTTAATTTGTAAAAGACTGAGTGGCGGTGCCCTGAGCTTCGCTCCAGCAGTGCTATTAAAGATCCGCGCGCCGAATACCAAGGCTGAGTAGTATTGAATTCACTTCAGGCCAGGACTTTAAATGGGCTGGTACTGCCTGGTACTGAGACCCTGCACTTCTTTCATTTGAAAAGGAGAGTACCTGCACTTTTCAGCACTTCTGAAGTACATTTAATGGGAGAGTACCAGCACTTCTCAGGAGCAGCACATAGGCACTCTAAATATTGAATAGCTGCACTTCAATATTTCCATTTAAAGCCTCCCTCAGGCTTCTGTAGTCCACTAGCAGTCACTGCTACCCCCTTATCTCACCCTTGCCGGTCCATGCTTTTTCACTCTGTAGCTTTTCTCTTCCTCCTCTTTTCTCTCGCTTGCTCGCGTTCGATATCTGATTAGGAAAAATGAGCGCTGGTCCCTAAAAATGAGTGCTGGTGGTCCACACCGGCTGAAGTTAAACACTGGCTGGGATGGAGTCCCTCCGGTGATAGCCCGTGTGCCCCTGCTTCAGCAGCCCGCAGCCCATGGGCCCACATTCACTGGCCCCCCCGAAGCCTGGCGCTGGCTGGTACCTCCTATCTACTCCCTGGTGCGGGTTACACAGAGTTGAACATTTCAGAGGAGTGAGGTATTGGGGGAGGGAGGGCCTCGGCTGCTCCCACCAGTGTTTGTCTATCGAGGTCAGGTTTATCACCTCTCCCGTCTCAAGTTCTGAGAGGTTTAAGCCTCATTAATGAGGTGGAAATAGTTGTGTCAGGTACACCTGCAGCATGCCCTGGGAGGGGCCCACTGAAAGGAACTCTCTACCTGGCTTGCTTCTTTCTTGCTTCTGTTGACGTCTCTTCTCTACCTGCACGACACACCAAGGTTTTTCCATTGCCTCTGTGTAGTGAGCGCAGGAGGAGGAATGAAAGGTGTGTCCCTTTTATGCTGCTCGCATCCCCGGTGCTGGTAAACCTACCAATACCACCGCCGCCAGAGGGCCTTCCACGTCTCTTGTTCCAAACAAATGTTTTATGGTTTTCAAACACTCCCCCGGACTGCCCCAGTTCTGCCTCTTCCATCACAGCCTCCCACCACTTATCATACAGATATCACCCCTCCCGTCTGGACACCGGGCACCAGCATATGCCTCCCCCTCCTCAGAGGATCTCTGATAGCATCTCAGCATGGTTTCACTCCCGCTTCTCATCTAGCATGCCTGCATGGTTTCACTCTTGCTTCTCGTCTAGTATACCTGCATGGTTTCACTCCTGCCTCTCATCTAGTATACTTGCATGGTTTCACTCTTGCTTCTCATCTAGCATACCTGCATGGTTTCACTCCTGCTTCTCATCAAGCATGCCTGCATGATTTCACACTTGCTTCTTGTCTAGTATACCTGCATGGTTTCACTCCTGCATCTAGTATACTTTCATGGTTTCACTCTTGCTTCTCATCTAGCATGCCTGCATGGTTTCACTCCTGCTTCTCATCAAGCATGCCTGCATGGTTTCACTCTTGCTTCTTGTCTAGTATACTTGCATGGTTTCACTCCTGACTCTCATCTAGTATACTTGCATGGTTTCACTCCCGCTTCTCATCTACCATACCTGCATGGTTTCACTCCTGCTTCTCATCAAGCATACCTGCATGGTTTCACTCTTGCTTCTTGTCTAGTATACCTGCATGGTTTCACTCCTGCCTCTCATCTAGTATACTTGCATGGTTTCACTCTTGCTTCTCATCTAGCATGCCTGCATGGTTTCACTCCTGCTTCTCATCAAGCATGCCTGCATGGTTTCACTCCTGCTTCTCATCTAGTATACTTGCATGGTTTCACTCCTGCTTCTCATTTAGCATAACTGCATGGTTTCACTCCTGCTTCTCATCAAGAATGCCTGCATGGTTTCACTCCTGCTTCACGTCTAGTATACCTGCATGGTTTCACTCCTGCTTCTCATCTAGTATACTTGCATGGTTTCACGCCTGCTTCTCATCTAGCATGCCTGCATGGTTTCACTCCTGCTTTTCATTTAGCATACCTGCATGGTTTCACTCCTGCTTCTCATCAAGCATACCTGCATGGTTTCACTCCTGCTTCTCATCTAGCATGCCTGCATGGTTTCACTCCCGCTTCTCATCTAGCATACCTGCATGATTTCACACTTGCTTCTTGTCTAGTATACCTGCATGGTTTCACTCCTGCATCTAGTATACTTTCATGGTTTCACTCTTGCTTCTCATCTAGCATGCCTGCATGGTTTCACTCCTGCTTCTCATCAAGCATGCCTGCATGGTTTCACTCTTGCTTCTTGTCTAGTATACTTGCATGGTTTCACTCCTGACTCTCATCTAGTATACTTGCATGGTTTCACTCCCGCTTCTCATCTACCATACCTGCATGGTTTCACTCCTGCTTCTCATGAAGCATACCTGCATGGTTTCACTCTTGCTTCTTGTCTAGTATACCTGCATGGTTTCACTCCTGCCTCTCATCTAGTATACTTGCATGGTTTCACTCCTGCTTCTCATCAAGCATGCCTGTGTTGTTTCACGCCTGCTTCTCATCTAGCATGCCTGCATGGTTTCACTCCTGCTTTTCATTTAGCATACCTGCATGGTTTCACTCCTGCTTCTCATCTAGCATACCTGCATGGTTTCACTCCTGCTTCTCATCTAGCATGCCTGCATGGTTTCACTTCTGCTTTTCATTTAGCATACCTGCATGGTTTCACTCCTGCTTCTCATCTAGCATACCTGCATGGTTTCACTCCTGCTTCTCATCAAGCATGCCTGCACGGTTTCACTCCTGCTTCTCGTCTAGTATACCTGCATGGTTTCACCCTTGCTTCCTATCTAGCATACCTGCATGGTTTCACTCCTGCTTCTCATCTAGTATATCTACATGGTTTCACTCCTGCTTCTTCTTACCTAGTATACCTGCATGGTTTCGCTCGTGTTTCCGTGGCAGTATCTCTGCATGGTTTCACCTCTGCTTCTCATCTTGTATACCCTCATGGCTTCACTCCTGTTTCTCATCTAGTATACCTGCAGATTTCACTCATGTTTCTGTGGCAGTATACCATCATGGTTTCACTCATGCTTCTCATCTAGTATACCTGCATGGTTTCACTCATGTTTCTGTGGTAGATTATCTGCATGGTTTCACTCCCAATTTCTCAAGTAGTATACCTGCTTGGTATCACTCCTATTTATCTGTGAATATGCCTGCATTGTTTCTCTTATATGTTTTCTGTTAGTATCATGCATGTTTTCACTCTTATATCTGGTAGTATACCTGCATAGTTTCACTCCTATCTCTCAATATGCCTGCATGGTTTAACTCCTATTTATCTGGTAGTATAATTGCATGGTTTCACTCTTATTGATCTGGTAGAATACCTGCATGTTAATACTGCTATTTCTCAATATGCCCGCATGGTTTCACTCCTATTTCCCAAGTAATATGTCTGCATGGTTTCACTCCTATTTATGTGGTAGTATACTTGTATGGTTTCACTTCTAATTCCCTGGCATTATACCTGCATTGATTTTTTTTTTTTTATACATGTAGCAGTATGCCTGCATGGTTTCAGTCCTGTTTCTCTGCTACTATACAAGCACGGTTTCACTCATGTGCTTTTACCCTGATCTCTCTGGGAGCATTCTATTATGGTTCATTCCTCTCCCCTCTCCCTGACTCTAAACCAGCACGTTTTCACTGTTCTTCTTTCTCTTTGGAACCATAGCTGCTTAGTTTCACTCTGTTAATTTACCAGTGTTGTTTGCTCCTATCCCATCTCTCTATGGACTTTACCCACATGGTTTCCCTTGTATGCTAGCAGCAAAGTCCTCTGTCTGCAAGGCCAGACTCGTGCTGCCTCTGTAGTACAATACAGAGTAGAAAAGATGGTCAAAGAGTTCATCTAGGTTATGTCGTCCTAGAAATGTGGTCCTAAATTCAACAATTTTTGAGGACTGTTTTTATCTAGCAGAATGCTCTTTATTGCCATGGAAACTACAGCTTTTCTTTGTATTTCGTCTGCGCTTACTTCAGCTTTGTAACTTGGCCATCACCAGAATCGCTGTTGCTCAAGCCTGGCTAATTTACTATTATAACTCCAGTTAAAAATCAATTTAGGCTCGAGCGCTGGCCCATCTAATGGCGAGTGTAATTGATCACTGTTAAAGCATCAATAGTCAAAGTAATAGGTTGTTTCAGCAGGGTAGAATTATGTCTTGATTTTGAATAATTAAACCTTTCTCTTGGCAAACTGTTCACCAGTGTATTCTTCCTTCAAAGTCACTGCAAGTGTCATTGTGGGCTGCTATAGTTCTGTCTTTGAAGCTAGCAGCTGTCTGTTCTGCCTCCTATTTTGACAATGGCAAAATAGCAAGTTAGGACGATACATTGGTGGAGTAATGTGCCTGCTCAAAAATCTGTGAGTAACCTGAACAGTGGCGGCTTCTCCGCTAGGGCGGAGGAGCATTGCCCCACTGCGCAAAAAAGGAAAAATAAAGTGAAAATAACGTATCGTTATCTTTTTATTTTTCCAATTGTTTGCAGTCAGCGGCCTGTGTGCAGTTTGGGGCAAGGCGGGGCTGGCCAGAGCAGGGAGGAGTGGTTTGCACTCCCAAAGTGCGCATGAACTGTTTGGCCGGCCCTCTTGGGCCGACCAAACAGAGCATGCGCACATTGCATGTTCCCCAACCGGCTGCATTAAACAGCCTGGTGAGGAACATGCACAGGCTCCCTGTTCCAGTCTGAGTGCCGATCCATGGCGCTCAGACCAATCACAATGCTGCATTGCAGCATTGTGATTGACTCAAGGGAGCCTGTGTGCTGGGTGCTTCCTGCCGGACTGCAGAAAGGAAGAAAGAAGAGGATGCAGGGGAGTCAGCGGCCGTCCGGCTTTTCCAAGGTTAGTTTATTGTTTTTGTTAATTAACCCCTCCACCTCACCACCCCATCCGGTAGCAGCCGCTACTGAACCTGAAAGTTACAAGTGTAAATCCTGTTGGAGCTAATACAGCCTTTTAGCCCTCAGAAGTTGTAAAACAAAACCATGTTATGAATAATAGTAACAGGTCTTATGTGCAACATTATGAAGTAGCAAGCCTATACCAGCAATATATATGTACACAAGCATTGACAAAGCCAATTGGTTTATGGCTTAAGAGAGGACAAAAGCAACAAAAATGTCTTCTGCAGTGTGAAACAATTAAAAGCAAGTATTGGCAAAGACATTGTCTGGCCTTTTCAACCCTGTTCAATGATTAATTTTATATTTTACTGCAAGCACATGCCACAAAATTAAAAAGGAGAAAAACGCAGCAAACCAACCTGTCTGGTGGCCATACACTTGTATTAGAATATTTAAATAAAAGGTCCATCCTACTACACAGATGCCCTTAGAAAATATAACATGCCCTTTTTAGTTTTAATTCACATCATAAGAAGATATGATTCTTATTGGCACAAATAAACAGTACCATTGGCTGTGAGTTGCTTTAACCTGAAGACATAGTTTAAATACATAAACATTAGTAAAAACATTTTTTTAAAGACATATGTTTGGAAAAATACTGTCACTCAGTGTTACAGATCCAGTGGCTGAACCATTGCCACATACTGTATATTGTATTGGGTGAAATCAAAAGGTAATTATAGCTGAATAGAATAATGGATTAAAAGTTATATGGCTGAAAGCCCCATTATGTATGTACATATGTATATATTTTTATCTATGATTTCATTTGATTATCTGAGACCGACTTTTAAAAAAGGATTGCTTTGTGTATACTAGGCATGAATGAGATAAAGAGTTACATCTGACGATTTAGTGTACTGTTTAGATGTAAACTAGTCCCCTGTAATCCAAATGGAAGCTGAGGGATATACCGAAACAACCAATAGAAAGAAGGTGAGACTAAAATAGTCCTGTGGGTTAATCCAAGGTGTGTTTGAAAATGTCTCACGCCAATGGCTGAAGATTCCTGGGACAAAGAAGCAGATGCCTAAAGTAGGCTGAACCAAAGTCCATTAAAGTATATATTTATACATTACCTTAGACATAACCCTTCAGAACGAAAGCCAATGTGGTCATGTTTGCATCAATGTGCATGTTGCCTTACTTGTTACCTCTGTATCTATATAATGAAGAGTCCTTATAAGCTGTACCCTATCCCTGTGGTGTTGGGTGGGTGGGGGGGGGGGGGGGTCCACAGGGGTGGTTGCCCTGGGTGCAAAATTCTTTGTGGGCAGAAAATTTTATAAGAAAGTATTGCGCCCCCTAACCCGTGGACCGTTAGCACTTTCTGAGCTGGGAGGCTCTACAAATCTCACTCACGGATAAAAACCCATGAAATGTCTGAGAATTGATCAGATCAGGCTGAGAGGATCCCCCAACTAAACTGCATAGACAAATCATTTCTCTGATATCAGGTGGGGTTCTACTATAGAGGAGGCCAAGGCCAATACAACCCGTTGCAGAGGTGAGACTCTGATCAGGACCAGGCCAAGACTCAAGCCCTACATGACATCCCGAGCTTAATCCAGAGTCCACAGAAGTCATCCACATGGCCATAATCAGCCAAAACCCCTAAAAGCACCAGGTCGGACAGAATTCCTTTACACATGTATCGCAACAAAATATCACTTTGAACTTTCTGTCCGGAAAAAAGCATGCGATGCAATCTAGGAATCCTAGGAAGTTTCTGCCTCTTGGATAACAACCATCACTGTTCCACTTTGTAAGAAAGGACCTTGCAACGACATTGCAAATTACCGCCAAATTTCGCTGTTGTGGGAAGCTGGGAACATTTATGGCAAACTGCTGTTCACTCACTTAGAGGACTGCGCCGAAGACAAAGAGATCCTCTTGCATCTCCAAGCAGGATTCAGGAAAGGCCAGACCACTACCGACCAAGCAATGACACTATATTTGATATGATCCAAATATGTATTCATAAAAAATTCACCCCTATACATTGCCTTCATAGACATAAAGACAGCCTTTGACTCAGTCAATAGAACACTGCTATGGCATAAGCTGAAAAAGCAAAGTCTCCTGGAGAAACTTCTCAGCACCGTGAAACCGCTCCATCGAAGAAGCTTAGCTAAAGTGAGATATGGTTTCTTGCTGCTCAAATGAGTGTCATTTCTGATATTAGGTTACCCTCTTCTTCATTGCTTGATTTTGTTCACAAGAAAATGCCACTTATAGTTATTGAAATGTCACTCATAATTATTCTGAAATTATGAAAATGTCACACATGGCAATCTGAAGCCTTGGCAGCTATGCTGGTCCATTGTATCAGAGTAGCAGCTAGAAGAGCTGCGACTCTGGGCCAGTTCCCAAGCCTGCGGGGAGCAGTGCGCACGGCGTGCTGCCACTTTCTTTTCAGTGAGTATGGCACACTAGCGCTCCTGCTTGACAGCTCAGTAGGCGCTATTATGCGTGACTTTCCATTTCAGTGCGGTGCTGCGGACCACCACACTGAAAAGCGTTAGACTAACGCCTGATGCATAATGCTTGGCAGGGCTGGGTCACCTTTGCCCTCTTTTATTAGAACATAAGGTCCGACATTGCACGGCGGCAGTGTCCTCATGCACCGGGACTGACTCTGAAACCTTTTTCACACTGGTTGCATTTGTACATTTTGCAGCCTGGAGGGCCACCAGATCCGCCCCCCCATTGGCCTCCAATCCATGCAAGGATACCCGTGCCACAGAGACTGCAATGGAATAATCTGGATCTGTGACTGACAGACGTTTTTAAATACACAATTTTAAATGACGCAACTTAAATTCTATGCTCTAAATAACCAGCAAATTCGATGTAGAACAGAAGCAAATACTTGTACCCGCCCGATGGGTGCTGAAGTGATCTTTTGTTTTGCGATATCCTGTGCCGCCTTTGCCAAAATATGTTTTGTGCAGCAATCCAGCTCTGGACCTCAGGGACTTATACTTTTCTTTTGATAATATGATGCAACCAATTTTGTCTGACTAATTGCATTCTGATGCATTTTACTTGATGCTTTTATAATGGTTCGGATGTATGTTTATGGCTTTTTAAAGCTAAAACAATAAAGCTAATGATCATGGCTGGTTCCAGCTCCCAGCAGAGGCGGAAGGAGGAATGGATGCGTTGGAAGGAGGGAGCTGAGCAAGTGAGGGAATAAGAGCCGTGGACATGGCTGAGGGTGCATCCATCCTGGCCTGCCACTGATGGTGATTGGAGATGATTAGACTTGTGTAATGATGGCCAGGAATCCATGCAGTCATTAATCAGATAGCATGTTTGTATTTCCACAGTGAGGAGGGGGGAGGAGGGGGGAGAGGGCCTTTGGCCACCTCCATGTCAGGAAGGAAGCCTGGGGCCAAAGAGCTCTTGCAAAGCGTACACAGCCCAGCTCTACCTACCTGACATGGAGGTGGCCAAAGGCCCTCTCCCCCCTCCTCCCCCCTCCATCCCCCTCCCCCAGGAGACTCCTTTCTTTACTTTGGTCGAGCTCCTTAACACTGGGAGGGTGCTGGGGGATGCAGGAATGAGAAAACACAGGACAGATAAAGAACTTAAACTCCAAGCAAAGGTAGTTGTTAGACTAGTAAATATTGACTGACTATCTGGTGCTAAAAGGTCGAGGGTGAAATCAGCAGCTATCAAGATAAACATTTATTCAACTGTTATTCAAGCATGGACAAACATCAAAAAAGTCATACCAAAGTCAATTAACTGGTTTACTAATGAGGAAATCCAATCAGAATGTGAGATTTAAACAGTGGCAGAGCCTGTGGAGGGCCCTTCAGGTTCATGGTCCCTAGATAAACCAATGGGGGAGGGGGCGACGTTTGGGACACTCCAGATATTTAGGATTGTGTTTTCTCGTTTTAAGCAGAGGTGGAAGCGGACGCCATCTATAGTTTAATTTTAATTTATTCAGTTTATAAAGCTCGACAGCTACCTCAAACAGAGGTGTCCCAGCGCTATAGCAGGGGAGCAGAAGAGGGGTTGCCAGGGGTCTAGCTCTGGCTAAATAGCCAAGGGAACAACATTCTCCAGCTTTTCTTATTTCCACAAAACAGTTCCCGTACGTTTTCATGTGAATAAAACCCGTTCTTCCATGGTTAATGCAATGCCGGCCTTGAGTTGCCTAAGGCTGAAAGAGAAAGAAGGGGGCTGAGGGTAGAGAAGGGACACACATCTAAAGAAGAAACCAGCCTTCTCGCCGGGGTGCCTTCAACCTGAAAGGAATGGAAATATTTGCATATAGTTCATCAGCAAAGCTAAAAGCTTCTCCTGAGCCAGTAGATGGATTTCATTAACCCCTTCCCCGCTCATGACGGAACCACTCCGTCATGAGCCACGGTTGCCGTGTGCTCATGACGGAGCAGTTCCGTCATGCCGCGACCGTTGGCGGCCGCTCCGCCCACGCGGCGCTGTTTCCCCGCCTGTGCGGGGGGACAATGCAACTGGGCGGAGTCATGACGGAACCACTCCGTCATGAGCACAGCTCAACCGTGGCTCATGACGGAGTGGCTCCGTCATGAGCACAGCGCCACCGCGCTGCCCCCCCACACCCCCCAGTGCTGCGGCGGAATTCCCGCCGCAGCGAAGGGGTTAATTGCATTGTATTGTATTGTAAACGCATTTATATAGCGCTTACTACCCCTGACGAGGCATTGTAGCGTTTTTTCGGTGAGTAGTAATGGAGCTATTTGAAGCCTCTTGGTGGCTGTTATTCTTTTTAAGAGGTGTTACCAGTGGTGGAATGGAGAACTATTAAAAAAAAGTTTGCAATAGGCGCCGTTTTATTGGGTATTACTAAAAATATTACTTTTGAAAGCACCGTAAGCACTTAAACACATTTTTTGCATATTTTTCAGTAGCCTGTCATGTAGTGTGTGCTGCCTACATTATATATACTGTGTGTAATATAATTTTTAAACCATTGACTTACTTGCACAGTACTTTCTGTCACAGGTTGCAAACTCATTGTACTATAAATATTGTCACTATACCTCAGTGTACCACCCAGGATTCAAATCAGTGACTTTCATGTTGCAAACATGGCATCTGAAGTGTTAACCATGTTAGCCTTCCTCGGGGCTTTAAGTGGGATGAAAAAACTAGGGGGTCTTAAAGGGGCGTGGTGAATGTAATTAAGGGCATGGCTTAAAACACGTACGATACAAATCTGTGTTTAGCATAGTGTGCCGCCCAACTTGTATTTTTCTCTTTCTGTCATTGCACCCAGATATGATACAAGTAACATCATACCTACAACAAGTCAGGACTGTTGGCTTTGTCAATGGTTAGTTGCATAAGATAAATAAGCAGCAACTATGGCTTGTATATGATATTGAAAAAGCTTCCACTTACAGCCCGGGTGACACCACGACAATGTTGCTGCTCCTGAGTTTCAAAAAGAAAAGGGAAATCCTGAGCGAAAATGACTCCTTAAAGGATTTCCCTCCCCCCTACAACGCTCACCTGGCACGACCTCATGTCGTAACTTCTCCACTAGTGAGAAGTGAGCAGTGTGAGCACGCGCACATCGAAGTGCCTGCTGTCACTGCAGTCCGGAAAAAAAATGGACCGCCTGTGCCAGGGCACAAGACACAGCCAGATAGAGAGCCGTTCTGAGGCCCCCTTAAAACCACTGCCGATGCTCCGCACCGGTGAGACCCGGCCCACTCAAAGCCCTGGGCTTCCTACCAGAACAGTGCATTCTGCACAGATTAGGTTGTTTCTTTTTTCTTTTAAGGCGTGTAATATTTTATTTGCAGTTAACTATAGATGAAAGACCAACATAATAGTTACAAAATATTTTGTTCTTTTTATTTATGTATCTGATCCTGGACCCCTGCCACTGACCCCGCCCCCATTGTACTCCAGGATGCCCGTGGGTAGCGCCAGGATGCCCGTGGGGTGATAGTGCGCTTTATAAGTAAACGTAACATTTCACATTTAACATGTACTCCACATCATAGATCCCATATTTTTCTTCATGCAGTCCGATCACTGATTTTAAGGAGGGTTTGGAAGTCCAGGCACTCTGATGTGCTTAACGGGCTTGGTCCAATGTACTGCCACACTGTGGATTCTTCCCCGGTGAAAACTCACACTTTTGATCTCTCCACAGCATTGGTATGAGGGCTACAAGATAATCTATAACTCCGAAGTAAATGGAAAATATCTCCCTCTCCCTCTCTCTCTCCCCTGCTGGGGCCCAATTTTCTTGAATCCATTTATCTCAAGAACCCACTCTGGTCGAATGAACCTTTTTACTTGCCTAATAGCGTGGAGGGAGCAAACACAATTATCAAAGAATACCTTCCGCAATTTGGCATAATTGAAGACTCGGAGGTCAATCTCTATTTCTCTCGAGATTTTATTATCAAGAAAAACATCTGCAGATACAAGCACCTTAGCACAAGGCTCAACAGGTAAATGGGTACTAATACAAATGCCACTCTACGAAGAATCCGCATGCGACTAAATATAACCAAAAGTACAGCTTCTAGAAGCATGAGGTAGATAACTACCAAGCTAATGTCGATATTGGGAATCATTAAACCGAAGCATTTCTGTCCCTACTCTATGCTAAATGACATCCCTGCTTACCATTCCCTTAGTACCCAAGAACTCGAAAAAAGGTGTCAGAAGTGAACTTCCTAAGAAGTCTTCACTTGGAGAGCTTGATCTAAACGCTCCTTCTAGCTCCTTGCCTATCTCTTCTCTGCTCAACCCTCGGGGCGCTGTCCCTAATACGAAACCCCAAAACACAGAACACGCCCTCCGACACACCTCCTCAACCAGGTCTTCTTTCGGTAATTTTCCATCCTGCTCCGTCCATCTTCCATCGTCCATCAGCTTGGCCTTGAGTCCCAGACACCGTCGGCACTCGGAGTTACGATTGGCACATTCCAATGCACTCCCATGTCTGGCTTCCTCCATAATTCAACTGTTAGACAAAGACCTTTTTACTAACGAACCAACTGTCCTTGCACCTGCGGTGAGATCACAGAGTGAAGAAATACTTCGCATCTTTTAACTCTCCAATTTACTGCAGCCCAAAACCTCTACTAGAATAAATCACTTGCGGCCTACCGCATTCAGCTAACATAAGAAATACCAGGCCTTTCTCCTCAACGATATATGTGACTTCGGGCCTCTACTAGGTTAAACACACTATTAAATAACATTCTAACATTAGTGCTTTTACTTTCACATACGTGAATAAACGACATACATGAATTAATTCGATCGAGTTACATATTTAGTCTGATACACTGTATTAAACAGAAACTTATCGTTATACATTTTCTAAATACATCCATTATACATTTTCGCGTCTCGTAACGCTTTTACATGATAACATAGCTACCACATTTCTTAGTACGTTTCACACAGAATAACTAAGGATACATTCATTATATGCGGGTGCCAACTAACACTGAATATGATGCACCCCTACAATTTTCAAACCTTTAAGCGCTACATCACCCCCAACCCCCCCCCCCCAACCAGGGCAACAGGTAACCTTGGGACTTTTAAACGGTGAGTCGGGCTACAGGTTATGCAACTACCTGCCCGCCATTTCTCATTTAATATCGGCTGCCATTGGTGAGGATCCCCCACCATTTCCACCAACCAGAAAGACCTCATTGAGAAAGCATGTTGGTTGCTCACTTCACCAACACACACATTGGAATGGCTTGGTAGAGATGCAGCTTGAGAGTATTGGAACAGGCCCTTAGCTGCAAGCATGCTTGATGCTAAATATAGGATGCTGCCACCAGCTATCCATCAGCTATAAATAGCCACAAAGGCAGGGCTTTACATGGGCCTGCTCTCAGACTGACTTTGAAATGGGTCTCCATCAGACCTCTATTCACATCCTTAACTTTCCAGGCAAAAGCAGTGGTCGATTTCTCAATAATGACATTAAAAACCGTTAAGGGAAGTTCTGGTTTACGTTTCACCGGTTTTACTTAATCTTCTAATCCGTAAGAGTATTTGGTTTTTTTTTTCCGGATTTGTGTCCTTAGTTTTTTTCATGCATCCTATGACTGTGTAATGCATACTGTAAACAGTGTTGGCTTCAGATGTTTGGGGGAGTTCATGTTGTCTGTGGGTGATTCTGATGGGACACAATTGTGAGCTGTGGATCAGTCTAAATTCAGTGCGAGTACCTCACAGCGCCTATCAGTGAGCCATGAAGGTATTCAGACTACATGCTCATCCAATCCTTGGCTTCTCAGCAGGGGGGGTCAGTGCAATGGTCACAGTTTTGCCAATTGTAATTTTGATACTTAGCGAAAGTGTGTTAAGGAGATCCACAGCTGTTGAAATGGAGAGAAAGAGAGACAATGGATAAGGAAAGGCAGTGTTTGTGTGTGGGGAATGGTGAAGCGGAGGAGGTGAAAGGAGGAATGTGCAGTAGAGTCAAAAGAGAGAGAGGACTTGTGAGATATGCAGATGTTTTTTTTTTAGAAAGATATGAGGAGAGCAAGGGCATGAGCCTCCAATGGAGTGAGAGATTGCAGAGGAAAGTGGTGTGACTGGGAGAATGGGAAGTCTGAGAAACTCCGAAGGTCACTATCTCGTTCACTGTCCTTAGTAATGTTTAATTCAGTCTAATTTTTTCGAAATTGAAATATTTTTAAATCTAATTATTTACATCAGTCATTGTTATTTGATACTGCCAACAAGCACTGGGAAAGCCAATAGATCTGGCTTGCTTTAGATAAACTGTGTGATATGGCTGGGTGCAATAACAGAAACGCATAGTGATGCACCCGCACACTGGTCAGGTGGCATGCACTGTGCAGCACAGGACTTTAGTTTACATGTTTTAAGCCTCACCCTTCGTTACATAGGCCATGCCGACTGGAAAAGATTCTTAGTTCTGCTTCTTCGGCCACACCCCTTCTGCAGGCCCCCTCTGTCTCCTTCATTCCACTTAAGGGAGTGCACAAAGGAAGGAGAGAATGCGGGTTGAAAGAAGTGGCCAAGGGCATCCTCCCCTATAATGCAGAGACTTACTGAAGAATGCTGAACTGCTACGGTAGACATCTTGCGTGGACCTCATCTTCTATCCCACCTACAGTGTACCATTGAAGTGTGATTGTGCAGTGTGACAAGGACATCTCTTGAAAGGTTTCACACTTCTCTACCACAGAATGATGCAGTGATATTACTTTGCCAGTAGCCCTGATCTCACTGCATCACTTTTCACAGCAGACCAAGAGAGGCAGTGGTACTTTCATTGCCTTGCATCCACTCGAGCTACTGTACCTTGTGTGCCCCTCACCTAGGACCCGGGCTCATAAACTGGGGCTGTGAGCAGTAATAATTAACATAAAGCTGCATTAGGAGAGCCCATATCACTAGCCAAAAGTAATCGGAACTCGCTGGGAGGGTGGCTTTCTCATACATGCTCACAGCTCATATTAACTTCATATTGCCCTATACTAATTTCCCACTAATTCTGTTTGGGTTCTGGATTAGTGTGCTACCCTCCGTAAAGCGCTTGAACACCTCATCAGGGTTAGCAAGCACTATATAAATGCAAACCCTTCCCTCTTCTATCCTTCCAGTTTCCTTTTTCAATCTAAATAACAAACTCACATCCTCAGCGCTCAAATTAATTTTGTATTTCCCTACACTAATTCACCACTAATCCTCTTTGGGTTCCGGAGCAGCGTGCTACTCCCCGAAGAAGCCCTTCGACGCCTCGTCGGGGGTAGTAAGCGCTATATAAATGCAATTACAATTTGTTGTTTAAGATGTCTTCTTCCTGGCAGTGGGTGGGAAGGGGTTGTGGTGATTGACAGGACACGAACGGTGTGAGTGGTGGGGAGATTCCTCAGGGGTAGCTCAGTTAATTCACTCCTTTGGTTGGGTTGCGTCCTAAGTGAATTGCTGACAAGACTTCAAGATTTCTGCTGCCTCTGTTCGTGTGATTATAAATTAATAATCAATCTAGACTCACTCAAGCCTAGCAGGGCCCGCGTTGCCCATGAACAGCCATCATTTCAGGTCTCGTGGGACAGCAGAGCGCATCTGCTCTCACTAGAAGCTGGCTGGGCTCCAGAACAGTCTGAGGGGGGCCTTTGGGAGGGGTACGCATCTCAGTCTTCTTGTTCCCACTTGTCCCTTGGGAGCAAGCTGACAGCGAGGGCCTGTTTCTGAGACCGGATTTGTTTTTTTTTAATGCTTGCTTTTTGTTCACTGTTTAATAGAAAACAAAACCACATCTCAGATACTGGGCCTGTTTGTGTGAGGTAATTCTGACTAACTGTGTTATGCTGAATGCATTTGTGTAGCACATTCCGACTATTTTAGTGTGACCCGATTTCGAAAAACAAAAACAGTGACATTTTACAAACATAGAAGAAGGACTACAATATCCTTCCCATTAACCAAGGGGCACAGAATCTCACAAACCACTGCCCCCTACCAACACAGAAAAGAACACCCCAACATGCAGACGCTGAAGAAATAAATGAACGGTAGCTTTTACACAGAAAATTATTTGCGTTTATTAAATTGATTGATATCTGGAAAGCCTAGTAACTAATCCTGCACTGGATCACATAAAAGCTTACCTCCCTGTATGATCAATTGACCTTCCCTAAAAGCCGGGACATGCAATGAATTTTGTGAAATCTGCGGGATAATGATGAAAACCCAGGACTGTCCCGGCACTTCCAGGATGCCTGGTCACTCTAGATTATTTGTATTTTGGTCCCAAAGGATTTTCAGACTCTGGACACCATTTAGGGTCCTTGGGCCATATGTACAAAGCAATTTTCAGGTCGGAAACGCGACTGGAAAAATGCTTTTGGGAATGTAAAAAGCCCACAGTGCGATTCATTAAGTTGTTACCGAATGGCACTTTGAGTTTTGAGAAGTGGCGTGCTTAGGGTGTCCTTTCCAAATACCGACTCGCATTAGCATGTACGAATGTTTTGTGACTGAAATGCGGGCGCAAAACATTTGCACTTTATCACCAACTCAAAGTGGGTGATAATGCATTCGTCAAATTAGATGTGGTCCCTATGTGGACCACTTTCCCTTTGTTAATGTTGGAAAACATTTTTTAGGAGCAGACACCACGGACCATTGCCTACTCTTAAAAAAATTAAACAAAACGTTTCATTTGTCAGTGGTGAAACGCATCTTGTTTTCCATTAATGAAAACGGGTTGCATTTCAACCAAAAAAATAAAAACTTTATTAAAATGGAGTCCAAGACATGGTGGTCTGCTGACCTCCGCAGCCCACCATCCCTGTAATGGCTGTGATTCCTAATGGGTCACAAACTGCGACCTACCTCTCTAATATTCACGACGTAGGTCGATTTGCCACCCATTGGGAATTGCAAGTATGAAACCAAAACGTTTCAGGATTACCATAATCCAAATCTCCTATCCCATGGTTGGTTGGTTTGGGCAGCAAGGCCTAAACTCTTCCATATTATAGAAATCTGCGAGATTCGACGTATCAAAATACCTGCACAGTGTAATAATAATCCAACTTTAAAATATTACCTTTAACACATGGTTTTCAGAATAAGTAAGGCAGGCCTGCTTGCTTTGTCATAACTTTTCATTATAAACAGATGACATCAAAGAAATACAACATACCTTCTCCCTAGAAAACAGATGAGGCCCATTGCCTTTACCATTGGTCTGACACTATAACCAATATAGGCCTACTGAAGTGCGCATGAGCTAGCAGCTATCAGGCATACAGTTATAAACTTACAAATATTTACAAAACTACAGTTTGCAAAATAACATACAACCTCTCTCAAAAGGAGCTAAATAGATAAATCACAGCGAAAATCTGCTCCAAGGGTATGTCAGAGAGGGTGACCAATGTCAAAACCCTTGCCTTCTATGGGAATCTGTGCATTTACACATAACGAAATACCATGCTTAAAGCGTGTAACTAAGTATAGTAACAATCCAATGTTGGAGGCCTTTTGGCTTAACAAGTGCTTTTCACAATAATTAAGCCAGGCCTATTGCCGGCGTTGTAACTTTGCATAATAAACAGGCTATATCTATGGCATCTGGCACAACATTTCCCAAGCCCACCAACTGGATTGTTATTGTTGGCTTGTCCCCATAACCAACTCAGGCCTACTGTATTGGGCATAATCTTTCCCACAAGGCAACTGTCAGGTATACTGCAATAAAACAGATGTGTACAAAATTACGGTCGTCAATACGATACAAGATCCCTTCTAATAAGGATTATCGTGGTTCACATCTTCTGTCTGCATGGTTTATTTCGGTGGGTATCTGTTGAAAAACGAGACCGCATCTGTGAGGCCTGCACAAATAACATGACTAAATTTGTCCTTCACTGGGTACCAAACACCCAATTGTAGCGCATGACTCTCAGAGGGTAGCGTTGCAGAGCAGTCTGAGTCTTACTCAAGGGAGGTGGTGTGGGCTAGTAATCGCCATTTGCAGGTGCACAAAAATAACACTCAATAATTGATTGTCCAGTCTGCACTTTGCTTTATAAAAGTAAGAGTACATTTATTAAACACACACACCACTCAATACTATGCACCAATTTACAAATATACATAAGCTGTTGGAATTACTTTGTGACATTGCATAACATCTCCACCCCTCCCGCAGGGGGGGTGGGGTCTAGTACCACCACTCCCATGTATGCACATCAACTTGCCCCCAATGCAGTTAGTTGAACATAACCTGGAGCGAGGGCCCTGCGCACTGGCACCATCCCAGTGGCGACCCACCCCATTACCTCAACAAGCATTAAAAAGGGGTAAACCTGCCTTGGTGACAAATGACCCTGACTGAGCATCTCCTACTGACCATAAAGTATGCACCTCTATATCTTAAGGGCTAGCAGTCTGGGGTCTTCACCTAAGCGCAGCAGCAAGAATCCATGTTTACGCACACTTTAGAATGACAGTACTCATCACCTTGGTTGATCATTTGAATGCATGGCAATTACAGCCCCTAAGGGCATCACAGATGAAATCACAGGATTGCGCATATATAGCCAGACACCCTAGCAGGACTGTCTGGCAACGTAGCCCCACTTGGCTTATGACATCTCCTTACACATGTGACTTACAGTCCCTTCAAAAGAAGTACTCCTGGCAACTACACTTCTCCTGCAGTGCGCCTCTTCACTTTAAAAGGAATCACCGGTAAAAGCATGGGATTACGTAAATACAGCCAGACCCCCCAGCAGGAGGGTCCAGCAACATAACTCCATTTAGCTTAACATCACCTTACACAGGTACTTCACTTTACACATGTCACTTTCAGTCCACCTAAAAAGAAATAACCAATAGTAAATGCATTTCGGTGCAATGACACCACTTCACCTCCAGGGGATGCCCTTCTCCAGACATCCCCAACTCAGCCCTTCACTCCATGATGCACTTCATTGTACACCCTCAGCTGTAGAACATAAGTTCCAGCCTAGAAGGTGTTAAAGGCTGGCTGAGCCCTTGAGGGGTTATTCTTTCAGATGCCCCGTGAAACTTAGCAGTGGACTGTTCTTCTTTATGCTGGGGAGACTGAGGTGCTCCTGCAGCTCCCCTGCACCCTTTTTCACATGTGAGGGTGACCCCCCTCCTCTGGGGGCCACAAAGCACCAAAACGGCAGATTTCCAAGTGCCTGGTGAGGCATTATGGGGCGCTTCATGCTCCTCTTTACCAGCCCCCGCCACTGGGAACAGTCTCCTCTGCCCTCTGGGTCTCTGAGAGGGTAGATTCAGCAGTGTGCTGTCTTCACTGGCTCCCTGCGCCAGCCTTTCGCCAGGCTCGCCTTCTGGGCCTCTCTCCCTGCGCAGAGGCCCCTGCTTCTGTGCACCAGTCCTGGGCTTTTCTTCTGGTGCTGATAGGGTCCTGGGGGCAGTCAGGGGGTCTCTCCTTCCAACTGCCCATTGCGCTAGGCTCCAGCACCTTCACCCTCAGCAGACCACACCCCAGAGAGACCTTCTCTTCCTGTGCAAGCACTTTTTAAAAGTTGAGTAGGGGGCTGGCAGGAAGTCTCTGTTGGTCCTATCAAACAGCTACACATCACGTCCCTGCCCCTGTTCCCTCCTTGTCCAGCCCCTGAGCTTGTTCAAAATGGCGGCGTCCAGGGTTTCTGTCACATGTCTCGGAAGCACCTTCCCCCCCCAAGCTGCCTTCCCTCCTTGGTGCAGCCTGGTGCCTGGCACCCAGCGACAGCAGTTGATGGATTGGCCTGTAGCCCCACTCATCTTCTCTCCGTGGAGAGGAGGCCCTCGCTTGTGGAAGAAAGGTTATCAATCCATCCAGCTGAGGTCAGCTCTCAGCCTGGGTCTGGTCATGGCTGGCTCAGAGAAATATGACAGTTCTGGATGACCCAAAAGCAGTACAAATACGACTTTGGACTCTGCAGAATACTTCTTTTCACATTTGCTACAGTGGACTTAAGTGCGTGTCTGGAATCTGTAGGCCTAATTGAAGTTAATCTAGCCCCTGGCTCCACATTCCCATAGGGGAATAAGGAAGTGAAAACACAGTAATACACACTGACTTTCCCTGGCATGTCTCTTCCATCCTGAGTTCACTGTGGGTGAGTCCCAACTTATGAGGCTCTCCCACCGTAAAAGCTCAACAATGAGGTGCTCAAAAAGCGAAAAATCCGGCCGGCCCATAGTGTCAGAACCACCTTCTAACAGTCTCCAACAACAAAACCATTGATACCCATGGTAATCTTTGGGATTCCCTGTAACATAATATCTGCCTACAGGCTATAGCACAGTGTAATAACAATCCACCCATAACGCTATTTTGCCTTTAACCCATGCTTTTCATAATAAGTAAATCTGGCCGATTAGATTTGTCATAACGTTTCATGATAAACACGATGGAATCTTTTATAACCTCTCCCAATAAACCGATAAGGCCTACAGCGACTTGATGCCATAAAGACGCACGCCTACTCAAGTGCACATAAATTAGAAACCATCATGCATACAGTTATTAAATTGCTAATATCGAGAAAAATACAGTTTGAAAACAATATGAAACCCATCTAAATATGGCCTAACAAGAATCAGCGCTGGCAAAACGACCAGAGTTTGTCTGAGATTGGAACGCCAACACCAAAACCACTGCCTATTATGGTAATCTGCCAGATTGCATATGACCAAATGCCTGTCTATTGCCTGTAACAAAATGGAATATCAACCCACTGTTAAAGGCCTACTGGCTTTAACAAATGATTTTCTCAAAAATAAGCTAGGTCTGCTGTCTTTGTTGTAATTAATCAAATTTACAACATCGGACATAACTTCGCCTGTTGCACCAGCAGGCCTATACATTATCATCATGGCCAAATCAGGCCTATTGTTTTCAGCATTCACTTTCAAACAAGGTAACCACCAGACACACGATCATAACATTTAGGGGTGTGCCAAATTTGTGTAATTTGCTTTCGCACAATTTTGCATAATTTCCAGAAAATTATGCAAAATTATGTATTATAACGCTAAATCAAAATCTGTTATTTAGTGCTATATTTTAGTGTAAGAGTGCTTGTGTCAATTTTTGATGCAAGGACGTATGTCATGGCACAACAAATAGTGCAAAAACCACCTTTGAG
Source organism: Triturus cristatus (assembly GCF_964204655.1). Taxonomy (NCBI): domain Eukaryota; kingdom Metazoa; phylum Chordata; class Amphibia; order Caudata; family Salamandridae; genus Triturus; species Triturus cristatus. The sequence goes on along the minus strand of NC_140590.1, from coordinate 483,723,795 downwards.
TTGAGCAACAATTGCTCGCATTCTGGCCATTCATGTTATAACCATGTGTTCGCAGTTAACTTTAACTGCGAATGTCATGTAATTATCAGACATTGCGTAATTTCTGGAATTTCACATAACAAGCGAAATGCGAAATTCTTGAAATAACGTGAATTACACTGGCGTAATTGAAATTTCACACGGGCGTAATAAATTAACAAAGGTATATAAATGCTTCTCTATATAGACTTTCCTACAGAGTAATAACAATCAATCCCTAAATGGACGTATGTTACCATATGCTTTTCACAATAAATATGTCAGGAGTACTGCTCTTCTTATTTGATACTCAACAAATCACTCCTATAGTCCTAACCATTGGCTTGCCACGACAACTAACTCAGTCTTCTGTATTGAGTATAAGCTTGGCACAAGCTGCTGGAAAGTGGTATATTAGTAAGCATAGGTAGGTACCTACAGCTATTTAAAATACCACAATCACAAATAAGGTCCACTCAAGTCTCAATAAATTAATCCTTGCTCAACCCTTGGTAGTTTGGCTCATGAGAAGTCAGGCTTAACTGAGGACACAGGTGTGTAAATCATTTAATACCACCAAAACAGTAAATAAGTAAGATGCAACACACAATAAAAATACATTACCAATTTATAAAATAGGAAATATTTTTATCTTTAAAATGACACCAACATGACAAAAATCCAATGTAGGGAATTGGGGATATGATTTTTTATGCATTAAGTAAAACATTTGCTTTTTAGTGTCAAAAAGCATAAAGCACCAACTGGGGACGTCTGGCTGCGCTTGACCGGGACTAAGTCAAAGTTTCAGGCCGAACCTGATGGTGCGCGGGTAGGATACGATGGGGTGGTTGTCAGCAGTGGCTGTCGTAGCTCATGGGAAGGGGAGGCGGGCGCGGGGTTCCCGAGGAGTGGTGTCACGCGGGGGGGGGGGGGGGGGCGGGCAAAATAATAAACAAAAGAAAGCTAAACTTACCTCGACGGGTCCTGCGTCTTTCCTGCTCTTCTGGCTCCGTCGGGGAACAGGAAGCAGTCAGCCAGTCTCCCTCCCCTCAGCCAATCACAATGCTGCAATGTCAGAGTTGTGATTGGTCTGAGCGCCGTGACACAGCGCTCAGCCTGGGGCTGGAGGTGTGGGCATGTTCTCCATGCAGGCTGTGCAGCCTGCATGGAGACCAGGGAAGTGTGCATGACTGGTTTGGGCGGCCCAAGACGGCCGACCAAATAGTCACTGCACACTTTTGGAGTGGGCAAGCCATTCCTCCCCTGCCCTGTTTGGAGAGCAGAGCAGCCCCGCCCACCCACCCGCTGTAAAGTAGCAGCACATGTCGGGAAGCATAAAATGATAATAACTTAAAGTTATCATTTTATGCTTCCCTTCTTTACACTGCTTAAAAGCAGTGGAGCGACGCTCCTCCGCCATAGCAGAGGAGCCGCCCCTGGTGCCGGTCAAAATGTTACCTTTGCATATAGTCACTTTTTTAGTTCTTTTCTGTCTATTACCCCAATGGCCGCCATCTTTAACTCGGTTCTCTGCAGCTGGGCTGTGTGGTCTACCACAAACTTTTATTACCAGTGCCGGAGTGTACACATCTTGGAAACCAAACCCACTGACCACTACACGCCACGATTTTCAGGGTAGCTTGAACAAAGAATGTTGTTTTAGGACCATGTGGAGTTTGTGATAATGCACTGTATGAGGACACCAATATTCCTGTTGTAACTTATCTTTTATCTATTGGTTCCTCCCGCCACCCCCACGATTGGAACGCTCTTAGAATGTTATGAGCATTCTAACCTGCACTCCCTGCCAACGGCTGTGGTAATGGATGTCAGTTGTTTTATCCACTAATAAATTACTTTACAATGGATTTAAGGTGGATTATTTCACTGGCGACGAGTTTAATCGTGTGGAGGACGACGAACTGACATTCCCTCCGTGTGTGGCCGCAGTTGGGATGAAGGGAAGCATAAAAGAAATATTGTGAGCGGAATCCTGAAGTGAACATTGGCGAAAAGCTTGAAGAAATCTCACTGTAATGTTGCAGGTGCCTTGAGACGCAGGAGTAAAGAGACTGTTCTCGGAGGTACTGGGTGACGTTGCGTAGTGTGGTTCCTGTCTGTTTGGAGGTTATTCCGGCGAGAGGTGCGCATGTGAGGAAGCCGTCGAGGGATATTGCGGAAGAAAATAGTGTGAGGAGTAAGCCCATGCGCATACGTGTTGAAGAGGTTTGCTGTCTGTCTTTAACACATGCGCAGTGGGGAACTGAGGAGTCCGAGTGCTGACGGAAGGACAGAAAATTACATTTGTGAGGCGAGTAAAGCGAGTGTTGAACGGAAGGATTAAAAAAAAAATATTGAAATGTGGCGGAGAAAGTGAGAAGAATCTGGGGTCATCGTGGAACACTTGAGTGAGGAAGTTCACAAGTTACAGGTGAAGATTTGGGAATCTGAAAGAATTACTACGGTGAGACAAGGCATCTGTTCATCTGTATCCGAGACAATGGAGAATATGTGGATCAACTGAATTCTGCACGCATTTATATTTCGTGACTTTACTAACATAGCGAAATTAAGGAACTGTGTGAAGGAAATTAATATTCAAAGGTGGTATTCCTTGTAGTGTGGCGGAATAAGTTGTGGGTTGGAAAGATTTGAATTCCCACATCACATAAGGTTAGATAAGTGTAGTAGAGTATATTCTTAGGTTAAGGGTTGAGTTAAAGTTACCTGGAGCCTTGATAAATTTATAGTGTGAGGAATTATTTAAGTATGGCAGCGGCCAGTATGCTCCAGCCTACACCATTTCTATCTGAGGCAGGGGAACCTTTAGTTACATGGAAGGATTGGAAAAAAAGTTTTGAATCCTATCTCATTGCTATTGGAGCAAGTGGGTTTTCTGCGATCAGAAGACAACATATTTTGCTTCATAATTTAGGAGCGGAGGGAAGGAAGATTTTTGACAGTTTACCAGATTTAGAAGAAGAAGAAGTTGATGAAGGTAGAGATGTGTAAGATTGTAGTATAAAGAAACTAGAACTTCAATTCGCGGACAAAATTAATGTGGTACTTGAAAGACATACATTTTTTGGAAGGGTCCAAGGGAAAAATGAGAAGGTAGGAAATTATATTGCTAGTTTAAGAGGTCTTGCAAACACTTGTGAGTTCGATGAGTTTACGGAATCCTTGATACGTGACCAACTAGTACGCTGTACTAACAATAAGAAAATTCAAGGAAAATTATTAGTTGGCAATCCTGATCTAAAAACTGCAATAGACATTGCAAAGAGTGTTGAGCACACTGTTGAATGCATGAAGGAAATGAACACGACGGGTGATACCAGTGTAAATGAAATAAGTGAAGAGTTAAAGGAAGTTTGTGCAATTAAGAACTTTAAAAAAAAAAGATGGAAAGGATGTAGTTAACAAGGAGAGGATGCTCAATGAAAACAGATTAAAATGTTTTAGATGTGGTAGCAGTGGGCATTTGGCAAATAGTATTAATTGCTTAGCGAGAACGGCCACGTGTAGGAATTGTAATCAGAAGGGACATTTTGCACGAGCGTGCAAGGACATGTCTTGTAGAACAGTAAATAGCATAGAGAACAGTGAAGGGTACAAAAGGAATTATGTTTTACAAGTTAAGGTTTTAGAGGAATGTAATGTAAATCAAATTGATTTACCTAAATGTGAAATAGGATTAGATGGAGAAAAACTGGAAATGTATGCTGATTCTTGTTCACCATTTACCTTCATGAATAGCGAGACTTTTTCTAACAAATTCAAAGAAGGAGAGGTGGTACTACATACTCCAGATGTGGTACCAGTTGGGTATAACAAGGACCCGAATTCTTTAGATGGGGTCGCCATTATGAGGATATCATTCAAGGATAGGAGTACAGTTGGTAAAGTTTATATTGCAAATAAAGGGGCAAACCTGTTAGGATGGGCGCACCAAAGGGACCTAGGAATGAAGCTTGACCCAAGCGCAGATGTTATGTTGGTGGAAAGAGAGGCTTGTGGGGCAGAGATTTTTGATGAGTTCCCAGGAATTTTTACAGACAAACTGGGGTGCCTAAAAGAGTATCGACATAAAATAAAATTGAAGGATGGGGCTAAACCTGTAGCTCAAAAATGCAGAAATATTCCCATTATGATGAAAGAACCTCTGAAGAAGGAACTTGACAAACTTCTGAGTCAAGGTGTCATAGAATCTGTGGAGTGTGCTGAGTGGGTTGCACCCATTGTTATTGCATCGAAAGGCAATACTAATAGCATCAGGTTGTGCATTGATCTGAGAGAGTTAAACAGAAACATATGGATTGATAGGCACCCTTTGCCAAATATTAATGACATGCTTAATCAGATTTGTGGGGCTGAATTCTTTTCAGTAATTGATTTATCATCAGCCTATCACCAAAGAAGACTTCATCCTGAAAGTAAGGCTTTGACCACTTTTATAACGCCGTTTGGTGCGCTCAGATTTTGTAGGATGCCTTTTGGGTTAGCCTCTGCTACGGCAGTTTTCCAAAGGGCTATGCAAAATATTCTAGAGGGGAAGGAACAAGATTTATGTTTCCAGGATGACTTGCTAGTGTATGGTAAAGATGAAAATGATCATAATGAAAAGCTACGCTTAGTTCTGGGTAGTTTGAAGGAGGCTGGACTTGCATTGAAAAAGGAAAAATGCTCTGTTACTTATTTAGGACATGTCATTTCTAAAGAAGGAATCAAGCCTAAAGCTAATCTTGTAGATGCAATAAAATTAGCACCAAGTCCCACCAACAAGGAAGAGGTCAAATCATTCCTGGGATTATCAGAGTATTATTCAAAATGTATCGGGAACTTTGCTGACACTACTTATCCATTGAGGTGTGTATTGAAAAAAGGTACAAAATTTGAATGGGATGAACAGGGTAATGAAGCTTTTAAGAAGATCAAGGACAGTATATCAATTGCACCATTTTTAGGTTGTTTTGATACTAGTAAATGCACCATTATTACTACGGATGCAAGTTTGAAAGGGATTGGAGCCACTCTCAGTCAAGTGACAGAAAATGGAGAAAGGATAGTGGCATTTGCATCTAGAGCTCTAACAGTAGCAGAATCCCACTATTCGGTCATTGAAAGAGAGGCATTAGCATGCTATTGGGCTATATTACATTTCAGGACATTTGTTTGGGGCATACCTTTTACTGTAAGGACAGATCATAAGCCCTTAGTAAGAATGTTTTCAACAAAGAACCTAGGGGGGGTCCACACCCAGGATATCTAGATGGTTCCTTGGTCTTCAGGGATACAACTTTGAAGTAGTATACATACCAGGACAGAATAATCAGGCAGCTTATTGCTTGTCTAGGTTACCCCTAAAGAATAAGCAATCAGAGGAAGATCATAATGACGAAATAGTAGTATCTACAGTTTTTGATGGTTTGGATAAACCTGAATGGGAAGAAGCATTATCTAATGATATGTTATTTCCAAGAGTGAAACAGCTCATTTTTTAGGGTTGGCCGTGTAGTTCCAAGATTCTAAAAAATGGGGAAGATGTATTTTGGGAAGTGAGAAATGAGTTACATGTTCAAGGACAAAATCTATATTGAGGAAACAAGTTAGTCCCACCTGAGGGTATAAGAGAAAAGATCTTAAATTTAGCACACGAAGGACATCTAGGTTGCAGTAAAACCAAAAGTAAGATTTGTTTACACTATTGGTGGCCAAACATGGACACCATGGTGGAGAGAAAAGTAAGAGAATGTGTACCTTGTGCCATGAGGGACAAGAGCAAAGTGGTGAGTAAAGGGAAAATATCTCCTGTGGAAGTTCCACCTGCTCCTTGGGTCAAAGTGGCCATGGATATCATTGGTCCCCTAAATGTAAAAGGTCTGGGTGGAAGGTTCATACTCACGTTAGTAGACTATCATTCAAAATGGATTATCATCAAGGTAGTGGAAAATATCACTACTGACAGCGTGATTTGTTTCCTTCAAGGTGTCTTCCGTACTGAAGGCGTACCACAGATTTTGATCACAGATAATGGGGTTCAATTCACCAAAGCACTTATGAAAGAGTTCCTGCGCAAGTTTTCTGTTGAACATCAACCTACAGCTTTGTACTGCCCTAGGGCAAATGGTCTGGTAGAGCGCATAAATCGCATGATTAAGGACTGTATTCAACTTAATGTACAAAATGGCTGCAATGTGGTGAAAGCACTGGATGATATGGTTTGGTCTTATCTTATCACTCCTCACTCAGTCACCGGCGTGTCACCATTTAAGTCCCTTAAAGGGAGAGATCCTGGTACCAAGCTAAGTCCCCTGTGGCTCGTTGGTGGAAGGAGAGAGGAAGTGAACCGAGATATGATCATGGATAAAATACATCTAAATCAAAAGAAATATGTGGAAAGGTATAATTGCAGAATACAGAGGTCTCCTAGAACCTTGGATGTAGGTGACGCTGTGAAAGTGAAATTACCTAATACGGTAACTTCAGGTTGTTCAAAATTCTCTGACAAGAAGGTTGTGAGCAAAGTATTTAAGAATGTTGTACAGTTGAATGATGGGCAATACTGGAGTGTGGATAGAATTGTACATGACAAAAGTGATGGTTCCTTTCACAATGATTGTAATGTTAGTCAGGGCAATGACAACAAGAGTACCATTCCCGATGTGAAGGTGCATCTGAGGAATGTGCATTCCAAACCCAATTGGCAAAGAGACTATTTCATGTATTCATTTTTTGTGTTCCCAATTTGTATTGGAAGGAAGATGTGTTATAACTTAACTTTTATCTATTGGTTCCTCCCGCCACCCCCACGATTGGAACTCTCTTAGAATGTTATGAGCGTTCTAACCTGCACTCCCTGCCAACGGCAGTTTGATCCGCTACCGCTGTGGTAATGGATGTCAGTTGTTTTATCCACTGATAAATTACTTTACAACAGATTTAAGGTGGATTATTTCAATTCCCTCACACAGTCCCAAAGATATGCCGGTTTTACTGCAGCGTCAGGGTGCACAAGTGGGGCATGGATCCACACGCCTACTTCTATTACATTACATTCCTCCACACAGGCTACCAGTGACCGTGCATAATATGTAAAAGATTAAGTGACAGGGCGCAAAGTTTTGCTCAGGCCAAAATTACCTAGAATCCATTTAAACGAGGAAGGCGAGCAGAAACTACACTTGCATGTGGCATGTTACTGTTAATATCTGCTCAAATCATTTAATAATGAAACAATGTATTTCACGAGTAATGCAACACAGTATTATAGCCTGTGACATAATACAAAACGTGTACCCTCTGGTCTGCAGCTGTGAAGGCGAGATTGAGCGCTGCAAGGCCGCACGAGTGACAGGAACGCAGCCAGTTACCTGAACTCCGCGGCTGCACGGAGAAGCTCGGACGCTGCTTCACTGTGATATATAGCGTCGCTCTGGGAGTTGTCTGGACAAGGAACGCTCTGTAGACAGGCATTAATCATTCAGGGTGAGTACAGATCCCTGTCCTCCGAGGGGCAGCGTCAGCGTCCCTGATTAGTCCGTCAGATCCGTCCAGAGGGGGCGAAAGAGAAGGAAGCCAGCCTCGCCTCGCCTGCGCCCTGTTTTTTATCCCACATCCCCAGAGCTTTCTTTTTCTCTTTTCTATTTTTTCTCTTCTGCTTTAGTTTCGACGTCTCCGAAATCCTCCTGTAGCGGTTTTCCTAAGCGGCGGTTTCTTTAGTTCCGTAACCCGATTCTATCGCTGAACAAATGGTGTTTAAGCACCACCGGGCCCGGGTGCGATCTGTCACCGTCAGGCTGCGAGCACAGGCCCCCGCCTTGAGGGACTCGGAGGGGGTTTATTAACCGCGGGCCCGATGAAGCCGTAAGAGGACATCCTGGGAAACCTCTGGGCCTTTCGCAGGGCTGCTGGGGTGGCACAGACACGGATTTACCGTTCGATATGAGGGACTGGGGAGGGAAATAACCAGGGCCCCTGGAATTATGCGGCTGGAGAGAAACACATTATGTGGTAGGATTGGCTAAATTAATGCAGCACATTTTTTGACAGCATTACTTCATAATTTTGTCAGTTTTACACATGGTGATACTGTCCGGGCAAAGATTTCTCGTCATTAGTACTATTTCAACACTCAAAGATAGAAATAAGCAACTGAAAGATAACTAGTTAACCCCTTGTGAGTGGCCTGTCACTGGGTGCAAACGTGCTGCATTATGCTTTTTGTACCTTTTGATACGTTTGAGCTAGAAACATTTATTTTGTTGCAAAAATCTGCAGATTAAGCAGCAAATGATGGACTATGTGGCAAATGTGGCACATCCATAATGATGTGATAAAAAGCAGCAGCCGCAGAATCGCATAATTCCCGTGACAGCAGTGCCTGTACAGAAGGAAGTGAGGGACTGAAGCAGTGTTTGGGAAACCGAGAGGGCAGCTTAAGGCACTGTTGAATAGCCCGGCCTTCATGTCACAACGCACACTGTTTCCAGTGCTGGGCAGCTAAGTGAGAGCCTAATGCATTATGGGGGCAGTAGTCTTGCTTTGTTTGTGGTGTACTAATTAGACTAACTAGCCTGATTACCATGATTTGTAGGTTAAAAAACAGGGATTGGAAACCGAATCTATGATGAGATGGAGTGAGGTGGCCACCCTAATTTAGCAACAGTCTGTGGTTGCAGACATGGCCAGGGCTTAGTAAAGGAGCCATGGGCCTACATACCAGGAAGGAAATGGCTCCTTTCTTTTTGTACTAAAAAAGCACCCCAAACAAACGGCCATTACTTAGTGAGGTGGCCTCTCACTGTGGTGGTCCCTGGTGGTACTGCGCCTGCAGTAGTGTTACATGCATGGCCCCTGGACATTTCTGCAAAACAGACAGCTGCAAACTAGGATGATTGTTAAGAAACAGGCAGATGCTGGATAGGACAGTGCCTAGAAGTAGATTTAGACGCCTGAAATATTTTATGAAACATTTGCAGGCAAGTCAATGTTTAGGAAACAGACAGCCGGAGGCTAGCACAATGTTTAAAAGTAGATTCAGACTACTGGCTAATTTAGGGAACAGACCGGTGCGAGTTAAGCCAGTGTTTTTGAAGCAAGGTAGATACTTGATAGGACAGTGTTTAAAAACAGCAGTTCTTAGAAATCAGATATATGTGGAACAGAACAGTAGTTAGAATGCAGACGGGTGTAGGCTAGGACTGTCTAGGAAAGGTGTAGGCTAGGGCAGTGCTTAGGACACATGCAGATTCAGACCATGGAAGAGCGGGCAGGCACAGGCCAGGGCTCTGCCTAGACTACCTCAGGCTAGGGAAGTATTTAACAAACGGATACAAGCTAAGGGACTGGATTGTTGTATTGCTCGATTTTTCCGGTCTTATTGTGTTGAAGGGTGATTTAGGTGACTTCAGTCCCTTTCCATTCAAGTCTAAGGGTTAGGGTAGTGAATGGAGCCTATTTACTAGGCACTTCGACATGATTCTGTGCTCTTCCCCATAGATCAGGGCTTGCACATATAGCCTAGGGGATAGATTCGTTAGTATTAGGGATAACCTGTCCTGTAGTGAGGGTATTTCATGGAGCCGTGCTGAATGCAGGCCTGGTAGGCCTTAAACGGGAGAGACTCCATCTTTCCTCCTGCTCTGGCAGCTTGGATGTTTCTAGGTCATAGGCAGTGTTTTAGTTAGGAGGTGTTATTCGCTTGGAGAGAACCGGTTCAGGCCGGCCCTTATCGAAGGATTGTATTTTTCTTCATGCCGAAGACACTACATCAGTCCGGCCGGCTGGGAACGTGTCCTTGGCACGGGGAGGTACAAGAATTTGGTGGGCGGCAGGTTACGGGCTGGAATTTTCCATGAGGAAATGCACGTCTATATTAGTAAAAGTTTGAGGCAGATACTGGCACTTGCTTCTAGTCCATAGGCGGCACCTGGCCGTTAGTAGTAAAGCTGCTACTTATTCCAGGGAAGACAGATGACAAACTTGGAGGTGGAGAAAAACCGAGAAATAGATATTCCAAAGAGAAGAGAGTAGCCGATGAGGAAGAGGTCCCAGTGACTCGGAGAGGGAGACGGGAGTAAACCCGTGATTGCGGAGGTGTGACTTCCAGGCGAAGCCGAGGCGCAGACGAGAAGGGAACCTAGATGACCATTGAGTGCAGGCTACATACGACCAAGGTGATGTCAACCCCTTACTATTAGAGTGTACAACTTAATCTTTCACTTTTCTTTGCAGGTTATGTGATATGTATTATGTTCCGTGAGTGTGCATGTAATAACTAAATAAAGTATTAAAGCAATATGTGCTACGTGTTCTTGTGTAAGAGGGTAACCTATTCTTCTAGTCAGCTGTGACTTGACATGAACAGATGTTAATCCTGATCAGGTAGGTGGTAACTGAGTAAGGGAGAAAGGAGCCCTTCGAACTAGGGAACAAGTTGTGCTCAACTAGCTGTCTTTGTGTGATCTGATATATAGTAACACTGATGTCGTGGTAATTATAGGATGAACTTGTGCTAAGGCTGCCGTCTGGGCAGGAAGTCCTGGGTCCGTTTGGGACCGCGAGGCTGTGACTGCCGTCTGGGCAGGGAGTCTGTGGCTGCCGTCTGGGCAGGAAGTCCTGGGTCCGTTTGGGACCGCGAGGCTGTGCTAAGGCTGCCGTCTGGGCAGGAAGTCCTGGGTCCGTTTGGGACCGCGAGGCTGTGGCTGCCGTCTGGGCAGGAAGTCCTGGGTCCGTTTGGGGCCGCGAGGCTGTGGCTGCCGTCTGGGCAGGAAGTCCTGGGTCCGTTTGGGACCACGAGGCTGTGGCTGCCGTCTGGGCAGGAAGTCCTGGGTCTGTTTGGGGCCGCGAGGCTGTGGCTGCCGTCTGGGCAGGAAGTCCTGGGTCCATTTGGGACCGCGAGGCTGTGACTGCCGTCTGGGCAGGAAGTCTGTGGCTGCCGTCTGGGCAGGAAGTCCTGGGTCCGTTTGGGACCGCGAGGCTGTGACTTGTAGGTCTTGATATATATATAGTAGGAATTCCCTGTCCTTAGATGGTACATATATGTGGTTATTTAGGTGTAAATAGGCCCTAGGGAGGGGGTAACGTTCTGGTTTGGGTTAGAGAGGCTCTGCTGAGCGGGTTCTATCTGATCCGAAGACCCAAGCAGAACATTTGTTTAGGATCGGGTGGGAGTGGCCTGACTGTGTTGGCCTGTTTACCTCTGTTGTGGGTGAGGGGTCGGAGTTGCATGCTCCTCTTTTTACCGTCCATGATCAGGGATGTGGAGAGCGTATTGTCTTTGATCCAACAATTGCCTCCAAATTTGAGACCATTTTGGACACGGGAGCTTAAAGCGGATGTGGAAAACGATGTAAAGCCAGCCTCGTCATAATGCACTTAAAGGGCGAGGGCAGCAAGCGAGTTTGACTGTTTTCAGGATAGTTTGGATGAGCTACAAAGAAATACACTAAGCTGAGTAAAATGCTTTCCATCAAATCATATGAAACTACGAAGTACCACGATACCTCCGGGTCTAGCACAGTGTGCAGGGTCATCATTTCTCTACACTAGCAAATCGTGAGTAATGACTTGTCTCTCCATCAGAGCTGCTATCAGGGCTGGTCCTTCTGAGGATCTGGCAGATTATCGAGTATGGAGGGCATCCCCTTTCACCCTGTCCTACTAGAAACCTCCTCTATCGCTCTCCCAGTTGCCTTTGCTCATGGTTGGTGAAGCCACAACTGCTAGCTGGGACCCTCATTTTTCATCATATGTGTGATTTGAGTTGAAGGAGCAGGCACATGCTGATATCTGGTCAAGACCGGTAGACTGGCATCTATCTGAAAAGTGCGAAAAACAAAAAATATCGTCAGTGGAATTTTGCATAATTGAAGTCTTTACAACTACCATGAAAGCTATTCTTTAGGAGTGTGTGAAGTTTTATGCCTGCCAAATTTTGCAAAGTTCCCAATTTTCTCCATTTCAAAACTGAGAAACGTTTCCCAGTTTGATTGCCTATAGCTGTGGACCGGTTTCTTGAATGTTACATTGAAAGATCATTTTCACTCTAATGAAACAACATACGTTTTCACACAAGGGCAGGAAATGTATGAAAGTTCACATTTTATGATTTTCTGAGGTTTCCATAAAACCTGACCACGAATGAAAGAACAACATAGGCATGTGCAAAGTAGCGAAGGTAAGCAAGAGAGCGTACCTACCCATTAATAGAAAAATGCTGGGCAGCGGGGTGCTTCACCACTGAGCTGTCATCCACTCTGTCCCATTCGGTCAGCCCCTAGCCACCTGCACTTATCTGACCACCCTCCAAAAAGGATCCATCCCAGACCATTGGAGGACTTTCGGCTAGTCCTAGCCCACACACTGACTACCTTCCGCCCCCAGACAAACCTTTCTGGTGGCGACCGCCTCAACACTGAGAGCCCCTTTCAGGTTGTCACCAATTCCACGCCCTTGTTGTCTCTTACTGGCGGCATCCCGTGCAGTAGCGGCTGCTACCGGACAGCGGTGGTGAGGCGGTTAATTAAGAAAAAAAAAACTTTCCTCAGAACAGACAGCCGCCGCCTCCCCTGCGTCCTCTCCCTTTCTCCAATTCGACCGGCAGCAGGAAACACCCGGCACACAGCCTCTCTTGAGCCAATCACAATGCTCCAATGCAGCTTTGTGATTGGTCTGAGTGCCGTGGATCTGCACTCAGACCGGAACGGGGAGCCTTTGTATGTTCCTGACCTGTGTAATGCAGTAATGGACCAAAATCCTTGCGTATGGAGGCCTGGCATCCTTCCCATCAAAAAGTACTACCCAGGGAAACGTGCAGCAAATTACATGCAACTAAGTACAAGTCTACCTGATTCTGGGGCCAACTTCTAAGCTACAGAACCGAGGAAAAACTTCTCGTACACTTAACCATGAGCATAAACACAGCTGTCAGTGTGGGCATGTTATAAGGGTTTGAGTCTCCATTTTTAGGTCGAGCATGGGCAGCGCATTCTCTGCTCCGCAAACCATGCTGTATTGGAGTATAGACTTGAAGCCCCGCCCACTCTCCGCCCTTATTTGTCATTGGCGTGTCATTGTCCTTCGTAAATGCTGGCTTCTGATTTGTAAATAGGCTTGTTAGTCCCTTCTTTGTACCGCCTTGTCTTCATTTGTAACCTCCCATGAGGACTGGCCCTTTTACTTCGGTTGTTACACGGTACGTCATTGGATGCTTTTACAAAAAAAAGCACCACATACCACACTCTCACAGCGGCCGCGGACCTTTCTTTAGGCACAGCTCGTCTAAAGAAAGGGGCATGGCCTGTATTAACGTGCAAGCGCAGCATGGGGCGCTTGTGAACAACAAGCATTTGCAATGCAATAGGTCTCCCATTTTAGAAACTTTGACCTTTTTATTATTGCAGGTTTTTTAAACACATAAATAAAAGGCATTGTCATTTACAATGCCAATAGCTTAAAATCTTGCAATTGCGAGACCTGTTTTGCAAATGCTTGTTAGTCATGGAGTGTTGGAGGAAAAATAAGTTGATACCCCCTACCTCTCTCACATCCACCTCTGCTCAGAGATCCTCGCTTACTCGTGATCTCCTCCCTTCTCCCTCCCAGAGCTCCCATGAATGTGGCCATCGCATAGCTGCCATCAGGGGGAATGCCCGAGCACCATTTATGATGCCCACTGCAACAAGCCAAGTACTACCACATATTAAGTAGTTTGAGTTGTTGCACTCTTCATGTTGATGTACCCCTCTACATTATTCTGTTCCCACACCCTCTCCCCTCACTCTCCTACCCCTTCACTTTCCCCTGATCCTTTCACCCCCATCCCCATTGATGTATGGCTGTATCCATCATGTTCTAACCTTCATCTTGTATCATGTTGTGCGCTTGTCGCATAGCGTGTTTCTTTTTAATACCCAATACAAAATTACAACACAAAAAACTTGATACCTCATATTGACCAATCTGTGCAGCCAGTGGCGCTGTGACCTGGTGCATCCCTGGCCACAAACCAGTGCAGAAAGAATTGATGAGATTGAAAAAAGCTGTGTTTCTCCCATTCATAACACTACAACGCTGGCGAGACATGGAAGAATACGTCTGGACATGAGAAATGCCGTCTTTGACACATTGCTGGTAGGGGTGATGCAGCTTAAAATTTACACTTCACCCCCTCCATAAAGTGTGGCCTTGTGGTTTCGAAGCAAGACCTCAACACGGATTCTACAATCAACTGATGATGTTCGATGACTTCACTACATCACAACATTATCAGTCCATATTGGACTACAAAGTGTAAGCAGCTGAGCTACAGAATCTCATTTTCAGGTTTTTCAGTATGCAGTTCAGCAGGTACTCTCTGACAAGTGGTCGTCGCTGACCAGCGATGTGAGTTTTTGAAGCTTCAGACAGCGCTCTTTCATTATGCCTTATCTGTAGCGGGTATCATGGATAATCCCAAGAAGATGGAGGATATAAGAACAATAGCGCCCTCAAAACATATCAGATGTAAGTCGTTTCTAGGGCATGGTGATATTTTATGGTACCTCATTTCAAGCCCAGCCATCATCCCAGAATCCCTGTGAAATCTCCCAAATGATCAACGTTAGTGGAAATGGAGTTGCCACCTCAGGACTCCTCCCAGGTCACCGATATAGCTCTGAGTTAGCATACTTTTTAGCTTACCTTAACTCCCAACCACCAAAAGATTTGGTTTTGGATGCCAGTTCCTGTGGGCTGAGACTGATACTATTCCAAATGGCCTAACAGGGTTGACTATCACCCATAGCATAGGTCAGCAGAGCTCATACATACCCACAGATCTCACTGTGCTTCCAGATCAATTGGGAAACATTTCTTTGGGGATGCTCTCATTTTTATGTCTACTCACACACATAAGCCTTCCGTGTAGAAATTAATTACAAGCCTCTAGTAACTCAATAGGTTTGCTCCACAGATCACTTTTGCACTCGCCACGATGAATAAAAATAGATTCTGCAGTTATCAAAATAGCAATTCACAGTTGAATACTGATTTGGAAGCAGTCCTGACTACCTCTGGACAAAACCCAGTGCCCCCACATGTGATGAACAAGACATAAAGGATCATTCTGAAGGTGTGACTGATTGTACAATCATGTGACTTCAGAACCTGTAACCACCATGGTCATTCTAAAGAAAATGGCCCATTCAGAAGAATGACTCGTTTTGAAAGGATCCTGCATAGTGATGTCCCAAATCACTGACTCTCTGTACAGCTACACTGCTCATGTGAAGTCTCAAGCACTGGTGAAGATTAAGGTTCAGATGTGTGAAGATCTGATCTTCCTTATTTTTTTTTTTAAAGAGTGGAGCGGTGCACTACCCGAGTTGTCTGTTTTAGTAATAAAGTTTGGTCAGTTTCTTATTTTGAAAGGTGAATCTTTGTTTTATAGTCTAACAAACTGTGCAACAAGCCTCAGCTAACGCGTTTTGTTCAAGAGATTGAACTTCATCAGGGCAATATTGAAGCTGGACGAATAATATACTGGTTCCGGAGTCCCCAGTCGTCACATACGGCTCAATCGCGTAGGTGGATGGTGAAGTCACGTGTAAATCAGGGATTTCATGGACAGCATAGGCCACCTTGATAAGGGCCCGGATGGTGGATCTGGAGCAGTGGTGATCCGGTGCTCCTTCCTCGTATCACCTCTGGATAATGTGGAATACACATTATCCAGAGGCGATCGGTGCACTATGATACGATACGAGGAAGGAGCACCGGATCATCACTGCTCCAGATCCACCATCCGGGTCCTTATCAAGGTGGCCTATGCTGTCCATGAAATCACTTATTTACACGTGACTTCACCATCCACCTATGCGATTGAGCCGTACATGACTGTGGACTCCGGAACCAGTATATTATTCGTCCAGCTTCACTATTGCCCTGACAAACGCGTTGGCTGAGGCTTGCTGCACATTTTGTGGACTATAAAATAAAGATTCACTTTTCAAAATAAGAAACTGACCAAACTTTTACTGAAACAGACAACTCGGGTAGTGCACCGCTCCACTCTTTTAAAACTTTTGTATATCTGCTCGGCAGTTTGCATCTCTCAATGGCAGGTGCTGGAGCTGATCGTGCACACCATCTTTCACCATACCATCTACAACTAATAAGGGAACACAGCTAAGAGGTGCGGCTATTGGAGTCCGCCGTTGGTCCCTTCCCTTTACTCTGATTTTCCTTATTTCCCGATACAGATGATGCAGTGGAAGTGGAATGATTGATTTAACTCACGCCCACTGGCCCCTGGTTTAATGATTCTGTTTTGGCCATAATGGAAAACTGCAAATATGTAGAATGCTTTTGGCGCAAGCACTGCTCTAAAGAAGACAAAGGAAAACTGAAATCAGACTCTAGGAGCACTTGGGGCAAGACCCGTCTTGCCCCAAGTGCTCCTTATTATTCTGATAAAATTGACTCCTCTCAAAATCGCCAAAAGAATTTTTGCAGATTATTAAATCTGTGCTGGATCCAGGCACAGTATTTTCTTCCTCACAGATTGACTGCAATGAACTGTCAGACTTCTTTTGCAAAAAGGTGTCTAATATTCATGTGTTTTTTAATACCATCTCGATGTCAGATTCCACAATAGCTACCATTTTTTCAGACTCTAGTGTGGCATCCTTTTAGCCCTTGGATAACACCAATGTTCTTGCTCTTTCAGACACCAGTAAGTCAGGCTCTTCATTAGACCTGCTACCTGAAGGTAATTCTGAGATTGGTGAGGGCTGCATCCTCCCCGGTCTTGGTTGAGCTGCTCAATACTTCCTTGTCTCATGGCCTGGTTCCAAGGGCTTGGAATTATGCGATGGTACTACCCTTACGTAAATAAAAAGCAAATCTGGAGGTTTCTGACTGGACTATTTATCGTCCAATCTCACTGCTTCCTCTCTGTGCAGAGATCATTGAAAAGCACATCAATCACCAACTCCCTACGTTTCTCCAGATTAACAGCTCGCTTCACTCCTCACAAACTGGATTCCGGCTGGAACACAAAACACAGAAACTGTGCTCTTAGGTGCTACTGAGCACCCCAGGCTGGATCTGGAACGAGTGGGACCCGCTGCTGTCATCCTTCTGGACCTGAGCATCACATATGATATGGTGTCTCGTCAGGTGCTCCTCCAGAGGCTATCCAACTATGGTATTTGAGACTTACCCTCTCGTGATTCCAATATTAACTGGAAGATCGCTCCTTTCAAGTGATCATGAAACCTTACGAATCCCCGATTCACATGCTACTTCAGGGAGTTCCTCGTGGCACCTCATTTGAGCCCAACGCTGTTTAATATGTGTACGTCCATTAGCAGACAAAGTGGTGGCGCATTACTTATTTTTTTCTTATGCGGATGATACGCAAATTGTGGTATCATTCTCTGCCAAGGATGAGCTCACCTCGTCTAATCTCGCTCATTGCTTACCGGAGGTTGAGAGCTGGATGAGGAATAGCTGCGTGAAATTAAATGGAGGCAAGACCCATTGGTGAGCAATCATTCCCATTTCTGGGACTTCCACTGGTGGCCGGAGGAACTAGGTCTGTGTCAAACTCCCAATCACGTGATCAAAGATCTGGACTTCTGGTTGGACGATAGACTGACTATGGACCAGCAAATGATTAAGGTGGCAGTCTGCTGTTTCAGCCTTCTCGGATGTCTGAGAAAAAAATTCTGGCTTCTACCTTTATCTACCCAAAGAACGATTGTGCAGGCTTTGGTCGCATCCAGGTTGTACTATGTTAATTTTCTGTATCTGGGCACTATGAATTCTCACATAAAGCGGCTCCAGATTGTTCAGAATACTGTGGCTCCCCTCTTATGCCCAAATCTGCTTCAGTTTCTCTTCATCTCAGACAACTGCACTGGCTTCCAATAGCCAAACATATTCATTTCAAGGTGTTATGCTATATGCACAAATATATGTATCACACTGGTCCACTATATTTATGTTTGCGGGTCCACCCCATCTCTCCTAGGCGAGAGCTCCACTCCACCGAGCACAATCTTGTAGTTATTGCTGAAGTCCGACTGGCAAGGCAGGAAGGGTGCTCTTTTGTCAATCTTGGAATTAAAGTATGGAAAAATTCCAAACTTTGCCTATGCAACTCACATGCCAAGTTTAGAAAGCTGTTGAAGACATGGCTTTTCTACTCTTTCTACTCTGCTGCTCCTTCTGCCTATAATGGCACTGGGAAACCATGATGGGGGAGACATGAGCTCTAGGAATCTGAATAGAATGATGCGCGCATCAAGCACTCAAGACAGGCAAGCACCCTTCATTAATAATATATGAGGAGCTCACCGAAACACCTTTACAGAATGCAAGTGCAAACCTTTGAACCATTTCAGATGGCAGCTTTTGGTGGTTGTTCAACAGATTTCCAGAACTAAGATTGTCACCACCACTAAAGCAATAATTTCAAAACTAGAAAAAAATCTATCCCTCTCGAGGGACACCTCCAGAGTTAAAGAGGGAATATGCTCCCTCGTTTAAAGTGTGAGAGCAGCGCTTATGCCTAGAAGCTGTGGTCGTATGTAATTGCTTGATTACACCTCGGTGGCTTAAAGCAAAATGTTGAATGCTTCATGTATGTTCCGAAGAGTGTACTCAGACTCTGCAGAGTTGGGGGGGGGGGGGAGGGGGGGCTGGAGGGAGCATAGATTTGCCTCCCATAGATCCATTTCCTCATAAACTGCCAGTCTACTGAGCAACCTTAGTATATAATCCTCAGTCATTTATTCTGGAGTCTAACTGTGAACAACAACTGAAGGACAGAGAGGAGGCACCAGTGGAAAAATGACAGAGTGAGCAACAGGTAAGGGCTAGGAACCAGGCATGAAGGACCAAGAGATACTGCTCATGAGAGGCCTTCATCACAGGGGAAACTTCTGAATGAATCCCATCTCTTAGGGCATTAAATCAAATTGTCATGGACTACCATACGCTGGTGGATTCCTGGGCATATGATGGTAGAGACAGCATAGAAGTGGGTACCTGTTAAACAGCACATCCAGATTATTTTAACTGCCTATAAAGCCCATGTATTTTTGGACACGTTTTGTGAAAGTGTACTGTTCAATTAATTGTTATGAATTTTTTGTATGCACAGGGGTGATTATGATCAGCAGCTTGTTATGAAGACCATGGAGTATTGGAAATTTCACAAGTACCTCTTTTGTACTACCTATACAATCTTGTACTTTTTGTCACCATTGGAATATAGTGCAATATAATGTTCTAATTGCCGCCATTTAAATGTTCTCTGGGGAGAACTCCTTTCACTCACTTTGTTTGTTGTGCTTCTTTGCTCTTTACAACTTTCCTGTGGTATTAATGCCCTCGATGTTTGAAAGTTCACGTGTGTTCTCTGATATATAAGCCCTTGGATTTTCGGCCTGGCATAGCTTGAAAATTAGCCCTACTGCCCATAGGCTGAGCCTGTAGGATATCTATTTGTGTTGAGCCTGAGTGTTTAAGCTTGGATTCACCTGAGGGTTTGCACTATCTAATGTCTGAATGAAAGAAGTCTTAGGGTGCTGCAGTGACTTTGAAAGGTATCCTGCTACTGGGGGAATAGAAAGTGACCAGTTGCCAGAATAGTGAGCGCACAGTAACGGTAGTGATGGTGGGTAGCACGCTGACAAATGCATCGGCTGTTAAAGGTAATTCTTTTTGCAGCAAGTGAGATTAGAGAGATGATGAGGATCTGGGGTCCCAAAATGTAAATTCTGTGTGCCCTGTAAGGTAGCTGTGTGATCCACTATCAAAGCTTGAAACAACTGTGTCACCTGGTGTAGGAAAGTGCCTTTTTGGTATCGTCACCTCCCCCCCACTTTTTGCTCCAATGCTGATGGTTATGACTCTGCAAGTGCACTGGAGCCTGCTGTGCTCAGGAAGTGCACTGGAGCCAGATGGTGGTCACTTCAGGGGTGGATTAGCTGCTGGGGCTAGTGGCCCATTGGCACTTCCTCCCACAATCCTAACTCTCCTAAATTTAGGATTAGGGGGCCATCCCTGACCTCAGAACCTCAGTTCTGATCTAACTTGCAAGAGGACAAAGGAGAGACCCGTGTCTGCGACAACAGGATCTGCACAAAGCATAGGTGTGATACTCTGCACCTGTGGCAACCTTCCTGGAACTGCATGACTCATTCTGTAACCAAGTTCAGTTCCCTCAGAAAGAGGGACCCCTTTGAGAGCCAAAGGCATCACCAGACTCCTTTGTACCAGTGACACTAATCCAATGTAAACTGCAATTGAAACAACGCTCTGGATCTGAAGACTCACTGGCCATCGGGCCCTCTGAGGGATCACCCAAATCCAGATGGTCTAGTGCATTGTGGAACTCTAATCCTGCCCTCCACAAAGTTTTAGGCAGCTACCTCGTTCCCCAGGATCTCCGGATGTTGAAGTAACCATCTGCTGTGCTTCATGCTGCCAAGGCTTGTTGGTTGCCAGTCTGGCAACTGGCCTCTTCGCTCAACACTGCATCTAGAGGCAACTCCATCCAATTTTTGGCCAACATCTGGAGAGGTCTCGTTGATATTTTGCACCCTGTTTCCATGCAGCACCGGTAAAAGCAGCTCTCCAGCGGCACCCATTCAACACCAGGGACAGCCAGGACAACTCTGCACCTGGGCTCTACGGGTCAGGTAAAATTGAACTGACTGTCATGACTTGGTCCTGGGAGCTGCATCACCTTTACCCTTCTTGGGTTTCATGCAACACAACCTGCAAGTGTCCAATTTTCCTACCACCTTTTTCTATTTACCGCAATGCAAAAGTTCTGCTGTATTGAATTGCTGTAATTTAAGTTTTCTTCTAAAATCCATAACTCCGGTTATATATATCTTATGTTTGTTTTGGTGTCTAAATTAATCTAAAAACCTACATTATTTTTATAAATTGTGTCAGATTTCTTTTGAGTTGTCAATTACTTATCGTCCATGTTGGTACTCTAAAAAGCTTAACATATATTCCTCTAGTAAATCCTGACTGCTCTTCGCCACTCTACCAGGACTGAGGTAAGGATTTATTATAGTGAATCCAAGGACCATCTTTGGGCTTTGTGATAGTATTGCATGGTGGAGTCTAACCAGCATCACCACATAATACTACACCTTACTAGACCTGGGGAATAGATATGTTGTCTAAAGCATCAGGAAATGCTTCCATTTTATGTCAACCCTGTATCAAGCATTATCGCTTTCTCCTACAAAAAAAAATAATAATGCTGTGCTGGTTGAGGTATGTTTTATATTTCAGTTTGGAGTAGTTGTAGTTTGCTTGTCAGTATCAGTTCCCCTGCTACAGAGTTTAATCATTGTGTCCTCTTACTGGTTGACACAAAGACTTCAGTCTGAGCACTTAAGATGGTTTTGAGTGTAAGAGAGAATGGCATGCTCTTGTTTGCATGGTCTTCTTTGGAGTGCAGCAGGTCCTTCACCAACACTCCGAGGTTCTTCCTTTTGTCTCTGTGTCTTCTGGCTGACAGTCCTGTGTGAGGCTAGAAAGCTTTCTCTGGTATTCTGGGTCCGGTTCTTCAGTTTGCAATGATTTGTACCAGGTGAAGGATAACTAGGGATTTCATGACTTTGGGTGATTGCAGCAGCGGTGCTGGATTACTTGATGTAAGCAGGTTTGAAAATGTTTTTAGTATTAGTCCTAAATAGTATCAAGTTAGCTCAGACAAATTTCTTCGAAAGACTCTTACAGACAGTTTGCATATAATGGATTCAAATTGTGCACAGATTATTTACTACCCGCTTGTATTTTTGCCATGCGGCCTCTGGACTAACAGGTTGTGTGGCAAAATCTGCTGTCGCAGGGGTTTGCAGAATGATTGCCTAACGAACATTAATTAGGCGGGTCACTATTTATTTGCAACCCCTTGTGATTAGATACAAACACAGTCCTGGTGACCTGCAAGGAACATCAGATCACCAGCTGCCCCTCAGTGAATGTGTTACCACCTCCTTTGAGGAGTCAGTACCTTTTCCACGGTTTGTTCCTGCAATTGCCGTCATAAACCATTGATAATTTGCATTGCAATTTGTAGTTAGGAACAGATGCCTCTTTCATGGCCCTTCGAGATTGCAGTTCACAAGGGCTTTCTGTAATAATAATAATAATAATAATAAATAATAATAACCCAGTATTTGTAAAACGCGGACTAATCACCCCTAAGGGTTTCAAGGCATCAAGGCACTGGTGGCAGCCAGGGGGATTAAATGAGCTATTGCCCAGAGTCAGATGGTGCTGGGCTGTGCTGCTGCCGGGGATCGAACCGTGAGCCCCATGCTCCGGGTCCAGCCGCCCTGGCCGCTGCGCCACATTTCTCCCACGTCTGTGGTTACTAAGCCATTGTTTATAGGCAGACAAGAAGAGAAACTCATGACATGTTCCAATTCTCCAGGCTGTGTAATAGGACCATTATTTCACAATAGCATCAAACATGCATGTGCCTATGGTAACAGTGTGCTGCTGTGTCAGACTTGGGAGAAAGTATCTGTGCCTCTGTGACTATATTTGGGTGGGGCCCGCCTCTCTAGCGAGGGAGTGATCTGAGTGACGTCTGCCGGCGGAAGTCCTTCATGTAGGGGCTCATCTTGGATCTTCATTTGAAGGCTCGCATGTTTGACTGGTTCCTCACGTCTGAGCCTACAGAATTCCTGAATTGAGCTCCAAAGACTGAATTTCTTAATGTGCTTGAAGTTTCTGGTTGAATCTTTTTTGTGTGATCAAGATTGCATTGCTTGTTTCCATGATTTGATTAGGTATGTAACGTGGCGTCAACTTCTGAAGGTAGACTGAGTGAAGCCCTTGCCTGTATTGAGGACTGAATACTGTATACTGAACTTTATTTTTTCTATTGGTAACCAGTGAAGCTCTTTGAGATCTGGGGCGATGTCGAATGTTTTATTTCTGATATAGTCTGCATTATGGTTTTGCAAATGCACAAGCTTTTTATGTGTTTTTTTGGCTCGTCTAGGACCGATAGATTTACAATGGTCTAATGTCGACCACATCAGAACACTGGCAGGTTGAACTTTGTGATTGAAATGAAGGAGAGGTAGGATCCTGCTTGACATAAGGACTGGTATTCTTCACGATTGCTGAGATCTGGTGAGCAAACCAAAGGTTACTTTTGTACCGCACTCCAAGCATTTCTTGGCTGCGATTGGAACGGGAGCAGTGTCTGGATCTTCAGGTCATTTGAGCCTATTTGGTGGTTCTTCAGTTATGAGGATTTCAGTTGACAGCACTGAGTTAAAAGTAACTTTGCGTACCCAGAATTGACCATCACCTGCCCACAGCTGGAAAGATCTTTGGGAGCTGGAGATAAATTGAGCCTGAGATCTCATGAATACGTAACCTGGATAATCTGGATAAAGACCAACTCTGTGGATCACAATAGGAGATGTTTGTGAGATGGAGTTCTCCCTAATCCGTTCACTCTGGTAGATTAGGATTGACACTATAGAAGGGCTATTCCAATGACTCCTGCCTAATTTACCAAGCGTTGCAAGAGTATTTTGTAGCCCACTGTGTCACAAGCAGCAGATACTTTGAATAAAATACGTTTTACAGCATGTCCTGGTCAAGAGAGGAAATCAGATCTCCTCTGATACTATTAATTGCAGAGGTTGCTTCCCTTCCTCGTCTGGACCAGATTCTGTCATGAGAGATGTTATTTAGCTGAACAAATTCTTGGAGCTGGTGTGTGATCTCCCTCTCAAAGATGTTGCATGTGAAAGGGAGATCCGAAATAGATCTATAATTTTCCAGCACTAAAGTGCTGGCTGTAGATGAAAAATACATTCTATTCAATTAACATAATTACCAATTAAGCACATTGTCATTCCAACGTTGAGTCAGCCCTTGTGACGGATTTTTTGGACACAAACATGACATGTGTTGCCTTAGTTATCAGGCAGGCTCTGTGGCATGAAGGGAATAATGGCATTGTTGCTGCACTTAAATTGTGTGGAATGAGTCCGGCTTTGAGCTTCGTCAACGCCCTATTATTGCAATCTGCTTGACAAGTCCCAATAGGGGCACAGTGTGTCAGTTATTTCTCAACATCCATGAGAGACCTCTGACATAACCACTAACAAAGTGGGCCTGATTTAAGATTATAGAAGGAGTAACAATATTACGCCTTGCTCTAACAAGAAGTCTTCAGAATCTTTGGCACAGACACTGATTATAAATAGGAAAGTGTCCACTCCATCTTGATTCCTTTGTGTCAGTGATGCGTATCCCCGGAGGCGGGAGTCGTGCCAGAATTTCAGACCTACATCCAATTAATTTAAATGAGAATCATTTACATTTATGGTGGCTCATTTAAAAGATTGGCATGCTTCTGGCCCTTGTGCACCAATGTTTTATACTCCTGTTTCGTGTAATGCTGGGAGGCTACAACATATATTACAGCCAGGCGTGTGTCCTTCCGGCATACGCACCGTGCCTCACTTTCATGCCGCAGATGGCTCTCCATTCTGGCACTGGAGTTCTCCTGGCGCCCCTCCGGCCTGTGCCCCTCCGGCCTGTGCCCCTCCGGTCCTGCGCCCCTCCGGTCCTGCTCTCCGGCCTGTGCCCCTGGGAGTGGTGTCACCTGCAGCATCTCCGTCTCAGAGGTGGTTCACTTCACTCTCGCTTCTTGCTACTGCGCTGGGCCGTCCCCGGCATCCACACCACTCGGACTCACAGCGCCTCCAGTCACCTCTCCACAGGACGGGCTAGATGCTTCAGACACCCGAGTCCGCCATCTTGTCTGTACACTTCTAATCCAGGGGTAGCGTTGTCGTATGATCTGCGTAGGTGCAGTTAATGGAATATCTCAGCGAACTACAGGTACACCCTGCAAGGAGTGCTACACGAGATTATTTAAACTATGCACATCTGATATCGCGTATTTTAAGGAACTACCTTGAAACAAGGAAAGACCCGTGTTTTATACTCCCTAGAATCGAACTAGCTCTTACAATAGAAACAGTGAGTTACAATGTTCGCAGCAAAACAAATGTGTAGGACCGAATTATTAGTGACCTCTAGGGTCACTGGTGCCAGGACCTCAGACACCCTCTGTGAAGTGGCATATTATGCTTCTCATCCCTAATAACCACCGACAATTGGGCCACCAATGCTGCTTCTAGTACTAGTCTGCCGCCCCATGCTAGTAGCAGCTAAGTGGTCTCCTTGCCAAAGAACAGACCCAGCCACCTGCCGCTCATCTATGCTCTAAAGAGGTTAAGTAAAGTGAACATGCGTATTTTAATTCACCTGAACTGCAGACAGCAAAAAAGAATAGATGTTTAGACGTTTATCCACACTTTCTGTAGTGATGTTACCAAAACGTCTATGTATGTTTATTTTTGCTTCACATTGTTTTTTTATTCTGCAGTTAAACTCAATTGAAATGCTTCATTTTTATTTTTCTGCTCCGCAGTGCTCTGAGACCTTCATTGGTTAAGTGAGTGCTTTTTAATCCAAGTAGAATTTTTTTTTAATCCTCTCCATACTTACTCACTCTCTGACGCATTTTTAGTAAGAGTTTTCTAAAGAAGGGCGTAAAGGACTCTCACATATAAATCTTGAAAGCCATATGTGTCACATTCAGCAACATAGTAAAAAAACGCAAAAAATCGAAAATAGATTTGATAAGTACAAAGGTGCCTTGGTTTGTTATGCTGTGATCATTCGTCAGGACATAGATGCATGCTGCACCTCAACTGCGACTGGCTGCCATGGTGACGGGTCTGCCAGGATTGTGCTTAATGCAAGGTTTAGTGGTTTCAGCAATAAGAAGGTGGGGATCAAAACTCCCCATTTGAGAGTTCACAAATTAAGGAAACGAAAAAATGTTACATTACCAAGCGCCCGTGCTTCCACCTGCAATGAAACCTTCTCAAAATCCTTCAATTGCCCATCAATAGAGTATTAGGAATTTGCAAAAGCGTCTGGCTGACATGTAGTGGGTTCTCTTGGGCTTTGGTGGAGGAAGACTGGACAATGTAAGGTAAACCCGAGAACTAGATTGCTAACCCTTTGTGTACTTGCTTCTGGGTTAGGCCAACCATTTCCGGGGTCATCTAACAAATTACAGTATTTATACCTGATAAAATATGCAGAAATTGCCTGGCAAATTTCTATTGTGTTGCAAGGCTTGTTGACTAAGCTAGCACAACACTTTATTGTAATCCTCTACCATTCTAGTTTTCTAACTTTTCCGGTTCCCTCACGATAGCCGGATGTAGACATGGATCTTGTTTGTTTAGTACTTTATTTAGTCCTTCATCATCTGGATATAGTGGATTTCGTGCCATCCCATAGTCCCCTGCTTGTATCCTGTTTGATGTGGTAATAAATGTTCGGTGCTAAATTGTTGGTTTGGGTACTTCTCTGTATTTACTCTTCTGATAATCCTACATTGTTCTGTTACTAACATCCATATGTCTGTTCATCCGGCCAATCAGAAGAAGCAGAGTGGCCCCGTGTCTCCATCTTCCCGCTTTCCCCCCCCCATTCTTTCTTATTGGTGTGCCTGTATCCTGCCGAGAGGGAGTGAGATCCTCATGTCGTTGCCGTCCTCTGCTCAAGCTGGACACCGGGGTCCTCGTTCCTGTCACTCGTCTCCGAGCGGGAGGAGGCTTCTGGTGCTTTCGGTCACTGCTTCGCCATGAAACTTAAATCCATTGAACGGAAAAACAGGAGAATTAAAACCAGATGTGAAGTTTTTCCCCTTTGCAATATTTTCTGGGTAAAATTATAGTTTCATGATGCGGTGCAGGCAAGGCTTACGTGTTGGAGTAAGAGCCAACAGGGCTCACCTAACTCATGATAAAGGCTTCTCACCGGCCGAACCAATGGGAAGTAACTCTTCTGGGTGAATGCAGCCAAAGGTATGACGTGCACTGTGCCTTTCCCAAGAAGTCTTGCCGGTCTGTAGGGGTCTTCATGCATGCTATTCAAGATGGAGAAAGAAGCCAGAGACCGCTGTGTGTATATTCACGAGGCAATCCTCTTTTCTAGAGAATCCTAAATAAACTGTGCATTCCTCGGATTTACCACCCGTTAATTATGACCTTGAAGTTTTATCCATGTATTCCCTACTGGGAGAACATCATGACAAAGGTTATTGGGTACGCTGACCTGTATGTCCAAGAGCTGTCATCCCCAAAGCACCAATATACTGAATATGTACCTTTAGTGAAAAGAAAGGCCATATCCACTCACCACTAGAACGGTGTTACACCTCCCTTCTGCTACTGGTGTGATGCGCACTTGAGGGAAGGGAGAGCCTTTCAAACAGAAGCGTTTTAGCATTGAGGCCGATATAGATTACTTAGTTCTCGGTAAAGTAAACGATACGTTTGTAGAAAAGACGTCAAGTTTGGGTGTTTTAGACACAGTAGAGTAAGTACGAAAAACTTTGCATTTTTCCTTTTAGCAGTAAAAAACGCTAAAAAGACATTTTTGTGGCTGAAGTGCACAGTCGGGGGAAAAGGGGACTAGAAGAAACACAACAGCACTAAAGAAAATACAGGGAGGGGGTGAGAAAACCCCAATATAAATACTCAACTTCTGAGAAGGAAAAAGCAGGAGACGAAGGAAGAGGAAAATGATAGTGTCTCTTTATTTACAACAGTAATAATAAGAGGGAAGACCGCTTTCCCTTCCCAAAGAGAATGTTGATACTGAAAATAAAAACAAAACACCTATATTAAT
Organism: Triturus cristatus; assembly: GCF_964204655.1. Taxonomy (NCBI): domain Eukaryota; kingdom Metazoa; phylum Chordata; class Amphibia; order Caudata; family Salamandridae; genus Triturus; species Triturus cristatus. The sequence goes on along the minus strand of NC_140590.1, from coordinate 483,696,000 downwards.
TTTCATAACTTTGTTGACTTTGAGGACATAACTTAGAAACCCCAAAAACCAAATTACCAAAGCCAATAGGCTGTGATAAGAGCTCAGTCAAGTGATTCTAGATTATGCAGATTCTGTCAAACCTCTAGCCATAAAACTGCGTTCTCTTTTTCAGAGTGACTATGTTCTTTTCTTAGACAGGTTTGTATATTACAATAATTGAGATTAAGATGTATTAGTCATGAAGTCTTACATTTCTCATACGTGAGGGGCCCTTGGCAGATGCACTACTGTGTAATTGTTCCACTATCTGGTTTGCTCCTCATCCCATGCCTGGTGACAGAACTAGGGTGACTCTGGTCACTCATAAGCCCATCGACATCCGCTGCAACCTGCTTTAGCATTTTAAATGGTCTCTGAACCACCTTTGCGCAGATTGCTCAAACTCGAATCAATAGCGCGTTTGCAGAAGGAGGTGTGCCATACCGAAGAAACTGTTGCCGCCCTCGCGGTCTACTTTAGTGCAATGTACAACTTGAATGTCACTTCTATAGTTATTGAAGTATGTAACCATTACCAATGTCAGTCTGTTTGGAACCTTGAGTCTACTTGGTACCTGTTCATTCAGGGATCAGTCTGGGCCAAGAAGCTGAGACACCCTTCCTTCATGTTTTGTATGTGGTCTAGTAGCTAGGCTGCATATAGTTCTCTGTTGATACTCCGCTACATACATACTCTTCTTAGGGCTGTGATGCACAACCTGGTGGCATTCCCGTCCTCAAGGACCGGCTTGCTGACTTTGATATGGTCTGCAATCCTGACCTTCTGGAAAATGTAATTAACTCAGACTAAAAGGGTTCCACGATTTCCTCTTGAGCAAATAATAAACATTTTAAAGGGATCAATTTGCCGCTTAACCTGTTGCACTGACACTTCCAATCCATAGAGTTTCACACTCGCTGGTTATTTTCAGCTTCTCCTGCTGGCCTCTTATCTGTTAAGTATTTTCCTTTCAAATGACAAGTGTATGTTAACTAGAAGCATCTGTATTTATTTATTTAATGTGATTTTATAAAGCGCAATCTTTACCCAAAGGTGTCAGAGTGCTTTACAAAAGGACCAGTTACATTACATAAGGACTTCAGAGTACATTTGTTACATAAAAGATTCAAACAGAAAAACTCTAAACTCGCATAAGAAGTCGACTGCGGATACTAGTGTTTGAAGTTGCATATATACAAGTTGGAAATTCACTCCAGGAAAAGACACAAAATATCTAGGTGTCCATGGCTGCAGTTTCTTTGAACCCTTGTCAGGAAAGGATCATGGCTGGGATGACACATTGGCTGAATGGCAATCACATAAATTGAAGGCTGCAAAAACCAAAGTTGCCTTTTCAATTTTAAATGTAGAGAAGTCTTCCAAGAACACTCAATTCCACTTCCTAGTAAAGTGATGTATCTAGGGGTTCTTATGGACGTGACCAGGGGTGTCGTCAACCCCTCCCCCCAACCTCACGCTTCAGCAGCTACAGCAAGGGTGGGGCTCTTGATGCGCCTCTTCTGACTGCAACTCAGCAGAAAAAGACTCACACTTAAAGTTAAAGTGTGGAAGGGTGGGTGGAGGGATGGTTGGATGAGTGAGTGAAAGGATTGATGTAAGGATGGATGAATGAAAGGGAGTAAAAGGGAGAAAGGATGGATGAGTAAAAGGTGGATGGATGATGAAAGGATGGGTGGGTGAGTGAGAGGCAGAATGGATGATGAGGAAAGGGTAAATGGATGGATGAGTGGATGTATGGAGTGGAAGGCTGGGTGGATGGACAGGTTGAAAGTGTGGATTGAGGGATGGGTGAAAGGATGGATGAATAAATGAATGGGAGGGTAGATGGATGGTTGGATGAAAGTGTTCACGGATGGATGAGTGAAAGGGTGGATGCATGAGTGAAAGGGTGGATGCATGAGTGAATGAAAGGATGGTTGAGTGAAAGGGTAAATGGATGGATGGGTGGTTGGATGGATAGGGCGAAGGGTGAATTGGTGAGTGAAATTGATGGCTGAGTGAAAGGGAGGATGGATGAGTGAAAGAATGCATGATTGAAAGGATGGATGGATGGATGAAAGGGAATGGATAAGTGAAAGGATGGATAACTGAGTGAAAGGGTGGATGGATGAATTTGTTTGATAGATTTGAAGATAGATGGATAGGTTTGGATATGGATGGGCAGGAGGATGGATGGAACAGTGGCAGACTGAATGTTGAGAGAGAGACTGAATAGATGACATAATGTACAGGCGAAATGGGGGATATCAGCAGGGGGATTGAAGGATGAAAGGATACATGGATAGATGCTCTTGATGTAGCGCTTAAAAGGTTGAAAATTGTAGGGGTGCGTTATATTCACTGTTAGTCGGCACCCGCATATAATCAAATGTGTACTCAGGTATTTTGTGTGCAATGTATTAAGAATTGTATAATCTATATCGATTTCAATAGAAGTGTTAGCTATGTACAAGCATATTGTGAATGTATTAAAAAAATGCATAGAGTTCAGTCATTTGAACAATGTGATGTTAAAACGTGTAGATTAGAATTCGTGTCTGTAGACTGTTTAGTTTGACCACACATGAAAGAAAGACGTAAATGTCAATACTGTGATTTAGACAAGCTTGTGTAACCGTAGTAGTGGCCAGAATTCGCATATATCGTTGAGGCGAAAGGCCTGGTATTTTCTTATGTTAGCCAAGGGCAATAGGCCAAAAAGGATTTATTCCAGTAGAGGTTTTAGGCTGTAGTAAATTGCAAGTTAAAAGATGTGAAGTATGTCTGTCTTGCATGATCTCACCCCAGGTGCAAGGACAGTTGCTCGTTAATAGAGAAGCTCTTTGTTCATGAATTGACTTATGTAGTAAAAGCCAGACATGGGAGTGCATTGGAATGTGCCAATCGTAACTCCTAGTGCGGATGGTGTCTGGGACTCAAGGCCAAGCGATGGACGATGGAACTGGACAGCGCTCTGTGGAAAATTACTTAAAGACGACTCCGCAGAAGAGGAGGTGCAAAGGGCGTGTTCTGAGATTTGGGGTTCTGTATTAGGGAAAGCGCCCCGAGGGTGGAGGCAGATCAGAGCAGCCCAGAGCAGAGAAAGGCTAGGCGAAGAGATAGAGGGGGCAACTTAGACCAAGCTCTTTAAGGGAAGACTTCTTAGGAAGTTTCACTCCGACACCTTTCGACTGAGGGTCTCAAGGAATTGCTAAGTAGGGATGTCATCTAGTACAGAGTAGGGACAGAGATGGTGTGGTCCAGTGTCCCTAATATCGACATTGGCTTGGTAGTTTTCTACCTCATGCTTTTAGAGATTGTGCTTTTAGTTATTTTTAGCCGTATGCGGATTCTTCGTAGAGTAGCATTTGTGTTAGTGCCTATGTACTTGTTGTGCCTCGTATTGAGGACTTTGTATCTTCAAATCTTTATGTTGATAATAAAAGCCAGAGAGCCAAGAGATTAAGTCTCGCGTCCTTGATTATGACAATTTGTGGACAGTAATTGTGATAATTGTGTTTATTCCCTCCACGCTATTGGGCAAGTAAAAAGTTCCATCCGACCAGAGTGGGTTCTAGTAGATAACTGCGAGATACTAAAATGGGCCGGAGCACTCTGATAGAAGAGACAAGCAACCTCTTCTGGAAAGGGTCTCAATGACTTGCTTCACTTGCATAGTCCCATAAGAGCTTTTGTTCAAGTGGGGGGTATTATAATTTTCTGGCTACTCCCCTGGATGTAACCAAAATTCAAGACCTAACTTTTGTGTGACTTCTTCTTGGAAATATCATACCTTCTCTGGCAGACGAGCACAGCAGCATGAACGGTTTTAGCAGCCATGTTCACTTCTCGGATTGACTACTGCAATGTTCTCTCGTGGCGTGCATCAAAAACTGCTTTCCTATGCGCCAGAACGCTGGTGTTGTGCTGGTAATCGAAGAGTAATTTTTATATGAGCACAAATTAATATAGATATCAGAACTGAAAGTGAATTATAGGGATGTCACTACAATTTGAAATTCTCTGAATATATTTGTAATGCTGCTCCGTGTTTAGGCATTTCTTACATAACTTCTGTTGATCTCTTGCATATTCGGTTTCTATATTTCTCTAAATAAATGGTTGCTGCTTAGCAAAATTGTTAAAGCAAAGTAATTTCATAAAATGTAATTATTTCAAATAACCATTTTCTTTGAATAATTAGACATCATAGTTGCATGCTACAGTATTTTTTGGTATTAACGTGTTTGAATATATGCTTCTGCTACACACTGGAAACATTAGATTTAAATGTACCTTTAATATCTAACCTAGAAACAGCATGGTAATTTATTTACATTACTCATTTTATCTAGTACAATCCCCAGTTGGATCATGTCTAGTGCATGCATTACGTCCAGAAGAAGGCTGTATGAAATCGTTGTACCAAGTCAACACATTCACTGTCTTTCAGTGACATGAACTGATAGATGCCGGTTATTCTTCAAAGTATCTTTATTTTCAATCGATCACATTTTACCGTGAGAACTCCGGGTTGTTTGTGTTATTGGTGGTGGGAATGTACATGTGTGTGGAGATGATAGTACACGTGTTCAAAAACTGTAACTTTGAGCTGGGTATAGGCCACACAATAGACATTGCTTCTTTTGTCTCTTTCTAAAACGTTTGTTTGAAGCTATAAAATGAATCCTGCAGATCTCATATGGAGGAGACTGGGTCTCATGCAGATATCAGTGGGCTTTAACTCGGCATTTCGATGCGGTTATGTGAATGAGGTGTCATATAGGAAAGAACAAAGTTAGTTTGAAGTGTTTGTATCCCATTAATCGAACGTTTATGCTGAAGACCCAAAATGCAGATCTCGGTTGGGTAAACTTGAACTGTCTTTTATTAAAAAAACAACATTTCTGCTGTTGCTTTCATGACTGAGCTGGAGTTTTGTTGTTCTGCTGTAGGTCCTCGCTCACCTGTCCTCACTGCCATAAACAGAGCAACACGTTCGACCCCTTCCTGTGCGTCACCTTACCGATCCCACTGCGGCAGACAAGGTAGGCTGCACCCCATAACACATATATTACGGTTCTCTTTTTACTGTTTACATTTGTTCTGTAATTTTCTAGTGTATAGTTGGCACAGTTGGGGGGGGGGGGGGGGCTGGGTGAGCAACCTGGCCAGGTCAGTGCTTCCTGTACCACAGATTAGATGCTGCAGGAAAGGTCGTAGCTGTTGTGCCGCTTTGTGGGTTTCTGGGCACGTTTTGTCCAGTCCTGCCAAGTACCACGCATCAGGCATTAGACTAACACATTTTAGTGTGGTGTTCCGCATCACGCACTGAAATGCGAAGTCACGCATTATAGTGCCCCCTCTGCTGTCAAGCCGAGCGCCGCTATAATGCCCCATTATCTATTTGTTGACTACTTGCAAGTGTGCCCGTTCAGAGGAGAACTAGCTTCCAGGCAGGGCCACACTGTGATGCAAAAACACCCATGGAAAAAACATTCAAAACCAGCCCCCCTTTTCACCACTCAGTCCCCCCCTTCTGCTCCGCACTTTCCATCCATCCCATTTCTGTCTCTTTATCTCCTATCCCTCTCCCTTTGATCACTCACCATCCTCTTTTGCCCTCCTCTCTCTACCACTGTGTCTGCTGCAAATAAAGTGACAGAGGCCCCAGCAGCTGCCATGAGAGTTAAAAACAGGCCTCCAAGGGCTCCAGCCCACCAGGGAAATGCCTGATGAGATAAAAGGCCTGTCCAACCCTGCTTCCAGTGGCATACATTAACTGGCAGCTTCTTGCAGAGAAGCCATCCTTCGTGTCTTCTGATGTCTGATTCAGATTTGAAAAGGATTTGATTGTTAGATCTTTGTGCTTCAGCTTGTGTTCAGCATGCGCTTTTCATCGTTCTAAATCATGGCTGGAGCTAAAGTCTCACTCTTGAAATTATTTTTAAAATGTAGTGAGGTTCTCAAATACACATTCCCTTGTAATTTTGAGCCAGCAATTTTCACATGTGCATTAAGAAATCCAGTACGTATAGGACCCATATTTTATTTAGTTTTTGCAGCAGCTGCTGCATAAGGAATATAAGACATTTCAAAGGGAGCTTTGAGCTAGGATTTTTCTAACAGGGAGTCTGGATCTTCTACTTGTATGACTTACTTCTGGCATCACTATAGAAAGGTCGTTTTTCATTGAAATCTGTGGATTACTAGTTGTGCCTTGATAATACTATTGTCAAGCCAATCTGTGCCTCTGTGGTCCGTGGAAGGCACTTTTGTTGTGAAATACCACGAGGCACCTCTTTTTTCAGGTTAGAATGTGTGTCTATGGTCAGTGAGAGGCACCTCTTTACTCAGGTTAGAATGTGTGTCTCTATGGTCAGTGAGAGGCACCTCTTTATTCAGGTTAGAATGTGTCTCTATGGTCAGTGAGAGTCACCTCTTTACTCTGGTTAGTATGTGTGTCTCTATGGTCAGTGAGAGGCACCTCTCTTCAAGTTAGAATGTGTCTCTCTATGGTCAGTGAGAGGCACCTCTGTACTCAGGTTAGTATGCGTGTCTCTATGGTCAGTGAAAGGCACCTTTTTTCAGGTTAGATGTGTGTCTCTATGGTCAGTAAGAGGCACCTCTTTTTGACTTCTCAGCACGTTTTCGCTTCTACAGTCAATAAAAGGCACCTTTCTGATCAGAATGGTACTCTATTCGATTCTCGATCAGCCATCCTATTCTTGCACCTCCCAGAAATGTGTTCAACAATTAAAAAATACCACTTCGTAAAAATCAAATTACAAACACTGCACATAAACCTGCGCTAAGCACAGAAAATTCTTTGCACATATATTCCTTCCCCCTACTTCAAGGCTCAGACGTTTTCCCAGGATAATTATATGTTCATTATATGAAGGTAAGCATAGAGCATTGCCAATAAAATATGTATATATGAGCTACAAAACTAATGATAGTTCTTAGGCTTTAGTAAACAAGATGCAGCCAGCCAACTGAGCTACGGTGATTACAGTAATTAAGTATGTCACTTCTTGAATAATAGACACAAGAGATGGGCGCTGTGCAGCTAATGATAAATGCCACCGCCTCTGGAGTCTCGTTAGGCTCTTCCACCGTATGTCTCTTGTTTAGTTGTATTACTGTGTTCCATGTCGGACTGTATGCAGAGATTGGAGGCGGGATGGAAGTGCTTAAAGCAGGTCTTCTGTGAGCTCATCCCTCCTCAGACCTCCGTGACGTTGCAGGTGAAGGATGCCGTAATGGGTGCTTCCGCCACTCTTTCCAAGTTTGATTTTCAATGTTTTATTTAGTTTTTTTGGGGGGATAATGCAGACATTATTCTAAGGAATGCTAGTGTGCTTTACTGGTGACTTGATGGGAGGGATATGCATTTTACATAAGGAAAACATGGGTTGCAGGGGTAGTGTCAAAATATTATCAAAGGAGTTCCTTTTGACAAACAAGAGTTAGATATATACTATAATGTTTGGTCTGTTAGCCTTCGGGTAGTCTCCCCCTCAAAACGTTGTGTTACTCCTCCTGTTTTTGCTGAATTCGTATTGCTAATCAGGGCTAATGTGCTTGTGCTCTCGCCTTTAAACATGGTGAAATTGGCTTGAACCCAACTGGCAAATATAATTTACCTGTAAGTTCCTAGTAAGGTGGTATTATAGGTACCCAGTGCCTCTAAATTAAATGCTATTGGGGGCCTGCAGCACTGATTGTGGCACCCACTTGAGAAGTCTTTTAAACATATCTCAGGCCTGCTATTGCAGCATGTCTGTGCACTTTAAGCTGCCATTTTGACCTATCAAAATTTATCTTTTGCCAGGCCAAGACCTTCCTTTTTAATACCTATGTCACTTCTAGGGTAGGCCCTAAACAGCCCATAGGGCAGGTTGCAGTGTATTAAAAATGTTAGACATGTACTTTTAACTTTTACACGTCCTGGTAGTGAAAAACGTTTACATTTCTTTTTCTCTACTGCAGGGCCTACCTAACATTGGGCCACCTTCTTACATTTAATAAGTAATAACTTACAATTGGGAACATGTAGAAAAGTTGAGTTTGGTGTCTAAAGAATTTTAACTTAAAATCCTCTTTAGTGGTATAGTCACATTATAAGTCAAAATTCTGCAAATGCTACTTTTTCCCAACCATTGGGTACCTGCAGCCTTTATCATGACTAGGTGTAGCTGACAGTTGATATTTGTGTATTACTTCAAGACAGAGTGGGACAAAGGTGGAATAGCCGTTGAGACGATGGGCCATCTCTGACTTGATGGGGACTGGGGGTGGAACTGTCACCTACCACACTCATGCTCCCTTTGAGTTGGGGGGGGGAGGGTGTCAGACTCTCTGAAAGTAGCTGTAAGCCATGCATGCCTCTAGATTGTCTGTTGGGCAATGACCTAGAACACACTATCTGGAAGGAAGAGGAGCTCAGCCCACACCTAAAGATATTTGGATTGCCTAAGTGAATCGGTATGGCCACACAGTCCATGTCTTCCCAAGAAGGCAGTCAAGGAAGCCTGGAGGAATGGCCTGGGCAGCTGGCAAGAAGGGGAAGGGCAGCAGGCGTGAGAAACCATCCCCTGAAACTCCCACTGTACAGTTGGATGAAGGGGCCTGAGGAGACCACTGTGGACCCTACTTGGGAGGAAATTGCTGCCTGAGCTTTCTGTATGGCAAGGTAAGGGTGGGCAACCAGGGAAGAATTCTGAAGAATGCAGAAAGAATGCCCCTGGCTAGGAGGCTTGAGGCACAGGCAGATGCTGGTACATGTAGAAATCACATTATATATAGGAAGAATGACCTCTTTTATAGTGAGCCTAAGCTTCCTGGACCTGGGGCAGCCAGTGTGTTGGTGGTCCCTCAGTGTTACCGGGTCTTCCTACTGGGGCTGGCTCATGACATACCCCTAGCAGGAAATCTTGGGCAGTACAAGACCTTTGCCAGGCATATACACTCTATTCTATTGATCTCAGATAAAGAGATCCTACAGATACCTTCTGCAGGTCTTGTCCCACCTGCCAGGCCTGCTTGAAAGCATGGAGAAAGCTGAAATCTCCTCTGGCCTCCTTGCCTGTCGCTAGCACTCTCTTTGAGAGGGTAGGCATTGACATTGTTGGATCCTTGGACCCCACTAGGTACCCAGAGACCACCTCTCTGTGGTTGGTGACTGCACCTGTAGGGACCAGGGCCCTGATAGGGATTTTTCCTCAAGCGAGTTTACCAAAAGAGGTGGTGTCTGACAGAGAAACCAACTTCATGTCTGTGTACATAAAGTCCATGTGGGATGAGTGTGGATTAACCTAAAAGTTCTCCACACCCTATCACCCCTTCTAAACAATCAGTCTTTTTGAGAGATTCAACAAGACCCCGAAATACATGATTATGGGCGTACCTAGGCCCATGAGGCCGAAGTGGTATGTCCATGCATGCTATTTCGCTACAGGGAGGAACCACAGAAGGGTTTATCCCATTTGAGTTCCTCTATGGACACCATGTTAGTGGATCTCTCAGCCTCGTCAGAGAGGGGTGGGAGTAAACTTCCAGGAAACCCTGTCAGGATGTAGTCAACTACAAGCTGGCTCTCTGCAAAGAGGTGAAGCACTTCTGGAAGAAAGCTAAAGAGAATCGTGAACCCAGCCAAGAAGTAATGAAACTCAGATATGACCACAAGGCCATACTGGTAGAGTTTCAACTTGGCCAGAAGGTGTGGCTCATGGAGCCGGGAGATACCAGAGCTCTGCAAGATCGGGAGGGTGCTCCACATAAACCACACTTCGAGAGCTCTGGGGTCACCATGCTTCTGGTAACATGATTGGGTGGAAGAGGAGAGTGAGCCTCTCCCCTCCCTGGCCTCCAATCTTCTGAGGAGCACGGTTGATCGGTGGAGGGCATCAACCTCTCCCCTACCCTTACTCCAGAACATCAGGTGGCCTGTCACCAGTTATTGGGTGAGTTTGTCTCACTCTTCTCCCTCACCCCAGGGCTCACACATTTGTGTACTCAAGACATAGATACTGGAGACAGTATGCATGTTAAAAACAATTTGCAGGTTGTCAGACAAAGTGAGAGCTAGTGTCGAGGAGGTGGTCTTTAAGATGTTGGCAATAGGAGTAATTCAGCCCTCCCGCAGTCCCATGTCCAGCCCAGTAGTGCTGGTACCCAAGGCCACCTCACTGGGCATCACCCCAGAACTCAGGTTCTTTGTGGGCTACAGGGGACTCATTTCAGACACCAAAACTGATGCTCACCCCATCCCCGAGCTAATGAGTTCATTAAACAGTCTGGGTGATGCCAAATTCCTCAGTACTTTTCATCTTACATCAGGGTACTGGCAGATTGCGCTGACTGAGGGGGAAATGAGAGGTCGGGCTTCTTGATCTCAGAGGGCCACTTCCAGTTTCAGGTCAGGTCTTTTGTTTTAAAGAATGCCCCTGTCACCTTCGAGAGGTAGGTGAGCAGGGTCCTGGCTAAGGAGGAATTCTATACTGCCTATCTAGATAACATTGCTGTCTTCAGTTCCAGTTGGGAGGAATAACTGTACCACCTCCAGGAGGTGCTTCAGGGCCTTAGAGGCAGACCTGACTATCAAGGCCAGTAAGTGCCCAGCATAAAATGCTGGGCATATTATGCAAATACTCAGATGGTACTTGTTATACGGGTAAAGCCAAAATGACATACATCATCAAGCACTTGGCACTAAAAAACACATTAGTCATTATTTGACAAATGTTGTGGGTAAAATCTTTAATCACACAATATCATCAGCAATATAAGAATCATGAAATACCACCAGAAACGCATCAGTAACCATGCGTCCCTAAACAATTGGCAACAAGAACTTATGTGCGCCTATTAGTGGTTTTAGGGGGACTAGGCAACAAGCGAGAAGGGTTGAGGCACCTGCGTGCCTAATCCACGTAATACGGTACTCAAAAGGGGTGACCAAGGCCTCTGTTGAGGATTCGTCCTGTAGTGCTGAGCAGTGCCCCACAACTCAAGTGCTCCCAGGTACAGTTTATTCCGTAACAGGGGTGGAGGGAGGCACAAACTGCGGGCATTAGCAGAGGCCTCGCTGGGTCTCCCTTGCATTTGAAGCGGCCAAATGTAGTCTGTGAATTACCCTGACTGCGAGGAGCATAGTCTGACAATATAGGGACTCCTCGGGTCCGATTGCCATGGGTAAGATAGGGCATAGCGTGGGCCCAGATGCAAGATGGCAAAGACCAGCTGGTATGGCCCCCTGCCCAGTTAAACCTGAATCATAAAAATTGTGGGCGCTCCCTTTATGGGAGTTTATAGGAGTTCTAGCATCAATGGCGCTTTGATGGATGTGATTTGGATTAAGCAAAAAGTATAGTGGGGCGACGCGTGTTGCCCCTGAACATGTTGTCATTCAGTAGCTGTAGTCCCCAGCAGTAGAGTAGCGTGCCCTCAACGACCAGCAAGGCACAATGTGTCCTTCAGAACAAGCGACTGGAGTGCCGAATTTATGCAATGCCCACCTGCAGGATTGTCACAAGTGACCAAGGTTCACCCAGGCGCCCCGGTGCGGGAGCGCATTATGGTGCAATCATGGGACACTCGGGAATGCCCCAGGCGGTACTTGTGTTCCAGGTAGCCCCCGTACCTCGTTCCTTGAGCTGTGCTGTAACGGCGAGGCTCCCACTATGGCAGCCTTCCGTGCTGGGGGAGCCGGGCTGGCGAGGTCTTCTCCCTTTTGGACCGCTTCAGCTGCACCTCGTGAGCCCTGAGTATTGTGGTCTCTCCTGCTGTGGTAATCCGACCCTCCAACTTCACTTCTGCACAGTGGCGCCTCAAGGCAAATAAGCGGTAGATCTTTGGCTGTGTGGCTTGTAGAGGCCGGAAAGCCAATCTGGCCAAAGCAGCAGGTGCTGGTAGTAGAAGCACATCTGGCGGTCCCGTAAGGCATTTGCTACGGGCCTGCAGCAGACGTGGATCAGTAGGCAGGGCTTGATCAGGGCACACGGAAGACCTTGATGACCCTCAATCTTCCACAACAGGAGGCAAGCTTACCAAGCCCTTGGAGTTTCTTGGGAATATGTAGGTTGAAAAAGGCAGGATCCTTACCCCTCACTGCAGTCAGTCGGCCAAGGCAGCAGAGCACAGTACAAAGTGGCAGTTCCTCCTGGCTGCGTAGCTCCTCGTAGATGCAGTCTCTCCTCAGGACCCCTAAGTGAACTAAACAAAATGGGGTCAAAGCACCAGTACTTATATTCAAAATGCCTTTGATCTGGGGGCAACATTAAAGGAAAACTTACAAGTGCACAACACTCCCTTTCAATCCCAGCCCTGACCCCTGACATGCAGTAGGGAGTCAGTCAGCCCTTTGTACGAGGGCAGGACATAGCCTATACAAATGTAAGTTCACTGTCTCTTTCTCCCAGCCCAGGAAGACGATCAGTATGCAGATGCTTCTCTTGAAACACCCAGCCCTTCCTGTGTTGTGGCTGTCTGGAAAGTATGCACAAAGTGTAGCTGTCAATCAGGCACAGACATGGATTTGAGTGAGACTCCAAAGCACATAGTTATAAGCACAGAGAAACGCCCACTCTCTGAAAGTTGCATTTCTAAAATAGTAGTAAAAAATACACCTACTCTAGTAAGCATGAATCATCACTACCATTCTAAACATAATAAACATGGCAGTGCTACTCCTTTCAGATCAGGAATTACCACTTAAACATATATAAGGAAATTCTCAACGCTGGCCTACGAGAGGAGTAGGCGTCACAGTAGCGAGAAAAAAAATAGGCTGGGTGGCTGGCAAGTTTATGCATCGGTGGTGTGGGCAACTAAGTGGTGGATGGGTGCATGCATTCAATCAAGGCGAGTGGCAAATAATAAAAAAAAAGTCACTTCCCTTGTCTGCTGCACGTCCAATGTCCTACTCTGTCCCTCTTCTGTTGGCTCCATGTGCTCCATCCTCCAGGAGATTCCACTAACCAATCCTAGCGCTACTCTCACCAACATGAGAGCAGCACCAGGATTGGATGTAGCATCCTGCAGAATGCTCCTTTGGCTTGTGCTTGCACTCCAACCAGCTCTCCAAGACAGCTGGGTGGAGAGCTTCAAACAGCGCATGTCACTTTGGACGACACAAGACAGCCGGCCAAAGCGACATGCACACTTTGGAGTGTCAAGTCAGCCCTGTTTCAGTCCTCCTCAGCTGCCAATCAGCAGCAGAGAAGGACATGTCCCAATTTCTCCAAGCTGAAGGCAGGCTGGCAGCTGCTCCACGCTAAAAGTGAAAAATAAAATGGCAATTTAATCATTTCATTGCCATTTTATTTTTTCACGTTTAGCGCCACTGCAGGGGCAACGCTACCCTCCCCTTACGAAGAAAATAGGCTGTTTGTCACTACCAGGACATGCCACACAATAAAGGCAGATATCCTACTCTTTATGTATGCAGCACCCTGCATATAGGGTTACCTAGGGCCTTTCTCAAGGGTGACCTATATGTAGTAAAAGGGGAGTTTAAGGCTAGGTAAGTAGTTTTAAATGCCAAGTCAATGTGGCAGTAAACTGAGCTTGCAGGCCCTGCAGGGTCAGGCCTCAGACAGGTTTGAAAGGCTACTTCTGTTGGTGGTGCAAGCAGCGCTGCACTATCACTAATAGCATTTAATTTACAGGCCCTGGTTATATGGGATGCCACTTTACAAGGGACCTGCATGTACATTAAATATGCCAAACGGGTGTAAGCCAATCATACCAGGGTAAATACACTTTAGCACTGATTAGCAGTGGTAGGAGGAGAAAGACAAAATGCTTGCATTAAGGGCCATGCATAAACCCTGCATAAAGGGCCATTTCCTACAAGAGCATACCTGGGTATCACCTGATATTACAGTTTTTTTAAAGGATATGTCACCATTGTCACCTTAACTGAGCAGATTTCCAAGCAGCAACCCAAAAAGGCGATCTGGACAGATGTCTGTCAGAAAGCCTAAGACACCCGGTAGTAGGCCATGAGTACAGCACCTGTACTCAAGGCTCCTGACTTCTCCAAGAAATTTATTGTGCAGGCAGATGCTTCAGAGCATGGCATAGGGGCTGTCCTGGAACAGGTAAATGAAGAGGGGCTAGACCAGCCTGTAGCCTTCATATGTAGGAGGGAGGTTACTTCCCAGGAACAGAGGTGGCGTTCTATTGACAGGGAGGCCTTTGCTGTGGTCAGGGCACCAAAGAAGCTGGAACCATACCTGTTTGTGACTCACTTTCGGGTTAAGACATACCACAGGCCCCTCAGATGGCTCATGCAAATGAGGGGTAAAATCCCAAGCTGGTGAGGTTGTCCATCGCTCTACAGGTAATGGACTTTACAGTCGAACACAACCCTATGTCAAACCACACCAATGATGATGGTCTCTCTAGGTTCTTCCACCTTAATAACGAGAACTCCCAGGAAATTGGGTAGTTCTCTCTTAACTTTATGCCTATCTCTTGTTTTTGGTGAGACTCAGTCCTTGGTGATGTAAATTTCACATAATTGCCACAATACCAAACCTCAATATTTGCATAAATAACATTTGCATAACCAATGTAAACAGGGAACTATTCAAAATAGTTACAAGTTCTAACAAATAACTATTTCAGACCCCCTGTGGATTAACATACCTGGGTGGGATGGTTATGCAAATTTACATCACCAAGGACTGTGTCTCTGGGTTAATATGCACGGACTACAATAAATGCACAAGAATTTCAAGAAGATTTGTTTCATACCAATGAATTCTGTGAGCTTTAGTCCTACTCCAGAAACTATGGAATTGAAATTATAGAAAATTTAAGAACTTTAATATAGTTTGTAAATATATAATTCTGTTCCTTGACGAGGAGCTATCAATGTCATTGTTTGGTTTTATGTAACCACATAGTCTGTCTTCCATGTTCTGTATATTGTGATTGGTTTGCATTATTTATTCCTTGTATGGATAACACAGGCCCCCGTGGTGCGGGAGCCCCCGAGCTGCAGGGGGCCCCCTCAGCCTGAGCGCTCCATTGTCCCTCCTTGTACCTTGCAGGGGGGGCCCTTACACTTTTGTTACGCCACTGCTGTTGGGTAGTGGACACAGGCACTCGAGTGCTTTGCAGTGTGACAGAACATATGAAGAGGTGCCTGCTACTACCAGGTGATGTACATCTAGATGTCCCCTAACCCCTCCTAGGGCTGATGCCTACCGGATCTATTGATGGCGTAAGTAGTAAACAACTCAGCAGGAATTTCAGGAATAAGGTCCACGCATTGTCGCTCTAATAGAAACAAATGCAGAACAGGTGTGACACAGGAAGGAATAAGCCTAGCAGGGGCAATGGGTAACAAGGTCTTGCAGAGGGAATGGTTACAAAATCTAGCACAATATATGAGTAACTCAAGGTTGTCAGATTTGAAATATTTTTAAGTCTTGCACACGATGAAGAACACAGACATACCTTTCTGATAGTACCAGGAAGCCAATGGATTCCAGCTCTGGGGGTCTCGTGCTTTGGGTCTCGATGTCCAGGGCATCTTTCACAGTGAGGCATTGTGCAGCACATGGGGTGATAAAATGCATATAGCTTACATTGACACCAGTTCCACCCACCATCCTATGACTCCCTCCCAAGGTAGACATTTGCACAGCGAACAGAAGGGCAATACAGTACAATACATTACAATTTAAAATAATATTTATAAAGTGCACATACACGTTTCTTGTTGCTGTAAAAAAAAAAAAAAAAGCGAGGAGGAAGAAGCACATTGGAGCAGAATATCCGGAATCGCCAACAGAAAAAAAAACATACTTTTAAAAGTATCCTGAAAGCTAGGAGAGATTGGGTTGGTCTCAAGCAGACTGCAAGTGCATTCCAAAGTATTGATGTTGTGACTCTAAAAATACTTTCCTCCGGTGCGGCTTTATGGGTTTTTGGAACCTGTACAAGCAGGGCCTAGTGAGACCGGCATGTTCGGATTGCAAGTAAGAATGGGGCAGCGAGGAATGGCTCTAGGTGCAGGCCCTGGCAGCTGATGTCCAAGCATGGTGGACCCCAACAGTCTGGGAGTGAGAGCAAACCATGTGCTGCAGCCAAGAACCTCCAGGGAGAGCTACCTGGTGCCGCAGTCAGTCTCTTGGAAAGATTATCATCTTGCAAACTTTGGATGCCTTGCCTGTCCCTGTGGGCTCAGGGTGGCATGGGGGGCGCTGTCTCACCTGCAGAACGTGGCCTCAGAAGATATGCTGTGGGTTCAGAGAGTGTTTGTAAGGATAACACATGATGTAGTCGGTGGTCTGCTGGTCGTCAATGAGGGTGTGTGTAGAAACACACTGTCTGGAAAGAACTGCCCTCGTGGGATGTCTATTGTTTTTGGTGAGACCAAGCCAGGACTTGCAGACATAGCAGCAGCAACTCTCTGCTGGTCCTCGCTTGAGTGAATCAGTGGGCACGATCGGTGAGGGAAACTTTTCCTGCCCTTCTTTCCCCAATGAGGACTGTTATCAGGAGCAGGGAAAAAGGCAGCCTGTGCAGTCGAATAGGGTCCATAGTGAAGTCCCCAGACCACCTGCCTCGCTTCAGCTTATGGTGATCCTCCTCTGATCTGAGATGTTTTTCGTGAGGTCACTAGACCGCCTGGTCATTAGAGGCCAATGCAGGGAAAGCAGCCAGTTCTCTCTCCAGGCAGGGCTTCAGGGGAGGCACGGGGTCTCCCTGAAGTCTGGGTCTTACCCAGAGCTGCGGGTCGAAGCGTCCTGGTGCGCCCCGGCCAGCATGGGTCGATACTGAAGCAGTCTGGACTGCAAGGGTCCTTCTCTAGTGCAGTGGGCAGACTCCTGAGCCCCTCATATCCCTGCCTTGGCTCTGTGAGGAATCGAGAGACATGGTGGGGGCAGCAGGCCCAGACTCTGCAGCCTGTCTGAAGATAGTGTCATGATGACAGTCCGACCTCTGGGAGACATAAAGCTTGCAAACTATAGGTAAGTCTGTTTCCTATGGGCCCCCTTGGTCTTTTCATCGGGGGCTACCTTTACAGCAGCAAAGGGTTCCGATTTGTTTTCAAAGCATACCTGTTTATACCTGAGCAGCCTTTTGGAGCTTAAAGTTAAAGCTCAAATGTGTGTCTGCTGCTCCCCTCCAGGAAACTAAAAACATGTGCCACAAACCCCCTTCATGGCTGAAAATGCTTGAGCCCCGTGAGCATCATTGTAAGAGTCTACGTCAGTCGGAGACCATCAAAGGCTTAAGACCTGGCTCCTGTAATGGCTCTTATCAAATGCTCTCTTGCCAAGCGCTGGAGCTTGAGTGGCCTTTTCTGGGCAGCTTGCAGAGAGGCTATGCCTAGTTGGTTCCTTGGCAGGAGTTGTTGTCGCCAGAGATTGCTAATTTACTGGGTCACTGTGCCCTATTGAAGCAAATGGCTGTGTTATTCCAGCTCAGGATGTACAGCCTGTGCAGCGACGGATGTTATGCCTCCCACCTAGTGCTACTTCCTGGATACGCTGCTGACACTGTGCTTAGGATAAACAGATCCCTCCAGTCCACCCATTTTCTGACTACTTGTATAAGGATGGGTAATATGAGGGGTCCTTACTGGCCCATAAGGGTGACCCCACCTGCATCTATAGAGTGCATCTCTCCCCGTCACTGTGGCAAAGCTGGTCCTGTAAGGGAGGAAGGCTGCTGTGCCTGCCCTTTCCCAGGTAGGAAACCTATCGAGAGCTGAATAAACACTCTAGAGAGATCATCAGGGTAGGTACACTGTGTTACCCTGCTTGACTGGGCCAACCCTACCAACACTGATCAGCACAGTTGGCACTGCCCAATTTCTGTGCAGACATGCCTCCATCCATCACAGTCAGTCTGGCAAATTGAGGCCATAGCTATTGTCTGGAAGCATGAAGAAGCTGGAACCTGCAACCCTCCTCTACCGGAAGCTGGAAGTTGAGGAGAACACATCAGATCCCTAAGCCACCAGGAGCAACGCAGGACAAGAAAAGCACTGTTGTACATTGCTGTGTGTTTAAACGTCCATTGGCACTTTTAAAACCTTGCACGTCTCCGATATGGAGATGGGCATCGGAGAAGTTGTGGTCCGGGTCTGAGACCACATACCAGATTTGTTTCTAAGTTCTAGCTCAGGTCCCTATAGAAAAAAAATGATGCTTAGCTTCCAGCTATATTGGCCTTCCTTCTCTTGGCACTATTGCCCAATTATTTTGGGCCATTTAGGGACTTGGAAGTCGGTAGTCATTTTTGGCAGAGTTCAGTCGCATCACTTTCGCACCTACACTTTTGGATGCGTACTGCCAAGGTTTGGTAGCTCACATTGATACTTCACTCTCCCAGGCCTTCCAATCGCATCCTACGGGTGCACAAATTAACTTACTCACTAAATACTAAAGTCGTCAGACAGACCTCATAGGCCCAGTGATTGTCTCTGCATGGTTTAACCAAGATGGCCATGATAGCTGGACTCTAGCCTACCAGGTTATCAAGCTCTGGAATCACCGATGGGAAAATAACCCAAGCTGTTAAAGACCATTTTAATTTGAGCAATAAGTCAAAACTCAAATGTTTAAGAAGGCGTCTGGCTGCACTTGCTAGACCTACTCCTATATCTTCTTGTCTCTTACTTGCATTGACCTGTGTTGTAGACCGTGAATCCTGAAGCGATCCCAGAGACGCCCATGTGCAGGCCAAGCAATGCATACTGATATAGCTCACTAGTATAAATAACTTACCTGAGGGTAGTATAGCAATAATATACTGCCAACTACCTCTGCCTCTTAGTGCTTGGAAGCCCTTTTAGGTGCTGTACAAGCCTGACTCAAACTATAAACTCACGGGGTCTGGTACTAATCGTTGTCTTCTCAAGCCTTGCTTTCTGGAGCATCAGTGGATTTCTCGTCCCACCCACAGGATGGCCGCTATTGCCGACAGAGATGCCGAATGGAAGGGGACATTGCTCCAAAGGTGGCGGGGATTGCAGGGACACCTCTTTAGTCTTCACTAGGTTGACATCAGTTCCCCCCTCCCCCCAGGCAAGGGCTAGAGCTATCGGCCTCAAAGTTGGGCAACCAAGTCCGAATCTCGGCAGGGACGGTCAACATCATGTGATTTTTGGCAAATCACTTAATCTCCCTTTGCTTAACAAAATTAATGTGTCCGTCTGTAACGTGGTGCAACTGCGGCTCTGCTCATGGGGATACCTTGTGGGCGAGTTTGCACTATAGAAGCCCCCCCCACCCCACCCCCCCCCCCCCTCCCCCCCCCAAAAGCAGATAATGTGGCTTAACCCCTTCAGTGCCACGCCCTTTCCCCCTCATGTGCCGGGCGTTGTACTAGTGGGTGGGGTTCATGACGAGATAGTCTCGTCATGGGCACAGCGCAACCGTGCTCCATGACGAGACTATCTCGTCATGGGCACTGAAGAGGTTAAACGTTCGCCTACAATAGCCCTCTCAAATATTGAAATGGCGGGCGGGGACAAATGGGGCACATTGCAGTTGCCTGACATTTGCGCGAGGGTGGGGTGAGGAGGCCACATAACTGGCTGTGAGAAGTGTGTTTATGCCAGGGTCCAGGGAACAGCGGCTCCATTGTTGCGGCAGCTCTGTGCCTCGGTGAAGTGGCTGATAAGTGCGCAATTAACATACGTGCTGGTCAAAGTGGTGGGCGACGTGCAGGGGAGGAGGGCTGGCTGAGGGATGGAAGCCTGGGATAATTATGGACTTACAGCCATAATCCTGTGGCATTACCAACTGGAGCCCCCTCCTCCGGCCCCTCTGTTAAACCGAGTGCTTCTCAGAAGGTTTAATAAAAAACAGCCAGAGTGGAAAGAATGGTTATGAAAAAGGAATGTTTTTCTTCTGTGCTGCACCATTGTTTTTATTTTGTTCTTTAGAAGTGCAGCTCCTCTGCTATGTTCTGTCATGTTGATTTATAATATGTTATCCACATAGCACTTTAGGCCCCCAAGATGGCTTCAGAGCCCTGAGCAGATAGGAGAGACCGAAAAGAGACCACGAGAGAGGGTAAGAAAGGGGCAAGATGAAGGGAACGGGGAAGGAGTCTTGTGGATGGAGAGGCCGTCCACAGAATTCTGGAATCTCTAAGTGTCAGAGCAACGTGAGCTGCCAGCCTGAGGTGTCAAGCTGGTAAGGGAGAGAGAGGAAGGGAACAAGCAAGGCAGAGAGGGAGAAGAAAAGGACACGAGACAATAAAGTGCGGAAGAAGTAGGGGTCGGGGCCCTAAAAAAAGAAGTGGGGGGACTGACCAAGTCAGGCAGTATGCAAGTGACATCATGACGCGTGCTATCAAAGCACATCACGTCACAACGCGTTACATTCCACGTGGCATCACTGGAAGTGATGCTCTGATATGTGTATGTTATAACATATGCCAACTGAGACTGCAATAAAATATTTTTTTTAAATTAGTTGTCTCCTGCAAAGCATATCGTGTAACATGCAGATCACAGATTTTTATTTTATGTAGATAGGTAAGTGGATTACTGCTTTGAACACGGAGATCCTTTTGTTACTTGAATTTAAACAGTAATCCTTCTAGTAGACCACAGTGAGCTATGAAGTGTATTTGACTCCTACACCTAGTAACCCTGACTCTCATGTAAACACATCTTGTACATTAATTTACATAATTACATGATTTATTTGGAATGGATAATCAAGTAAAACCAAAGTTATTTTGGCTATACAGCCATAAAAGCACATTTATATATAACATTCATTCATAAATTAGAAAAATACGCAATTTATGGAATTAATAGTAATACAGAATATCATTCACAACCGGCAAGAAATGATATACTACAATTTCATTAAGTGTTTACCGGCACCACTACTACTCGTCACCCTATAGTTTACAACCTTGGGTATCAATCGTGATCAGAAGCTCTATTAACATAATTTAAAACATTTAAAAACAGCTACTATAAATAGGATTAAAATGGAGATAAAAATAGTAAAATAGCTGAAGAGGGGAGATTTCAAAACAATTTTGATGGGAGGGAGATGTGCAAATTTAAATTAGCAGGATAATTAACAAATGGGCACAATTGGGTCATTTCCGAGCTCTTTTTTTCTTTATAATGCCTCTATGTATACTCCACATCGCAAATAAAAATCTGGAGGTAGCAAAGACAAATAGAGGGTGTGTCTCGTATTTTAGTAACCTAAAGGCCTCAGTGTGGTCTCTGATCCCCACATTTCTGCAGAGCTGGAGCACCCACTTAGACCTTGACCTTCTGTAGGCAGGACAGAAGAGAAGAACATGGAGTTTGGTTTCTTCGGTCTACCCAGGACAGTCTAATTTTGTAGCTCCTTTCCATTTGTTAGTAAGTGCACCCCGTGTCTAAATTGTAGAAAACATTTCTTTGCGAGAAAGGGTTGAATATTATCCAGAGAACAACTCTAACTTGTATTGCTGTTTGACTTCCAGAAACCTGGAAGTCAGACTTGATGAGTTGATGCTCTGCGATAATTGGGCAAATTTGTGTTCTTTATAGGCGAGGAACAGGGACTTTTTAGGAATGGAGGGGCAAGTCTCTTCAGGTGTTAACCATATGTTTGCCCTCCCCAATGCTTGACAAGTATTCCTAATATGGGACAGCCATGGTAAATCCCCTGCTCCCAAAATGGTCATAACCTTCAGTTCGTCCCTATAATTTTCTAACTCAGGCGTGCTCCATAGACTGCGCCAGAACAAAAGTGGTCGGGAGGCAATTATATCAGCAATTGGGCCAACGCCAAGGTCCATCCTTAGTGGTGTTAGAGGTGTGCTTTTGGGAAGACCCAAAAGCTGCCTAAGGAAGGTGTTCAACATCCTACGCATGCTACGAAAGATCTTCTGGTGGATCCCCACAGAGACCAGGAAGACCGTCACCCAGGCCCTCGTCACCAGCCGACTGGACTACGGCAACGCCCTCTACGCCGGGACCACCGCCAAGCTCCAGAAGAGACTCCAGCGGATCCAAAACACCTCAGCCAGACTCATCCTCGACATCCCACGATCCAGCCACATCTCCGGACATCTGAGAGACCTTCACTGGCTCCCCATCAACAAGAGAATCACCTTCCGCCTCCTCACCCACGCACACAAAGCCCTACACGACCAAGGCCCGAGCTACCTCAACAGCCGAGTCAACTTCTACGCTCCCAAACGCCACCTCCGATCAGCCAACCACGCCCTCGCCGCCGTCCCCCGCATCCGAAGAGCGACTACAGGAGGAAGGTCCTTCTCCTACCTGGCCGCCAAGACCTGGAACTCCCTCCCGTCCGTCCTGCGCCTGACCCAAGACCACCTCTCCTTCAGGAAGAAGCTGAAGACCTGGCTGTTCGAGCAGTAGCGGCACCCCCCCCCCCCAAGCGCCTTGAGACCCTATGGGTATGTAGCGCGCTTTACAAGTGTCACTGATTGATTGATGATTGATTCTCTATAATGGATAAGGTATTAGATGGGCAGTGGCCCCAAAGCTCTGCTCCATATAATGACGCTCCCCTTTCCTGAATTTTATATATTTCTACGGGTGGGCCTACCACTTTTTGAGTGCTATTTTTGAATACTTTTAGATTGCCCCCTATAGACTGTCAGTTTTAGATTAGCTTTTTTTACTTCGGTTCCCCAATCCATCTTATCATTAAGAGTGAGGCCCAAGTAGTCGAAAATCAACACCCTTTCTAGGGGCCTGCCATCCATTTGAGGGTGTGGGCAATTGCTAGTGTTAGCGTGGAAAACCATGTACTTTGTTTTCTGGAGGTTTATCTCCAGTTTCCTCTTCCTGCAAAATTTGCAGAACTCCTCCAGTACCCGCTGCATACCCATAGGAGTCTTAGACAGTAGCAGCGTATCGTCCGCTAACATTAAAGCTGGTATTTTGCGGTTCGCTAACCTCGGTGAGTCTATATCTTTCATTGCCAATAAAGTTTCAATTAGACCATTTAAAAAGAGGGAGAACAGGGTCGGGGCTAGGACACATCCCTGTCTCACCCCTTTCTCTACAGGGAAAGGAGCTGTCAATTTCCCTTTCTTGCCATATCTTACTCTTGTGTACGTATCCTGGTGTAAGTCCTTCAGCTGGTGGCATGAATAAGTTGGTACTCCCATGTCATGGAGTAGGCCCCATAGCCGGTGGCTCTGCACCATATCGAATGCGGAATTAAGGTCCACGAAGGTTAGTTATAGGCTACCACCCTCCAAAATTACTGTTTTCCAATAGATCAATTGCAATCTGAAAATCTGGTCAATAGGTGAAATTTTAGCCCTAAAACCAGCTTGTAAAGGTGTTAAAACTTTCTTTTCATCCATCCATGATTACAATCGGCCCAGTAGAACACGGGCAAATATCTTTTGAGTAACATCAATAAGACTTATTGGGCGGTAATTTGCTGGGTTGAGCGGGGAGCCTTTATTATAAATGGGAATGATTTCTGCTCCTGATAATGTGTAAGTCATGTAAAGTGCTCTAACACTCTGCATTGGGATGAGTAGTGCTATAAAAGAAATATAGTGCTATTAAAATGTTAATTTGTGTAAATACTGAGGCAGACCAACCCATCTGACATTCTCACAGTGCATGCACTTATACAACAAAGTATAAAGCATGCATCTC
Organism: Triturus cristatus; assembly: GCF_964204655.1. Lineage (NCBI taxonomy): Eukaryota > Metazoa > Chordata > Amphibia > Caudata > Salamandridae > Triturus > Triturus cristatus. The sequence goes on along the minus strand of NC_140590.1, from coordinate 483,672,332 downwards.
TTAAGTGCCTGTGAAGAGATTACAAGCTGTGTGCTTTTGTTCTCTCCCTGGTGTATCTTCGTTTGTGAGGTTCCAGGACTCCTCCAGTCCCACACTCGATCAAAAGGAGGCCCGATGTCCCCTTAACTTCTGTCTTTATCGTTGTCCAGCTGGAGGTGGGAAAAAAGCCCCCTCGCTGCATGCACGTTGCTGCTGGTATTTCTGTGGGGCCCAACTTATTAGCAGGGGGGGGGAAGGCGTCCACCCTGTGAAAAGTGTGGGTGGACGCCTTGTAACCGCATGTACCCAACTTGTGCCCTGATCAGAGGTGACTCTCGGAGGGAAAAGATTAGCCAGAGAGTTTGGAATCATGGTGCCCGTTTCGAAAGACACCAGAGCATGTCAGTGAGAGCTGCTTGGAGGTAGGGTACAGGCCCCACGCCCTGCTTTCCTTTCACAGTATCGTCACTCTGGGTCGTGTGTTCATCCACAAGAAAAGCTCAGTGAGTTAAAAGTTCTCCGACAACATCTGTAGTGATCTGCGGACCACAAGTTGGAATCCCAGAAATACTAGCCCATCCTTCCATCTATATGAGTATGATACATTGAGTATCATTGCATTGGATAATAATAATACATGTTTTTATAGAACTTTAAAATGGAAGCACTGTGTGACTGGCTATATCGGAAGCAGGTTATTATTGTGCCAATCTTGACACGTTTCTTCCCTGTGAGAGTGTGTCTGTGAATGACAGGCACCAGTGACGGCTGCTGACATTTCAAAGTGGTGGAGGGTAAAAGTTGGGGATGATGAGTGACCTTTGGCAAGGAAGCGTAGCGAGTGATCCCGACGGTCATAAAGTGGGTTTGGGGGGGGGGGATGAGCCAGGGGGGTGGATGGGGGCTTCTCCCCCAAGAAAATTTTGAAACCAGCATTGAAAATGTAATAGGCCTCGCCTTTTATTAAGTTAAAGCCATTTGCTTTGCTATATAATACCATTAGCAAAGCAAATGGCTTTAACTTAATAAAAGGCGAGGCCTAATGCATTTTCAATGCTTGTTATGAATGGAAAATGCTGTATGCAAATGAAGTCGACTGTAGGAAAAAAATGGCCGACGCTTGCTCTTCCATTTGACGTGGGGGTAGGGAGGGATGTCCCGAGCCTCGGCCGCCGCACGCTCGACAATGCAGGGGGGCGGGGAAGGGTCAGAAACTCCAAAGTGTAAGGGAACACTGTTGACACCTAAAATCTTTAGGACCCCCTGTTAAAAATGCTCCGTGCTAGGGGAGGGTGCAGCAGAGGGGGGTGTCCCTGCCGAAACCGGGGCAACCCCGTTAAGTCCTGGGTAGCAACTGACGTGTAGGCACCAGCGCGAGCCCTGCAGAAGTAAACACGGTGGAAGGGGGGCGTGCAGCAGCTTTTGTGAGCCACTAGGGCTTAAATCTCATGCACCAACCACCTAGCCTCACCCATAACACACAACCCATTCCTGCCCGAGTATCCAAATCACTCATCCGGCTGCTCTTCCTTATTCATTTTCCTCCTCAGCGGCGGCCCGCAGCAGCGCCCTGCAGCTCCGCGCTCCACATCTTCTTGGTCACCTTCTCGGACCGTCCTCAACTTTTTATTGTTTCAATAGTTTTCCGGGGAGATTGTCCCAAAAGTAAAAGAAAACCAAGGTGTAACTGCAAAAGAACTGCCGTCCCAAAGAGCGCCACGCAGCACGGCCGTGTAAGAGCGCCTCTGCAGCGAGCTTCCGCTTACAGGTGCCGAGTGGGGAGCTGGGAGGGAGGCTGGCGGTGGTACCGTCCGAGCCCCATGGTTGCAGCCTCAGTCCATGTTGGATTCTCACCGCCGAGGAGAGGAAGTGGGGCGGAAGCGATTATGGCATCCTAGCAACCAGCTGCCAAGCTGCAGCACTGGAGGGAGGCAAAAGGCAAGCGCGGGCCGATCTCTTGTCTTTATGGGGCCATGTGTTTCAAACATATGGCCCCATAAAGATAAGAAAAGGCTTTACTACAAATGTAAAGCAACCGAGCCAGTCCAACTGGGACGGCTCTAAAAGAGAAGTGTACGTTACTAGACGCTCTTTTCCAATGGCTGGCCACCGTTTAGCATAAATGGTGACGCCAGTCAATGGAAAAGAGGGGCGGGGCTTAAAGCCCACTTGAGAAATCTCTTCAAATCATTAAATCTCGCCAGCGAGACTGCGCATGTCTGCGCAGTCTTACGGCAGGCGAGACCTAAAGAGTGGGCAAATGGTGCATTTTCAATTTTTGGAGAAGCAAGAAGGTTTACAATGCAATTGTGAAAGTGTAGTTCTGACATCAATAAAGAGATTTCATTTGGTAATGATGTAGGTAGCTGTTTATTCAGTATAACCACAGAACTTCATAACAGACTTTGAGATAACAATGCTGAGTACCTCACAGATTTCCTTATTTATCAATAATGCCCCCGTGGCAAATGCCATCACTATATAGTATGCTATATGCATTAATAAAAGAGAAATGTGAATAAATGCCCCACTAGCCATCTCTAAAGAGGTAGATGACGCCTAGAAGTGTCAACCTGTAAACAACATTGTTTGCTTCAATGAGGAAAAAAACACCCAAAGCACAACAGTAAAACACCTTCCTGGCTGTGCTTATGTGTTTTAATATCACGCGACGAAGGTTCGAACACATTCATTAATTGCAATTTTAACTGTGCAACCATTTTTTTTTTTATTAAATTGTTTATGGTTTCACGCTGACTACCTCTTTGGGCTTTCAGTGGCACCATAGTCAGCATGGGGCCCAGATAAGAGTGATTTGCTTCCGCATCCAATTAAACTAAAATGACACCAGAAAGATTACAGCCCTCCAAAGATATTGCCTGTGTGCTGCTCAGAGCCCCGCTGCATGAATCGCATCTGGTTTCTTTATTATTAACACTGCAAGCACTCTCTTAGTTCGACTTCTCAATTGAATCCCTGAAAACACAATCTCAGAAAAGTAAATGGGTTAAACTAAGCAACTGTACTTTCATCACAAGTTCCACGATTTCTCTTCTTCCTAACCCCACCCTGTTCTCTTAATGACAGTTATATTTTTTAGGAGAACAAGGAATCAAAGGCAAAAATATATTCAGTGGCTGGAAGGCCAAAGTAGAGTAAAGCAGCTGACAACAAAGAGCGCTACTTGCAATTACCTCCCATCCACGTGTGTTGAGGGGGTGCACAGATGTCCGGTCACACATTTAATTTGACAACCAGGGGGGCGATGCCCCTACGTCCCAATAAAAAAAAGTGCTGCTGACAGGCACATAAGGTTAAGTAAGCGCGGTGCTCTGATGAGCTCCGTCTTCCTGCTAGTTCTTAGTTGTGTACAGAGACAGCTCTCCTTTGATCTGCCACACTCTGGTCCAACATAGAAAATTAGCTGCTGTATTTTTACTTCAGTGCTAGACAATTATCTATGGGATGGACCCTGTTTTTCCAATGCTGATTGCAGTGTTTATATCACCCTTAATTCCTCTCTTATTACAGGTTAGAAAGTGTGTTAACAGATTATGTATTCTGAGCTGACCTGAGCCAGTATAGGCTACTTTTTGGTTGTCATTTTGAACTTTTTGGGTCTCATTATAAGTGGGCTGTTAAATTACGATCCGTTTGTGCACGGATCGAGATTGCAAGTGGTACAGGTTTTTTCTTTCTTTTCAGCGTTTTATTTAGCTCGAACTCGACCCAAAGGTATCGGGTATCAGAGCGCTTTACATGAGAACCAGTTGTGTTACATAAGGACACATTCATTTTTGTTAGGCACGGGGAGATTACGTAATTTTGCCCAGAATCACAGGATATTGAGCGTCTTTGATGAGACTCGAACCCAGTTCCCCAGATTTGAGATCGACCTCTCAAACCGTTAGGCTACATCCTCTCCCCTAATATTTATTTTCCCCGGTAATTACCAGGTGCGATAAAGATTAGACCCTTCCTTACATTTCGGCAGGTCAAAGCTGCTGGAATTTAAGAATGGGATAAGGCCCGGTATTTACCAGGAAATGCGGATTTGTGAAATACGCATGTCCCAAAAGTCGTAATAGACAATAATAACTACATCCAATCAATTGGAATAATTATTGCTCTGCTTGTAATTAGGCCCTATAAGGTTTGCAGATGTGGGCTGAGTGGGACATCTTCCTGCAAGGCAGTATATCAAGAGGAGTGCTACAGTCCGGCAGATGTCAGGTTACCTCTCCCAAGACAAATGGTGCTGGATCACTGCTGAATCATAGTGGGTTATTTGTTTGAGCATCTGGCGAGTGTTTCCATATGTTGGTATAACTTGATAGAAGTCCTAGGGCGCCAGTTGACCACTGATAAAGGCAGCAGCATGGACAATTGTTATAACATTCACTGCATGTTCAGAAATCTTCATGGGATGGTCAGCAAGCAGGCAGTGAAGTAGCCAGCATTGCTCATACCATCTATGGGCTCCAGAAGATGGCATCTTTACCTGAAAGCTTGACTTCTCAGGACAAATCATGAGAATGGTTGAACTCTACAGTCCACCAACCAGTAGCAACACATCGATTTCAAATTAGCTCTGTTACTGCAAGGACAAATTATTTTTTAAATTAAATTTGATTTTGGATTGAAAAAACCCTGTAATCGAGTTTTACTGAGATATGAACCAATGGACAGTTAAAGCATTTTTACATGCTACTGCCTAGTGTAGGATTGCCCTTTTGCCTGACCCCAGTTTCGCCTGAGGAAAATCTGAAAACTTTACAATACAGTTTTCACTTGTTTTATCTCTCTCCTCTTGTCATTCCGTATATATTTAATCATGTATTAATTTATTACACTTGTTTATAAAGTGTAGGGCTATCTTTCCCTAATGAGTATGTGAAGTATGAATTTGTTGCCCTCCTGACCACCGATGAGGATTGTAGGAGAGTAGGATCTGCACTTATGTTGCCCCCACTTTTTTCTGATAACACTAGTTTCTGGCTATAGTCTGGCTGGGTCACTGCTAATCAGGGCCCTAGTCTCTCTGTTCTCTCTAAACGACTTGGAGTGCATATTAGATGCACTAGTGATTGGATACTGTGGTACCTAATGAGCCCCTAGTATATGGTACCTTGGGTACCAAGGGCATAGGTACTTCACAGGCCTACCAGGGGCTGAAGCATGTATTATGCCACCCCTGGGAAGCAGACTAAATCTGACACCACAGGGCTGCTACTGCAGCCTGGGTGAGGTAGTGTTAGCACTCTTCACTGAGGTATAGGTTCCTATATCTCACCTTACACACACATATAAACCTATCAGTCACCCCTAAGGCAAGCCCTATCAATCCTGAGGGCAGGGTGCTTGGTTTACAATGTGAGGGGGTGCCTCTGCCTTAGCAGGGCCCCTCTGCAGCTGGCAGAGTCTATTCTCTGTGGCTGTTTGTGGATGCGGTTAAACCATATACTCTTAAGTGCATTATAACCTCCCGGTAAATGATAACTTTGGAATGACCGCATCAAAACATGTCTTGTTTGGTGTCAAACAACTTGGAATCATACCCCCACACCAGTAACTGGTGTGGGAGTATGATCCCACCCTTCTAGAGGGGACGACAGGTACCTACTGTGGAAACACTGTAGAAATCTGAAAGAGCCCTGGCATCACAAAATGGATGCCACCAGCACAGACACTGGGCTGCCCTCCTGCTGCTGCTGACTGAAACTCGCAGTGGAGGAGGCCCAACAATAGGCATCCTGTCACAGGGAGGTGTAACCACCTTCCAGACAGGATTTAGTGTATTGGGGCTGGGTGGGTGCACTCTTAGAGTGCTTTGAAGTCCTGCACTGGGGGAGCAGTAGACTCCTCTGTGCATATGCCAGCTCAAACCGGTTCAGGGGCTACCTGCCCCTGCTCTGGCGTGAAACTGGACAAACGGAAGTGGGTGTAACCACCCACTCCCCTGACCCTCCCAGAGGAGTGATCATAGAGCTAGTCCCTCCCTTCCTTTTGGTATAAGTTAGGGAACCCTTGCCATTGCAAGTTAGATATCCCTGGACGACACTTTATAAGAAGAATCCTGGCCCTTCGACGTTCCACTACCTTTGGAAGACGGAAGAATCTCCCTTGGAGTCAAGGAGTGACTCCCCTGCTTGGCAGGCACCAAAAACTTGAATCAACGGTCGCAAACTTTCCTGCTCCCATCGGAGTCCGAAGTCCCTGCAGCCCCAGAAGTGGATTTCCCGACTTCTCGATGGCCATTGTGAGACCCCAGCGAAGCTGAGGCAAGTGGACCCCACGAGTGACGAGGAACTGCAATACCTGGGAACCGTGCACTATTGTCAAGTGCAACCCCTTCACGACGTTCTACAAACTTGTGCTTTGGACCACGTGTGGCCCAAGCCTCCAGCTGGATTTCCCTCGAAAATCAGAGGCCTACTTTGTCCCGAGCTCCTGTGAAGCGAATCCTCACAAGGCGTCTTCGCGATCCCTTGCCGGCTGGCTTGTGGGTCCCCTGAAGACTTCTTCATCAAACCAAAGAGCTCCCCTGGTTGCTCCAGGCCTGCCCTGACTTACCCTTGCTGGGTGAGTCCCTCAAACCTTGCTGGTCTGCACCGCTGACTTTCTTCGATTTCCATGAGACTTGCTGTTGCCAAGGCTTGTTGGCTCCAATCCAGTTGCCGACACTTCCGTAAGCTGCAGACTTCGTGGGACACTCCGAATCCAGCTCCTGGTTGTTGTCAACGCCTCCTGGACCTCGTGGGTGAGGAGTCAAAATACCCCTGATCACCTGAAATCACCTGACTTCCGTGGGCATCCATCTTCCTGGCCCAGGGTCACTGGCAAGTGACTGAGAACACTGTCCCTTCTGCTTTCAGGTCATGTTCATCTTGAATCCAGCCTTGGATTCCACCGGACACTTCTTGAGTCTTCGCAAGCAGCAAAACTTCTTCGGCTTCCACAGAAATCGACAATGCGACACGACACCAAAAGACACCTATGCACCCGGCTTCCTGGGTGAGGTAACTCGTGCACTCCGGTGCTCCAGTGGGTGTTGGCCCTCAAACTACTTACCTTGTAAGTGACTTGCTTGTAGACTTCCTAGAAGTACCCTTAAACTTTAAAAATCTAACCGCGACTTGCTCCATTGAAATCAATAGGGAACCCGCGGCTGTGTTCTCACACTGCACGCGTCTTCCGTGGGTCCTTTACTTACCTGCCTTGGGTGGATTAGTGAAACCCCAGCGATTCCACAGGCCCTAGACCTTGTCTCTTTGCAAGTCGACTTTCCTAAACCTCTTTTTTAGTATATGGTCTGGTACGCCCCTAGGACCCCAGCCATATTTGTGCTGAACTTATTGTGAATCGTTGATTTGTGCATATGTTCCTGACTTCTAATCTCATAAATAGATTAGTAGAGTGTGTCTAGAAATAAATACATATATATTTGATATATATACCTGTGTGGTGTTCTTTCATTTGGTAATTCAAGAGACTATAAGGTAAAACAAGCTGCTTTACATTCCTCTGAGACTTGGCCTGAAGGCTGCTCTCCACAGCTACCACTAGGATAGCTTTCTTTAAAAGGTTGTCTTAAACCTATCTACCATAAGAGTCGAATTGGACTGGTGCAAGGTGGCCACTATAACTAATGACCAGCATATGCCAGGCCAACTTCTCACAAGGATGACCCTTGCATCCTGCTATTGCTGGACTTCTCAGCTGCCTTCGACACCATCACTCAGCACTCCCTCATACACTTCGCTGCTTGGATGAAAGACAACTGCCTCCAGCTCAATACAGACCAAACTAAAGTCCTAATCTTAGGCAACAACCATTCTCCCTGGGCCGCCTCTTGGTGGCCCTCCAAACTTGGCCCCCCACTCTCCTCTGCGGACAATACCAAGAACCTCAGGATCATCCTGGACACCCTCCTCTCCATGAGCAGACAGATCAATGCTATCTCCTCATCATGCTTCCACGTCTGGGGAATACTACGGAAGATTTTCAAGTGAATCCCACTGAACACCAGACAAACGGTCACACAGGCTATCATCATAAGTAGACTTGGTTACAGAAACGCTCTCTACATTGGAATTCCAGCCCATGTTCTACCTCCACTCTAGAACACCGCTGCCATACTCATCCTAAACATCCAACGAAATACTCATATATTTTTGTAAGTTATATATTAGAACACACAGCAAGCGTAGATAACCAATGGTCAAAATTGTAGGATAAGTGAAAGTCAAGCAAAGGAGTACATAATCCAGCAGCATGATCTATACAGGAAAGTTGGGGCCTCCATACGCAACACTCAAGCACCAAGGCACAGACAACCCTTCATCCCTGAAGGACACACAGATGCAACCACCTGCATCTCTCAGGGGCGGCCCCCACTCACTGTCCCCACTCACTGTCCCGCCCCTCCAACACCAGGCTGTCTCAGGAGCTACAGTAAGTGTAACCAGGGGCTACAGCCCCATGCCCTACACTGTTGAACCGTGCACCTACGCCCCAAGCCGGTGTGAACATCATTTCTCAGAATCCGAATAGCTGTCTTCACCCTCAGTGCTGCTCTAAGAGGAATGAAATAGAGGATCCCTTGTTGTTTAAAAGCAATCTCGGGATTAACCTTTCCACCTCTCACCTAATAAGAGGGATAGTGGGTGGGTGAGTCATGCCTGATCTGCTCCCAAATCAGTCCGGACCACACACCCTCAAACACAAAGGAGTCATTCACATGTCAATTAATTATTTGGAAGACGGGTCCAGTTTGTTAGAGTACTATCAAAACATGGCAAGAAACATTCAAAATCCTACATTTTTGTAAGTCAGATATCATAACACACAGCAAGCGTAGATAACCACAGGTCAAAACTGTACGATTAAATATAAATCAAGCAAAGAAGTACATAACCCAGCAGCATGATATACACAGTTATTTAGAATTGGGGCCTCCAAGTACAACACACCAACATGTAGGTTCAGACAACCCTTCATCCCAGAAGCAATACACAAGTGCGATCAATTGCATCTCTGAGTGGCAGTCCCCACTCACTGTAACCTTCTCCACGTCCCTGTTCCCTCCCCTCCAAAACCAGGTCTCAGGAGCTACAATAAGTGTGACCAGGGGCTACAGCCCCATGCCCTACACTGATGAACCATGTAACCGCGCCTCAAGCCGATGTGAACATCCTTTCTTCGACTCCGAATTGCTGCCTTCACCCTCAGTGCTCCTCTACCAAGAATGAGATGGGGGATCCCCCTGTTGTTGAAAAGCAATCTTGGGGTTGGCCTTTCTCGCACAAGGGCGACCAGCTGCACCAAGTCCTTCACCCTCCCCACCAAAAAACTAGTTCTGGGTAAAAGCCAAAATGTTGTCAACAAATAGGTCAGTTCATACTTCAAATAAATGCACCTCAACCTGTGAAACAGGATGCTACCTCTGATCAATTTGTGGGGAACGTTCCATAAACGCCCTGGCCCAGGGCACATCTTTGCCATTTTGGAATTGAGGCGCCTGACACACGTTAAGGGCCCTAGGGGTAACATCCTTGCCCCAACTGCAGTGCGGTAGTATGTGCGACCATGTGATGAGAACCTCGGAAAAGACCCTACCTAGCCAAGTGAATATGCACAAAAGAGCTTCAATTAGTGTTTTTGCCCCAGTTTTACCAAGTCGTTAATGCCGATGTGAACACTGACTAGGTCCGGGAACTGAAGTACCTTGTAACCCATCATCTCCTCCACCAACCTGCAGAACTGGGCAATCTGGAGACCCCTAACTCCACACCACCTGAAGGATACTCTTCAGCGCTCCAGGCTTTGGCTTACTGTGCTGTTGCACCCAATAGGCTGCCTGATGTACAAAGGAGTGGCCTATCACCCACACCACTTTGGAAGGCATACTACTAAAAAAAGCAGAGAAACAGCATGAGATGGAGAAAAGGAGAGGCAATTGTTCCAGGGAATAATGGCAACACCTACAGCAAATTCAGACATAGATAACGCTTAAAACAAAATGATGACCACGTGCCTAGCCGCTTGACATCCTGATGTAAAAGGCCTGCATCTGCCGCAAAAGTAACCTGTAGAGTCGACCCACATGACCTTGAGAGTGTTGCACAATACTGCTGAAAACTGATAGTGTGAAAGGCAATCCCCATTCGCACAAATGAGGAGTGTGGGCCACATAGATGTATGCTCTCATAACGCAATCAGGCTGATGAGAGAACCGTGGGCCACCCAGAGTTTCATTATAGTCCCATTCCCCTCTGGATCAGTCAACTAACTCGCTTACCCAGAAGGCCCCATAGAAGGTGTCTGAAAATGCAGCAGCAAATGCTATTTCATACTGGCAGCTGCAAACCCTGAGGAGGTTCTCCAATATGCCACCCACTACCTGCGCATTGAGTGGTCTACTACCTGTCACAACCCCCACTCACCTGAACACCAGGTACCGCAGGAATGAAGAGAGCCCCCCCCTCTCACCTCTGGACCAATCCTCCACACAGGCTACTACAGTATGGGCGATTGGACCCAAGGGGAAAAGGAAGAGAAATACACCACCCCTGGTGTGCTGGGAAATGAAGGAAAGGTACTAGGCGTGATGTCAGATTGGGGCGTGATCAGGCGGAAGGGATACAGACAGCGTTTGCAGGGTAGCCTCAGAGAAGGTGAGAACAACTTTAGGTCTGCAAGATAGAAGTGATAGAACGACTTTAAAGGTGAGAACAAAAGGTGCGGGAAATACACTCTAGTCAAAGTCGTTGTCCTAAAAACAAAAAAGAAAAGGAACACACACTCACCATGGTTGACACAGCATGGTAGCGTATAGCACAATCCAGTTGAAAATAGAGGAACAGGTTCAGAGAGCCTTGTTATTCTTTATGGACTCTGCACAGAAGGGATGGCTGGGTTTGGGAAAGGAAAAAGAACTCCATACCAGGTAGTGCAATTGACTCTTGCACAGTGGTAAAAACAATACGAAAGAAAGCGCACTGTTCACACTCTGCACTGGTTCCAATTAAAAAGCAAACACTCCACCTCAGGGGATTTGTTTCATAAAGTACGGAACAAAGTGCTAGCAACTCCTGATGGCGCTTGTTACGGAATGAGAGAACATAAACAATGGAAAAAGCAAAATCGTGGTCGCGTTGGAGGCGGTGCTGCCGGCTCCTGCCATGTGCCTCAAAGAAAGGGGAGAGGTCGGAGACTGCGCTCGCGGTCGATGTCAGGGAGAACACTTGCGGTACCTGCCGCAGTAGGGAAAAGTTTTGTGTCTCCTGCTGCTGCATTAAAGAACTTGCGACTTCTGCCGCTGCAGAAATTGACTTGCGGCTCCTGCCGCCGTAGGGAAAAGTCTTGCGGCTCTTGCCACTGCAGAAATTGACTTGCGGCTTCTCCCGCTACAGAAATTGAGTTTTAAAGGACAAGGGAACCCAATTAACAATAGGTCCAAGACCTTGGGTAAGTATATTTTTGAGAATAGGGGTCCCTAGACAATTTAGGATTATATGAAGAATAAATATAGTCTAAATAGAAGCTATATTCTCTGTCCAGCCGGACAAGGTTTTAATCTCAAGATAAATACATGACAAAAGACATATACAAAAGGTTCAAGTGGGACATATCCAACGTCCTACTAATACAAGGAAACAAAGACACCAAAAAAAACAAATAAAGGAAAGGTTCAGGCAAAACAGAACGTGTCTGCGTAGTATAAATTATAGCAGACTCATGTAACGTGAAAACACCATTGCACATTAAGCTTTACAATATATTAATTGCATATGATGTAAAGACTGTCTACGGCATTTCAATCCCTTGCAAACATTATTGGGACCATCTTCAGGACATTATATTTATACATGCCTGCTTACATTTGACTTAAGATTAGATAATATCGCCAGTGCACATACAGTGAAAAAATGCTAAATTGCGTAAACCATGGAGATCAGGGGGGGTTAGAGGGAGAGAAAAGAAAAAACATACGTTTACAACAGGCATTGGGTAAACCACACACATTACAATATCGACTGTGTAGTGAACATTAGTAATCAAAATTTACAGAGCAATGAGTGAGGACGAACGAGTTAAAAAACCGAGTCGTGTTAAGATTAAAAGTAAAACAAGAAAGACACAAGAGATAGTGTTGCGAGTAATTGTTTGAAAAAAGAGAAACGGAAATAAGAAAATAAGAATTTACAAGAGAATGATGGCGGGCCACGTCGCAAGAAATGGCAAGAATAGACAAGGTGGCGACTGTGCTCACGGGGGAATAGGTGCTGGTAACTATTATGTAGCGAGAGGGCATAAATGCTTACTGCTTGAGGACCGGTGGAGGGGCAACAAACAACGATCCGTTGTTGTCATGGGGGAAACAATTAGGTGCTTGTGCCTCGAGTTTGAATATGCCTAAAATTGAAAGTAACTAGGTAAGAGTGCCGCTATGAGACATGTGGTGGGTAGATCAGAGGAACGGGAGGTCCAGCTTACCGAGAGGGTCAATGGGAGACGATGGAGGGCACCGGGATGGTTTAGAATCAAGGGTTCCTTGATGGGAATCCAGTCAGTCGAGGCGCAGTAATAACTTGGGACGGTAGATGTAAGTATCAACGATAGATATCTGCAAAGTGAGAACCAGAGTAAGCGCTCTTCCGGGGGTGGGGGGGGGGGGGGGGGGGGGAGTACGTAAATTTCCGCAAGTACAGGAAAACTTACCGAAAAGTTTCGGTTTCCAATCCAATAGTTGAATTCCTGGCGCCAAACAGCCTGAGTCAATGCTCGTGGTCTGATGGGAAGGTACTGGGAAGATGGGTGTAAATCGAGGCGGAAGGTCATGTGATCGGGATCATGTGACTGGTAACAGAAATTGAGTCGTGGCTTCTGCCGCATTAGGGAAATGTTTTGGCGGCTCCTGCTGCTGCAGAAATTAAGTTGCGGCTTCTGCCGCAGTGGGGGAATGTTTTGATCTCCTGCCGCTTACGAGAGGTTCTTGCAGCTCCTGCCACGATAAAGGTTAAACACTCACGGCTCCTGCCGCACACAAGTGATGCGATAAAGAGGAAGAGAGGCACGCTCCTGCGCCCTCTCAGGATAGGAGTCTGGGAGTTAGAAAAGGAGAGACACGCTCTTGCGTCCTCTCAGGGCTGGAATCCTGAAACAGTAAAGCCAAGCACCCGTGTCAGGTAGGGGAGGCACTTTAATAGCCACCTCCCCTCACCACCCAACGTGCTGTAACCAATACCGGTGGACAAGGAATAAAAATGGATAAAAGACAGAAAGTGGTAGCAGGAATCGGACGTGAGAAGGGAAAGTGGTAACATTACCATCCTTGATGGTGCCTCCTAACCAGCTTATACCTTCCTCACTAAGAAACTGCTGCCCACATCCCTTATCTCTCTGTTTGGCAAAAAATCTAATGGCTGCCAAATGAGCCCTAGCATAACAAACCGGCCAGTCCTGATCCCTCAAAGCCTTTAGGTAGAGACAAATGGCGCTAGCAGAAAATAAGCCAAGGCGTTCTGCTCCTGAAACATTTCTCATAGACCCCCCCCCCCCCCCCCCCCCCAAAGTGCTCTCTGCAGGGAGGCTGTTACTAAGTCCAGTATGGCGGGGCTCCAGTCTTTCACATATATTGTGGGAACTTTGTCATCTGCTGCACTGCCTGTGGGTGAAAGGCTTGAAAATCCTGCAACTTGGAGGAAGTCAAAGTGTCAGCCACATTATTGTGAGCTCCTGGTATATGTTCAGCCTTAAACACGACATTCAGCTTCAAACAGAGCAATACCAGGTGCTTCAACAACCTCAGAACCTGCATGCAGGAGCCCTCTTGTCTATTAATGGCTTCAACTATGGACATGTTGTCAGACCAGAAGATAACACTTATGTTCTTGTTACGACCAGATGGTTACTGCTACAACAATGGGGAATAGTTCCAGAAAGGTGATGTTCCTTGCAACCCCACTGTCATTCCAGGAAGCATGCCAGTTTCCCCTGCACCATTCTGCACTCAATACGACCCCAAAGCCAACACTGCCTGCTGAATCAGTTAAGAAACCCAGAGTTTGGTTGAAGACAGGAGAAATGGGCCAAACATCTGAGCCATTGAATTTGTGCAGGCAGCCCCGCTATATCTGCAAGTCCTTCTCTTCGGCCTGAAGTCTGGTACGGTGGTGTTTCTGATTAAGGCCTGTCATTGCTCTGGCTATTGACCTGGAAATGGGGCGATCTATAGGGATAGTTCTCCATGCACAATTGAGCTGGCCCACTAAGACTTGGAGCTGATGCAAAGTGACCTTCTAGAGAGTGAGCATTGAGTTAATAGACTGACAAAAGGCAAGTACTTCATCAGGAGGGAGTCGCCACTCGCCTTCAACTGTGTCAATCTCATTCCCTAAAATGGTGATATAGGTGGATGGGTCCATATTTTTTTCGCGGCTAAGGGGACCCCTAAGTCTTGGAACACATCAGCACATCAGTGCTCCCAAACCCAATGGCAAGCCGCTGAACCGGTTGGGCCCATGATCAGGAAGTCATCCAAGTAGCGGATGATATCGTGGTGACCAGTCTTGTAACTCAATAACCCTTGTAAAATGGAGCTAAAATGCTAAAAATATGTTCATGAGACTGCACAGCACATAGGCATGTATTTGTCATAATAGTAACTAACCCCAATTTGGAAACCCAACTGGTGATAATCATCAGAGTTCACCGGGAGAGGCCTAAATGCAGACTCAATATCAGTTTTGGCCAAGAGTGCCCCAGGACCCAGCTTCCACAGCTTGGAAAGCACCAGGTCAACAGAGGAATATTTCACCGAGCAGGCATCAGGATAGATATCATTGTGGACCGAAGAGCCTTTTGGATCGACCTAAACTGCCAGGCTCTTTCTTAGGGACTGCACCGAGTGGGAAGCAAACAAAACCCTACAAAGGGGGCTCAACAAAAGGTTTTGTGATCCTGCCCAATGAGCCCTCCATATCTAGCTTCCTTGAAACCACCGCTTGATGAGTGTGAGCTGACAGTAAATTGTTAGACTGTGGAATGGGGAGGACTCCGTGAGCAGGAATTCAGAAACCAATGGAAAAGTTATCAAACAATAACTAAGCTGCTGTCTTATTGGGGTATAAATTGAGCAAAGGGAGCAATTTACTAATCTGAACCAGTGTAGGTAAAAGGTTACTGCCTTGATGGTTTAGGATTATCTTTCCCTTTTTCTTTGGATTTCTCAAAGCACTTGAAGTCGGGGTGTGAGGGGTGACCTCAGAAGGAACACACGTTTGAATTTACAAGAACCAGCAGGGCGGATGCACAATTTTCTGTTGCATGCCCAACAAGGCCCCTTCTTGTTGCCCGAAGGCTGTTGGTGACCAAAAGGCTGCTTAATGGGGGTTTTGTTGTTCGCATTCTCCAGCCACACATTGACTTCTGTCTGATCCCAGCCAATGTCAGGATCCTTGACCCTTGTTCACCTAAGATCCTGATCATAATCTAGTCAGGCTGTAGCCCCATACACACGGTAAACTTTCAGTATCTTGTTTGCAGACAATATCATGGCATTACCTATCTCAGATTTATTTTCCAACATGACAGACCTATAAATGTTAAAACCGAATAACTAGTTAGTAATGGACTCCTCAACCTTGGGTTTCTTCTACTTCGAAGAGGTATTCTTCCCATCCCTTTCTTTTGACTCGCAATCCCTCCTTTTTGTCTAACGAGAGAAAATATCAAGAAAATCACCGTGCTATATTTTTTTCTTAACGTATGCTCTCCAATCAGCACGCAAGGCCAAAGAGAGCATGCCTTGAGACTGTAAAAACGAAACATAACTGGCACAGCCAGCTCCCACAAACACTGCAGCCCAGTGCACCCAGGGAGCTGAAGCACGTCATTTCCTCATAGATGGCCCTACCTCAGGCATCGGTATTAAGTTCTCTGATGTGAATTAGGATACACAAATTGCCCATAACCAGATACCAGAAGGTCCAAAGAGGAAGAATTGGTGCAAGGCACGAAAGCAGAAGGGTAACATTGCTGTGCAGAAAAACATCTTCTCCTGTTTTAACAACCCACATTGCAATCCAATCCTAAACAGTAAAAACACTGCCGAGAAAAAAGAAAAAACTCTAACCCTGCCCCGGTAGACCATAGGGCAACTCAAGCAGGTAATCCTGGCACCGCAAAGCCACAAGGGGGAGTTGTTGCAGAAGAAGTGGAAAAAGGAGCTCACAGATTAAGTAGCAAAATGCCAACTCTATCCGGTAATCTGGGTACCGCTAAGCCCCCAATGGACTGCATTGCAGAAGATGACAATGGAATCCTTAGGACCGGTAACCGAGAGGTACCACAAGGGGAAGACCGCCCTCCCAGATGGCCTGGCAATAAAAAAAGGAAGTGCCTGCCCCGCAACTAATATTAATTCACTAGAGGCAAGAAATGTAAAGTCAAGCTTGGAAACAGAAAAGGAGAAGCTAGCACAAATCACCAAGCCTAATAGGGGCACTTAAAGCCCTAGCCAGGAAACAAAAGGGTTCCAAGATAGCACCAAGCCAAAACCAATAACCATCGTATCATGGCCCAATGGGCAATAGGATACTAAACTATTACCTCCTGGAACAGAGCCTCAGCAGATCCAAGTCATCCAGATCAACAACCCCAACTCCTGGGCCTCACTCCATGGCCCAACAGACAGCCAAGTAATTCTAATATACCCAGAATACCAGTCGAAAGGCCACTTCGACTTACTCAACCACAGCATTATATCCATCTACTGAGAAATTCCAGACACCAGGAACTTAAGTTAAATCGATATCGCTTCTATCAAGTTCATGGCCCCTACCACAGGACAAACCAATTAGCCCATGAAGGTAACTTGGATATTTTTTGCAGCTGCCCATAAGGTACTAATGGGCTGCAGAACCCTTTTAAAATTGGGCAATACTGGTGTCACCAAACAGAGAACCAGCATATTCCCACTTTTTATCAATGCACACGAAGAACCGATCTTTCATCAGCCCCCATAAACACTAAAGCTTGGATCTAATGAGTGCGCTGAGCAAATTGCCTGCACCCTCTAGTTCTCACGACTTCCCACTCAATCAGATTACCAACAGAGGGCCAACACAAAACTAGGACTGGAGCTTGATTCCAGGAGCCCTAAATCCATCTAAAAGGCAAGCATGAATAGGCTCCACAGCAGCAGTAGACTGGTTGGCAGACAAGATCGAAAGTTGCTCATGGAATATCAAAGGTCTGTCTGACAAAGGAGCAGCTACTGAGAATTTAAGTTTATTGCTCTTTTTTCAGATCATTCTGCTTCAAGAAACATGTGTAGAAAAGGTGCCCCCGATTCTAGTTTACGTCAGTTACCCAGTTCCTGCCTCATAACAAGCGCCTTACGGCTGTTATTGCGGGGGGCTAGCTAGCTACATCCAGGCCACGCTGAAAGGCAACTACGCTATGAAACTGACAGAATGGCGCGGCCACTTGTTCAAATTACTTTAAAACAAGGTTCACGGAGGCTCAAACTGGTGCTTATGAATATATACATATCCACAAAATTTGTACTAAACCATTCAGCCTATGAACATCTGAAAAGGAAATTTCTGACCTCCAAGAAGGCAAGAAACCTCACCTTCAAGTGCGACACAAAGGGCAGAGAGCTCATAACCTATCTAGAGTACCTCAACTTACGAGCAACCAATGGACGTTTCCAAAGTGACAATCCAGTCATTCACATACCAGAAGACTCACTCCTTAATAGATTTGACAGTGTTTTCTGTTCCATTTATTCATCTTGTGTCCAGTTTTTCTATAACCCCAATGGATGAAAGCAATCATTTGCTTCGAGAACTATGCCTTGCTCTCTCCCCCGACAACCATACATCAGAAGGAGCAGCATAAGGCAGCATCCACATGGTATCAAAAAGACTGAAATGGTTATCCAGAACAATCCATGACCTGTTTGAAATAGCTAAAGGGTCACTCATAAACCCTTTTGGAGGAGACAAGTGTTCACTACAGTTCCTGGGAGCAATTTACAACACACTTTGTAGCTAACAGAATGGCTCACGGAAGAAGCCTCAACAAACCACATAAGGTTGCTTGGTTGATAGCTAACATAAAAAATGTAGTGTAACCCAAGCCATTGGTGCTTACCAAAAAGCTCCAAAGGACGACTCCCTGGAAGTCAAACTGACAAACGCAAAGTCCGCCTACAGAAAACATCTGCGGGACCAAGAAAGAGAGGCCGACAATAACCTAAGTGCCAAACTTTTGCACGACCTCAACACCTACAAGCACGAGAAATTCTGGAAGACTGTGAAAAACCTAAATGATATGTCCAAAACAAAAATAACAGTTACCATCCAAGAGGAGAGGAGTACGAATACCTTTCTAAATGCTTAAGCCAGCCAGGAAGCAAGCCGCTTTTGGAAAAGATTGTAAAACATCAAGCAATGGCTCTATAAAAATCTAAAAGCACCACGAGTGAAATTCAGGCTTCAAGCACTCTGAACATCTGGGCAGTAGCAATCAAGTATCAAATCTCGAGTAGCCACTGAGTCAGAGCACCAGGCCCAAACGGTATTCCAACCGCCATCTTTAAGGCCGACAAATTGTTTGGGGCAAGACATCTGGAGCCAGTGTACGATAACATAGGCACTTCAAAAACCGTCCCCTCCTCATGGAAAGGTTCTGCCATCTCACCGAGGCGGCAACGCCTCCTACCCCGCAAACTATTGACTCCTTGCGCTTCTGGACGCGGAATCTAAATATTTTTCTTGCTGTCTCCTTGTGGAGCTGTCATCATGGATAATAGAAAGGAGTCTAATTCCATTCAACCAAACGGGGTTCTCTAAAGGAGTGGGAACAACAACTAATCTGCTGACCCTATATTTGCTGTTTGATCAACACAGGATAACTAAGCTGCCCCTCTATCTCTGCTTTAGAAATTATAAGGCAGCTTTCGATTGAGTGAATAGAGGCAAGCTGTGGCGACAACTTGCCAAGTGGAACATACTGAACCACTGCTGCAAGCCCTGATCCTTCTCCACACTGACACCTGGGTCAGAATCAAGCTAGGAGATGGCACTCATCTTTCTAGAAATATCCAGTCCCACTAAGGGCTAAGGAAAGAGTGGGTACTAGCGCCCACACTCTCTAACCTGTTCTTAGCAGCTCTCCCCATCAGTCTAGCTGAGATAAATCCTTCAGAGGCTTTTGAATGGCACAGTCTCATGCTTGAACACAAATGCCCTGGAAATCAACTTGAAGTCTAAAATTATGAGCAAGGGAAAACCATCACTAAGCCTCCATCAGTGGTATTTGAAAAAGAACAAAGTAGAGGTGGTATCTGTATACAAATATCTGGGTATGCTATGTGATAAGCAAGGCTCCTTCAAACAACTTCTGGAGCTCATGCGTCTAAAAGCTAACGCTCTCCTGCATCCTTCAAATGCCTAAAGTCAGTATCATCAACGTTTACCCCTCTTTTGTAAATAATTTAAACCAAACTAGTTCCAACCATCGCTTATGGCAGTGAAGCATTAAGGTGCAGAAACGCCACCTACCCGAACAAAAGTTATCATCAAACTCTTTAAGTCTGTTTTTCCCTGCCACGCTATTCATCCCAAGCCCAGCTGCGCCTGAAATTTGGCTTAGTCAAGCAATCCATAGTGAGACGAGGAGCTTTTATCAAACTCTGCTACAAATTAAAGAACGCCAGCAATGGGACCCTGAACTGCCACCTTTGGGAAGAAATTTGCAGCAGAAATCAGTCTCTGGCTGGAGATTATCTTTCTTGCTTTCTAACTACCCTTGGCCCAATTGACGAAAGGGAGTCAATTTCCAGCTACTCCCTAGTCAAGGCCCTTGTAAACAAGAGAATCAGGAGACAGTCGCTGCTGGCAGATAAGGATGTATTTATGCTGAGACGGCATGCTTGACTTGCGATATCGTCTGACGACAAGTTAACTCCTTAACCATATCTGGGCGCAGTCCTCAAAGCCCAGACCAAAACATAATTTCAGAAATATAGCCATCACTCTTATACCTATCACCCTGGAAACGAACCACCAGTACGGAAGCATGCCGACTTTGCGGAAAATCCCCGCAAACCATGTTCCAGCAAGTCTGCATATGCGAAGCAAATATGAACGATCAAAGAACTATATTAAGGTAAGTGTTGAAATCAGAGGGGGCTATGCCTCTGCAGGCCAACAATTATTGCTTGTTTCAACTCTAAAGCCCAGTTTGTGTAGGAAGCGTTTCAACTAGATCACCCCAGTGCTCTTTTGCTGGAGCTGGTGGGTTATTTCTTGAGATGGCCTTTATAGTTACTAACACCTGTACTCTCTTTATTCTCATTACCTTGTTAGCGCCTGTCCACTGTGAGCCTTGTTTCTGGAGAGCCTTATCTTCACCAAACATTGACATTTGAATGAGTCCTTCGGGTCCCTCCCTCGAGGCACCCAATTCCTTCCTTTTTCTTCTTCTTCAAAAGAGATAAACAACTCCTGTTCCATCCACACTGCCTCTTACTGAGCAAGGCTACTCTTTGTGCTGCTGTACCCTGCTCTGTGGCCCTCCGTTTCTTTTCGCCCTTCCATCAGTGTCTGATTTCCACACCAATGATACGACCCTCTGTTATACTCTATCCATGCTTGGAGCACCTATAATCCCGCGCTTGGATTAAATCTCTTTTCACCTCGTACAGACGCTCTAGACCTGGGTGTTTGTATCTGTAATAAGAAAGCGAGTTATGCGTCAGTTCCGCTATCTCACCCTGTCAAAAAGTCTCTAAAAGCTGCCAGAACCACCAGGCTGATGGAATCTGAAAAAGATTCTCTAAGGGCGAATATCACACGCTTTGCTTTCTGGGGTAATGTTTCACCCACCCCTACCAAGAATTGCGGGTTTTTAGGTCTCGGCTGCGAAAGGCTGCGCTTGCGCAGTCTCGCTCCGAGATTTAATGAGTTGGAGTGACTTTGAGAAGAGGGGCTTGCACCCGCCCCTCTTCTATCCTGTTCTCCATTGGCTGGCCTCTTAAATGCTGGCCAGCCACTGGAGAAGAGGTCCAGTCACTCCGTTGAAGCCCCGTCTTTTTCGGATCGGGGGGCGTGTTTTTTCGTTGCTTTTCGCAGGGCGTGTTTTTCTCTCCTCCAGCCAATGGCAAGAGGAGAGAAAAAGAAACACGCCCCCGAATCCGAAACCGAGGCTGCGTTTCTCCGAGGCATTTCTGCTTGGCCTCGGAGACAGGCGGTGGTGTCCCGGCGTCCGTCTAGAACCCTCCCTCGGCCCCCACCTTCCGTCTTTCTCGCCTTGCCTTCCATGTCTGCATCTTCTCACCCTCCCACCACCTCCGGGTGCCTCTCCACTCGGGTTCACTCTGCAGCCTCTCTCCCGGAAGAGCCCTTCCTTTCCTTCAGCGGCGCTGTGCAAGATGGCGGTCCAAATTTCCAAGAAGAGGAAGGTGAGCCGTGTTTAATGTTGAAACGGTAACTTCTGGTTGAAGAATGCCCTCTAATAACACTGGGACAGTGTTCCCCTGATTTGGCAGATCGCTGTGGCCCTGCAGTTGTTCTTTTATCATGTTTTGATAGCTAAGGATGGCGTCGGATTGCGGCTGGTGGCGGTGTTTTGCTCCCCGCCTTAGACATCGCCTGTGTCAGTACAACCTGCTGAGCGTGGTTTGCATGACTGTCTGCGGGAGGGTGTGGATGCCTCGCTACTATAATTCACGGTAACCACATGGCGTTGACTAGACGCTGCCCTACAACGTATTCCTTTTTTCGTGGAAAGTGCAATGGTGTCTTAAGTTGGAAAGTTTGTACTAATAGCGTATTAGACCGTCATTTTATGTTTTTTCTGATTACCGTTTTCACTATAAACTACACCCTTTCAGAGTTGGTTGCCTGTTATTACTATATTCAGGTAAAGTTGCCGTATTAAGCGCGGTTTCGTAAAATAACTTTGTTCTCGCAAAGCAGCCTTATTGTATAGTACAATCATAACTACCCCCAACTCACTTGCTATTACGTGCAAGAACAGGAGATCAAAAATGCTGTGCTAATTTTGAAATAGCAAACTCCCCGATTTCCTTTCAGCTACAGATTTCGGGCAGTTGCACAGGTATGAGTTGCCATATGTAGTAACTGTTCCTTAACCACAAGCAACATCTTTTCAGTAGGCCAATATGTTCACTGTTATGCTGTAGGTGTATGAATCTTGTGATGAGCTCACTCCACTGCAAAGTAACTTGCCTGGAGCCTAAAGTAGCTGAGAAGAAACGCATTTATAGGGGCCTCCAAAGAGTCCGTCTGAAGGCCATTGTAAGTTACCTATGCACGTTTTAAACGCTTCCTGTCTTCTACCGGTTCTTTCCGAACGTTAAAAATGGAAAATCACTTCTATTCCGATAAGTGTAGTAGATGCTTGTTTGATGTCCCTTGATTGAGGCTCCCTGTGTAAAACACAATAGTGGGCACTTGTGTAAGTGCGGGTTTTTTTTTTTCACAGTACTTTCATGATCCCTGTATAGTTTGATCTGGTGCTTAGCCAACACAGAAATTGCAGTGGGGGGAAAAAAGGTTGTTGCGGGGAGATTAGTGATTTGCGTATGTTTAGTGCTACGGGTCTCAG
Source organism: Triturus cristatus (assembly GCF_964204655.1). Classification (NCBI taxonomy): domain Eukaryota; kingdom Metazoa; phylum Chordata; class Amphibia; order Caudata; family Salamandridae; genus Triturus; species Triturus cristatus. The sequence goes on along the minus strand of NC_140590.1, from coordinate 483,649,706 downwards.
TCTTTAACAGAAAGTACTGTGACTAAGGTATTTGAAACTTGCATTGCATACAGTATATTAGGCTGGTACAAAATGCGGAAAATTTTAGATAACACGTGCTTACAAAATGTAGATTTTAGTGATACTCATTCTGTAAGGAGTGCCATTATTTTTAAACAGATTAGGAAGCTTCAAGCGATTCCCTCAACTAATTCTAATACCTGCTTCCAAGCACCCTTTTCGAGATTGACCAGTTGCGCGCACTTTTTTTTTCTGAAGCATGTCGGCTCAATGGCATGAAGGCATGTTGTCACTTCAACTTCTGGTCCCTTGCAGCATGTTTGACTCGTCCCTGTAGTGGGGATTGCAGAGGTTTGGCTCCGTCAGTTATTTTTTTGCCATCAATGGGGCTATCCATAGTTGGTCCAATGTATCTAATTTTGTTGCAGAAAATCAGAAGTTTGAAGGATGTTTAGAGAAGCTATATTGTGGTGGATCCCTTTTATTCTATTTTGACTGGATTGTTTTGAAATCTGTGTGTAGGAAATGTTAGAATTGTGTGATTCAAGCTAGTGCAGAATGCAAACGGTCTCGGCATTGTTAAAGTTAGAGCTATTGGCATTGCTCATGACAATGCCGTTTCTTTAAATGTTTTAAAAACAAAAACATAAACAAAAATAATGTCATGAGCAATGCCAATAGCTCTAACTTTACCAATGCCGAGACCATTGCATTGTAAATGCTTGTTTTCTTCTATTAAACCGTTTTGACACCATTGGGCAATGACTTTATTAAAACCAATATAATTCAAATAAATAAAACCTTCCTTCAAGGGTATCTTATTCGTAATCCAAATGCGATTGGAGTGTGTGTGTGTGGGGGTGGGGTGGGGGGGGGGTGGGAGGGGAGGGAACTGCATCTCCTGGTGGCGCCCGAGTGCGAGGGCGCGCGCGCCTCTAACTCATCAGCCCCTTCACCGTATCCTGGCGCTGCGACAGCCGCGTTCTAATTACTGTAATCAGCAGCGGCAGCGCGCGGTGAGCCGGCGGGAAACAGCCACGCCCACCCCGCGCCTCCGGTGGAAGCACTCCCGGCTGCAGGCACACACAGAGAGGAACATGATACAACTCCACGTACGATCAACCACATAATGACTCGTGTAATGAAATCACACACGGTTAATGAAAATGTCGTTGAAATAATCACAGGGTTCACCGGCGCTCACTTAAACTGTCTCCCAGGCTGGCTGGCTCCCTTCCTCCCCGGACAGTGCTTCGTCGACCCCTCGCTCCCTCCTACGACTCTGTCCCTTCCTGGGCATATGTTCCCTTTCTCTGTTTTTTCTGTCTTCTTTGGAAGTTTCTGCAATTGTTTTGTGAATGGATCTTTCATGGGAAAGCAGTCCAGTGTCCTGATGCTGACAAACCTTCCATCTTTCGCGATGGCCTGGTTGAATGTTCTCTGTTTGGAAGTTAATTGAATTCCTTCCTTAAAACATTTTTTCGAATTAATTCCTTTCTTCCCAAACGTTAACCATATGCAGCGTATTGTACAGTGCTCTGACACCCAATATACATATTCTCTGCTATAGAAATCTGCGTAAATAAATTTCCCCTTTTACAATGTTGACTTCTGGTGTGTGCATACCGAATGTCTTTGCTTCTCTTGGTCTCGTCTTTGAATTTGTCATGTCTTCTGTCACACTGTTATATTTCCTTACTTTCATGTTTCTTTCTTTTCTATCACCTTGATCTTCAGTTCTTTCCATCTGCTTCCTTTTCTTTGCTACCCTCTGTGCTCATTAACACTTGTCTCTGTGTATGGACAGCAGCTGCCTTTACAGTTGCTCATTTGTTTTTCCCTTTGCCTCTAAACACCCCTTTTAGCTTTCCTTCATTATTTCATCCAATTTTCTTCATTTGACCCCACGACGTCTAAACTTTGGCGTCTTAACAAGAATCACGGAGTAACATGGGGTTGGCTTGTATGCTGTTCTGGAAAGAAGTCCGTGGGGTTAGGAGGGCGTTGACCCTTGGAAGCTCTGTGTGGAGGAGATATCACATTCAATTATTTTCCTATTTGGTGCCATCTTATTGGAATAAACTTCCCCAGTCTATTCAGCTATGTGAAGATCATGTGAAATTTAAAAGGCTATTAAAAACATTGCAGTTTAATGCCTCTCTTTAAATCTCTGCTGATTGTTAATGCCAACCTGCAGTGCCTAGCGCCGAGATGCTCCTCGGGGAGTGAGTTGTTTCCATAAAGTAAACTAGACCGTCTAACTACCTAAGACCAATGGAATCGTGCAATCACTGGGTGATAAAAATAGCCTTTACCTATGGATAAAGTGGACTGACCCGTTGTGCTGTGCTATATACTGACGGCTGATTAGCCAGAAACCAGTCCCAGGATGCTTGTTTCCGGTCCAGGGAAGACATGGCTTGGCAGTTTGGGTTGGACTGTTCCCATGAGGCACAGGGTCAGACTGATTTGCATATGGCCATGTCTGAACTGGGGTGGCGGAGGGAGGTAAAGAATGATGATGGATTAAACCCAGATCAGTTGACTGGGGGTGAGTGCTTGCAACATATATAAACATTAAAAACATGTTGTAAAGATGCAAAATCACCACTGGTATGCCAAAATTATGTCTTAGTAGCATAAAGCATACAAGAAATTCAGTTGCGGTAATACAGAAGATAAGTAGAATTTGATGGTCAGTGTACAGTTTTAGATCCTGCCGTCTAGGCATGAATAAATCTAAAGTCATCTAAAGTTGAAAACTAGGATAACCCAGTCTAATCAGGGTAAGCAGGAAGGTGTCAGCATAGTGGAGACTTCAGTAAAAGTTCTCCAAAATGAGGCAAAGTATAGCTTAAAGCCACACTCTGGAACTATGAGCAGAGGGGTCAAACCTCGGAGTCCAAGGAGTATCTGCTTTCTAGACAAAGTGTGAACATCAATTAAACCCACAGGACATTTGAGAATTCCACGTCCTCAACTCAAGTAGATTTCCACCTTCTCACAGTAGAAATTGGCAACTTCACTCGGTTTGCTCATCCTGCGGTTTGAAAATCAGGACGACCTTGGATGTCTCCCTGCTCCCGATATCATGTGAATAGGAGTCTTCTTCTTAGTTCATTAATGGCTCTCATTCTCGCCAAGAATTCTGCTCCTGGACCTCACTATCTCTAGAACACACTATGCCTTTCACTGACTGAGATCATGTGAACACACCTGCAAAAGAAGGAACATTACAGCTCAAGCAAAAACATTCACGTTTAAGGTTAAACCTTGTGGACCAAATGCATAAGGCCTTTGGTTAAGCTTACTTAGTTGAACACTCAGTATACACGGTAAATACATGATTATATATGCACCTACAATTATAGAATAAATGCAAACATTAATAAATCAATATATAAAATGAAATTTCAGTAAAAGCAATAGAATTCCAAATGCACAAGTGTAAATGTGAACGAGAACAACTAATTGTAACATTATAATGAAGGAATTAGAACACACACTTGTATGAATGACTACTTTCTACAGTGAATACACTCCAACAGTATGTTTTAATGCTACAGTCTGCATTAATAGGATTAAGGCACAACAAAATATGATGCTAAGTGCACGTAAATATTACACTTCTGTGACGTTTAAGAGTGGAGCAAAAATTATGCTGCTCCATTGACATTACTGATGACTTCATCCAATGAGTGGGCTTTTTTTTTTAATAGTTTGCATAGTGGCGGGTAACTACCATATTTCTTTTTTATCTAATTTTGTACAGCCTTCGTCCGGCTAATGATTGTGTTTACAAAACACATGTGCTCCTAATGCATTATAGGTGTGTAGAGGTTTTGAACAGGTTATACATCTTTGTATTAAAGGGTAACTCTGGGTGCAGGTGACAGCATGTTCCACACAAGTTTTTTGGTACTACGGAAATTGTTTCCAACAGGGAAAAGATTCTACACACTACGGGTCATATTTACCATGATTTCGCTCAGCACAGAAAGCCACCTTGCTGCGCTGTGTGAAGGAAAATGGCAGGAGTATGTATGCTGTATTTAACATGATACAGTGCATTCCTCTCCTATCCTTGTGCTGGTGCTATCTTGGTTGCCTAGCACCAATGCAGGGACCCTTGCACCATGAGGCAAGGGTGCCTGCGCTGTAAGCAGGGTTGTTCTTGTGTACTTGGAGACACGTTCCTGCACAAAAACAATAATCTGAGGGATTTTTAATTTTCTATGTGTGCTGCAGAATGCAGCACACAGAGGAAAAAATGAGGAGAAATACAAATATTTCTCCTCGTTGTGCCTTAGCTGGGGAGGAAAGCAGATAGGAGCAAACACATGCTTCCCTGCCCGCATTGTGGCCCCCCTTCCAGGGCTGATTTCAGCCTTGGGGACCTCATCCCCTGGGGCTCAGTGTAATTTTTAGGGGGAGGAGGTACACAACCCCCTCTCCCGAGTTAGGCTATGGGACGCCATTCCCTAGGGCCAGTCTTTTAAATATAGGGGAGGGAGCATGTGGCCCCCCTCCCCGGGCTGGTTTTAGCCCCGGAGACCCCATCCCCGGAGCCGGGCAAGATTTTCAGGAGCAGGAGGACACACGTCACCCTTCCCTGGGCTGATTTCAGCTTGGGGACCATGCCCTTAGGGGTCTGGTGACATTTTCAGGAGGAAGGGAGCACTCGTTCCCCCTCCTCGGACCAATTTCATCCCCGGAGACCCCATCCCCGGGGATTAGTGACTTTTTCAGGGAGAGGCACATGCAGCATCATTCCCCGGGCTGATTTTGGCCCGAGAACCGCATCCCCTGGGGCCACGGTGACTTTTTCACAGGGATGGGGGCACATGGCTTCCCTCCCCAGCCCAATTTCAGCCACAGGGATCCCATCTCCCAGGGACCAGTGACATTTTCAGGGGGAGAGTGTAAGTGCCTCCCCTCCCTGGCCTGATTTTGGCCCCGGGAACCCTATCCCCCCCGGTCCCAGTGACATGTTCAGAGAGAGGGGGGCACATTGCCCCTCTCCCTGGGCTGATTTTGGCACCTGAGCCCCAATCTCCCAGTCCTGCAAAATTAAAGGTGGATGCCCAGGTGTCCTAGTGCCTATCCAGGGCACCCACCATACTCTTGTTGGGGGCTGAGGGAGGAGCCCCAAGACCCCCCTGGCCGAAACCAGCTCCCCACAAACGATATATGGCCAGGTACGGCCGAGTCCCCCTCCTCCCTTAACTCTTGCCCTTGGGTGATCCCATTTTACCGGTGCCAAAGTTTGTTCACCGCCCTTCTTCCCCTAAGGCAATCAACTTTATTAACACCAAAGTTTGGATTAAGAGCCGTTAAACCCCGGCCGTATTTATTAAAAACAATATTCAAAACATTACTATATTTACATTATATACACAATACGCAGAAAGTCCAGTCCGTTACATTGATAGGCACAGAATGTCTTATTGGCTAACCTTAACATGTTTTCTAATACATAGACATTCCTATCCTAGACTAAACATTTAACAATAATAAGATTAACTTTCTGTGTATCCCTGTTTGAGCCTACGGCAAAGTCAACGACTGGCCCCCGATCCTGATCAAGCTATGCCAAACTGCTACCAGAGTGTCTTTGAGCAGTGGGCTCCGTTTACCGGGAGGACACCTCCCCCACGCGAGCACCCCCTACGTGCATGCAGGGTGGACAACCGGCCTACCGGAAAGTGTAACCCCCCCCGCACCGTTTCCAGCCAACCGGCTGTAACTGCTGCTGGAGTTCTATGAGAGACCATCTGTCCCTCCTCCTCGGGCATCCCCATTTTACAATGGCGCCTCCCACTAAGGACCTTAAATTTAAGCTCACCAATCATGACCTTTCCACCACAGGCCTGCATAGTTACCGGACTATCTGGCCTACCCCCTCTGCCCACCAAAGGTCATGCCCTATTCTGTGATCCAACTAACCAGGCAAGAAGGTTCTCCATGAAAAGCTGATTACCCAACCTGGACAGGTAAACGCCGTCTTGTAAGAAGAACGGCTCCCCCCCCATGTGCTATAGTTTGTAATTGTGGAGATCTGAACAGTCTATCCATCTTGTTATTGATTCTCTTAACCGAATTGTTCAAAGCCCGCGCAGACTCACCCCCCCTCCACTGAAATTTAGGGATCATATGTGAGCACACCAGGGTAGACCCAGGGCAACCAACCAACCTCTGTGATCAAGGTTTCCACCACAACTCTTCTACCCAAGTGTACCAGGTCATTCCCTGCCAAGTACAGAGTAAAGACTCTAGGGGGAGTCCCTTCTTGGTCCAGCAGGTCTACCACAAACTTCCTGAATTGATCGAAACGAAGGCCCCCCCGCCCATGAAAAGAGACCCTAAAATCAGCCTGCCTTGCTCTCAACTGGTAATTGCCTGAAAGAAAACATTGATGTAATCTTGTCACATAGGAATGTTCTATGACCCATACGTTGTTTATGCCATGTTCCCAGACATGCACCTGGTCCAGCGTAGATCGTAAGCGATGATGAGCCGATATGAGTTTCCCCCCTGCGTCACAGGATGAAGAAACTGCAATTGAAACAGAGAGAAAATACTGTCAGTGAAGCCGCCTTTCGAATTCTAGAGAATATGCAGCCGCACATAGCACTTGTAACAATTGGAAGACCACCTGCCAATCTTCTGCACCTCGCTCCCAGGAAAACGCCTTGCTATCGCTTCAGTGGTGGCCCCTATCCTGAACGAATGGGTTCCAAAACTGCTGGGGTCTAAACCCGCTTTTTGCATAGCCAAGCCCATGACCCTTTGAAACTGAAATCTTGTGAGTGGGGTTCAATTGGTGTGAATCAACAATGGCCCCCCTACGTCTTTAGGCCTGTGTTCCAGAAATGCTTCTAACCTGGTGATGAAGCAGCAAGTGCTCCCCTGTGCCCGTAGCAGCACCACCCTCTCCCCTCTGGCTTCCTGGTCAGTCTTAGACCTGCGGATTGATATGAATAATGAGTCTTTTTGAACTTTCACATGGTTAAACTGGAGCCCTCCCTGCCAGTCCTGCTTATTCTTTGCCACCAGTTCCCCAATCCTGAAAGCGCTGAAAACGCCAGTGAAAAACCGTTCCTAAACAGTAAAGGTTCGGCCTCCGTGTTGCAAATCTGACTAAGCACCTCCAGTAAGAGAACACCGCCTCTGTGTCGTGCCAACTCCTTTCCCATTCGTCCCCCAAAAAAGTACAGTAATCACAAAACGCCCCTTCGTATGCCCTCCTGATCCAGGGCGCTAGGCTAGCTGCCACGAGGTCTGGTAATTGGGGCCACCAAGCTGCCAAAGCTGTCCTGGGAAAGGTGTTGGTTGCTCTGCTGCTTCAGGGTGATGGGACCTGGATACCTGCATCTTAAAGCGAGAGAGTGCATCAGGAGCATGATTTAAGACCCCTGGGACATGTTTGGCCCTGAACTGCATATTCAATTTCACGCACAGCAGTATTATTTCTTTCAACAAACGCAGGATCATTTCACACTTTGCTGATTGATCATTGATGCATTCCAACACAGACATGTTGTCTGACCAGAAAACAACCGATTGATTGCTGAGTTGCTTTGGCCACACAGTCAATGCCACCAGGATGGGAAACAGCTCCAAGAAACCAATGTTACCTGTTAAACCAGTTTCGACCCACTATGCCGGCCAGCATTGTGCTACCCATTCGGTGAGCGTGAGAACGGTCATGCCATTGGCATGACTCTCAATGCAAAGTTTAACTGTTCCACTGTCTGCTGTAGATGATGCAGTGTAACCTTCTCTTTCGCCAAGCATTGTCGTAAGGCTGACCTGAAACTCGTGATCTTTTCTTTGGGCAGACATGAGCAACCTTGACTGGAGTCCAACTCAATTCCCAAAAATTCTATCACTGTAGACGAACCCAACAGTCTTACCTTGCTCCAAGGGTACCCCAAACTCCTGCATGAGCCCACAGAATTCTTGCAGTGCCCAGCCACAATCTTGAGAGCCTGGCGCTCCCAGGAAGAGGAAATCCTCTCGGTAATGCAAAACATACCGGTGCCCCGTTACCTGCCTGAAAGCCCACTCCAAGAAGGAACTGAAGTTCTCAAAGTAAGCACAGGAAACAGAGCACCCATTAGGCATGCATTTATCCATGTAAAACTTCCCTTGGAATTGGAAACCCAGAAGATGTAAATTTAAAGGGTGTACTGGCAACAAGCGGAACGCTGACTCGATGTCTGACTTTGCCAGTAGTGCGCCAGGGCCCAGACTTCTGAGCATCTCAACAGCCTGATCAAATGATGAATACCTGACCGTGCACAGTCCTTCATCAATGGCGTCATTGAAAGACTGACCCTTGGGAGCTGAAAGATTGTGAATCAACCTGAACTCCCCTGGCCCTTTTTTTAGCACCACCCCTAGTGGCGAACAAACAAAACCCTCCACTGGAACGCAATCAAATGGACCTGCTACCCTGCCCACGTGCAATTCTTTCTCAATTTTTGCTGCCGCCACCCCACGATTAGCCTTCACCGATAGCTGATTCTGGCAGTGTGATACCCCTACATAGTCAGGCGCGAGAATTCTGAAGCCAGCTCTGAAACCTTTTAACAACATTCTGACAGACGCAGGGCAATTATATTTGTTCAACCACGGGATCAAAGCACTGGTTAGTATGGGGAACGGGCTTTCGTGAGTAACAGACAATCACTCCTGTTTCACACCTCTCTATCCTTTGATTTTTTTAAAGCACTTGGACTCTGGGTGGGAGGTATTGCCACAGAAAAAACATAAGTGCTTAAACTTACACGTGCCTGCTGCCCTGGTGCACGTGTGTTTGTTAAAATCCCAATATGCTCCTTTCTTGGCACTCCCTGCCCCCCGAGCTAACCGGAAGGGGGCCTGGCCGAAAGGACTGTCCCCTAGAGCTGTCTTGCGATCCGTGTCCCAAGTGATCTAACCACAAAATCATATCAATTTGGTCCCATGTGATGGCAGGGTCAGTAGCCTTTGCTCTCCTAAAGTCCTTATCGTATTCCTTCCACCCAATCCCCCCATATTTATCATGTGTGCCAGTGATCCTACTCTGATAGCATGCCATTTCTGCAGCTAAGCCTAAAAAGCGTTTGGCCATGACTGCCATATAGATTGAGAAACCCCTGACCTAATTAATCAAAGACTCTTCAACACTATACTTTTGCAACTGGCTTGCCCATTCTCTCGGGTGCATCCAATCCTTGTTCTTTTTGGCCTCCTCCCTTTCAGTTTCATTCAGCAGTAAGGAAAACCTATTCACATAACTACCTTTCGTAATTTTTTCTTTCACCTCCTGTGTCACATGCCTTGCCAGTTTTTCCCTGGCGGAGCGCAATTCACCTAAGCCCAACACTGGCAATGTCTGCTGCTTATCTGTTGCAGCTGCCGGCTCTGCGGGCTTCTCTGTTGGTGAGTCCATAGGTGTGTTTACTGCCAGCAATTCCTTACTGACCCCTGCGGGAGCTGCCCCACCCATTGCTGCACTACCTGGCGTAGCTCCCTGTCCTTCCCTTGGCTTGCCACCCAAAGCCTCATCTCACTGTGCCACTAGCTTCCTGGCCTTATCCAGCGTGTTCTCCCCGCTGCCCGCCATCCCTGTTGCTGGGGACCATTTACCCACTGTCTCTAACCATGGAAGGACCGACGCCAAACTAGCTACCAAATCCGGCTGCACAGGTGTAACTCCCGATGGGACATCCATCAGAGGGATGTGCGGGGCCTGTGGGGTGACTCCTGACTGTTCTGGCTGCCCTCCTGTGCCTGGCTGATTGTTTCCCCAAGTACCACCTGGCTAAGTACCCTCCCCAGCTGGCCCTGGCTGCCCATCTCCACCCCCTGCCCGCAGGACCGGTATGGAGACCACTGGCTCAGTGGTCCTGTTCGTTCCCTCCTCCACCCATGGTGTCCCAACTTTCTTTGGTCTACTCTTCTTGTGCACGGGTGGTAATGCTGCCTTAGATGCCACCCCGGTTCTCCTGGGCCTGTCTTCCGTCCCCCCCTGTCCATCAACCTTATCCCTTAAGTACGCAATAGCCTGGCCCATTTCGTCAATTTTCTTCATCCTGTCCTCCATATCCCCCCATCTTACGCATCATTGCCTCCTTGAAATTATCCATGCGTGAGCACTGGTCGCTCCGCTTTGCCTTAGGGGCCATAGTAATATAAACAGCAATCCACTTGCTAAAACACGTGCGCAGATACTCCAAACACTACCCAAGCTGGTAGCACAACCCCACAATGGTAAGGCAAGGATTTGCAAATACCCTCTGACACAGCCCACTCAAACTGTACCAGCCCAGGTGCTTAGTCACCAATTACAAGCTCACAGTGCTGCTCGGTCTGGGACACTGCCCCAGCCCCTTACCTTACAGTTGTAGGGAGCTCCAGACCGGCCACAAGCACCCACGCAACCAGAGCCATGCCCACCAGCTAATCCAGTGCGACGGGTGAGTAATCTCTAACCTGCGTGCCGCCCGGAAGCGCTGGAATGCAGGCCCGTCCGTGCCCCCCAACAAACGAGCAATACCAATGTTGCACCCAAGAAGAGCCTGCCGCCAACACCCTAGTTGCTGCTCCCTGAAGGTGCTTTGACCCTGCAGTAAAAACACAGAAAAAACACGTTGGGGACCGGAGCGTCCCTGCCAGAACCAGCTGCCTGTTGTAGACTGATGGCTGCCCTGCAGAGAAAACTGACTTAAAACCCACGAGGCACTGTTCGAGTAAAAAGAAGCCCCCAGTTGCTGCCTCCAAATGTCCTCGACTCTGCCGGAGCTGCACCTGTAATGGACATAGAAGAGGAGAATTGTTGGGACCTCCTCGCGAGGTCCACGTCCTTGAAATGTCCCCAAACGCTGCCAGTGCTGCTCCTGCAGAGGAAACAAAAGGAAACAAAAGAAGCCGGTGTGACCTCTGTGCGAGGCCCGTCTCTCCGTGTGCGCAGCTGTGTGGGGGGGCGCAGCGAAGAAAGAGGATGTCCCTGCCACTCCCGAGCCTTTTATTTACTTTTGTGTCGGGAGCTGGTTCTAACAGGCTTTCCCAATGCGGATCCGACGCGCGAACCGGAAGCGATACCAACCGCTTACGTGTCGCGCGCCAGACAGCCAATTAGATGGGGAGGCGAGGTGCCCCGTCACTCTTGTGCGTGGCGCACCCCCCCGCCTTCCTGCTGCCTTCACGGGGGACCTGCACGGCCACCATAGATCCGGCATGTCCGATGCCATCCCTGCCTTCATAGGAGCCAGCATTGAGAATCTCCTGATGCTGCTCCCTTCAGATGGGACCAATCTTTTGATCTTTTTCCCTGCTCGTTTCATTAAAGGCAGGGAAACAGATCAAAAGTCTACTGCCATTGGGCAGGAGCATTTTTGAAGCTGCTGCCTGCTGGCAGCGGACTTGGTGTTTGCTCCTGCTTGCAGGAGATTTACAAATGTTCCGCCAAGAGAGCAAAAACAGCTGTACCTGTCCGCGCCGATGCAGGCAAGGAAGCACCTATGTATGAGGGGCAGGGTCCCTGGGACATAGCATCTGAGCTGGCCCTAGGGGGTGGGGTATGCGGTGCCCCCCTAGCCATATGAATACATTTTGGTCCTGGGGTGGGCTTCCCAGGGCATCTGGTGACTCAGGGAGAGGGGCTGTGTGGCCCTCTCCCTATGTTAATGTATTTCAGCCCCGGGGGTGGACTCCTCGGGGCCTCTACAGGCTCAAAAAGGGGGACCACACATCCCCTCCCCTTTATGAACACTGCCCCATGCGTGGGCTCCCCGTGGCCTGTCCGCTATGAAATAAAATTAACAATAATAATCTTGCGAGAGTCTTGCAGGATCACAGCATTTTTTGCCTTTTTTTTCTTTCTCTTTCTTTTTGTCCCCAGGGGGAGTCCCTCTGGGTCCCCACCCATGTGGCCTTGAGGGTCAGGGTATCCTAACCCTGCCCCGTATATTATTAATTTTTTTAACTTCAGGACAGTGAACCAAGTCCCCTAGTCCTGTAATTGCTGCTAGCAATGTTTTTCTCATGTTGCTGGCAGCCGATTAAAGCGCTTGTTCCCGCGGACCCAACCATCCAAATATACAATAAAAAAAAATTCTAGCTAGAGTGTCAAGAATTTTCAATTCTATCAAGGGCACGGAGGTGAGGATTGTGCTTATCTTTCTTTACTGTGAAGCATACAGCAGCCAGTTAAAACAGTCAAAGCTTTAAACTACATGTTCGATGAGTCCATGTCTCTAACAATCCGAGGGTATAAATGGCCCTATATATATATATATATATATATATATATATATATATATATATATATATATATATATACATATATACACCTGAGCACATTTCCTCCTTTCTTTTTTTTATTTCAAAGTATTTTATTAATTTTATAAACAAGTACATGGGCATTTCTGTTATGAGGTTTAGCCATACTTAGCTAGTGTTGTAGTAAGTACAGGTACTTTGGTATACATGTTTAGCAAAACCCCTCTACATTGACTTGCTGGGAAAATTAGGCAGAGGATGATAGAAAGAGAGAAGATCAGAAAGGAAGAATGAAGAGAGGATACAAGAAAGGTTCTATAGTGGTGAGCCTAATTTGAGCTTATAGCCCTGTGTCAAAGTGACTGGGGGCGGAGGGGGCGAGGAAATCGGAGTGGCCTCATGGGGGTTCATAGGAATCCAGAAACGTGTCTAGTGACTTCCACATTCCCCTGGTTGCTGGTCTCCAGGGTGAGTTTTGTAGGGCCATGATATCGCGCCTCTGAGGTACGTCACCCAGCCTTTGTATGATGTCTTAGTTGTGTCCTTCCAGTTGGACAGGAGCAATTTCACTGCCGTTGTCAGTAAGAGGTCTAGTAGGTCTCTGTCATGCAATGAACTCAGTCCTGTAGTCATGAATGCGGTGGTGAGGGAGGAAAATTCAGGTGTAAGTGTGCACCCCAGTGCTTTGTTTATAAAATCAAAGATTTTCTCCCAGCACGTTTTGAGTACTGGGCAGTGATAGATGAGACGTGCTAGATCCCCTTTCTCCTTGCCACAGTTCCAGCATAGATCGTCTTCCCTGAAGGCTAGTGCGAATAATCGAGCAGGGGTCCAGAAAGCTTTGTAGAGTAGCCAGAATTTTGTTTGTGATAGTACAGGGGAGATTTTATTACGTGTGGAAGAGGTCCAGAGCATAGTCAGCTCTTGCTCATTAAGTGAGATGTTACCTTGTTTTGCCCAGTAGTTAGTTGATTTATCATTAGGTTTGGTGGCGTTTGGGCGTAAAAGTTTGTAGAGCTGTGATACTTGATGTCCTAGTTTGTTGGTATTCACCATATACTGTATGATTGACGGCTTGGCAGGCGATAGTTTGGCTTTGGTTAGGGCCATTTTGATTTTCAGGAAGTTGTAGAACTCCATGTCAGGTAGGTTATGTTTAACTTTCAGTATGGCAAACGTGATGGGGTTGCCCCCTTCCTCTGGTTGGGCTGCATAGGAGATGCCTTTCTCTATCCATGTGTCAAGGGCTAGGCATTTTCCCTTGTATCTGATCTTGCTATTGGCCCAGAGAGACTCCAGCTTTGAGTCCCTTACGCTGTTCTCCATTTTCTTATCTATTCTTAGTAGGGCAATTTTTGTGTTTTTGAAAATGGACCTGGAGGCATGAGTGTGTTTGTTAGCTGTTAACAGCACCATTGGGTTTAGATTGTTTAGTATGGCTTTCTTAACCAATAGCCATACCGGTGTGTATCCGTGAGGGGGTGACATCCAGCAGGCCCCTTGTTTTGCTAGGAATGCGGTTTGGAAGGTTCTAAAGTCTGCTAGATTTAACCCTCCCAGTTTTTTATCCAGCCTTAGTTTTTTTATACTTATCCATGCTTTCTTTCCACGCCATAGGAATTTAGTAATCAGGTTATCTACTCTACGGTGGAAGTCATCAATAAGTATTAGTGGGAGCATGCTCATCAGGTAGTTGATCATTGGGGTGATCATCATCTTGATCGTTTCAATTCTACCCCACCAGGTTATACATTTGGGAGACCAAGCCTCCAAGAGTTAAGAGTTTATTAATTTTTTCCAGCAATAGATTCTCATTGTGGTCTAGTGTGCTCATGAGGTCGTTACCAAAGTGAATCCCTAGATATTTGATGAACCCTGTTTGCTAGGCCAGACCTGAACCCCCAGGGTGTCCCTAGTGCAGTGAATGTTGAGGAGTTTGCATTCTGATTTGTCCCTGTTGAGCTTATATCCTGAGTGTCCTGAGTATATCTCTATGGTGTCTATCAGGGCCTCAATTGAGGTCTTTGGTTGCTCCGTTACAATAAGAATGTCATCCGCGTAAGTGGCCAGTTTTATTTCCACGCCGTTAATATTGACCCCCTTTATTTTCGTGTTTGCCTTGATGTCTGTGATTAGGGGTTCCAGTGCTAGCAGAAAGAGTGAGGGGGACAGTGGGCAGCCCTGTCTAGTGCCGCGCTGTAGTGTAAGTGGTTCGTAGAGGGACCTGTTAATGACAATACGTGCTCTTGGGTCCCCATACAGTGCCATCACCTTCCGTATGTAACCTTCACCTAAGTTGAAGGATTGCATGCACTGTTCCAGGAAGGTCCATGAAACTCTTTCTAAGGCCATCTCGGCATCAAGGGTGATAGCCACAGCTGGCTCTGCTATTTTTGCTGTATGTTCTAGTAGGAGTCTGGTATTGTTGTTAGACATTCGGGTCTTTAGGAAACCTACTTGAGAGTTGCTTATTAAATTGAGTAGGATGGGATTTAGTCTTGTTGCTAGGATTTTTGCGTATATTTTGCAGTCCACATTAATTAGGGATATGAGCCTGTAGTTCTTGGGTAGCAATTGATCCTTACCATCCTTTGGGATGACAATTATGTTGGCCTCGCACATGGAGTGTGATACCAACCCATTCTCCGGACAGTGATTGAACACCCTCTTCATGGTATGTTTCAGGTGCTCAAGAAAGGACTTGTAAAATGTGGCTGTGTACCCGTCCGGGCCTGGGGCTTTGTTATCCTTAATAGTCTTGACCGCTATTTCGATCTCGGCAATACTAATTGCTTGTCCTAATCTCTGTGCTTCTACACTGGTTAATTGTGTCTAAGGTATTCTCTTATAGCCTCTTCAATCTTGTTTTTGTTTTAGTTTTCGGGGATAGCTAAGACGTCTCTGTTAAAACGCTATATCCGGGGGATGTCTTCGTTGTGGGATCCGCTCAGCTTTAGGCTGATGCATAAATGGTCTGCTCATAGCCTAGGCGCTATATCAGAGTGTTCTATAGGGTGTGTGTGGGCCTGTGATTAATATGTAGTCTATCCTGCTGTACAAATTGTGCGGGTTAGAGTAGAAAGAGTAATCCCTAGTGTTCGGGTGCTGGAGCCGCCATGATTCCTTGAGGGTGAATTTGGAGCAGATGTTCTTTAGTGTAGTGTGTGCGCTTGTGGGTTGGTATTGGCAGGGTGATTGTCTATCCAATATGTGGTCCAGAGGCATGTTAGAGTCCCCCGCCACCACCGTAAGGTCGTCCTGTGGGAGGCTATCGAGCTTGTGGGATACCCCTTTGCAAAAGGCGTCGTCGTGTATGTTTGGGCCATATATGTTAGCTACGTGGTTGAGCTCCTCCCCCCCTTCTTAGGTGTGTTATCAAGAGTCTTCCTACTTCGTCGTGGCATTGTTATTCTATGGTTAGGTTGGAGTTTTTAGATATCTGTGTAATTACCCCACGCTTCTTCCCTTCTGCCGGTGAGTACGTCACCTGTGAAAACCAGTTACCTTTCACTAGTCTGATATCGTCCAGGGACAGTTTGGTTTCTTGTAGCAGGACCACATCTCCCTTAGTTTTAGCAAGGTAGTCTGTATCTTCTTCCGTTTAATGGGTTGGTTGAGACCCTTGACATTGAGAGATACTATCTTTAAATCAGAAGTCAGGTTGAGATTGTTGGTGGGGGCCATTATCTTGGGTGAGTCATGTCTGGTAAACCCAATCCGCGTCCCCAGCTCTCATTTGTTGTAGTCCCTCCCTCCCCATATGTCCAGCCACATGATGAAGGTCGGGTGTCTGCCTTGTGCAAGTCCCAGTGTTAGGTCTCTCTATTCTTACAGTTACGCGGGTCAAATTGAACCTTCTTGTCAAGAGATGTGAGAGTGAAGAAGTGAAAATAGAAAAGACAGCGACAAAAGAAAACAAGGAGTATAGTTCTCCGTCCTCCCCTCCCCCCTACATAGAAACATCGTATGCTGAACGTACGATGGCAGGGTTGCCGTCCTGTCTCACTGGGAGTTGGTGGTTATTAGTTCTGTGTTTCTCTTATTCCAAGAGGGCATCCTTACCGTCTCTTTGCTGTGTAAAGTCTGTGTTAGTGTCTGTGTCTCCTCCCCCGCCCTCCTACGTTGCCCTTGTCCCAACATAGGGAAAAAGGATATGATAATTGTCTTTGCTTTCGTGTGAAGAAACAAGTTGCGTCGGTTGTGCTGTTTGTTCTTTACATCTTCGAGTGTCTGTTGTCACGGTCACGTCGAGGTAGCTTGCAGAGGTCTCTGACTTGGTAGATGATATTGACGCCATGATCTGTGGATGTGGGCACTTACGCAGGGTTGAGTCATTGTTCCCCCACACATTGCACAGGTCGGGAGTTAGGAGTCTCCAACAGCTGTCGGTTGTTGATTGACAGATACAATTAGAAAAATGTGTTGATTGACGGGCTTGACGTGAGTGTTCGGTTGCCCCCCGTGGAAAGGATGTCCCCGGTTTTGCATGGGCTACGGGTGAGACTATGTGCCTTGTGTAGTTTGTGACGCTTGCGGCATCTTTGAGGTAGCTAGGAAGTGTTAGTTGAAGTTGAGGTAGCTAATGAGGTAAGTAGAGTTGCTTTAGTAGTTCGTTACAAGCCTTTGTACTGCTTTCATTTCACCCACCCCTCCAGCTCTTCTCTTACTGGTACTTGCCTGGGAGATCTCCATTTCTTGGGCTGTTGGGCCCTCCAGGTATCTGCCTAGCTCTCTCGGGTCATTGAATTTTGCAGGACCGATAAATGAGAACTGTATGTTTTTCTTCCTCATTTTATCTCGTAGGGACTGGAAGCCTTTTCTAGTGTCCACCGTGGGCTTGGAGTAGTCCTGCGTGAGGATGATCTTCTGCCCATTCCATGTGATCTGGTGGTGTTTCCACGCGAAGCTGAAATGGCTTCTGTGTTGTGTTCTCAGAGGTTTGCAGATTATTGGCCGAGCCGCGCTCCTTGTTGTGGATCTGAAGGTGGGGACTCTATAAGCTCTATCCAGCTCAAAAGGATGGTCGAATTTTAGGTTTGTAGTTTTGGGGATCATTTCTTTGAGGAAGCCAAGCATGAGCCCGCTTTATCTTCTGCCCCTACGGGACTCCTAGGATTCTTATGTTCTCCCGCCTGTTTCAATCTTCCAACTCTGCAGTTTGTTTCTGGAGTGTTGCCGTAACTGTTGTTAGGATCTTTAGCTCTTTGTTTACTTGCAGGTCCGCATCTTCGATATCGCTTATTCCGCTGCTGTTAGTCTGTTGTTAGCAGTGTGCATGTCTGCCCTGACTGCTGTTAACTCCAGCTGTATTGCATCTGTGGTCTGTTTTGTGGTCTTGGCCAGATCATGAACCTCCGCCAGCTTTTTTAGGATCATCTCTAGTGTGCTGCTGATGTCTGGTTTCTGCTTGATCGGTGAGTCGGTTGTTGCAGGTTCGCCCCTTTTTTTTTTTTTTTTTTTTAGCTGTTGCTGAAGTCTTGCCTCGCTCCCCACCTTATTTGCTAGACCTCTATTCTCCTGGTGTAGTACAAATCTCCCTTTTCTCCTTGACACTACATTCAGGGCTCTGTGATCTCGAGCTGCCTTCCCTTGTGTTTGTTGGGGCTGGTTAGGCTCCACCGTTTGCTTGTTGACTGTTACTCTTGCTGTGCTAGAGGGTCTGGCCTCGTTCTCTTGGGCCTACTGGGTCTCTCCCACTTGCCTGGTTGTACCGGGAGCTTGCTCTGTGCCTGTTTGTCTTCCCAGCACGGTTTCTTGTCTTCCTCGGCTGTGACGTATGACGTATGTAGGCAACCCCCCTGTGTAGCACTTGCGACAGTTCCACCTTCGGGAGTTCGCTGCTTGGTTGCCCACTTTTCGCCCTTTCTTGATCTAGCCCTCGGCTCCCTCTCTGGTCAGACCTTCCCTGGGAGCGATTGTGCAGCTGCTGATGTGTTGCTTGGCGGCTGTCCTGGATGGTGTCAGACTTCTGACCGGTTTACACTTCGGGCACTTTACTCTGCACCACTCGCGCTTCTTCTTAGCAGCCCCATGTGCTCCTCTCTCATATGCCAGCTGCCAGGACCACTCCTCTTCCCCCTGTCTCTCAGTGGGTCTGTGTCCCCCTCACCTATCACTTTTCAGCACCCCCTCCGGCAGACCCGCCTTAATCCCGCTTTGTGTACCTGTTTGCAGGTGAACATCTTGATGGGTGACTTATTCCTCCCACAGCTTCTCATAGGGCATGGTCAGATCCGGCCTCTCTGGCTTAAATGGCGGTTCTTACCCCACTTGGGCTGCTGCCCCCTCTTTCCTCCCTGACCGCTGATCTCCACACCTGGTGACAATGGCAGCGGGGCACTTGACTTTCAGATTTGCTCCTGGCTCAGGTCGTTGTTGTGGGGGCAAGTCCATACACCTCAATGCATATGCCCACGAGAGAAAGTTCTTCGGATCATATCAGCTTGTAAATCCTGCAAATGGTGTTTCCAGGGCTCTTATAGCTATACTGAGTGACGCCGCTCTTCCCCTTTGTTGTTTTGGTCTGGTGCGGCTCTTACATATCTCGTTGTGAGATAAACCGTCGTGCTGCTGTATCCGTCCCAGCCTTCACCCCCGCCTTGTGCTTGCGGATGAATTCCTTGGAGAGTGAATGCAGGGCTGCTGCTGGGCAGACTCAATGTTTTTTTCCACCACTCGCACTGTCGTCACCGTATCGCCTTGGCCCCTGTCTTGGACTTGCTTTGCGGGTGAATGCCTTGGTGATGGATTGCGGGCTGCTGTTGGGTGAAAATCAGCTCTTACTCCCCCCTTGAGTTGCTGTTTTCCTCACGCTACCTAGACCGCTGAGCTCCCCTCCCCAGCTCTCCACTCTCCGGTTAAAATGGCGGCAGGGGTGCTTTTGCTGTGGTGGTGGTTTCAGTTTCATTCATGTCTGCAGTCCGCCATTACCCCTTTGTCTTCTCCGAGCTCTATGTTGTTGGTGGGGGGATTTTCCCTATCCTCGTTCTCACCACAATCCGCGTCAAAGCCCCTCATGTATGTCTGCAGCGCAAACCTCCGGTGCCTGATCCTTCCAGCCCTCCGCTCTGCATACTGCTCTTCGTTCTCTAGCGAGACTCTATCGCCGTACCTTCCACTTTTAGCCACTCCTCGGTGCTAACCCACTGCCGACCACAGCCGCAGACCACGGCCGGAATCGTCAGGCAGCAGCAGCCGACAGCAGTTAGATTAGGCAAGTTGAACGAGCAGGGTAGGGGTGGTGGTAGAAAACAATGGAGCTGCGACACGGGTACAGAGCCTTATGGGTTTCGGTTTTGTTTTGGCTGCCATTACCTCCTTCCTCTCACTTGAAGCCCGTCTCATGTCTTTGCAACTATCCGCTCTTATCTAGTTGCCGACGCCTCGGCTCCGGTGTCTTCGGTTGCAGTCCCCATTCCGCCACACATTAGTGTTTTTGGGTCCTATGTCTGGTCGACGGGACTCTTGGGAGCATCGATTTTCTCCCCGTTCCGACGGAGCAGCAGACTCAGGCAAGCATCCTCCTTGCCGTCCAAGCCACGTCCTCTTTCTATGCGAACAGTTGGCCAACTCCAACCGTGCTGAAACAACCTGTCTCCAATGGAGATGTAAGGAAGGAACTGCAACTTAACACCAATGGCCATATCCAAACACTACACCTCCGAGGTGCTTCTCTGAACATGACCAAATCAGATGGATCTCCAGTCAGACATCTGCCAACGGTGCCCACGCTGATTTGGTTTCTGTCCCTGCTGGGAAGAAAAAGAATTGTAACCTCCTGCCTCTCCACAGAAAAAGCTGAAACCAAAGGGTAGGATAGACAACATAATATCCAAGGGAAAACCATTATGATATCAATAAAATGGGTTATCATACACAGTATCAAACATAACATCGGGTGAGAAAATCCTTGCCTCCATGTCCTTAATAGAATTGAAAATTCTTTACGCGCTTGCTAGAATTTTTTTTATTCTATGGCAGGACTGGAGGCTTCAGATTATGCTAGTTTAAAGCTCTGCCACCACCAATGACGCACCAGCTACAATTGGTTGTGATAAAAAATCTTAAATGCCGAATCTGACGATCACTACACTATGTCCTCTAAATATGATCCATTGAAAAAAGCATTAAATGTCCTAGCACCTCGGACCGAATATGCCCCAAAAGTAGTCAAATCAATACTTACCTCAGACAAAAGCCATGTAACCGAGTGATCCAACGTCACTGAAGTTACTGGATTAAAAGGTTTCTGCAAGGAAGAAAAATCTCTGCTAAATTTGCGGGTCCATTTTTCATGTGCCAGAAGGCATCGTACCGCACAATATTTCTGATTGTCTTGAAAAGCTGGATAAGACGCACCACGTGAATCTGTTTTAGTACTTTTAGTTATCTTAAGACACCGCAGTAGGAGTAAATACTCTACCTGTTATGTCCTGTGCTCTCACATCAGACACATGTCTACAAGAAATGAGACACAAAAGCAAAGTAAACTTTGCTGCCGTTGTTACCTTGTAAGGTCCTCGTTCGCTGGCCATGCCCTTAAAAATCAAAGGACCACATTCAAATCCCACAACACCTAATATTTCGATTGGGGTGGGCAAACCAGCCTGACTCCTCTAAGGAGTTTACAGATTAAAGGATGTTCCCCTACAGGCCTACCATTAATCAGTGGAAATCGTAGACTGAAAATGATTAACCGTTCTATGGGCCAAACCCTGAGAAGCTAATTCAGAGAGAAAATTAGCAATCACTGCTACAGTTGACCCCAAGGGCTCAATCTGTCGTTCACTATACTAATGAACCCAAATGCGCCAAGAGGCAGCATATCGCTCATGAGTACTGGGGGCCCAGGACTGGGATAAAATGAACAGAGTGTCCTGCAAAACTCCTGGCACTTGCCCTTGTCTCTGAAAATCCTCCATGCCATAAGGGACAAGTGATCTTGACTCAATGGGTGAGCCCAGCCCACCAGATCCATCAGAAGGTCCTGGAATAGTAGGATATGGACTGGCAGAGTTCAAGACTTTGCTAAAGCCATTGAGAACCATGACTAAGCATTCGAAATGGGTGGTCACCAAGATCAATTCTGCCATCTACCGACGCGTCTGGCCCAAGACCCTCTGGATCATGCAGAAAGGGGGAAATGCATAAAGCAACTTCCCCGTCCAAGTTTGGAGAAAGGCATCTGACCTCAGAGCTCACTGGTCCAGTCTCCAACTATAAAATATCAGAAGCTGAGCATTCAAGTGAGAGGCGAACAGGTCCACCTCAAATGGGCCCCATTAGTTAAGGGCCCTGAAAATGCAGGGATGGAGTCTCCAAGGGCTGGAGTCAACAAGAGTTCCAGTCCTCCACCATATTCGCCAGACCTGAATTGCAGTCTGCTGTCACCCATTTCTGATGGCGTAGGCAATAATGCCAGAAATCCTTGGCAATCTCCACTTGGCCTCGTAACCCCTAGCCTTTTTATATAGCGGACCGCTGACACATTGTCCATCCGAAGCAGGATGCTTGTGGAGTTAGTCTTCACTGCAAAAGACCCGGCCAAGAGCTCGAGGCGATTGGTGTGAAGTTTCAGCTCCTCCGGGGACCACCTGCCTCCTGTCTCTAGTGGGTCGCATCTCACCCCCGCCGTCCCATCTGCTGGCATCCAACTCTTTCCAGAACAGAGGCAAAAATTGCCTTGCAGTTCCAGGTGTCCATATGATCCAACTACCAGGAGATCTCTGTCCTGGCCTCCTCTGATAATACTATGTGTTCCGAGTGCACTAAACCTGTCTAGAGGTGCAGGATCTTGAGGTGTTGTGACGCCCAATAATGAAGGGGGCCGGGAAATATGGCTTGAATAGATGATGCCAGAAGGCATGCCGACCTACCCAAAATGCTTAATGATACTGTCTGCAAGACAAGAGCTTTCCTCAGCTCCTTCTTGATGGATTAAATCTTCCCAAGGGGCAGGTTGAGCTGAGCCAAAACCGACCCTGCTTGAAACCCTACGAACTCTAGACTCTGAGCTGGAACTAGGAGAGACTTCTCCCCATTTGTTATGAAACGCAGATCTTGGAGGAGTTGCACCATTCACGAAAGATGGAGCAAGACCATCTCCCGGTTTGTGCCATGATAAGAATATCGTCCAGATATATAATTGGGTGCACCCCCGCTCTTTGAGGAACTCCACCACTGGACGAAGAATCTTGATGAAACACGAAGGAGGACAAGCAGAAGGGCACAGCGGTAAACTCGTACTACTGCTGACAACAACGGAACTGAAGGAACCAACGGTGCGGGGGAAATATAGGAATCAATAGATTCACATCTTTTAGATCGATCCTCACTATCCAGTCGCCTTCCTGCTGAAGATCTCACAGAAGGTGTATGCCCTCCATTTTGAAATGTTGATACACCACCCAAGAATTGAATTGTTTGAGATTGAGAAGCAGGCGGCCTTTGCCCCTTTTCTACACCAGAGAAATCATGCTTACAAAGCCCTAGCAGTGCAGAATAGAGGGAACTATTGCATTTTTGGTAAGCACAGCCTGGATTTTGGGAGCGAGAATGGACTCCTGAGAGAGAGTCGCATAAAAATCTATCTTGAAACCCTGCACATTCTCCAGAACCCAGGAGTGCTGAGTGATTGTCCGCCAAGTGTGCAAGAAGTATTGTACTCTGCCCCCTAGAACCACCTCCGAACAAGGAATGAGAGTTACCTGTATAGGTGACATCTCCTGACTTGTTTCCACCATGATAACCACCTCTGTTGGTGCATTCTCGACCTGCTTTAGGTCTTGTTGGATAAAAGTTTAATGATCCTGCACAGGACATGACACCGCTGCCTCGTGGAGCGTAACCTCTGAATGAGGCCTGTGGGTAACCGTGGCCCGGGTTTCAACCCCTGAAATGCCAAACCCTAGCAAAAAGGGCAGTATGAAAAAACTTTTTTTTTTTAAAGAGGACTGAGCTTTGTCCCGTGCGGAGAAGGTAGCAACACACTTGCCCAGGTCTTTCAAGAAACTGTCCCCAAATAAAAGGCTGTTTGCTGAAGGGCCTGCCTCTGTTGAAGCCAGCTCAGCTAACTTGGGGTCGATCCTCATCAAAGGAGGCTTTCAACGTTCCACCGACATGACACAATTAGCTTCGACTAACAGACAGAGGGCTCGTTGGTGCTATCTACAACTCATCTGCATCCACCGTGGAATTAGAGTCCTTGGCTTGCACAGCCAGTTCAAGAGTCTTCGTGAGTCAGCCGGCCAAATGTAACATTTTGTCCTGGAAGCTGCTCCATGCATGATCAATCACTTTTTGGGGATTTTAGCAAATTTCTTGAAAAAACTCGCCTAGTTGGTACCAAACTCAGGGGATATTGTCAGCTATCCCCATAAGCAATGGATGGGGACACTCAAAACGCAAGGTATTGCGCATCTTCTTTTCAAATCCCTTACATAAATGGGCCTGGACATAGTTTGCCACCTTCGGGCAGGGCATCCAGTCGGTAGAGCGGTGACGAATTAAGTCATCAGGGTTCACAAAGAGATTACGAGGGCGGTCGTCAGAGGTTTCATAATCTGTATGATCGACTTTGTGGTTGTGGTTTACGGCCTCCTGAGACACTCCCTGTGAGTGCTCTGACTTTGATGAGAGGACCTGGAGGAGTCTTCGTCTTGGCTGTCGACCTGTTAGTCAGGGGTCCCGGATGACCCAGTTTTGAAGAGGCCAAATACTCTTGGTCCCCAAAAAATGGATTAAGTCTTATGCGTCCTACACTTCTTCGAAGTGCTAGTGGTATTTATTTCCAAAAGAGGAGAGGTCTCCCCCAGTGAGCCTGGTTGAACTCTCTTATGCCATAGTTAGAGATGCTGCATAAATGGGCACAGTGCCCACACCAAGGCTCTATTCACAGTCTTTCACATGGTTATCCAATGCCTCCACCAACCTTTCCTCCATCTGATGTTCATAAGGGACATCAGTGTAGGCCTCAAAGGACTCATCCTCATTGTAGTAATGGACCATAATGGTTTACAACAGTAGCAAATCTGAAAGACAAGGCACTAATGAGCAGGAGGATGTTAATGGGGGGGAAGGGCCCACAGTGCCCTACAGGTGTATTTAGAGAGGATAAGCTTACTGCCCGTGTCAGCCAGCAAAAAATCGAAATGGACAGAGCAGTGCCTCCTCTCGATTTTTCTCCCCGTTGCACGTTCTGGGTGCCAGTGCGTACACTTGATTACACTCTGTGGTACTTGTTGTCTTTCCGAGCCACCTGAGTGAGTTTTTAACTGGCGCATCACAATGCACATGCGCAGGCTAGCGATAGAAAGAGGACTACATCCTCCTCGTGGAGCCCGCTCATGCCTTGACCAGCCCCCTTACCTGCTGACAGCAAAACCTTGCAAAAGGGATAGAGTCCCCCACAAAAAAGCATGAATGCTGCAATGGACAAGGTTACATCCAGTGTTGTAAATCGGGCACAAATCCAATATAAACAATGCAGTAATGTCAGTGGAAAAATTGACTTATCAGTCGCCGCTGCAGCAGCAAAGAAAAAGGACAGATAATGTGTTTAGGGGTTTATATAGGTCGAGTGATGCCCTCTGATTGGTAGAGACATGGACTCATGGGACATGTAGTTTAAAGCTTTAACTGTTTTAGTTGGTTGTTGTATGTTTCACAGTAAAGAAAGAGAAGCATAATCCAAAGCCTCTGGTCTGGCCATAGAATTATTTTTCAACCTTAATTTCTCAAAAACGATGGTACGAATTTACACCAGATCGCATAAAGCACAATCTGCGGACCAAGATCTAGCTTCCTGCCAAATATGGTGTAATTCCGTTCAGCAGTTTTTGCTGTAACTTTGTCGAAAGGAGTCTATGGAAAATGCTTGGTGAGTTTGTGTTTTGGGACCCCCCTTTTTCCTTTTTCACCCCCAATTGATGGCTCACCACAAAACTTTTCAGTAAGTGGCTGAGCTGGATTAAATTTTTTGGGAACGTTTTGTGAAGCTATGTCAAACGGGGCCAAAGTTAACATACCAGAAAAACGGTCTTTCTATGAAAAGCATACCTACCTATAACCACCAAGTGGCAACCACATTCATTGTTGGAAAATGGGAAAGTAAACTCCAAGCAAAGATTCCAATAATGCAATATGTCTGAAACTTGCTGGAGAAGATTTGGGACCCTTTTTATTAAGAAGAATAATTATGCTATCCCTCCAAGAGGAAGGGATAAGTCTAGTTCGATAACAACATTCAAAAAAGTGGGCTAAGAAACAATCCTGATGCTACAGCCTCCTATTTAATAACTGCAATAGAGATCTCATCAGGCCCAATCCCTCCAGAAGTTCTTGCATTTTAAAAAAATAAATAAAACTAATAATCTCTGCTTGAGAATGATCTTCATACCCTTCATCCTCCCCCCCCCCCCCCCCCCCCATCCATGCGAAACACTACAGGATCAACTTTCCCAAAATTGCTGGAGTACAAGTTAGAATGTACCCCATCCAAACATTTTGAGGGATGGAAGTAGCTTGCAGTGCCACCCTAGAGTCACAATATTCTGCCACCAAATGCCAATTCTTCCTTGAATCACCAGAATACATGGCCTCCCTTAAATTAATCCACTTGGCATTCCATTCACTCCTACATTCTTGCACCTTATTTTTTGCTCTAGTATGTGTAAAGTAATAGATTTCATGCTCTCTTAGAGAAGACAATTGCAGGTACTGACACCTAATCAGGAAATGTATTTCCCAGTTTAACATCTTCATTTTCGGATTACACTTAACCTAATTTATGAAGAGGATCTATGAGTTTCAAAGAAAGATATAGGTTCGCCCCAAAAGGGTTCATTGGATTTAACACATATATTTTGAATTTTAGAGCTTAAGAACTCCATATTCTTGGCTGCCCCAAAGATGCATCCATTTGACCTATGAAAGCTAACCTCACAGTTTGAGAGATTACTAGGTATTAAATATTGAAGGTTTGGAAACAACTGCCATACCTGTACTATGATCACTCATATCAGTAAGAAACACAGTAAATTACAAACAAGCCCCAAACATCTCATAAGAAACAATTACATAATCTAGTAATCTCTGCTTAAAAGTAGAATGGAAAGTATAAGGGGCAGGCTCACCAAAGGGAGACCGACCATTCAGAATGACCAATTTATATTTTCTCAATTTACAATAAAAGAAAACCACATTTGTCGATTCGAATTTTTCCGGAAAAGATATCCCTGAAATAGGCCACACTTCCTCTTTATCTGCATTAGCAAAAATTGAGGAAGCAGAATTGTGGACCTTTTGAGTTTGAGTCACCCATGATAATTACCAGGGGACACTCTTCAGCCACACTCCTATTACAAACAAAAGTAAACAATTGATTCATCAAATGGTCATAAGATTTACCCAGAGGAATGTGCATATTTACTAACAAAAAGAATAATCAATCTCCTCTTTCATCTTGACAGGCCAATTTCAGGCAAAGACATAAAATTGAAGACTGAATAAAAACTTACTGATTCCAATTCACAGTATTATAGAATTGCCACCCCTTTCCATAATGCCCCCTTTCAGAATGCCTTGTGTTGCAAGAATTTACAAAGCAATCCACACATATAAAATCAGTAGATGACCAAGTTTCTTGTTAACATAAAATTAATAAATTGAAAAACCTCAAAAATTCAGTTTCACATCATGTCCCAGCCAAGCCATGTTCCAGGACAGAATAAACCCACAAGAGCTACCTCCCACCACCCAACTCCACCTATATAAATCATTCTTCAAATCAACAACTTGTGGGTTAAGAGCCAGACCCTCCAAAATTTTTATTGCCCTCCCTTCCCTAAAGAGACAACTATATCATTGGGCTTTCCCTCATGATCCCATCGCAGCAACCACCATGACTTATTTATTTTTGGTGTATTCATTTGTTGCGCCAGGGTATTTAAACGCTCCACAAGTGGCACAACATAAATTCCCCCTTTTTAAGAAAAAAACCCACAATTTTGCAGAACCAAGTTTGAAATAACCATTGAGCCAAAGGTGATTATTTAGTATGACATTAATGCAGTTGAGTGAATAAACACATTTTTGATGTCACTACTTTTTACTAACCTTAATGCTTCTATCAAGAATTTAGGATATAGCTTCTATTCACCAGAAGTGACTCATTGTCAAATGATAAAATAAAATCTAAAGTAGTAGACTCTAAGCTCTGCTAAGGGCTACAATGTGCACTCTCCCATAATGGTTCAATAGTCCTCTGAACAAAAACCCTTACTTCTGGGTTGAGCGAGGACCGGGGTTTACTATCAAAAACTGCTACAGTACCTTGTTCATACTCATTATGAATACACAGGGGTGATGAACCAGGTTACCCAGATTGTCCTTAACTGGTTGAAGATTTTCCCTGTCAGACAGCCCAGCTAAATCTACTTGGGCAGTAATGTTCTTCGACCCCTCGACCTCAGGAGCACATGATGGAACCATACTTTCAGTTGACCCCACTGTCCCTGTGTGAGCAAATAGAGAACTCAGTACAATATTTGGGAAACATTGGGGTCATGGAGACACAACAAGAGGAAGAAGAGCTTTGACTAAATTTGCCCCAACTCTCTCTTACAGTTTGAGATTTCTGAGGTCAAAATGCAAATTCGTAGGCGGGGGATCAAGGCATTGCCCCCAAGTCGCATTCGTACCTCCTCATTAGAAGGCTTCATATGAGAACAGCTAGGGAATGTCAGTGTTTTCTGTTTACTTTCAAAGATTCTTCTGATGGTTTTGTGCTTCTTTATAGCACCCGGCTGAACTGTCGACGTAGGTTTTACTTTAAGCTCCTTCTTTGAACTGATAGAACAGGGACTGATCTTTGCATATCAACCAGATTGGTAATGAAATTGGAACCACCATCGACCCCCAGTTTCTAATTCTCATGCCAACACATTCTCTTTATCAACTTTCTTGCTCCCTTTTTTGAAGCCTTTTTGAAGCAAGGGGAAAATCACCACCATACCGGAGTCTGAGGGAATTTCCTATGTTCCGCAAACATTAAACATCGACAGGGGTCCTCATTAACATGTGTACTACAGTTTTTCAGAGAAACCTCATTCTGCAATGCTTTACCAACATGTGCAAAAGCGCCCCGACCCCTCCTGGTCGACTTTTGCTGATTTCCTCTTAAACTTTCCACTTACATTATCAACATTTGTGTTGGGTTTATTTGTGAATCACTTATTAACATTCTGCTCCTCCAATAAAATCAATGATAACATATCTAATACATGAATGGAACTAAACCTACATTTATCTAATAAACACAAAATAGAAGAGAAATCTTTTTCAATACAAAACAAAGTATCTGATAGTGTGCCTACTAAAAAGCATCCTTCTCCTCCTCCATTGATGGACTGGCTCATATTCCACTGTGCACTTGCATTTTGATCATGATCGGAGGAAACCCCTGGGAAAGAATTGCTATTATATAATGTCGGCAGAAATAGACGAAAGGGACGAATAGATGGATTTGTATTTGATTGCCCCTTGTCACCGTAGGTATTTACAGGTAAACAATATCATCCCCACCACCCTTTCCACCCCCAGCAATTCCATTATAAACTTTGAGCCATTTGCACCTTGCATCCCTACATCGGATCAGCCCGCACCCCCACCCACTCCCTCTACCCTCGCTACGAATCTCACCATACCCACTTCCCTCCCCATCCCCTCAAACTCCTTTACTAGCTCAGCTCCAGTCGCCCCCTACACCCTCACACCCGTTCAACACACGTTCCTAGCCGCTCCCTCCACCCTCGCTAAGATTCGCACCGACCCTCGTATAACACACACCACTGCCCTCTCGCGCCCCTGCACAACTCTCCACCGGCGACCACACCGATAATCTGCCATTCAACGGTCCAGATCTCCTCTCGCCCTTGGACACCACACAATTATCAACTCGTCCTCATCTTAATACAGCCCTGGCTACCAACGTGATAACCCCCACACCTGACCCCAGACTAGATGAGATATTACCATCTCTACAACAAATCAAAGCAGACATCCAATCCCTTCATGACATGATCCTGCAACACCCCAAGTCACACGCGAAACCATCTCATCAGCAACTCAAAGGCTCCTTGATACAGAAGCACCCTAGATGGAAAACAGTTCCTTAACCCAATGCTTCATCCCGTCCAATCAGGAGAAAAAATACCCTATCTTGTAAAGATCTAACTTCCCTACTCCAATCTTACGAGCTCCAGACCCCACCACCTAATGGTGCACAAACGGACAACACACAGAAATTGCCCTTAATCCAATCCATCCCTCCCAATGCATCTAGAGTTTCAAGACTCATACCCAGAGGCTTTGTTGAAAACAACCTCAAGAGAGTACCCACATTACTTGAAACTAAATCTTCTCCTACCAAGGTCCGGCTAAAATGTATCCTACTTAACTGTAGGTCGGCAGTATGACATGCCACTGATATAGCTGACCTCATACTAGCCAACGAACCTAACCTTTTAATTTTAACGGAAACTTGGCTAAATGAATCATCCACGCCCAACCTAGACATACTAGTTTCCCCAGACTATCACATCACAAGATTTGATAGACTTGATAGGGCAGGCAGGGGTATTGCCTGCATACATCAGAGTAACCTCTCTGTGAAACGCGCAAACGCCTCGGCTCTTGCTTCTTGTGAATACTTATGTCTAGATGTCACTAAGAATAACAAACCAATTTGCTCATTACACTCGTTCTACCATCCTCCTGGAAATAACTCTACCTTCATTGAACACGTAATGGATATCCAAGCCACAAATGCTGGGCAACAGATAATTCAGATATTCTTGGGGGATTTCAACCTCCACTGGGATGACCCAGACGACCCAGAGGTCAACAGCTTAAAAACATTCCTATCCGACCTGAACATGTCCCAAATGTGTGACAGCCCCACTCATGTAAAAGGTTCAACCCTCGATCTTGTAATCTCCAAAGCAGACTACATCCAGCTGGAATCGATTCTCCCCTGTGACTGGTCTGACCACCACATCATCACTTTCCATATCAAGGTAGAAGTTAAACCACTCTCTGTTCAACCCACGAGAAGGTAAATCTGGAAGAGAAACCTAAAAAAAGTCAATCCTGTCTCGCTCGCAACATCTAGACCTATCCTCATGCCAGTACCAGATGGATTAAATGATGTACATGATCTGCCTAAAGACTACTTCGACTCCATGAACATGTTATTAGACAAACTAGCTTCCCTACAACTGAAAAGAGTCACCATAGAAAAAGACACATAACCCTGTTATGATGGCAGGCTAAATGAAGATAGAAGATCACTAAGAGCAATCGAACGACAATGGAGCCTCACCATCCCCTTACCACCTCAAATTACTGAGAAGCACAAGAAACGCCTATTTCAGAAAAATTAGACGATCAAAATCGGACTTCATCAGTAAACAATTAGATCAAGCCAAAAATCGTCCCAAAAGACTATTCGAAATAATTAAATCGTAATCGAATGGTGTCTCCCACTCCCCCCACACCAATTCAGAAACACTCCCCAATTGCAAGGAATTTGGTTCCTTTTTCACAACCAAAACAGAAAATATAAAGAGAGACCTACTTAATGTGCCACTATCTCATTCCGACTCACCCATAATCTCCTCACTGACCCCGTTTGGGACTCAGCTCAGTGGTACCGCTAAGCTAGACCTAAAAAACAATGCCTCCTGGACCAACTTCAACTTCTACAGCGAAGAAAATATCCTAAAGACACTCACGGCTTTGAACCCCTCCAACCACTTCACAGACCCACTCCCAGCAAGCTACTTAAAAGACTTCATTCCAATGCTAGTTCCCCTATGGACCAGGATCATAAACGCCTCCCTGATGCAAGGAATGATCCCAGACATCCTCAAAGCTGGTCAGGTTTCCCCCATCTTAAAGATACCTTCAGCGGACCCATTAGACTTGAACAACTATTGCCCAATATCCAACATCCCCACCCTGGCCAGACTACTCAAAAAATGTGTGCACATGCAGCTCAGCAACCACATAGACCACTTCAACCTGCTCGATCAATTGCAATCAGGTTTTCGTATAGGACACAGTACCGAATCAGCCATGACACACAATTGATGATGCACTAAAAATATTGGATTGAAACAAAGCCTGCCTACTCATCTTGCTTGACCTATCCACACCTTTCGACGCCGTCAAACATAACAATCTTCTAGACCTCCTGCAACATAGAATGGGTCTATCTGGAACGGTTTTAAACTGGTTTACTTCTTTCCTCCAAAACAGAACACGAAGACTCAAGATAAATCAATCCTTATCCAATCCCAGGCCAGTCATCTTAGAAGTGCCCCAGGGTTCCTCCCTCTCCCCAACACTCTTCAAACTGTTTATGGAACCACTCTCCAATCTTCTCAACACCGCAAATGTCCACTACCACATGTACGCAGACGACACGCAACTCTACATCAAGGTCCACTCTCTTGAAGATATCAAGTCCCTCAACTCAACGCTACAAGAAACGCAGACCTGGCTGGCCAATAACCACTTAAAACTGAACACACTCAAAACAGAATTCCTCCAACCAATCAACCATCATCCGAGAATGGATGAAGCATCTAACAGCGCTCGATGGTCAACCCCTCATGATTGATTCTGCTAAATCACTAGGAATTACTCTTGACTACAAGCTAAATATGAAGAAGCACATCAGCGCTGCAACTAAAGGAGCAGATTTTTACATGAACACCTTAAGAAGCCTGAAACCCTTCATACCCACAAATGAATTTAAACAGGCAGTTCAGACTCTTATAACCCCCAAAGTCGAATACGGGAGTGTCGCTCTCTGTGGCCTGCCGAGAGCATCGATAGCTCCTCTTAGAGCATCAATTAATGCAGCAGCGAGATTCATTACAGGCTCCAAAAAAAAGTAATATCTCCCCTGACCTTTGTGCACTCAACTGACTTCCTTTTGAGGCCAGAATTCATCTGGAAATTGCCTGTATGACACACAAGGCATTACATCACAAAACCCCAAGATACTTAGCAGAGAAATTGATCCTATCGGGTGGGAACAGAACCACTAGAAGCTCCCACAATCTTTTACTGAAACCTCCACGTTTTACCAAGAAGAAAACATATAACCGTACCTTTTCAAGAATGGCTCCCAAGATCTGGAATGCCCTGACACCAGAAACCAGACTGAACCCATCCACGGCATCGCTCAAAAAAGAAGTGAAATCGATTCTCTTGGCTAAATTTACTTGAACTGTTTCATACATTCCTTTAGAAACCTGCCATTATGTAATAGCTACCACTAATCTATTTACTTGACCTATAGTATTTTTATTTCTATGCATGTATATTCTACCTATATAGGACCTGTAAAGCGCACTGTATGTTACCTATATCTGCCCTGTAAAGGCCTCTGATACCCATAAGGGTCTTGTTCGCGCTATACAAAACCTTCAAAATAAAAAAAAATAAAACCTGCAGAAGGCACTACCCCTGCTCCCGGTCAAATGTCAAGATCAGCGTCAGTCTGAGTAAAGCCCTCCAACCGTACAACCTCCTCATCATCAATGACACTGTTGACTCTTATTGGTGCTTCCAGATCTAGAGGTAGACCTCCCTTCTGACCTAGTCAGGGAAACATAAGAGAACACTCTCCTTTGCCCTGATTAAGTCTTTGACTCCCAGACTTTTGAATTGGAGATACAGGCGCTTACATCTCCTCCAACGACTTGTTGATCAGTCCCACCATTTCACCTGAGTCCATCGTCATCCCAAGAGATTTGCTCCCTTCCATCTTTCTTTTCTCCATTTTGGTCAGATGAGGGGACTCATTTACCACTGAACAGGAACAAAAAACGTACAATCGCTTGATTGGGTCCGAGGTGTAGAAGACACTGTCAGAGCTGAAGCTGCCGGATATGAGGTACCTAGAGCTTCCTCTGCCTCTTTTTACGTAACTTTTTTTTTTTTTAAACTGGAATAGACAAGAGGCTTGTAAGATAGCTGCTGCTGGGAACCTCTGTTTCGATTTTCGAGTTGGAAGAAATTACATGCCTAGAGCGTAATTTTTACTTTTTTGTCATCGCCACAGGATACCACCACATTGTCAAATGTAAAGCACAAACGCAGATACTAGAGCCCACCATGCACAGTTGGCCCTGAAACTGACTTCTTATTTCAGGTGACAACAATAGGAGCAATAGGGCACCACTACTCTGAACTCCAACTTCAAACACAGCTCAAGAGATCACCAGAGCCCAGAATGTCTCGTAATCCTATGCAGAGCCTGGTAGTACCTCAATGGTACATCCAGATGCAAAAAACAGGAACAATAAATAAATAATAACAGAGGTGAGAGCCCGACCCAGGCAACACCCCCAAAAAAACGCCAACAGCGAATATCAGCAGTCCTGCAGCAGTGGTGGTAGCAGGAGTGGTAGAGTTAATAGTCAATAACAGTACAATAGGAATAGCATAGAGCAGCGTGATAATCCAGAAAGCACAGTGCAAATGATGAGTGAGGCAATGGCAGAAAGCGTGACCACCGCAACAAGCACAAGCCGCACCGATCTAATGCTGGCCTCTTCCGTGCAACGTGTGGCCCCATAGCCTAGTGCTGATGCCATTATTGCGACTCACCTCCCTCCTCAGGGCCTCCTCTACAATGTAGCTGGGAGCTCCCAGACCAAGTGGGCCACTGGCCTGCTGCAGTACACACTGCCCCAACGGCGTTGCAGCTAAACTGGCGTTGCTTGTTCTGCTGTGGACTTATCTCCCTTAGTCACTGTATCTATCTTTTCCTTCTTCTGGGTCCATTTTCTAAGTTTCTTTCTCTTGCTCTGGATCAAAGTCTGATGATGAAACTCAAGTACTGGTCCTTAAAAATGAATTCCACTGAACTTCGCTTGCAATGACTATCACAAATTAAGCACTGATGTTAACTCTTAAACTGAACAATTTGCTATGTACTGAAATTGTTCTTTTGTACAGTGTTTCTGTATGAAATCCTTAGCACTGTGGCTAGACGTGTAGGAAAGTGAAGTATTATGTGGTGCGGGGGTTAGTCCTCACCATGTAATACTATCACGATACCCCAAAGATGGTCCTTGGATTTGCACTAATAAATACTTCGCTCTGTTCTGGCAATGTGGCAAAGAGCAGTCCGGCTTTACTAGAGGAACATGTGTTAAGCATTTCAGAGTACCAACAGGGATGATAAGTAATTCACATGACCCAAGAGAAATCCAAAATCAGTTTATAAAAAGTGTATTTTTATCTTAATTTAGACACCAAAATGAATGGAATAGCATAGATAGTACTAGAGTTATTGATTTTAAAAGTTATAGATAATCAGTGCAAAGTAATACAGAAAAAGGTAATAATTGCGGTCAATAGGAAAAAGAACTGGTGACAGTCGTTCACTTGCAGGTCGAGTTGTGTTGTACCCTTGCAGGGTAAAGGTAATTAGGGTCCCAGGACCAAGCCACTACAGTCAGTTCAACTTTACCTGGCCCATTGACCACAAGTGCAGTGTGTCCTGGCTGTTCTTGATGCTGAATGGGAGCCGCAGTAGAGCTGCTTTTACCACTGAAACAGTGCTGCGGACGAAAAAGCTGCAAAAAGACAACAATGGTGTGCCTGCTGACGATGGTCGGAGGGAATTCCCTCCTAATGCAGCATCGAGTAAAAGCCGGTTGCCAGACTGGTCACCAACAAGCTTTGGCAGCGGAATGCAGAGCAGAAAGTAACTTTGGTGGCCCAGGAGAACACAGAAGCTGCCTTTAACTTTATGGAAGGCAGTACTACAGTTCCCACAATGAGCTAAACAATCTGGATTTGGGCGATCCCTTGGAGGGCTCGATGGTCAGTGATTCTTCAGATCTAGAGTGCTGTTT
This sequence comes from Triturus cristatus, assembly GCF_964204655.1. Classification (NCBI taxonomy): domain Eukaryota; kingdom Metazoa; phylum Chordata; class Amphibia; order Caudata; family Salamandridae; genus Triturus; species Triturus cristatus. The sequence goes on along the minus strand of NC_140590.1, from coordinate 483,614,499 downwards.
TACCTGCAGTTTGCAGTGGACTAGTGTCACTAGTCCAGGGGAGTCTGTGGGTGCTTCAGGTGTTGGAGATAGTAGCCAATGAGCATCTAGCACCTGCAGCTAGTCTGCCTGAGGTGACCCCATCTGGAGGTGTGGGTCACCTTTTCTACTCCAAATCCTCTATTCTGCCACTCCTAAAGATGGCAGGAATCTAATGTTCGTGTACTGTCCAGGCTGCTCACCCTTGAGGTGTGGCTAGCCTTCTGGGGTTGTACACCTCCATGAAGAACTAACTTTCCACCCGCTCCGGTGCAAATGTGCATGGGGAAGGGGAGTGCTGTTTCTTCCACTGTGATTCAGCTTTAAGGCATATCGGAGACAGTGTAGCCTTTGAAGGTCATCAGCTTGATGTGACACTTCACTAGGCTGCTTGGAAGCAGGGAGGTGTGACCTCCTTCCTGCCCAAGCTGTTCATGACTCCTGGGAGTGATCACACTGCCTGGCAAGAGGTCAGAATCTTGTCTTGGCAGCAGCAAATGCAGGAAGCGCTGGCTCTCCGGCCAGAGTACAGAGAAGCTGGGGCAACCAGTTGGGCAACCGTTAAGGTAGCCATCTGGGTGCATGCCACACCACCCAGGAAACGAGATTTATGTCGGAGGGGTGGGGGGGGAGAAGGCACGTTGTTTGCTACCAAACATTACATATTTCAGCTGTATCACAATGGAGCTGCCAACCTCGAGAATGCCCGGGTGGCAGCCCATGTTATCCTATTGACCGCTAACACTTATAGTAGATTCCATTGGGGAGCGCCACTATAGGGACATATAGGCTTGCATTTATATGTCCTCACCTATTATATAAATCACCCTGCTTCCTGGGCTCAGGAGGCCTTCCTTAGGGGTGCCTGACATGTATTAAAAATAGTGTATTGACCGTGCCAAATGTGGTGAGGACAGTCAAGTCGTTTTGAGCAGTTTATACTGTCAGTAGTCTACTTGAGTTACTCAGGGTGGCACAGAACCATGCTGCAGTCCTTGGGACCCCTTGTCTTGGGTACTCCTGGTACCATATATACTAAGGACTTATAAGGGGGTAAAGACTTTGCAAATTTGGGGTTACCAATTCGACCATAACTGTTTTGGAAGAGAGCACTGGCACTGGGGTTTTGGCAGCAGTCTCCAGTGCACTAACAGAGCCATAAGCATCAGATTTTGGAGCAAAATGTGGGGTTTGGGGTGATCCAAAGGGCACTTTCCTGCAAAGTCCCACAAACTCCCCTTATTGGCATTGGCGGTTGAACCTGAGTTAGGCTTGCCATATATTAGTGAACAAGCGGGAACTTTCAAGTTCATAAACAATAAACAAGATTGGCCATTTTAGGCCTGGTGAAAATATGAGAATTCCTTTGTCATAAATGATCCCTGATGCAAGTCTCTTTCATCATGCAATTTTGACTCTGTTTTCAGAGGCTGGAAATGGACCATTTACATGCTAAAAAGCATATAACCAATTCACAAAAGTGAACTTTGAGAATGAAAATATTAGGCAATGAGAGAGGTGATGATTTTGGGGTTCCCCCTAACCTAGGGGGAGGACCAAGCAGATGCCTTGAGCACAAAGAGCATACCATGCTGGTGAACGATTCAGTGGTGGTCCCTTCCTCCTAGGACCACCCGAAGCACAGTTATGGGCAAAAATACAATCCCAACCAAAGGCCCTGCAAAGCATTATGGGACGAGATTAGCAGTGAGCAGTGAATATTATAGTGTCCAATATCAAAATAATTCTACAAAGAGCTGCAGTTCAACTAGTCCTTACTAGATGTCCCTCACAAGTCAAATGCAAGAGCATTGAAACCCTTTCATGAAGCTTTTGCATTTGACTCGTGAGGGACATCTAGTAACGACAAGTTGAACTGCAGCTCTTTGTAGAATTATTTTGATATTGGATACTATAATATTCACTGCTAATCTCGTCCCATAATGCTTTGCAGGGCCTTTGATTGGGATTGTATTTTTGCCAATAACTGTGCTTGGGGTGGTCCTAAGAGGATGGGACCACCACCGAATCATTCAACAAGATGTGCTTTTTGTTTTCAAGGCATCTGCTTGGTTCTCTCCCTAGGTTAGGGAGGATCCCAAAATCATCACCTCTCTCACTGCTTGCTATTTTATCATTTTCACTTTTGTGAAATGACAATATGCTTTATAGCATACAAAGACCGATATTTATTTCATCATAACTTGCATTGTGCAAGATGCTGTTTGCAATAATTGCAGAGCAGACAAGCACACAGTGCCAATAGCTACTAGTTACGTGTATGCAAACTTCGCCCAGGGTTACTCTTTCACCCTTACTCTGCCAATGGTCCATGCTTTGAATCCAAAAAGCATTTGTAAGGTTTCTCTAAAGTTAGAGTTCTAATTGTGTTAATTGGTTTTCAAAAGGAACTAGAATGCAGTGCATGATAGCAGCATCAGATTTTGAGGAGTAACCTAAGTTTGTATCTGAGTTTTGTTGAATCCACACAATGAAGAAGTTGGCTCTGGCGGGGGTGGTGATATTTGCCTTCATGGATATATGAGATGCAAAGGTGTGCGAGGTGGCTCAGTGGAAGTACTGTGGCCTGGTCTGTCAAAGATCAAAGTGTTTATCCATAAGACAAGTGGTACTTGTATTAGTGCCTCTTTTAATGCACAGTTGTGACGGCGTTTTGTGTATTCGAGTGGGATTGTAGCAGTACCAGTTATTCAGAAGAGGCATTAGTCCCATTAGACAGGAAGAAGCCACCATATGCACGGTTTTGTCAAAATGGCGGACCATCTGCTGGACCTGTCAGAAGGTGTGTGCAAAAAGGTCATTAGACCCCAGGCACCACACGTTTTTTATGGACCCCACCACTTATACTGCAACATTTCTTTATGGATTAAGTTATGGATTAATTAATGACGAGGCAGCTAACATGGTTAGTACCACTGGATGGTGGCAGATGTTGGATCTGCCATGTCATCTCTTTCTGCGTACAACATTGTTGTAAGTGTTGAAATAGATCCTCCTCCTATGGGGCCAGGATTAGTGGGCTCGACCCTGATCCTGCAAAAACTTCAAAAGACACACAATTGATGGACGAAATGCAGAACAAATCAACCCCCAGTCAAGAGATCTGAGTTAAATTCATCATTCTTTTGCTCACCATGCCACCCCAGTTTAGACCTGGCCATATGCAAATCAGTCTTGACCCTGTGCCTCATGGGAACAGACCAGCCTGAACTGCCAAGTCAGGTTCTCCCTGGACCGGAAACAAGCATCCTAGGACTGGTTTCGGGGTTTCACCCCTCTTCAGCCAGGATAGCTTGATTCTAGTGGCACAGTGAGCCCAGGACCCACGTTTGGGCATACCTGGCGCACTTAGGGCGAGAAAGCAAAAGACACACAATTGATGGACGGAATGCAGAACAAATCAAAACATTCACCCCCAGTCAAGAGATCTGGGTTAAATCCATCATTCTTTTGCTCACCATGCCACCCCAGTTTAGACCCGGCCATATGGAAATCAGTCTTGACTCTGTGCCTCATGGGAACAGTCCAGCCCGAACTGCCAAGCCAGGTCCTCCCTGGATGTTCACCATGCCACCCCAGTTTATACTTCAGACATGGCTGCCCTCTGCAAATGTGATGAAGGAGCCTTTAAGTGTCACTTAAACTCGATGACCTCATAGATTTGCATATAATTTGAGCAAAACAGGGGGCGCCCCATTAGCGGCACAGCTGGAGCTGCAGGGCACACATTGTGCCACTGCCTGATGGATGCCAGTTTTAATTACACTACAGAGAATTGGTTCTGAGAATTAACTGTAAAGTGAAATCATTGGTATATGACTGTAGCTCCTATCTGATAAAACCAATGCTATCCATTTTGTACAGAGGCATCTAGGCTATCATACATGTTGTAAATGAAATGTGGTAGTTTTGTACACGGCATCTTGTCGAAGCTTACTCAATTCCGTGATTTGGAAAGTTGGGGGACTACAGACTATCTACGGGTTCTCCTACCTGCCCCATTGATTCGGAATAAGCACCTGTATGACAAAGCATTAGTTGTGGCTGTTTTACATTGCAATTTATGAGGGCAGAAATGCATTATATTCGCCATGAAATCTTCAAAATCCAAACTTCATTATACTTTTACAACTGTATGTAATCCTACACAGATAGACCCCTTTTCACACTCACCGATGCTTCTCGACGCATTGGGATATATAGTCTCTCTAATATTCTACTTTTCCAAACTATTAACATCTTATTTAGCAGGACATTTGGATAATTTGTTTAAATATATGATTAAGAAAAACCAGAGCCTGATTATGAAAGACCAAAGCACTGGTATTTCAATAGGCTGCTTAGCATTATTACAATAACTATGAATAAAGATATTTCCAAAGCTCCTCAATTATTCAGTCATTTCAGAGGTGATAATGGAAGTGCAGAGATGCGTTAGTCTAATTTCCACTCGCGGGATGCAAGCTAAATATGTGAGTATGGATGAGGGCGAGGACGCTGGCAATACCAGGGGCCATATTCTGGATGTGGCACATTTTCCTGGACTGCACTAGGTGCACTTTTCGCATTATGGTGAGTGCACTGCCCCCAGGACGGCTGGGAACTCGTGCTGCCCTGGGAGCAGCACATTCATGTGAAAAACAGAGAGGCTGCTTTGAAGCCGCTCCGTGTTTCAAAGTGTTGTCGGTAACCCGCCTGCACTTTTAGGGGAGTGGAGACCCCCTAGTCAGTGACTGCACCCGCCTTCAAGGGATGTCTGGGGGCCCCATGGGACCCTCCTTCCCCCGCCAGAGGACTGCAATCGGGGCACACGGACAGTGGGCCTCCTGAGAGCTTCTTTGTCTCTGCGCCCGCGCCTGTAGTACGGCACGGGCACAGAGGCAAAGGGATTCCCTCATTTGCATGGGGCACACCAGTGCTATTGGTATTACAGAAGGGGCTGCACAAGAGTCAGGGGCCCCTTCTGTAATACCAAAGTGCCCTGGGGGCGCTCAAAGTGAGCACAAACACCCGCTGTGCCCCTGGGGCACTTGTATAATACAGCCACAGATGTACAATAGTTTAAGATCCGGAAGTGTATTTACAACTGTAATGCAGACTTGAGTTTGAAGTTTTCTTAAGAAAAAAACATTTTTTACAGTTTACTGGACACCAATTGAATTGTACAGTGTGTGTTGCCTGCAGTTTCATGCTGAATGCCTAATGACGATTGAAGGACCCAGGCTCGTCTTATATTTTCTTTTGTATGCTTTATGTAGTATTTATTGTTAGTATTTGATTATTTTCGTATATCGCTGTTGCAGCCAGTCAGACATGTCTAAGCTTTTACAAGGGATGGGGGTTACTGGGCCATAGTGTTTACAGTAATGTCTAAGCGACTCTGGGCTTGATTCTTAGCAGGAATGCCGCTCTAAAGCCTGTCTGAAGAGTTATCTTAGGTATTATGAAATAAATTAAGTGCGTTTCAGATTTGGATTTCGGATATATTTTTTTAACAATGATAAACTCTTGTGCAGTTCACTTTTGATGGCAATTCTTGGTTAGCTTTTGCTATGTTTGAGAATTTCCAACTTCAATGGAAGTGACAAGATGGTGCTCAAGCAGTGACAGCAGACATTCATTTTAACAGTTAGGTCCAAAAATAAATTGGCTTGTGAAGACTGGATCTAACAATTGAGAATGTTCTCATCCAAAGGAAAAGGGACATTTGAGAGGTGTTTACATCTATATTACTTCAAATAAGGCTTTGCCTGTGCTTGGTATAATCAACGTTGAAAAGTTTAAATGAAAGTTTTTGGAAGTGGAGTTAAAAGTTACAAATTGAATGACCTGTTCTTAAGTGAAAACATTTGGAGATAGGGTTATAACTTGGAGCTCTATAGGGATAATAAAAGTTAGCAATTTTTGTGTTTTTTATTTTCTTTTACATTTTTGGGGTATTTTGCTAATGTTATGGTCTCACAATTTCAATAAATAAAAAATATGAAACATTGTCAAAAAATCGTATTAGTTGATGACGTGGTCTTTCTGCTAAAATGCAGACTATAGAACCTGAAGATTGGGATTCTAATTCTAGCTTCTATTTGCCAAGCAACTTCATTCCGGACAAATCAATTAATCTTGTTGTGCTTCAAATTGTAAATACATGCAAAGTACAAAATGTATTATGCTAAAATGCAAAATATTTAAATACACTATCTTGAATTGTCCCACAACACCCGAAAGATGTAGTATTCCATTGCACCCCAGTAAGGATTGAGCAATATGAATAGCAGTACATACCTAAAATGTTTTAGTTCCAAAGAGTTTTTTTTACTTACTTTTGAAATGTGGGTCTCAAAAGGGTGAAAAATTGCTATTTCAAGTGGGTGGCCAGTTTTTGATGAATTCGTATCTTATCCCCTAAAATAAGCGATTGGGAAAAAAGTTGCTTTTTGATAGCTTGGTTTCTAAAGCTTGCTACTGGTCCATGTCTGAGTAAATCCTTTTCTTTATGAATGTTTTTCCCTTCCCTTGGGATAAGGGTCTTCTTTTACATGCCACTTTAGTTCCATCTCTACTTTACATTAGTAACCCCATGATACTGACTTCTTTGGGACAATAACCTCATTGCTCAGCTAGCTACTTTGTACATCCATATACTTATGATTTCACGGTGTCTCTTTCTCAAACACACTTCAACAGCAAGGTATATTACTTCTCAACAAGCAAGGGTAATGCCAATCAATGTGGCTTTATGGTGCATGTCACTACAAGTTTGCACAACTGCGCATGTGATCCCAGTGAGGAGCCATTGATGGAGAGGCAGAGGGATGTACAGTTTCTCATGCATTGCAAAGCATGCATCTCCTTGGAAGTGCAAGGATACACCCAAACAGTCAATAGGCTTAGGTGAGCGAGAAAAGCTCCTCTGGACTGTGCCAATATGTGATTTGCAATATCTAAAGCCAATTGGGGAAAGAAGCTGATTAAAAAATATGCAGTTTCTCCAGAAGACGGTAAAAGAAATTGAGTCGCTACTCTTTGTCATAAATCTCTTTGTGTTAAGCTAATCTCCCAGGAATTTGATGATGTGGGACGCTTGCTGTTTACTGAATTGTTGATTGGAAAGGTTCAACTTTCCCTATTTCACATTTATGCCCAACTACTGGGGATTCTTTGTTTTGGTCCAATCTTACCAAAAGTCTTCTACAATGGTTTCGTGATAACCTTATTTTAGCGGGAGATTGCAATCAGATTATAGATCCCTTTATTGATCGTAACTCCTTAGCCTTCTTCTTACCGAATAAAGCCCATACGTTTTTGTACAAACCATCAAGCAGCAAAAACTATTGGATGATTGGAGACTCTGTAACCCTACCCTAAGAGAATTTACTTATTTCTCCCTGGTATATCATACCCAGTCACGCATTGATTATGTTTTTGTATCCCATAACGTTTCACAGTCCTTACAATCTGCTGACATTGGTTCTATATTAATCTCTGACCATGCCCCAGTCTCAATCCTGCTAGATGTGCTTAACAAACCTAATTTACCTAAGCGTTGGCATTTTAACAACTCTCTACTCCTGGACCATACATTTACCTCCTCATTTTTTTTTTAGGAATATTTTCATTTTAATTAATCGGATGATTTACCTGTTTTTACTATTTGGGACACTTTTAAGACGGCTGCTCGGGACTTCGTCAGCTACGTCTTAAGAAAAGACACAGTGCCCGCAAACTGCCCACTGAATTTTTTGCAAAAATAAAGCGATTGGAGCACTTTTATTACACGTCCAGGTCAAAAGAATGCTTGTCTGAACTCATAGCTACTAAATTCAAATTTAATAAAGAATCTACGGACAACACTTCATTATATTTATTAAAATCCAGTGCAAAATGTTATGGATGTCAGAATGAATTAGGCAAGCTACTAGAAAATTATCTCATGGTCAAACACAAGAGACTCAATATTTAATCAATTATAGGTACTCAACAAATTCTCAAGTATACGGATTTGGAGATCTTAGAGGAGTTTCATCATTTCTACACATTTTTATATGCACCAGATACCTCACCTTCAGATACTGAAATTATAGATTATTTTTCCACTGTAAAGGCATCCTTTGACACTCAGCTAAACCTTGACCTGTTGGACCTCGATGTTTCACATTATGAATTGCACACAGCATTACATACACTCAAAAAAGACAAAGCTCCAGGACCAGATGGGTTCACTGTAGAACTTTTCATACACTTTTCCCAATTGCTCCTCCCAAAATTGACAGCTTATATCTTCCTTTTTACATACTGACGAATCTTCCGGAACCTTTTTGGAAGCTTTGATCTGGCTCATTACCAAAGAAGGTAAAGACCTGCATTATTGTAGAAATTATAGACCAATTTATTTATTAAACATCAATTATAATTTTGTTTCCAAAGCTTTAGCCTTGAGGATAGAATCTTTCCTACCTGATCTTCTTGGTAGGGAACAATCTGGTTTTGTTAAGGGACGTTTTATCACAGATAATACCCATTTATTTTTTAGCATACTATCCAAAACCTCCCACATATCGAATTCCGTAGCCGCAATTGCACTAGACGCGGAAAAAGCATTTGACAGGGTCCATTGGCCTTTTCTTTTTCAGTCACTTAACTGGTTTGGATTTGGTCCAAAAACAACATCTTTGATTTCTCTTCTCTATTTGAACCCAAAAGCAGCAATTTTTGTCATTGACCGAACAGCCTCCTATTTTACTTTAGGCAGAGGTGTTAGACAAGGATGCTCCTTTTATTTTTAATCTAGCTCTGGAACCTTTTTTTGTCTAAAACACGTCAAAATAAGGAAATACACTGTTTTAGTTCTAATAAGTTACAAGTTAAATTAGCAGTTTATGCTGAGGATATTCTGTTATTTATTTCAACACCCCAATCCTCCCTTCCTGCTCTCCTAAAGCAGTAACTTCTTATTCTTTTGTTTCTGGATATAAATTAAACAATGATAAATGTGAGATATTACCCTTAACCAAATTTACGTTCAAAGATAATCTCACTATTTCCAATTTTGCTTGGAACTCTCAGCATATAAAATATTTGGGATTATATTTTACCCCATCAACTAAAACATCCATTTCCATGAATATGTGAAAATGTTTACTAAAGTTATCCGCTTTTACTTACAAATGGCATCCTCTTTATCTTTCCTGGTAGGGTCTCTTAGAAACTATCAAGATGATGTTATCCCCTATCATACTTTATATTATCGCTAATATACCAATTGCTATACCTTCTAAATCCTTTAAGAAAATCAATTCCATACTTTCTTCTTTTCTTTGGGGCAATAAAAGAGCTTGCATGTCTTTATTAAAGCTTATGCATCTGTGGAGAAGTGTGGCTCAATGGTTAGAGCGGCAGACCTCGATGCAGAGCACTGGTCCGGGACCAGGGTTCGATTCCCGCCGCGGCAGGGTCTCGGGCTATAAATTCCTCGGACTGGATATTCTCGCCTCAGTGCCTATTCTAATCATGGGTCCCACGCTGCAACTCTGGGCAATAGCTTGCTTAATCTCCACAACGGCCCCAACAGCGCTGGGATGCCTGGCTTCACCATGGGGGTGCCCAGAAGTGGACACTTCACATGGAAAGCCAGGAAGGGTTCCTTCAGCGGTATGAGTACAGTGCTGAGATACCCGTAGAGGTGATCGGCGCTATATAAATACCTATACATTTACATTACCTGAAACTAGAAGGGGGAGTACATTTCCCTGATTTTTCTAAATAGCATTCCTACAACGTCAATCCTCCAAATGGATCTCAGATTCTTGATTGGCTCCCCCTCTATGGGTATCACTTGAACAATCTCACCTACTTCCTTTCTCTTTCCAACAGTACTCGTCTTTCACCCATAAACCTCAACATTTATCCGCTCCCATTTTTAAACACTCGAGCAAACTATTAGAATCGGTTTTACCGTATCTGCCTATAGAAAACCCGGAGACAAAAAGGCCTAATTTGGTTGAGTCAATTAATTGAAAATAATACCCTGATATCTTTTTCTCGTGCTTTCCTTTTATTTGACCTCCCTTCCTCTTTTCGGAACAAATATCAACTATTGCAAAGTGTTTTCTGTCTCGCTTGTGCCCAATTCAATTCATCTCCTCCTCCTACACACAAAGCAATCAATCAATTCCACAATCTCCTGAACACAAACCCTAAGGCCTCAACTATATATTTTTATCTAGCATGTCTAGTATTACAAGAGACAAACCTAATGTAGAATTGACCTGGGAACAGGATTTTGGTTGGGAATGGCCCATTCTCACCTGGAATATAATCTCAATTCAAATCAGGACAACTTCCAGAGCAGCTAATACAACTCAGACACTCTTTGTTTTTAAAAAAAATTTTTTATATATGACTTCTTCTCTCACATGACATTACATTGGATGAACAGTTGCTTGTTGGTTCTGTTCCTCCACACATGCTGACCTAAAACATTTACTTTTTACATGTCCTTTTGTTTATGATTTTTGAAAGGGTGTTTGGAGTCAGATTACTTTAATATTTGATTTTATAGCAACTTTTCCTTGACTAATATTTGTCTAGGCAGTTTATCGGATGATTGGGACAATTGTACCTCAAATATACGAATTTTGGACTTACTTATAGCAGTACCATTTCAACAAATCACTAAGCGTTGGAAAAATATCTCTAAATTGTCTTTTCAAGCCTGGTGGTACACAGTCTGTCATAATCATAGATTAGACACAGCTTGTGTACATCCTGCTTCTCTTGTTATGAAACGCTTATTGCTATGGTCCCCTGTCACAAAATTCCTTGATATTAACGCAAAACGTTCTTCTATGCGTTCTCCCATGGAACAAGATGTTTTAAAGCCTCCTTGACATTCCGAATTGTCTAACAAATTCATACGGTTATAAGTTTATACATGCAACCAGACTTTGTTATTCTTTGTGTCTTCTGTTTTCTTTATAGTATAACCACAGTTCGTTGTATGGCATTATGTTCTATTACTCACTTTAATAAACTTACATTTTTTTAAACTTAAAAAAAAAAACCAATGCAGTTGTTACAGGGTGTGGTCCTAGAGTCCTCTGTACTGATATTGTAAATAACAGGTTTGTTTAGATTGTGCAGTCCCACCCAGACCGAACTAGCATTGGCAAGGAAAATAGGTCTCACCTTTGGGATCTATTGGTTTTGCCAATGGTTTTTAGTATGGTTGTACAGCATCCCCTAATGCTGTCCAGCATGGTTAAAGTAAACAAACAAGAAAAAGGTGCTATGATGCAAGTGCTTTTATATTTACTCAGTTGGATCAATGACTAAAAAAATATAATGCAAAAGCATTTTTTTAATAAGGCATGGGTGGGGGAGCAATTTTTAGGGTGCAGTTGGGTGAGGAAGCATCAGAGAGGAAATGGATGAAGAAACATCACAAAGGATGCAGGTGGAGGAAACAACAAGGAGAGCACAGCTGGGAGGAAACAGAGGGAGCAGGTGGCAGGAAGTAACACAGAGTGTGGAGGGGACGAAATCAACATGGATGATGGGCAGGAAAAAGAAGCAACAGGCAAGAGAGCAATGTGAAGCAGGTTAGGGAGAAGCGCGCAGTCAAGAAAGCGAGACAGTGGGAGAAGTACATGAGTGAGCGCAGCATGAAGTTGGAAGCGAGAACCACACTGGTGGCAGGTGAGGCAGGCAGGAGTGAGACAATGGAAAGTACATGAAGGAAACCGCTGTAAAACACGTACTCTCATGAAGTGCTTGACTCAAAAGAAAAAAGTAGTGCTTGAAAAACAAGCAGGGGAAGGATACTGATTCAATCAATAAATCAAGTAGTATTGTAAAGCGCTGCTTATCACCCCAGGGGGGTATCCAGGTACTAAGCTGCAGGTTTCAGTCGAAGAACCGGGTCTTGAGTTCTCTCCTGAAGTGGCTGAGCGAAGGTGCGTAGATTGAGAGTGATAGAAGGTGGTTCTGACACTATGGGCCGCCTGGATTTTTCGCTTTTTGAGCACCTAATTGTTGAACTTTTACTGTGGGGGAGCCTCATAAGTTGGGACTCACCCACAGTGAACTCAGGCTGTAAGACTGCATGGGGATTTTACTGGTGTTCCCCTGGCTTGACCAGGCCACTGCGCAGTAGCTGGAGTAAGGGACACCGGGCTGGTTACATTCAGACACATGTGTACATGCGTGTGCACATGTGTACGGGCTGCGCAGGGGTGATTCCTAGTGTGCGTAGTCCAGGAGCAGCTACAAAGTGAATGGTGTGGCAGGACTTATGCAGTATTGGGTGGTGACATGGAATAGGCTTTATACACTGGAAAGAAACATGCCAGGGAAAGTCAGTGTGTTTTACTGTGTCTTCACTTCATTATTCCCCTATGGGGATGTGGGGGCCCATGGCTAGATTAACTTCCATTAGGCCTACAGATTCCAGACACGCACTTAAGTCCAATGTAGCGAATGTGAAAATAAGTATTCTGCAGAGTCCAAAGTCATATTTGTACTGCTTTTGGGTCATCCAGAACTGTCATATTTCTCTGAGTCAGCCATGACCAGACCCAGGCTGAGGGCTGACCTCAGCTGGATGGAGTGATAACCTTTCTTCCACAAGAGAGGGCCTCCTCTCCATGAAGAGATTATGAGTGGGGCTACAGGCTCATCCATCACTAGGTGCCAGGCACCAGGCTGCACCAAGGAGGGAAGGAGTTGGGTTTCAGAGGCCATGTGGCCTGAGACACTGGACGACGCCATTTTGAACAAACCCAGAGGCTGGACAAGGAGGGAGCAGGGGCAGGAAAGTGATGTGTTGCTGTTTGATAGGACGAACAGGGACTTCCTGCCAGCCCCCTACTCAACTTTTAAAAAGTGCTTGCACAGGAAGAGAAGCTCTCTCTGGGGTGAGCTCTGCTGAGGCTGAAGGTACTGGAGCCTGGCGCAATGGGCAGTTGGAAGGAGAGACCCCTTGACTGCCCCCAGGACCCTAACAGCACCAGAAGAAGAGCCCAGGACCGGTGTGCAGGAGCAGTGGCCTCTGCGCAGGGAGAAGAGAGGCCAAGGAGGAGAGCCAGGTGAAAGGCTGGTGCAGGGACCCAGTGAAGACAGCTCCCTGCTGAATCCACCCTCTCAGAGACCCTGAGGGAGGAGGAGAGTGTTCCCAGTGGCTGGGGCTGGTAAAGAGGAGCATGAAGTGCCCGCATTTGGAAATCTTCCGTTTTGGTGCTTTGTGGCCCCCAGAGGAGGGGGTCACCCCCACTTGTGAAAAGGTGCTGGGTGAGCTGCTGGAGAAGCGCAGTCTCCCCCCCCCCCTCCCCCCCACGAAGAAAAGTCCCACCCTCAGTGTCATGGGGACCTAAAGGAAACTACCCCTTAAGGGCTCAGCTAGCATTTAAACACCTTCCAGGCTGGAACTTTTGTTCTACAGCTGAGGGTGTGTGGAGAAGTGCATCATGAAGTTAAGGGCTGAGTTGGGGATGTGTGGAGAAGTGCATCCCCTGGAGGTGAAGTGGTGTAATTGCACCGAAATGCATTTACTAGTGGTTATTTCTTTTTAGGTGGACTGAAAATCACATGTGTAAAGTGAAGTACCTGTGTAAGGTGATGTTAAGCTAAATGGAGTTATGTTGCTGGACCTTTCTGCTAGGGGGTCTGGCTATATTTACGTAATCCCATGCTTTTACCTGTGATTCCTTTTAAAGTGAAGAGGCGCACTGCAGGAGAAGTGTAGTTACCAGGAGTATTTCTTTTGAAGGGACTGGAAGTCACATGTGTAAGGAGATGTCATAAGCCAAGTGGGGTTATGTTGCCAGACAGTCCTGCTAGGTTGTCTGGCTGTATATGTGCAATCCTGTGATTTCATCTGTGATGCCTTTAGGGGCTGTAATTGCAATGCATTTAAATGATCAACCAAGGTGATGAGTACTGTCCTTCTAAAGTGTGCGTAAACATGGATTCTTGCTGCTGCGCTTAGGTGAAGACCCCAGACTGCTAGCCCTTAAGATATAGAGGTGCATACTTTATGGTCAGTAGGAGATGCTCAGTCAGGGTCATGTGTCACCAAGGCAGGTTTACCCCTTTTTAATGCTTGTTGAGGTGATGGGGTGGGTCGCCACTGGGATGGTGCCAGTGCGCAGGGCCCTCGCTCCAGGCTATGTTCAACTAACTGCACTGGGGGCAAGTTGATGTGCATACATGGGAGTGGTGGTACTAGACCCCACCCCCCTTGCAGGAGGGGTGGAGATGTTATGCAATGTCACAAAGTAATTCCAACAGCTTATGTATATTTGTAAATTGGTGCATAGTATTGAGTAGTGTGTGTGTTTAATAAATGTACTCTTACTTTTATAAAGCAAAGTACAGACTGGACAACCAATTGAGTGTTATTTCTGCGCACCTGCAAATGGCGATTACTAGCCCACACCACCTCCCTTGAGTAAGCCTCAGACTGCTCTGCAACGCTACCCTCAGAGTCAGGCGCTACTATTGGGTGTTTGGTTCCCAGTGAAGGACAAATGTGGTCATGCTATTTGTGCAGGCCTCACAGATGCTGCCTCGTTTTCCAACAGAGAGGGAGGGAGTTCCATGTTTTGGCAGCAAGGTGAGAGAACAAGCGTCCTCCGGTGCAGATGCGTGTAGTCTGGGGGAGGTGTGTGGTGAGCGCAGGTTCCTGGTGGGTTGGTGGAAGGTCAGGCGGTGATTCATGTAGTAGTCCGATGTTGTGGAGGGCCTTCAATGCGTGGGTGAGGAGCTTGAATTGGCATCTCTTGTGGATGGGGGAGCCAGTGGAGATCTCTGAGTTATGGGTGATGTGTGCTCTCTTGGGTAGGTTGAGAATCAGCCTGGCTTTTGTGTTCTGTATTGTCTGGAGTATTTTGCATGAGTTCAGACTTTGCGCCTGCATAGGAGGGACAAATATAAGTAGAGTAAGGAAAGCCCACACAAGCTAACAAATGAAAAGTAAGCAAAGGAATGTGACAGCAATGCTGCCCAACCATAAGCTCTGGACGGCCTCCATGCTCACTGTAAGCCGACAATAAGACTTTTTGTCAACAAACAGCTTCCACTGTCTGCTAGGCGAAACCTAAAAAAACTGCAAAGATCTAAGCTCAGTGTATGGTCCGATTTTCCACATTTCGAACTCTCTCAAGCAGCTAGATTCAGGTGTTGAGACCTTAGCAATGCCATCTCATGTTTCCCACAGGACTCTGTAATTTAAATATATGTTGACAAGTGTTACATTTCTGCATAATGAAACCTACATAGAGATTGAAGGCTATAGAGATTTTTTTTATGTAATTGTTAAAGTGCTTTGGGCCACTTTCCAAGCTGCCTGTTGGTTTATAAGATAATACGGCACTCTATAAATAGGAATATAGACCGGGTGTGGTATTTTCTGGATTTGGTATGACCTCCCATTCCAAGGTGGACACACACAGAATGCTGGGGTTTTACCACAACTTTGTGCCCAAACATGATTTGAAAACCATAGAGATCTAGAAGTGTTTTATAAGATGGTATACACTGCAATAGGCCACCTGACTATATGGCCTAATATGCCCTGCGGTGTTACATTCGTGTAACACCAGTAATTCTTAGTGTGAAGCATCATAAGAGTAAATTAATGCCATAGGACTACACATGCAAAAACCTTCTATAGACTTTGAGGACAATCCCGCAAAGTCAAATGAATAATTGTGTGAGAACGCCAGTGTGTGACTAAAGGTTAGAGTTTGGATGGCTGATCAATGTACACCAGCAAACTGCAGGTAATAATAGTAGTAGCTTATTTTAATCTACAGATCTTACGTCTTTGCAGCTTTATATTGCCGGAAGTAAGGGATATGCTGAACATACTCATTTTATTGACTTTGGTAAATATAATCTCTCTCTCTCTCTCTCTCTCTCTCTCTCTCTCTCTCTCTCTCTCTCTCTCTCTCTCTCTCTCTCTCTCTCTCTCTCTCTCTCTCTCTCTCTCTCTCTCTCTCTCTCTCTCTTTTCTCTCTCTCTCTCTTTTCTCTCTCTCTTCTGTCTCTCTCTTCTCTCTCTCTCTCTTCTCTCTCTTCTCTCTTCTCTCTTCTCTCTCTCTCTTCTCTCTCTCTCTCTCTCTTCTCTCCTCTTCTCCCCTTCCCTCTTATAATCAGAGGTGGTTCAGAAAGGTTGACTGTAGGATTGCCTATGGATATGGTAATGGTGCCATCATTGGTTGAGGGACGTTGTATGAGCGAACCCAACAATGATGGAATTAACATTGTTTGTGCCAACCTCAGAATAAAGGAATGTGCTACATTTGTTGGTAACAATGACGTTTGGTTTATCTGCACCCTCTAGAAAAGTTTCATCTTTCTACCTCCCAGGTCGCTGAATGTCACTTTAGTCTTCCAGTCCAAGCAGCAGCGCTTCTTGCGCATAGGGCTGGCAGTCCCGCTCCTTGGCACTGTGACATCCCTGCGAGAGATGGTGGCCGAAGAAGGGAAGATTTCACCGGATCAGGTATGCTGGAACTCTGTATTTACGAGTCGTGAATGTTGGCCTGATGAAAATGGGGTGCGACCCATAGGTGACAATTTGACAATAGGCTGAGATCATGGACCAGTTCTTCTACTGTCTATTCCACCAAGGAGACCGTGACCTCTGAAGCACAAGGTCCCGTTATTGCCTTCAAGAGGGACTACATGAATTGGGGATGAGGGTCCTGGAGAAGACGTGAATATGGGGAGGTGGTAGTTGTGATGTGCTGTTGCAGAGTGGCCTGCAAAGAGGTGACCGATAAATAAGATTTTAGGGAGTTGTGGATGCAGAGGTGTTTTAAGAGGTAAACCTTTGTGGGTTAAAAAGGTGGAGCAATGCAAGAAGCTCATGTGTAAGGTTTTCTTCTGGAGCCGTTTAATTAAACAGAACTTCATTAATTAGCTGGCAGAAGTCCTTGGTGAGGGGTCCGAGGAATCATTTGGTAGGCTACCCATAAGTGTGTAAGATTTCATACATACTGGGGCCACTTAGAGTAGCTGCACTTGTACATCAATGGTTTGTTGTTGTTGAAGTGCATGAAAGTTTAAGTATCTGATATGTTTACCTAATCAGAAACGTTATTGGAACAGATCCTAGTAACAGGACAAGGAGGGTAGCTTCTTCAATTCAGAATCAGCATTGAGGAATAAGTGTCTCAGTATGGCCGGCACAGCAGTGTCAAATCTCAGCCAGGCACCAGGATGCATAGCTGCCAACTGTCCGTTTTCGCCGGGACAGACCCTGCAAGTTGGAGACTGTCCTGGGTAATTCACTATTCCGTAACAATCCTAGCAATTCAACTGCCAAGTGTAACAAAGAGAATTGCAGAGAATTGCAATGTGAATTTCAAACTTTAGGCCAAAGTAGCCGAGTTGGAAAAATTCTCCAATGCAGCTGAATGGGAGAATTTTTCCAACACAGCTACTTTGGTCGTAAGTTTAAAATTCCCATTTAATTTCCCTGCAGTTCTCTCTTTATTGAGTAGACCCTATAATCTGCACTATGATTAGTAGGTGGAGTTAAGTTATGCTAATTATGTTGGTTGGGCGGAGCTTTGGGGCAGTGGGTGTGATAAATGTTCAAGTAAGTAATTGATAGCTGTGCTGCAAAATGTCCCTGGAACTTTTTTCAAAATGTTGGCAACTATTTAGGATGCATCTGGCAAAGCCTAATTTTAGCCAGGTGTCAGAGTGAGCATGACCTGACTGAGCATTAGCTGGACATCATGGTGCATATGACAGAGCCATACCTCATCCAGACACTGAGTGCATGGGAATGTGATGATGCAGGTTATGGTACATTGACTAAGCTGAGCCATGTCTGAATAGAGGTATTGTTAGACCTGTCATCATTGGGGTGGGTTTCCCCTGTATTTATGCCTTTGCCTCCTGTGTTTCTGCTGTGTGTTGGACTTCGTTTTGCTGGCCTACATGCTTTGGGCACTTTGCCATTGCTGTTAAGTGCCAAAGTGCAAGTGCTCCCTTTGTCAATTGTTGTTATGGATTGGTTTTTCCACAATTGATCTATTTGGTTTACTGTTAAGGCCCTAGTACAGTGCACTGTGTACCCAGGTTCTGTAAACCAAATGCTGCTAGTAGGCTTGCAGCACTGTTTGTGCCACATACACAAGCAGCCTTGCAACAAGGTGTCAGGCCTGCCATTGTGGTGCCTGTGTGCAGTCTGACACTGCCAAGTCGACCTCCTAACCTTCCCTTTTCTTACATGTGAGTCACTCCTAATGTAGGCCCAGGGTACCCCTGTGGGCAGGGAGCAGTGTATGTGAAAGGTAGGACATGACCTGATGTGCGTGGCATGTCCTGATAGTGAAATCCTGCCAATTTCGTTTTTGACTATTGTAAAGCTATCTGTCCTCATAGGATAGAATGAGGAGTTTGCTTATAACATCTTATAAGCATAACTGCTCAGGGGAACAAGATGGGAAAATGAAGTGTGTTATGCCTGAACTCAAAATGTTAAGATGCATCTTTTAGTGATGGTGATTTTTACATTCTGGGTTTGAAAATACCACTTTTAGAAAATGTGTATTTTCTTGCCTAACCATCCAGTGTGCCTCTGCTAGGCTGTGCATTGGCTGTTTGGCTTTGGAGTGACAGGGGCTGGGGATGTGCATTCCCTTCAGACAGCCACTTGGGGACTGAGGTGTGTCCTGCCTTTCTGGGTGAGTCAGGGCTGAGCTGAATAGACATGGGTTTCATTCAGAGTAGGGGAGGAGATTGATTTCACACTTAAATGGGCCTGGTCTGCAAAAGACAATGATGTCTCCACCTCCTGCCAGGAAGCTGTACCAGAGAGGACAGAACTAGTTCTGGCTGGGCAAAGACACACTCTGCCTCCAGAGAACAAAGTATTTTATATTATAAAAAGAGGGGTCCGGACTTTTAGATCACCTCTGGGAATCAAGAGGAACCTTTGCCAAGGAGAAGAGCTAGAGAAACTGAGGAGGAATACGGCCTCTGTGCTGGTTGCGGTCTTGGGGTTGGCCTGCAGTGGCTACTTTCTGCCAAGGAAAGGGAAAAGGACTTTGTTGTTTCCCCTGCTTGAGGAAGATCTCCAAGGGCTTGAAGAAGAGCTTGCCTCCTGTTCTGAAGTCTCAGGGACACAAAGGCTTCACCACCAGCTCCCCTGACCTTCCTTGCTGGGAGTCCTGACTTGCCAAGAGGTTCTGGGCCTCTGGAGGTTGTTCTGGCTGTTGGGAGCTGGAAAAGCAACGTATCGACGAGAAGCGTGACACATCCGTACTTGTTTCCGACGCATTGCCGAAGAAACCGACGAGAAATCGCTGGACGCCGCATCAAGTGCAACGGGCACCAAAGTCCGATATCACTTCACCGATTCTGATGCAAGCCCTGATATGTGGCTGCAAGAACCCACGCATCCTCCCGGATTGTCAGAGTGAGGTGCCAGGTCTGTCGCATCCTTGGGGGTCACAGTAAAGAAACTGATGCATCACCTCCCCACGCAGTAAGAAACTGACGCATCACCTCCTCTCCAGTAAGGAACCGATGCATCACCTCCCCCGTGCAGCAGTAAGGAACTGGCGCATCACCTCCCCCGGAGCAAGGAACTGACGCATCACCTTCCCTGAGTGTAAGGAACTGACTCATCACCTTCCCTGAGATCCTTTTTCTTTGTGTGTGCGACACATCCAAGGTACTTTGTGTGAAAAATGTTGCATCTGCAATTTGCTTTGAAATGAACTATTTCTACCTTTTGAAAGTCATATTTTCATTACTGTATTGTGGATTTTTGTCGTTTTGGTCGTGTTTAGCTTAGATAAAGATTACTTATTTTTCTACACTGGTGTGGTGTCCATTTGTAGTGTTTTCACTATCTTACTGTATGTGTTCACAAATGCTTTACACACTGCCTCTGAGACAAGCCTATCTGCTCATGCCAAGCTACCAACAGGGTGAGCAGGGGTTATTTTAGAAGTGTATACCCCTTACCTGACTAGGAAGAAGGGTCCCTACTTGGGCAAAGGTACCAACATCTGCCAACTAGAGACTCCCATTTCTAACTGGTATGAACACAATGGAGCTGAAATCTAGTTGTAATTCAAGCTGCATATGAGTGTACCGAGTCTTAGATCGAAATCAAAGTTCTCCTAATGTAGCCAAACCTTTGCCAACCATGGTAGTCCGTATCAGATCTCAGGGGGGCACCTTGAAGTCACACATTGGTGCTTATGACCTAAGCAACCTTATCTTGACATCTGGGGGCATGTGACAGAGCAGACTCCTAGCTGGATAGAAGGGTACCAGCAAATGAACCTAACATCTTATTGGGCTTCATGATACATCTGATTGAGTCAAAACGTATTTGAACACCGGTGTGTGGCAGGTTGGATTAGAAACCAGGAGCTGTGCCAGGTGTGCTTCACTTTTATTTGCATGAGTGTATGCCACCATGCTCTATCAAGGTACAAGTTTGACAGATTTCAGGATATGCAAAGGCAAATGTTTAGCCACCTGTCAGGTTGCACTGGGTGATGGCTAACCTTAGTTGGATGTCATGTCCGTGTATTACCCAGAAAAAATATTTGGGGGATGTCAGACTTGATACCCAAGCAAAGACTTAAGCTGATATAAGGTTGCACAACCACACATGCAACTGTGTGCGTGACTGATGTCAGTCTGCCCAGGACCTTGCCAACCCATAGCCAGACATTATGGTATTTGTGATCCCACCAAGCCACAATTTGATTCCATTGCGTATATGAATGCCCCTCTCAACGCTTTGGACCCGCAAGAGTCCAGAATCTGAGGGTTGACCACACCTAGGCACGGTTACCAGGACCCTGGAACGTAATGAACTCCTCTCCGGATCTGCA
This sequence comes from Triturus cristatus, assembly GCF_964204655.1. Taxonomy (NCBI): domain Eukaryota; kingdom Metazoa; phylum Chordata; class Amphibia; order Caudata; family Salamandridae; genus Triturus; species Triturus cristatus. The sequence goes on along the minus strand of NC_140590.1, from coordinate 483,593,591 downwards.
TGGAACACTGTCCCTCAAGTGCGACTGACTGACCCCAATATGGCTGCTCATGGTCCACTCATGGTTCTCACCCAACGATTACTATGTCCCGCTGAGCATCGGAGCATTCATCGTAGCAAATCTCTGCTTCCACCTTCCACAACCAGGCCTGAGGTGGCCCTGGACGGAGACAAAACCGTCACCAGACCTGCACTGAGCACAGTTCAACATGAGACTGCCTGACCTCACGATGGCCACCCATGGCCCACCCTTGGCCCTCACCATAAGAAGGACCAGGTCCCGTTGAACATCGGAATACCCATCACAGCGAGGTACAGCTTCCTCCAGCCACCCTCCACGACTGGGAACGGAGACTGAGCCAATCACTGATCCATTGCTAAGTTCCGCTCCGCACGACGAGAATGCCTTAACATGTGATGACCAACACTGGCATACCCATGGTACCATGGGGAAATATGTGCCGCTAAAGACCGGAACAAACCTACAAAACCAATTCAGCCAAAGGGAATAATGCTAACAATTCACCGTTAATCCTATGGCCATTGAAACGCAGCGAAGAAAAGTCCTACCTCCACTCAACTGCCGGACTTGCCTGACCTTGTGACGGTCGTCAAAGGGTAACTCCCGGTCAATTTAAGCTGCGCTGGTGATCCCCGGTCTGCCCAAAAGAAGCGGGCCTCTTCTCAGTCCACTCACAGCCCCGTGCCCCGGATCTGCTGGGCAATACCCATCAAAGGAACGCAGACCCGACAGTAAAACCAATGCCTCCAGCGTTTATGCCTGACTACAAGATGGCCCACGGCTATCCAAGGAACTCACCCGGGTTCCGAAACTGCGCAGCTGAGACCTTGAGAACCGATGATAGTGAGCTTCACAAGTGAATCTGACAACTCGCCCCGGATTGCCATGGCTGTCACGGCAATAAAGAAAACCACAGGCCTGAGAATAAGTCTCAATAATGGCCGCACATGGCCCAGTCCTGGACCTCCCACAGCCAGCGTAACCCCGCCGATGTGCCCCTTACAACTGAAATAAAGGTACACATCAAGAGTCCCAGGCAGCAACGCGCCCCCGATAAGCGGTCCTTGGCAGTAAGGAGTTACAGGCCAGCTGATAACTGACTGATGCCTGACCCCAAAATGGCGGCTCCATGAGTGCAGTCACCCTGATCAGCAATTTCAGACAGCGTGAGGAGCGACGCTGTTCCACGCCATCCCGCATCTGGACCGTACAATTTGGCAATGAAACAACCCAATCTGGGGAACAATTGCCCGAGCATCACCTGAAGCCAGAAGCCTTTGGAGTGAATGGAAGCTAAGGGCCTGCACAGCAGGTCAGTTAAGCCCTACCTCCCTGACCCAACTTAAGGCGGCAAACCACAGCCACCCCCTGCCGAAGCGCCCAGCACCACAACTTCTCCCAGAGCACTGATTGTAATCTATCAAGCGTGCTCTCTATCCTGACCAGACCTCAAAAGAAGGGTCCCCTTCACAATACAATTATTCTGTAGCGGATTAGTGTCCTCCACACCACACAGTACCACACTGACCTCCTCAGACCTGGGCAACAGTTAATCATAGATACCTGATACCACCGTCCCTACACCGAGGGTAACTTCTGAGCACAGACCCATGGACCCTTAACTAGAGAGGGCCCACCCTTGCCTTCCAGTCTCACTTCGAGACCCGTATCCCCTAGATGACAGCCCCTGATCAGTGTGAATCCCTCAGCCTATCAGAATCACGGTCCCCCCTTCAAGGACACGCAACAATGTCACCGGACACACCAATTTTCACTAGCCCCCCCAGTACCGACCTACTTGAAACCTCACGTCGCGAACTCCTTCGTGATTAGTTTCCCTCCCAACCTCTCACTTAAAGCGAAAAGAAACTTCAAACATAGATTGATTAGACAGCATCCAGAAACGCTATTTGCAGACATATCACTGCTCCTCGAAAGGGTAGATAAAGATGGATCTCATCTTCCACACAGAAAGACCCGATAACTGGAACGCCACGTTCAGAATGCAACTTCACATCTCCAAAACTACGATTATTCCGCACAGCTGCAAACTTACGACCTTAACCACTACCCCCTCAACACGGAGCGGGAACAAGTCTGACTATCTACTCGAACGGCACAGTCCTGATACAAGCAAACAATGAGAACCTAGAGGCCTTCGACTCCCTCTTCCCCTCACTCAAACGCCTACTTGCACACGCTCCGACCTTCCCTGAGCCATTACTTACCCCCGGTCAACCTGTCTCACCAGGAGAGTCAAATAACCATTCCCACGCCCTTTGCCAGAACCACCATCCTCCCTTCTCGAGTCACCACCCACACCTCCGCCCCCAAGAATCACAATCTCCAAATCCCCGACGAACGTCAACCTCAGCCTCCCCCTCCCAAATCACCTCCACCATCAAGCCAGGAATGACCCTGCCCTGCTAGCACAGACCACTTACAACATTACTCCACCCGTAGGCAACAAGAGGATGAAACCACGACACGACCCACTGCACCCCTTGCCATGGGGTCCCAAACAGTGGCATCACGGCCAACACAAGCAGTAATAGACATCATAACACTGACACGCCCACCACCTCACAGGACGACCCTGCCCAACACTCCATCTCACCCGCCCTGGAAAACACGGCGCAGCGTCTCGCCCTACTAGAAAGCCAGCTAGAAACGATATTCCTGGGCCTAAGCGAAATCTTAACTAATCTCGAGAGGGCCCGAAAGCCCAGGCAATCCCCTCCCAGGACTCCCACTCCGACCAACTCCACCCAACTAACGCACCCTACAGGGACCTCAGCCACCCTTGCGACCCTGATACAGAGACCCATAAGATCCGATACAGAGATCCCGACACAGAGACCCATAAGAACCAAAGCCGCAATGTCCTCAGAAGAGGCGGCTGATCAAGCTTCAACGTATGACTCTCCCCCCACAGCCTCCCCAAAATCCAAGATCCAAGTGATCATGGAAATCGGAAGAGATTACCCCCTCCTTAAACCCCCAAGACCCCCGACCTTCCTCACCACCATACCTAGGCCCCCCTGGAAAGAACCACAGCAAAGATGGGTCTTCCACCAACTGCATGCTCATAAACTGCAGATCAGCCTCCAAGCATGCAACAGAACTAGCAGAAGCCATCCTATCAAATGACATAGACATCGCGTTCATCACTGAGACTTGGCTAAATGAGTTCTCCTCACCAAGCTTGGAAATGCTTGTTCCTCCAGGCTTTACTATTATCAACAAAGACAGAAAAGATCAACGAGGTTGGGGTGTAGCTATCATACACAAGAACAACATCGCCATTATGGAAATGGACACCTTCAAGTACAGCACCATTGAATGGCTTACCGCCAACATCAAGACAAAAGATAATAGAGCAATACTCTGCTATCTTCTTTATCATCCCCCAGGCAACACCTCCGCATTCGGGGAACACTTTTCCGACTTGATTGCTCACTCGGTGACTCTAACAACTTAATTCTTGGTGACCTCAGTCTGCGTTGGAATGAAGTGAACAACTCGCTAATTCAAACACTAAACAATCTTCTTCGTGACCACATTCTATCCCAACACTGCTCAGAGGAAACGCGCAATAAAGGAGCAACCTTGGATGCCATTATCGCTCCACGAGACACAGTTATGATCAACCACATCCTCCCCGTGGACTGGTCAGACCACCACATCATCTTATTCCACATCAACCAAAAAGTGCTATCCCAGCCACCATTGCAAGACCCCCCCCCCTAAATGGTCTAGAAATCTAACCCAGATTCGCCTTGCCGTCCTAGAAGAAAGGATAAGCTTGCTCCTCCCCAGCGCCAATGATCACCTCACCACTACTGAACTCACCTCGCTCTACAACTCAAATATGTTGGCCATTCTGGATCAACTAGCCCCCCTGAAATTTAAAAAAAAAAGCAGGAACACTCCTTCCAGATCATGGTTTAACACTGACATCAACTCCGAAAGGAGACAACTAAGAGCCACAGAAAGATGCTGGAGGAACAATCCTACCGTTATCCTCCGCGAGCAACTAAGAGCAGTTCGCAGGAAGTACAGCAAATACATCAAGAACAATAAAACATGTTTTTCTGCACAGCGCTAGACAGCGCAAAAAACAGACCCAAGGAGCTCTTTAACATCATCAGGCAACAACCCTCCATGCCCGCTACGTCCTCAGTGCTGACTTCCAAAGAGCTGTGCGACAACTTCGCTAACTTCTTTAATGACAAGACCACCAAGATCGAGCTCTCACTGGACACCAACAGCACCCCTCCCCCCTATCAAGATCATCACGCCTTGGGTGAATGATAACGCATCCAAACCCCCTACCAAACCCTGGTTATTCTTCCACCCCATTCAGGAAGCAAAGATAGTCAAACTGATCTCCACCTCCAATCCCTCTTCTCACGTCCTCGATCCTTTACCCCCACAACTGACCAAAAAGCTGAAACTCTCCCTAGCCCTGCTCTGGTGCAAGATCATAAACAGCTCCCAGGGAAGCGGAGTCATTCCAGACTGCCTCAAAGTTGGACAAGTCACGCCACTGCTGAAAAAACCTGGCCTTGACATAAAGGACCTGAATAACTTCAGACCTGTCTCTAACCTACCTCTTCTATCCAAAATCCTGCAAAGATGCGTGCTCCTACAACCAACCCAACACATGGATAGCATCAACCTCCTTGATTCCCCCCAGTCAGGCTCCAGAAAAGGCTGCAGCACTGAAACCGCGATCCTCAAAGTCCTTGATGATATCCACAAAGCACTTGATTCGGACCAATGCTGCCTCCTCGTTCTCCTAGACTTATCGGCAGCCTTCGACACGGTCAATCATAATCTTCTCATTAAGGTTCTTCAAGAAAGGGCAGGACTCGATGAGGTGGTCCTACACTGGTTCGCCTCCTTCCTACACAACTGCACCCAAAGAATTAAAATCAAAAACTTTGCGTCCGACCTACACCCAGTCAGCAGAGGAGTACCCCAAGGTTCATTGCTCTCCCCGCAACCTTTCAACATTTACATGGAACCCCTCACCACCCTACTCAAAAAAAGCCAAGAGTCCCTTCCATCTGTATGCAGACGATACACAGATCTACTTGGAAACCTCCATCGAGGACATTCGAAGACTCAACGACACACTAAGAGAAGTCCAACACTGGCTGTCAAGTAACCACCTAAAACTTAATCAAGACAAAACGGAAATACTCCTCATCTCAAACAAAGATAACCTTCAAATTGCGGAATGGTTGAAAGCTATTGATGCGCTCAATGGGAACCTCACCCTGGCCAACTCACAGGACAGGACCAAACACATTAAGAACTCAGCTAAGAGCGCCTTCCTTAACCTACTGAACAAAATAAAAACTTAAATCCTGCCCAAGGACCTCAAACAAGCCACCCAAGCATTGGTGTTGTCAAGACTAGACTATGGGAATGCAGTCCTCTCAGGAATAGCTAAATTACATCTTGCTCCCCTCAAAACAACTCTCAATGCGGCAGCCAGAATGGTCACCGGAATCAAGACATTTGATCACATTTCACCCACACTCAGAGAACTTAATTGGCTCCCAGTTGAAATGCGGGCGAGCTTCAGAACAGCCTGCCTCGCGCACAAAGCCTTGCACACCGGCAAACTGGAATATCTGGCTTCCAAACTCAAAACAGCCGGTCAGAACAGGAACCTCAGGAGTTCGAACACTCTTCTACTCATCCCGCTGAAAACGCAAACAAAAAAACGCGGCACGGTGCTTCGCTGGGAACGCGCCCAAAATCTGGAACTCTATTCCCCCTCACATCAGAACTATCCCCTCTTTTGCAAAATTCAAAAGACAGCTTAAAGTCCTGTTCCTCGACCGTTCCCTAGTGAACCGATAGGAGCCGCCGGAGCGCTGAAGCAGGCACCTCGCACCGCTTCGACTCTGTGTCCCCAAGACTTCTACCTCCACCTCGTCCCTGACCCTGTTCTCGTCACTCCTCCCCGAAAGTGGAGCACTGCTCATGACATCAACTTTCCTCGAAGACTTTCCAAGACCTCAGCGCCTCATGGTTATGCTACGAATTTGAACTCTCCGTTCATGATCTATACTATTAATGTATTATTGTGATTCTCTGCAACCCGACTGTTGTAAAGTGCTCTGATACCCTCGGGTTAGGCCAGCGCTATATAAAACTTCTTAAATAAAAAAATAAAAAAATGTGATGGCAGGCTGTGTGTGACTTAACCAACCATTAACTAAATGGTTGAAACAATCCTTAGAAAAGGTCAACCAGATGTTTGGGTACAGTCATTTGAATTATTGATATTTGTGAGAATTGACTGCTACATTTTCCCCATCCTTTCTTGCAGGTAATTCTTGCAGAGGTGTATCCCAACGGATTCCAGCGTTCCTTCTTTGATGATGACGACCTGAACGCTATTGCTGAGGGTGACAGTGTGTATGCCTTTCAAGCTCTGTCCCCTCCCTCAAAAGGTGGATGTTCCTCCCAACTCTCAGGTAACTACCCCTTGTTTCAGCCTTTCACAGTTTAACATCCTTTGCTTCCCCAATGATAACAAGGAAGCAGACCATAGTAGTACGAGAACATCTGTTCCTTTTTCGTTAAGCACAAAGATGCAGTGAACCCTCTAGGATAGCAAAACCTTTCGAGACTTCAGAAAGTCTGCCAACAGTTCTGTCTCACTGACTGGATGGTGGGGCTGGAAGAAGAGTAAGGGACTACCTGTGTTTTAGCATTACTGCTCTTTCAGAGATCTGCACCCAGTGCTTAATTTGAGCCACTGGTTTCCGGTGCTCAGCACCAGCACTTAATTGTTATCACCACTCTTAGGACAATCTGTCACATGGTGGCGCTGCTCTTGTAATTTAAAGATGAACAGAACAACGAATGTTTAGGAATACAATGTACATAAAAAATTGTTAATACCTGCTTCCTCAACCATTCCTTTAGCTTTGAGGACATGGCGTAATCTTAATGGTCGCACTTGCAGGTGAGAGAGATGGTTAGTAGTTCTTTAAGCAGCGATGACAGGGGCGATGGGTGGTGCAGGGTTGCATTGGCCTCCTAGTCAGGGTCCAGGCACTTACTATTTTACAAATCAAGCACTGCCTAGACCTTTCTTGGGAATGCCCCATTTTCCCTTGGATCACTACAGCTTTATATTAGCGCATACACTCTCCATAAAAAGCTTGCACGAGTTGATTAGATTTACGGTTATATTGTAACATTCTAAAGGGCATATTTCTGAGTGATCGCCTGGTGAGAAGTGTTATTCAGTAGATACATTCTCAAACCACAGAAGTAGGGCACAGGTTTTAACCCTGACTTTTCCACCTGAATACATTGTGTGATCAGTGGCACCTCCCTGTGGCGCGGCTGAGAAATTTCCATTCGCTTTTATAAGGACACTTCCAACCCCCACCCCTACACCCCCTCACCGTATTAAACTGGGTGATAATCTAAACACATTGGCAAGATATTGTTGTCATTTTGTGACTAAGCTTTGCTATATGTGATTGTCTTTTTATGTGACCTGTTTTTCTTCATCCTGTACCTCTCCCCACCCTATCAAAACAACCCTCACTCCTTAATGGGTAAGGTACTGAAAAGTTTGAAATATCTTGACATACAACACTGCCTTGCTGGGTATGGGGGCGGGGGGGGAGGGGTTAAGGGTGTGTGTGTGTGTGTGTGTGTGTGTGTGTGTGTTTTTCTCTCCTCCCTCCCCGTACTCCCAAAACTTCCCCGTACTTAAATGAGGCGAGGGGATACAGAGATAGGCACTTCTTGACCGCTGCTCTAAGTGAGACTCTGAAATATAATACAGGATTCGAAATTTACATTTGCTTAGACTTTTCTTTTTTTTAACCTATGTGGTATTTAATTATTGAGAGACTGATTTTAATTTCCACACTTCTTGCCAGCTGTGCTGTACGATACTTGAGAATGATCTTGTGTGAGCTTTCTGAATACCGAGGCACTGTCCACAGCAGCAGCTGAGACCTTATAAGATAGGGCCCTGGCGGTGCTGAAAACACATGTGCTATTTTATTTGTACTCCTGTTCTGTCCCCTTTTGTGTAGTTCTCAAAGTTGAGAAGCATGCACAAACTTTTTTATGCCTTTTTTAGTACTTTACATGCATGTAGGATCAGTGCAACTAATGGGTCAATTTTTCCTTTTCCACCTGGAGGACTCAAATTGGCTAATCAATGCAGTGGGAGTAACCCCATGAACACATTTCCAACAACAGTTTCTGCATGGTAACACTGATGCAGTGCCATAAATACAATAATGAGGCTCAAAACCCAACCACTGCTGTGTGCAAGGAGTACTTCTCCCTTTGGTTTTTTTGGCCAATTTATCTCAAAACGTGCAATGAGATCTTTAATGTGTACAATAAATGATGACACACACTAAAGAGTAGTAAAAATGACATTCATAGTGATTGAGTTTACATGTGTCCAGCCAGAAGATCAGAGCGGAAGGCTAATGAGGAAGGAGGGAAGGGATAAGGGCAGTCTGAAGGAGAGGTCCTGGACGAAGTAATGGCCTAATTCCCAGTAGTGATCAGTATTATCTTAAAGACTTTTCTTCCTCACTTCTGCAACACAGATTAATGCGTTATCTAATGTGGAAGAGCAATACAGACACAGCGCGGAACTCTTCAATACATGTGCCCATATTTGCTCCCAAAATCGTGCTATTCCAAATGCCCCAGAATGCTTCAGCCATCAGACCTTAAGAGAGTTTGGTGCAGGGGGGCAAAACCAAAGTAGAACAATCTTGTAAATTTTTGATTGAAAAAAAACAATGCATAGCCCTCATCTCTGAAGCTAAATCAACTGCTGTCAGAAATTGATTGAGCAAAGCCAAAATCCCCCTTAGGAAGCTTTTCTGAAGAGTAAAAAACTCACTGCAGATGACACCAATGAGCTCTCAGTTCAAGCACCCTAACTGAGATGTAAAGAATTCACAAGCTTCTTCAAAAAACCATTTAGATCGAGCTCTCCTTCTCCTCCATCCTAGAAAAGGAGGTGAGGTACACAGTGCCTAAAAAATAAATGGCTCTTGGGCAAATTTCAGAGAAGTCTCACAGACCTGTTCCATGCAGACCCTCTTGAAAGCTAGACCTTCCTCCCACTTTTTTAAACCCATGTAAACATCAACCTTCTAGGAAATCAGCCACTCTGTGGCACTCTTTGGACACGCTGGGTCTATATGTCGGTTTCTTGTGGAAAAGTCCCCGATGCCTCAAACTCGTACAACACAACTGTTACCCAAGACAGCAGAATCACTGCCGAGGATCTAAATGATTTCCATCCTATTTCAAGTCTACTGTCTGTCATTCAAGTTTTGGAAATCGGTGTGGTGATGAATCTCAATCAATATCTGAACGACAGTAATGTTTTGTGGGCCTATCAATCAGGCTCCATGAGATGAGCAGCACAGAATCTGCCATTTTAAATACAACTGAGACACCTTGAGAATTCTAGAGTAGACCAACTCCTGTCCCATTTGCCCCCCTAGAGCTCTCCACAGCACTAAACACAGTAAACCATCACACCCTATTAAAGAAACTAAGAGACAGAAAGGGCTTGGAAGACACAGTTCTCACCAGGTTCACCTCCTACCTGGATAAGAAAGACCAAAAACAAGAATTTCAAACATTCATTCCAGTACCTTTAGAGCAGACCTAGGAGCCCCTACACTGCTCAATCTGTAAATAGAACCACAGCCCAGTCTCCTGAAAAACACTATTTTGTTTCACATTTATGCTCATCATACTCTGATCCACCTGAGAATGTCCTCTCTGAATGATATCGCTACTGTAGCCTATAATCTATCAGAAATTAAAATCTGGATGACATGCCACCACCTCAAATTTAACCTTCTCAAAACAAAAATTCTTGCTCATAGTGCCCCCAAATTGTTCCACAAATATACAAAAGTATCTCAACAATCTGGACCGTGCTACTGAGCACAAACCAATGGTAACAACTAGGAGGAAATAAACACGGTGTCCCTGAAGCAGATCTCAAAATTGTAACTCGGGGATTAGTGCTTACTAGACTTGACTACGGCCATTCCATGTTAATTGGTATTCTTAAAATCCATGTAGTGCCTCTGGAAGCAACTTTGCATTTAGTGGACAGGCTTGTCACTGGGCCTCTAACAAGACCACATCACCCCACCCCACTATTGCTCTCTCAGGTGGCTACCTGCCAGAGCTAGAAATCCCTTCAAGCCTGCCTATGTGACATGCAAAGCGATTCACACAGACTCACCTGAGTACCTGAACCAAAAGCTGATCATCTCGAGCAGTAAGCGTGGTATGAGGAGCTCAAACTCGCTGCTGCTGGAAGTTCTGGCCTTCAAGAATGAAGACTGACTGTGTGTAGACCTGAGACAGGCCACTGGCTGCTTACACAATATAGGAAGTCTAGAACCATTCCAGAGGTCCAGTCCCAGACACACTCGTGTTGTTTAAAGAAAAGAGAGGAATTTGTAGCATAGGGAAGGATGGCAGATCTCATGTTGTATTCTGAAAATATTGTTTTAGTGCTTTGGGGGATATGCATAAATTGCAGTGCGAGAGAAACTAGGTTATTTCAGAGCATGCTGTGATAATGCATACGCATAAAGGTTTCTCCTTGGGAATACATTTTTATTGTTATAACATAAATGCATATTTAGCAGCAGTTAGAATGTTTTAGGACAGTCTGATTCCTGCAATTTGGGATTTACATGGGCTGTAATGCATATCTGAGCACAGGTTTTGCATTCATTTGATGTACAATGTAGGATGGGTACGTTTTTGTGTCATCATGCGCACTGCAGAGAATTTATAGTGAATGAGCTTGTGTTCTGATGAGTAAAGTTTGTGCATTTTTATTTGAAGTTTAGGTACATCACGGTGGGATTAGTTCACGTGAGAGATTTCTGTGAGGATTTTGAGAATTATCAGGAATACAGTACAGTATTTCATTGGTGTTGGGATCTGCAGGTTTTTGTGTCGTCCTATGGAGCTTGCTTCGCTTTTATGTGCACATTTGGAAATTGCATACAGATTCAAATTTGTAATGTGATATACGTAGGGAGATGGTGTATGACTATGACTGGCTGCGATTTCATAATTTTATGGAAAATGCATACTATTTGGCTTGCATATTATGTACGTATGGGGATTGCTTACATGTTCAGGTTTGTGTGCTGCACTATGGAGAGTGCGAGCAGGAGCAGAATTGTCTTGTGTGTGGAGACTGTGTACAGGTGCAGAGTTGTCTTGTGTATGGAGACTGTGTACAGGTGCAGAGTTGTCTTGTGTATGGAGACTGTGTACAGGTGCAGAGTTGTCTTGTGTGTGGAGACTGTGTACAGGTGCAGAGTTGTCTTGTGTGTGGAGACTGTGTACAGGTGCAGAGTTGTCTTGTGTATGGAGACTGTGTACAGGTGCAGAGTTGCCTTGTGTATGGAGACTGTGTACAGGTGCAGAGTTGTCTTGTGTATGGAGACTGTGTACAGGTGCAGAGTTGTCTTGTGTGTGGAGACTGTGTACGGGTGCAGAGTTGTCTTGTGTATGGAGACTGTGTACGGGTGCAGAGTTGTCTTGTGTATGGAGACTGTGTACAGGTGCAGAGTTGCCTTGTGTATGGAGACTGTGTACAGGTGCAGAGTTGCCTTGTGTATGGAGACTGTGTACAGGTGCAGAGTTGTCTTGTGTATGGAGACTGTGTACGGGTGCAGAGTTGTCTTGTGTATGGAGACTGTGTACAGGTGCAGAGTTGCCTTGTGTATGGAGACTGTGTACAGGTGCAGAGTTGTCTTGTGTATGGAGACTGTGTACAGGTGCAGAGTTGTCTTGTGTGTGGAGACTGTGTACAGGTGCAGAGTTGTCTTGTGTATGGAGACTGTGTACGGGTGCAGAGTTGTCTTGTGTATGGAGACTGTGTACAGGTGCAGAGTTATCTTGTGTATGGAGACTGTGTACAGGTGCAGAGTTGTCTTATGTCTGTATGGAGATTACATATTAGTGTTTGTTATGTCTGTGTTACCTGGGCAATTTAATAATGTGATTTGGATGTCAGGACATTGTGTGCGAATGCTGCTGTGCTGACCGGTTTTGTGTTGTTGTCTGGTGAGGGTTGCTTTGCGTTGAGGTAATGTATGGTTAAACATTCAGTTTCCATGTTCCTTCTCCCATTAAAAGTGTATATTTGGGGATGTACAGGAAACCCTTTGTCGAGGGAGGTCTAAAGGTCCTTTACACTGACTGTAGTGTAACTGGGCGTTTGTGAGTATACATCCTGCGTGTATAAATGTATGTTGTAATTGTGATAGTGCTGAGTGTGCAGACATGTGCTGATAGGGCCTCATAACCGATGAGGTCACAGGACTTGCAGGTCTTGAACCATTGTTACACAAATAAATAAATCCGTATTTGTAAAGCGCAAACTACTCACCCTTATGGGTCTCAAAGCGCTTGGGGCCGTAGTGGAATTTAAGTGAGCTATTGCCCAGAGTCACATGGTGCTGAGCTGAGCTGCCCCCAGAGCCGGGGATCAAACCGTGAACCCTGTGCTCCGAAGTCAGCTGCCCTGGCCGCCGCACCACACCTCTAGTTGTCTTGATTTTTGTGTGTGACATGAGGTGTGGGGAGCCTTGTGACTTTTAGGGTTTATATTTTCCACGACCCAGCACGGAGTAACTGTGGCTGTTAGTTTTCTTTGTGTGCCTGTGTGGGTGTTTGCGAGTGTGAAATAATGTTGTTCGATGAATCTGTAAACTAGACTGTTGGAGTATGAGTGATGGTGAAGGATTGTGTCTGCACTATATGTACATGTGTTCTTTGTTGTGATCAGGGCTCGATTCGGGGTACCACGCGGGTGGACGGCATCCCCCCACTTATTTTACCGGGAGCTCGATAACTGGAGCAAATGGAGCCGCACATTCACTCTTTGGCCTCTCTGGGGTGAGATTGGAGCTCATTCAGAACGCTGCTCACGCGCTGGCTTCTCTGATGCAATCGCATCTAAGGGGTGAGCCGAGGGGAGGCAATGAGTCTGATGGTGCAAGCCACCTTTTGTGACATCACTTCCTGTCGTGATGTCAGCGCCCCCCATCTTCTTTTTAGAGGACTTGTGCCCTGGTTGTGATGTATTTTTAAAAGGGAAGTGTGTAGCGTCCCGTGTGTCCCCATTCCCTGTATGTCTGAGCTGGTGTCTGGAGTGCTGAGTGAAGGATGTAGCAAAACTGGTGTGTCTGGAGCGAAAGCCTGTACTTAATTACAGTGGGTGAGAGGATGAAGGCTTGACTCGCCCTAGGTACCCGGCACTGTACTTAAAGGCCTGACGTGTAAAAAAGAAGATACACTCCGCTGCATTCATCTTTGAAGAACCTTCTTGGAGACTTAGCACGTATTAGTCTATTTTAGTCACTAGGGTGGGCAGTCAGACACGTTTTTGGACGCCCTTGTTGTGCTGACGGTTTGGTTTGCTGAAATATGAAAACCAGCGTATCAGTGGACTCTGTAATAAGCAGCTGTAACAAGTCGTGTTGTGTTCGAGGGGATGTTACAAGCTATTCTCTAGCTAAGTGCCTCGCCAGTTTAGAGTGTAGTGCCTGGGGTACTCAGGCTGCCCTTCTAGCCAGTTTATGGCCGTAGTTTGCAGGGAGAAACACACTTCCAGGTTGACGTCACCGCCTGGAGCCTTCTTCGGGCCACGCGCTCCCCGTCTCGCTCTCCATGTGCGGGGAGGGGGAGTGCCAGACTCTATTAAATGTGTGCTGCGCTTGTATAAGTGTAGGAGGCTGCTAATTGGGCTGGAATGCCCTGTGCAGTTTTCATGCAGTTTGTAAACATGAGCCTTTTAGCCAGCACATGGATCTCCTGCACCCGCGGCCGCCTCGTACATTTTTAAGCAGCGGCAGAACGGCACTGACGTCTTAAAAGGGTAAAGAGCGCGCATGGCCAGGGCGGCGCTTCAGGCTGTTTATTCCATACGGAAGTGCATTTCTCTTTGAACACAAAACTCATAAACCGGGCTATGTTTTGTGGGCCTGGGTGGAGGAGAGGAAAAGAAGCCTCCTGAAGGGCAGGGCGGGCTGAGGCCAGGATTTGTGACTCAAAAGGCAAGCGCATTGACGATTCCCTTTAATAAAAGCAACGTCCTGCAACGAGGCTTGCCGCAGGGGTGGACGCGACATTTTGATGATCTGCCACAGCAGGGGACATATTTATTGCCCTGGTGGCAATTAAGGCCCATCTTGTTGATGGCATCCTTACAGTCTGCCAACCTGTGCCCACATGTCACCCGGGCCCCGTGAGAAGCTCCAACAGCATTGAAAGGAGAACAACGGCCAATAGTTTTTAATCATTCTCGAATGACAGGGTGACTGCTGGCCACAGGTGGTTTGTCAAGTCAAGTCAAATGATCTTTATTCGGATATATTAAAAGACATCCATAAAAGTACATGTAAATCACAACAATCATCCCTATAAGCAATAAAAACAGCATTTGTTAGCTATAACATATGCAACGAGGCAACCGTTGGTGCAAATATGCAATGTGCAAATAATACAGAGGTAGTACAGACTTATCAGACCGTGTTCATTGTTGCTCGAGATCAAACAACAAATTAAAAGAAACGACTGGCTCTAAAAGTTGCATCCATAAAAATACGTATAAATCACAACACTCATCCTGATAAAACAATAAAAACAGGCATTGTTAACTATGACATGTGCAAAGGAACAACCACTGTGCAAATATGCAATGTGCAAATGATGCCAAAAAATAGTGCAAACAGGTGGTTTGTAAATCTCTGTGAATTCTGTAATTATGTGTGTGTTGATATAACTCTTTTCTGCAGAAGGAACATATTTTGGGATGCTTAGAAACAAGAGCTAGCATTTCAAGCATAATTAATGGAGTAGATCTTAATGAACAAGCCTTTTTTTTTTGTTGCTGTATTTACAGAATTAAACAAGTTCAATTGTTGATTGAAATTAACAATTAAAAATACATGAATAAATAAACATATTTGGCAATTGGCTGATTTTATTCCACAAAAAGTGGGGGCTTCAAATCCTGTATTTTGCAGACATTTTATGTTATTTTTAAATAGATGGCATTGTGCTTTTGAAGTAGGGGTATCCTTGAATGAAAGGTTGTTGTCTCCATCTGATTTCTTTTCCGCCGTACAAGTTTCTAAGCGTGACAGTGGCTTAGGTAATAACAATCAAAACAAGGGTGGTGGGACTGGGGCTTTGTGAAGGCCCAGCACACGGGCCCCTACAGCTATGAGAACAAGGTGTGGGTATCTAGTTTGGAGAGTGGTCAACAGAGGGGAGACGCTCCGGACTCCTGCCAGCGCGTTCACACCGGGATTTACTCTCCCAAGAAGCAACTCACTCTAAAACTAACCGGGATACTCGACTAACTAACACGAGTCCCCACCCTTGCTGAACACTCCGCTCGGGCAATCGATACCCGACCACGGTTCCGGCAAACCACCTCCCGGCCTACGCAAGCCTTGTCCTCTGGACCCTGCTTTCCGATTAAATCAGCACACATGCCATTCTACGTGCTCTCACTTTATAATGTCCTGATGATGATCTTGATTATCTAAGATCAAAACGCCGTCGACCACAATATAAAAAAGTTCCCTAAAACTGTAAAAATTACTTGGGGTTCCTTTGATCTGTTTCTCAATGCGATGTAATGTTTTTACTGTCACTAAACACCTCACTTCACGCACTGTCACTTATTTGTGTGTGAGCACTGTATTCTCCATGTTTGTCTCTCTGCAAAATGAAAGAAACTGAAGATACTTCATTTTATGATGTTTAATAAAATGTGATACCTTCCAAAAAAAGTATTCTGTGTCCATACATATATTTCTGACTGAACCCACCTGGCTTCAGTATCTCAGTGACTCCAATTGATTTAACCTTTACTAAATAGCTTGTAGCCTTGTTACCGGAGGATCTTGTAGACCTCACCCAGTCCACTCTTTTTGTTAACTATACCATTTAGGAGCAAGGCCCGCACGCACCCTAAAAAGGTATTTTTCGATTATATTGTTTGACCCCATTGATGGATTTGCATGACATTTTGCAAATCAGTAGCTCAATCAGCTAACGTCCAGCCTGCTCATTCTCATGCAGATCTGGGCGGGGGTGGGGGAATGAGTTAAGGCGAGGATCAGAAAGAAGTGATTTTCCATTGTAGCTGCCGTAGGAGATTTTGCTCATACCTGTAGCCCAACCCACTGAAAGGATTTGCCCCAAACTTGTCTTCTGAGTAGAATTTTACTCAGAAATCGTGCTTCTGTTGGTTTTTAGGTCTTGCCTAGGCAGCGCACATGCGCTGCTTTAGGAGGGCCTTTAGCCATCAGTCTGCCCCTTTTCAAGCACACTCATGCTTGTGCTGGCATCCACCTTGCGGGAGCAAGCAGCGGCGCGCATGGTGATTGAAAACATTTGGCTCTCGCGCTGCTGCTTGCTCTTGTGGATGCCAGCACAAGCACGAGTGCTTAACTGGGCTTGTTATAGGCTTCCTGAGGCGGAGGGCAAAGTTAGCCATGCCGTAAGTTTTATTTAACGGCTCGCTCCGTTATACCGCTATTGCGCAGGTTGTGCTTTTGCACCCATGTCCCTGTTTCACGAGAAAACCGGTCTCAAAATGTTTTTTAAAATAGAATTGAAAACAAAGTTAATTCATCACGGGGTCCTGGGTAGTACAGATCTCTGAATGATGCCAGTTTCTTGGCTGTTTCCAGAATCAACAGACAGACACACTGTAAGAAGCTTCCATTAATCTACCCTCTTCCTCTGCACTGCCTGAGTTTATCTCCCAGCTTCCCCCTGCAGCATACTTTCATCGTGAAAACTGTAGCATTGTTTTTGTATTTTATTAATGAATAAAACCTAAACTTTTTGTGCCCAGGACCACTCGTTTTATTGTCAAGTAGCTGAGAATCCTGGTCATGATTACGCCGCCTGCACACCAACCACTGAAGCGAGAGCATCCCTTTCTTGGCTCATTAATTGCTGTTTCATGTCTGGGTCGAAGGGTGTGGTCGCGAAATACCTTGTACACATTGAACGAGGTGACATTTTTAGAAAGCAAATCCAAAACTTAAAATAAGTCCATTTGGCAGAAAGGGAACTGAGGCACATCGAGATATCTTTGCCCAGGATCACACTGTTGCTTTCTGAGTTGCACCACGGGTGATTGAGGCCGTCTTGGAGTTCGTGCACTCCTCTGACATAAGATTACTCAATGTTGGTTTATGCGGGGAGGGGGCGGGGCAAGAGTGAGTGGTGCAGTATTATGCAGCTAGCCATTGATTACATTTCTAGACAGCATCTGTTGAAATGTGAAGGAGATAATGTTTTTGTATTACACTTGCAGTCGCATGGTTTGCATTTTATCATAAGGACTGCAGATGTTTGGGCTTTAACTGTTGCAAACATGTTCTCAGTTGAAAAAATGCTTCACTGATTTAATATTTAATTGAATACAGTATGTATTCATAAAGGCATATTCAGCCGATACAAGAGTTTTGCAACTTCTGTTATTTCCTTTTATCGCGCTTTAACATAGCGCCAACTCGGAAGGAAAGGACTGAAGTGCTTTGCATGAGCACCACTTACACAATACCAGTACCTATTGGCCCGCTGCCACTCCATTGTCTCCAATGGGACTCCAATATTTCCAGAGCTCTGTTAACTTTATGCCACTGGGGCGTGGTGACCTGCAAAACATGTACCTAACTGGCTAAAGGCAATGCATGGCAGAAGGGCAAAGCACTGCCACAGCCTGCTCACACCTCTTTGTACTTCTACGGTGGGCACCTCATCTAGAGACTAGTCTAATAGGCAGAGCATTCTTGTAGACCAAGGACAGGCTGGGAAGGTGGCCTAACAATACAAGCATTGGCATAGCCAATAGGTCTTGCTTTAGAGACCTTATAAGTATTTAGTTATGCAGCACAATATCCTTCGTGCAACAGCATCAACTGTTGCATGACTAAACACTTATAAGGTCCCAAAGGCGAGACCTATTGGCTATGCCAATGCTTGTTTATAATCTGTTCAATAGTTTAAGAGATATTCATTTTTAAAAGTGTGCCAGGAGGCTAGAGAAAGTTCACGTTTTCATATATTGCTGTTTAGATGTATGTTAATCACATTTGAGTTTTGGTCAGTTGTGGTTACCTTTAAGATCCACCATTTTAAGTAGCAGAACCCCTACCATTTTGTGAAGGGGCTTGGTTCAGCCCTGACTGACAATAGTATACCCAAATTCACACTCGGGGTTTCACAGAGAGAGCTAAATATACTTACTGTCATTGACCCAGTGACTCACCAAAGGAGTCATACGCACATTCATACAGTCAGTCACATACAGGGTCATGTGTTTGCCCACTACCGCTCACTCAAATGCACACTAAGGAGCACACACTGAGTGACTAAAACATGCTTACCATCATTGACTCAGTGGCACACCAATCGAGTGAAAAGCAGAGTGACACGCTCAGAGTCACACACAGGGACATGTATTCACACATCACCACTCACTAAGACGCACTGTAAAGGGCGCACTAAGTGACATGAACAGGCTCACCATCACTGACATAATCACACAGAGGTTCGTCTGTTTGCCCCCCACCACTAAGTCAGTCACATACTAAGGGGCACACTGAAGGACCTTAACATGCTCACTGTCATTGACTTGGTGACACACAATGACATGAAAGGCACAGTTCTGTAGTGCCACTCAGAACATGTGGAAGCACAAGCTTTCATCATTCATAGCCGGTCCAAAGCATGCAGAAGTGCAAAGGTTCTGCCCGTAGACCAGTTTTTCACATGTAGAAGTCCAAACGTCACTCACTAAGAACTTGTCTAGCACATACAATAATGCAAGCTTTCTTCACTCAGAACAGGTTGTGCACTCGGAAAAGTACAACCTTCTCTTACGTATTCATGTCAATGAGGTGCAGAAGTGCAAGCTTCTCACAGAATAGGTCACACATGCAGAATTGCAAGCTTTGCTTACTCAAAACTTGTCCAATACCTGCAGATGTGGGTGCTTCCCTCATTCAGAATAGGTCCTGCACCTGGAAAGGTTCAAGCTTCCCAGACGCAGAACCTCTCCAGGGCTTGCAGAAGTGCAAGCTATTACAGAATCCTCCTCTCTTTTGTTAAGTTTCTATTCAGACATAACTGCTGATTTTACACACAATCAGGTTCATTAAGGGACTTGAGCATGCTCACTAATATTTACTCCCTAATGGTGTCAAAGGCAAAGTGAAATAGCCACACACGGTTGCTTGTGATCGCACAGTGCCACTCGTTTAGATGCTCATTGAGGGCACACAGAGGTACCTTAATACGCACACAGTCATTGTCTCAGTGGAACACTAATAGAGTTATAGGCACAGTGATGTAGTCAGCGTCACACAAAAGGACACAGGTTCTCACACCAACCTCTTCCAGATACACACTGAGAAAAATGTACTTTCTCACCGTCACTGACTCGATGGCACACTGTTGGAGTCAAAGGCACTGTGAATGAGACACATTGACGCACAGGGATACATGTTCACACTAGGGTGGATGTAACTTGCGTAGTATGCTGTAGCATAATCAGTGGCGGCTGGTGACATCTGAAAGTGGTGAGGCGTAAATACTGCACTGCGGCACGCAAGCATAGCGAGCGCGCTCAAACCACCTATGGGGGGTACTCCCCCGAGAACATTTTGAAAAAAGAGTGGGCAAATGGTGCATTTTCAAGCAAATTTGAGAAAGAGGTGGCTTGGCGAACACATCTCTGGGAGTAGCCAGACAATGCTGCAAAATTCGCCTCCACACTTCATGGATGCCAAAAAACACTCCCTCACTAATGGCACTCTTTGGTATGCTGCCACGTAATCCACAGAAGCACTTTCTGTCATTACTGCCAATTTTCAAGAGAATACAGGAGTTGAAGTGAAGTGTTAGTGATCACAATTTTATTTTCACAGAACCAACCCACTCCCTCCAACCAGCAAAACCTTTACAGAATTACTTGCTAAATAATTTGAGGTATTAGATGTAAACTAATCTTCGCGATATACACTAAACACTTCAAGGCGGCGTCACACCTCACATGAGCAGAGTTTTTGATTGGACAGTTTAAACATAGTATGTTGTGGAAATATCCGCACGTATACTTTTATTTTCACAAGTAGCTTTTAATATTTCCCTCCATTAAAGCTAGCCCAATTTAAGGTTATTGTCCGCCCTAATAGAATATTTGAGGTAAAGTGATGCTCAAATTTTCTAACTCTCAGTTCCCAGAAGCCAGTTAATAACACTTAGCAGCTTTTAAATTATTGCTTGGGCTTTTTGTTGTCCACCTGCAGCAGTAATTGGAATGCTAATTGCTCTCTATTTACTGCTTAAATGCTCACACCCAAGACCAGTATAAATGCATGTCAAAAGAACTGGAGGAAAAATGTACGGCTCGGCCCGTGTGATCAAGTCTGACAACGAGCGCCATTTCAGAGTGAAACTATTCCATAGCGACGGCGATCTGCATGGAGAGCAGGCCTATTAGGTGGACGTGAGAACGTGGGGATGAAGAGTCCAAAGTGCACACCACCAGTTTCACAATTTCTTGAAGTCAGAGTGACTCCAATCGCCAAGTTACATCATACACTGATAAATGAATGCTCAAGCGCAAAGTTACATTTTCAACTTTCAGCAAAAAAATCTGCGATTGAAGTATTTTTTCGCTATCGCTTAATTTTTTCTTTATTCCATGTTCGAATTTGCACTTTAGCTGCTCGTGTATATGCCCAAAGTTGCTTCTGAATTGGCATGGCGGTTTAACTCCGATTTCTGTGTGATGCCATTTTTAGGTCTCGCCTGACCCAGCGCATGCGCTGGTCTGGCGAGACTTATTGAGAGGGCTCCAAAAAGTGCTACAAGGCCAGCCTAGAGCTACAGTGCATGGGCGCGCGCGTTGCGCTTTACCGCGATTACTTCCACTTTCGCGGCCGCACGGCTGCTTTGCATAGCCAATAGGTCTCGCTTTTGGGACCTTATAAGTATTTAGTTATGCAACTGTTGCATGGCTAAACACTTATAAGGTCCCAAAGGCGAGACCTATTGGCTATGCCAATGCTTGTTGTTTTTTGTGTCCTCTTCTTTACTGAGACCGATCGACCGTGGGGACTGCAAGGCCCTTTACTCTGTAGAATGTAAATACAACCGGCAACCTGCAGATTACAGACAGATCTCTACGGCAACAACTTTAACCATATGAAGCAACGTGTTAACCAGATTGAAACCAGAAACCTGCAGATTACAGACACAGCTCAACTGTGATAACTGGATGAAAACCCTCCAGCAGGCTGCTTTGCAATCTACAGCAGCAGCAATATTAATTGTGTCGTGTTAACCATGCATGTTACGCGCAGATCTCTGCAGGAACATTAACCAGCTGTGCCATGCTAACCAGAATGGAAACAACAGCCTGCGACAGACAACGTCCAGCAGGTTGTACCCCAGAACAGTTTGATCTCGTAGGGAACATTTCATATGATGTGCATAACTTGAAAAAAACCAACGCATCTCTTAGAACCTAGTTAGGGGAGGGGTCCCACCGCTTGGCACGCTTGGAAGTGGACACGGGACAGAGGGAAGCGGGCGCAGGATTCCCCAGCACAAGCACCAGCCACCTGCAGAACAGCCGTCTGTGTTTTCGTAACAATAAGGGTCTGTGTGTTGACACAGATTACTATTGGGGGTCTGAAGTCAACAGGGAGAGCTACAGGGTCGTGACAGAGAAAGGAAAGCACCAAGCACTTGCAATGCAATAGGTCTCGCATTTACGCAAGTTTAAGTTATTGGCATTGTAAATGACAATGCCTTTTAGTTATGTTTTAAAAAGGAAAACAAAAATAAAAGGCTTTGTCATTTGCAATATCAGTAGCTTAAACTCGTGTAAATGCGAGACCTATTGCATTGCAAATGCTTGTTAGTAACTTTATATCTGTCTGAGCTAGAACATATTTTGGGTAAAAATCTGCATATGCAGATGATGGATTATGTGGCAAATGCAGCAAATCCACTTTTAATGCGGAAAACGCTGGAGCAGCAAAACCACATAATTGCACTAGCCATGACTATAAATCATTTCTCCTGGTTGCACTCTAGTGTATAGGAAGCTGTTTCTTAGCAGCTTCAGCAAAAACACATGTAATGCCAGCTCACTGTACCCCCACAGACCTGAAGAAAGCCTCACAAACTCCCGAGTTGTGATGCACAACTAGGTGACAGAGGCGCTGACACCAAGGGTGTGATACAATCCGTCGCACCACTCCAGGGCTGACAAGGTGGCATAAAAGATTTTTGGGAGAAAACTTCCCACAGGAGCTGGAGCGGCAGAAAGTTTGGAAAGAATATGGAATGCTGGCACACAAGGGCCAGAACTAGGGAAACCGAACAGGGCAGCTGGACTTGCAATTACTGGGAGATATGATGTAGGGCGCTTTGAAGCCACCTGAATGGCAGTGGCAGCCTACAAGGCAACATTGAAAAGATGTCTGTACAGAGAGAGGCAGAACTGGAACAACAGGGGATCCCATAATGGCCTGTGCACTATCATTCAAGTGTTCATGTGCTTTGGGATTGGGGAGTTGCCACACCTTACTTGTCAAGTTGTGTGAAACAAGCACTTAAGCCTACAAGACTCAACTCTGTTACCCACGTGCATAATAAGCCGCAACAGTACTGAATCGGTTTACTTTGCCATGAAGCGTCTTCCTTTAAACTCCGCGACGGAGGTGGAAAAGAAATACAAGTATAATAAGCTGAATATAGAAAACCAGAGAAAAGTAAAACCTCCGGCCTGCCACCAAATTCATAAACGGGGTATCTAGCTGTGAGACGACAGCGGTGATAGAAGGCTTACTCTGGTGTATCGCACCTCCTGGCGCCAACCCCTCTTTCTGAAGAGATAAGACGTTCGTAGTAAGGCCTCCGTGTCTGAGGAGTGAATATGTTTCCGCTGCGCATTCAGTAAAATTTACTGAACTGTGAAGCTGTGACTGGACAGCCAACTGGAAAAACCCCACTGCACACTGGGGTTTGGAAGAACATGTGCTGCCAAAGCCAACACACTTTACCTTCGCACTTGAGCACCAACAGAGAAAACAACAAGGAAGTTAACCACGGGGCCAAAGTGAAAGTGATTATGGGGGAAAAATGTTACCGTCGGCCACAGCTTACAGTGCATGTGCGCAAGTGGTGTGCGCGAGTGGTGCGCGCGCAGCAGTAATAACGCCATATGGCGCCTCTGCTCAAGCACGCGCCCGCGCACATGCACAGCAAGCTGTGGCCGGCGGTAGCATTTTTTGAAGCCCTTACTTAGTCTCGTCAGACCAGTGCAAGCGCTGGGTCAGACGAGATCTAAAAATGAAGCGTGTGCCTGGCTGGATATTGGTGCGGAGGAGGGGCCGAGGGAAGCTGGGCCCTGCAGGAGAGGCCACTCTTGGGCTGTGGCAGGAAGATGCCAGCGTGTTTTGTGCACTACCGTTGGACAAGATACGAACTTCACATGGAGCGCGCGCCACCGCCTGCCAGCATGGCTAGGATAAACCCCAAGCAACAGACGTCATGCACCAATATTGAGAAACACTTTACTATTCAAAAATACGTCATTATTTTGTACAAGCGTGTTTTCATTTATGCATTACATTACACGACTGGATTGAGAGACTTTTAATGCAATTTGGGTTGTGCGCGTAAACTTAGAAAGATATAAGAATACGCACAGTGTTGCCATGACAGACTCGAGAGGCAATTTAGAATTTGGCATGTAATGCACAGGTCCTCAGCCTCCCTCCCCTACCCTAAGCCAATCACAACACTGCAATGGCAGCGTTGTGATTGGTAAGGCGCAGCGGAGAGCGCCCCAGCCGGGCCATTTTCTCGATGTAGGCTGCATGCAGCAGCCTACATAGAGAAAATGGAGTGCGCATGACTGCTTTGTTCGGCCCTGGGTCCTTGCTTCCAAAATAAACTGAAAGATACATTTTGCTGTAAGAAAATAGCGATAAATTCAACACAACGTGAACATCAGCAGCTGCTTGTGCTCACTGTTTGTTGATCCTGTAGAAGGAATTTTGTGCCAAGCTACTCCTAATTACATAAAGAGCAGTAATCGAGATTTTTTTGGGTAATTTTGTAGCAGAAGAATAATGCAAATTTACTGAATTTATTCTGGCGCAATTTACATTTTACCTAGTCCTAGTTCGCACCCCACCACTAACTGTGGCACACAGAGGAACACTCACACTTTTGTGGGGGAGTTTTATATAGTGCGAACTTGACCCGAAAGTATCAGAGCTCTTTACATGAGCACCAGTTGCATTACAGATGGACACATTCATTTTGTTAGGAAGATGACATTTAAGTGATTTGCCCAGAATCACAGGATGTTGAGCGTCCCTTGCCGAGACCCGAACCCAGTTCCTCAGTTTCAAGGTCGACTGCTCTAGCTGTTAGGCTGCATCCCCTGCCATCATTGACTCAAACATGTTCATCTGTCACATACTGTGAGAAACGTTGATGCAAAGACACAGTCATGTATTGTGAATCTCACAAGGGCCCATGAGTGCATTCCACTGCTCAGATACACTCAGGGAGGGCACACTGAGGGACACGAGCATGCTCACCGTCACTGAAACAGTAACATACCGATGAACCGAAAAGCGCAGTGATGTAGTCAATCACAGACGGAGATTTATTTGCTTACCACTTTTCTTTCAGACACAAGATGAGGGCTCACTCAGGCACCTGAACATTCTCACCACCATTGACTCAATGACACAACAAGGTATTCAAGATCATAGTTACTAAACATGTTTTTTATATTTCAAAATAACAGATGTCAAAGAATAATGGAATACGCATTCTCAAACATTTATGGTAAAAGGAATGACAAAGTGGTAAAAAGTGATAATTTGTTTAATGGATGAAATGCAGAGCCCTACTTTATTTAACATTTTTATTTAAACTTCCAAATTTTAAAAAAATCTACGAAATTCACGGACAAAATACAGGTAGAAAGTTATGGTTTAGGCTCAAGCAGGTAAAACCACTGAAATTCGCCAGTTATGGTTCTTGCGCAGACCATAAATCAGGCCAACCCCTTGTGCTGCGTATAGCATCACACGTGACATTAATGACAGCATAAGCGACCTCACGGATGACATCACTGCATCTATAACAATAAAAGCATATCAACATATACACCCAGAAAAATCAAAAATAAGCTCTCCAGAAAACCAAAATAGCATTTACATTACACCATTGTCTCAGACACGGACTTATATAAGCATAAACACATGCAGGGACATACGTGCATAGCACACCAGTCTCTCAGACACACATTTTCAAAAACAGAAGTTCAGTGTTAAATTCGAAGCCACACATTTTACAGAGCACCTGTACCGCAGCCTTAGAATCACATAAGCACTGAAACACACTTATTCATAGCCAAATGTGCACTCAGGTACAGTATTCGCATAATGCCAGCAACTCAGAGATTAACATATACATGGAGACAGTGTGTGGCACACTCAGCGACACACATTTGCACACCAATACTCACTTGTAAACAAACAGAAATAAAAAAGGAAAAAGAACACAAATTAATGTCTACCCAAACACACTGTAAGAGACACATTAAAACCTAAAGACAAGCACTTAATCAGAAACAGTCACAAAGAAAAACTGGGATATACAACAAATGAAACAAACGTTATCATTTTCATAGATAGAAAACACACAGGGACAAAAACTACTGATGTATGAATACCCTCATATTTACACACACACGCACACAACCCCTTCCCCAAGATTTAAATAGCTAAGATATACAATCGGATATAATGAATTTGACCTTATCACTAAGAACCACACAGATTCAAAATAACTGAGGTACATATGCATCTCTCCGCAAACAGGATTGTTTAAAAATATATCAATAACTTTGTCTCTAACAAAAGCTAAGTGCAGAAAAAGTAGGAACTGAAGCATTGAGAGAGCATCGTAATACAAATACTTACCTCTGTCTATATCTCTGCACATAGGTGATTTGCTGTGTTACAAGAATAATACTTAGATGTGCACACGGTGTGTCTGCATACCTTTTACAATGACAAGGCTCCCATAAATGCCTTATACCTGGTTCCTCCATGTGTTTTAAAACACATAAAGAAGCGACCATTAAAGATATAATTATTTATTTAGACAATCCAAAATAAAACAAAAAGAAAACAAAACAAAATAGCGAACCATTGGCACTTAGCAGAGTAGAACCCCACTGCCATTGCAGAATTGTACACTCCTCTACATACTAACATCACCCACTGTTCTTTGTTTCTCCATTTTCAAACACATACCCTTACTCTGTCTGTCCAAATATATTTCGAATAACAACATAGAAGCCTAACCTGCATCTACAGTTGATACGTTTGCAGAACCACAGGTCTCCCACTGACCAGGTCAAGCTTTCTAAAATGTAATTAGGGACAAGAGAGAGAAAGGGATATTCAAATAAAAAATGCATATACTAATTTTTTTCAGAAATCCAATATTGTATAAAAATAAACACGTTGAAAGTCATTTAGGGTTTCACCCATCTCTAGTTACATTGATAATTTGGGAATGGCAAGGAACAGCAAGGATTTGAGCACATGGCAATTTATTTCATACGTTAACTCCTATGGAGAAATGGCATTGTAGTTGGTATGAATAAGTGTTGGACGAGCTTTAGTTAGAGTTAAGCAACATGTACAGCAAAGACCTACCTTTGCTTCAAAAGAGGTCAGGGAGGCTTTTCGAAACTGTGGTAAGGTGTCGAAAGAATTGAATTTAAGCCTTTGGCATAGGTAGCGTATAGTGGGTAGAGTAGATGGAACTTGTTAATTTTATCTGCAAACAAATAGTGTCGCCATGATACATGTGTTTTTTCGGAAATGTAGAACCAAGCTTTCTGAAAATATGGTTTGCCTTTAGAACAGATTAATGATTTCGATAACAGGTTTTTCTTGCATACATATAGTAAGAGCTTTCAAAAAACGGTTTCCTTAAAATAAATTGGCTTGGTTCACAAATGTCCATTTGTCTGTACAAAAATAATGGAGCCTTACACGAAATATATTTTGTTAAATTCAATAAAGGTTACACAAAATTAATTTTGAACATTTACCATAAACATATTTATCCTCTAAATAAAATATCACGTTTCTAAAAATGCATTTTGTCCATAAAATGTAATAAGCCTTTACAAACAATTGTTTTGTCCATTAAAGAATACATCAGTTTTCATTAAATTCGCACGGTTCATAAAAAAAGACTATTTATGGGTTAAGGAGAAAAGGGTTTTACAGTAGAAGTTATTGACACAGTTTAAAAAGTCCGTTATAGACATGTTTTATAGAATGAATACAATAGGCACAACCACAAAATCAGTTTTGCTCGCAGGAAAAAAGGAATTTTGCAAAAATAATTTCAGCACAGATAAAATATTTTCACAAAATTAATTTTGACTACAGTTAATCATGCACGTTTTCAAATACAGACAGCACTGGCAGAATTCACTTTGTCGAAACAAATAGGCTTATCCCATATGTACACAATCTGCAATAAAGATATTGCATAAATAAATTGCCAATCGAAATAAAGTAAGGACTTTTATTATAAAAAGACATTATGTTTTTAGACTAAAAGAAGGATTTTAACATAATTACATTTGACTTAAAAATAAAACAAGGGCCATCTCAATATGCATGTTCACCACTGAGTACTATATGAACACGGTAGGAGCATTGTGGGTATATATTAACACATTATGTAAGAGACATCCTATGAGGGTGCATTTTTCTCAGACACACATCTCTAGAGCATTCGCCATCAAGTCGTGGAGAAAATATTTTTTGACGGCACACCAATCTTGATCAGTTGCTAATAATACAGTAATGGATGGCGGGGCATGTGTGACTGGCCTACTAAATGAACTGATAAATCACAAAACGAGGTGATGGATGGCATCTAAAAAATATTTAAGCAATCATTAAGTCAAATGGCTGGATGTAATTTAGAAACAGGAAATGGTGAGGCTAGAAGGTTCAGATATTTTGCATGCATATTGCTGTTTGACAGCTAGCATATACTTTTAGTCAGCTACATAATGCACTGTATATGCACAGATAGAGGTGGCTAGATCCGTCTATCTGAAGCATATTTTCGAACCCCCAACTGTGGATCAGAGTTTGTAGAAGCTCTTTTCAATTGACGTGTCTTCAGCACAGGCTTGGCGGCCTTTGAGATGCCCTTGGATGGTGAGTGGTGTTTGTTTTTATATCTGTCTGCCCCGGCGCACACATAGTCAATGACGGGCCTAATAAAGCCTGTGTCCTTAGTACGATTAAGTTGAGCCTATGTCTGCCTTTAAAGAGTGAGCGTCTCGGGTATTTCATTTTGCCCTGTGATGGCTATTGCCTGCTGGTCACAGAGAGAAGCTACATGTACCTGTGTGTCGGTTTCCTTGTGGGTGGGAAGGCCTTTTAACATCTTCATTGGAACTAATGGGGAAAATGAACCCTGTACTGCAGAAGTTTGGAGAGAGCGCCAGAGAACTCTAGGATTGTTGATCTTCCTCAGAGGGAGTCCGACAGAAGAATAATGTTGCTGCTTCATATAGGTGATATGGACTGGACACTGCCACTGGAATATGTTGATAGCAGGGTGGTAAATCAATAAAGGAGTTCATCATAGATGTAATTGCCAAGTGGAGAATATGGTGAGGTAGCATGAAGCCAAGCACACCAACCAGGACCAGATGGTGCCACAGCTGTCTCAGAGATGCCGCTTGTAATGGAGAACACCAAAGACTTCATAGTCAAGATGAGAATGCGGTACAGATTTGTTGGAATGATGAATATTGAGGGGTGATTTTAGCACATTCTTCATCATGGAAACAACTACATCATGCTCTTGAATTGGAGACAACCAAAGCTGATATGATCTTGAGAAAAGTGAAGTAAAAATGTAACAGTTACCATCAAAAGTACCAGTAAGGGGAAGGAGGTGGTACAGCTTTACTTGGTCTCCAATGTCATTACAACAAAGAGAAGAGTTATCATAAGGAAACAAGCATTTGCAAAGCCAATAGGTTTTGCTTATGCAAAATTTATTGGCTTTGTCAGTGTTTTTTACATGTTGCACAGCACAGGGCACTATGACATGGCCAGCATTGACCATATAGTGCTTTTTAGGTCGAGCCTGTGGCATGCTGTAATGGAGAATGGAATAGAAGCCCAACTGACTCTCTGCCAATATTTGCCATTTGCTTGCGTCATTGTCCTTCACAAATGCTGGCTTCTGATTCCTTTATGGCTCGTTAGTCCCGCCTTAGTACCGCCTTGTCTTCATTTGTAACCACCCATGAGGACTGGCCCTTTTACTTCAGTTGTTACACCATACGTCTTTTTTTAGTCTGTAAGCACTATTTTCTTTAATGAGTTTCTCCTCCTGCACACACGACATTCTTTCCTGCAACATTGAGTACCTTCCACACTTTCACTTTCCGAGCAGCCAGAGATGATGGCAGCCGCTTCTTTGAAATTAAATAGATCTCGCATTTACAAGAGTTTGAGCTATTGGTATTGTAAATGACAATGCCTTTTATTTATGTGTTATTTGGAAAAACAGATAAATAAAAGGCATTGTTATTTACAATGCCAATAGGTTAAATTCTCAAATACGAGACCTATTGCATTGCAAATGCATGTTTCTTTTACTTTAAGGCATGTTGCACAGCAGTCCGTGTTTCTGTGCAACGTGTAAAAAAAAAACCAGCGTGGCGGGTCAAGTAACACGAGGGAGAAAGGTGGGAAATGCATCGTAGAGTGGGAGGGAGCAGGGTGGGGATGAGCTGGGTGAAACATTGGGGAGCTGGAAGAGGGACAGAGAATACTCACAAACTGGAAAGGATTCAACACGAGTGGGGGCTTTTAAAGACATTAACAGTATCAAATCATTGACGAAGAGTAAAGCTGGTTACTTCCACAACTAGCCTGCGAGGATGAAATATTTGCTGCTTCACATGTATTGCAACTATATGTGCATTGGAGACAGTCACTCGCAAAGGGTTATTTATAGCACTCGAGAACTATCACAGCCTTCTCCCGGCTTGGTGTAATCTGGGCCTTAGTGTGTTTTCCAGTTCAAGGTAATCTTAGGAGATTTAACCGAATTCAGTACCCTTATGTCGTGGTACAGCATCTACCTGTCACCTAATCCTTGAAGTAAACCCTGTTTTGCAAGTATATCTGATATTACAGTCAAACATGCAAAGAGTACAAAACGCTGGATTAAGTGTCTCCTTGTTTTTGGTGCTTGATTGTGCTGTTCTCGGACTCCTAACTAGCACTGATGGACGGCAGTGTAAACATGAAATAGATCAAAGGTATCACGTTTAGGTCTTTGGCTACCTTAAGGCTCTCTAAGCAGCTCTAAGGAGCATTTTCGTTCAGCTGCACTATTATCCTTCAGAAACTGAAACCCACATGTGAAGCGCTGGTGAGACTCTGGCGTGGAGTTGTGAATATCCGGTCTGGTTGGAAACTAAGCAAGTGCAAAAAAACTCCGCCGTGCTACGCGAAGGTCCGCAAGCGGCTGAGGGCATTAGATAAATGCTGTTCGTGATGATTTTCAGTGCCAGATGCTTGTCCGCACTGTGCAATCATCACGAACGGTACCATGCACAGCGCAAGCGAGCGCTGCTTCCTTTCTGCCGCTCGAACAGATTTTCTGAACGTGAACGGACAGTTTCTCAACGCAAGTGGTGCGAGCGTATGCGGCCACGCGCAATTAGAAATCGGACTGCCCGCATTGAGAAATCTCGCCAGGAAGTAGATTTTACACACTCGCGATCGCCAACTTGATGTTGGCGACCGCAAACAGGGACTAATCTCGCCAGGAGGTGGATTTTCCTCGCTCGCTCTCACAACTTGATGTTGATAAACCTGAGCGACCAAAAAAAACTCTGCTCTGCTATGTGAAGTGGAGTTTTTGGGAATTCCGAGAGCTCCACGTAAGGCAGGGTGCAGAAAGCTCCGTAAAGTCCGCGAGCGAAGTAAAGTTCACCGCTCAGACTTATTTGAAATACAGAACTTAGAAAATTTTTGTACCCCGAACAGAGAAATTAGGGGTGGATAGATAGCACCCCACTTCAAAACAAGGCACTAGAGGGATGCCGAATTACTATATTAAGGAAACAAGCATTGGCAAAGCCAACTCGAAGTAAATCAAAACAAAACGCTATGGCACAGATAGCATTGACCGCGCCATAGAGCTTTGTTTTGGTTTACTTTAATCCTTGTTGCATAGCAGCATGTGCAGCTATGCGGTATGACTTAAAACAACGTGAGGGGGTTGGTAGTAGCAACAACAAGAGGGAGGAGGGTGGTAAACAAAGAATGTGCAGCGGGAGATGGCACGGTGGGTTTAAGAGAACGATGGCGGGGTGTTTGGACGGTGGGAGAGGATACTGATCGGGGCAAAGTTAGGGGAGGTTATCAGCACGCAGTGCAGGAGGAGGGCGGGGTGAAGGAGAGGGACTGCTGAGGCATGCAGTCTGTAGGAGTGCATGCTAAAAAGTGGAAAAAAGAGTTGCTGCATCAGCCTGCAGTGGAAGAAAACTGGCACCGGAAGCCGTACATGTTGCAGGCTCCATGGCAGGGTGAAGACTCCGAGGCAAGAAGAAAGCGCTGACCAATAGGAAGCAAGGAAATGAGTGACGTGGGAGCCAGCCAATGGCAAGTAAAGGTAAGTAATAGGCAAGCTGTAAGCCCCTTTTAAGATTTATTTTTCTTTACAAGAGATTTTGCAAGTGCTGTGCAGGTGAAACCTAAAAAGAACTGCAGTGAAACCATACTGTAAATCCCCATTACGTGTTTAAGAACAAATGAAGGGTAGAAAAGTCAACATTATATGGGATACAAATGCCGTACTTATTGCGATAAGTAACACATGCAACTATACTGGAGGTCATTATATTCTCCCTGGCATAGAGAAGAAAGAAGTAAAACTCTGCAAAAGCCCATAAGTGCTGACCTGGCCAATGCAAGACTTTCAGATGCCTCCTGGTGATCCTTGAGTACAATTATCAGTTACGTAAGTGAGCGCTACAACAGTTGCTGGACCTGGCTGGTCAGCTGAGATGGCAGAAGGAAACAGATGAGTAAAACATGAAGATTAAAAAATATAGACAGCGACAAAATCTAAGCGGGTCGGTGAGCCTGTAATTACAGGGTGAAATCATTCCACAGAGGCGCTGAGCAGAGGCTTTTGGATATTGTGGAATCTGGGATGATATGTCTCACCTGTGTTGATGCGCTTCTCGAAAGCCTGTGGTGGGGCATCCTGACTTTGCAGCGTTTCTGCGGTGTCAGCTGCTTAGAGTACAAAATAATTCTAATGTGTAAGGTACAGTATGTGATTCTGCCTCTGCCATGTGCAGCTGAAGCAGTTAGAAGATACAGGCAGTGGCATAGCAAGAGGGGGTGGTACGAGTTTACGTTGGGAGTGGCAGTGCACCCCCCACTCATGTGGCTGTCGTGGGTGGCAAATGCAGAGACTGTAACCCCCCCGCTCTCACTTATGGCCATCACGGGGCGGCAAACGCCCTCTCCGCAATGGGGGACAAAAGGTCTAGATAGGGCACTGGATGCATGATGTAATTGATGGGACTTAGGAGCATCAGTTTGTGCCAGAAACTCCCTTCCAGTACCTGTAGCATAAGCTTGCAAAGAATTACCCAACAACTCCTACTCTCTTTACATCAATACATACAAATTAAAATTAATAATTAACTAGGAGAATATGTCTCAGTCCTGATTTTTACAAGGTATGAAATACACAGAAATACAGTTGGGAGTGTGCGAGACAACCCATTGAAGGCTTTCCGCGTAGCAGAATGACTGCGTCGGAGCAAAGCTAAGATTCAGGATCAGTTAACGTTTTAAGACTAGCTTTCCCTGTAAATGGAGATGCAGAAATAGTGTTCTGTGCTCCTCTCTAGGTCATTTTGGGTCTCACTAAAGACAGCTTTTAGTTGTTTGTTATTGAAGACCTTTTGTAGACAATACACATCCCAACAGTCGGTTTTGCATATGCCCACTTATTAGCACTGTATGGATTTCTGATCATTCTCATTTGCTTCTTTTTCATTGGTTTTCCTTTTTGTGTTTTTTCTTTCCTCGGATCCTAAGATCTTTACCATGCTTTTGATTACATTACTTGTATCCTTCCACTGCTTGAATTCAGAGAGTGGAACTACTTTGTCTTTTTATTGCATCGATCCATGAGAGTGCATGTGTTTTTTGCTGTTTGCTTCATGTGGTGCTTTCCCACTCAAATAATCACCCCGCCTGCCAGAAATCACTTTGTGAATTCCTGGCAGTAGTAAAAAAATTAAATTGAGTAATAAATGGTGAGAGGATGTAGCCTTACGGCTAGAGCAGTCAACCTCGAAGCTGGGGAACCAGGTTCGAGTCTCTGCAACGATGCTCAACATCCTGTGATTCTGGGCAAATCACAATCTCCCCGTGCCTAACAAAAATGAATGTGTCCTTCTGTAACGGAACTGGTGCTCATGTAAAGCGCTCTGATACCCGATTCGGGTCTAGTTCACGCTCTAAAAAAAATCTAGGTTTTTTTTTTTTATATGGATGTATACAACCTCATTTACCTTTGTGAAGAGCATTGAAGAGCTCATGTAATGTGAAACTATTGTGATAAAGCCTGATCCCCAGGGAGTAACACCCACACTGTGGGAATATGGAACAGTTATTTTCAGGAGATGGCAGATGCAGTTGTAGAAGTTCACTCACTGCATCCAGTATAAAATGTGCCCAGAGGTTGATGTAAATTGATTACAACAGGAATTAAACTTCTGACATCTACACATACCTGTCAACCTTTTACAGTAGCTTGGCAGGTGAGCCTGACAATTACTGTGGGAGATTTCCTTTTTTTCTGCCCAGATATGTCATTTTTTTGCCTTTGAGCCGTGTGCTTAGATCCCCGTATTGCAAGCACTGGTTAAACATAGATTCGGGTGCGACAGCATATTTCACAAAATTTGTTTTGTGATAAATGGGCTGTCTCTTCCTATACTCCTTTGCTAGGTGTGACACTATCTGTTAGCATGCCTGAATGATGGCTCAATGCTGTAAACCTACCTCTTGTTCACAAAGTGATGAACCACAGGTCACGCGTTGGAGTCTCTGCAAGGTGATTCAGTCTTTCTCTTGTAAGGCGGATGAAGACAAGGGGCTGGCGGGTGAGCAGACGCAAAATTCCTTCTTCGCCCTCCTATGGCATGTTTCACCCGCTAATGGTGGGTGAGTTGTAAGGTATATCTACATTGTTGGAAAGCGGGGCAGCATCTGTGAGGCCTGCACAAATAACATGACTACATTTGTCCTTCACTGGGAACCAAACACCCAATTGTAGCGCCTGACTCTCAGAGGGTAGCGTTGCAGAGCAGTCTCAGGCTTACTAAGGGAGGTGGTGTGGGCTAGTAATCGCCATTTGCAGGTGCACAAAAATAACACTCAATAATTGATTGTCCAGTCTGTACTTTGCTTTATAAAAGTAAGAGTACATTTATTAAACACACACACCACTTAATACTATGCACCAATTTACAAATATACATAAGCTGTTGGAATTACTTTGTGACATTGCATAACATCTCCACCCCTCCCGCAGGGGGGGTGTGGGGTCTAGTACCACCACTCCCATGTATGCACATCAACTTGCCCCCAATGCAGTTAGTTAAACATAAACTGGAGCGAGGGCCCTGTGCACTGGCACCATCCCAGTGGCGACCCACCCCATTACCTCAACAAGCATTAAAAAGGGATAAACCTGCCTTGGTGACACATGACCCTGACTGAGCATCTCCTACTGACCATAAAGTATGCACCTCTATATCTTAAGGGCTAGCAGTCTGGGGTCTTCACCTAAGCGCAGCAGCAAGAATCCATGTTTACGCACACTTTAGAATGACAGTACTCATCACCTTGGTTGATCATTTGAATGCATTGCAATTACAGCCCCTAAAGGCATCACAGATGTAATCACAGGATTGCGCATATACAGCCAGACACCCTAGCAGGACTCTCTGGCAACATAGCCCCACTTGGCTTATGACATCTCCTTACACATGTGACTTACAGTCCCTTCATAAGAAGTACTCCTGGCAACTACACTTCTCCTGCAGTGTGCCTCTTCACTTTAAAAGGAATCACAGGTAAAAGCATGGGATTACATAAATACAGCCAGACCCCCTAGCAGGAAGGTCCAGCAACATAAATCCATTTAGCTTAACATCACCTTACACAGGTACTTCACTTTACACATGTGAGTTTCAGTCCACCTAAAAAGAAATAACCAATAGTAAATGCATTTCGGTGCAATTACACCACTTCACCTCCAGGGGATGCCCTTCTACAGACATCCCCCCAACTCAGCCCTTCACTCCGTGATGCACTTCATAGTACACCCTCAGCTGTAGAACATAAGTTCCAGCCTAGAAGGTGTTAAAGGCTGACTGAGCCCTTGAGAGGTTATTCTTTCGGATGCCACGTGAAACTTAGGTGTGGACTGTTCTTCTTTATGCTGGGGGAGACCGCGGTGCTCCTGCAGCCCCCCTGCACCCCTTTTCACACGTGAGAGTGACCCCTTCCTCTGGGGGCCACCAGGCACCAAAACGGCAGATTTCCAAATGCCTGGCGCCGCATTATGGGGCGCTTCATGCTCCTCTTTACCAGCCCCCGCCACTGGGAACACTCTCCTCTGCCCTCTGGGACTCTGAGAGCATAGATTCAGCAGTGTGCTGTCTTC
Organism: Triturus cristatus; assembly: GCF_964204655.1. Classification (NCBI taxonomy): domain Eukaryota; kingdom Metazoa; phylum Chordata; class Amphibia; order Caudata; family Salamandridae; genus Triturus; species Triturus cristatus. The sequence continues at coordinate 483,557,585 of NC_140590.1, read as the reverse complement.
ACTGGCTCCCTGCGCCAGCCTTTCGCCAGGCTCTCTTTCTGGCCCCCCCTTTTCTCCCTGCGCAGAGGCCCCTGTTTCTGTGCACCAGTCCTGGGCTCTTCTTCTGGTGCTGATAGGGTTCTGGGGGCAGTCAGGGGGTCTCTCCTTCCAACTGCCCATTGCGCCAGGCTCCAGCACCTTCAGCCTCTGCCGAGCACACACCCCAGAGAGCTTCTCTTCCTGTGCAGGCACTTTTTAAAAGTTGAGTAGGGGGCTGGCAGGAAGTCTCTGTTGGTCCTATCAAACAGCGACACATCACGTCCCTGCACCCTGCTCCCTCCTTCTTGTCCAGCCTCTGGGTTTGTTAAAAATGGTGTCATCCAGTGTCTCTGAAGCCCCTTTCACCCACACTGCCTTCCCTCCTTGGTGCAGCCTGGTGCCTGGCACCCAGTGACAGCTGCTGATGGATGAGCCTGTAGCCCCTCCCATCTTCTCTTCGTGGAGAGGAGGCCCTCGCTTGTGGAAGAAAGGTTATCAATCCATCCAGCTGAGGTCAGCCCTCAGCCTGGGTCTGGTCCTGGCTGGCTCACAGAAATATGACAGTTCTGGATGACCCAAAAGCAGTACAAATATGACTTTGGACTCTGCAGAATACTTCTTTTCACCTCCAATACAATGGACGTTAGTGCATGTCTGGAAACTGTAGGCCTTGTGGAAGTTAATTTAGCCATGGGCCCCACATTCCCTTAGGGAAATAATGAAGTGAAAACACAGTAAAACACACTGACTTTCCCTGGCATGTTTCTTTCCAGCGTATAAAGCCTATTCCATATCACCATCCAATACTGCATAAGTCCTGCCACACCATTCACTTTGTAGCTGCTCCTGGACTGCGCACGCTGGGAATCTCCTCTGCGCAGCCCGTACACGTGTGCACACGCATGTACACGTGTCTGCATGTAACCAGCCCGGTGTCCCTTACTCCAGCTGCTGTGCAGTGGCCTGGTCAAGCCAGGGGAACACCAGTAAAATCCCCATGCAGTCTCTTACATCTTGAGTTTACTGTGGGTGAGTCCCAACTGATGAGGCTCCCCCACAGTAAAAGCTCAACAATTGGGTGCTCAAAAATCAAAAAATCCGGGCGGCCCATAGTGTCAGACCCACCTTCTAACACATATCATCCATGATGTAAGTTCCTTTTAAACCCTATTGCTTGTCCCAAGCCAGCAGCTAGAGAAAGACAGTGCAAAGTCATAGTCACTCCTGCTTCCTGCCACTAATCTCCCGAAGCGTCTCCGGGAGCAACACCGCCTGACGAGACTTTGCTGATTTTAATTCTTCGTGCCGCACTTGCACTCTCCCGAACTCTCGCTCCAGCGCCCAGCGCTCCTGGATCTTCCCTGCAGCCCTGCCCCCGCACGCGCCCCAGACCGCCGCTGCTGACCGCCCCCTCCTCACCTGCTTCTCGGTGCGGGACGGGCTGGTCCTCCATCTTGGCCGGGTCCGGGCGCCGCGTCGCTGCTGTTTGGCTCCTCCCTTCCTGGCAAGTACTTCTGGCGGACGCCTGAGAGTGCAATCACTCCTGCTTCCTGCCACTAATCTCCCGAAGCGTCTCCGGGAGCAACACCGCCTGACGAGACTTTGCTGATTTTAATTCTTCGTGCCGCACTTGCACTCTCCCGAACTCTCGCTCCAGCGCCCAGCGCTCCTGGATCTTCCCTGCAGCCCTGCCCCCGCACGCGCCCCAGACCGCCGCTGCTGACCGCCCCCTCCTCACCTGCTTCTCGGTGCGGGACGGGCTGGTCCTCCATCTTGGCCGGGTCCGGGCGCCGCGTCGCTGCTGTTTGGCTCCTCCCTTCCTGGCAAGTACTTCTGGCGGACGCCTGAGAGTGCAATCACTCCTGCTTCCTGCCACTAATCTCCCGAAGCGTCTCCGGGAGCAACACCGCCTGACGAGACTTTGCTGATTTTAATTCTTCGTGCCGCACTTGCACTCTCCCGAACTCTCGCTCCAGCGCCCAGCGCTCCTGGATCTTCCCTGCAGCCCTGCCCCCGCACGCGCCCCAGACCGCCGCTGCTGACCGCCCCCTCCTCACCTGCTTCTCGGTGCGGGACGGGCTGGTCCTCCATCTTGGCAGGGTCCGGGCGCCGCGTCGCTGCTGTTTGGCTCCTCCCTTCCTGGCAAGTACTTCTGGCGGACGCCTGAGAGTGCAATCACTCCTGCTTCCTGCCACTAATCTCCCGAAGCGTCTCCGGGAGCAACACCGCCTGACGAGACTTTGCTGATTTTAATTCTTCGTGCCGCACTTGCACTCTCCCGAACTCTCGCTCCAGCGCCCAGCGCTCCTGGATCTTCCCTGCAGCCCTGCCCCCGCACGCGCCCCAGACCGCCGCTGCTGACCGCCCCCTCCTCACCTGCTTCTCGGTGCGGGACGGGCTGGTCCTCCATCTTGGCCGGGTCCGGGCGCCGCGTCGCTGCTGTTTGGCTCCTCCCTTCCTGGCAAGTACTTCTGGCGGACGCCTGAGAGTGCAATCACTCCTGCTTCCTGCCACTAATCTCCCGAAGCGTCTCCGGGAGCAACACCGCCTGACGAGACTTTGCTGATTTTAATTCTTCGTGCCGCACTTGCACTCTCCCGAACTCTCGCTCCAGCGCCCAGCGCTCCTGGATCTTCCCTGCAGCCCTGCCCCCGCACGCGCCCCAGACCGCCGCTGCTGACCGCCCCCTCCTCACCTGCTTCTCGGTGCGGGACGGGCTGGTCCTCCATCTTGGCCGGGTCCGGGCGCCGCGTCGCTGCTGTTTGGCTCCTCCCTTCCTGGCAAGTACTTCTGGCGGACGCCTGAGAGTGCAATCACTCCTGCTTCCTGCCACTAATCTCCCGAAGCGTCTCCGGGAGCAACACCGCCTGACGAGACTTTGCTGATTTTAATTCTTCGTGCCGCACTTGCACTCTCCCGAACTCTCGCTCCAGCGCCCAGCGCTCCTGGATCTTCCCTGCAGCCCTGCCCCCGCACGCGCCCCAGACCGCCGCTGCTGACCGCCCCCTCCTCACCTGCTTCTCGGTGCGGGACGGGCTGGTCCTCCATCTTGGCCGGGTCCGGGCGCCGCGTCGCTGCTGTTTGGCTCCTCCCTTCCTGCCACGCCCACTGACCTTTTCATTCATGTGCCCCTATAACATGGCCGCCGGTCCTCGGCAGCGCAGCGGACGTGCGCAGCGGGCGCGACGAAGGCGCGCCGAAGTTGCGCCTAAGTTAAGCCCGTCTGCGCCCGTCCGCGACGGGCCGGGACCGGGGGCCATGGACTCCGCCTCTCTCCAGGTATACACCTCCGCTCAACTGCACTCTTGTAAACCTGCTCAGTCTCTTGCACCCTCACTGCTGCTACACTTGGACTCGCTCGGTATCCTAGTCTCAGACCCCCTCCCTTTGCTAGATCCCTCTGTACCGCCTGTTTCTATTTCACCCAACTTTGCCTCTGCTTTCTTAATTAACACTCGGTCAGCTGTGAAACATCAATTGGAACTCTTCAATCTGTTGCACACTGAGTCTCCTGACTTTCTTTTTCTTACTGAAACGTGGTTCTCCTCCGACTCTCTTCCTGACGTCCTGGCCATTCTCCCCTCCTCCTATTACGCCCTCCGGTCGGATCGCCCTGACGGCAAGATGGGTGGCGGTGTGGCCATGATAGTTCGCTCCAGTCTACAGTTTCAGCTTCTCCCTCACTCTCCTATACCCAATGTGGATTTTCTGGTTGCCCGCTCACTTAACCTCCCTGCCCCTCTCACGGTTGTCCTTCTGTACCGCCCTCCCCAGCACATGCCCCTGTTCGTTGCTACCCTTCAGGAACTTCTTGGAACACTTGTGGTCAACAACTCTTCAGTCCTCCTGTTGGGGGATTTTAATTTTTGGCCGGGCGACGCTAAGGAGGACTTGTCCTCCAAGGATTTCTCGGCTACTCTTCAGTGCCTTAATTTTCATCCCCATGTTGTTGGCCCCACCCATATCCAGGGTCATACACTTGACCAGATTTGGTCTTCAAGTTGCACGCTCTCTCCCCCCAGCATTTCACCCTGCACCTGGTCTGACCACTCTCTTATTTCCTTTTCCATCACTCTTGGTGCTCCCGACAGGCCCTCCTTACCCAAAAACCTTGTTGCTCGAAACTGGAATCGGGTTGACCTCAACTCTCTCTCCCTTTCTCTTGCTTCTTCTACTCCTGATCTTTCCGAACTTTCCTTGGACTCCCAAGCTGAAGCGCTCAACACCTGGCTGTCCTCCTCTTGCGACCTGGTCGCCCCGCTTAGGAAGACTAAGGCCGTTCGTCCCTATGACGCTCATAAGTGGTTTAATACCGAGCTTAAAGCGTTGAAGTTAGATCTGAGACGCTCTGAGCGTCACTGGAGACGAAATTATTGCCCCGTTCTTCGGGCCCAATATAAACATCTCCTCCTGGATTACAAGCGGGCCGTCCTCTCAGCCAAAACCAACTACTTTTCTGAGAAAGTGGCTCTTTCTGCCAACAAATCCAAGGAGATTTTCTCCTTGGTCAAAGATCTGGCTTTCTCGAATCGTACCAACTCTATCCCTTCCCCTTCTCAAGACCTTTGCTCTTCGCTTAATGAATTCTTCATTGAGAAGATCATTAAGATTAAAGCCAACATCCCCTTGCTCCCTCCCCCTACCCCTACTTCTTCTTTTTCGGTTCTTTCTTCTACTTTTGATTCTTTCCCCCCTATTTCTTCGGATACATTTCTTACCCTGCTCGCTAAAATCAAGTCAGGCTCTCCAGCCGACTGCGCTCCGGCCCGGATTTTAAGAGCTTTATTCACTAGCTGTCCCTCTCCCCCTTTTTCTTTCCTCAATGCTTCTCTTGCCTTGGGCCTAGTCCCTTCTCTCTTCAAAACCGCTATTGTCCTGCCTATTCTAAAAAAACCCGGCCTTGACCCCTCACTTCCTTCTAATTTCAGGCCTATATCCCTTCTTCCCTATCTTGGCAAGGTCTTAGAGAGCTATGTCACCTCTTGCCTCACTGCTTACATCGAGGAGAACCATGTTCTGGCCTCTCATCAGGCAGGCTTTCGTCGAGGCCACTCCACGGAGTCAGTGGTTTTGGCCGTCCTCGATGAGCTGAAACTTAAGGCTGACTCCTCTCTTCCTCAAGCCCTGGTTCTCCTTGATCTATCCGCTGCGTTTGACACGGTCGACCATTCCATCCTTCTGGACCGTGTCAGCGCAGCGGGCATTCGGGGCCTTGCCTTTTCTTGGCTTGCCTCCTTTCTCTCTGGCCGCTCTCAGGCTGTTCACTTGTCTGGCTTCTCTGCTCCCCCCCGCTTGGTCTCCTGTGGTGTTCCCCAAGGATCTTCTCTTTCTCCTCTGCTATTTAATCTATACATTCACCCTCTTATCTCCGCTCTTCTTGCTCAGGGGGTCTCCGTGTACAACTATGCCGACGACCTCCAGCTTGTCTTTGATCTTTCCTCCTCACCTCTGTCTTCTTCTACATTTCGCTCTACTTTGGTCTTTATCTCGGATTGGATGAGCTCTAACCATCTCAAACTTAACCCGGACAAGACCGAGCTGGTCTTGACGGGCGGCTCTTCCAGTCCCAGGTCTTCTGCTTTTTGGCCCTCCTCCTTTGGCCCTCTTCCTATTCCTGTCTCCTCTGTCAGAACTTTGGGTATCCAGGTCAGTCATGATCTCTCCATGCATGCACAAATCAGTTCCGTTGTTTCCTCATGCTTTCTATCCCTTCGCCTTATTCGAAAGATTTCACGCTTCTTTTCCTCAGAGGCACTTAAAATCATCATCACGGCCCTGATTACCTCCCGTCTTGATTACGGGAACAGCTTGTACGTGGGCATCCCGGCCTACGAATTACGCCGCTTGCAAGCTATTCAGAACCAGGCCGCCCGTCTCATTCTTCACCTTCCCAAAACCCATCATATCACTCCTGTCCTCAGGTCTCTTCACTGGCTCCCTGTTCTCCAGCGTTCTCTTTTCAAAATGGGTTGTCTGGTCTTCTTGGCTCTTGCCCGCTCTGCTCCTGCATTCATATGTTCCCTTATTTCCTCTCACACCCCGGTTCGCACTCTTCGCTCTTCATCGTTGGCCCTTCTCAATGTCCCCCGTTTTCGCAAAACCAGAACTGGAGGCACACGCTTTTCTGTTTTGGCCCCTCGTTTCTGGAATAGCCTTCCCCTCTCCATGCGATCCATCCCCATCTATTCCCATTTTCGTAAATCTTTGAAAACTTTTCTGTTCTCTCAGGCGTACCCCGGCTAACTCCTTCGGGCTGTTTTTTGTGACGGTTGCTCTTGCTACCAGCGCCAGGAAGCCGCTTGGCCGCAGTGCGCTTAATTAAATATTTTTTTCATTTCATTTCACAGCTACAAACTGCAACAGACAGAGGAAAATTAAAGGAAATTGTTTTTTAACTTACAGTGCATAGTCCTGTGCCAGCATGCCCTGAGTCTGAGATATTTAATTGTCATCGCATACGTTAAAAATTTACCATATGAGAAATATCCCAGAAAATTTCCAGGCAGCCCGTCCTTTTTGTCTTCCTCTCAGAACTGCACAAGAATACTGACTGGACTCACAAAACTTTAACTAGGACGTGGTAGTGGAGTGTCCTAGCCACAAGGAGGGTAGGGTGTAAGTTCCTGGCTAGCTTTTACTAGTCGAATTGAATTTTGCTCGAGTGTTCCAGGTTCTTTCCCCTTTTTTGTTAATACATTTAATTTTTTCAAGGTTAACAGCAGTATAATTCTATCAGCGTTAAGTACAATCAGAAAAAGGAGGCAATATGTAGGATATTAGGACTACGCCTTCAGAGTGGCAAGGCGACAAGTGAATGATCCCGGGATTAACCGGTGACTCTTGTGACTACAATTAACAGTATGCAAACTTTTGACACCATAGTCGATAAGATAAAAACAGAGAAAGGAGAACACTTTTGGTTCCATTAGTTCTCATTGAAGTCAATTTGAACAGCGAAACATTAAACAATAAGGATACCCCTCTTGCGACCCTACCCTCGAATCTCACCACAGTTGTGCATAATTGTAGGACCTAGTAGTAAAGGCGCTGAACAGTTTGACCACAAGATGTATGGTGTTGCCATCAAGTAGAATGTCCCGTGCCTTGGTGGGATATGCCAGTATAAGTTGTGACCTGAAGGGTCAGTGAAGCAGGGCTTTAAGTGGGATGGAAAAACTGGGGGGTGTCTCAAAGGGGCGTGGCCAATGTAATTAAGGGCGTGGCTTAAAACATGTAAACTAAAAATCTGGGCTTAACATAGTGTGCTGCCCGACTTGTATTTTGCAGTTTCTGTCATTGCATTCAGATATAGGAAGCAAAAAGTGACCTCATACCTACAACAAGTTAGGACTATTGGCTTTGTCAATGGTTGTTAGTTGCATAATATAAATAAGCAGCAACTGTGGCTTGTATATAATATTGAAAACGCTTCCACTTAAAGGCCTGGTGACACCATGACGATGTTGCTGCTCCTGCGTTTCAAAAAGAGAAGGGAAATTCAGAGAGAAAAGGACTCTGTTTTTAGGATTTCCCTTCCCCTACAACGCTCACCTGGCATGACGTCATGCTGTAACTTCTCCACCAGTGGGAAGTGAGCAGTGTGAGGATGCGCACATTGATGTGCCTGCTGTCACTGCTGTCTGGAAAAAAACGGACCGCCTGTGCCAGGGCGCAAAACAGAGCCCGTAGAGACCTGTTTCGAGGCCTCCTTTAAAACACTGGCGGACCGCCTGTGCCAGGGCACAAAACAGAGCCCGATAGAAACCCGTTTCGTGGCCTCCTTTTAAAAAAACTGCCGGTTCTCAGTACCGTGGAGACCCGGCCTGCTTAAAGCCCTGCAGTGGAGGCTGGCAACAATCCTTCCCAGGGGTCTGCGAGGCCGCCATGCGAGCCAAATGTTTAGGGTGGGCGGGCATCATCTTGAGCTGTACTGTGAAGTCCTGAAGGATCATATCCCAATATAGCACCCAAAGGGCTTTTCCGTAGACCGCGCTGATCTTCCTTGCGGAGGGCAGTACTTTCTGCCTGTGTCCACCTAGTCACTGCTGCCCTCTACTGAGGGAGGTGCATGTGACTAACTTCATCGCTACTGCTCGTTTGGCCAACAGTAAAGCATGATCAATAAATCTTGTCTTCAATTTTTTCTCTTTTGGGTGGGGGATTAGCCGAACATTAAGAGCTGAGCCCTGGAGACCTTTGTGCGGCCCTGGACATGTGCGATATCCAAGAGCACTGCGTCCCAGCGAGCCTGCAGTGCTTCACAGGTGCAAAAGATGTGGAGCAAATCAGCTGACCGAGACAGTCGACATGTGTCTGCCATTGTCAGATAAATGAGGTCTAGGCGTTGAGGAGTTAAATATGCCCTGTGTAGGCTATGAGATTGTATACATTTGAAGTGGGTGTTTCTGGGAACCCTACAAGGGTATTCTCGAAGGCTATAATCTCATCTGAATGAAGAAACACTTGCTCCAGGGAATCTTTCATTTTTGTTCGCAGGTGCCCCAAGGCAACTAAGGGATTTTGCGCAAACACCAGGTATAAGTAGGTGTGTGCCATGTTTCATGGAGTGGGGTGCATGCAACAGCTGGTTAGTAGTGGGTTCCAGGCCTGTGATGTCCCAGAGCACAAACAACGACAGAGTATGAAGGCCCTGCGATGTAACCCATAGTGTCTCTGGAGTTCTGGGAAGCTCGTAAGGGTGCCAGCCTGGAACAGGCCGCCAATTATGCTAATACGAGAGCTCAACTGTTCTGTGCACTGCAGACGTAACCATCCTCTTCCAGTGGCCTCAGGAACTGAGATCAAACTCAGCACCATCTAGTGTGAACACCTTCTCTTATTCAACCAGGATCTCTCCTTCTCACAACAGATCTCAGCTGTCATATAAAAAGTGCTTCCAGTTGATTATGTTTAGAAAAGTTCTCCCACTCTGTTTTTGAAAGGAGTCAACTCAGAGCTCTTATTCCACCTGGTTGGGCCCTACCAACCTCCTAAATCTCCTAGAATTCACTGCTCCAATGTACTCGGGATCTTTCCTGTTAAGACCCTATCTTGTAAGTCACCCGCCCTATTTTGGACAATGATTTGTAGCCAGGCCAAAACCCCACCGGCCCAGCCCTGAAAGAAATCGATTGGCTCTCTCGGGTGGAGCAAAGGATTCCATCCATGTTCCTGCGCACCCTCTACAGATTCTACGATGAACAAGGGATGAGGTTCTGCCGAAGCTTGTCCTTTAGCCTCACTCTGGCCACTCGGATCCAGCAGCTCCAAGTCTACCATCCACAGAAACTTAAACCTTATGTAACGAGATGCTAAACGATCACATTTCTTGACCCCAGGCTTAGTTATAATGAGCTCATCCTACCTCTGGCAGTCTTATCCAGCCCCACAACCTTCATAAAATCCTCGAGGGCTGAAGGAGGCATGTGATTCTCACTGCGCCTCTGTCACTCTCTACCTCACTCCTTTAGGGCTAGGCCTCCTTAGCTGCTGTCAGGAACTTCTCAGCACCCTGATCCAGACCAGGCCCTAGAGACGTCTGATCCATCAAGGGCCATTGCTACATCAATGGAGACCGCTTCATCTGTGCTCCCTGGTCCTTCGCCCCTGGAAAGTGATGTCTAGGTGGCAGGACGTGCATCAAAGTTACAGAATGGGCAAAAATACAAAAAAGAACGACCTGTAGCTGATCAATGGACAAGTGCACATCACAACAGAACTAAAACAAGGTCATTTGGCACACGCATCCATGCACATAGGGCTCCTCACAGATCAATGAGAGTCTAGCCGGCTTCTAAGCACTAATTAACCCATCACTAAACAATACACCGCCCCGTTTCCAGCGCGCTAGCTCTGCCTAGTATGACTCACTTCTTTCTAAACCATATGAAATGGAATCTACAGAATCCTACAGACCACTATAACGTCAGTCGATGGACCGTAATGAGCGCCCACATTAATAGAAGCGCCAAGTGACCGTAAAAACAGTAGTAAGCGCTATACAAATGCACGCAGCATAACCGATAGGGGTCGACCTTAAAAACGTAAACATGGCTGTTCAATTTAATAGAGGACAATTTTAACATAGACAGGCATCTAACTCTGCAAAGCAATCCAGTATCCCATTATAAGAGGCTCCCTCCCCCCCCACACCCCCCTCCCCTCCCCCAAAACTAGAGAGGCCACACCCTGCAGCCCAGGCGCTATCTCCCACGGCAGCAATTCCCGCCTTCCGCGAGAAGCGGACACGTCGCCACTGATAACCGATTCACTGTAAGCGATGAGTTTAATTCTGATTTCCATTTTGCTTTCTGCTGCAGAATACATTCTCTTTAATCCGACATATGTTAGCTGATTAAAACGGGTTTAGCTGAAATGCGCCATGTTGGCAGCTCTCCCGGGATGGATTTGTTCCTTGAGTAATAGCGCGCTCCCACAGCTTTCCCGGGCATTATTATTTTTTACAGCACTTATCCAGCACTTGTATTCGATTTCTTTTACGGAATGAGAGTTCTTTGTAGAGAAAAAAATAATTAGCTACTTACAACTTCCTATTTTATCTCAGTCAGATGGAACAACGCGAGAGTGCGGGATCTAAGAATGAAGCCTGTAACTAAATCAGGATTTATTACTAATGGATGGATGAATAACTTAACCAAATAATGAATGGATGGATCGCTGCACGTGGGGACATATACTAAAACAATTTAGAGCCTGATGCTCTAATGGATTTTGCCGTAACAAATCCTGGGATTCGAAAAAATACCAAATATGCATTGTAACACGCAAATTCCTTTGCACGTCACTATGTACACTTCACACCCATTAGGACTTGCTAGGGAAAGGTTGCAGCCCCCAGCCAGTGATTCGCAATTGAATGTATCCTTGATTTGCAACTGCATTTACTGTTGCAAACCATTGACTGGGTAGCAAAACCCAAAAGGAGATAGTATTGATTTGCAAAATGTAACCTGTCTATGAGGGACAGCTGCCACTTGGTGAATGGGGGCTCTTTACATTGGGGTTAGCACACTGCAGTCCAGGGGACCGTTGTCTACTCCCCATAATGTCATCTGCGTTAATCATTTTTTTTATTCAGGCCCTTTCAATCGAAAAGAAAAGGGCATTTCATAATGTGTTTTGGCGGTCTGCTGTCCCTCCCAGGCCTTCATCCCTGTGTTCCTAGACCCTTTGATAGGAATCCTAAATAGAATATCGTCTCATTAATATTGATGGTCAGGATTTTGTGAACCCTACTGAATGGTCATTTTACGATATGACCGATTTATGCCTATGGTGCATCGCAGCAGATCACACACAGCTGTTATTTTTGTAAGCGACTGCTTTGAGTCTTAAGAATGACACATCCCAGCCATAGACTGTAACCTTAGGCTAAAACAATTCACAGGCAAAACACCTACCACACATACACATCTGCATACAAAAGCGCTGACTTGCACCTAAACCCTCTACCAGCATTTACCCCAAAGTATTCTAGGCATGAAAGTAGAATCGTGAGTTAACCCAGTCATGCAATAGTCAAGAAGTGAAGTTAACTGCATTTAGGACATTCAATCAGGTCGACATTTTTGTAGGGAAATATATTTGTATGCTAAAGATTTCTGCAGCCAGTGATTTCCAGTCCGGGATTTTTCAGCGTACTTCTTTTCACTTTATGTAGCTGCATGGAGTGAAAAGATGTGGCAGGGATGGCAAGGTTGATGTATGGGTGGGTTGACTAGCTGGATGAGTGAGTGAGTTGGCCGGTAGATCGGAGGGTCTGTAGTTGAAAATGGACAGGTAGATGGCGCTTCTTTATTAGGTCTCCTAGTAGTGAGCCGTGGCCGGACAGTGAGTAAGGCACCCATTTGCGTTGGCACTGCTCTGGACACTGTAAACACCAGGCAGAGATCCCCTTCTTGAGGAAAATTCAATCATATGATTTGAATTCAGTGGCGCATCAGACCCAGTAAAGTTGCATATCTGCAGAATCAGGGGTCATCCGTGCAAAATTTGACGGAGTCCCTACATTTTGATTAATTCACCTTAGTGGGGTATGTTTCTCATCAGTGTGGGGGATTCAAGGGCCTACATTGCTTTCTATAGTGTCAGATTTTTAAATAAGAAATTAGATGGGTGGGCTAAGCCAGGCGGGAGGCAAGATGGCGGCTGTGTGACTGCTGCTTGAGCCGCTCACCTCGGCACTGAAAACTGGTTATGGACCCATAAGCAGTACTGAAGGGAGATAAAGTTCTTGGATGAAGCTGGATAAGGGGATCGGAGCACTGCTGGCTCTCATGGCGGAATGACTGGAATGACCTGCCCGGAAGACGCTTACAGAAGGGAAGAGCGCTGACGCTACTCACTCTGCCGGCACGAGGAGGAGGAGATCAGCAGCAGGATGCACGTTGGTGAGCAGCGTCCCGTCGATGTGGCAACCAGACCCAAACAACCCAGGGATGTTCTCTGGCCGAGGACTAGGAAGTAGCAAGAAATCGGTGAGGAAGGACGGAGGCAGCGTTAAGGCCTCAAACTATAAAGGATCCGGTGAGTGTTGGGTGCAAGTCTTGCGAAGCGCTGCTACCAAAGATACGCTGCCCTCTGAAACTTTAAAGGGGGAAAGCATTAACATTAATATGGATAGCATGACCCTTGGGCCAGGCAGCGGGATGTAAGAGGGAATGAAGCAAGCCGGCTGGAGCGAGTAAACCCCGCATTACAGGGAGAGCTAGATGCTAAGAGCTCCAGAGATTTAAATATGTGATAATTTCCACGCACTTGGTAAGGTAGCTGGGACCCCGGAGGGGGATACGTTTTATATTCCAACAGACGAGTCGAAGATCTCTAATACCAGTGAAAATGAAGGGACGGATGTGGAAATCACGGAAGAGGACGCAAAGTCCTCCTTCAAGACCTGACACACACAGGCGGGCATCCACCCGGAAGAAGAGGAAAAGCACCAGGGGGAAAGGCAGGGGCTCAGATTCCGATCACAGCCAATTGAGCCAGCTGAAATGGGATTACTCCACCACTCCATTTGGGATATAGGCGGATGAGACAGAGGAGACTGGAGCACAGCTCGAAGCTGCTAAGTTGTTTTCAGAATTGAAAACTAACACAGAAACCCTTCCATCTATGGGTCTAATTTACTCGATGCTTAAGCAGATGCAAACAGAACCTCGCCTAGAACATAAGAGGGCTCACATGGCGACAAAGAAACTTCAAGGGGCCATTCGACAAGTAAATAAAGCTTGTTCTGGAATTGCCAAATGTACAACAGCACTAGAGGAACAAATTGTGGCCCTTGAGCCAGGGGCCGAGGATACGGGAGAGCAAGCTATTTCAATTGAAGCCAGAATGACGGACGTGCTGTGGATGCTGGATGATTTTGAAAATCGTCAGTGACGGAACAATTTGAGACTCCTAGGCATTGAAGAGAAAGCAGAGGGCGATGATAATTTGTGGATTTGTCTTGCGGCTATTCAAGGGGGCATTCCCAGAATTGGTGGACTGGGAGGCGGAGGTGCAGAGGGTACACCAATTTTCTCTGATGCTGAAAAAGAGAGGGGGAGAAAAGTGAAAAACCTAGGGCTATTCTTATTTTCTTTGGCAACCTCCTTTTACGTCAGGCAGTCTTTGAGAAAGCTAGTCCCGATGCCAGGCGGTCAGCAGAGGGGCACTCCTTCTTTGTTAGGCCGTACATTTGTCACACTACGGTGGAGAGGAGATGAAGGCTCGTCAGTTAATCACCCCCTTCCAGAAACTGGGCTACGAGGTGTTTGAGCCCCGCATGCTCAAGGTCAATTTTAAGGGAACCTCACGGGTGTTTACGTCAGAGATACAAGCCCAAAAGTATCTGCAGGAAAACTCGCGAAAATAGCGTAATAACACATTGGTAGCACTTAGGTTTCACTTTGGCAGGGTTTTTGGTGGTGGTATAAAGACGGCTCCTCTGGTTCCAGACTAGCAAGGATCCTCTTTCTACCTTTGGGTTTCTCCCGTTATTGTTTTTTTTGGGGGGGGGCGGGGGTTCTGTGTTTTTGGGTTCCTTCTTTTTTTAAATTTAGTGGGAGAGCGGCTAGGGACACAGCAGGATACAGGAGGCATCACAAGGGTCTATGGACCTTTTTTGCCAAATTGAGGGGTTGGGGCGGTGGGGTGGGATGATCCAAAGGAGTATTTATGGGCGAATTTGGCAATGAGTAGAGTGATTTGGGCATTTCGGAAACCACACTTTTGGATGAATGGGTAATCTCTGAATAGCATCTATTAACATCTGTGGCTTAAATAATCCCCGGAAAAAACGCAGGGTTAGTGTGGATGTTCAATTTCTGAAGGCCAATATCGTGTGCCTTCAGGAGACACATATTGAAGCATTCAGACGGGAGGTTTCAGACTTGGCTGGGTATCAATTGATCTCCAGCACTTCACAAGGGACACGGACAAGAGGGGTGGCAGTCATGGCTCGGAAAGGGATAGCTAGATTTCCACGGGCTAGCTCGGCAAATTGGGAAGATCGGTGATCACCCAGTGTTGCTTGGAAAATAGCATGTTTACCTTGTGCTGGGTGTATGACTCTGTTCTTGACGACCCAGCGCTGTTCGACTGGCTGAATGTCGAATCAGTGAGTTGGCCGCTTCCTTTAATAATATGTGGAGACTTCAACATTAATATTATTTGTCAAAAAGATAAATGTGGGGGACAGGGGTACCAAGGCAGTAAACCTAAGGTTTTTAGCTCTTTATAAACGGGTATGTGCACTACACGGGTTGTCAGACGTTTGGGCAATGCAAGAACCCAACGACCCTTGCTATACGTATTTGTCTGTGCCACATCAAGTACACGCTAGGCTGGATAATTTTTTTGTGTCGCAGGAGCTAGTGCACTCTTGCAAAATATACAAATTCCCCAGGGGTCATATCCGACCATAACCCTCTGGTATTAGAGGTTAATATCCAAACTAAGCTTTCCTCAGTGGCACAATGGACGTTCAATAGAGCTATGCTTAGCAATGAGGGGTTTGTTCAACATATGAAGGTTTGGATCCCCAGGTTCATTGAAGAGATCTTAGGGAGTGCCAATATTGACATAGTTTGGGATGCCCTCAAGGGTGGAATAAGGGTGGAGACATCTGAGTATGGCTTGGGGATCCAGAGGAAGGAGAAGAAACTTCTGCAAGAGCTATATGCGGAATTGGAAGTCACTGAAACACACCTGATAGAAACAATAGTTGAAGGGGGAGATACAGAAACCGCACAATCTAGAGTATTGGTCGGGAAATCAGCAATCATAAAAATTTCAGGAAAAAAATCTCCAGGGATATATATTGCTTGGCGTAGCAAAGTATATGAGAGCAACGAAAGGGTGGGTTATGTATTGGCAGTGCGCACCAGGGAAAAGACAGTGCAGGGGGGCATTACAGGAAGTAGGGACCCGATTCGCGGCCTGGTCTCTGAACCGGCAGCAGTTCGCTCTGCGTTTTAGAGGTTTTATCAGAGGCTAAATACAGAGGATATTCATGCTGAGGATACAGCAATAGAAGAATACATAACGGGCTTGTCTGGGGATCGTCTTTCTCCCGAGGAGAAAATAGCTTAGCGGCACCTATAAAGGAGGAGGAGGTAAGAAGGGCTATTGACTCAATACAAGCAGGGAAAGCGGTTGGCACAGACTCAATCCCAGGCAAATTTTACAAAACATGTACACCATGTCTACTTAAATTTATGTGGGAGATGCGTCTAAGGCT
Source organism: Triturus cristatus (assembly GCF_964204655.1). Lineage (NCBI taxonomy): Eukaryota > Metazoa > Chordata > Amphibia > Caudata > Salamandridae > Triturus > Triturus cristatus. The sequence goes on along the minus strand of NC_140590.1, from coordinate 483,541,822 downwards.
ACAGTCGGGTGGGGGGAGAGGGGGGGTGGCTCCTGAATCTTGGAAGTCGGCTAACATAGTTGTGTTTCCGAAAAAAGGGAAACCCAATAATGAGCTGGGATCATATCGGCCGATCACGCTGATTAACAGTGACATTAAAATATACGCTAAAATCCTAGCTAGTAAACTGGCCACAGTTATCAAGAAATTGGTCTCTCCTGTCCAACATGGATTTGTCCCTTGGCGTGGCATGATTGACCATATACTGAGGACTATCTCCATATTTGATTCCTCCAAGGTTACCGGAGACCCTATGGCTTTAATCTTGTTAGATGCAGAAAAAGCCTTCAATAGGGTCTCCTGGTCTTTTCTGTGGGCAGTTATGGAGTGGAAAGGTCTGGGCAAGGGGTATACCAGTGCTATACACAACATGTACCGGGAGCCCACTGCCAGAGTTGCTGTGATGGGTAGCATGTCTGATATAATTAAGATTTTGTGTGGCACACGACAAGGGTGTCCCTGCTCCCCCTTGTTGTTTGCCTTTTATATCGAGCCATTCATTTGGAAGACAGAGGGAAATGAGGGTATTTGTGCTATGCATAATAAGGGAGGGAATACCAAGATTTTAGCTTATGCAGATGACCTCGCCATAACTTCTCTTAGCCCGGGGGATGCCCTCATAGATATTGAAAGGGAGGCAAGCTACATTGGCGGTATCTCGGGGTACCAGGTCAATCATAGCAAAACGCAAATCATGACGAATAACAAGGTACAATTAGATGATGATCGAGTAATCCCAAATGCTAGATACTTGGGTGGGGAGGTCACGGCAAATGTAGATCAAATCGTTGAATTAAATTTAGGACCACTACTCCGGAAATTTAAAACAGATTTTGCCAGAATGAATAATCTGAAATTCACACTGATGGGTAGGAGCAATGTTATCAAAATGGTGTTTCTACCCCCAAAAAATATACCTTTTTAGAGCCTTCCCCATGAAGATTGATAAGTCTTGGTTCCAAGCTCTAAATCAGCTGATTTCTAGAGGTTTATGGGATGGCCAACGCCCCCGTAGAGCTCTCAAATTCATGACTCTTCCAAGAGACCGGGGAGGTTGGGGGGGTTCCAAACTTTCAACCGTATAACTGCGCAGCAATGATTCAACAGATGACAGGACTTTTGGAAAGGGACAAGGCAGAACCAGATGAGGAGCGGACTGTCGCCATATATGGAAAGAAGAGAAGAAAAGCAGCTGGGTCATAAATGACTGCACCACCTGGACTAGTCACAAAGTAAAGATGATATTGCCACCTCAAATGATCAGCTGCCTCTTGATCATAGATATGAATATATGGACTGGTTGGATGAGAGGCAATATAGAAAATGCAAACAATTGGTACAGAAAAGTACATGAATAAAAACGTCAGCAGAGTGTAATTTCGGTATTCGCCGTCTCATAGAATGGAGCCGTGTCCAGGACGCGTCCTGTAATCAGCAGGGCGAATACCGAAATAAGTACACCGCACTGCCTAAACACGTGGGACATCTTTCCACCACGAGATCTCAACACCACGTCTTAGAACTCTTTTTAAACTCCACTCTTGATCCAGCTACTGAGGATCTAGTTCAAACCATAGCCTATTGCCCCGAAGAAGTCCATGTTTGGGCGAAACGCGTTGGCTGGCTCTATCAATCGCATATCAAGCACATCTGAATATAAAAAGATCAGAAACTACTGTCTCCAAATATGAATTAATATTTGAAACTGAGGCTAAAGGCTGTCTCAGGCGCCATATTGATTTTGCCTACTTCAAGAGGGTCAGATTCAACATCTTGATTCGTGCTTTCAAGGTCTGGACAGCATTGTTGAAGAAACTTGGTCTTAGTAGAGTTCATAGATACACACCTATGCTTCATAATAACTTACTCCCAGCTATCTTTCATGACGGATATATGAAGTATTGGGATGAGAGGGGAGCGACGAGAATCGGGGACTTAGTTGAAGAGAGGGAGATAAATCCTTTTGATACAATCAAAGAGAAATACGGGCTGGGGAACGGCCATTTAAAAAAAAAAAAACGTATTTACAAGTAAGGGACTACTTGGCTAAAAAATTGGGAGGAATAGTCGGCTTCTCTAGGGTCACTCTGTTGGATATATTGCTTAGATCCCCACCTACATTGGCTACAATATATAAGTTGTTAAATAGAAATGGGAGATGATTTGGCAAAACATGTGAACCGCTAGCAGGACCTCCTACAAGCTGGGACTTGGGAATGAGAGTACTCACTCCTCCTGGGTCAGACAGCATTTATCTCAGCTAACCTTCAGGTCCAATGCTTTAAAACCTGACTGAACTCATATATCACACCAGCGCGAATATCCAAGTGTGGGGTGGAGGTCCTCAGGCCTCCATTGCCCATGATGTGGGTGTTTTGCTGCTGACAGTGTCCATATGTTCGCAACCTGCCGCAAACTTGATTTCTTCACAACGGAGATTGCTAAGCGGCTGGGAGAAATGCTGGGATTTGTGATTGATCTGACCCCCCCGGTGATAGTCCTAGGTGTGAGTAATCCGGATATGCCCAGGTCGACCCAGATTTTTGTGTTCACAGTTATGACAATACTAAGACTGTCTGGCCACTGTCTGGTTAGACCTTGAACCTCCTGTACACCACTGGCTGGAGAGACTTTTCGCAGTATACTGGTGGGAGATGGCGTTGTATGTACGAAGGGGACATAAAGCCCGAAAAATAGGTTTTGAAATCTGGGCTCCTGTAAGGCTGTGGATTAATGGGGTTGAAGGAGTCACAGAACACAGCCTGGGAGCGTAGGGCAGGCCCTCACTCAATGTATACAGGCATTTGACCCTGTTTTCTTGTTTTTTCTTCTCTTTGCTTTTTCTAGTCTTTTTTGCATTGTGCTTCTGTTTTTTCAGTTCTTTTGCCTAAATCTAAATGTTTCATAATCTGATTTCAACTTCAATTGGTTTTAGATCAGAGTGGAGAGGGGGCAGGAGGGCTCCTACTGGTAGGGTGTGAAGCTTATTGCTGTATTTACTTATGTGGAATATACGTAAAAAAAATACTTGAATAAAGACCTTTAAAAAACAAACCAAGAACCAAGAAATTAGATAGTGTAAAGTTCCGATTGCAGTGCTGGTTATGGCAGTTATTAGTGTACGCAAAGCTATACTGCTGGTGAAAGGCAAATTTGTTTTCTGCACCTAAAAATCCTTTCACTATTCCTGATCACCATTACTAGCCAATTGGCACCGATAGATGTGCTACCATTGTACAATGAACAGAATGTTATTAATATACCTTCCAAAGGATCAGAGACTGCATATAGGCGGGCCTACAAAATGATAATCAGGGTAATTCGGATGTTCAATATGGGAAACAGCCTTTACCACGAAGCATTTTCTACGCAATACGTTTACAACGATACTTACCTCGTAAACGTCTTCACAACGCGTAAAGCTTCAACGATCATCTTCACCACGCAAGCAACGTCATCACGGAACAACGTCATCCTAATCCGAAAAAAAGCATCAGTCCGTTTTCAGTGTCGGCGGAGACCTGCGGAAAAAGAAAAAAAAAAGAAGAAAGGGGACTTGGGGGGGTCTCCCCCCCAAAAAAGAAAAAGCGGAGTAAAGGTAAAATCGGGGTAAGGGGAAAGCGTGGAAAACACATTCCGTTGTAACGCATGCGTGGTTAAGGCATGCGTTGCAACGCAATGCGTAGTAACGACATATATTCGTTAAATATAATCCTGATATTCCAAGACCTCCCCAGTCTTTAGTGCTGGTTTAGACCAAAGCTGTAACTTGAAACGTAAAAAAACATAAACTATTTTGAAATAACAAGGAGAAACGAAAAAAAAGGATGAGAGCCTTAATGATTCCAGGCGCTTCCTCGGTCGCCTTCGGGTACTGTGACTGCAAGACGAGTTTTTTTTCAACAACGAGACATTTCAGGAGGCGACTGGCGATAATCCTTTAATCCTCCGGATTATGTTTTCAAGAGCTAAAAAATAACATGCGCTGCTAAATTTTATATATTTTTGTACATTTTTAATTTAACATTCGCTCTTCCTCAGTGGCTCCTCTGTTCACGTCGTGCCATGGTTTAGCTTCCAAAAGGCATTAGATGATGGTTTGTTGACTACCTCCTGCTGAAATGCGTTATCTGCAAGCCACTGGTTCAAATGGCAGCAGAGTTTACTCATCCTTTCAACTTTACTGAAAGTAACACCTTTCAAGCAATACAAGACAATTCAGGTTATTTTATGAAATGCTTCCATTCCTCACATTTATTCCTGGATGCTTGTTGTCCCAGCGCTATAAAGAGAATCTTCTCTAGGCACACCGAGAGGAAGAAGATGGAGAGGATGAACAAAGACCCAGGAGTGAAGGATACCTTGGAAGGGTTTAAGAGAACACCGTTTGAAATAGCAATATCTTTGGCTAAAAAAGAGAGGGATTCGCTTTAAAAATGAAGTTTTTTTTTTTTAACTATATTTTATTGGCATTTAATTCTCATTATCACAAGCAGTACTTTATGACAAATTAGGTCTTGCCTTATAGGATAATTGGCCTGTGAACAATCGCAAATCCTTGAACTCAAGAAAGAATAGAACAGTTCCCGCCTCCCCCTTCCCCACTGGGTTGCATTGGAACACGTAATATATTGTGGCAGCCTGTTAGTGGCTGCATAAAGATGTGGGGCTCAGCGGCCATGCAGAGTGGTAGCCGGGATTGTGTGTTAAATGTGGTGTTCTCCTAAGCCATTGCCTTGGGCCGCGTCAGCTGCTCTAGGGGAGCCTCCCTCTTCCGTGTCATCCTGTCTAGAGGCTATCAGTTCATCCACTAGGGTTTCCCAGGCTTTTGCCCTGTCCATCTTGCCAATTCCCTGACTGGCTTCCCTAAACAGTAGCCTGCTTTCTGCACCCGCCCACTTTTCTAATTCTCTTCTCCAGGTGGTGGTTAGTGGGCCTCTTGGGGCCTTCCAGTTCCTAGCTATCTCTCTCTTGGCCAGGACATAAGCAAGGTCCTGAAACTTCCCCGTCACCTTATTCTTGGCCGTATGTGGGAACCATCCCAAGAGGAAGTGCTCTGGTGATTTTGGTAGCTCCTTATCAATCAAGTCGCCTATGACCTGTCATGTGTCTCCGCAGAAAGTCTGCAGTAGGTGGCAGTCCAAAAACATGTGGAGTATATGTGTCTCCCTCTCCCCGCATCTCGGGCAGGCTGCTGCTTCCGCACCAAAGTACCTCCTAATGCGGGCCGGCGTTAAATAGGCTCTATGCAATACATAATAGTTAATCAATTTAAAACGTGCGTTCCTAGACGCTTTTGGTACGCGCTCTAGAATTTTTTCCCAGTCTTTCTCTGGTATTTGCTTACCGAGGTCCTCTTCCCATTGGAGCTTTAGGTGGTCCAAAGGCCTCCACGGATCTGTCTGTATGGCCTTGTATAGGCAGGACACCGTTTTAATTCTACCCGCTGAGAGCGCCACATATCTGCACCCCGCCAATGCTCGCGGCTCCGTGCCCCCGCCTCTCCAATGTTCCCTAATCTTGCGAGTCAAGGCCCTGTGCTTCAGGAAGTGACCCCCAGGGAGGTCAAATGTGACCTGCAGGTCCTCGAAGGGTAAGAGAGTGGAGTCTCTGTACAGGTCACCCATGTCTCAGTCCCGCTTCTACCCAGTCCTCTAGCCCTGCCCAGTGCTCTCCCTGGGGGAGATACCGCAACATTGTCAGCGGTATGTCAGGAGAATAGGGAGCCACAGCGCCCACCTTCCTCGGGTATCTGGACCAACAGCGCGTTATCACCTTGACAGCATTAGTGTCCGATGGCGCGGTACGGCGGACTCGTAAATTGAGTTTTGCTAAGTTGGCAGTATCAGGTGCGTCCGGGCAGCACTCCCTGTCAGGATTGCGGTCTGCCGCTAGCCATTGGATCAGCCAGTATAGCTGTGCAGCTAGGTAATAGCTCTCAAGGTCAGGCACCGCTAGTCCACCCTCTGCCTTAGCGCGACGCAGTGATGACAGTGCAACTCTGTCTACCTGTGCCCCAAAGAAAGGAAATAACCATGGAGTCCAGGTCCTTAAACATCGCCCGTGGGATCCACACTGGCAGTGTCCCGAAATAGTAGAGGAGGCGCGGCAACGTTATCCTCTTTAGGACTGCCATCCTTCCAGCAACAGAAAGCGGGAGTGTGCTCCAGAAATCCATTGCCGCTTTCGCCGCCTTCACTGCTTTGTCTAAATTACCCTCCAAGAGGTCTGCTGCGTCATGATAAATTTGTACACCCAGGTATTGTAGGCGTCTAGGTTCAGGTGCTCCAAAGTAAGCGGTGGAGGAGTGTCCGAGGTTAGCGGAAACAAACTGTATTTTTGCCAGTTAACCTGGAGTCCAGATACAGTGCCAAATCAGGCCAGCATACTGCGTGCCCCGTGGAGTTCGCCCGCAGTATCACACAAGAAGATCAGAAGATGGTCTGCATATAATGCTATCAGATGTTGGCCCGCTGATGTCTCTAGACCTCTATAGTCCTGGCCGCTTCTGGCTCTACACGCCAGCAGCTCCATGGCCAGAGCAAACAAGAGGGGGGAAAAGGGGGCAACCCTGCCTTGTTCCTCTCTCCACCCCCAGCTTAGGTGAGATGACTCTTCCAGTGCGCACCCGGGCTGAAGGGGCTGTGTACAGGAGCTTCACCCATTTCAGGAATCCCTCCCCCAGGCCAATCCGGGCCAGGACTACATACAGATATTGCCACTCCAGGCTGTCAAATGCCTTCTCTATGTCCACTGCGAGCACTGCTGCCTCCTGTTTATTGTACCCGTCAGAGTCCATGACCGCTAGAAGGCGTCTGATGTTCGTAGCAGTGTGATGCCCTGGGATAAATCCCGCCTGGTCAGGGTGAACAAGATGAGGCATATGTGGCAGTAATCGGGTAGCAGATATCTTACTCAAGATTTTATAGTCCATATTCAACATGGACAACGGTCTGTAGGCCGTGTAGTCATGGGGTTCCTTCCCTGGTTTAGATATGGGGATAATAATGGCCACCCTGGTGCTGTCAGGTAGCTGCCCCAGTTCTCGAGTCCTCTAGTACATTGCGGCCAGGTGAGGGGTGACCTCTTCTACGTACTTTGCGAAAAATTCGGCGGGCAGGCCATCAGTACCCAGCGTTTTATTACGTGCCATTCCCTTGATGGCCACCGAATGTCCCGCTGTGTGATATCCGCTCCTAGTAGCTCTGCAATTTCAGGGGTCAGGCGTGTCAGTGGTAGATCAGCTAGGTAGTCCCCCATGTCCGCCAGCTCACATGTATACGTTTTGGTATAAAGTGAGGTGTAGTAGCGTGCAAAAACCTTGTTAATCTTATGCTGAGCGAAGTGTCTGATCCCCCATTCATCCTCTAATTCTACTAGGGGGGAGCCCTGGCTCACCGGATTCATCAGCCACGCCAGGAGCGATCCAGACTTGTCCCTTTCAGCATGGGTGATCTCCAGTTATTTTTTATAGTCAAAGCTCCTGAGCCTCGCTGCCTCCTCTTTAGCATCCAGGAGCCCTCTTTGGAGCTCCGGATGTCCCGGTATCCTGCGTTCCACTTCCCGGAGAGCCGACTCTGCCCCCTCTACTTCCCTCATAATGATCTTCCTGACTCCTGTGGCACGCGTAATACACTGGCCCCGCAAGACCACCTTGAAAGCGTCCCATTCTGTGGTTAGGGATGCTGTTGTACCAAAAGAAACAGAATACCTGCCACGGATTGATAATAAATACGGCCCTAAACAGGGTCCAGATAGTTAAGAACCACAACCAATAGGCAAAACCAAGACACGAGAGGAACAACAAGACAAAGTCTAAAGGAATTTGAATATTTTTTGAAAAGAGTCTTTTTATTTCATCATTATTCTTTATATAGATGTGAAAGTCATTTTTTTTTTGGGAGGTTTAACAAGGTAGATTAAAGAAAGTGTTAAAGAAGGTTATCAAGATAATACAATTTCTAAATAACAAATTGCTAACAGTCCCACAACCGCTCCTTCAGACAACCATACACTCATACTCTCTCACATCCGACAGCAGCATCAAACAACATATGACATAAATAATTGCTAATAAAAACATGTACAAGTTGAAATGATCATTTAACAAATCAAATTAGAAGAACTGGACTTAGAACAGCCCATACGGCTAAAAAGCACCAATAGGCACGTTTACAGTAGCCAGAAATGCGGTAACAGAGTGCCGACGCGCGTTTCGGTTAACAGGCCCCAACAGGGGCTGCACCTTCATCAGGGCAAAGGAGGGCAGAGGTGGTGGGACAAACGCACCTGTGAACAAACAAAATGTTAAACAATAATAAAAAAGATGCAGTAAAGATAAACAATATATAAATACATACATATAAGGCTCAAGATACAAATATAATCGAAACTACAACAATAAATACATAATACAATCTTAGACTCTAATTAGGGGTCTATTAGGAATTAAACCTAACATGATAAATCCTGTCTGAGTAGAATGAATCATAAGTCATAAACAGGTTTGCCAAAAAGGTTGAAGCGATAATATATACATTTGAGCAATATATAGGTGTCAAAGAATTGGAATAAAGTGCAGTCAGGGAGATCCGACCTCTATCCAGTAATATAGGTTTGAAAGAAAAAATTATTAGACATCTAGTACGTATAACTCAACATACAGTGAATATGAGAACAGATAAAGAATTGCTCTCTAAATAAGCAAAGAATAAATACGTGCTGGGACAGCAATAGAGAAACGTGAGCCATAAAGTGTAGTCTTATATCCCCCCAGCTCTGTCTCCAAGTGTTGAATGCGTGGGAAGCATGCGCCGCCTGGGAGGTTGGCAACGGGGGTGGGATCAGTCCAGAAGTAGGTCATCTACACTGTTAGTCGCCCCCCACTATCACAGTACCTGCAAGATATTGTGCTAATTCATGGCTTGGCGTCGCAAAGAATGCAGGCTGATCTACACTAGGGGCGTATATACTAATCATGGTTATGTCTCGGCCCTCCAGCCTTCCCTTGATTGCCACATAACGGCCCTCCGGATCGCCTGGACCCACACTAACACCCCTCGCGCATAGGCTTAAAAATGAAAAGTTCTTAAGAGTTGCATGACAAAATAAGTATTTTTTAAAACTATCAAATACAAAATACTGGCGACCACTGTATCAGATCAGGGTTAAGTATAGAGATCAAGATAAGTATATACAGGTCAGTATACATACAGGTAGTCATACAAATTATACTTACCTATGTACACTTACCTTGACACTGGGGTTGTAATAGATATTCTGCATTCAATATTTTTGTAGGTCGAAAGGAAAATAATCCATTTTGTTGTAGAACACCATTTCAAGTATAGCTCGCGGCGCAGATCAGTTCTGCTTCCCTTTGCAGGTCTTCCTGTTCTTTTCACTTATAGTGCTTCCCTCTTACTCTACAACCTCTTCTATCTCTGTCTTCCCATGTCCCTGAAGACAGAGCTCCTGCTCTCTCTCTTTCTCCCTGAAGACACATTGTTGTTGGGTGCCCCTGAAGGTACATTTATTCTAGTGGACTATGAGAGCGCCCTACACCTGGTTTCTGATCATGCTTCCGATTTGGTACATCTTCCTCTTCTGATGCTCATTTCACACTTGACATACTCAAGGTGGCTGACCCAGTGACCTTTTGCTCTTGCCACCCAGTGCAGAGTACAAGAGTTGTGGACCATGCACGGGACATCTCCTGAAAGGCACTTACATAGTCATTCTGAGAGGCATGCGAATTTGGGGTCTCGGGGATAATATTCCCCAAGGTGTACAAGCACAGGCCTGGTTTCTTTCTTGTTTAGAAGAGTAGAGAGTATTCTTGCAGTGATCCGCAGCGATTCCTGACATGCAGGCACCTAGTTCTCAGTAAGGCCACATAAGCTCTTTGCTATGCAGGGCACTGTAGGTAGGTTGGGCAATTTTTTGCTTAATCACGTTTTTCATTGGACATCTGGCTACTCCGTCAGGAACTTATCCACTGATATATAAAACTTATTTTAACACTTAATTTGCAACATTTGGAAATTGCAATAAAAACACGCTAAGGCCGTATGGTTAAGTAACCAGGGCTGAAAAGACTAGCAGTGAAGTTAAATTCCTCTTATCCCTGCTGAAGCATGTTGCAGTTATTAGAGCTTAGAAATATGCTGACTATGGTCAGCTATAGTAAATTCCATTGGCATTAAGAATTCTGTCACACCCCATAATTCATCTCTTCTTCAGCAGCTACAGCCAGGGGACTTATAATGCATAGGATGGGAGTAAAGAGTTTCCTGTATCAATTGAACATTTGCTTCTGAACAGAATCAGTAAAACCCTTCTAGGTCCTGGCAAGGGGCACTTACTGATGTCTTTTTTCCCATGCTTTGTTAAATTAATTTTATTTGTAAAGCATACTTATGCAAGTCTTCGTGACACTGAATGAAGGCAACAACGAAACTTAAAAAATGGGACACTTGGAAAACAAAAAAACAATCTTTGGCTTTGCTTATGTCTTTTAGCTAGGTTGTAGACAAGCGTGACTTCTGTGCAGCATGGCTAAAAAATATAAAACGCTATGGTGAGGGAACAGGAAGCTTAAAGAACAGTGCTCCTACGCCTATATTATTGGGCCACACAATTGGTGGCAACAAACCACTGGATTCATGGTTCCCTGTCGAATCCGGCCTTTCACCTAGAGAGCTACCAAACTGGGCGGGAGGGTTACTTAGGCGCCCTCTATAGCACGGTCCGAAAGGGCCGCTATCTTGGACCTATGTCGCAAACGGTGGCTATTTGGCACCAAGCCACCAAACGTCTAGGATGGGCTGATAAACTCACGAAATCCACACCACTTTGGTCCACTCAGAAGCTAGGACTACTCTGCCACCACACGGGCTTCGATAAATGGGACACTATCGGTATAACAAACATTGGAGACCTGATACACAGGGGCAAACACCTCACCTTTAAAGAGCTTCAACTCAAACACGACCTTGCGTCAGGTGAAGTCTTTCGATATTTGCAGATTAGACGCGCACTTCTCACTAATATCCCTGACATATCCTCCATATCGGATTCTTCACCTCTGGAAGACCGGCTGCTCTCTAAACCGCTTTTAACAAAGGCTGTCTCCTGCACATACCGCAAGCTCTGTAATAACTTACCTGATTCCTTTCAGACCCTCCAGAACCAATGGCAGGTGAACGTAGGACCAATAGAAGATGAGGAGTGGCAGACGGCGCTAATGTCCCCTAGAGAAACGGCGATATATCATCGCTTTTGCCTCATCCAACTAAAAATCCTGCATAGATCCAACCTCTCTGGGGTACTCCTGGCTAAGATAGGCAGTAGGGCGGATGCACTCTGCCTTAGAAGCTGTAGTCAGGAAAGCACCTTTTATCATATCCTATGGGAATGTCCAAACGTGCGCCCTCTATGGACCAATGCAACCAACAAAATGAGGGACACACTGGGCAAGCAACTCCATTTGACACCACAATTGGGGATCCTGAATATATGGGAAGCCACCGACCTGACGGAAATAGAACAATGGGTGGTTTTGGGGTACCTATTAGTGAAAAGACCTATTGCAATGCTTTGGGGTTCCGCTATGCAGCCTTTAACGATTGGATGGGTGGCAGAAATGGACCGGTGCATGATAGCCGAGAAGGAGGTCTATAAAATGCAAGGCTGCCCTAAGAAATGGGATAGAAAATGGGGAGGATGGAATGCATTTAGGGGAGAGATTTTTACTTCACCAACAGAAGATATGGCAATGCACAGAAGAACAACACAGTAAACTCCTGGTTGCCTAGGCTATGTAGCATGTGACTATTAATGCATTGTAACTAATTGTTTGACATGTACTATGATATTGCAATGATGACTCCGTGCTTTTCTTTAATAAAATTGTTATATATATTTTTTTTAAAAACAGTGCTATGATGCATCCAATGCTGGATGCGTCATAGCGCTTTTTAGGTTGAGCTTTCAACCTCTTGTATATACGTATATGTGGGTTTAAACTCCTCCCACTGCTTTTCATTTATTTGTTAGTGTCATTTAAAAATCCTTGCTTGCTAGTGGTCAGTCCTGCCTCTTTGTCTCTCCTTTTTGTCTTCCATTCCTCCCATGGAGTGGGGACTAAGTACTGTATCATTACGCTATAGTTGTTTATCTGTTTCTTTGGGGAACATTTTTTTTCTTTGTGTCCTGCTCTTTTACTGTTTGCCTGTGTTCAGCTTTGGCACCATAGCTGCTTACATTTTAATATAGCATTCCTCCCTTCCACTGCCTCTTAATACCACAGTTGTGTTAGTGCTGGTTGCGACTGTCACAGGTTTAGATATACCATGTGCCATATCTAAATCTGTGACAGTCACGGACAGTCATGGACTCAGGTGTTCCACCTAGCTGGACATATTGTGTGTAGATGCACTTGCGCAGCAATGGCTGAGGAATTGGGTGTACAGCTAATGCCCTTGTCCACCTCATATACCCTAAACCTGTGGCAGTCGGAGGCTTAGGTGAGCCATCTAGTGGCTTTGTACAATGGGACTATGCCTGCACACATGCAACATGGCATGGTTTACGGGTACGGTTTGCATGATAATACCCACACGCATGTCCTACACCTTTAACCTGTGGCTCAGGTGTGCTCCCTTACAGCATGTAAAATGTGCCTATGGATGGCTGCAGGTGCGAATATATGACATTACAACGCATGTGTTTACAACACATGCCTTTACAACGCGGTCAGTACAACGTCCGCATTGTTACCACATGTACCATTACAACGCAAGTCATTGCAACGACTCGCTGTCAGGGGGTGCTGGAGATTGGAATAGTATAATTTACTATTCCAACTCCAGTCTGTGCAACAGTAGGGAAGGTGTTGGATTTAAAGTCCAACACCTAAAGCCCCCTACAGCAAGTTGTTGTAATGACTTGCGTTGTAATGGTATGTGTGGACACAACGCAGTCATTGTACCGACAGCGTTGTAAACGCTGTTTCCCACATGTGTAAGTGCAACACTGGTGGTGGCCGCTGATTCAGATGTGCAGACAATGTCCTTGTGCATCTCGTATACCTTAAACGTATTGCGGCCAGGGGATGAGGTTTACCAACTAATGCATATACCGTGTGCTTATGCATACACACGTGCAGCACCAACACAGGTTCAGGCAAATTAATGCCAGGCCCACCTCGCATGCCTTACACCTGCTGGGGCTGAGGTGTGATAGCATATCCAGAGCTGCCAGGGTGGAGGTGTCATTGAGGTCAGTGTGTTCCACTATCTCACCTGCTGCCTATCCTGGAAATGCACCACAGTGACTCGGACACCGGGCTGTTGACAGGCTCTTGGGTGCTGAGCTTCCATGGGTGTCCCTGAAGCAATCCACTCGTATTCTGGCTGGCACACTGTGCCCACGCCAGTCGAGTCACCCTTCTATCCCGGCCCTCCCGCCCACGCTCTCCCTGCCCCTATACTGCAGTGTGAACAAGTCATGTCTGTCTCTTCCAGCAGCTCCCTGAGAACTTGCTGCATCTCTCCCCGGCTGAAGTCTTCATTTCACCTTGTAAGTTTCAGAGTCGTTTTCAAGTGTGTTTGTACACAACCGCAAATGCAAATTCCAAACATAATGTTCAATTTGTGCCTTATAACAAAGGATTGAGCGCCTAATGGTATATATCAATGACCTCTTTCTCTTAGAAGGATGCTTATCATGCCAGAGATGACAAAGCAAAAGGGAATTTGTTTTTATGAAAGACTTAAATTATACAAAAATCTTAGAATTGTGGGTGTTACTTGAAAAGAAGAGAGCACTGTGTCATGATCAGTGTTTCTTATCTGTTGTGATGATTTTTTAGATATAAGAAATGCTGTATTGTCAAATATGTTCCCTCTAAAGTAAGAGGATATTTCTAAAAAACAAAACCTTCCTGTGAAACTACAACAAGTCTCAATAAAATGAACAAAATTGACTTTATGCATGCATGTGCCGAAAAACATATTCAGAATAGCCAATCTATCCCTAATGCTTTATGAGAGTACCACTTGCATGCAGTTTTGGCTTGAGGGCAGGTCTGTGGTAGGCGTCAAAAGTTGGGAAGCTGAAAGCCCTCCATTGGGCATACCCATGAGCAAGGTGTCCAGGCAGAGGAGTGTATTTAAGGTCATATTGTGTCTGCCTGCACACACTTCCACACCAATTAAACTCTACATATTTCCATTCCACACCACCTGATCCGACAACAAACCACATAATTGTACATCCCTGAACATCCTTCCTCCCGTAATTGTGAAGCGCTCTGATATCCCTCGGGATCATGTTCGCACTATATAAAACTTTATAAATAAATAAAATAATTCAACTCAACAACACAATTGCACAACACACCACATTCGTCCAATCCACAATACAGAATTCCACATCATGCCCCAAAATTCAACCGCACATCACATAATTAAGCTTCACTACATACCACTACACAACACAAAATACCATTCCACATAATTACACTACATGACAGTCCTACTCCACATAATTCCATTACACTCAATACTACATAATTACTAGCCACATAATTTCACTGCACACCATGCCACTTAATTCCACTGCACAAATCTACTCCACCCAACACAATTCCACCACGCACAATTACACAACTAACAATTCCAGTCCAACCCACAAAATTCCACTCCACATCACATACATCCACTCCAAACACATCCACTCCAAACCAAAACACATGAATAAAAACCTTGTTATTTACAACACCAATAGCTCTAACTCTCACAAATGCTAGACCTATTGTATTGCAAATGCTTGTTTTCTTATGGCGGGTGGGGGGGCAACAGACAATGGGAGGTCTGAGGTGAGAGGGAAGAAGACCTATGGTCAATGGGAGGTTGAGTGGTGGAGGGAGAGGAAACACAGGTAACAGGAGGATGGGGGTAGGAAGGAAGAAGCAACGTGGTAACAAGAGGGTTGAGTTTGGGAGGCAAGTAGCAACATGGATAACGGGAAGGAGGGGAGTCGAAGGGAAGGAACAACACAGACAACTGGAGGGAGGAGGGAACGGGATGTAAAGAAGCAACACAGACAAGAGGGAGATGGGAGAATGGGAGGAAAGAAGCATAACGTTTGACTGCGATAGCTAGAATGAAAAACTGTACCTCATTCATAGCACCAGCAGTGGAAGGATCCTAATTAACATGACTCATTCAGTATTTGGTCCGTGCTTCAGACGAAAGAAGAGTTAGTGAAGCCGGCATGCGCTGCCCAGTTAGGAGGTAGTAAACGAGAGTATCAAAGGAGTCCACAAATGGTAAGCAAGGGGCAGGATGCATGCCCCCTGTAGAAAACAAAATCTCTCAAGCGAGAGAGCATGTGCTAACGCAGGCGAGACATGACTGTTTTAATCACTTTCCTTAGTTTGATTGGAGTTTGTTGCAATGTACGGCAGTCAGGAGAGAGTGCCAGAGGTTTGCTGCAACCAAACAAAAACAAATCTATTGCTGTAGATTGATGTTGCAACACAGGGAGTATTCAGAATGAACTGGTTGGCAGAGCGAAGAGTTGTGTTGCAATGGATGGGAGGCTTTGGGCAAGTGTTGGCGGAGGTTGTGGAAATATGAATTTTTATGGTCAATTGTGTCCCCTATCTAGACCCCAACGGCTCCATGTACATGCTACAAGTACATGTATGTTCCCTCCACTTCAAGCTATGAAGACGCAAATACAATTGTGTCCAACGTTAATATGTACTCTTTCAGATCCGCCATGAATGGGTCGAATATTCCATTCCTAAGTATGATTGGCCACCGACTTTATATGGTTCACTTTTCTAGTTTTACAGTTCAGACGAGTAGGCCCTGAATTCTGCCATCAAGCCTTTTCCTGCTTCTGCCTCTGAATGCTCCAGCCTGGACCTGCATCTGTATCCATGAACTTTGTCTTACTTCCTGCGCGGCTAACGGTGCCTAAGCACGGCCTGTTGCCTGCCAAAAACTGTATTCAGCCTTCAAGTTATCTGTTCCGCTCCTCAAGAAATGCATTCCTGTCTAAATAGCTTAGGTAAACATCCCTCTAGCTGCAGAGCTAAGGGCTACTGTCTCCGTACAAGTAATTCATGACTCTCGTTACCATGGTAGACCCATGCCCCCCTCGCATCTCATGTAGACGCTTAGACGCTTGTACACGCACTAGCAGTCAGTATAGAATAGGATCTGTACGAGAAGACCTTTCCTTCTAGATAATATAGTTCTTTAAACACAAGATATTAGATATGATTTAGGACTAGGTTGTCCTGACACCCCAGACTTCTGTCTCCACATGTAGGGCTAAATGTCAAGTTCCCTTCACCCTCTAGTTGCACGTCAATCACACGTCATGCGGCTGCGCGCGCATCTCTGCCAGATATTTCTGCTGACTCTGCAGGATTCTCTTATGGATCCACCCACTTGTGACATCATTTTAAATGACGTTTCTAGTATACGCCTGTATTTACGCCCATTTTCATTACGTATGTGTATTCTTATCTGTATTATCAGCTGTTACGCCTCCTGCATCTGTCTTAATGTAATGCTTTTCATATATATATGATTACTTGTCAATAATGCATTGCCTATCCCTTCCTGAACCTTCGTGGTGATGGAATATGATTGCCTGGTTCGAACCATAATGCCTTTGTAAGGAATAAAGTCCTTTTCAGAACCTCTAATACCACGGATTCTGCCTCTTATTTTGACTGAGTTATTCTTACTAGACTTTACCGCATAAAAAATAGTACAGGTAATTTAAATATTTACCACATAATTGGCGCCCGAACAGGGACACTTTCTCATCTCACGCGCCGGAGGTGCGTTGCAGGCCCGGTCTCCAGCCACAGCTAGACGGACAAAAACGCGTACCCGCAGGATTTCCTGTATCTCCCTCCGGCCAAGCGGGGGTGACTGAGGCTGCGATCAACACCCAGACGAGGCGGTGAGAAGTGCGAAGTATCCCGACCAGAGCCTAGCTGAGAGAGCAAGATCCGAGGTATACAGAGGCCCACCAGGTTCCGAAGTTCCGAGTCGAGTCCAGTCCAGTCCGGTCCAGTTCAGTTCAGTTCCGAGGCCTTCCGTTCCGTGCTACCCGGTGAGTACCGTTGCTGGGGAGGCAGTTAGACGTGCACATTAATTTGTGCCGGTCCTGACGGGTTTGGGTACACAGATCCGGTCTGCACTGTTTTAGCAGTGTATCTGTACTGTTTAGCAGTATATCCAGTATGTTCATGTACATTATTCAATATTATCTAGTATTAGTATTATGTCAGTAACTAGTTTTCTTCTAATTATCATTGTTCGTTAAAAGTTAAATGTTAAATGTTAAATGTTTTACTGTGTTCAAAAATTGTGGTATGAATGAGTGTTCATTACTGTGTTCATTGTATTAATTGTGTTCAAGTCCAGTTCAAGTAAAAATCAAGTAGCAAGGTTTAAAGATGCCGTTCTTTTCAAAATTAAGACAGATCAAAACTAGAAAAGGAGTACTCGAAGAAGCTGTTCCCATTCCACCTAGGGACACTCCAGGGTATTTTATGTATCATAAACATGGCCTAGATGCCGTATTATATCTTGACTTATGGGTGGACTACACCAAGGATCTAGCAGAAAGTCAGAGGTGGCCCGCAGCTGGGACATGGGATGCAGATTGCATCATGAGAGTAGAAGAAGAATTATGGAAAAAGAAAGCCAGACAGTCACAGAAAGATGCCATTGAACTATGGCGTAAAGAATCGCATAGGCGCACAGAGAAAGCGTTCAGACAGGAAGAGAAAAGTAGGGAGAACTCAAATAAAGCCCGAGAAAATATATTAATTGAGGAAGGTACCCGAGTAAAAACAGAACAAGTAGACAGACAACGGAACACTTTTATGAATGGTATGTATCCTCTTTTGGCCGAAGGTTTACCTAAGGCCACCCCGGAAATACCGAAAGATTTGACACCCCCATTACTTCCGATTAAAGCACATCCCAAGACCGCAAAAGATATTTTCCTTTCCTCCTATTTAGACGATGTAGCTCCCGAATATGTTAATGACCCACCACACGCGCCACCTGGCGATGGTGCTCAACCCCGAGATCATCCGCCCCCACCTCCGCAACAACAAACTCCTCCGCGCAATCCCACAGGTCCATCTGTTTCCACCGCTTTTCCTGCATCCACAGTCTCTACCTTACATCCCACGAATCCTTTCGTGCCTAGCACCTCAGAAGGTGCGACAGCAATTTTTGCCACGCCACCATCACAAAGTAAATCGTCTCTTAGAGATTTAGCAAACCAACGTACACCCCAAATAGCAACGTCCGACATGTTTAAAGAACATCTTGTAGATTGTAGATATGATCCAGTCCCCGGTAAAAATGACAGAATGCTGCTATCATCACTACGTATACGACGAGCTTCAATATATTTAACGACACTTCCAGGAATGATTAAACATTTAGACAATATATATCGTTTTGTCCAAACAGGGCAAGGCCCTGAAAGTATTGACGAAGCCATGGATTATCAGAAAGTGGATATACAGAGATTACTGTTACGCTTCTTCATAAACTGCTTGATCAGAGACAGAGATAGGTCCGAGGTAGACCAGGATGAAATACAAGTACTTACCCGATGGGGTCAGAATATATCAGAGGGAAAACATGATAAACAGACATGTATAGTAGCTATGTGCCGAAAGATCCGCAAAGAAATAGAACAAATACATAAAGCCAGAATGGAGGCAGACAAAACTGAATCAGAGGGAGAGGAGGAGGAAGAATCAGAAATGCCCACAGGACAATTAGAAACGATAGCTTATGTAGGTAGGGGAAGACCTTGTAACAATACCAGATACTTTACTGATCCGATACGTCCGATACGTCCAGAATGTAATAGACATTTTCAAGCCCCTATGCTAAATACGAAGTCCCCTGAACACTTATTCCAGGTTGCTGATAAATTACTCCGAGACCGAAAGGGGTATCACATGCTCGATTCTATGGATGAACAAGAATTAGCCAGGTCAGCAGTACAATGGGCTGACAGTTCTGAAAAATACAGTGATGATGCGCTAGCACACACGTTTCTGAATCTTACCCCAGACGAACAGCGTTTAGCTGGTATATACATGATACAACACCTCCTTATATTACATAGAAGCCAACACTCCGATCCTGGTCCCCTACCTGATATACTGATAGAATTACTCACGAATAAATGGAGAGGTTCAGGTACTGATTTAATTAAAGAAATTCTAGAATATCGACACCAGTACATTGTCTTCGTATGCCCAGAACATGTTTCAGTTCCCCCCAAGTTGGAAAGAAAAACGTATCACATAGACAGACAGAATCCCTTACGCGAAGTACACCCAATCAGAGGTGAGGACAATATTTTTAAACGCGTGTTTGTGTACGCGCCCATAACTAAAATTGAATTATTAGAAATGAAGAAAGTAGTACCTAGCCATGACAAAGACCCAGCGGGTTTCCACCGTGAGATAAAAGACATGTTACTCATGGGAGAGTATACTTACCCGGACCTTATGAAAATATTAAAAGTCCTATTACCCGCCGGTATTTACGAGAAACTCAAAGAAAAGGAATGGGAGGTGGGAGACCAAAAGATAGATTGGACAGCATTAGAAAACGAAGAAAAGGCCCGAGCTGCAGGTTCAGGGCTTGGGGAAAGGACTACAGCATTACCAGGATTATTAGTGCAGGTACTACCACGTTTATTAACTACGAAAAAAGAAGACTGGGGTGCAATCTCAGCCTGTAAACAAAAACAAGATGAAGACACTAGTGATTTCTATTCCCGATTTGAAAAATGTTTTGGTATTAATAGTGGCATAAAAGCAAGTAGTGAGTCGTATCCACATCTGTTTGTGACAAAATTAGTTGAAAATTCCCTGCCCCAAGTTAAGAGTAGAGTATTAAAATTCGAGAGTACTTGGCAAGGTAACACACCGTCACAGATGTTACAAATGTTACAATATCATCACAATAGAATTAGAGAAGAACAAGAACACGAACAAAGACGTATGAAAGACACGAAAATGAAAATGCTTGTTGCTCAGTCAGTTCCAGCTGACGGTCATAAAAAGGGTACGACACAGTCAAATGATTCAGTAGGTCCTGTTAGAGGGACATGCAACTATTGTAAACAGCCAGGTCATTATATACACGATTGCGCAGTTCTGAAACATAATATCTCTACGGGTATAACGAAAGAGAGACCACGTCCGCCTAGACAGGATCAGATCCAACAACAAGTACCTCAGAATATACAGCCTATGCCAGCTGTACAACAGACCGCACCACAACAACAACAACAACCACAACAACAGCCACAGCCTATTGCTGCAATACAAAACACGACACAACAAATGTACCAGTATGCACAAAATGACTATCCAGAGTATCAACGCTACACATGAAATAGCCTAGAGAGGGAAGTTGGCCTACCCCTTATCGAGGTTCCCGTAGATCAAGAGGGTCCTTACGTACAGAGTCAAGTATTAGGGAAAGACAAAGTTTCTACTCGATACAGGGGCAAGCAGAACCACTATCAGTCACAGCGAAGTCCCAGGGGCACCCCTCTCAGGCTCACAACATATTTCCCTTGGTTTTTCAGGAAAGCCTACTATTAACGAAGTATCGCAACCACTTGCATTTACAGTCGGTCCATTAATACGGACTACAGATCTATTGCTTACGAAATCATGTCCAGAAAACTTGTTAGGTATAAAAACATTGAAGGCTCTAGGAGCTGTAATATGTTGTTCTCCGGAAGGAGTGCGACTCTTTTTGCGTGACTTTAAAGGTCACTACGTGTCTAGAGACATGGATCACCGGTTACAGAATCTACCTGCACATTTATGGGCACAAGGCGCCACTGATGTAGGTTGTATGCACATTACACCATATCGAGTCACACTCAAAACAGGAGTGGTACTACCACGAATACGACAATACAAGTTACCCCCAGATGCTGTTGTGGCTTTACTGCAAATCATTGACGAGCTCATTGCACAAGGAGTGGTTGTAGAAACGGACTCCAATGTATGTAATTCCCCGATAATTCCGATTCTTAAACGAACTGATCCAAAAGCACCACCCGTATATCGATTAGTTATTGATCTGCGAGAATTAAATAAATGTATTGTACCACAATACCCCGTGGTCCCAGATATCTCTTCATTGCTAACAGCCATAGATTCAGAAGCAACGTTCTTTACTGTAATTGACCTCAAGAACGCCTTCTTTAGCGTCCCAATCGATCCGGAAAGCCAATATTTGTTCGGATTCAGTTTAAATGGACGAAGTTTTAAATTCACACGCGCACCTCAAGGATTCACAGAAATCCCCAGCATCTATAGCCAAGCACTGAAAAGAGAACTTGACAGTATTCACATGCCAGCTAACACTGCCCTGCTTCAATACGTCGATGATCTGCTGATCACCGCACGAAGCGAACCTGAATGTGAAAAAGCATCACTGACGGTTTTACATTTCTTAGCCGACAAGGGGCACAAAGTGTCCCCTTCGAAACTGCAATTCTGTGTCCAGCAAGTTGTGTACCTTGGGCACTTGCTGTCCAAGGGGGGAAGACAGCTTACACCCGACCGTATCCAGTTAATTGTCAACATGCCGCCACCCAAGACACAAAAGGAGGTACGGGCATTCATAGGCCTCACTTCGTACTGTAGGCAGTGGATCCCTCAATATGCATTTTTAGCGAAACCACTCATTCAGTTGACAACACAGGAGGCAGCGACATCGACTGTCCTCCCTTGGACTCAGGAACATACACAAGCTTTTGAAAGCTTAAAGAAAGCTTTATGCCAAGCACCTGTTTTAGCAACGCCATGTTACAGCAAACGTTTTACACTCTTTGTTACAGAACGTGAAGGTACTGCTTTGTCAGTACTCACGCAGGAACAAGCAGGATCACACAAGCCATGCGCTTACTTTTCTAGCACATTAGATCCCGTAGCTCAGGCTCTTCCTGCGTGTCTGAAATCAGTTGCAGCGACAGCTTTAGCAATCAGACAAAGCGATGCCATAGTGTTAGGACATCAATTGACAGTACAAGTACCACACGCAGTAGAGGTTCTCTTGAACCGGACCCAAACACAACACTTGACTATAGCAAGACTGACGGGTTATGAATTGACATTGTTTCAGCCCCACATAGAAATCAGACGTTGTAGTACATTAAATCCTGCCACACTTTTGCCATTAAGTGGAACAGACCCATTGGCACATGATTGTATTGAAGTTATTACTATTACGACGAAACCCAGACAAGACTTGACAGATATTCCATTATCAGATCCAGACCTGACATTATATGTAGATGGTTCATGCATGAGAACAAATACAGGAGAGTTAGTGGCCGCTTATGCAGTCACAACAGATACTGAAATTATTGAAACGAATTGTATCGATACCTTGTCAGCTCAAGCAGCAGAGCTCATCGCTCTGACACAAGCCTGTATTCAAGCCAAAAATAAGAAAGTCAACATATACACAGATTCACGTTATGCATTCGGAGTCGTCAATGACTTCGGCGTACTTTGGCGAGAGAGAGGTTATTTAACTTCTCACGGTGCCCACATCCAGCACGGTCCCCTTATTCAAGCTCTGTTAGATGCAATACATCTGCCGACTGCAATATCGATTATGAAGTGTAAAGCCCATACAAAAGTGACTGACATTATTTCTCAGGGTAACGACCTAGCTGACAGAACAGCTAAACAGACTGCTCAGAATCAGACTCATCCAACTGACACGACAAAGACAATAGTTCCGACACCAACACACTGCATGACAGTTAAGGATCCCGCCCTTGATGTAATTGACATACAGACACATGCTACACCAGAAGAAATAAAGAGATGGACTGAATTAGGAGGGATCCAAACGGATCAAGGATGGATGACGAAGGGAAAATCTATATGGTTTCTCCCCGACTCAATGGTTCAGGTCATCATTAATACAATACATAGTCCAGCGCACCTAGGAGAGAAAGCTATGCTAGACAGTATTCAACACATTTGGTTCAATAAACACTTGCGAGCAGCAGCTAAACAGAAAGTACGTACCTGTATGATTTGTTGTCAGTTCAATCCAGGAAAAGGCGTACCTGTAGACCAGGGTGGATTTCAACCCCCCGATCACCCTTTTGAAGTCCTCCAGATGGATTATATCCAGATGGAACGTTGTCGAGGATTCAAATATGTCCTCGTAGTTGTATGCGCTCTTTCCCGGTGGACAGAGGCGTATCCCGTCTCAGATTACACTGCCCCGACTACTGCCAAACAATTAGTTCGTGAATTCTTCCCACGGTATGGTTTGCCCCGTATCGTGTACTCAGATAATGGCCAGCCGTTCTCATCCGAGCTAATGAAACATGTTTCACTTCTGTTAGGCTACCAATGGAAATTCCACTGTGTCCGACATCCCGAGCCAGCAGGTCTCGTGGAGCGACATAATCAAACTCTGAAAATTAGACTGTCCAAAGTATGTAGAGAAAAAGGTGTCGACTGGATAGTAGCTTTACCGGTTGCGCTCTTTTACATGAGAATGGTAGCACACTCTCGAACAGGGCTATCCCCGTATGAGGTGGTCTTCGGTAGACCACCAAATATGTGGGGGACGCCTATACCTCGTAAAATAACTGATGTTGATTGTAATATGCTGACAGATTACCTGGCTTCCTTGATGTCTGCACTACAATCTTGTCGTTCACAGGTAGCTGCAGATTTTCCCGATAACACTGAGGTGAAGCCTCATGAAGTGGGTCCAGGTGACCTGGTACTTGTAAGAAATTTCGACAGGAGGAGTCCATTGGAGCCTCGCTGGCAACAACCGAAACTCGTCTTATTGACCACAAGGACAGCTGTGAAGATTGAGGGACGTAAAGGGTGGTTGCACTCGAGCCATATCAAAAAATTTCATGGACTACCATCCGAACTGAACTCTCAGCCCTGCCCCCTTCCAGAGACTGATTCAAAACTCCCCCTGGTTGAAAGGACTGAAAAAGAGAACTATAAACTGAAACTAAGGTCTAGCAAGTCAGACAATTCGATTGTTTAAGTCCTCTCCAAGGTGAATCGGTTGAATTTGTCTCTGACATGTATCCTCTAGACCGAAATAGAGAGAGAAATAGACAGAAACATGCGTACTGTAAATCACTTCGTAGTCACTGCATAGTGACATTGTTAATTATGTTTTTTCTAAGTCTTCTGATTATTATTTCCAGTATATTATTACACATGTATTACCCTATCTCCAAGCGTGCTTTCCATGCTACTGCCGAACATTCTTTTAGCGAATTACCCCCGCATGAGTTGTCCTATAGATTTGCGCTGCGCAACAACACATTCATTAGTATGTTACATCATTCTCATCAGACCAGCAATGCTACAAATTGTTGGATATGTGGCCGACTCCCTCCCTATCAGAAATACAAGGGAGTTCTACCCCTCTTTCCGTATCCATTCACACACAATGGCTCCTGTGGAGCATGGTTTAGTTTGATTAATTCCCTAGATTCAAATACAGTAGTTTATCAAGACAACTGGGTATGGGGAAACCTGAACCTAGTTTTACTTAAAGTCTGCTACCCTAACAAGGAGGGACTTCCCAAAAGAACAGGAACTGATCTAGAAAATGAAGTATATGGATTAGGTAACTTTACACTTAACCTCATGATCCTGAATGTTGAATCTGACGCTACACTAATCTTGCCCACTATGTCAGTATTTCCAGTCAAAGGTGAATTCTGTGTAAGAAAGAATGGTTCAGTACACCTGGGTCATAGTAAATGTACCACTGTGATCGAATTCAGTGATAAAGGCAAGTCTACATTTAGAGCTTCCCGTCACTCCTACTTCATATGTGGTCACACCGCATACATACGCCTACCCCTAGATTGGGATGGTACCTGTTACATTGCATTCCTTCTGCCACCTGTTTTCCTAGCCCCGCCTGATTATCATAGGAACACCCATTTAGTACACAATAGACAGCAGAGAGATCTCCCGATTGTCGACTACACTGAAACAGCATGGGAGAAATACACAGATTTCAATAAAGGTTTCTTTCCCTACATAGGTACAGTCGCTAATAGTAAGCTGATACGTAGATTAACTAGAACCCTTGAAGCAGTAGTGAATGAAACTACTTCCGCCTTAGGCAACTTAACAGAGGAGCAGTCTGCGATGCGGATTGTTGTTCTTCAAAATCGTCTTGTCCTTGACGTCATCCTAGCAGATAGGGGCGGAGCTTGTAGGGTCATCGGATCAAGTTGCTGTGTTTTCATACCAGAAAACGCGCCGTCAGTATATAAAGCCATAACTCGACTTCATAAGATCGTAAGCCAGATACACCAGAATCCAGGCACCTGGACTTGGTCCGGTTGGTTCTGGAGCGTGTTGTCAGCCTGGGGATGGAGGATCCTATCCTTCCTAGGTATTGGCTTCCTCATACTATTCAGTTGCTGCTTGTGTCTACAATGTGGGCCAGCGATTTGTGGCCTGTGTGCCACATCGTGTATTCCACGTTCAAGTTTTCAGTCAAGATCCCGGAAGAAGAAAGAAGAGCAAATGATGTTACATGAACAGATTGATGGATTCCTGAAGATCGATATTTCATGAGGGTCCGTAGGGGACAAGGAGGGAATGTGGAAATATGAATTTTTATGGTCAATTGTGTCCCCTATCTAGACCCCAACGGCTCCATGTACATGCTACAAGTACATGTATGTTCCCTCCACTTCAAGCTATGAAGACGCAAATACAATTGTGTCCAACGTTAATATGTACTCTTTCAGATCCGCCATGAATGGGTCGAATATTCCATTCCTAAGTATGATTGGCCACCGACTTTATATGGTTCACTTTTCTAGTTTTACAGTTCAGACGAGTAGGCCCTGAATTCTGCCATCAAGCCTTTTCCTGCTTCTGCCTCTGAATGCTCCAGCCTGGACCTGCATCTGTATCCATGAACTTTGTCTTACTTCCTGCGCGGCTAACGGTGCCTAAGCACGGCCTGTTGCCTGCCAAAAACTGTATTCAGCCTTCAAGTTATCTGTTCCGCTCCTCAAGAAATGCATTCCTGTCTAAATAGCTTAGGTAAACATCCCTCTAGCTGCAGAGCTAAGGGCCCGGCCTTACTGTCTCCGTACAAGTAATTCATGACTCTCGTTACCATGGTAGGCCCATGCCCCCCTCGCATCTCATGTAGACGCTTGTACACGCACTAGCAGTCAGTATAGAATAGGATCTGTACGAGAAGACCTTTCCTTCTAGATAATATAGTTCTTTAAACACAAGATATTAGATATGATTTAGGACTAGGTTGTCCTGACACCCCAGACTTCTGTCTCCACATGTAGGGCTAAATGTCAAGTTCCCTTCACCCTCTAGTTGCACGTCAATCACACGTCATGCGGCTGCGCGCGCATCTCTGCCAGATATTTCTGCTGACTCTGCAGGATTCTCTTATGGATCCACCCACTTGTGACATCATTTTAAATGACGTTTCTAGTATACGCCTGTATTTACGCCTATTTTCATTACGTATGTGTATTCTTATCTGTATTATCAGCTGTTACGCCTCCTGCATCTGTCTTAATGTAATGCTTTTCATATATATATGATTACTTGTCAATAATGCATTGCCTATCCCTTCCTGAACCTTCGTGGTGATGGAATATGATTGCCTGGTTCGAACCATAATTCCTTTGTAAGGAATAAAGTCCTTTTCAGAACCTCTAATACCACGGATTCTGCCTCTTATTTTGACTGAGTTATTCTTACTAGACTTTACCGCATAAAAAATAGTACAGGTAATTTAAATATTTACCACAAGGTAGTGGGTTTCCTTTGCATTTTAGAGAGCTAAAATGTGGAAGTGGTGTTGGTGGACTTAAAGGCAGAAGGGAGCTCTACGCAGTTGAGTCAAGGTCCTGCTGTCTTGTTTTTAGGTGCATTAAGATGTAGGATCATTTTAGTACCACAAAACGGATTCCCAGAACTGAAAGAGCATTACAGTATAACAAATGTCAGTGTGGGAAGCGTAAATATTTTTTTAGGATTGGTTTGGGAAACCCCACCAATAATAAACTAGTATGCCCTTTAAAAAGCTGTGCATGATGCACTCTAAAAATCTCCCAAAAAACGTTCTTGGAGCTGAAAGAGAGCAGAGGAATTGCGGTCTTCTTGTTGGAGTACCTGAAGGAGATATCTAAAACTCAGTTTTACATTTCTGCCACAATTGAATTATCATGAGGTTCTTGGCTCCATCTCCACTAGGAAATTTGCACCCATCCCCTCAGAAGTGCCATAGTACAGGAGGAACTTGATCCAAGAAGACCGGGTGCTATAGAGCTGAGACTGCCTGTTGGAAGGTGATTCCGTCTGGTAAGGAACATTCCTCGAGGAGCCTAAGCCCTGTGCTAAGATGGAGCAGATCTGAGAGACAGACTTAGGAACCCTTGTCCACTGTAACTAACCCCAAAAAGTCTGCAATAGTACAGGATAGTTTTTATTCCACCTATGCAATTTGAACCTACAAGTGATGGAGACCCTCTGCTTCATGCTGCTATGTG
The DNA here is from genome assembly GCF_964204655.1 of Triturus cristatus. Taxonomy (NCBI): domain Eukaryota; kingdom Metazoa; phylum Chordata; class Amphibia; order Caudata; family Salamandridae; genus Triturus; species Triturus cristatus. The sequence goes on along the minus strand of NC_140590.1, from coordinate 483,514,126 downwards.
ACACACGTTTCATCACTTAATTTGCTCTTGATGCCACCTTTAAACTTCATTGCTTTTTAAGCCATGCTAAGATCGAGACTAAGCAACCGTAGACTAAATTTGACCAATATTTCCTGCCCAGCGGACTTTCAGGTTGTTCAATTGTCGTTCTCGTTTCAAGCATCCCTTTATACTGTCAAACGCAAAGTTAAATTTTAAAGTAACTTTATTATATTAAGATATTTATATATTAGATATATTGCTGTTGTAGCCAAGGAATACTTATTGAAACCATCTTTACCCTGTTCCAGCTCATAGCAAGAATCTTATCTGCTTCCAACAAAGCCTAGCATTCAAATTCTCTAAAGGTGAAAATAGCATTTCTAAGGTGGTTAGGGCCCTTGGTTAGTTTGTCCAAAAATCTGTCCCAAAATCTGCTAGATATCAACCTGTCCCTCCTCGGTGCCAATCGATAGCACACATTTCAAAATCCAAAGTTCTGCAGTGAAAAGGGAAGCAGAATATGATGGATCCATCAATAACAACGTGCAAAGTGTTGAATAACGCAGTAAGATCACTGTAGAAACTGAGGATGAAACACCTGGTGCAAATATTGGTTCTATTTAATATATAATATAATTGATTATTTAATTTAATATTATTGCTCAATATTATTGATCATTTGATGTTCTCTATATATTTGCAAACAATTCATACTTAATATTAATATGTTTTGCATATTTATTTAGTAACATTGTTATTCTAATTATTGACATTTAATGTTATTGAGTGTACAAAAGCAGTAAGGTGTGTTTAAAAAAAAAAAGGAAGTATTTAAAGCATGCCTCCAAACATTCTGTAGGGCTTGGGTACAGTCCTTATGATGTTAGTCTTAGTCTGACTTTTGACTGGTATACCTTTGGTAGAAAAGTTCCGCTTTACAAGCACATTGACACTTGGAACACTCTAAGTCAGTGGTTCTTAACCTGTGGTCAAGGGACCCCAGGATGTCCACAAATTCCAAAATGTATTCCTTTAACATAAGGAATCTTCAATATTAGTGTGTCATATTATAGCACTGTAGTGAGAAGTTCTTATTAAAAGTGATAGTTTTTAAGCATGAACCATTAATTGTCTTGTCTTTACAATTGTCATGAAACCCGTTATTATAAAGCAACATTGCAGTTATATTAAATCAAGCACAATATTTTATTGAACAACTGGTATTCCGAACTCACATTTGAAAGTGCTTTCATACACAAAAATGAAAAAAACAATAGTGAAATAAAATATTTGCCTAAGATCACACAATTTAAGTGAAGTAGCTGCAATTTATCCTGGTTTTCTTGTTTCACTTTGTACAAATCAGCAAGGAAATGGATCTATGTGTCTTTCCTTATGTTAATGCTTTGTTTTTTTACCTCTACATTTTTCTGCAGTTGTTAGGTCTCGCTTAGCGTTGCTGCGCACATGCACAGCTCGCTCTGCGAGATTTATTGCTAATGAGGAGTTTTAGAAAAGGGCTTGAAGCCCCGCTCCTTATTTCCATTGGCTGGCGTCACCGTTTATGCTAAACCGTGGCCTGCCATTGGAAATAAGCTTTCTGTGGTGCCTCCTTTTTGCTTTTTAGTCCGGCCCATCCGGACTGGATCACCTGCTTCACGGATGTCGTGAAGACTTTTCTTATCTGCTTGTTTATTTAACAAGCAGATAAGAAAAGTCTTCACGACGGCTGTGAAGCACATGAGCCAGTGCTCTGGGCTTCCTGCAACCACGCTGCCTTCACGCTTGGAGCATGCGCCAGTCGGCTCTGATTGGTTGGCGACTGTCAAGCCAGTGTTGCAGCTTGCTCCTCGTTGCCATTCTTATCAGATGCTCCGGGCTTCCTGCAACCACGCTGCCTTCACACCTGGTTTTGGTATTGACTGGGCGGGAAGAGAAACATTGTCACGTGATCAAAGGACGCGTACGCTAATTTGTGGAGTTTTTTTTGCTGTCCTGCTCCCGGCTCCTCGGCTGCTATCCATTTTATTTTCACGGCTGTCAAAACCCATATCCACTGAGTCCCGGTCACGTTCCTGGGGCTTCAGTATTGCGTCTGCGGAGGTCACCGAGGCAGCTGGAGTGCTCGAGCGGACCGAGAAACCCTGACTGAGTGAGCGGCTCCATGCAACCCGCACTGCATTGCTGTGTCAGTGTTCACCGACCATCCTTTGGAGCGGCAGGGCATCTGGTATGCCTCGGTGAGTACCCCGGAGAGCGATGTGGGTGACAGAGGCCTTGGGTGGGTCATTCTGGGCAGCAGGGTGAAGCTATGGACCTGTTGTGCAGTGTTTGGGATATTGCAGTGCTGTGATCGCAATAAATTAATCTGGCTCCTGTCATATGTTACTGCAAAGAAAAATAATAATTTGGTGTGTAATCTGCAGATTTTAACAACGAAAATTGTTTCTAACTCAAACGCTGCAACACGTCCTGCGGTGCAGCGGAAGGCTTTTTGTAAAATGTGGTTGATCCCTTTCCTTTGCTTATTGCTGTTTTTAGGTAATAAACTTGCACTAATAAGGTAAAATGTTTTGCTTAGACCGTGTTAATCAGTGTAAAAATGACAAAGTAAGGAAATTATACTGTCACGAAATGTAGGGCTTTACACGGCGTAATTTGCCTTATTTTTGCCTCACAATTTTGTCATCTCTGCTACGTAATTTGCTCTTCCCCTATTAGTAATTCCAGACACACTAACCGCCCCCTCCCTCGTTGGTGCACAGCAGACCCTGGGGCCTTGTGAGCCCACAGTTGGAAGAGCCGACAAGTTGCCTTCTCAGTCACTCCATCATGCTACTGTCAGTCATCCTTTTAACGCTTGTGCTGTCATTGTTTTGTAACCTTGTGGTGTTGCCGGGCTGATGCGAACAGGTTGTCTCATTCTAATCCTTATCAGTACCACGCACTCCCACCCCACGGCTTCCGTTCTTCAGTCTTGTCCTCCTTTTGGTGTTTGACTGCACAACCTGTACTTTAATGTTGTTATTTGACAGTTATAGTGGTTTTATTTGTGCCTTCCCTCTTTTGGCTGCTCTAAAGCGAGCAGAGCCGCTGGTGGTATACTTTGCCCCCAAATATAGAAAGCTGTGGTCTTGGAACGCTTCTGCCCTGGTGTGCCAGCCAGCAATGCAATAGGTCTCGTGTTTGCGAGAGTTTAATCTATTGGCATTGTAAATGGCAATGCCTTTTATTTATGTTTTCAAAATCAACACATAAATAAAAGGCATTGTCATTTACAATGCCAATAGCTCAAACTCTCGTAAATGCGAGACCTATTGCATTGCAAATGCTTGTTATTTAATGTGAACATGTAGCATTTTACATGAGCATCAGTTACACAAGATCACATCTATTGTTTTTAGCCATGGGGACATTAAGTGATTTGCCCTGAGTCACAGGATGTTGAGCCGATGCTGAGACTCAAACCTAGTTGGCCTGTTTCGAAGTCGGCAGTTCTGGCACTAACAGGGAGGGAGGGAAGCCACATGAAAGCTTGGCTAGTTAAGGGCTCGAGGTTCCAACAGGAACAGCCAGGCTTCAGCCTAGAACTTGGCTCAACATTTCAGTGGCTAGCCCACCTCTAGTGCAAACAAAGGGTTAACTAGTCATAGAAATCTATATTTCCAGAAAAGCAGGGGTTGTCCTCTCTCCCACCTCCGTGTTGATGGAAATCAAAGAATCTGATAAACCAACCCCAGGCACAGTCACTAAACAATCAGAAAGTCCACGCAGTATCTAGTTCAAGGGTTAGCAGTATATATATTTAAAATCAAAACCTTTAGGTGTTCCTGGCAGATGCCCTCTTCACCAGAGAGTCTCTGCTCTTACATGCTTGGAGACTGTCATCAATTGGCAGCGAAGACCATCTGGGTTGGCCCAGGGCCCTAAATGTCCCATTGGCTGCACATTTATGCAAGACTCCTGATTTGCGCATGTGCGTGCTTCCAATCTTAGGCAGGGACAGGCCAGAAAGAATAGGTTTATTTACTAGAGCACACATTGGCAGGAAATTGTCAACGCAATGTGGCCAATATCTGCAGACCAGCATTGTGAGAGCCGTAGGCGGCAGGACTGCTCGAAAAGCGGTAGCCTAGTGCCTAAATCAGTAGGGTTGGCAAGTACACTGAGGACCTTTTATTTTTTCTTTTCTTTTGATTGTCGAAAACCTTTATTAAGGATTAGACACAACAAAATTGCAGAGTTGCACCATGACAAAATAATATGCACTGCGATACAATATAAAAGGCTACCACAAACATATACAACAAAAAACAATATCAATGAAATAAGTCAAGGAAACACCAAAACCAATGAGGTGAGATTGTCTTAAACAGCACCATGTATGAGGGGGGGGGGGGGAACACTGAGAATCGGGGGGGAGGAGACTCATTGACCTAAACCGGCGGCGGCCGCGGGCGGAGCACTCCAGGGGAGCGCGGGAGAGGTCGTCAGGTGCTGGGAAGTGTGACTCAGGAGGTAGGAGATAAGCGGTACCCAAATATCCAGTGGGCGGGATCTGGCAGGCATTAGGTCCCAGAATTCGGACAGGAGATTCTGACAACGGGAAGCATCCTCCAGCCAAAGGGACACCCTTGTGCGGGCCGGCGACCCCAGCACATGGAAACCCTGCGCCGCGCAAGGACTAGTAGCATAGCAGTCAGTTTGCGGGAGTCATCTGGACAGAAATTGTCGAAGCCTAAAAAGCAAGGCAGAGGATCAGGCTGGAACGGAGAGGAGTTGATCTCGGAAATGACAGCGCATACCTCACGCCAGTAATTGGAGACCTTGGGGCATAGCCAGGCGAGGTGGGAGAAGTCGGCCGCAGGCGCTGAGCACCACAGGCATCTGTCACTGGCAATGAGTCCATTCTTGTGCAATTATGAAGGGGTCCGGTAGAGCCTGTGTAGATACTTAAAGTGGATAAGGCGCAGATGATAGTTAGGGAAGAGGCGTTTGCAGCAATAGGGCCAGTCGGCCTGGGAAATTTCGATGCCTAGTTCCTCCTCCCATGCCACGCGCGCCCTGTCAGTAGAGATGGAAGAAGCCGCCAGTGTGGAAGCGTAGATTTTGGTGACCAATTTCTTTGGGGAGGAAAACGTGTAGAGGAAATGGAGAGTGGCCATCGAGGGGGGAGGCTGGAGAAAAAAAGGGTGGAGCTTCTTACAGACCGCCCGGAGCTGATAATAAAGCAAAGTGTTCACTGGGCCAGAGTCAGCATCAAGAGTGTAGAACGTGTTCTCAGGGTAGAGATCAGACACGGTGGAGAGCCCAAGACGAGTGGCGTGTTTCGCCATCCCCGAAGATTGAAGAGGAGGAAAGGCCGGGTGTTGAGCAATGGGCATCGCAGCTGCAGAGAGCATGTCCGAACCTGAATATTTCCGAAGCCCCTCCCAAGCCCAGCGCAAGATCTCGACCGTATCGACCTCAGCGCGTGGAAGCCTCGCTGGAGCAAACAAAGCGGTAGTGAGCAGCCACAGGCGGCCAAGTCAGTCTCAACCGCGACATGGGGCTGAAACGGAGTGGTGTGAAGCCAGAAATGGAGAAAGCTGGCCTGGGCGCTGAGGGCATAGAGTTTAAAATCGGGGTCACCAAGATCACCGCGCGACATAGGAAGGGTTAAAATATTGTATGCAATCCTGGGTTGACGGCCAACCCAAATCAGAGTGATCACCAAAGAGCGGAGTTTACGGAAAAAGTGAGCAGTGAGGGGGATAGGGATATTGACAAATAAATATAAAAACTTCGGGAGCACCACCATTTTGGCAATGGCTATGCGACCGGCTAAAGAGTGGCAAACGACTCCAGAGGGGAATCTTGGACTCCAACCAGTCCACTGCACGGCCGAAGTTGTCTCTCCAGAGTTCGTCGACGTCCCTACTCAACCAGATCCCAAGATACCTAGTGGCCTCAGTTGCCCACACGAAGGGATAATCTGGATCAAAGGGCATTGTGGCGTCGGTAAGAGGAAATAGCACAGACTTGTTCCAGTTCACCTGGATGCCGGAGTATCCGCCAAAGCGTATCACCTCATGAACCAGAGGCCTGAGGGTGGCGGACGGACACTGAGGGCTTTCAGTGACTGAGTTAGTCTGAGAAGAGGAGCCTAATGCAGGTGGGCTATGATTATATGCAAGACAAATTCTGAAATACAACCTTGATTGAAAGAGAACAGCTAAAACAAGCAAGTACCCTTCGAATGACCATACACTTTAACAAAATAGTCTTCAAGGTGCTGGTCATTAGACACTCTGACAGCGATTTTCACTGGGGTAAAAGACACTTGTCGTCTAGATGAAGTACAGCCCGTGCTAGCCAGGAAACTGTATACACAGTTTAGACATGGGTCACTTCCTCTGCGCTCATTTACCAATAATTGGGGTGGTGACTCGTCACCCAACTGCCCAGCTCGAGGAGCAGCAGAGGAATCAGAATTGCATGTTTTTTTCTGCCCATCATATAAAAAAAAATTAGATCTAAGTGGCTGATCCAATTGTGTAGGAATTTGGGAACTCCACGTTTCCAAGAGGCATTAAGGACCCTGAAATATGATACCCATCAACCCATTGCTTTTGATTTTCCAAGATGTGTTTACAATGTGCTGCACACATAAGACTGCTTGCCAGAACATACTTTTGCTAAGTTGTCATCAACGGTCTTGGCCTATGAGAAATTGCTGTGTTTGGGCTGTACTTATCTGCGCTATAATGAGAGAAGGCCGGTGGCTTTGCTGCTGATTGTAATTGCACATTATAAATTAAGCTGCTAGAGGTCAAATACTTGCTTTTAATTCCTAATTGTTTCTAAATCTAATGTTTTTTAAATTAATATTTTAAATGTATATGTATTTGCTGTTTTATGGCACTTTTCCGAAATAAAGATATGAATGAATGAATTACAACCTTGATTGAAAGAGAGAACATCTAAAACAAGCAAGTACCCTTCGATTGACCATACTACACTATAATAAAATGGATCAGATATGTGTACAATCCAAGCAGTGTGTAATGCAAGTGTTTTAATGTTTAGTTTGTTGGTCTCACTTTACGCATAGGCATAAAATGTCTGCTTACTTTCCAGGCCTCTACCTAACATAAAGGAACCAATATGATGAAAGGGACTTTAAAGATATGCACTCACCCGCTTGATTAACATTATGCACTCCCAATGAGAAACACGGTTAAGCAATATGTATATCTGTACAAGCAGTGGTAGCTCTAGTGTAGGGGACTGCACAGTCCCAGGCTCCAGTTCTATCGGGCACCATTTTGTACAACTCTCAACTGTAGGATCCTGCACCTCGCTGCAGGTGCCATGGGTCAAAACCTAAATCTTGCGAGCAGCAGTTTATGGTTTCCACTCCACGTACACAGCAGGATAAGCAATTGTTTTCCTCTGTAGATTTTTTGAGTTAGTGTAAGTACGATTGCACATCGAGATACAAACTTAATTGTATTATCATGGTCCAGGATGCGGCTAACTCGGTGCTTAATTTGTAAAAAAAATAAAATAGCTGCCAGGGCTCTCCTCAAGAGACCCATTGCAGCTTTCACCACAGATTGCCCCTGCCAGGGCTGCCGATTGATAGTAACCACACCGCTACTAACCATCACACTCCTATAAGCGTGACAATTCAGACTATTCCAGCTCCCCAAATCCATAAGAATGACTTGGGCTCCAGGTAATAGTAATTTTAATGTATATTGAATTTATGATTAATTGCTGTTGTGGTGATCACTAAATTAGCCAGATATCGCCACCTTGTGGCAGACTGTCACAAGCTCTGGTGTTGACAATTAAGTGCCGGTGCCGAGCAGCGGCAATCACCAGACCAAATTAAGCACTTGGCTTACTGCCAGTGAGGGTGCATTTTTACAGTCTAATTGTTGACAGGGGAGAGAGTCTTAGGACTCGTGCAGGAGTGCGCAAGCCAAGTTATCCTGGTCAGCCTGGCATACTCGCCAGACCCAGGGCAGCAGCCGAAGAACTGTACCCGGGTCCACACCAGCCCAGGAATGTCGGACTTTGTGCCAGCTCTGGGTTTGGGGGACAGTGTGCACAATCTTGGCATTACCATGGATATTTACATTGGTCCTAGTCAGAGAGGAAAGATGGCTTGGTAAGGGGTCGGATGGAAAATGATAGGGCCTCGTGATGAGGGGTACTGGAGTATCCCATATTTCACAGATACTCATTGGCTTAGGTAAATGGGGGCCTCCTGAAGGGTTGGAGACACCACTGCACCACAGGGGATGTAGGTGCCTGTGTTAAGCCCCTGGGATTGGTGGATATATCTAAACAATGTTCTGGTCCCACCCAATCTTGCCCCAGTATTCTAGAAGTTCTAGAGCAGCCAGTGCTGAAATCAGCCTGGTAGCTCCTTTATCCTACACTCAGATTTGTACACTGTTATGGTTTTTTTGAATTCAGAGCAGAAATAAAGATCCCATTCGGAGGACTTGTCTCAGTCCATTTCTAGGTCTTGTCTTCTTTTTGGTTAAGAGGGCATGTGTTTTCCAGCTGTCTCCCTCATGTACTTCTCTTCACCATCCATGCTCCGTCTTGCATGTGTGCTTCTCCCAGATTCTCCTCTTTGTTGTACTTGCTTTTGTGTATTTCTCCCCCTGTTGCTTTCTCACCCGTCTACTTCTCTCCCCCTTGCTCCACACTTCTCCCTCACCCATCTACTTTTCTTTTCCCCATGCTTCACTTTGCACTCAGTGGCAGATACTTCTCCCCCACCCTCAGTGTTGCTTCCGCCCCATCCGAGCTCTCCCTGTTGCTTCCACCCCTGGCCCTCCATGTTGCTCTTCCCCCACTCCTGGCCCATTGTGTTTGCTTTCCCCCCAAGCACGCCCTCTCTCTTGTCCTCCGTGTTGCTTCCACCCCGTTACCTCCATGTTGCTTCCACGGTAGCCACCCTTTATGTTGCTTCTGTCCCCTGCACTCGCACTCCATTTTGCTTTCCTCCAACTGTAACCCCTTCCATCCCAAAATGGACAGTAAATAAAAATAAAAGTGCCAGCCAGCGTCATTTTGTAGGTGTGTGCATGCACGGTAGCTTTTTTTCTCCTGCTGAGCATTACTGTGCAGTATTGGTGATGCTGTACAGCATTGCTAGAAACCATTGGCAAGGCCCAAAGGTGAAAACTATTGGTTTTGCCAATCCTTGTTTGACATTTTGGTCCTATGTACTTCCATGCCCCACCTCACTTAAACTGTAAGGATTAAGCTCTTGGGGGGCGGGAGGGGGGCAGAACCATCAAAAGGAATGTATTCACTGGTGGGCTGTAAACACCTGGGGCTGCAATCCTGCAAACGAGCGGGGTTTACAGCTGCTGCTGAAATTGGAAGACTGCATGGGGTCCTTATCTGCAGGAAAATTAGAATGCAAGGGCCTGGGGCGTCTTTATCCACAGGAAATGAGCTGACTAGATTGGACTTGGGGTACATAGCTGCAGGAAATGAGCACACCAGATGGGCCCTAGCTGCCGGAAATAGGTAACCGGACTGGCCTAGCGTTGGTATATGAATCGGCTACTCTGCCGCATTAAATCCTCAGAAATCTCTGGCTTCACCGCAACAGAAACGAATTTTGTCAATTTTCTGACACAGTGGCTTAGGTTATTATACCGTAAAGTGGTTTTTTTGCATTTGATCTGCCGACAGCTCTTTCCCGCTCTTCATGCAAATTAGCAGCAGGGGCTTGGGCAAGCGGGGACGTGCTTTATAAATGAAGCTGGCGTCACAGCGCTAATCCGCGGAGATGAGAAAATGAGCAACGTTAGCAGTGCAAATCCCTAGAAACAGCAACCCCGGAGCTTTAATGAGCATAATAGAGCAACGACCATCGCCGTCACCGCGGATTCCTATAGTGTGAGCGCCGGTGGAGGGCTTTGCCATGAAGGCTGCACCAGGTGCAGCACCGAGGCACAGCTGCGCTTCACATGCTTAGCAACTAAATACTTGTATATTTGGACGTTTATACTTTCAGTGTGGATTAAAATTTCAAGACTGTTTTCCAGATACCCTGTGCAAGATAAGGTATGTATGTGGCAAAGAAGATTTGTAAGCAGGAAGGATTTGAAAGCAAGCAAAACAATTAAAAATAGCTTGATTTTTACGAAAGGCATCAACCAAGTCTCTCTAAAACACGAAAATAGAATGTGCGCTGAGGCTAGTGGCGGCTCCTCTGCTAAGGCGGAGGAGCGTCGCCCAACTGAACAAAAGGAAAAATAAAATAATTGTTATTATCATTTTATTTTTCCTACATACTTCAGTGGCTCGCGGGTGGGGCTGGCGGAGTAGGGAGAGGAGTGGTTTCCACTCCTGAAGTGCGCAGGACTGCTTGGCCGTCCCTCTCGGCCCACCCCAAGCAGTCCTGCGCACTTTGCATGCCCCCCACCAGGCGGCATTAAACAACCTGGTGAGGAACATGTAAACCCTCCCAGTCCCCGTCTGAGCACCGATCCACAGCGTTCAGACCAATCACAACGCTGGTGCTTCCTGATGCTGGCCGGGAGTGGAGGAAGATGTTGGAGGGACGGAGGACTAAGGAGAGGCGGCGGCCCTTTCGGGTACGTGTTTTTTTTTTTCTCTTCTCATCCCTACCCCTGCCCCACCACCCGGGTCCGGTAGCGGCCGCTACTGCCTGAGGCATGGCTACAAGACCCCTATTAATGCCCTCTGTAGCCTTTAAAAATTCTGATGCTATTTATTAATATATAGTTAGGCAGTTCCAGACTGTGTTTCCTGTTGTAAATTAGCATGATGCAGATTTGTTAACAGTGTTAAGGTATCTATCTCCTTTCACCTAAATACGATGTTTTTTTCCCAGTTGTTCGGCACACTGGAAAGCACATATCTAAATACAATTAAAAGGCACTGCAAGTCTTGCTCACTAACCAGAACATATATATGGGCTTCACAGTGCTAGATTTTGACAGCAAGACACAGGGAGGAGACCAGTCCTCTGGGAGTTGCCACCTAACCACTATTTTACCGGCATAACCGTATTTTCATGTGTAAACCAGAATACATTTGGATAAAGGAACACAAGCTGGTATTTTTCTCAATTTTCTGCAGGAGTTGGTCCATGGCTGATTTGCATATTATTGGTCTTCATTTGTAGCACATTAGGCAAAATAACAATACCCTGAGTGGTCTCTCCTACATGTTTCCTGAGTGGTCTCTCCTACCAGTGCTGTGGCCAAGATACCCAATAAGGTGTAAGGCTTTGTATACCCTTACATGATTTAAACATTTAGATAGATACCAATTAATAGACATTGGTGATATCTTACCAACTGTCAAGGGCACAGTTATTTTTCTCACTGTTGATTTGTTGTCAGAGTATCATCAATTTGTTTTACATTTGTTATCAGTACCTCGCACCCTATTTGTAAAACTCGGAGGCGTGCATGGGTACAAGTGCACGTCCATTAGACTTGCTCCAATGGGTCATATTCCAAAGGGGAGGCATCATTTATCCAAGGGTCTTGCACATGTGACCTATTTTCAAGATACGTTTTTGGCTCTAAGAAAGAAGGACATAACAAAACAGTGAGTGGGGTATAAGAGATCCTGAATAAAATGGTTTAACAATTAAAAGAGAAAATAATTGAACAGGTGTGGAGGAGGTAGGTTATTTTGGAAACCCGATGATATAAGAATGGGATTTTGCCGAAACTGAGTTTGGTAAAAGTAATTGAGGAGGCTCTATTAAGACAATACGAGGACCATGTGTGCTAATTTCTAGAGTTTTATGGGTATTATTCAAGTCTCAAGGCGCTGGGGGGGGGGGGAGGGGTGGCGGGGGTGCTGCTACTGCTCGAACAGCCAGGTCTTGAGGAGTCTCTTGAAGGCCAGCAGGTCCTGGGTCTGTTGTAGGCGGATGGGTAGGGTGTTCAAGGTTTTTGCGGCGAGGTGGGAGAAAGATCTGCCGCCAGCGGTCGCTCGACGGATGCAGGGGACGGTGGCGAGGGCGAGGTCAGCGGAGCGAAGCTGGCGGTTCGAGGTGTAGAAGGTGAGTCGTTCGTTGAGGTACGCTGGTCCAGTGTTGTGGAGAGCTTTGTGAGCTTGGGTGAGGAGCTTGAAGGTGATCCTCTTGTTGACAGAGAGCCAGTGTAGGTCTTTCAGGTAGGCTGTGATGTGGCTGTGGCGGGGGATGTCGAGGATGAGTAATGCAGAGGCGTTCTGTATGCGTTGTAGTAGTTTCTGGAGTTTGGCTGATGTTCCTGCGTAGAGAGCATTGCCGTAGTCCAGTCTGCTGCTGACGAGGGCCTGGGTGACTGTTCTTCTGGTACTGGTGGGGATCCATCTGTAGATCTTGCAGAACATGCGGAGGGTGTTGAAGCAGGAGGAGACGGCGTTCACTTGCTGGGCCATTGACAATGCGAAGTCAAGGATGACTCCCAGGTTGCGTGCGTGGTTAGTGGGCGTTGGTGCAGCTCCCAGTGCGGCCGGCCACCATGAGTCGTCCCAGGCGGAGGGGCTGGATCTGATGATGAGGACCTCCGTCTTGTCCGAGTTCAGTTTCAGGCGGCTGATCATCATCCATTCGGCGATGGCCTTCATTTCTTCGTGGAGGTTGGATTTGGCGGTGGTGGGGGCCTTGGTGAGGGAGAGGATCAGCTGGGTGTTGTTGGCATATGAGACGATGTTGAGGTCGTGCGATTTGGCGATGTTGGCGAGTGGTGCCATGTAGATGTTGAAGAGTGTCTGGCTGAGGGACGATCCTTGGGGTACGCCGCAGATGATCTTGGTGTCTTTAGAGCGGAATGGGGGGAGGCGGACACTCTGGGTTCTGCCGGGGAGTAGGGAGGGGGTCCAGTCCAGTGCTTTGTCGCGGATCCCTGCATTATGGAGGCGTGTGCGGAGGGTGTGGTGGCAAACAGTGTCGAAGGCGGCCGAGATGTCCAGGAGGATGAGGGCCGCGGTTTCTCTGTTGTCCATCATGGCCCTGATGTTGTCGGTTGCGGCGATGAGGGCTGTTTCTGTGCTGTTTGCTGCAGAATCCGAATTGGGACGAGTCCAGGATGTTCTTTTAGAGGAAGGAGGTCAGTTGCCTGTTGACTATCTTCTCGATGACTTTCGCCGGGAACGGGAGGAGGGAGATGGGCCGGAAGTTCTTGAGGTCAGCTTTGGGTTTCTTGAGTAATTAGTATTATTCATGCTATATAGATATGTTTGATGACATATTTACAATTAAAAGAAGGATTTTTGAAACAAGGTGAATAAAGGGGGTATACCAAAAGAAGGCCAGTCTGTCGTCATAATATATATAAAAAAAATGTTCCTATCACTAGATATGACGTGGAACTCCCATAATTTCTGATCAATAGGTTAAGTCGCAAGCATAGATCAATATGAGAACAACTTGTGTCTCCAACGAATATAACTATTGATAAGGCGTAAGCTTTGTCTAGTGAAAAACAATGTATGTACAAGACATTGAAAGGTGGCTCGCAGGACCATGCAGATCGTCTGCACATAGACCACAAAGCAACAAATATCTTTCTGAAGAGTGTCAGTCTTCATACTTTCTCTAGTTTTGCAACCGTTGTCCCTAAACAGAAAAACAGCAGTGTTATTGCCCCTTTATAAAGGGTCCCTGAACTCCCCTGTCTCACAATGTGGGCAGTAGTATTTTTACATGCCTTGGAGAGCTGAATGTTAGCCAGTGTGTGTATGAAGCTACGAGCGATAGAGTAATACAGAAATTACTACATGCATCTTTCACAATGACTTCTTTGCAAGCCCTCTAGAAATCTAGCCACCCCCCACCCCCCGCACGAGCCACAGGATGGCCATCCAGTCAGCTAATGTCAATGTTAACACTTTGAGAAAGAGGAGTTGTTCGGTATTAGGCACATGTCTGCTACCCAGACCCAGTAGACGCCCGTCCATCAGTGGCGTAACACAGGCCCTTGCAGCCCCCGCGGTGTGGTGGGCCCCCAAGATCCAGGGTCCCATTCAGCACAGTACTCTGGCAGAGAGCTCCTGATTGATTCCCGAGGGGGCCCTCCATGTACTTAGCAGGGGGGCCCCCTCAAGTTTTGTTACGCCAGTGCCGTCCATGCAGCCTTGCACAAGGAGGGATCGTCCCTCGGCGTGAAGGCGCTCTTCCTCAATAATGAACGGAGCACCCGGACACACCTAGATGGCTGAGCCTCCGGCTAAAGAGGAAAATGTGGTATGAAATAACTGACCCCTCCATCAACGATGGAGGCAGTCTCCTTTTTATGGTCCAAATGTGTCTCTTGGAGATTAACATTATGTGACAATCATCTCTTCAACTGTGTGTTTACTGCCATTTACTCATTGATCCCATGCCCTTAATGTTCCATGTGATATAGGTGTATTGACCCTGCAGTCATGAGGTGATATATATGCAGAACTAAAAAGTGTACCTTTGCATCAAAGGAGATAGTAGGGGACGGAGTGCCATGTGTCAGTGGGGTCTGGAGCTAATCCATACAGCAGGTCTACATGTTATTATAAGATTGCCCTACACATGAAAAGCAACAAGTCAGATCACTCTATCAACCTACCAAACTTTGCAGCATTACGAACCGGTGTGCTGGTGTATTTGTGGCATTAGCTAGGGGCCTCCCTGATCTACTAGGCCCAGAGGGAGGCGTCCGCATGCAGGAGGGGGGCCCCTATAAGATGGCTCAGTTCAGTTGCGGCGGGGATGTGGCACCGCTCGATTACAAATCCCTCGGTCTGTGTTAGGTCCATGCAAGTCTGTGTTCTGAAGGTCCGTCCTTTTCCTATGTCTGGGGCAATCCAGGTAATGAGAGGCAGTAGGAGCCGAGCCAAGCCCGCTCGATAGCGGGGGACAAGGGCCTCCTGTTTCTAGGGAAGGCCCCCGAACATGAGGCAGAAAGGGGCTTTTGCCCACTCCAGCCAGAGAGTCGGACCACTTCACAGTTCCCCTGGCCGCGACAGGCCCTCACGGCCCCCAATATCTGTCCGGCGCACCTCTCCTGATGTGGGTGAATTGAACGGAGGGAGGCATGCGATCGGGACAAGCCACAGCCACTAACCATTGATCCCTCCTCCCCTGAAGTTCCGTCACCTTTATTGAATATGAGAATCACTCTCTGGAACACTCGTTTCAGTTTGGGTATCACACCCAGGTACGCAGTCATAGTCCTTGGGTATGAGTGTTCCATGCAGGAGAATAGTCTCACCCACTTTGGTTTGTCTTTAGCGCAGTCTTGTTTTCTGCGTATGAGTCCTGGAGAGGGGTCTCATTCTTTTTGATAGAGGTATTACACCCTGGAGCACAGTCGCGTTTACTTAGTATCACATCCTGGAGTGCAGTCTCACTCGTTCTGTTATACCTGTCAGCCACTGGAGCACAGTCTCATTCACTCAGCATTATTTATGATTAAACCCTTGGAAACCACCGCACTGATTTCGTGTAAGTATCACCCCCATATAGCTCCTTCTCACAGTGTGATCCCCACACTCTAAAGCAGAGTCACTCATTTCATGCACTGTGGAGCAGTGACTCGCTCATCGGGTGTGCCATGCACTTTAGAACTGTCTCGCTCTTGAACATTGACTTTAGTGCAGATTGCCCCTAAGAACAAACATTTTCTGCTTTAAGCCTAACTTGCAGCCTCGGAGCCCCGGGTCTCACCCCTGCTGCCAGCTGCGGTGAGGTCTCTGGTACCGGCATCCTCTGGGCTTGTCCGAGGCGGTACCGCGTGCAGCCCTGAGCGCCAGGACAAGTGCTCTTAATTGAGATAAATGGCCGCAGTGCATTGTGAGCGATTTTTGTGCTAAAGTCTGTGTTTTTTTCCAACAGAAGAATATTGACTTTCCCGGGCCTTAATTCTTCATTAAATGTCAGAGGCAGGTTCACTTGATTGCTTCAGAAATCCCCTCTGTTTAGCGATCTAGCGGCGCCTGCGGAGGGCCTTGAAGAGAACAGCTGTGACGTGCCTCATTACTGTGGAGTTCTTTGGTGGCACGTGGGGGTAGGGGAGGCCTAGGGGCATGGGATAAATAAGGACACGACAGCATGGGGTTACTGTGTGGGCCGAAGACCTCGAGCGGTCTCGCGCCCCTTTATTTATACCGTCGGGCGTGCCCGCCCTCCGGGTGCGTGGATGCGTGAACGGCGTGATGGAACGGGCCGGGTGGCTCCGTTACCACATCCCTCCAATCTTTCAGATACAGAGATCATTTCTCGCTGGACAGTTCAGTTCTTGCGCACGCCACGCAAAGTCTCTCAGTCTCTTACTAGGGGCCGGGTTTGGCCGAAGTCCATACGGCCGACTCCGTGGAACATCTCCTCGGCCATTGGGCGCCTCAGCCTCGGCGGGGGCCCCGCCTTCTCTCTCGTTCGCCCCGGGCAGTGGGGGTGCGTTCTGTGACGGGCTTGCCGGCAATCCTGGTGAGCCGCCCCCCTCCGGGGCCTCAAGCTCTTCCTCCTCCTGGTCGGTCTCGGGGACGCCAGATGTTATTCGTTTGAACCAAGACACATTTCGCGTTACCGTCCGCGTCCCTCTCCTGGCGGCCACCATGGTGCCGCGCACCCCGGTCACTTCCCACACCTCCGGTTCGAATGGGGTGCGATACTTCCAATTCGGGTACCGGTCCTTCAGGATGACCCTGTCTCCCACCTGGAGACTCCTCCCCCGGGCTCTCCTCTTCAGACTGGCTTTCTCGTTGGAGGTCCGCCGTCTTCCTTGCGCCGCCTCTTGGTCTAGCGGCGTGGGCAGCCACACATGACTCGCCGGGATATTGTCCCTGGGGGCCTTCTTGAACAGAAGGTGCGCTGGCGCACACCTGGTTGTACAGTGGGGGGTCCGCCGGTAGGCACTTAGGAACTGCGAGAGGCACTGATCCGCATCTTCTCCTTGCTCGACTCCAATTCTCAGCGCCCGGTTCATCGTGCGCATGAAACGCTCCACTTCCCCATTCGCCTGGGGCCACTGCGGGGTAATTTTCCTGTGTCTGACCCCTCGAGCCGCAAGGTATTCCTGGAACTCTCGCCCTTGGAACGGGGGCCCGTTGTCCGATCGGACTTCCTCTGGCAGGCCCATCATGGCAAATATGCGATCTAGCGCCGCTCGCACCTGGCTGAACGCCGTCGATGACACTACTTCCACCACCGGGAACTTGGAGTGTGAGTCCACCACCACTAAGGTGTGTCGCCCATCCGGGAACGAACCAAAGTCTATACTCAGCTTGGACCAGGGTTCCAGACAGGGTTCCTCCGTGATCACTGGGTGAGGCGTCGGTTCCCCCCCCGTGATGTTGCACGAGTGACAGCTGCGGATGGCTTCCTCCACCAGCGCGTCCATCCGCGGGAACCACACCTTGCTCCGCAGCCTTGCCTTGGTCTTGGAGATGCCTTGATGCCCTTGATGTGCCAACCTGACCACCTCTCCTTGGAGACTCATCGGAATGACGAGGGTTGCTCCTCGCAGGACCACCCCGTGCGGCCCCTCGCTGAGTTCACTCCGCGCGTTCCACACCTGCTGTCGATACACTTTCTCCTCTTCGGTGAGGGCCTGCACTCCATCTAGGAAGTTCCGCCAGTGGTGGGTCGCCAGCGTGTGCTTCACCTTCACGAGGCAGTCGTCCAGTTCCGTGGCTTTGCCGATGTCTTCCAACGTAAGGGCCACCGGGCATGCAGCTTGCGACACTAGGCGGACGAACTCCTCCGTCTCCGCCTCCTCCGCCTGATCAGGGCGCGCCGGCTCCGGGTGGCGGGACAGGAAGTCCGCTGGGTTGCTGGCCCCTGGTCGGAACACGACCTCAAATCGGTACGCTTGTAACTGGACCGCCCATCTCTCGATCCTCGGGGGCCCTAGCCTCGCCGTGCCAGCGAAGAGCGGAACCAGGGGCTTGTGGTCGGTGACCACCCGAAAGTCGTGCCCGTACAGGTAGAGATGGAAGTGTTGGCAGGCCCACTTGATGGCCAGCGCCTCCCGCTCGATCTGCGCGTACCTCATCTCCGTCGCCGTCAGAGCCCTGCTGGCATACGCGGTCGGGACCCATTCCTTCGCCTCCGTCTCCTGCATCAGGACTGCGCCCAGCCCCACGGGGCTCGCGTCCACCACCACCTCTGTCCGCCGGTGGGGCCTGAAGTACGCCATCACCTTGTCATCGATCAGCGCGTCCTTGACCGCTTGGAACGCCATATCTTCCTTGGCCGTCCAGGTCCACGGATGACCACTCTTCGTGAGAAGCCGGAGCGGCTCCGACAGGGACGCCAGATTGGGAATGAACCGCCCGCAGTAGGTTGCCATCCCCAGGAAGCTCCTGACCTCGGTGGCAGATGTGGGCCTCGGGGCAGCGCGGATCGCTGCCGCTTTCTTCGGATCCACTCTCAGGCCTTCCCTCGAGAAGATGTAGCCGAAGAATTCGACCGACTCCTGGTAGAAGGAGCACTTGGCCTCGTGAAGGGTGAGTCCACTATCCGCCAGCCGCTGCAGCGTGTCACGCAGATGTCGATGGTGTTCTTCCAGAGTTCGTGAGAACACTAGAATGTCGTCACTCAGGTTGATGACTCCCTGGAGACCTGAGAGAGTCTCCCGTATGGCGTTTTGGAAAACTTCGGCCGCTGACGAGATTCCGAAGCTCAACCGCTTATACCTCCGCAGGCCAACGTGGGTGGAGAAGGTGGTAATGTTGCGGCTGTCGGGGTGGAGCTCAAGCTGGTGGTACCCCGCGTTGAGGTCCAATTTCGTGAACCACTGTGCGCCGTTGAGGTCGGCCACAATATCGTCCATGGTGGGCGTGAGGTGTCTTTCGCGCTTGACTGCCTTGTTTGGGAGGCGCATGTCTACACACAGTCGGATGGCGCCGGGTTGCTTGGGTTTGGGCGCCACGACCAGGGGGGACACCCACGGGGTCGGACCCGATACTTTCTCAATCACCCCCAAGTCTTCCAATTTTTGCAACTCCTCTTCTACCTGTGGTCGCAGGAGGAATGGTATTCTCCGGTGACGCAGCGCCATGGGCCGGACCGTCGGGTCCACGTGTAGTCTGAACTGCTTTCCGCGTAGGCATCCTAGACCTTGAAACAGCATCGGAAAGTCCTTCAGTATCTCCCTTGCATGCAGATCGTGCACCTGATTTGCGAAGAATACCAGCGCCAGATCTTCGGCGGTGTGGCAGCTCAGCAGGGTGCCCCTCTTGCCTTCCGCCACGTGGAATGTCGTGGCCAACTTCCGGCCTTCGCTGACGACTTCAACGTCGATCACCCCTCGCAGAGACAGTGGCCGGTCACTGTCGTATGTGAAAATTTGGGCTTTGGAGGGTCTCAGGGGTGGGCGTGGCGACAACCTCTCATACTGGCAACTGTCCATGACGTTCACCGACGCCCCCGTGTCAATGAGAGCACTCACCGGGGACCCGGCCACCATGATGTCACACATGGGCGGCGGTCTTCTCCTCGTGCCTTCCCGGCCTACGAACGACACGAAGAAGACTTCCTCTTCTTCTCCCTCTTCATCGAACTCTGGCTTGGAGTTTTCACGCAGGGCGGCGGATTCCTCCGCGGTCAGTTGGTGTACACGCGCCGTTGCCCCCCGTGGGCCGGAAGCACCACCGCGCCCCCTTCGGCCACCTCTGCAGACCTTCGCAAAGTGGTTCGCTCGGCCACACTTCAGGCATGTCTGCCCCATCGCGACGCACCGGCCGCCAGGTGGGTGACCCAGGCCGCAGTTGCCGCACGTGCTGCCCTGTGGAGCTCTCGCGGCTCCTCGCTGTTGACTCGGTCGCTTCTGCAGCGCGTCCACTCTCTCTTCCTTGACCACTGGCGGTTTCGGGGCAGTCGCCGGCCGATTGAGGGCCGCCTCCATCGCATCCGCCCGAGCATTGGACAGCTCGTGAGACCGGCCTAGGACCAGGATGTTCTCAAGGGTGATGCCTGGCTCCCGCAGGATGAGACGTCGCAACGGGACCGACCTGCACCCTTGTATGAGTTGAGCCCGAATCTCTGCCCTCTGGTCTGGCAGCACACAGGACAGCGAGAGTTTCCGCAGGCGTGCATAGAAGACGTCAATGCTTTCGTTTTCTTCCTGTCGCGCCTGGCGAAGCTTAAACCACTCGAAATCAGGGTTCGTTTGGGGATCAAAATGGCGGTTCAGGGCCCTTATGGCGCCCGCATAGTCGTCGTCGTTCCCCCGGTCCGGCAGAGTTTCGAAGAGGTCGTACAGCTCTTCACCCCCGTAGCACATGAGGAGAGATCGTTTGACCGTGTTGTCCATCTCCCGCACTCCGACAAAATAGTGCTCCAGCCGTCCGATCCATGACCGCCACCGCACTGCCGCCGTGGAGGGGTCCGACAATCCGCTGAATGGCGGCAGCGGGGCCACCGCGCTGTGTCCAGGCGCGGCGGCCGCGGGCTGCGCGGCGGCTGCCGGCGGAGGCTGCCGCGCCGTGCCACTTCCGCTGGGGGCCGGGGTCGTCATGTTCGTCACCCTTCACTGCTCGCGCCCCCAGACCGTCGCTGCGTGGCAGGCGTCCAGGCGAGACCTCTGCTGCTGCTGCAGCTGCGCGTGGGCGAGACCTGCGCCGCTTGGATGCTGCGCGGAGGCGAGACCTGCCGGGTATTTTTTCTTGGAATGTGCTTTATTGGTCTCTCTCCCCCTTGGATGCTGCGCGTAGGCGAGACCTGCCGGTTTCCTTCCTTTTTTTTTTTTTCCTCTTAGACTGGCTTCAGTCGTATCACTCCCCCTCAGGCACCGCTGAGGACGCCTCTGCTGCACACTGCCTTCGGGGCCTTCCCCGGCAGAGCTAGAGCCAGCCACGAGCTCACCTGCAGAGCGCCAGCTGCCCTCCAGCGCGAGGACGCGCGCGGCGAGGTCCTCCTCGTTCCGCCTCTGCGGAGAGCGCCGGGCACCCCCCCAGGCAAGTTGTTGGTGCCGGAGAGGCGAGGCGCGGGTAGGCTCCGCCCTCGTCGCCAATGTGGAGCCAAAGGGGAGGCCTAGGGGCATGGGATAAATAAGGACACGACAGCATGGGGTTACTGTGTGGGCCGAAGACCTCGAGCGGTCTCACGCCCCTTTATTTATACCGTCGGGCGTGCCCGCCCTCCGGGTGCGTGGATGCGTGAACGGCGTGATGGAACGGGCCGGGTGGCTCCGTTACCACAATTACTAAGGCGAGGGTTACGCTTCTTTTGGTTTGTAAAGATCCTTTCCCAGCCGCGGTCGGTAGTAGGAGTAACTTCAGGGCGGTGGCGTGGGGTGGGGGGTAGTAAACTATGGATTACGGAGGTTTACAGGTAAATTAACATATAAATTAATAAAACGAATTTCGTTGCGTGCACTGCATCACATTTGGGTATGCAGTGCACGCAACGAAATTCGTTTTATTAATTTATATGTTAACTTACCTGTAAACCTCCGTAATCCATAGTTTAGTACCCCCCCACCCTGCCCCTCCCCACGTCACCGCCCTGCAGTTACTCCTACTACCGACCGCGGCTGTCCTTTCCTGCTGCGACCAGCGGAGTTTCTCTTTGGGATCCGCTGGTCCTATAAAAGCCCTTCACCTGATACTGAGGCACGTTTTACGGCAGTGGAAACCGGTTCAGCAGGGACCCTGGTCATGTGCACAGCTCCATTGATGCTGCGCGGGAGGGAGGCCTGGCCTCCGGGTCCCGTGGCCCATGCAGGTCATACCTGGGAATGAACGGCCACTGACCTCCAGAGTCTGTACAGCGCAGGCATTTATTTTCGATAGAGGCAACCAACCGGCGGATCACCCAAACTGCCTTTGAAAGCATTAAGAGTCCTGGGAAACGGGGAGAGTGGTTAGTTTGAACAATGTGCAACGATGTCACCTCATCGTAGGAGGGTCTGTTACAACCTTATCACAGTCATTTCGAGGTAAAAACTTGACAACACAAATTCTGTATGCATCTAAATGTATGATTTGAAGTGTATATAATATAAATCACACAAATGGATCCCAACAAACAAGATATTTACCCAAATGGAAATTTGAAAATAACAAAGTTATCTTACCTATTGCACATCACATCCACATTTTCCCCATATTAGGCTGTAATTGACCTTATAAATGACTCCGCATAACATTTTATAGCAAAGGACATGTTTTTCTTCAATTAAAACAGGTTTTCTGTGTTGATTTTTGTAATGCTTAGATGCTAGGGTCTATAAAGTGACTGGTCGCATGCTGCCTTCGGGGTGCTTGAGCTCTGCTGGTCCCCTTGAGATATACCAATCCCTCGCTGTCGCACGCTGCCTTTCTTAAAGTGCCCTGCGGGCAGTACATTGGACTTGGGCGGGTCCTGCGAACATGCAGTCTGAAAAACCTGGCCTAGCAATTGGGCTCTCAACAGAAATTATTTGTGAGACCCAATCACCGCAGTCTCCTATAACCTGGCACCTATGTTTACAGGAGCGTCTTAGAACTCTCAATATACCAGGTGAATATACAGGTAACAACTGGCATGAACATGTACAACCTTTGAACCAATACAGGCTTTTCTGATCCCACAGCCATGACAGTACCTGTAAGGATGAATGACCAGTGTCTGGGGTCACATCTTCCCTACCTTGCTGTTTGCTTTTCCATTGAATATTTCCCAGTTTGACTTCTTACCAGGTGGTCTTAGAACTCCAAAGACCATCAAGAGACCAACTCATGTGAGTACTTGCCAGTGGATCCAAAGGCCACTACTAGCTGGAATAGGGGGCACCCAGAGTTATCTCCCTCTCATAGTTCTGGGGAGATTGCTAGTATGAAGGGTTTGCAGTGCGGGTTTGTCTGAGGTGCTTGTCTGTGAATCGTAAGTGTCGTCACACAAGAAAGACATTAAGCTCAACCCAAGGCCAGTCCACCCGCTATTGAGAGAGTGTGAACCTGCCACAAGGACCAGAAAAACAACCTATTGTAGAGTGCTGACCGAACTAAATGAGACAACAGAAAAGTAATTTAGCAAAATCCTGAACAAAGAGAAAAGTAACCAACTGCAAGAATACATAAAATCCAACCACACCCTCCATAACCTTCAATCAGGAAGAGACCACCTTTGCTAGCATTAGTAAAGCTTGCCACACCACCCTCGATGAAAGTAAACAAATGATTCAAATTCTCTGTGGTTTGCTAGCAGCTTATGTTAACTTGGACCTTGAGTTCCTTCTTAAGTTTAAAGAGGATTTTATCGAAGAACAAAAAAGTCCAGAGCAATAATAGCATACATTTTGTAAAAAGAATAAATTGCGAAAAACTTCATAAAAATAAAAAGAAAAGGAAAGAAAAAGAAGAAAAGGGGGGAGAGAGAGAGAGGGATGTCATCAGAAACATATTGCAGCAGTATATCTTAAAAACTAGCAGTGTGAACAAAAATAATTTCACTATTAAGAAATTAACAATTCAACATGAGGCAGAACAGAAATGATAATCAACATTCAGTAATAATAACAAGGTCAAGGAGCCTTAGAAACTTCCTCATTGCGAGGATTATGTAATGGAGTAGGTTGGGCAGACAAATCTAGAAAAGTATTAATGGGTAACCATAATAAATCTCGTTTAATAGCAAGTGTAATGGGATGGACATAAGCCCTGTCTAGTCTATGATTATAGCAAACCCCATACCACCAGGCTTGATAAGAAATAAGAGAGGTATCCTTCCACGCTTTCGTGATCTGTTGAAATGCCACAGCTATAAGGAGGTCAACAATGGAAGTGTTGATATTGGAGGAGGACCATACTTGTGAAATACTACCCAGAAAAATATGAGAAAAAGAAAAGGGGAAATTGGAAGAGAAAATTGTATTAATTTGGTGCCATACTTTACCCCAGAAAAGCTGAACAGCAGGACAGGTAAACAACATATGTTTAAGATCGGCTACCAAGGCCGAACAAGACCAACAGCGAGACGGGATAGAAGAGTCAATTTTGTGTAGTTTGGATGGGGTGATTAAAAGTCTATTATATATGAAAAATAAAGTTTGAGTTGTATTTGCTGCCCTAGAAGATTTCCTTATTTTGATCCAGATGTTATCCCATGTAGAAGTAGAAAAAGAATCATCTAAATCTGACTTCCAGGCGCACTCCACAGCAGACTTCTCTCGATGAGCAGACGCATCTTGCAATTTTTTGTAAATCTGAGAGGCGGAGGGGGAAGAGTGTAAAAACGATAAGGGAATATGAGAAGAAGTATATTGTATGGAGGCAAAAGTAAGAGTATCATAAGCAGTTTGAGCCGCCGCTTTCAATAAGGTATATTTGGAATAAAAAGATAGGGGGAGAGAGAAACGAGCTTGAAGAACAGAAAAGGGAATAGAAAATCCATCTTGAAAAAGTTGGTGAGTCCATTTAAGCCATGAGTTCCTTCTAAAAGAGTCTTTATGAATGGGACAAATTATTTGGCATAGCCTTACAATAGAGTTGGTTATTTCTCCAAAACAGGAGGATACAAACTCTCACCACGACATAGGAATACTCACTGGAAAGAGTGACCCGCGAAGTCCCAAAATGATCATCCCTCTCACTGTTACTTTTCAATATTTAAATGCTTCTGTTGCCCCCATGCTAGAGCATCAGCAGATTCATTTCCAAATATATGTTGATGAAATCCAAATCCTTTGCCAACTGAACAATAAATAAGAAAGTCAACCAGACGTCACAAGATGTCTAGATTACAATTTCTGTTGGATGAAATTATTTTTCTTTTTACCTTTATGCATTTAAGACAGAGTTCCTGTT
Organism: Triturus cristatus; assembly: GCF_964204655.1. Classification (NCBI taxonomy): domain Eukaryota; kingdom Metazoa; phylum Chordata; class Amphibia; order Caudata; family Salamandridae; genus Triturus; species Triturus cristatus. Next base: position 483,489,391 of record NC_140590.1, on the reverse strand, counting down.
AATAGGTGTTCTCAACAATAAGTTTCCTTATGAGTGACCCAAGAGCCTGGGCTCCCTATCTTCCTCACCATAGACAATAAAATATTAGGGACAATTTATAATTCAGATCTTCCAGCGCCTCACAAGCTAAATCTGTAGTTAGTGGCATTGCCTTTGAATGGTCCGTGCAGAGCAAACTCCTGCCACTACTGCTGACCATTCATCACGTGGCACTGATGACAAGATCCCTAGTAAAGGCGGGTCTACTAGTATCCTGTAGTCTGTAATGGGCTACCAAAAAGCTAATTGACAGGTTGTAAAGACTGCGAAATCTTGCAGTGGAATGATGCTTCAACCTTCGAAAACATGTCTATTGAAATCCGTCCTTGAGTGCCCCCACTGGCTCCTAGTGAAATCCAGAATTCAATTGGAAATCATTTGCACCACCCTCAAGGACTACTCAATCAAAGGACCTGGTTACGTTTAAAGCCTGTACCCATGTGGGTCAGCTACGAAACCATGATTGGCAAATCTACACCTTCGATCCGTAAAAGCGTGGACGCAGGTCAGTCAGGTCATAGGGTGTCCAGGGCTCTAAGCTCTTGAGTGCTGTGGACTACAGTCTGAGAGGTGACTCCTTGAAGACTGAACCTGTTAAACAGAAAGTAATCTTCTCTGTGGCATCAACAACAGCCTTTGCTAAGGTCTGGCCCTTCACTTGAGTGAGAGGAGCATGAGCGACTCTGGGTACGGGCGTGAGTAATTCTGGGTGTCTTTATAAGTATGTTTGTATGTAGAGGCAGCAGTGTGTGTGCATGTTTGTGTGTACATGCATGAGTAACTATCTAGGTGAAGGCAATGTGGATTGCCTTTCCCATAATGCCATTGGCCAAACTCTGGGGGTATTTGGAGGCACATCTTGAGGATTAACTACAGAGGAGGGCGGAGGGCATGGACACCAACTGGCATATGTGATGAAACAGAGGTACATCTGGCACATTAGCTGGCATGTTAGAAAAGTCGGTATTAGCTGCAGTAAATGTCAAAAAAGGAACACATTGACATTGATTGACGTGTGGACAAATGGAAGCACATCATGGCATTGCCTGTCAAATGTGGGATATTCTGGGCACCGGATGACATTTACTTTTTTGTTCGTTTTTAAACACTTTATTGCATTTTCCAGGAGAGGTACAGATTGTTTTCAACAATAGGTTCACTTCGTTACAAATCTGAGCTTAGTCCAAGCAATAGTCTTTACAGAGGTGAAATGTATAGATAAGTTTTGCAATGCAATTACTAACTCGGTATTGCACGTGTAATCCCGTACCCACCCACCTTAAACTAGACATCGCCACTTAGTTGAATCAACATGTTAAACATTGTAGTTCTGCCCATTGGAAGCCTGTTTTCCCGGTCCATGTAGTGTGTACACCAGCAGGACATTTACTCGTTTATGCTCGTCTGACAGGCCAGCATAGCATAGTGCACATTATACAATAGGCTGGTATGGAGAGCACCAGCGGTCATTTTAGAATTCACTGGCATACGAGTGGGAACCTGGATACATGGGTGCATTCGCTGGTGTATGACAGAAAATACAAGTCTACAGAGTGGCATCGACTGAGATACAACGGGGGACAACCAGGGCACAAGCGAGGAATGACTGGTATCAGTTGGTTAACTGAAGGCACGATGGCATATGATTGGGGACATTGCAACAGTGACTGGCCGATTGACCAACATAAATGAATGCTATTTATGGGCAAAATGAGAACACTTATATTAAATATCAATGTGATATGTGTGAGACAAATTTATGTTTTTTCAGAGAATGACCAGCTGAAATAAAGGGATGAAATTAGTTCATTTACTAATAAAGTGTTTGGGGCAAAATGAGTCTATTTTTCGAAAACAACATATAGAGGTTTGAACACAAAATGATTTTACTTACTAAACGTAACAGACTGATAATATGCGCCAAATTTACTAATCATTTCAAAATGATATTCGAGTAATAATTCTCGGTGCTTTCAGAACTCATATTACTGAGAATATGGTATCATTATTTGATCAAAGAAGCTTCTGACCGGCAACGGTGATGGTTTTCATGACTCAGGTGAATTCATTTTATTAACTGTACAGATACCCTTTTACCACTTTATTAATTCTACATATACTAGCTCCCTGGGGTCTAATCCTCTCCGCTTAGTGTAACTTAGCTCTGCTATTAAACTTGTAAAATCTGTGTCTTCCGTAAAAAAAAACTATGCTAAGGTCTGAAATTATCTGTGTAGCTTTTTAGTTTCCACACTTCCTCTACCAAATATATTCCCGGCAGTATATGACATACTATACTGGTAAAGGAAAGGAGGATGAAATGTGAAAAGTAAAACTGGAAGAAAGTGGTCTATTTGATGGGGGCTGTGTATTATTGCTTATTTGCACTTTCTGACAAATATATGGGCTCTTCTGGCAAGTTTTTTGGAAATTGTACAGTAAAATGCAGGAGAATGTCTAATTTTTCATAGAAATGTTTAGCTCCTGCGTTAGCCAAGATCTTTTTGATTTTTATTAAAATTATGTATTTAATGAACTTAAATGGGGTTTCAGGCAGCCCTCTTCTTCCTTTGGTCTATTGTTATGACAATCACATTTCAATTCTGCCCACTACAGCGTACAGCATGTAGCAGTGGGTCAGTCCATTTCAGCCATTTATTAACTTTACTGTGAGAGATGGCCTTCTGCTCTTTCACAAAAAGCACATCCACTCAGAGTTGCTCCCTTCATTCATTACTAGGGACTTCTTGGAAACGTGTGGTTTGTGAGGTCAAATATTTGTTTTGCTTTTAACCAATTTTTTAAACTATATTGTCGAGGGTCTGCCAGGTCCACCAACAATAAAGTTTTACAAAAAAGCATGACAAAACACATATTGACAAAGCCAAAGGGCTGGCTACCAACGCCAGACCTACTGGCTTTAGAAGTGCTTGATTTTCTTTGTGAGGGCAGGTGAAGTGCATTTTCCATCCCTCAAACTTGAGCTGTCGACTTGGCCCGCTTCACTGCTTCTGTAAAGTATGACAAATGTGTTCACATATCACTTGTTTGAAAACTATGCAGCCATTACTACATACCAGCCAAAAATGATATTGGGGATTGACCTTTTCTACTCTTTCTATTGTGCTCTGCTCCATTATAGGAATCCCCCAGAGTCTGCCATCATCGCCTGTCCCTCCGGATGTCGAAGGTCAAAGGTTACCTGCTCATGGCATGTCATTATCGGAGTACCTGCACCACAGCAGCAGTGGTAGAGTTCTTCTCCTGATCTGCAACATGGACGGGGCTGGGAAACAGGCGACCAGGTAGACAAGTTCAGCTTTGTGCTTTAGCAGTGTGGAGTGGGAGGAGGGACACAGGCCAGGCTCCTGTATGAAGTAACACTGAATTGTTAGTTCACTTTTGGGATGTTTTCACGACTTGAGCCTGTGGCAGTAACCTCATGGGAAGAAGATGGGTAATGGGTGTGCTGCCCCAAGAGACCGGTTTCCCAAGAGGGACTCTTTGCTGCCGAGATGGGTAATGAGAAGACAAAACCAGTGATCAGGATGGGATTTGTGGATCATATCGAAATTATCAAGAGAGTACAACTATTGGACTATGCAATTCAACTTGTTTTCGGGTATTTATTGCCTGAATAACCTCTGGGCCTAGCTGCTGTCTCTAAGCACTTTGTTGCACATAACATGCATATACCTATTACACAATTCTAGATAATGAATGGAGATAGGCAATCTAGTCACACTTTTGGAGCTAGGGTGATCATATTGTGGAAGATATTACAAAGCAAGAGGTTTCAGCTTTTAATGGTTTGGGCTGTAGCCACATATTCAGTGAAAGATTGCACCTTAATTCCGCTGGATAAAGCGACAGCATCCCACCCCCTATTTGGGTACAGACATTTGATGTAGCCTAGCGGAGTGGCAAGATCCAAGTAATGACACCTAATAAAATGCTACATTTGTTAAAAAAAAAAAAATCCAAACAAAATAAGTGCAGTATCCTAAATTTTCGCTTAGAAGCCCACCACCAGTTGCTGAATACCTTGTCTTCCACCACCTAACAATTCTGTCTCTTTACCACGCTCTTGCGTGTTCTTTTCATCCTTGCTTTTTAGGTCTCGCCTGAGACAGCGCATGCTGTCTCTTCGAGACATTTAGTAAGTGGCTTTTAAAAGTGCCACCAGAGGCTTTTGGTGGCCTAAAGCTTAAGTGCACGTGAGCATGCACGACCGCAGCCGCCATCTGCCTTTCTGTCATGGCTCATTAAGCCTCCTCCACCCCCTTGCTGTCTGCTCTCACTACCCCCCGCTCTTCTCCCCCCTCCCTTCTGCCCCTCCCTCCTCATTAGCTTGTTATTCTTAACTTCGCAACCCTGTTGTCCTAGCGCTTTTCCCATAACTTTCAGCTGTGTTGCATGGCTGAAAGTTATGATGAAATAGCGCTGAGGTGCATTTGAGCGCTATGAAAAAAGCGCTATAACGTGTTAAATGGAATGAATGGAGCCACAACAAACACATCTTTGGCTGCACCAGGCTGGGCCAGAGCACAGAGCTCATTATTTCTATAAGGTATGTTTGCAGTAAGTCAAGCACTAGATACTCCAGATTTTAGCCCATTTGAGGAGCCTTAGAAAACATGGCTTGTATTTAACGTATCAATAGTAGTACACTGTACTGCTAGGTGAAATGATCCGCATTCATGGGTGACTGTTTGTGGAGGGGGTTGGTCTGAAAGGGAATAGATGATGATTTATGGATGGAGCTTAGAAAAGCAGAGCCCAGACGTCCATTAAATGAGGACCGTGCTAATAATTCCAAACAGAAAGCAGAGGCCAGCGCAGGGACTTTACCACTCATCAGCTGACCCCCGGGTTCTATGAGTAGCTCATATTGCAAAGCATGGCAAGTGCTCATATATATATATATATATATATATATATATATATATATATATTATCTACTGGCGGTCGCCAGTAGATAGTTATAGTTAGGACCGTGTTTCCATAGGAAATCCGCAACATTCTATTTGGAATAACTTTGGCGCCGATTGACGAATCCTCGCGAAATTCTCAAAATAGGTGGGGCGCTCCGCTCCTACCCTGAAAGTCTCGGGGGGATTCGTCAAGCGGGGGCTGAGAAAAAGGGGGGGTCCCAAAACGCGTTTTCCCCATGCATTTTTCCATAGGACCTTTAGTCCGAGCTACAGCCCGAACGGCTGAACAGAATTACTTGAAATTTGGCAGAGAGGTAGCCCTCAGGTCAGGGATCTGCCTTTTGAAGGTCTCGTGTAAATCTGTTCAGTATTTCCTGAGAAATTAGCATTTAAATCAATATATATATCTATGGGCGCTCTCCGAGCGCGTACCGTAAGCTTACCGTACGCGCACGCCGCCGTGCACGAGCGCGATTCTGATTGGTTGTTAGATCTCAGTAAACATTCGAATCGGTCGAAACCAGGAAGTGTCGGCCGCCATTTTGTCTTTCGCAGTCTGAGGGGGTGAAAAACAAAGGTGGATAACGTGAAAAGGGGGCAGGCTGGACAGTTCCTGACCCCCTAGCCTTTGTCAGGGGGTCCCAGAAGGACCCCCAAGGGCAAAAATTAATTTTAATTTTTTTTCAAAAAATCGCCGAATGCGCGTAGCGTACGCGCACGGCGTAAACGGAGAAATTCCGCGAGGAGAAATTCCGCGAACTTCGCGTAACTATTACGCGTACCGTGCGCGCACGGCAAAAAAAAAATTTCAAAAAAGAAAGCTTAAAAAAAAATAAAAAAAATTGTGAGGTAAGGTTGGCTCTTAAAAGAGCCGTTGGGTTAATACAGGGATGGAGGAAAGAAAGAATGGGAATATTATGAGCGTCTACAAACGTGATGGTCTATCTTATTGTTAATAAGGGAAACACTGGTCTCCCCAAAAACAATAAGACCACAACACGTTGTACACCTCATTGCAACCCTCCCAAATCGAGGGTTAATGTCCAGAGGAGCAGAAGAAGGTGATGCTCCCACCTCAGAGGAAGGGCTCAGCTGAGCTGCCGATGATGTACTCGGCTGAGCTTCTGAGGTTGGGCTCAGGTGACTTACTGAAGAGTTTTCTCCAGTATGTCGAGCAAAGGTCCTGGGATGTCTATCCCTAAGGTGTCTCTTCATAGAGTGATTTCCAAAGGAATACTTCTTCCTTGGATCTCCTCTAGATAAAACACGGTGACAAAGTGTGCAAGTGACCAATGGAGCATTGACCTTTTTCTGCCCCTCTGGAAAAGTAAAATACTCCCACACAAAAGAATCCTTTTGTTTCCTCCTTCTCTGTCTGATGATGGTGCTGCTAGGCTCACTCTCAGAAGAGGTCTGCTGCTCTGCCATTGTATCTCAATGTCAATTCAGCTCCTTCTCCTAGGGGATCTCAAGCAGTAATGAGGGAAATGGGTGTGGTGTGGGAAGTTTCTGGAACTGAAAGTAGTTTCAACCAATAAAGTGTTCTTTGTGGATCACATGACCTACCGTGCGCGCTCCGTAAGCTTACGGTACGTGCTCGTAAACAAGTACGCATGCGCAAACGTGACGCTTACGGAGCGCGTACGTAAGACGCACTCGCGCATGCGCGTTACATGCCCCTGCGTAACCGCGACGTTGCTTCCGCGCAACGCGCATGCGTGTACGCGTACGTCACGTACGTATCACATAAGCGCACTGTACTTATGACGTACGGAGCGCGTAGCGTCAGCTTACCGTACGCGCATCGTATCACGTAAGCGCACCGTACTTATGACGTACGGAGCGCGTAGCGTCAGCTTGCCGTACGCGCACGGAAAAAAATGCATAAAAAAAAAATTAACCATACCATAATGCAGGATATAGTACATATATTATTTTATACATAGGTTTACCAAAAATCTCAAAAAAAAATTTGCGTTTAAAAAACCGTACAAATTCACTGAAAAAACCATAGGTTTCACACACGTTATCGTTAGGAATTAGCATTTAAAAAACCTTGCAAATTCACTGAAAAAACCATAGGTTTCACACATGTTATAGTTAGCTGGACATTTCACTCGTAAAAAACCAATGAAATTCCCCCGTTATAGTTAGTGCAGGCAACTATAACTCACGCGACCGCAATCCTCTGTTGATGCTAATACTGTATCTTTAGCTATACATATATTACAAATATTTATTTTTCATAAAGACACATATGTCATCAGTGATGTAATATCTGACATCATCAGCAGAGGATTGCGGTCGCGTGAGTTATAGTTGCCTGCACTAACTTTAACGGGGGAATTTCATTGGTTTTTTACGAGTGAAATGTCCAGCTAACTATAACATGTGTGAAACCTATGTTTTTTTCAGTGAATATATATATATATACACATTCTCTTCTGTCCACTGAGTGCATGTGTAGAGATCGTGTGCACCAGCAGGCAAAGCAATGCAGGCACATTTCACTGTCACGATATGGAAAACCAATATACATGTTTCAAACCTTTGCTCTAATAACATAATACACCGTGCCCACTGTCCTAGCACTTTTCCTATAACTATTAGCCATGTTGCATGGCTGAAAATTATTTAAGAAATAGCTCAGTGCTGCTTTGTAGTGATTTGACAAAAGTTATTGCACTGCCCGCATTATACCACTTTTGTTTTTTCTTTCAGTCATGCTACACGGCAGCCGTGCTGCTGTACAACATGGGTAAAAGACCATGACAATAGCTTTTCATAAATCCACGACCCATCTATCCACTATTTCACCTTTCCACCCACCCACACATTTTTCTATCAATCACTTTCTCTTCTATTATCCTTTCACCTAATATCCATCTATTCACTCATTCATCCTTACACCCTTCCGTCCTTCCTGTCCTCTATCGAACCTCCCAGTCATCCTTTCACTGTTCATCCATTCACCAATCCTTTCTTTCTTCCATTCTCAACTCATCCAGCCACCCAACTCCCTTCTATGCACTCTTCCATCTTTCCACCCTTCCATTCATCCTTTTGTGCCAGCAGTCTTCCAGTCCTCTTTTCATTCATCCATCCTTTCACTCGTCCTTTCATCTTTCCAAACCTTCTTTCACCCTTCTTTGTTTTCCTCTTTTCCTCCAACCCCCATTCCTTCTGTCCCTATTTTAATTCTTCCTTCCACACTTCCTTCTTTGCACCCTTCTTTTGTTTCACACTTCATTCCACTCTTCCCTTCACATTTCTTTATCCTTCCATTCATACTTGTATCCTTCCTCGTTCCTTCCCTTCCTCATTTCACCATTTATATTTAGCAATCTATTTTTCTTCCCTCTTTGATTTTTTACTTTATTATCTTTCTATGTACCTCTAGCTGTTTGATGCCTCTACTTTTCTGGTTTTCCACATTTCATTCATTCAATCCTCTGTCTCCTTCACGCACTTGGCTAAGTTGTCAGCCGTAGGCCTACACGCCTCAGCTCTTTCTGTTCTGCTAACCTGAAGACGGACGAGGCCCTCAAAAGAGTCAACATTTTAGTGCCTTATCAGCCAAGTGGCTCATGTCAACACCCACCACACCTCTAGCTGCTATAGTAGAGAGTTTCGGCATAGCCAATAGGGCTCGCCTTTGGGACCTTAAGTGTTTAGTTATCCAGCACAATATATGTGGTGCAACAACATCTACTGTTGCATGGGTAAACACTTATAAGGTCCCAAAGGCGAGACCTATTGGCTATGCCAATGCTTGTTACCCTTTGCTGATGTTTATCTTTCTATCTTTTCATGAAAGTATGATGATGAAAAATAATTTAGTCACCAAAAATAAGTCCCTGGCCATTAACTTCGAACCACTGCCACAAATTAAGGACTGGCATCCTTAAAACGGCAATATTTATTTTTATCCACATTGTTAGACCTGCCATCCTCGGAGTGGTTCTCTCCTATTTTTTTGCCTTCATCTGTCGTGTTTTGCTGACTTAATATTTGCTGGCATTAGGACTCTGCACATTTTAACGTTGCTAACCGGTGCTAAAGTGCTTGTGCTTTCTCCAGGGCTTAATTTGTGAAAAATAAGTGCAGGGTCCCTCACAGGATGCCACTGCAGCTTGCTTGCACCAGCCCATTGCTCCTTCCAACATTGCCATTGCCAGTACCAACACAACTACTAAGCATCACACTCCTCCAAGTTTGACAATTCAGCCTATTCAAGGCCCCTAAAGCTACAAGAGTGGCTTGGAAGGTAGGTATTAGCCATTTCTAATGTACATTGAAGTTAATAAACAAGATGTTTAGCTTGTTTCTATATGAGATAAACAGCGCCACCATGTGGCAGACTGTCATAAGTGCTGTGTTGACGATTAAGTGCTGGTGCTGAACACTGGACACCACTGGCTAAAATTTCTGGCCGTCTCCTTAAAACATGGTGAAATGGTCTTATACCCAACTGGCAAATATAATTTACATGTTAGTCCCTAGTAAAGTGGTACTATATATACACAGGGCATGCAAACTAAATGCTACTAGTGGGCCTTCAGTAATCCTTGTGCCACCCACTTAAGTAGCCTTTAAACCTGACTCAGGTCTGCCATTGCAGCCTAAGTGTGTCATTTTAAACTGCCCTTTTGACCTGGAAAAATAAACCCTTTGCCAGGCCCAGAGCTTCCCTTTTAACACATAGAATTCACCCCTAGGGTAGGTCCTGAACAGCTCAGAGGGCAGCGTGCAGTGTATTTCAAAAGTTGGGCATGTACTTTTGAGTTTAAGTGACCTGGTAGTGAAAAACTACTAAATTCATTTTTCACTACTGCAAGGCCTACCTCCCCCATATTATTACATTGGAGTAACTTTATTACATTTAATATGTAATAAATTTCATTTGGGAGCAGATGGACAGGTCGAGTTTGGTGTAATTGGAATTAAAAACCCTCTTTAAGGGAAGGAGCTGCCACTTACTATCATTGTACATCACAAAGGTTCTGCCTGAGCACTTTCACAAAGGATTTGTTACAACTCTTTTGTGACCCCAGGCAAGTTGGGGAAAGGACAGGGAGGAAGGGAATGCCTGACACCTCAGGGGGGTGGAAACCTAGAAGCTTCTCCTACTTCAAAGTAGGCACCAGGTATACATATTGGACCTCCCAGACGTGGGACCCGTGCTCACTACGCCACTGGAGTCAAGCTATCCTGGCTGATGACGGCTGATAGCCAGTAACCGGTCCTAGGATGCTTGATTCCGGTCCAGGGAAGACATGGCTTGGCAGTTCGGGCTGGACTGTTCCCATGAGGCACAGGGGCAAGACTGAATTGCATATGGCCATGTCTAAACTGGGGTGGTGTAGTGGGCAAAATAAAGATGGATTTAACCCAGATCTCTTGACTGGGGGAGAATGTCTGCATTGTCAGCATTCCGTCCATCATTTGTTTGTTGTAACGCTGAAAGGACTGTCACTCTGCTGAACTGCTACCCTGCTGTGCTTCTCTTTTGCCTGGGTGAGAAGGACTGAACCTGCATCTCCAAACCCAGGACGCCAGAACGACTACAAGGGCTAGTTGGATGGCCTCCTGATTAGAAACCACATGAACAGTACAAGCTTACACCAACCTTGAACCCAGCACCTGGACTTTGCCATTTGTTATTCATGCCCTCCCAAGTGGTACCACCCCAGTACTGGACCCTTGGAAGTGTGCTGGAAGGTGCTCTGCCAGCCCATCTATGGATTCAGCAGAACTAACGCATCTCCTTTGTGGCGCAGTGCATATCCAGCAGAACCGGCACATCACCTCTGCTGCTCGACGCACCACCTTCAGAACCGACACATCACCTCCCCAGTGCAAGGATTCTGAATCATCTTCAGCAGCCCATGGGAACTGCTGGTGCGCGACATATCTCCAGGCAAGGACATCTCCTTGCCCAAAGCAGCCCATCATAACTGCTGCTGTAAAACACATCTTCACACAAGGAAATTGCATCACACTTTGCAGCTTTCTCGAACCACCACGATGCATCTCCTTACCGGACCTTACATCGCCTCTGCTGCATGACGCATCCTTGATGCAGGACTCCTCGTCTATTCACAACCAGTATTAAGATACTATGCTCAGCAGACCAGATTTTTGTTGTTTTGGTCTTAAATAATTTATTAAACTCTACTCTATTTTTCTAAATTGTTGTGGAATTTTTCTTGTGCTGTTACACTTTATTACAGTTTGAAGTGCTGCATAAATACTTTACACATTGCCTCTAAACCTGACTGCTCTGTGCCAAGCTACCAGAGGGTCGAGCACAGGTTAATGTGGGGAACAATGGTTGTGGTTGCTGGATTAGTAGGGTTTCACCCCCCTAAACCAGTAACCCAATTTTTTACACCCATCTACTACTGTCTGAAGTTTCTAAAGGCTATTCATGTTTAACAACCCATTGAGGAAAGGGGAGCGCTCAGTTGGGAAAGATGTTTAAAACCGGTCATGTTAATATGTACACACTTGGCACAGTATGTGAAAAGAAACTGTCTGAAATTCCACACTGCAGAATTTTGTTTAGTGCCTACAACTTAATCTTCAGCTTTTTTTTAAACAAATTTTATTGATTTTATTGGTAGTACAGCACGGCCTAGAAGGCCAATATATATATATCAATCGTAGTACAGTTATGAGCAATCCAGTATTCGTTTTATTCAAATCAAGTAAATTCCTGGTATATAATCACAGGAAACGTGGTAGGGTGTGTGTTTTTTCAAGGATCACTTAAAGAATATATTTATTGAATGTTTAACAGTATATGGGTGAAGCTCCAAATTCTCTGCATATGCCTAAAATCCTCACAGTCACCTTTGCACTGTCTTGTTGAACAATCACACCAACTTCTGGGTGAGCAAGTACTTCAGGAACCACTTAAATATTTCTGCCCAAGTACAGCAAAGCTCTGGTAGTTTAAATAGGTGTGGGTATCAGACTGAGGTGTGTCAACATGAGTGCAAGACCAAGCCAGCATTTATTTATTTGGAGGATTTACAGAGCACTAGCGGATTTCCTTGGTTCGTCTTCGAGCACTTTGGCCTCCATTATGAGTGTCAAGTAAAATTCTGAAACGTGTATATCTGTTAGAATTATAAGTTGGTTATCAGAATTTTTCACATGAATAACAAAGGAATTTTAATAGAGGCATTTTGTGGCTGGGATCTGTGCAAGGAGACAAAATGGGGAGTTAAATTCCAGTCAGCGAGACAGTATTCCCAATCCTTCAGTCTGTACCCCCATGGATGCTGAATTTGATTTTAAATGAGCCAGGACTGTTCAATTTTTTGCCTTTTCTGAAACGAATGTAGTTCTGGATGAACTGGGCCAAGAAGGTTTCCTTCCGCACCACCAAATTTTGCTGCATCATCTATAGATTCTTACATTAACTGATGGTATGGTCTACGACGTCACAATTGCATCTCTGGCCCTGTTTGGGTAATGCATTCTTGCGAGACGCAGCACCTGTGAAGAGACTGCAGTTGACTGTCCCCTCCTGGACAGAGCAAGCATTGGCATAGCCAATAGGTCTCGCCTTTGGGACCTTATAAGTGTTTAGCCATGCAACAGCTGATGTTGTTGCACCAAGGATATTGTGCTGCATAATTAAATACTTATAAGGTCCCAAAGGCGAGACCTATTGGCTATGCCAATGCTTGTTCTATATGTTCCGGTTTGGCTCTTTTCGGATTGGGTGCGAACACTTTTCTCTGCTTTATAGAATGGTTTAGGGCCCAATAGGTTCCGGTGGGGACGAGGTTGCAGCCTTCTTTTAAAGCGGCGCGTCCTCTTTCACCCGGTCTCTCCGGTCTTGAATGTCCATTGAATATCCATCTCAAAATGGTGTTCAAGTGAAGAATGTCAAAGTGGATATTTTTGTGACATGAAATCTGCTCTCATGCACAGTTGTTCATCTAAAAAGATGTGTAACTTATGGATGCATTATAAGTATTTGCCAGAAGAATTCTCGAATTACATTCTGCAAATGTTTCTATTGTGTAACTTCTACTCTTGAGCCAGATGATGTCAGTCTTTGTGCCACTCACCCAAAGTCCACTATTGTGCATCTAAGATTCTTTATCGGTGACACATAAACGCAAATAATTATACTGAACCAAAGGACCGCATCGAGTCATCGGATTAAGACTGAAAACCGAGGCACCAGATTTGAATGAGATACAAAAGCAGAGAGGTGAGTACATCTCCGCGGGAACCCACAGTTCTGCTTAGTAGGGGTGAATAAAAAGATCCCAGGTCGACAGTTGTAGTGCGGTCAGCCAGAAAGAATGCACCCATAGAAGGGTGACTTTGTCCCAAGTAAGGGAAATATCATTGACACAAGTCCAATACGCCTGTTGTAAATGTTCTATGTTGTATCATTGGGAATTCTAAATCCACATGCTCAGCCATTAGTATGGCATCTTAACGCTTTGGGTGAACCTTCTACTGAAACAGCAGTGACAGCTCCTTCACAGGTTTTGAAATGAAGGCTTTATTCATTCATGACATGAATGCTTGGACATGGATATGTGTCTTACATAATAAATAACATCTGTCAATACCAATGAAAAGAAAGGTATGACTTTTTGCTCGTATATTACAACTCCTCCTCCGTCCATAAAAGTATCGTCTCGTTTTTATGTCTTGTGTTTTATTGATAGGTTTAACTGTGGCAGAGGGGATGTGTAAAATTTCGCCCTCCCCTCCCCCTACCGCAGAGTGTGATCAGAGGCCATCGAGTTTCCGACGTCACACTGGGCAAATGGCCCTGCATTACGCCCCAGCACTACAGTCGGCCAACGGCATACAGTATAAAGATGTTGCACCTTCACTACACGATCGACGCCTACCTGGATAGAAGGTTGCACCAGCTTTGTAGAGATGTCCCTCCCCCATTTGACTGCACACTGGCCACAAAGCAGAAGGCACAAAGTATACTCAACATGCCCATATGCGGCAGAGAGCGCATGTTCGTGTGAGCAGATTGCAGAACGAATGCCACGATGTTCGCCGTGCCTAGAGAGGAGTGCAGCACATCTCTTGCCGGATGTCAAAAGGGCTCCCTGCTGCGTGTCCCATTGATTCAGCCAAACAAAGAGCGCAATTGAGAAAGCACAAGTGCTTGAAAGTGCAGATGCACGCTGCCACGCTAATTGCAAACAGGTGGCACGAAAGTAGAAGGCGCGAAGTATACTCAACATGCCCATATGCGGCGGAGAGCATTTGTTTGTGTGAGCACATTGCAGAACGAATGCCACGATGCTCGTCGTGACTAGAAAGGAGTGCAGCACATCTCTTGCTTGTTGTCAAGAGGGCTCCCCGCTGCGTGTCCCATTGATTCAGCCAAAGAGCGCAATTGAGAAAGCACGAGTGCTTGAAAGTGCAGGCATGCGCGCGGCCATGCTAATTGCAAACAGATGGCCCCTGCGTGCCGCTGCTCGCTCCCGCAAGGTGGATGCCAGCACAAGCACGAGTGCTTGAAAAGAGCTGACAGATTTCTAAAGGTCCTCTCCTAGCGCAGCGCATGCGTGCTGCGCTAGGCTCGACCTAAAAAGTGGATGGGTGTCATCTGTTTTTTTCTGATGGCTATCCTTACCACTAGATTTGGTAGCCCAATGTAAATAAATTATGGTTAAGAACAACCAGGGCAACTACAAATACAATGCAACAATAAACCCGACCACTCAAGAGTCCACTGAGATTGCCTTATGATTTTTTTCATATATTTATTCTTCTTCAGATTCAAATAACCAACAATGTTGGGCTTTTTTGTTTGCATTAGAGTTAAGCAACAAAAGACCGGCTCCCCCACTCTCATTCACACTGAACATATCCCCCTGTCTTTCAGAAAGTGCTTCCTCCATTTCAAGGATCTCGACATTCAAGCTCTCTCCTAGAGTACTGTGATGTACAGGGTCAGACTGGGACAGAAAATAGGCCTGGGAACCAAAATAAAAGTGGCCACATTAGTGAATTAGAAAGCTAAAAGTAGCACGTTTCCAATTTGGGGCAGTTTTGAGTTCGTAAAGAGACGCTTTGTAAGTATTTTAAAATGTATGGTAGACTGCATGGATTTGAGCTTGCTGCAGGCAATGTTTGTTTTAATATCTGGGAAATCAACACTGAACACCGACCCAGAAACCACACGACCATCCCACAAACAGCCAAAAAAACAGCCTCCTGTGCCCCACCAATGGATCTAAAAGCGACAGAAATAATTTAAAAAAATCTTCTGCCCCCAACAAAATGGTTGGACATAGTCTTCACCTATGTATCTTGCCTGACCACATAGGCAAAGAAGTGAACGACTGCAGGCGGCAGTCAAGTAGAACGTGCCCTGCATTTAAAAGACTTTGGACTCCAGACCCTATTTGCGTAAGGAAAATTAAATAGATGGTCTGGAATCTGAGGCTGGTGTTTCATGAAATGCCATATGATGTGTTATGCTAGCAGATATTGATCAGCGTATGGGCTAATGTCTCATGCTCCTGGCACAGCTGCACCATCCTGCGAGTTTTACTTCGCCCACCTGAATATGCCCTGTTGAGGTGTGTCATATCTCTTGGGGCCTCATGTAGAGAAAACCACGGTGTCCATTATGATTTGTTGACTCCCAGAGACAGACTGGGGACACCACATTTTTCTGTGTTCCAAGAGGTAAAGTCTACTGAGAGCCTCAGGGAGCATTCTAGTCCAGCCTTTCCCTTTTACGTAAAGCATTTGACTTCGAACTTTGCCTCGGGTTTATGTTCATGCTCCCCAGGATTAGAGCTGCCGATCTCTCCTCCCAAATGAGAACAATCTTGGAGAAAGATCTTCCTGATAGGACGGTCTACCTGCTAGCTGACGAGCTCCCTGGAATAACAGACGCACCTAGGAGACATTGAAAGTCCAGGACCTCCTGCCTGTCTCCCAGAGATGGTTGGTGATGCCTGACTGGGGGTAAAATAACAGTGGTCTACACAGATTGACAACAATGTACAAGGTGTAGGTGAGCAGGCTCGGCGCATTGGCCCTTACTTTCAGCCTTACTCCCTTTCATCAGCAAAGGAACCTGCATTCACTTTACTAATATCTGGACTCCTAACCCCTCCATATAGAAAGAATCGGCATTAGAACCCTAACTTCCTGTGCTACCCTATCTTAAAGTAAACTGACTGTGCGCAATAAGCTAGCTATCCCCGCTAGTGGCCGTACCTCAGTTGACTATGCACCATAATTGTGAACACAGTGGTAGCACTGAACACTCTGGTTCTTTGTGTTTAAAAGAATAACCAACCCCAGAAGACTTACACTTCAGTGTATGTTTGCTCCAAAGGACAAACTTTTATTGTCTTTTTTTGTTAAATCTCAGCAACCCATAGGTGCCTCAATTTTACCCCTGTGTTACAGGTTTTATGGTTGTATTTTTCTACTAATATATTAAAGACACATTCCTTACCATGTAGTCCCTTTGGTTGGACATTCAGCTTTTCATGTGTGATAACTACATCACCCAAGCACCAACCACTTCCTATAGTACATCATCACTTGTAACTCTCCAGAGACAAAGGCTTTTTCAAAAATCTCCCACCCCTTGCTCTTGAGCGGGTATCTCCTTACCCATCCTCCTCATCCCCCCCCTTCTGTCGGGACTTGGTTTCCTACTGCAGCAGCTTCCTGGGTTCTGTGCCTGGAACATAGCCATGACCAACTGAGTACTCCCTTGAAACCCGGTGAGCCTGGCAACTCCCAGTCATGCGTGATGGTTAGGAATCATACATTCTATTCGGACATCACCCTTAACACCTCTGGAGTAAAATGGGCACCCCAACCCTCGTGCCCATAGTGAGACTTACCAGCTTGAAGGGTGTGATGTGCTTAAAGAGTTCAATGGTGACTACTGGCCTTCGTCGAGGCAAGTAACTAGACAGTAGTGCCAGCATAGTTGGGCTCCTGCATGTACGTGAGAAGCCCGTGGTTGAGGTTGTTGGCGAGGCACACTCTGTATCATGGTGTACAAAATGTGCGTGGCATGGTACCGGTGCACAGCTTGGAACTGTTTCCATGAGTCTGAAATTGAAGGGGGAAGTGAGGAGGCCCAGCATAGTCCCTAGCGGTAGGGGTGGCTGTTTCTGCCCCTTTTGCACAAGGTGTGTGCGCATCCATGTGTGTTTGTGACCTCTGTGTGTGAGACAAGATTGCTCTGCTGCTGTGCATGGTATGCATGTGCTGTTAGTAAACCTTGTTTATAACCAGGGCCACTGGTTTAATGTGGCAGGGATGGACCAAATTATGTGGCACAGCTGATTAGATTAAGCTGTAAAAAAGCCAAATTATGCGCAGTGGTGGCCGCTAGCAGGGGAAATGGGTAGTGCAGAGCGGGGGAGTAGGGGAATGCAAACAAAACTTGCCTGCAGCCTGCCGTCCGACGCCTCTTCAGCTATGACTGTGTTCACACAGGCTCCCATACTCCCCTGTGCCAATCCAGACACTACTCTCAAACTGATGCGCGAGAGAAGGGTAGGGATTGGGTGGAGCGGGCTGGTTCCACACTCCAGCCGGGACTGAGAGCCTGTGCTCCTGAGCTCTGCTGATATCTCCAAGCAACAGCCTGGAGATATCCAAGTGCACATGTCGGTTTAACTGTCCTTAGACAGCCGGCCAAACCGACATGCGCACTTATAATGCCATGTGACCACCAATCCTCCTGCTGCTGATGGTCCCGCCCTCAAGACTCGGCTGCAGCTCCAGAGTAAAATAAAATGATAATAGAGCAGTTTTATTAACTGCTTTATTCTCGTTTTATTTTACATGCGTCTGCTGGTTCCAGCAGTGGTGTGACGCTCCTCCACCATAACGAAGAAGTGGTCCCCGATTATGCAGCATAATGCGTTAAATCTGATGGTAGTGTACACTGATTATTTTCTCATTTTACCCATCAACACCGAGCAAAGGTTTCATCCTAATAGTACCAGTTTAACACCCAAATACAGCAATAAGCAACAGAAAGGTGACCTGTGAACTTAGAGCAGGGCCTTCCACTGCACGGCAACAAGCATCACTGAGTTTTAACCAACTTTTGATCTGTTCCAGCCACAATCGAATAGATTTTTTTTGTTTAAATGTGTTGATTATGCAGTAGAGGATGGATTATGTGGTAAATGGGGCAGATGAATAATAATGAGATATAAAATTATGAGAATAAAATGTTGCAGTAGCAAAATTGCATAATTCCAGTCGGCCTGTTTATTTACTACACAACATGATTTTGTGCCGTGTAAGACTTCGCCGAGTAGTCCTGCTCCTGACGCCGCACACGTGGGCCCAGGGGGTGGTAGAAATGTGCCACAGCCCTGAGGATGGACATTGTCTCCCCAGCTCTGTGAACGGAGCGGAAATTGAATTTGTGGCCTGCAGTCCCTGAGCTACGGATGCTGCCTTTGCCTTCTCTCTTAATGAATAATGGATTGCGGTCTATTTGTGTGAAGTGTATAAATATAATACAAATACACAGAAATTAGGCTGACATTTTCATGAGGGTGTGAGGGATTGTGGAAGAAGCAAGTAGTTGCTGGGGGGAGGCACAGCAAGAGCAAAGGGTAGAAAGAGTGGGTGGAAAGAGGAGTAGAGTTGGACTGAAAGAGGTGGCAGAAACTAAGGGAAGGGTCGTTCGTGGGTGAAGTAGACTTTGCATAAAAATGGGGAAAGAGGCGGCAGGAAAAGGGAAGCAGAATCTGACAGAGGAAGTAGGGAAGGCACAGGAAAGAGAACCGATGGAGATGGAAATTAGAGTAGAGGAGCTGGGGAAATGAATTGCGGCTAGAGAGTAAAATAAACCAGAATGAAAAAGTAAGATAGATGAGAAAAGAGAGGTTGAAAGATAGGCAAGCATAAAAACATAAAATAAGGTAATTCAGAAATACAGAAAAATGAGAGCAATAGAAAAGTGATATGCAGTGGCAATAAGAGTGAAGGTGGGTGGAATTTTCAGAAACAAAACCAAGAGATGACAGATTTTGTGAGAGATATGTTTATAAAGGTAAAGCAGAGAGATGAACATTGATGTAAACAGTAATGGAATGAAGAGTGTACAGAAAGTGCAAGATAATGGATTGCAGGTTGAGAAAAGAGGGATGAACGAGACATATGAAAGAAGCAGAGAGCCAAAGACCAAGAGGAGAGCAGAAAGATGAAGGGAGAGAGAAACAGGGAGACGAGCACGCGGTGCACTATAAATACTTTCATCTCGTCCTCTCTAGGCCTCTGGCCTGCCTTCACAGATTTGCAGCCTCCTTGTCATCTTCTCCACATGCCGGGTGTTTCTGCCGGAGTGTTTTGGGAGGGATGAGAAATGGATCCCCTCGACTGGGTGAGATAGATAGGAAAATGGCCAATAATTTTGGCTAAAATGTGACAGGTCATAATCAGGACAACACAACCCTGGCATTTTCCAAGTCCAATACCCAGATGGGTCTCGTGTGCCTGAATCATGCCCCGAATCAGGGGTCTTATTCTTGCATGTTAGTGTGCATCTCGAAAGCACTCTTGGACACTTCCATGGTTGCAAGCTTGAGAGGATGTTAAAACCGAGCTAGAGTCTGGGCATGCTCCTTCGATTATCTTTCCAGAAAAAGAAAGCAAAATAGTGTTTTTTAAATCCACGGATTCAGGAACACGAACAGCCTCTTACAGGGAGGTTTCGTCTTATTCCTCGGGGATCTGAGAAAAACTCCATTCTATAGCACATTATGGCAAACGTTTAGCCAAGGTTGTTTGCCATGTTAAGATCTCTTTATTGAGGATGTGATGAATGGTGCTGTTCTCTAGAGAATATTCGTGGAACCTAGGGCAAAATATCATTTTATGAATGTAAAGCCCTGGTGGGCAATAATAGTCCCCAATGTCCATATTTAGGTGTTAACCGCACATTGTGCGGTTTACACAACCGAGTACTGTGGTCTCTGCAGTTTGTATGACACAGTTATGGGGTCACTGGCAGTAACCAGGGATGAGTTAAGGGCATGTCGCAAACTGACACCTGCACATTAGAGGCTTCAGACCCAATGTGGTAGCTCAGTTGGTTAAGTGCCTACTGCAGGCATGCTTCAGATCACACCTTCCATTACAGTGCCAGTATTATAGGTCTGACCTCTTATTGGGCCTGACAGAGCGAGAGTGATGGAGAAAGTACCACAGACCATATCACAATGACTTTGAAAGCCTGAGCCAGCTGGTGTATTAAAATATTTGTTGTAAAGCCTAAACCCTTTAAGAAAACTAGAGTCACTAGGGCTGCCTCAGTTCCACATAACTAATATATCTTCCCTCTTTCGTCAGGGCCACGTCAAGGGGTGCCACTTCCAGTGATGTCACTTCCGGTGACATCACATAGGTTACATTTGTCATTAGAAGCCCAGCTCCCTTCGGCAGATCTAGAAGTTACCTCCTCCGGCAGTGAGTAGGTCAAATGACCAACCCGGAAGTGGGCAAAGTGGACGCTTGTGACATCATCAGCAAAAACACTACACTGGTAGGTGCCCAACAAAGGTGCGCTTTAAGGCTATATTTTACCCTGATTTCTACATGAATGCGCTTTGCAGTCGCCGTGTCTTTCACAAAAGAAAAATATAGTAGAGAGAGGAAAACAGTCGGAAGTGGGTTCCGTGGCGTGCAGGCAGCCATTCTTCCCTTGGCACCACTTCCAAAACTGGAGTGGCCACTTGGTGTCACACGCAGGAAGCAGCCACAGTGGGCGCGAGCCTCCGAGCCTGAAAGCAGACTAACTGGAGAGCTGCAGACCTGCCCTGCGGGCTAACAGGAACACTTACCCCTACGCATCCCTGGCAAGGGCGCAGGGAGGGCACCCTTTTAGGTGAAGGCTATAGTCAGGGGGGCCAGGAAGGAAGGCGCGCAACTCACTGTGGCGATGAAAATGTCCATGTCGCCAGAGGAGGCTGACAGCCTGTCACAAACACTCTGCTATCAGCCCACTCACTGCCAGCCGGAGCCCCGCGCAGAATACAAAGCAGGCGCCTGTCAGCGGCACATGTTTCGTTATCAGTCCGGCGCCAGCATCGGGTCCTCGCTCGGTCACGGGCCGTGGGCCCCTGCGCGGAGATGCTCCGCCGTGCTCCCGTGCGCTCTGTCACAAGCGTCTATTTTAGGCCGGTACTTAGTGTTCGTTGTGCAGACTTCATTCTCTTCAGAGTCAGATGCGTCTGACATTGACATTTGGCTATTGTAGTGATGGGAGCGACAAGTGCCCCTGTCACGGGCAGAGCCACTTGAAGACACGACTAGGCTGTTATTCGCACGCGGAATATTTTACAGCCCCCACAAGCGGGGGTCAAACTCGGAAAAAACTGACAGGACACCGAGATAAGTGACGCATGCGAGCGGACTAGATAGCTAAGAAACTGTCCTACATTTGCAAATCAAGCCAGTGTTGAACTTAAGACACGCTGTTTGAGTTGTTTGTAAGGTATTGGAGATTGCATGCGTTTGTGTTTGCTGCAGGCAATGTTTATTTTGATACGGGAGAAATCAACAGTAATATCCGGTCCACTTGGCTGTAAAAAGGCACAGGAAGTGTGAATAGACTGGCCCACACACTGGTCCGAGACACCATCGGGCACTGCCTGATTGCCTGATAGGCAGGGCCTCTGGAAATATGTGATTGTGCGGCGATTTTCGCATAATTATACATTTGCCACATAATCGATCATCTGATGCATAATCTGTAGATTTTAACACCCAAAAAGTTGCTTCTAGCTCAAAATGTTCAAAGGTTACCAAAAGCGCTGTGGCATGTGTTGCTGTGCAGTGGAAGACCTTTTGCCTGGTCACCTTTCTGTTGCTTATTTCTATATTCGGGTATTAAACTGGTACTAATGAGGTGCATCCAAGGCCCAGACAATGTTAAGAAGTCTAAAAAGTACAAAATAATGAAGTACAACTATTTAAAAAATGACCTGCATTATGCCACATAATCTGCCTTTCTTGCTGCATAATTTACACAACTCTGCCACATAATTTGTCCCTCTCCTGCTGCATAATTCCAGTGGCCTCACCTATAGGCCTATCTGACCCTAAACACAAGCAAACCACCACCTCTCTGCCTTCCTTCCTCTGTTTGCTTCTTTATTTCTGAAAAGAGGATTCGTTGGAGTGGTTGAGACCCAACCAAGTATTAATGTCACTATTCCGTATCAGGAACAGTTAGTTGTCTTTAAATCAAACATTATCTCAGTCCTGGGTACCTCAGGCTTAACTTAAACACCAACAAGTGTAATGCATCTATCAGTATCAAAACTGTAACTAAGTAAAAAAGACCACGAAATAAAAATCTCGCTCAAACGTATAAAAGTAGAATTAATTTTTATCTTTAATTAGAAATCAAAAGGAAAATCTCAGATGAGGGGCCTGGAGTTAAAACACTTTTGCAAGATTTTCATAAATCACTTTTTTCCACTCAAAAAAAGTTTGAAAAAGTTTTTAAAAGTTTGTAAATCACTGCTTTCCACTCTTAGCGGTAGTCTATGAGCCTCAAACGTAGGGGTCCAGGACGAAGTCAAACTTTCAGGCCTACCGCAATGGAAGTCTGGGTCGGATGTGGGTGCCGAGTTGATCCCAGTCAAGATTTTACCTTCTCACTTAGAAAGGTTTCTGGTTCTTTTTCTTATAGACTGTGAAGGCCTTTGCTTGAGTCCAGCCTTGGGTTTGACGTTGATGGATGGGCGAAGTCCAGGAGTTGATGAATGCCTCCGTTCTCAGCCATGTTCAAGGCTGCCTACAAACTGGCAGGTAGCGGTAGTCTATGAGCCTCAGACTCTGGGCTCAGGAATGGTTTTGGCTCTAAGTGAGGAAGTTGCAGTTCTGTGGCTAGAGAGTATATTGCAGCACTTGCCAAGGGACCAGGACCTGAGAGGGAACTCACGGGGCCTAGAACTCGATCTTTTGGCTACACCAGCTGCATCCAGGGCAAGTTCAGTGTGAACTGGTCAGCTCAGCACTGTGCAGGTACAGGCCGTCTTAGTTTCTGTGTCTCAAGTCTGACAGGAGGCTAGCCAGATACCCCTTGGAGTCCAAAAAGGTCCTTGGCATGAGTGGTAGCAGGTCCACCCCTTGGGGGTCTCTCTCAATAGGTTCAACAGCAGGTGCAGCCCTTTTCTTTCTGAAGTCCTGTCTTGGCTCAGCAGGTGCAGCAGGTGCAGTCTTCCTTGGTGCAGTCAGTCTCTCTGAGGTCAACAGAATCAGCAGGTGCAGTACTTCTTTTCTTTCTGAGTTCAGCGGTGTTCTGAGGCTAGAAGCTACAGGTGCCACTAGTATGGCAATATCAAGTTTGGGTGGGGAGGACTCACTAGCCAATGGTGCTCTATTCCCACAGGCCAACCCTACCCACTTTTACATAATTTCCTGTGGGGGTGACACAAAACAATCCCATCATGCATCTCTCTGCCCAAATCAAAGATGTTGGGACCCTTCTTACCTTGGACAGAATCATGAACAAACCCACTGAGATGTGTCCAGTATAATTAGCTACCCCTCCTGGAAAAATGGTTCTGCAATGGGGTTTTCACCCGGGAAGAGATTCCAGCCTGTCTGCCTGTACAAAAGGAAGAGCAGGCTACACTGTGAATCACATTTGACGATAAGAGGCGTCAAGAGGGCACACCTTCTCCCACAATAATCTTTTTGTTCCCTGTTCCTGAGAGCACTTCACACCTCTTGGCTGACGGGCTGCAGGCTGTCTTGAATGACAGCTGCTGTAGTTAATGAGAATTGACTACTAGAACTTTGGGACAAGAAAGTGGGGACTATTTGAAGTCACCTTTGATTTAAAAGTTACTTTACAACTGACTTCTGCAATAAGTCGGGTTTAATGTAACAATTCATTTGATACCTTGAAGTAATTTATTCAGTGGTCCCAAATGCCAAATAGAAGTTAGTACTTAGCAAGTGGTTTAGTGAAACCCTGTGTTAGCCATTGTGACTGCAGGCCTTACTACAGCAAAAACAACAATTTTGAGTTTTTACTGTCAGGACATGTAAAGTTTAAATTCAATATGCCTTTTTTTTGTATCGGACACCCTGCCTTACGGGCTACTAAGGCCTGCCTTAGGGGGGGACTAACAAATATTAACAAGCATTGGCTTCCAACTTTTGGCTTTGTCAATTCTTGTTTTGTTTTGTCATGGTTTATGCAAAACCTTATTGTCGGGGAAGCCGCCATACCATCAATCAAAAAAAATCATTGGTAAAGGCAAAAATATTTGTGGGTTTAAAAAAAACCAAACACTTTATCCCGGGAAGATCTTAAAACCTGGTCCTGTATGCCCCTCTCACTCTATGGCAGATCAGTGATCTTTAAGATGGTGATGCTTCCCCGGCTCCTCTATCAGTTGCAAAATCATCCATATCAGATCCCGCCTTGATGGTTCCGACAGGTGAATACAGCGCTTGGGCAGTTTCTGTGAGAGGGAGGAAAGGTGCGCGTAGCTCTGCGCACATGCTTCTTGTCCACCTATTGCGGGGGGCTAGCTTCCTCAGATGTTCTCTCGTACTACCAAGCCTCGCATTTGCTGATTCTTAACGAGTTGTGGTGTGGGGATAGGGGAGACCCGGCATATGCAGTCGAACGGCTGCTCATGGGGCACCATTCACTACATAGAATCCTATATTCAGCGCCTCTGCGGAGTTCACTGCCACCGGTTACACGGGTGGTGTTCCTAATTTGGAGACAGGCGTTGTGGCTAATGGGATGGTGGAACACTCGGACTCTGGAGACCCCCCTTTGGGATAACTGGTTCCTACCCCAGTTGGCGGCTCGACAGGGGTTCCGAGGGTGGGACAACATAGGCATCTCTGTCCTGGGCGATGTTATGAGAGGTCGGACGCTCAAATCCTTCAAAGACCTTCAGAAAGAATTTTATAAACCACTGTCCCAGTTTTATCGTTACCTCCAGTTTCAACATGCCATGTCCCCTAGCTTAGAGGGCCTGGAGTCGCTTCCGGAATTTAGCCCTCTGGAGGCAAAGGTTGTTATGGGAAATTTAAATGATCGGAAAATTTCACAGATTTATCAGTCCCTAGTTACTCACTGCTCCCCCACATTGCAGAAGCTTCGAGGGGACTGGGAAGAGGATGTGGGCACACTGGAAGAGTAGGACTGGACTGAGGCCCTGGCAGCTCCGCGTGGGGCGGCCATAGCAATGAGACTCCGCCTTTTCCAGTTTAAATACCTTCACAGGGTCTATTTTACCCGGGTGCGACTGTGGATGGCAGGGCTGATCACCTCTCCCGTGTGTCTCCGCTGCAATTGTGAGGAAGGTACATTCATCCACACAGTTTGGCGCTGTATTTCCTTGGACCGCTTTTGGAGGGGGTGTTTACATGCCTCTCCGAGGTTCTGGGGTGGGAGCTTACCCGCACGCCACAGCTGGCCTTCCTACACGTCATGGAGGGAATAGGAGGCAATATCTATAAGCGACACCTCATGCAACTGGGTTTTACTCTGGCGAAACGAGACATTGCCAAGGCATGGAAGGCGCCGCGGGCTCCATCAGTGGCCACATGGAAGACTGGGCTAGATTTCTGTATGGGGTTGGAGCAACCTATCTTTGTCACTAGGGGGTGTCCGCGCAAACATTATAAGATCTGGAAACGGTACGCGGACTACCGGGGACTGTTGTTGGATCCTCCATCAGAAGTAGAAGCTCATCCATTGGGATAATTTATATGTTTGTTTTCGGACTGTGGGGGTGCATTGAGGGAGGGGACCCGACGGGGTTAACCTTTTATCTATATTACAGGCTGTGGAAATGATTATGTGGATTGTGTGCGATCAGGGGGGTGGGTGAGGGTGGGTGGGAGTTGGGGTATCCTTTCCAAGTGTTGCTTTTATACGTTTGGATGTTATTTGAAAAAGTCAGGGTCATCACATCTGTATGGTTTGATTATGCAGTCTTCTCTGGGATGCAGAGATCTGCAATTTGTGTGCAACTTGACACAATGTTGTTTTTAAAAAAACAAAAAAACACTTTATCATAGTAGTCTCTGACACTGAAGGGGACTACTATTTGTGTGGATATGGTCCTTGTGAAAGGGCAGCATGTTGCACCTCAAAGTGAAGTCAGTCAATGGCTGAAGTGTGCTAACTCAATGCCTCATGATGCATGCTGCAGTGGCTGGTAGTAAAATGTCAAAGACACAACAACAGACTAATGGGTGGTGTCTGGCTGAAAAGAGAGGCTTGCATAGACAGCTACATGGAAAAGCCAGCATAGACAGCTAGGCGGAAAGGGTTGCTTAGGCTAGCATAGGCAGAGAGAGTTGCATAGATGGAGAGGGCTTGATAGATAGGGTTGCATAGATATAGATAGATTTTCAAAGATAGAGTAGACAGATTGGCTTACAAATGTAGACAGTTGTAAAGTAAGATAGGTAGGACAGGAAATTGGAAATAAATGGCAGAGCTAAAATTAGTAATATAATAGCTAAATGTCAATATAAACAGGACATACAAGAGCACTGAAAGCACGCAATAAAGCCAATAAAGCAGGGCAAACAAACTATATTGATTTACAAATACATGTGAAGTCCTCAATTAAAATACTTTAGCAAAATGAAGTACAGGAGTACAGTTTAAATACACTTCATTGGGCGCATATTAAAGCAAGCATTTGCAATGCAATAGGTCTCGCATTTATGTGAGTTTAAGCTATTGGCATTGTAAACGACAATTACTTTTATTTATGCTTTAAAAACATAAATAAAGGGCATTGCCATTTCAAATGCCAATAGCTCAAACTTGCGTAAATGCGAGACCTTTTGCATTGCAAAGCTTGTTTTCACTCGCTAAGATTGCCCTTAAGCCCCGCCCCCTCATGCGAAGGAGGGAGGGTGCCAATAGAGGAGGCGAGCGCGTACTTGCTGAGGGGAGGGAGCAGGCAGCGAAGAAGCCGAAGAGACTCCTGGTTCAGTGCGGTGACCCTGAAGCAGGCGCCGAGCTCAACATCAAAGTTTAAAAAGAAAACATTTAAACTGAGCGCGGTGTTCCTAAAGTGGGCGCCGCGCTCATCATGCAGATACAACAAAACGCAGCCGCATTGTCCCCATAAGAGTCCATAAACAAAATAGTGCTCACCCACTAGATAAAGCGGACTGTGTAACAAGCCAAGTAAAAGGTCCAGTCATTATGGGCGGTAACAAATGGAGACAAGGTGGTACTAAGGAGGGACTATCAAGCCTCATAATCAGTTGAAGCCTGCATTTACGAAAGAAATTGACACAAAGCCAATGACAAATATGGGCAGAGAGTGGGTGGGGCTGCTAGTGCATACCGTAATACAGCATGCCTTGCAGAGCGAGCATTGCATGTGCGTAGCCGCTAGGCACGAACTAAAAATTACAACTTTGTGAAGAACAGTTTCAAATGGACACAATTTGGTATGTTGTGAAATAGCAGCAGTCAGATAAAGGCTCTCAATAAAGAATTTACAGTACCATTAGCAGGCGACGGGAACTGATAAAGCTAGAAACGCCTTGTGGTCAACATGGAAGAGCTGATAGAAAGGTTCCTGCTATCACATCTGACTGTAAATGAAAAGGCAATACCCAAGTAATAAGGTAAACTGGCAATGAAGAGATCTACATCATTCGTGGAAGTGCGCATTTTGAAAGAGCAAAATGTAGTCACTCAGTGTGAAGTTATCCAGTGATTGAAGTGGGCAGACACCCTGCCCTATGCTGTATGCTTTAGTGGGTGGAGAAAAATGTGAATGACAAAAACAGAACAAAGGATTAAGACAGCTGGCTGGAAGTATATTTACTTAAGTATATATATATATATATATATATATATATATATATATATATATATATATATATATATATATTCACTTAAAAAACCATAGGTTTCACACACGTTATAGTTAGGAATTAGCATTTAAAAAACCTTGCAAATTCACTTAAAAAACCATAGGTTTCACACATGTTATAGTTAGCTGGACATTTCACTCGTAAAAAAACAATGAAATTCCCCCGTTATAGTTAGTGCAGATAACTATAACACGCGACCCCGCAATCCACTGCTCATGACGTCACATATTACATCACTCATGACATGGTCAGTGGCATCCCTCATGACATCATCCTATGGTTTTTTAAGTGAATTTGCAAGGTTTTTTAAATGCTAATTCCGAACTATAACGTGTGTAAAACCTATGTTTTTTTAAGTGAATTTGTAAGGTTTTTTAAATGCTAAGTTATGTATGTATTATTATATTTTTTATATATTTATTTTACAATAAACTACCTATGTATATAGTTATAGATTGACTGTATCCTGTAATATGGAATGGCTCGTTTAAAATCTGTTTTTTTTTTTTAAGGTTTTACACCGTGCGCGCACCCCGCGAATTTAAATAAAAAATTTTTTTTTTTCACCCTTCGGGGTCCTTCAGGGACCCCCTGACAAAGGCTAGGGGGGTCAGTAACTCTCTACCCTGCCCCCTTTTCACGTTCTCCACCTTTCTTTTTCACTGTCACACACCAAACACACAAAATGGCGGCCGACACTTCCTGATTTCGACCGATTCGAATGTTAACTGACAAGTAACCACCAATCAGAATTGCGCACGTTAGGGTGCACGCACCGTGCGCGCACCGTGCGCGCTTATAGATATTTATGTACTTTTAAATGCAATTTTCTCAGGAACTACTGAACAGATTGACACCATATATGCAAAAGGCACATGCCTGACCTGAGGACTACCTCTGTGCCAAATTTCAAGTAATTCTGTTCAGCCGTTCGGGCTGTACCTTCGACTAAAGGTCCTATGGGAAAATGCATGGGGAAAACGCGTTTTGGGACCCCCTTTTTTCTCGGCTCCCGCTTGACAAATCCCCCCGAGACTTTCAGGGTAGGAGCTGAGCGGAGCGCCCCATTAGTTTTGAAAATTTCGCGAGGATTCGTCAACCGGCGCCAAAGTTATTCAAAATAGAATTTTCAGATTTCCTATGGAAACACGGTCCTAACTATAACTATCTACTGGCGACCGCCAGTAGATGATATATATATATAATATATATATATTTCCACGATCTCCAAGTCTCCGTATCAGCAAGGACTTCACGGCACCACGAAGAAGAACCTAGACAGGTATTTTCATCCTTTTAAAAAAAAAATATATATATATATTTAACCACCATTTTGTGCAGTAAACATGGACGGTCTGCGTGTTTCGGTGCTATTCCTTCAACTGGACCATAGAGTCTGGTTGTCTAGATTGCCATTTTCAAGTGACTGGTGCCCATTCTAGTCCCTCATTCATTTTTACCATTAGTGCAAATGCTAGACTGTTAACCCAATTAGTACTACAATGGCGTTTTGCTTCCGCCATTTTCCACATGTCATTAATTGTAAAGTACATCAAAGAGAACCCTTATGTGCATTCTCTTTTTCTTTATTTTCTCAATGGATTTTCTTTTTTGCTTACTCTTTTTGTCTTTACCTTCCCTGTATTATACTTTTTCTGATTCCTTGTAATGTCTTCATTTTTCTATACTTTCTGTCCACACTCCATTTGTCAGTGTTCTACTTTTATTTTCTGCTGACAAGATTACTTTTCTCCCCTGTGCACCATGCACCTCAAGCACACAATATATAGACACCTAGGCAACATCTAATTATTTACAGAAGAAACATGTAATGTCTGTTGAATAACTACCTTAACATTATTCTACTCTCTAAATTCCCCGAAGCTTTCGGTACCTGCTCTTATCTCCTTTTGTCACCCTTTTCCCCAGCATCAGCAGAAAGTTCCCTAATAGCTTTTACTAATGCATTTGCCTACTATTCCTTTGCATTCCTATCTTCTGCAGCAAAAACCTGCGGAGCTCACCGTACCTACTAGTTATAACCAACCATAATTAGCGTGTCTACAGTTCACACTCCACATATCAAAGAATAAGAGTTGTGTCCAAAAACAAGAGGACCTCTATAGTTACTATCACATAAAACTAAAATATTTTCCACATTACTAAGTTACATACATACACACACACACACTTACACTCACACGCTCACTCTCACATGCCTGCTCACTCTCGCATGCCTGCTCACTCTCACATGCCTATACTGTTTTTCTGTCCAACACACTTGCTTTGCTCACTTTTTGAATACGTTTTGCTAAATATTCGTCATTACCTTTAGATTAATAGGTGCAAAATGTTCATTCTTTTTGCATAGATTAATAAAATAAGACTTTTACCTCAGTCAGTACACATACTAAAGGCATTTGTGGCATCTGAAGATAATATAGCCTAGTAGAACTTATTTTCTTTAATTCTTACCTATAACTCATTTGACGCTTTGATCCAAGAAATGTAATCAGATAGCTTTCTTTTTCCAAATGTTAGCCTTGTTTACGTAGTTACCATAATGTAATTTATGCAGCTCCCTGTCTGCTCTCTCCATATGACACCCTAAGTTGCATTTGGGCTGGCCAAGCATTGTTACATACTTCAGATCCTTTTCTCTGAATGACCCATCTGCTGACCCACAGCTCCAGTGCAGCTGTATGGTCTGCAGCCTTCTGGTCAGTTGTGTATTGATTCCTACATAGAGTGCTATGTTTGTCATCTAAATTGCTGGTGATGAAGGCTTGAGTGATGGTTCTGCAGGTGTTGAAGGGAAGCCACTTGAAAATTGGCTTGAGCATCTTGAGTGTGCGGAGTCTGCAGTCCCTTTGCCTGTCTTAGCGAGCTGGTTGTCAGCTACTATTCTGAGGTTCTTCGCCTGGGTGGTTGGGTTTGGTGTGGGTCTGTGATCAGTAGGCCACCAGATGGAGTACAATAGTGAGGTGCCTTTGCCGAAGAAGACTACTTCTGTGTTGAGCTTGAGGCAGTTAGTTTCAGTGGTGGCTCGCAGCGGTAACACTGTGGGGTGGGGGTGCGGGGCGTCGTATGTCGGACTCCACTACCCCCCACCCAGCCCCGCCCCCCGCCCCACAGTGTTACTGCTGCGAGCTGCCACTGGTTAGTTTTCATCCATTTGGCGACTTCGGTTATGCAGGCAGAGAAGTTGGTCTGGGTGTCTGATGTTTTGTCAGATAGAGAGACTGTGAGCTGGGTGTCGTCTGTGTAGGATATAATGATGAAGGTGGTGACTGAGCCGATGTAGGCATTGAAGAGCGTGGCATTGAGCGACGACCCTTGTTGAACTCTGCCGATGAGTTTGGCGGCAAAAGAGGGGAAAGGAGTCTGGCTGACCGACTGGGTGCAGCCTGTCAGGAAAGCAGATTCAACAGAGCATTGGTCCAAGAATGCTGGCATTGTGTAGGCTTTGAATGAGGATGGGGTCGGAGATGGAACCTGTGAGGATTGTGGTGTATTATTGATGTGTGACCTCACCGTGTAATACACTCACAAAACCATCTTGTGTCCAGTCAGGCTTATTTGTAAAACATTTAGCTCAACCCTGGGCAGCTCTGGCTTTGAGGAGCAAGGCTTAAACAAAGAAACTAGTGTATAGCATTTAGAAGCACCAAACAACGAAATAAAGCTATGCAACACAAAAGAAATCCAACTCCAGTTTATAAAAATAGATTATATTTTTTATACATTTTTAGACATCAAGATGAGCAAAATCTGCCAGAGGGTTCCGGAGATGTAGATTTTAAGTAAAATGTGAATCTCAACTTTTTAGTCCAAAGCGCAAACAAGCGCTAGTAACCGTAAAGTTTAGAAACTTTTGAAAAGTTTGAAAGATTTTGTTTGGCTATTCCAGACCAGTTCAGACGGGAGATGGTCAGGGGGGCCAAGAAGGAGTAGCTGGACAGTTACCTGGTCACCAAAGCAGTCTCAATTCCAGTTCCACACTTTACATGAAGACCACCATAGACTTAAATGGAGTGGTCCTGATGCTGGGGATGCAGGATGCTGAAAAAGTCTCTGGGTGCTGTGCGGTCAACAGGGGTGTCCTTGTGACTATTCCGCGGTCCACAGCTGAGGCGGGACAACTTTGGTTTGGTGTCCCTCAAAGTCCTCCTAGAGACCGTAGAAGGCCATCTGCGGCTGGGCAACTAGTCTTCGTACACAGTGGATCCTGCGGTATCCTTTGGTAAAGGCTGGGGTCCGTCTTTGGTAACCAATCTAGACTTAGATGACACTCCTGGGTCCAGCAGACTCAGGTGCAGCTTTTGGCCGTCTAGGATCAGTCTCTTGTGTTACCTGTCGGTGGTCATTCGAAGAATGTGGTTACTGACTTCCCAGAGTGGGCTACTTCAGCTTTGATGACCCTAGTGCTGACCCTTGAAGTCGCTTTTTTGATTTGGGGCTCAGGAGCATCTTTTCCGTGTGCCAGGAGCCACAGGCACAGTCACCTCTTTGCAAGCCCAAGGTGTGGCAGGTGTGGTCCAGTCATTGGTGCAGCCTCTCTTTGCCAGGTCCAGCGGTCAGCAGGGCAGTGCTTTCTCCAGTTCCATCGTGGTCTGAGAATCAGGGTGCCATGGGTGCCATAATTGTGCCAAGAACCCTGGGCGGACACTAGCCAATGGCCTGCCAGGATCCCTCTCACCTTGTTATGACATCTGACTATGTTTGGCATCTTGCAATCCCAGAGAGACCACTCTCAAGATGTCCCAAACCTTCCTTGGGTGTTAGGAGCTTGATAGCCCACCCTAAAGGTGTGGCTAACTGTGGACTACAAGCCCACTGGAAAACTAGTTTAGCCAATGGTTTGCCTTCTCTGTCCCTGCCGCCAGCCTGTCTACCTGAACAAAGGTGCAGCCCTACAGCAGTGTGATCGCCAATTGCCCACCAAAGTCAGCTTCGCCTTTGGAGCTCACCTCGGGCCAACACCCTGAGTGGTTTCCTACAATGGGGAGGAAACACCTCCCTCTGTAGCAGGCTTCTACTGTTCCTGAGCCTGGGAGACGTTCACACAACTCAGCAGCAGAACAGAAGTCTGTCTGGTGTCCAGCAACTGTGCTTGGCCACTGGACAAACTGGACAGCTGAGGGCCAACCTTCTAAAAGTTGCCTTTCCTTAAAAGTGACATTAAATTAGACTTGGCCAGTCACCCACCTATTTGCCCACCCCACCACTCTAGTGCTGCCAGTCGCGACTGACGCAGGGTGCCACAACCAGTGCTGCAACCCTGGGTGGACACTCCAACTGACGCGCCCTTGGTTTCCATCATACCATATCCATATACTAGAGACTTATAAGTAAGTCAGCGTATGCCAATTGGGTGTAGCCAATTCAACATGCACTTTGTCATGGGTTAGAACACTGGCACGGAGGTCTGGTTAACAGGCCTCATTGCACTTTGAGTCGAAAAACAAGCAGCATCAGTCCAAACTTTGGGTATCATCATGATAAAAGAGGCATTTCCTTACAGTATCAAAGGTTGAGGTTTGGTTTAAAAAATACAGTAAATGATAAAATCAGTTGCAACCGCTGACTCTCCTGACTAACACATAAACAATGTCAAGACAGTTTGACACCTACACAGTTCCATGATGCACAGAGATGTGATCAATCACCAGCGGCACAGGGGCCCCGCCCTTCCACCTTTTTCGGAGGCATTAAGACTGTCTGTCAGGCAGAGCAAAGGACAGCCTGACACACTCTTTATGTTCAAGTTAGGCATCCAGGCCCAGTACATGCGAACAATGCACAAGTGCCGTGTCTGAGATGAAATTTGGTGGGATTAAGATTTCACAGGCTGGTGGGCGTGATGTCCTCAGCCCAGCAAATCCTTCTTGGAGCCTCCACCTGATGGCGAGGGAAAGCACCACTGATAGATTCGACCTGGGTTCTTCAGTTTTAAACCCTGAGGTGCCCAGGGCAGAGTGTCCATCATTGATGCTCATCACAGTGTGGGTTGGGGTCAGCAGCTCTCAATGACTCCATCCCACTTTGTAATGAGTAAGGGACTTCCGGCTCCTCGGCCAATGAAAAGAGGCTGCAGTCACAATTCTTCAAGAACAACCAATGTTTCCCTCCCGCCATCAGATGCATCACAGTAATTTTGTGTGTGTGTAATGTTGGGTGCCTGTGTGTTTGCATGTATGTTTGTATGTGCATGCTTTGAATTGGTGTGTGTGCGAAAGAGTGTGTACGTGTGTCTGCCCGTCCCACTCCTGCTGTCCAACACACTCACAGACACACAGTCTCTAATGCACATACACAAACACACACACACACACAGTGTGCACGTGCCACAATAGACATTGAGAGTACATAAAAGCAGAGCAGCAGCAATAATATTATTGAGCGTAGGTAGGACCCAGGGCATGGTCTAAAGGACAAGCAATTGTGATTTAAAGCTCTGCAGGTATCAAATCAAATCAGGTGTTTGTTAAGCGCGACTACTCACCCGTAAGGGTCTCAAGGCGCTGCGGGGTGTAGCGGGGGATTCCAGTCCGTCAAGGAGAAGGTCTGTCGAAGAGCCCGGTTTTGAGGTTACTTGCTAAGATGGGGAGCGACGTTATCTGTCTGAGGTGGAGCGGAAGGTCGTTCTAGGCTCTGGCCGCGCAGAAGGAGAAGGAGCGGCCTCCTGATCTGGTCTTTCTGGTACGGGGGACCACGACGTAGGAGAGCTGGGCTGATCATAGGGTCCTTTGGGGTGCGTGGAATTTGAGTCGGCTATTCAGGTATGCTGGTCCAGTGTCGTGCAGGGCCTTGTGAGCGCGGGTTAGCATCTTGAAGGTGACTCTAGCTTCGATGGGGAGCCAGTGGAGTGTGCGTAGGTGCTGGGAGATGTGGCAGTGTCTTGGCAGGTTGAGGACCAATCTTGCCACGTCGTTTTGGATGTTCTGCAGCTTGCGGGTGAGGTTTTTGTTTATTCCGGCATAGAGTGCGTTGCCGTAGTCGAGCCTGCTGGTGACCAGAGTATGAGTGACGGTCTTTCTGTGTTCGAGGGGGATCCATTTGAAGGTCTTACGTAGGAGGCAGAGGGTGTGGAAGCAGGAGGACGAGACGGAGTTGATCTGGCAGTCAATTTTGAGCTCTGAGTCCAGGATGATTCCCAGGTTGCGTGTGTGGTCCGTTGGGGTGGGTGGACTTCCGAGGGCGGGGGGCCACCAGGTGTTGTTCCAGGCATCTGGGTTTGGGCCCATGATGAGTACTTCCGTTTTGTTGGTGTTTAGTTGTAGGCAGCTGTTTTTCATCCATTTGGAGACGGCTTCCATGCCTTCTCGAAAGTTGTGTCTGGCGGTGTTGGGTTCATTGGATAGGGAGAGGATGAGTTGGGTGTCGTCTGCATATGACACAATGTTGAGTCTATAGGCTCTGACGATGGGGGTGAGCGGAGCCATGTAGACGTTGAAGAGCGTAGGGCTGAGGGAGGACCCCTGGGGGACTCGGTAGGTGTAGGGTCCGAGAGGAAAGGGGGGAGTCAGACCCGCTCCGTTCTGCCAGAAAGGAAGGAGCGGATCCAGTCGAGGACCTTGTCTTGGATCCCTGCGTCATGGAGTCTGCGTATTAGGGTGTAGTGATAGACTGTGTCGAACGCCGCTGAGAGGTCGAGGAGGATGAGGGCTGCTGTTTCTCCTTTGTCCAGTAAGGTACGGATATCGTCTGTTTCGGCGAGGAGGGCGGTTTCCGTACTGTGGTTTTTTCTGAAGCCGGATTGGGAGGAGTCGAGGATGTTGTGCTCTTTGATGAATGTGGCGAGTTGGTTGTTGATGGCTTTCTCGATGACTTTCGCTGTGAACGGGAGCAGGGAGATGGGTCTATAGTTTTTGAGGTCGGTGGGGTCCGCCAAGGGTTTCTTCAGGAGGGGGTTGATCTCAGCGTGTTTCCAGTCGTCAGGGAACGAGGCGGTTGCCACGGAGCGGTTGATAGTGTGTCAGAGCATGGGTGCGATGGTGTCGGCGCCTCTGTTGAAAATGTGGTGGGGCAGGGGTCCGTGGGGGCCCCGGAGTGGATTGACTTCATCTTCTTCAGTGTGTCTTCGGTAGTGAGGGCTGTCCAGTTGTCGATCGCTGGCTTCAGGGTGTCGGTGGTGGTTGGTGAGGGTTCAGTGTGTTGGTTGTCTTCGTCGAAGTTGTCGTAGATGCTCTTGATTTTGTGGTGGAAAAAGGTGCTGAGTTTATCGCAGAGGTCTTGTGAGCGAGGGATGTCGGTGGACTCGCTGGTGGGTTGGGAAAACTCCTTGATGATGTTGAAGAGTTCTTTGCTGTTGTGTGCATGAGTGGAGATTCTGTCTTCAATCGCTTTTTTCTTTGTTTTTCTGATGAGTTGGTGGTGGGCGTTGGTGGCGGGTCTGCAGTTGTTGTGGGCTTCTGTGGATTTGGTGTTCCTCCAGGCCTTTTCGAGGCAGCGGCAAGAGCGTCTGGACTCTCAAAGTTTGGTGGAGAACCATCTAGCTTTCTTGGCCTGGGTGTTGTTGGTTTTCTTGAGGAGACTATGGTGTTGGCGCTGTCGGAGATCCATCTGTGCATGATTCGGGCTGCAGTGTTGGCGTCGTTTTCCGCGATGGTTGGGGTGGAGTTGCTGAGAGATGAGGTTAGCTGGTCGTCTGTGATTCTACTCCAGTTTCTTCGTGGGAGTAGGTGCTGGTGTCTGTGGATGATGGGTGTTCTGAAGGTGAAGTAGATGCATCGATGGTCAGTCCATGGGAGTTCGGTGGTGTGGCTGAAGGTGATGGAGTTTCCTGTTGTGAAGAGGGGGTCGAGGGTGTGTCCTGTTGAGTGCGTGGGTTCAGTCATGATCTGGCGGAGTCCAATGTTGTGGAGGTTGTCCTGGAGGGATGTCGTGCTGGGGTCCAGTTGGTTGTCAAGGTGGAAGTTGAGGTCTCCCAGTAGGGTGTAGTTGGTGGACGCGATGGCATGCGGGGAGATGATGTCCGTGATGAAGTTGGCAAAGTCGGTGGGGTCCAGGGGGTCGGTAGATGAGGGTGGAGGTAGGGCTGGCCAGTATCTTGAAGTGAAAGTGTTCCATCAGGTCTGTGGGCTCGTCGGGGAGTGTGCTCAGGCAGAAGGTGGATTTGTTGACGATGGCGATTCCTCCTCCCGGGCGTGTGGGGAGGTCGTTCCTGGAGATCTTGTATCCTTGGGGAATGGCAATAGCGATGTCCGGTCCCGCGGTGGTGTTGGTCCAGGTTTCGGTAAAGAATGCTACGTCCGGGGTAGTGCTGTCGAGGAGGTCCCTGATTTCAGTGGCATGTTTGTGGAGGGATCGGACGTTGAGGAGGATGCATTGCAGGGTCGTCGGTTTGGTTGTGTTCTTGCGGGTGGATTGCGCTGGTTGGTGACATATATTGGGCACGAGGCAGTGTAGAAACAGGCACTGCTAACTGCACTTGTGTCTGTGGGTTCAGCAACCTTGATAAATACATTCAAATGCACGATGAGAAGCGGCTTTCTTCTTTCCCAATGACCTTTTACACTGAGGTGGTATTTTTTTTTTTTTTTACAACAATAAGAATCAAAAAAGGAAAACTTTTTGAAAGCACAACGCCCTTGTAACTTTTAGGATTAGTGAACATTTCTGAGCAGAAAGTTGTATTTGAAGCATATGAAAGCTCCCTTACACTGATCCCTCCTTACAGTTACATATTAAGACACCATTTCATTAAAACCAAATCTTTATATAAGCTTTGAATCATCCACAGCATCAGTAATTTGCATCACAAAGACTTAAGAATTACTAATAACGCGATACTTGCCTGCATTATAAAAGATGCTCAGGTTGTGTTTCTCCAGTGAAATCTCTGGGGAATATCAAAGTACACTTATAAAGGAAAGGAATTAAAGAACGATGGAATGAGTTGATTTGAGTTATAAAAGCCTTAAAATATCGTTTCTGACGCCTCTGGCTTTAAGGCTGGTGCTTTTCAGCGGCAGCATTATTAGGACGCCCCCAGTTGTGGCATCAAATTACAATAAAAGGCAAAAAAATTGCCTTTTTAAGAGTATATTTTGAATGCTGCAATACGCAAAATGTTGTTTTGCTGGGAGCCCTGAAAATGCTTGCATCATTCCGTAGCAGTTAAGGGGGTGCCTCGGTTCTTTGTGATTTGGGGTCCGGCATGGTGGGTATGGAAGTACATGAATGCCATTAAAGAGGTTTAAACCGTGAAATAAAACGCACTGAAAGGACATTAACCCCCTCGACTTGGGATGTGCAGAATATATAAAACAGAATGTCAAATATCACTCCTGCCTGTGCACGTGGGCCCATCTGAATTGTATTTGGCATGGTGCACGCGCCTGCTGTTTAACTGAGACAGTTGTAAGGCAGAGCAATATCTAACACAGCCTGAGACAAGCCTTTGCAGGCATGTGGGCAGAAAAAATTCAACATGCAGACATTGATAAATAGGGGGCGACCTCCCCCCCCCTTAATGCAACACATTTAATTTCACTTGCCCGTATTCCACAGAGAATTTGTTAGAGACTTTAAGATATTCTGGGAGAGGCAGTGAATCCGATGACTTGCAAAAAATACAAAAACAGCAATAATTATGTTATGGCTAGCGGTTTATGGTATTTATTTTTTGACTTTTCTGTCTGTATTTAGACATATTTACAGTGCTCAATTTGTAAAATATGAAGGGCAGGTGCTCAAATGTTTTTCGGAAGCCACACCTACTTTTCCTGGCTCTACCCACTTCCTCCACTGGCTCCACCCACTTACTATATTGACTCCACCCACATCCTCAACTGGAACTGCTAAAAGTCAGATGTAATCCCAGATCTGAATTTCAGCAAGGCAGCCTTCCTCATTGTAAGGTTTTGATAGGCGGTGCCAGACTTTCACATTTGAAAAAGAAACTTAAATGTAATGAATTTATGGATTAAGAATAGGAGGCCTAAAGTAATATAGATATTTTGGACTCATGTTTTTTTCCAGGCCACACTAGAAAAATATTTTAGCTCTGGAGCAAAATAGAGTACGATTTCAGCATAACCTTGTCCTAAAAATAACAAACATCGCTCAAAGGTGTTGAACAATCATGGACGTGCAATGCCCTGTTTGGGAGCATAAAGTAGCGGATGCTTTAATAAAGGGTGATGATTCAGCTCAAAACGTAAGAGTCAGACAATCTAAATGCACAAATGGGTGCAATGTCTGATATTTACATGTTTCTCTCATCTTTATTGCTTGATTCTGCTCTCCAGAAAGTGTCATTCATAGTCGGAATGTCACTCATAATTACACTGAAATGACTGAAATTATGAAAATGGCACTCATAGGAATCTGAAACCTTGGCAGCTGTGCGGCGAGTGTGATTGTCACTGGGCAAATGGTGCACTGCGATGAGGGCAGAAGGACTTCACTACTTGACAAAACTCTCCACTGAGAGGCCAGGCCTCTGACTCGGTTCACTTCACACTTCATACCAAGTAAGTGACTACCCTCCATCACCTACTGACTCCTCTCCACATTACAATGGTGCCTTTCCCCAGCCCTATAGTTTCCTATTACTAAAGACACTCGTCTCCTCCTTGATCTGATAAGCCATGCCTACATGCTACCCCACATCACATTGAGAACATCACGGTGGTAAGATTACCCTGCATGTGGCGACGCCTGTTCCCATCACTGTCTTGCTAGAGAGATATGCTCCTTTCCATGTATGGCAAGATGGTAGCTTTGCTTTCTGCTAAGAAGGCCACAGTGGTGCCCTGGGAGGCTACTGTGATGGGCATCAGAGGTCATGTCAAAGGAACGTTGGCAACACCTATGATACACCCCGCTCCAGGTGCACTCTATGGAAGTTCCTGAGGGTTTTGATGCCCTATGGCAGGCACTTTGACTGATGTGCTGGAACTCTTCCTAAGATCAGGGGTCACACTCGGTCCATGCGACTTTCTCCCCTGTCAGTCTATGCTCACTTTCCTCTAGATTAAGTTACATCTACTCTTCCTTGGCATACAAAAGTTAAAATTATTTACATATCCAAAGGTAATGCAATGATGGGAAGGTGAGCAGTAAGGGGTAAGTAGCACAAACATTAGCAAAAGCATTAGATCTGGGTTCAATTTGCTTACACAAGGGGCATTACCACATTAAAGAGCTACTTGGGAAGATTCTAGTGGGAGCAGGCAGAGAGGGTAACAGTTGTAATGTAGTCCTTTAATGCAACTCAATGGAAGAACTGGAGCAGAGGGGGGGGGGTGAGGATACACTGAGGTAGCCAATAACATTAGGTGAGAGATGTTGACTCAGCAGGATTGAGGCAAGATGTGGTTTACAAAGTCTCAAGCCCATGGCTCAAAGAGGCTAGTCATAGAAAGCCAGTGGTTGAACCAGTGGTTGAAGCCCATTCTATAGATATGTGTTAGTTTTACAGCTGCGATATAGGAGCACCTGAACAAAAAGATCAATGTAGGTTAGCCTGACAAGTCAGCATTGGCCAGAAATCAGGTGCCGGAATCGCCAGTGTTGAAGTGTTCACAGGTTTACCATGCTTTACACCGACTCTTAGAAGCAAGCACAGGGGCAGTCAGAAAGAAGCAGGCCCAGGGTAACCCTCGATCATTTCCTACCTTCAGTGATTACCTGCCTGCTAGGTTGCAAGTGGAACAAGTGGGTGACTCATTACTACTCCGCATTCTGAGGCCGAGGCCGATATTTGAGCACAGCTCCTGCTATGAGGGGAGGGTGAGTGGAGGGCGAAGGAGAGCCGGGGCACCGCCTCTGCACTGTGGGGTTTGGTGCACTGAGTATTGCAGGCTGGTCTGGGACAAGGAGGTGAGGATGTGGCACACATGTTTTCAGGCCAACCCACCAGTTGTTTCCTAACAACTTCTGCGTTGCCAACACGAGGTGGGGTGGGGGTGGGGGTGGGGTGGGGGTGGGTTTGGCCGTGAAAACCTTACTCCGCTGGTGTTTACATTAGAGTATGTACCTTTTGTCAGTTATGGGCACTTTCAGCAGCGGCTACTTAACTCTTAATTGGTAAACGTTTTTTCACTGAAAGTGCTTCAAAGAACAAAGCAGAGGCATTCATTTAGTTACCAGTACCAAGCTTGAAATGGCGGTTATTGCGAACGTGTCCGGCGGTGCCACGGCGCTGCATGTGAAAATATACTGTCGGCTGCCTGTCAGCTGTGTGTGTAAGTGTTTATTAGCAAGCAAGCAGCATTGGTTTGGCTACTTGCGGTTACTGGTGGGCCTGCTGCTGCTTCCAGCCATCGACGTCGTGCTGAATTTATGGTGACTGTCGGGTGCGTGTGTGACAGAGCTTGGCAATTTGAAAATAATCTACGCACGCTGCCGCACAGCTCTTACCCCGCCGAACCAAATCCAGCCCAATCTGTGTCCCGCAGCCCCGCCCACCGGCAACACTGAACTCAAGGGCCTAATATTCGCATCATGGATATTGCTGGAATATTTCTAATATTAGCTCTCACAGCCTTAAAACTCTTCACCGGAGACTCTGGAAGGAACAACAGTGTCTGCTGTGAGTCAGTGACGTAATTATATTTACTTTACTACAATGCCATATGACGGGCAGACGCATTGTGTAGACCCGGCCCTGACGAATAAGTGCCGGTGCCAAGCCCCGCACAAATTAAGCACTGCATGTTTCTATTCTGCTAATGTTATCTTTTTTCTATACTTATTTTAGGTTTCGTAAAAAAATAAAGCTCAAATTAGTATATTTCCACATTTATTTAACTGACCTCTTGAATTTCTGACAGGTTTCAAGGATATGAACACCTACAGACGATAAATCAATACACATATATGAAAATATGCAACTTACTGATTGGTCGCGGCTGGCGACCTGGGAGGACGCCGGCCTGCAGCTCATCGGTGATCTCTACGAGGACGGGACGCTCTTGCCATTCCAGGAGCTCATTGATCGCTTCAGGATTCCCCGCGGCGACTTTTTGTTGCACTCGGCCCTTGTTCGAGCGATCCAGGCGCACTGGAGGTCCGGGCAGGCAGAACCCCTTTTATCCCCAGTGTGCCAATACGTGATGATGTCCGCGGGCACGGTAAGGGCGGTCACATGCCTTTACGGTAGACTGCTCAAAGAGGGGCTGGCTCCCCTCACCACCCTGAGAAACCGATGGGAGGAGGACATTGGCAAGGAGATCCCAGAGACGACCTGGGCTCAGCTGGTGCGGCGTGCCTGGAAGGGCACACGCCACGCCCGCTTTCAATTAGTCCACTATTATGTGCTCCATAGAGCATATTTGACCCCGGTGAAAATCAGGCGATATTTTGCGGCGGCCTCAGCGGAGTGCCCCAGGTGCCCGGCCCAGGAGGCGGACCTTCTCCACATGCTGTGGGCCTGCCCGGGATTGTCGGTCTATTGGGAGGAAGTGGGGAAGACCCTGGAGGAAACGACGGGGAGATCTCTTTCGTTGGATGCGGCGGTGGGTCTCCTGCATTGGTTCCCTCATACCCCCAAGAATAAAATATCTAGTAAATTCATAGATTTGGGGCT
Organism: Triturus cristatus; assembly: GCF_964204655.1. Lineage (NCBI taxonomy): Eukaryota > Metazoa > Chordata > Amphibia > Caudata > Salamandridae > Triturus > Triturus cristatus. The sequence goes on along the minus strand of NC_140590.1, from coordinate 483,446,977 downwards.
GCTCCTTGCTAAACGAGAGGTGACCAGGAATTGGAAGGCACGGACCGGCCCGACGGGGAGCCGATGGCACAGCGAATTTTTGAAGTGGGCGGCGGGGGAGAGTACGCTTAGATACCAGCTAGCTTGGAGGCAGCGTAACGAGAAGGCCGAGGAGACAGCGCTGGAGTGGGAGATGCTTGTGCAGGCCCTTAGGGAGTACTGCGCCCCCGGCGATGCCGAACATGAGGTAGCGGCGCGCCCTGAGTCCCGGTAGGCGGTTGCACTTCTCAGCTTTATTGTTTTCCCCATGGGTCCCCAAGAAGATCTGGTTGCGGATGATGCCGCGCGCTGATGGCGGTGGGGGGGAGGGTTTTTCTAGGATTGGGGGGTTTTAAGGGTGGGGGGGTGTTTTTGGAGTTATAGGGTTGTTTAGAAAAGCAGATGAAGGACAACGAATCCTCCGGGCCGACCTCGACAACCTCCTGAGCCCCCACGGACTTTCGCCGCCCGACCCCAGGGTTGTGGGCTGAACGGCTGTGTAAGCAACTTCCGGAGGGGATCGGAGAGTTGGGTTTCAACGCTCCGGCTTGAGATGTAATGCTGGCCGATTATGTAAAGATTTACTAATTCCTGCAATAAAAATAATTAAAAAAAAAAAAAAAAAATGAAAATATGCAACTTATGGCATCAACCTTGAGCCTATCTACTGCTTTTAAAGCATCAATACTAAAAATGCCTTTATTGTTTTAACGCCTTTGTCAATCGGGGCAGCTATTGGCCTGGCAGTCATGACTGACAGCATTTAGAACCACTCAGAAATAACCTAATTTCCATGGTTATCTGCATTTAAAAACACAGACCGGAAAATAAATGGTTTTCTGTCTGTATTAATCAGTAAAAATCAGTAAAAACGGAAAACAGGGAATCCCAATCACAATACATTTAAAACTCTTTGGACATCGGTATAGCTATTGCCAATTATGATTTGAATTTTTCTAAATAAAAATGTTTGGGAAGAAAGTACATACAGTGAACATGCGTTACTGTTAAGGCATTGTGCTGGATGATAAAGAAGCCAATCCCATTTTACTGAATATACCAAAATAATTGTTATAACTACTCAAATTGAAATACCTCAATCATTTTGTTATGAAGGGTTATGTCAGGACAGGCCTGCTTCTGAACTCAGGTGCCAGTCATAGGCTGACTACCCCAGGGGAACCATGCTTACGTAAATGATCACTCACACCATATTGACAGTGGGTGTCTGGATGCTTGGAATTGTAGTTTCTCCGACTATACAGCTTTCAGCATCACACCAGGGGCAATCTTGGTAATGTAGTTCTGGCTGCATTGCTTCCAGCATCACACCAATAGTAACCTTGGGATGTTTAGTTTCTGGCTGTATTGCTTCCAGCATCACACCAATAGTAACCTTGGATTTTTAGTTTCTGGCTGTATTGCTTCCAGCATCACACCATTAGTAACCTTGGGATGTTTAGTTTCTGGCTGTATTGCTTCCAGCATCACACCATTAGTAACCTTGGGATGTTTAGTTTCTGGCTGTATTGCTTCCAGCATCACACCATTAGTAACCTTGGGATGTTTAGTTTCTGGCTGTATTGCTTCCAGCATCACACCATTAGTAACCTTGGGATGTTTAGTTTCTGGCTGTATTGCTTCCAGCATCACACCATTAGTAACCTTGGGATGTTTAGTTTCTGGCTGTATTGCTTCCAGCATCACACCATTAGTAACCTTGGGATGTTTAGTTTCTGGCTGTATTGCTTCCAGCATCACACCAATAGTAACCTTGGTAATTTAGTTTCTGGCGGCATTGCTCCCAGCATCACACCAGTGGGAATGCTGGGAAGTGTTTTGGAAGGATGCTTAGCTCCCGATAGAATGGCTGTGGGAATCTTGGAAAGTTTCTTATGAGTGACAAAGGACATTTGGAAAGGAGTGTGCTGACATTGTAGAACCAGTGGTTTTGATCCTCACTGTGCACACTGGCATGCTATACAGTTCAGGTGATCAGTCACTGTCTGATTTTGTAAGCCACTTGGCAGCTGAGGGCAAGGAAATGTGGCAGTGTGTCAGGAATGAAGACTGAATGTTTACACACCAAGTCAAACACTTGATTCAGGCCTCCTAATGCCCGTATGGTCAACAAGGGAAGTGGAAATGTCGGAAACGCAGCAGATGGTGTCCTAGACTCGATAAATGGAGAAAACACAGAGTATATGATTGTTTCTAAATGTCAAAAGAGCTTTCAAATGTGGGACCTCTTGATTCCTCTTACAAGGCACCTCACTCAAAAACTACGTCAAGGAGGAATCCGGTAGGGAGGCCAGTCTCTGCAAATAGGAAAGGTCAAGGGAGGAAAGACTAAAAAAGACACACCTAACGGAAGAGCAACAAAATGTACAAGGGAATAGACCGGACAATCAAAACAACTGCGAGCAAAAGCCACTTTGTGTTGGGGTATGGAAGGGCATGTTCTTAATGTTCATCTATTTGTGCTTCCCCAATTGGAATCCCATTTATGTAACATGGGAGTCCCGGCGCACGACAATCATTTCATTTGCACCACCCCAATGCCAGATTCTGAGGACTGTTTGAGATTTTTGTGCATTTATATTTTGGTGCATCATTAGCCACATGCAGAATGTGCATTTACTCTTGATTACACATGTTTTACTACATGAATATTCATGCAGTGGGATAGGGCTTAGGTGCTAAGGCAGTACGATGGTAATTAAACTGCGCTCTGATTTTCTGAGCATGTAACACCTTTGATCACACCACAATTATTTTGCCGTTTTAGTGATTTCATATGCAAAGATAGCACCACATAGACCCTTGATTCTGGGGTGAGCCGGTTCTTGACCTGTGCTGCTGAAGATGCTGTCCATCTCTCGAATGATTCTGCTGCTCACATGGTACTTGGAATATTGCTGCTTTTGCACTCCTAGGTTATGATCAGTTTGCTGAAAGGCTTCATGACGATAATTTATGATAACTCTGTACTGTTTCTTTTGGATTTTTGTAACAGAAGCTTTAAATTTACTTCACTGATCCAGAATTCCATTATTGAGTGGGCACTTACAGTACTTTCTGTATTTTTGATGTGTTGGGAGGTGCCTTACCTCGGGACACATTGCCTCATAAAAGTGAGGTTTAACACTCTCAATTTATCAATACGTGGGCGTTCTGTTGACCTAATATTTTCGGGTATTATATTTTTGGAGTTCTCCGCACCCACAGGACCAAACCCTGCCTAAGGTAAGTTCTTGTGACCATGGACGGTGTGGTAAGGACAGAAGCGGCATCCATGCCTATGACGGAGCCCTGATACGATGCCAGGGTCAAAAAAACATCTTCACTCGGACAGATGAAGTTTGCTCCTGGGCCTGATCCTTGCCATGCTAGCAGCATTTATTCTGAGAGTGTTTACTTGCACAGTTGGACTGGAAGCAGAGATATTCCGCAGGAAGGTAGCCTGTTACTTTCTCCTGTTAGTCCTTGCCCAGGAATCAGTCTAGTGGATAGGGTTAACGTATGAATCTTACCAGTTTCGCTATAAAAGGAGCTAGGCAAGCCCGGCATGGGGAAAAAAATATTAAAGACTGAAAGGTTCCATTACGACCGGCCAGACAACTTTCTATGTTGATGGAAGACAAACAGTGGACTTCCTGTAGGTGTAGGCACTCTAACATGTCCAGCGCTGTCGGCCATCTTTCAAACTCAGCCGTCCTCACATTCTTCTTGTCCTTGTCTTTGTCGATGCAGGAATGTCAGGGATATCTTCTGGTCAGGGCCAGCGCACCCTGTGCAGGTAAGAGTGGTGGCGCCGGCTGGGGGGTGGGGAGATCATTTAGATGGACGATGACGAGGGAAAATGAAATAATACATTTTCCATCGTCAACGTCCATTGAAATCACCCCTCCCGGTCCCACCCCCCACCGCTCTTACCTGCACGGGCCGCGGCTGGCCAGGGCTAACCAGATTCTATGCCAAATATAAGTAAACACTCAGCACGAAGGGTTTGGCTCATGTAAATGGAAGTTTACAAGTGGTTGATCAGACTGGCCTGGTTGGTCATAACACCTTAACCTCTTCAATGCCCGTGACGAGCTGGTCTCGTCATGGGCCGCGGTTGCGCTGTGCCCATGACGAGACCAGCTCGTCATAAACCCCGCCCGCTAATGCAACGGCCGGCACAGGGTGGGGAAAGGGGCGGGCACTGAAGGGGTTAATGGGGTTGTTTTATTAGGCTTGTTTCTGAAGTTGGGCCCTTCTCTGTTTACCTCCATTAAGAAACGTTCTGATTGTGCGGTCCTTGAGTACAAACTTGACTTTTAAACTGAAGCCTCTATATTGATTTCTCCTTTTCATAACTGGTGACGTGGGTTTCAATGATGGGCGCTATACATTCCCTGCAGGCGGGTCTTAATCTTTGTTGCTAAATTGCCAATCACAAGATAGCACAAAGATCCCTACAGTTTAACGAGCAAAGTAAGGAAAAACTAGAGGCATTCGCCATTAGAGCGTGATGTGTCTAACCCTAGGTACGGTTGCGTTTGATGAGTAGGCAAGAGAGGGAACTTCACATTGCTAATCACCCAAGTTGAGTATACAAGCAATCTTATTTTGATGTCTATCGGAGTACACAGCAGGAATATTTCATCCTCAAAAATATGAAAAAAGCCATGCCCCTACAAAGAAACTACTTCTGAGAAAGGTTGTTACAATCAAAAATATAACCCAGAAAAAAAATACCTTTTAATGGGTTATATTTTTGATTGTATTAGTTAAAGCGGCATCTCCTCCACACGAGTGCTGAGTGCAGCAGGCAAAGACCCATAAACAAAATGGTATAGTAATGCCATTTATTGTGCCACCAGCTCGCACTGCATACAGCGCAAGCGTGAGGCAGAGTGCGGGGCTGAATCCTGCTACTGCAGGATTACTGCTGCCCCTTTCAGTGCACATGTCTGGTTGGTCGGCTGCCTACCTACGGCCAGCCCGACGTGCATTGTGGACCCAGCAATCCCCGGGCTGTGAAACAGTCGGAGGTTTGCTGGCACAGGTCTACAGCCTCAAAATGAGCACTGGGTTTGCCTGCTCCCACCAATCCTGGTGCTGCTCTCACTTTAATGAGAGCAACTCCAGGATTGGCTGGATTCACGTTCCACTGAACAGGAAGGAAGCCCTTCCATTACTGCTCATGGATGCTGGAGAGAGAAGTGCCATGCTGGGGAGAAGAGAAGAGCAGCATTTAAGGTGACTTTGGTGCCACCGCGCCCCATAATATAGTTTAACCGGTAGCTACTACTGATTAGTTAAAAAGATATTTAAGTAAAGTCTTAAGAGAGAGGATGTGGTCCGTCGGCTACGCTGCCGACTTTGGTGCTGGAAACCAGGGTTCGAGCATCGAGGTCGCGTTCACATCCTGTGATTCTGGGCAAATCACTTAATCTCCCCGTGCCTGAATGTGTAATGTAAATACGGTGCTATGTGAAGCGCTCCAATACCTTCGGGTCGAGTTTGCGCTATATAAATATGCAAAAAAAAAAGAGAGATCAGGTTAGTATGAAGGATACGTTTGGATTTTAGGATAAAGATTCGGATTGAAGTCATGGTTTGGTTTAGGTTCTTGTTATATCAAGCGCATATTAAGGATACTGGTTAGCGTACGGTTAACCTTTAAGCTAGGTTTAAAGGCATTCTTAGTGCCATGGTTTAAATTTGGTTATGGTTATTTTAGAAGTAGGTGGATGACCTAGGCCTACCTTGTCAAAGAAGCATTGCTTTGAAAGCCTTTGTAATCTTAATTAAAAAATATTGAGATTTCTGCAAGAACTGTTCTTTGTTGTGCTTTCTCGGTAAAGGTTTTCTTTGTAATGACATGGAGCGAATCTATGTTCTTATTTGATATAGATTATCTGCTATAGCACCAGGTAGACTTTGTTAGGTGACAATTATGGAGCCTCCAATGGCTCCATTTGGAACAGGTGATTCTGAGGAATGCTTGTCTTATACTTAAGGTTTTTCGATAACTAAGATAAGTTCCACATCTGAAGGATTTAACGATTAGGGCGTTATGCTCGGATTCTGTGCTTTTTCTTGAGGTTCCTTGGAGCAAACTAATGTGTGCTGGAGGTCGCACCATCAGACACCTCGATCCCAAACTCTGAAAGAATTTACCTCACCATCAATGCAGTATTAGGGGTCGTCTATTATTTAGGAAATTATTGAAATCTTTCCTTGTCTCCTAATTTTAATCTTCTGAGTTCTCGTCTTTCGACTAACTGTGTATCGCCTTTGCGCTCGTACAAGTACTGTAGAAATAATATGAATTGACAATGAAACGAAACCAGACTAGATGGACAGGGCAGTGTGGTGGAAGGTAATGGAGAGTTTAAAATATGCATCATGGCATGCAACCAGTCATCCACTCTCACATTAGTGGAGTATTTCTTTAGATTCAAAGTCATATGTCCGAAGACAGACAGACAGCAATGTCATCAGTATTAGTAACTATCGAACTCTACGCACAATGACTTATTTTCGATACCTAGAAGAAATAGATCACCATAAAATATATTGGTACAGAATTGTTTGGGTGAAAGTTTGGTTGCAAGTATAACATTTCCATTTCAGCTAAAGCTGGCACCTGACATGAAGAAATTCTGTATATCCAGTAATTAAGTAATTGAATAGTTCCATAAAGATTTCCATTTTTGAAAAGTTCTACAGTTTAAAAAAATATATTTTTATTAGTTTATGTAATAAATTATTCCACATCACCATTGGTAGATATCCAATGTTCAGGCAGTGTGGTAAAGCCAGATGAACCAATCCCAAAACATATAGAAAGTAGATCCACTCTGTCTGGGATCTCTCTAGATACAAATCTCTATGGTCATCTTTTACTGTCAACATGAAGTCTTCTAGTAGAAATCTGATCCCTGGAGTAATGTTGTCCAGCCCACAGTCCTCACCTACCAACAGCCACCACGTGCACTCAATCGAGCCCCTCCTGTGAATGTGCTTGTCTCGGTCCCCAGGTTGTTCTATGCTTGTGAGGACCCTCCTCTGCTTGTTACAGTTCCCTGTTCATGACTGCGCAGTGGTCCATGCCTGTCTGCCACTCTCCTAGGGTAGGAGCCTCCCGTGATAGCTGCCGCGTGCTATGTCTCTCTTATCAATGGCGCATCTCCATCCCAACAGCATGAGACAACAACCAGGTCCTCCTTCTTCAGAGGTTTCTATTGTTAAGAGCCATTTAGTGATTCCAAGGCATTGATGATCCCCCATCTGCCAGCTCCAATTCATCACCCAAACGGTCTGCATTGCTGCTTAAAATGCAGTGTTCACTTCTCACCTGTGATTGGCTATCAGGCCCTTACAGTGCTCACTGCGCAAGAAACTGTTGTTAAATACTGCAGAGTTTTGTGTTGAAGCACCTCATAAAACTTTATAAGGTGAGAAATGTCTGTTAATAGCCTGCTCTTTACGAGAGTGATTTGCTATCGATGCTCTGTATTTACCATGGATGGCACAGGCCTGCCTCTTGCAGAGGGGCGCGCTGTGCACAGGCGGGCTCTCATAAGGTACCGCTGTTATCGCTGAACACAATGTCCTCTTCTCCCAGTTTAGGGATTAATTCTTGCTGCTGCTCTTTCGCTTCCTGCTCACATCCTCTTCAATTCAGCCTCAATTATACTAATGATTTCTAGCGTCTACCCCTTGAATGGGGTTATATCTCTTCCCAACAGAAATTGTTTCATGTACTTCAGTGGATTTGACTCATTTACCCTTCAGTGTCCTCGAACGCTTTAAATGAGTGTCAATCACTACCACAACATTGGTGGGCACCCTAGCGGAATCTCACTCATTCCTGTATCATTCGCACAGTTGCACTTCAGTAAAGTGTCACTTAGTCTGCTGTTACCCTTACATCGCGATCCGTAAACAAATCACTGCAGTATCACTCACTTCCAAAACAATCACCTCATAGACACGGCCATTTCAGAATCATTGGCCTCGAGTAATTTAAGGAACCTCGTGCTTTCTGTATTATTTAATCTCTCTCTCTCTCTCTCTCTCTCTCTCTCTCTCTCTCTCTCTCTCTCTCTCTCTCTCTCTCTCTCTCTCTCTCTCTCTCTCTCTCTCTCTCTCTCTTCTCCTTTTACTTCGTCTCCATTTCAAATGCCTTCCATACGAACGAACGGAGCACAGACCACAACGTTGTGCAGCAAATCAATATTTTATTGCTCGTAGACCTCTACAGCCATGACGCGTTTCAACCTGTCACGGGCCTTGATCACATGATATGTATATATATATATGTGTGTATTTGTGTGTTTAGGTGTATGTGTGTGTGTATGTGTGTGTATATATATATATTTTTCTTTTCTTCAAAAGTCTCCCCACAACACCCTAAGAGGAACGAGGTGCACTCCAAGCCACTTACAATCTTCTTTATTAATCTTCAAAAAGTGCTGGGGGATGTGTGCCTCTCCAACGTTTCGGCGATTCCACCTAGGTCACGGGGATAAATGGCAAATCATCCAATTAATGGGCTGCCATGACATACACACCAGAAATGTGTTAATTAATGGCACTCCCAAGAGCCTCCATGATAAGAGCGATGGTGAATTGTGGGACTGGTAGTCCAATCCATTTGTTAATCATGAGGCCCTCCGATAGGCCATTGTCACATGTTTCAATTTCACATAAACACTGGCAATCCCATCACCCTCCCTACTTTTCAAGGCTGGACAGGCCCTCTGCGATAGCCAGTTACAATCTTTGTAACTGGCTTTGAGTGACTCTCGTTCCTCTTGGGGTGTTGTGAGGAGACTTTTGAACATTTACGACGTAGTGCAGCGCCGGTTGGGAGACTGCACCACCTCTTTAATCATAGTGCTGCATTGCCCAAACACTGTCTACAGTGAGGATCACATTCGGGTGCTGCTCACTATTGCAGAGGGCCTGCCCAGCCTTGAAAAGTAGGGCTGTTGATGGGATTGCCTGTGTTGTTTATGTGAAATTGAAGCATGGACGATGTGAGAATGGCCTATCTGGATGCCTTAGATTAACAAATCGGACTACCGGGCCCACAGTGCACCATGCAAGTTCCATGCATTGTTCATTGATTGCATACAGTTCAATTAAGTTTTCCTCATACACTTCAGTGGAGTGCCACTCATTCTTTCATCATTTATGTCAATTGGACCAATGAAGTCTTTCATACAGTTCAGTGGGGTCCCATGCATTCTTCCTCACTGACCTCATTTAGTTCAAACAAGCCTTCCTCAAACAGTCCAGTGGAGTTCCATGCATTCATTCCTCATTGTCATCTGGTTCAAAGAGACCTTGCTCGTAAACTTCAATAGCGTGCGACTCATTCTTCCCTCATTGATTTCCATTATTTCATCAAAGCCTTCAATAGAGTCTCACTCACTGTTGCATGATTGGCCTCATAGAGTCTTGCATATCTGCTCAGCTTAAGCCTAACCAGTCTGCCGCAGCCACACGTTGTACTATGAACACTAGTCAAACACTATGATGACGTTACACTCATTCCACCATCATGCGTCCCCAGGGGCCTTTCTCATTCTATCACGTGTTTACCTAATTTCGTTAATCCTAGATTTTTTGTGCCCTCTCTCGTGCTACACCTTAACACTTTTAGATGAATTTGAGTGGCATAAAACAGCATATGTCAACATAATGCAATATATAAAGTAACTTAGCATACCCTTCATTTAAGCTGACTCTCATGTCACTGATGTGATAAAGCTAAAATAAGTCTCACTTACTCACCCATCATTGGACTAGTAACATTCAATATAAGTACACTTAACTTCCCAGTTAAAAGCCATGTACCTGTCAACAGAATCTCATTATTTCCAACAGCAATGGCTACATACACTTCCACTTCTTTAACCATCAAGGAGTCTCAGTAGAGGTTCCCTTTTGTAGAAACGACTGGCCTAATGCTCTTTGATGGACTCATTATTACCACCATCAATGGTCCCATACACTTAATGGAGTGCTATTTCTTCTGTCCTCATTGGCCTCAGAAACTTCAATGAAGTCTTAGTTCTGCTACAATCACTTGCCTGAAGAACTTGAACTGTATATTGGTATGATCGCTCTTTCACCTTCATGGCTCTCGCAAAGCCAGCAGGTGATCCAAGCTTAGACTGTACAGCAGGTGTGTCTAGTCAGAATATGTTTAGCACCTGAATGGTCACTGCAGAGGAGACAAGTAATTTTAGTAGGGAGGGGGCAGATCGGACACATACACACTAAAGCACACCCATGCATTCACACACGTGCACACACATTCATTCACAACGCTCACTACCAAGTAATCATACATACACACACATCAAACATTAACAAAATCACACTTACCTGCAGCTCTGCCTTGGAGGTCCCAGAAGGGATGGGACTGCTGCCTTCTGTCATTGCCTGACCTTAGGTCAGCCAGTGAGGGGATACAGCAGTCCGTACTCGTCACAGTGTGATGGAGTCGGTGAGAGTTGCCAACCATACCCCACACTGTGACAAGGTGTCACTGTTTGACACTGTGCCCTGGGCACTTCATGGCTTAAATCTGAGGCACCCAGGTCCCAGGCAATCAGCGACAATCCCCCCTCATCCTGAGGAGTAAGACATTAAGGACCTTTGCTGAGCTGAGGAGCTCACGCCCACTCTAACTGTGACATCCCCAGCCCAGCAAAGTTCATCCCACGCAGCCAAGAGCATGCACACTTAGCGACTCTTTAGATCCTGGCTGCCTGACCTAAAAATAAAGACTGTCTGTCAGACTGACCTTAGCTCAGCCTGACAGACACTCTGCTTGATGGGCTAAAGGCGAGGGCATGTGCCCCCTCAGTCGCAATGGATGGGCTGCAGCTGTGCCACTGTACTGTACTTATTCACCATGAGTCTAGCACTCTGTACAATTTTTTGCACAGCATCCAAATGTGTTGTGCTGTATTTTGCAAGGGGAACCACGTAGCGGAGAGCCACATCAACTAAGCATGCTTCTATTATCCGCTGCGCTGGCACTCGAGCAAGTTGCCTTGCGTGATTCATAGTTTGCTCTATGGTGCAGAGGTGAGTGGGTGCTGCTGAGCATCCGATTTGTACTGGAGGTTTACTCTTCTACTACAAATTACATGCACACTCGAATGTGGGTCTCAATGCTCCACACTTGTGCTGTGCACTGCTGCACACATGCAATGAATCGCTTCTGATAAGTGAACACATTTCTCCTTGTTTGCATCTGCTTCAAATAGTAATTTTTAGAGCAAAACCTGGTCTGTCGTAGTAGATTAGTCTTTGTATCAAAACCTAAGGGTGTTTGTGCTTATGTGCCCCCTTGATGCAAAGTGAAATGTGCACCTTTCGAGGAACACAGCTTATGCGCTGGATAGGAAATTGAATCTTCCACCTTGCCTCAAGCTAGAATTGCCACAAAGTTTTATTAAATCTATGCCTCTGTGTCTGTCTACTATACAGGCTACCTCTCCATTTCCTGAGTTCCCCTCTTTTTCACTATTCTGGCCTTGTAAAGGCCAGTGCAAAGGTTTGCCACTTGTTGACCTAGCAAATAGAGCTTGTGGAAGCACAGTATGTCTTTTTGGTCTCTCCAGCTATCAGATAGGGAGATTGGTGGTGGTGACAGTTTTATACCATTGAAAAACTCAATTTTATGATGGATACAAAAGCTGCATTGCACCATAGTCGAAAATACCAAGTACATAAATGAAAGAATGCTAAGCATATCCTGCATCGATTTTTGGAGTTCTAGCATTAGGAATGTATTAAAGACTTTAATTGGAGCCATAAACAAACCACATAAAAACAAAAGAAGCTAAACAAATAAAATCAATAGTTGCATAGCAAGTAGTTCGACTTCAGGAAGGTTGAGTGAGCAAACCTTTTTGTATGCTGCACACTGTGGAGGTAGAAGCGCAGTGAGGAATCTCTGTCCATTCTGGCCCTAGTTTCGAGTGCTCCAGTGTTAGATGCATTGCTTATCGCACCTAAGAAATGACAATAAGGTGGGGTATGGTATTGAGTGTAGTAAATAGCACCCATTATGAGTGTCCCCTAAATTGGGGCGTAGCATGTAGATTTTGATGCTTATTGCACTAAAATTGGCACGTCCAAGTATTATCTGTGCCTTTTTCTCCTATTTAATGTGGAATGCATTTTTTATTGCACTCAGTATATAAAAGGTGTGATAAAAACAGAAACGTCATTTTTCTGAATTGCTTTGCGTAACAGTAGCTAACACGCATCGCGCATCATCAAGTCATTCGTAATGAAGGCTATAGTGTTGCAGGCTGATATTTAAATTTATCATATATGTCATATATGGGTATGTCATGAAAGGTGGTGCCTACTACAAAACAGATCATAACACTGCAACTGGCAAGCCCTTTTATACATAACCTAAATTCATGATCCCCATTATTATCCAGAATAGTTGTTCAAATGCATAGAGACGTAAACAAAAAACGCATAATGAGACTACACGTTGATTGAGTAAACGATCCCTTCTTGTATCTCCCTCGTCACACCCGCTCTTCTGCTTATATTAATTACTTGCCATAATGTGGGATGAGGGTGGGGTTGGGACTTTTTTGATAAGTTCATAACTAGTGCTCCTTATACCTGTGTGATCTTTTATGATTTTTTTTTTTTTTACATGTTAAATTGCATGCAAATGCTTATTGTACATTTCTTTATTCATATAGAACTGCCGTAAAAACTGTTTGCACAGCCACTGGCCTGTCATAAATCTATGAATGTACCTTAAACCTAAAACATTTCTGCTTGACTTGGAAGTGAATATTTGTCCATTCGACGGTAGACTGCGCTGGGCTGAAATCAGTGGGATAGTACATTACCTACTGAATCCTGGGCTTGGGTAGCTGAGATCTTTCCACAGTCATGCCTCTAAACATTCAGGTGCAAAAATAACAATTGATGGACAGAATGCAGAACAATGTCATACATTCACCCCAGTACAGAGATCTGGGCCTAAATCCATCGTTTTTTTGCTCACCATGCCATTCCAGTTTGAACCCAGCCATATGCAAATCAGTCTTGACCCTGTGCCCCATGGGAACAGTCCAGCCCGAACTGCCAAGCCAGGTCCTCCCTGGACTGGAAACAAGCATCCTAGGACCGGTTTCGGGCTTTCAGCCCTCGTCAGCCAGGATAGCTTGATTCCAGTGGCATGGAGAGCAAGGGACTCACGTCTGAGCATACCCTTCCCACTTGGGGTGACAAATGCAAAAATAACAATTGATGGACAGAATGCAGAACAATGTCATACATTCACCCCAGTACAGAGATCTGGGCCTAAATCCATCGTTTTTTTGCTCACCATGCCATTCCAGTTTGAACCCAGCCATATGCAAATCAGTCTTGACCCTGTGCCCCATGGGAACAGTCCAGCCCGAACTGCCAAGCCAGGTCCTCCCTGGACTGGAAACAAGCATCCTAGGACCGGTTTCGGGCTTTCAGCCCTCGTCAGCCAGGATAGCTTGATTCCAGTGGCATGGAGAGCAAGGGACTCACGTCTGAGCATACCCTTCCCACTTGGGGTGACAAATGCAAAAATAACAATTGATGGACAGAATGCAGAACAATGTCATACATTCACCCCAGTACAGAGATCTGGGCCTAAATCCATCGTTTTTTTGCTCACCATGCCATTCCAGTTTGAACCCAGCCATATGCAAATCAGTCTTGACCCTGTGCCCCATGGGAACAGTCCAGCCCGAACTGCCAAGCCAGGTCCTCCCTGGACTGGAAACAAGCATCCTAGGACCGGTTTCGGGCTTTCAGCCCTCGTCAGCCAGGATAGCTTGATTCCAGTGGCATGGAGAGCAAGGGACTCACGTCTGAGCATACCCTTCCCACTTGGGGTGACAAATGCAAAAATAACAATTGATGGACAGAATGCAGAACAATGTCATACATTCACCCCAGTACAGAGATCTGGGCCTAAATCCATCGTTTTTTTGCTCACCATGCCATTCCAGTTTGAACCCAGCCATATGCAAATCAGTCTTGACCCTGTGCCCCATGGGAACAGTCCAGCCCGAACTGCCAAGCCAGGTCCTCCCTGGACTGGAAACAAGCATCCTAGGACCGGTTTCGGGCTTTCAGCCCTCGTCAGCCAGGATAGCTTGATTCCAGTGGCATGGAGAGCAAGGGACTCACGTCTGAGCATACCCTTCCCACTTGGGGTGACAAATGCAAAAATAACAATTGATGGACAGAATGCAGAACAATGTCATACATTCACCCCAGTACAGAGATCTGGGCCTAAATCCATCGTTTTTTTGCTCACCATGCCATTCCAGTTTGAACCCAGCCATATGCAAATCAGTCTTGACCCTGTGCCCCATGGGAACAGTCCAGCCCGAACTGCCAAGCCAGGTCCTCCCTGGACTGGAAATAAGCATCCTAGGACCGGTTTCGGGCTTTCAGCCCTCGTCAGCCAGGATAGCTTGATTCCAGTGGCATGGAGAGCAAGGGACTCACGTCTGAGCATACCCTTCCCACTTGGGGTGACAAATGCAAAAATAACAATTGATGGACAGAATGCAGAACAATGTCATACATTCACCCCAGTACAGAGATCTGGGCCTAAATCCATCGTTTTTTTGCTCGCCATTCCAGTTTGAACCCAGCCATATGCAAATCAGTCTTGACCCTGTGCCCCATGGGAACAGTCCAGCCCGAACTGCCAAGCCAGGTCCTCCCTGGACTGGAAACAAGCATCCTAGGACCGGTTTCGGGCTTTCAGCCCTCGTCAGCCAGGATAGCTTGATTCCAGTGGCATGGAGAGCAAGGGACTCACGTCTGAGTATACCCTTCCCACTTGGGAAGGGTATTCCCAGACGTGGGACCCGTGCTCACTACGCCACTGGAGTCAAGCTATCCTGGCTGATAGCCAGAAACCGGTCCTAGGATGCTTGATTTCGGTACAGGGAAGACATGGCTTGGCAGTTCGGGCTGGACTGTTCCCATGAGGCACAGGGTCAAGACTGATTTGCATATGGCCATGTCTAAACTGGGGTGGTGTAGTGGGCAAAAGAACGATGGATTTAACCCAGATCTCTTGACTGGGGGAGAATGTCTGCATTGTCAGCATTCCGTCCATCATTTGTTTGTTGTAACGCTTTTCGCCCTAAGTGGGATGGGTATTCCCAGACGTGGGACCCGTGCTAACTACGCCACTGGAGTCAAGCTATCCTGGCTGATGACGGCTGATAGCCAGAAACCGGTCCTAGGATGCTTGATTTCGGTCCAGGGAAGACATGGCTTGGCAGTTTGGGCTGGACTGTTCCCATGAGGCACAGGGTCAAGACTGATTTGCATATGGCCATGTCTAAACTGGGGTGGTGTAGTGGGCAAAAGAACGATGGATTTAACACAGATCTCTTGACTGGGGGAGAATGTCTGCATTGTCAGCATTCCGTCCATCATTTGTTTGTTGTAACTCTAAACATTCAGGACCAGGTGTATGAGGGTTTTTGTGATCATAAAGCCTGGTGTGTCCAAATCAGCAGGATTGGTGATTCCAACTTCACTCTACTGAAGTGACATTGCATGTCTGAAATTGATTTGTCACTCATAGTGCCACCATTACGATTCCTGGTGACTCAAGAAAAAGGGGCAGTCGGAGACCACCTGCTTCCTCCTTGTAACTCGGATGGAAGTTTGTCGATGGTTTGTGGCTGCTTCTGTAGCTCCGTGTCGGACTGAGACAAAAAGTAGACCCAAGCACCAAAATGAAAGTTGCCCCCATTAGCGAACCAGGTAGCTAAAAAAGTGGCCTACATTTGCAAATCAAGCCAGCTTTGAACTTGTAAAGACCCACTGTATGAGTATTTTGCAAGGTATGGAAGGCTGCATTCATTTATGTTTTCTGCAGGCAATATTTTTGGTAACAATTGGGAAATCACCAATAAAAAACGGCCTACCTGGCCCTAAAACAGATCCAGAAACTGCTAAAAACCGGCCCACACACTGACCTGTGAGACCAGCCCATCAAATGCTGTCTGATTGACCTATGGGCCAGTCTGACCCTGTCTGTAGGCGCAAAAGCTGGTGGTTCCCATTAATAAAGTGGGATCCGTTAATGAGAGCTGCTTCTAGAGTGCAAATGACAGTTTTGAGCAAAAATAGGAAGCAACATATTTTGAATTGCAGCGACATTTTTGTAATTATATCTGCTGCTTTTTTTGTAATTTTTTTATGTTTCACAAGCTTGATGTAAGGGCATTGGGGTAAGTAGGTGGTAGCAGGTGGGTTGTGACTGAGGCAGAGGAAGGAGTGCGAGTAGATGGGTAGAGAAAAATGGGGCAGACGACTAGTGATTAAGGAGGTGGGGAGTAGTGTAGGAGGCAGGTGATTAATGAGTGAGGTGTGGGCAAAGGTATCTCAACGATACCCTTACCCTTGCAGTTTGGTTTGTAGTAGTTGTCTTTGACCGCACCTCTTGCAACAAATATAAGTGGAAGTATATATCAATTCCACAATGACGAGTTCAATAATGTTCGGGCTGATATGGTACCCAGGACCCTACTACCTGGGATGCCAGCACACAATGGTCCAAAAGTTCCTCTGGGTAAACAATGAAGACAGACACCACAGCAATGGAAGTCCAAACAGAGTCAGTTCATTAAATAATGGTTCTTCTAGATACAGTAAGCCTTTGATTTATTGAAGACAAAAGTCAGGTAACTGTAATTCGAACATGCTTGTTGTGAACAGCAGAAAACAGCAGATGGATATTTTATTGCAAAGTGATTTCTTCAAGGCTAGATAAGTAATAATATCCTTGTTAGAAGTAAGTGGAAAAGTGTCGAGAGTCAAAATCTGGTTGTTAGCCAGAACAGAAGTGACACAAGAAAATGTCCCCCGGCCGTTAAAAATCAGTGGATGGTTTCTTGCCTCCAAAGGTTAATAATTGCTCAAGACAAAGTGTCTGCCGTGAGCGTAGTTTAAAGTTAATAGAAGGCCACAGATATTCTGTGGTCTAGAAATGCAGAAATGTAACGCCCTCTTTAGCGATTGAGTGCAGTACAACCATTTGACTATGGACCATAATAAATATCTATTGATGGCCCACAGTTTATATAACCCAATATATACATCGAACATTGAGTATCAGTCAAACCGATCAGGCAGAGACCTTGATAGGATCCTGCTGAGGTTGAGCAAACATTGTGTTCTTTCTTGTCCTAGGACGGCCATACCAACATGCGCACTTGGATATCTCCAGGCAGTTTCTTGGCGATATCTGCAGGGCTCAGGAACACAGGCTTCCAGTTCCTGCTGGAGCTTGAAACCAGCCCACTCTGCCCAATCCCGGCACTTCTCTCATGCTGGGCAATATTAGCAGGAGAACGGCATCTGGATCGGCTCAGGGCACTCTCTGAGCCTGTGTGCATCAGGATCCAGGAGCTGAAGAGCGCGGCAAGGCACAGATAAGTTGTATTTTTTTTTGTTGCCCCCACGCTGCCTCATCACTATTCCCTTCTAGCGGCCGCCACTGTGTGCAGGTGCAGCTGTGCCCAGATCTAGGCCACCACAGTCTGCAGCATGCACCTTCACCTGTCAGTGGGGCTGGCCTTTACCATGTGCAAGTTGGGCCTGCGCCCAGGGTGCTGACCTCCAGAGCGGCACTGGAGCTCCCTGCAGCAGTCTGCCTTTGACTTCAGTTTAAAGAAAAGTATCTATAAACACCTTTTTTCTGAAGGCTGAAAGAGCCCTTGTCTGCTTTTTGTTTGGTTTTCTTGCCATTGCACTCCTTAATCTTGCCCACCTCACCTTCCCTCAGTCCTCCCAAATGTTCAACATACAGACAATTAAAGAGACTAAATGGTAGAGGGTGTCAAATTTGGTGTCACCCTGAGCACTCTCTGAGCATAGGCCAGCTCTGCCTGTCTGTTAGCGTTACCAGCCTGTTTGCTGGCACGGTGGGCCCTGGGCCCGCCACGCTGACCACACTTAGAGCTGAGTGAACGTGGAGTAAAACCCTGTACTACAGACAGCAGATTTGTTCATCATCCAGCATCTAGAAGGTTGCAGGACCCTTCCCTGCTGTCACATCGCATACATTACTACCAAAACGATATACTTTATGGCTCCCTTCACATGGCCAATTGAAGCCCATATCACATAATGGATCAAAAGGTGAGCTGGAAACAACTGCATAGAATGGGGGTTCAGCTTGTATTTGCAGCCTATGCACAGCCGATGTCCATTACAGGGTGTGAAAATATCCCAGGACATAGCTTCAGAAACTTTCTTTTTTTGAGGGGGGTGTGAAAGTGTCTCATAAGTTGTACTTGGCACAAACGTGTGTCCCTCCAAGGCTCTCTGCGTCCTCTCACATGGTGAAAAATGCATAGAAGTTGGTAGGTCTGCACATAGCCTGGCTTTCACAGCATCACTCTGTGACTTTATAAGACAGGCTACTGTGGGTAGCAGTGGACCCAACAGCAATCAGCAGGAAAGATCACTGGCGCTACCAAACAGAACTGGAGTGGACTGCCCAAACCTGTACCTGCCCTGTCCCAAACATGTACCTGCCGCTGCCGAGCCACTTCCTGTATCTTTTAAAGAAACTAAAATGGGAGTTCTATTTGCCAGGTCCAGTATGAATCCCGATTAATTCCCTTTAGTCACCCGTCCACCCATGAACCAGGTAAATTGCAGCAGGGAGTCTGTATTATAAATTGGTCATTTTGTTCCCATTGCACCCAAGATTTTTCTTGAAAAAACATTTGGAAGTATGAGTGCCTCTATTTAATGTCCCTGTTTTTTCATTCAACTTTGCTTCTGATGGCCTGGACAGAGGAGAAGAGCCTTTATTTTTATTCAGATTCAATCAATCAGGGGTTTATAAAGCACGGCTACTCACCCGTGGGGGTCTCAAGAGTTGGGGATGGGGGTGAGCGCTGCAGATCCGTCTAAGCACTGGGTTCATTCGAAGAGCCAGGTCTTGAGGTCCTTCCTGATTGGGGCAGCAATGGGGATTGTTTGAGGTGGGGCATGGTGTTCCAGGTCTTGGTGGCGAGGTAGGAGAAGGATCATCCTCTGGTTCTGGTCTTGTGGATCTGTGGACAGTGGCCAGTGACAGTTTTGTGGAGCAGAGGGGTCTGTTGGGTGCGTGGAATGATTGATGAAGGATTCTTAGTTATATTAGAAGATTTGTATAATAAGAAGGAAGGGCCCGAACACTGGGCAGATCGAATATTCTTGTAGAATTTAATAGTGGTAAAAGGGGTAGAATTATAAGGAACAGAACAAAAAATACCAGAAAAATACAAAGGGGAAAAGCAAGACAGCCAGGGAAAGAACAGGAGAGATGGGAAAGGAGAAGCAAGATGTGTGCGTGTTCAAGTGAGAAACATGATCTTCAGTCACAATTGGTAATCTTGAGCCAGAATAAACCACAAGACCTCATGGGTAAAGTCTCTATTTGTAACATGCCCATGAGTTCATCCGTTCTGTTGTCTGTTATGCTGTCATTTACATTCTGCATGTCACAAAGTAAATTGTCTTTTGCCACAATTAGCTGCTTGTTTATGTTATAGACCTTAGAGGGTTGAAAGGATTAGTTAACCAGTCTGCAATTTGAACATGTGTTGCACGCCATACCGAGTTAAGTTACATACTGCTCTCAAGCCCTAAAATTGGCATATGAACATAGAATCCATGTTTCGCATTGGCTAAATACAGATATACCTCTTCAAACCCCCTAAACTTCTTATAAAAAATTGGCGTTTACTCGCATTTGCCCATTCAAGACCGATATTTATGACTCCACCACTTTGAAGGTTCACCAGCTGTTATCACACCTGGGTCGGGTGGTAGCACTGAAGAAAATGGGCAATGCCCAAGGAGCAAAGGGGTAGGTGGACTGCATCAGTGGTGGAAGTGGCCTCGCCGGTGTCTCCATATGGGCTTGTTTGTGTTTTTGTGCAAGGGAGAGTGAAGGCCTGTCCCAATTTTTCTGGTAGAATCACCTATCGGTGACCTGTTCCATAGCATCTCGAGGCAGGTGCAAAACTAATCTTGGACCATTTCTGACTTCACGAGTTGAGCCCCTTTCCTATTGGTGGCAATTCTTGGCATATTGTGGGGGGGTTTAGTGAAACGGCTTCTTAAAATGCATTGCTGTGCCAGGGTTTTTTTCACAATTTTTATTGGGGATGTTAAAACACAAACACTCTTGGGGTCAGGCTTCCTTGGCACACAACGAAGGTATTGGACTGTATCATAAGTGCCCCATCAGAGCTTGCCTTTAGCAAGTTAGGTACACATTGGCATCTAATGCACTGTTTGTGCTCATTTATTGAAGGGAAGAACATTTTTACAGCCACCTTTGTTAACCAATACCCTTTACATCACTCCACTTCTCAAACGTCAAAAGCATTGACTAACCATGGCACTCCTCGAGGAGTATTTTCCCCATGCAGCACCAAAACCTAACCCACCATTTTGGAGTACCGTACATATCTATACGGAGCTGTAGGTGGTAGCTTGTGAACACTGAGGATGTAGCAGCAGCATGAATTGCTGGAGATGCCAGGGACTGAGAAGGGCAAGAGCATCATTTGGGATCATGTAGAACAGTAGGGGAGGGATGGTGCCCGATAGTATGGGAATGAGGGAAGGTTCCTAATCGCGCCCCATAGCCAAAGGTGCTGGGCGCATGGCTCCTCTGCTATTGGTAAGTAATAAAGAAGTAAAAGTCAAATCTCCCCTTGGGAAACACCAAACCCCACATATGTATTACAACCACTCTCAGACCAGCATACAGAAGCTAGTAGGATATACTCTCCAATTACTTGAACCTAAGGACTACTGCAGTATGAAGAGACACTAGGCTAAAATTATGTATCTTCTCATATATCCTCTCGCTATTGGACCATAAAGCGTCTCATTATCGATGGCACTTGATGCTCCTTTCTGAAGTCAAGGATCCAGGGTATAACCAGGGGGGTGAAGGGATGCTCGCTGTATGTAGTGGGAGGCGTAGCGGCTGTTTTTGGACTTGAGAATTCCTGGGTAGGTGAGAATATTCCTTATTCGTCCACCCTCACGTATAACGTTTGTCTGGGTTGCTCTTCCTTGGGTTTGCTGCTCTTTATTTACACTACCGACACTAGATGATCCATATTTGTTGCCACTTGCGTCAATTTTTTTTTAGGTTAACTTCAGTTATTGTGTACACATTTCCTAAACTCCACATACTCACTGCTAGGTCTGTAAGTCTTTTGCATCACGTACTTTTGTTATTTTTATGTTGTAAAAGTAGTAATTCCTGCAAGGAGCAATCATTCAAAAGCATTCATGATGGTGGGTCCTGTAATGTTCATCCTGTTACAACCCGTGACTTACGTCTTTGGTTTGCAAATTACTGTAGTGGTGAATTCGATAGTTTGTTTAGCCACTTACATTTTATGGCTTATCATTTGTTTGGGACTATTTGCATAATAACACTATACTAACACTATCTTATCTAGCTATAGATAGATATTTAGAGAGATCTAGCTCTCCATCTATAGATAGAGAGAGCTAGCTCTCTGTCTATCTGTACATATATGTTTATTCTGATTATTTTGTGAAGTGGTAAAGGCAGTACTGCTTTGGAAAGGAACTGCCAACGTCAGGGCTGTACACTGCATAGGAATCTGCAGAAGGGTGCACCAATAGAAATGCAGCAACCTGTGATTACATAGGGTCTGACTAGGAGTGTCTCATCCAATAAAAGTTTGTCACAGATATTAAAAATTGATCAGATGCAAACATCATCGGATACTGAGTTTTTGGGGAATAATATGCCGAATTTGATTTTACTGCACCAAATTCTGCATGGTAAAGTAAATACCATACACCTTTCCCCCAACCTGCCATAATTTAACAAAGAGTGAGATCTTGATTGCACTTAGTAGTTACCAGGCGAAGTAAATACCACTCAACTCACAATTCCAATCCTTGTGCAAACAGGGGTTTGTGCAGGGGTAGGACAACTCTGAACCAGTCATAAGCAGGGCCTTAATGGGCAGTTGTTAGACATGGCATCTGTGGCATGGTTTCCCCTGACTTTATGCCTCTACCTCCCGTTTTTTTGATGCTGTGCTGGATTTCGTTTTTGAGGGCTTACATTCTTTGGGCACTTTGCCACTGCTGATCAGCATCAAAGTGCAAGTGCCGCCTGTCTAAATTACTGTTACAATTGGTTATCCCCGATTGGCATATTTGATTTACTAGTAAGTCCCTAGTAAAGCTCGCTGTGTGTGCCAGGACCTGTGAATCAAATGCTAGTAGTGGGCCTGCAGCACTGATTGTGCCACCCACCTAAGTAGCCCTGCAAATGTAGCTCGGACCTGCCACTGCAGTGTCTGTGCGCAGTTCTGAACTGCCATGATGACCTGGCAATTGCACCCACTTACCAGGCCTTAACCTTCCCTTTTCTTACTTGTAAGACACCCATCAGGTAGGCACAAGGTACACCCATGGGCAGGGTGCAGTGTATGTGAAAGGTAGGACGTGTACTGGTGTGTGTGTGACGTGTCCTGATAGTGAAATACTGCCAATTTCTTTTTCACTATTAAAATCTATCCTACAGAATACTTTAGAACATGTTACAAGTACCATTGGAACAAGATAGAGGAATAAAGTTTAGGCTCTCTGAACCCACATATTTTAGTAAAGATAGATTTCAAATTGTGTGCTTAAAAATGCCCCTTTTAGAAAGTGGGCATTTTCTGGTTTAAACATTGTGTGCCTTTGCCTGTTAGTGGATTGACGGTCTGGTTTTGGAATGACTGGGACTGCGGATGTGCATTCACTGTTGACATCCACTGGAGTTAAGGGGGTTAAGATGTGCCTGGTCCTTCCTGGATGACTCAGAGCTGAGCTGAAAAGACCTGGACTACATCTAGAGTAGTGGGAGGAGTTTACTTTGCACCTGAATAGGGCCTGTTTCCCTTGCAGAATGCTGTCTCCACCCCCTGTGGTCATACTGCACCAGTGAGGACAGAACTGGGGTAGACTGGGCTCAGAGACCCTTTCACAAAGAAGAACAAAGACAACATGGGGTATAAGTAGTGGACCTTGAACCCCAGAACTTTATATCACTTCTGGACTCAAGAGGAACCTTTGCCAATGAGAAAGCTGGAGAGCTGTGAGGAGGAGTACTGCCCCTTTGCTGTGTGCTGTGTAGGGTTGGCTTGCAGTTGCTGCTTCTGCCACGGACAAGACAAAGATGGGAAGTTTGCTAAAGAAACCTGCTTGAATAAAAATCTCCAAGGGCTTGTGTGTGCTGGCCTCCTGTTCTGAAGTCTCAGGGACACAAAGACTCTATTGCTGAGAGTTCTGACCTGCCAGGAGGTGCCTATTCCAGTTTTGGGCATCTGGAGGTTGTTCCTGCTGTTGGAAGCTGGAAGCAACTTGAAAGAAGCAAGAAAACCTGTCTCCGACGCCGTCAGCGATGCCGCTGCAATGCCGTGACCTGCTCCGAGGCCAGGGGCACCACTTGTGAAGTGCACGATGCACCAGAGCTCCGACGGCCATCGATGCCTGCCGATGCCTGCAGCTATCGGCTGTGCCCAACGCCAGCGCATGCACCGACTTCGTCACCGCCAATGCCTGCATCAAGTTATCGTGGTGCCGATAACTGCCATGGGTGACTCCATGAACTCTCCGACTTAGCATCATTACCGGAAACGGCGCCCCACTGCCAGCGCAACCGACTTTCCCAGTCCTGGATTCGACACGTCACCTCCTAGTGAACACGACGCCTCGCCCCCCCATGGCAGCTAGGAAGTCGACCTCAGCACCGAAGCATCACATCCACGACGCCGTGCATCGTCATAGACTTGGTTATCTAAAGGTACTGTTTGTTTGGGGGTCCGTGTGACTCCATGCCCTACGCCACACACCTCATGGTTGATGCTGTACTTTGGATTTATTGCTGTCAGGACGTCGTAATAGCCCCAGATGGAGCTATTTGTTTTATACAAGTTTTATTGTGGAAAGAACGGTTTTTAAGTACTATTTTACTATCTGTATGTTGGATTTTTGTCATTTTGGTCTTGTGGAGTTTAGATAAAGATACTTTATTTTTCTAAACTGGTGTGGTGTCCATTTGTGGTGTTATCACTGTATTACTATGTTTTTAGTACAAACACTTTACACATTGCCTTTGGGATAAGCCTGTATGCTCGTGCCAAGCTACCAAGGGGGTGAGCAGGGGTTATCTAGAGTGTGTATCCCCCTTACCCTGGCTAGAATTAAGTATCCCTACTTGGACAAAGGTACCTACCTCTGCCAACTAGAGACCCCCAGTTCCAACAGGAGGGTATAACAAGATAGCAGTTACTAGGCCATTACTGACAGAGTGATTGGTTCTAGGACTACCTGCACACACTGCGGCGTCCTCCTACTTCTCTTCACACAAGACAGTCTGGGCTGAAATGGTTAACACAAATTGTGGTCCACTGGTGTGATAATCCAAGAGGGACGCGTGCAGGCCTTGCAGAGAGCTGAGAGAGGTGTCTGGTAGAGCCGTGCTCATCACTGGTAGCTCTCAAGAGCGGTGTTGATGGATACATTGCCCTCGAGGACACGATTGGTCTCGCCTGTGCCTCTTCCCCTGTGGTGGGCTCTTCTCATTAGTTTGAAGGTATCTCTGCTTTCCTCTGCTGCTTTTCCCTCCTCTTCTGAAGGGCTGGCAGGCTGGCTTACACTTTAATCCCATGTTATCTGTGGGCCTTCGGGACATAATTCTATGTTTTTACAGAAATGAATGCATTTTATATATGACTCTTTACTCTTCCCGTCTCAGCATGGATTTTGAGAGGGGGAGGAGGGAGGAATTTAATACTGACCATAAGCCTAGAATTGTTTTTTATCACTCCTATCAGTGAATGGTACCTCACTCACAATGTCTTATACTGATTACCTACTGTACTGTTCGCTGTCTAGAATTTAATTGAGTCACAATCCTATCAGGGTGGTTTGATGTGAAAATGTGTATTTCAATTGTAATTTGCCTGCAACATGCTTATCTTGATGAGGCAACTGAAAATGCGTGAGGCGTTCCTGTCCAATGTTCTTTCGCATTATGCTGATGTGATCATGTATTTTAATGCATTCAATCTTTGGGATGTGCAGGTTTGGGCCACCTTTGCTCACGAGAGAAGACCGGGCGATGTCCTGGGATCAGCTGCAGCAGTGCATCCTGAACAAAATGCGGTACCTGATGAGGAGTGAGGCTCAAGTGCAGGTCAGTGTGATTGCAGGTGAAGAGAGTTGACCATGGGTCAGGGTTGTGCTCTGCAGTGTTGTGCACTTCACTGTGCCCCACAGTAGAAACATCAGCATTGCTGATTGGTCGTTTATGGTGCAAGAAGAACAGAAGTGGCAATCCCACACAAAGGATGCTTGCTTTTCTGCTTTGCGATTCTTCACAGATGGATTTGGGCCCTCCATATAGGGGCAAACATATCTGTAAGGCAATAAGAATACTTCCAAAAATTCCTGATCATATGACATTTTTGGCAGGCTGGTGAGCAATCTGCTGTTTGTCATTGCAATCCAGAAAATGCCAGATTTGTTATACGAATGCAAAGCTGTCAGTGTGTGCTTAAAGTATGCCCATAGTGAGTGGCGTTCAACTTTACCTTTCAGAGTGTAAGACATTGTTTTATTTTAGATTACCTTTGAATCCTGTTAGAGACAATCCCTTCCTTTGAGCAAGACTATATTTCATTGCGTGTCACTGTTTCCAAAGTAGTGCCTATTCGTAGACTGAGTGTGAGTGGGACTGTACCGCATTAGAAAGGATAGCTTTCCACTAAGTGGACAGTATAACATGGAATGTGACCACCTTTCATTGAGTGATGCTGTGATCCAGTGAGTGAGTGTCTGTCTTCTCTGTTGATGACTTTCTTCAATAGAAAGTGATTATATTCCACTGAAAGTTGTTTCTGTCCTTATGATCTGACTATCTTTCATTTAATGTGACTACCTCCTACAGTGTGTGGCAGGGCCTTTGTATGATAATAATGCATGTTGCATGCAAGACAGTCCTGACTGCATGTTAACATGACTGCATTTAATACCAAGGACTGAATGTAACGGGCATGGAGCCTAAGAGTGAACGAATCATTGGAATGGTAATGCTAACAGTGTGTGCTTGATAGCCATGTTTTTGTCTAGAAACTCCAGATTTATTTGTCACAGTTCATACTAGCAGGACAACAAAGGAGCTTTCTAACTCTCTGGTGCACACATATAACTGTGGTTGCAAGGGAGTGTACATTGTGAAGCTCATCCCTGAGAGCAAGGAGAGGGTTGCAGCACTAGTTTCCATAGCTTCTGTATGCTTCTGCAAAGGAACATTCCACATGTTTATGGCAAAGCAGGAGCTGAGCACCATAACACGTTGGCAGAGCTCTTTCAATGTATGAGTGATATTAATTTGCATATAGTTTATAATGGCATGACAAACAGCACCATTGACATAATCACTTGATGGCATCCTGTATGCTGTCACCTATGCATTCTGCCAATTGCTAGCCCTGGAAATGCATAAGTGGAAGCCCTTATGATGGGATTACGACACTTCCCTATGTCCTGGCATTTGCCTCGTGTTTTCTCTGTGTTCAGATTCACTTTATCCCCCACCCTGACCTCGAGAGCCGTGCAAAGGTTTTGCAAACATAACGCTGGAATCTGCAATGCCGTCTGTGCTTTTTAATCGTGTAGTAAGAAACAGGAACCAATGCAGGTACCATCCATAGTAGAGATCAAAATAACAGTTCTCTTTACCCTATTCCGCATCTTCAACAATTACCAATAATAAGTATCCTAGAATATTCCTTTGTTTGATGATATCTGCTTGGGTTTGACACCTGTTCACCATATGTGCCAGCTGAGCAATTTTTGTGAACCTAACCCCCAGATGACAAGTCTCCCCTGGGTGTGTCTTCCAGTGATGCTCCTTGGTTCTTGGTATTCTAGGTACAATTGATGATTACTAATTGTTTCCTACAGGTCTAGCAACATGTTAAGCTGCGTCCGGTGCAGGTAAGAGCGGCGGTGAGGGCAGGTTGGGGGGGGAGGGGGAGGGAAAAAAACCCACTTACCTTGCACTCGCTGCATCACTGACTCAGCGATGTGGCGAGCGCAAGTATGTGTTTTTCTTTTTTCTTTTTTTTTTATTCTATATTGCCGTTGTATGTTGACTCCCTCCCCCCCCCCCCCCCAACCATTCCCCCTCGCCACACCCCCCTGCTCTTACCTGCACCTGCCATGGCTGAACGTGTTGCCCTCCTCCCAGTGCTTGCAGTTGCCAAGCAATGCACAGGCCTCCAACCTAGCTGAGCAAATGAGATGTGGGCTCTAGTTAAGGTTCTGACAGATTTAATGGTGCAGTTAGTGTGGAACAGGAATCCCTGTTGCATCTCATTTACAAGGCCAATAATTCGGAATCGGGCTAAATTTCAGACAAAGCAAGTCAAATGAGGCCCACAGTAAGGGCTGCAATTTGGTAAGAGGAGCGCCTACTTTGTGCCGGTTGTTGTAGATGGTAGACACTGGCATTCTTTTTAAGATTTTGGCTATAGACCACTTTAGCGGTCTGCAGGAGGTCCTGTTGTTTCCAGTATATAACAGAATTAGTTTTGGGTTAGCTCCTTGATTATGATTGGATGACTTTGTTGTCTATCTCAGTTGTCTGCTCTTGATTTAATGGCTTTCCTCATATTCTAGTGTTTGCCTCGCTCAAGAGCATCTCAGTCTGAGTTCTGACTGGATGAACTGTCTTCTACAATGGCATATTTGAGAGGGCTGTTTATTTTTATTTTAAGCACTCCATGAGAGTGCATGTGTTTCTTTTCTCTCCTTTTTTCTGCCCCTCCACGCTCTCCTTTGCACTCCATCTCACTCAATTTATTTAATTTTCTTGTTATTTTGTACAAGGATCTGGCATTAGCATAGTCTTCCAAGCTATTCGCTCCCTTTTTTTGTACGTCATACACACTTGTTCAAGTTTTTTTTACATATTAATTTACCATTCTATCATGAACACCTATGTTACAAAGGCAAATAAAAAACGGCCACCGTACAATATGACGCATGTCTCCACTTTGGTGGACATATTGGAATTATTTTTATTTAATAGAAAATTCATTCCAAACTTACCAGCTATGCATGTATGTGTGCTATTGGCTTAAGGCTTGGCCCTTTAGGGGCGAGACCTATTGTCTTTGCCAATACTTATGTTAATAAAAGACCATTACAGCCTAAAGTCCTAGTCGTAATAGGTAGGGTCCACACTGAAGGTGGTGTAATACAATCAGACCTAACTTACTTAAAACAACGTATCTAAGCCTAACTTACTTAAAACAATAGTGAACCATCATAGCTACAAATCTATTTCTCTGCATTAGGTTGTTATTAATATTCTGCAGGGGCGTCATGAACCCCCTGCTTTAGCAGCTACAGCGAGTTCTTCATGGGCCTCTTCTGCAGCTGACATAATTAACGTGAAAGGGTCAGTGGGTGGGTGAGTGAGTGAAATGAATAGAGGGCTTGATGAGTGAAAGGGTGGATGGATGGGTGAGTGAAAAGGTGGATGGGTAGATCGATGGACGAATCAGTGAAAGGATGGATGGATGAGTGAAATGGAGGGTGGATGGATGAAAGGATGGATGAGTGAAAAAAACAGGCAGATGATTGAGGGTAGATGGATGGATGAGAGAGAGGATTGGATGTAAGCATGGATGGGTGAAAGTATGGGTGGATGGATGGGTGGAAGAATGAATGGATGAGTGAAAACATGGATTGGTAAGTTAAAGGGAGGATGGATAGATGAATGGAGTGAAAGGGTGGATGAATGGACAGAGTAAAGGGGTGGATGGATGAGTGAAAGATGGTTGGACGAATTAAAGGATGGATGAGTAAAAGGATTGAATGTAAGGATGGATGAGTGGAAAATGGATGGGTGAGTGAAAGGGAGAGCAGCTTGATGTATGATAGATGGATAGATAAGTGGATGGATGAGTGAAAGGGAAGGTGGGTGGATGGATGAAAGGTTCCATGGATTACTGAAAGAATGGATGGATGGGTGAAAGGGAGGGTGAATGGATGGACAGATAAGTGAAAGTGTGTATGGATGAGTGCATGAAATGATGGATGGGTGAAAGGTTAAATGGCAGTGGTGGCTGGCATCTACGGGGGGCGGGCGCATGTACATATAAAGTAAAATTAAAAAGGACACCTTACTCGATAGGACCTCCTTGCTCCAGATGCCCTCTTTGCTACTGCAGCCCGGCCACCAGGAAATTCCCTTGACCATTTAGGGTGCTGCTCTTATCAGCATGAGAGCAGCACCCTGATTTGAGGGAGCAGCCTCACTAGGCGCTCCAAAGCGCTTTGGAGGCATGTACTTGCTCTAGCCCAGCTGTCTCAAAACAACTGGGTTAGAGATGTTTAAAGTGCGCATGTGTGGCTGGCCATTGCAAGACGGTTAGGCAAAGACATGCGCCCTTTAAACATTGCATACACAGCTCACCCTTCTCCCTGCTGCTATCACTTAGCAGCAACCGCGCCCCGTCCTGACGCTCTATTCGGGACAGGGGATGAAAAAAAATAAAATGGTAATGTGTTGCCATTTTATTTTTCATCTTGGGGGCATTTAAGTGAGGCAACGCTTCTCCGCTTCAACGGAGGAGCTGCCCATGGTAAATGGATAGATGGATGATGAGTGAAAGGATGGATGAGTGAAAGGCTGGATGGATGAATAGAGTTGGTGGATGGATGGACAGAATGAAAAAGTGGATGGATGGGCGAAAGGATGGATAGATTGATGACTGGATGGATGGATGGGGTTGGAGATGGAAGGATAGGTTGGGATGTGGATGGGTGGACAGACGGAATGGTGAAAGACTCAATGATAGAAAGAATGAATGGGTGACAGACTGCAAAGGCGAAATGGTGGATTTTAGTGGTTGGAGGGAAAGATTGAAAGGATTAAATAAATACATGTTTGGATGGAAGAGATAAGACTGCTCTTCTGGGGAGGGGTGTGATAACTTGCTTCGCCTGCTTGGTGCATACGAGCTTTGGCTCGAAGTAGGGGGTATTTTAATTTTCTGGCTAATCCCTTGTTATTCTGCATGAATTTTGATTACCTATTTGGCTCACTCGAGGAGAGAGGCGAAGGCTTTCACATGTAGTGGATTTTACGTTTATAATGGAGCCGAATAATGAAGTGTAGCACATAAATTGATGCCCTATAAATTACTTTTTCATCCTGTTCGAGATCTTCTTTCTAGGGAACATGCCTCGATGTTATATTCAACATGCTGCACATGTGTGTAAAATAAAGATAATTAAAAGTAACAGAGGGTCTCATTCATGTCGCCTTGGTAACCGGTTTATCCAACAGTAATACATCCAAAGAAACAATGGCTGTTTTGATAGTGCTTCAGATATATAATCATCTACTGGCTCTAGCTTTAATTGTATAGAAGATTTGCCCCTTTTCATTAATCTGTATGAATGCAGCCAGCTTCCACTTAATTTCATGAACATTATTCAGAACCTTCATCTTTGACAGCTGAAACCTGATGACAATCAATTTCACAATCTTGGAACAATAGTTTACCTACAGTGAAAATAGAATTTGTGAATTCTTAGGCCTAATGAGTGCAAACACGTGGGCTCAATTGGAATGCTTCTGACTTCCAAACCCCTTTCTATTTAAATAACAAACAAACCAATTTAATAAATGTCTTCATTAAGCTAATCAATACAATGAATAGGTATAACTGACTGAAGGGTGTGTTTCATTAAATAAAAAAGTTCAAACAAACAACGTTACCACAAGAGTAAGTGCAATGACTCTTTCATAAGAAATATAAAATGCTGATTAGTGTGGCTGTTTGGCAAAATATCATTGACCGAGATATCGTCTGACATAAATATAGTGTCCTAAATTTTGTTTGCAAAAATATCGCCCCCTTGAGTGTAGATTTTGTTATTAACTCCAATTGCTGATCATTTTTTTAAGCGCTATGAAGGGACATATTGTACACAATATTCTGGCCCAATTACTACGAATACACGCTGAGAATGAAGAAACTTTGACCAAGAAATATGTAAGCGGAAATGGATCACAGTTTTGATGATCACTTTGTTAAATGCACTCCTTTAATTCTTAGGAGAACACCTTATTCAGGAGTTGAGTGGGGCAACCTTGCAAATCGACCTATCCTAGATATAGTTCACCAGTAGTAACAGCTGATTGGATCCTACAAACTTCTGAACCAAATCTGTCAGGTTTTTATATTGATTGAATCATTTTTATAATTGCATTGTTTACCATTGTTTCTATGACAATATTCTCCGTGCGCCAGTTTAAGCAAAACACAGTATGAAGCAACTCACTTTTAAAGGTAAAGTGATTGCTCCTTTTTCAAGGAGAGACAATTTCCCTTGGCATGCATCAGTAGGATTAGGTCGCATATGGAATGAAACAAAGACACAGAGGCACAGATTTGCTGCGTTTGTGTGATTGCTTGCCTGATTTATGGTGGCAGTGCCAATCAACTTTAACACATCAAAACTATTTTTACGTCAAACGTGGCCACGAGTTAAGTGTCAAAATCGCTTTGCACTGCGAGGAGCCATCCACCTATAATCTATGCAACTGTGAATGTGAGCCCTGTGCCAAAATTGCTTTGTGTTCCGAGAAGCCATCCCCACAATCTTTACAAACTGGATGTTTTACAGCAAGAACAGCACAAATACACATAGGTTTTCAGGCAAAGCAGGATCTTTGCATTAAATCCTGGCATCAAATGAAACCAGGTGCAAACAATGGGCAAGTGGAATATTGTGTGATGTTCCTATGCTTAGTGAGTGTAATTATTGTGAAATTACATATTTTTCATGCCCAATTATACTTTTTTTTGTTTAACCTTTTTATCTAGGACTCAGGACTGAGACACAAGTCCTAAGATGGCTGTTGCTACATTGTTGTTGATGTGGTGGTAGCAGCCAATCAGATGGCAGCTTGAGATCTGTGGGGTCAGCGGATCCTCCACAGCATGATATATACAAAGATTTTGAGCATTAATTGCTTAGAAACTATTGAACAGATTTGCAACACACGTTCTGGACCAAGACCTAGCTTTCTGCCAAATTTGGTGTAAATTCGATTAGTGGTTCTTGCAGTAACACTCTTCAATTTTCGTATGGAAAAATGAATCTGAAAAGTGTGTTTTGGGATGCTCTTTTCTCAGTCCCCGCTTGACGGATCACCCCGAAATTTTCAAGGAGTTGAGGTGGATGAGACTTTTTTTCTTGGAAGTGTGGTGAAGATTCGTCTAATAGAGCCAAAGTTATTAGGACAACCTAAAATGCTTTTCTTATGGAAACGCAAATCTAACTACAACTACCCAGTGGAGACCACTATATATGACCTGTCTTTCTTTCTGCAATAAACTAATACTGATATTTGTTCCTGGTGTAGCCCTGGACTCCTTAGTGACACAAGGGAGAATGCTTCAGATATAGAAGCGGAAATTAGGCCCTCAGATGAGGTCCCTGGCATGGGTGCTGGATGCCTTCTCCAAACCTTTCATTGTGAGAAGGGTCTTCTCTGACCCTTTCATTCAACCTAAGCTGCACTATACATTGAATTACACCGTGCATACAAATACTTGAGTTTTTAAATGAAAACCATTCAGAATTCTATTTGTATATGTCATGTTTTTTAACATTAGTTTATGTACCTCTGGTCTCTGCACCGCTACCCCTGTCTGGCTCCTCGAGACCGGGACTCAGCTCCCAGTCCCACAGCCTCCCGTTCAAGCCTGCAGTCTGCCCACAGCCTCCCTAATTAGTTGTGTGGTGATATTGGGTTAACTTTTCCTATTTACATTTGTATTTTGGTTTGTTTTCTGGTTTCCTCTCGTCCTGTTGCATTGTTGTTTCTCTGCTGTTTCTGCTCTACCAACCATTTTTCACCCAATTCACAGCCCCTCCCACCCCAGGACTATTTATGGAGGCTGCTGAGTGGCTCCAGTATTAGCCTATTGACCTCCGGTCTCTGCTCCACTCCCCCTGTCTGACTTTTCCAGACAAGGGCTAGGCTCCCAGTCCCATAGCCTCCCGTTCAAGCCTGCAGTCTGCCTACAGCCTCTCACTAATTATCTGTGTGATAATTTTGGGTTATTTTTCCCCGTTTACTTTCATATGTTTACCTGCATCGTGTGTGTATTTGGTTTGTTTTTTGGTTTCCTCTAATCCTGTTGCGTTGTTTCACTGCCGTTCCAGCTCTCCCTGCTCCTGCTGTTTTTTGCCCGAACCCCTGCCTTCTGCACTGCTCCCCCCACTTCCCCAGGACTACTTGTGGAGGCCACTGTGCGGCCATGCTTCTGGAGTGCCGAACGCTTGCCAAAGGCAAGCCCTTCTGCACCCTTCCGTGCATGGACCACCCCCAGCGCCAGGACTCCTGGCCTCAGCCACCACCCGCTAGTAGATGGCCAAGGGGCTCCTGCACCTGAACCCCGGACACCGAAACACCAACTGCCTCACATCCTCATCAGGATCTACCAAAGGTCCCTTCACCTGCCTCCACTGCCGCCTCTCTTGTAACACAGCCTCCGATGATTCCAGCGCTACTTCCACTCAGAAGACCATGAACAGACCGGGACCGCTCCAGTGCATCCTGATCAATGCCCACTCAATCCGCAAACATGCCATGGACATCTGGGACACCATCATCACCCTCTCCCTAGACATTGCCTTAATCACCAAAACTTGGCTCAACCCCTCCTCAAACATCGACCATCACCACTGACACTCCCTATGGCTACAAGATGATACACCGAGATCGCACAGACTAACACTGCGGGGGCATTGCCATCATCTTCAAGGAAACCATCCAATGCTCAGTCACCAGCGACGACCCAGTGCCTCTTCTGTAACACCTCAACTTCTGACTACAAACCGATACCAAGGTCACGGTGAGAGGCACCTTGCCTGTAGATCCCAGGGACCCGACCACCTTTCTGTCATGCCATCTCCAACCTCATTGTCTCCCTTACCATCGATTTCCTCCACTACGTCCTGGTCAGCAACCTCCCTGCCAAAATCACCTCCCTGCTATCTAAGCAGCTAGCGGTCCCCATCTGCTCAATTATGAACAGATCCATGAAGGATGGCAGTCTCCCCCTATGAGTGGAAAGCGGCACAGATTATCCACATCAGACAAAATCCTAAAGCCCCCTTGGACGATGTAGTCAACTATCGTCCCATCTCTCTCCTCCCTTTGCAGAGCAAACTTCTAGAAAAACATATCAATAAGCACCTATCGGAATTTGCAGAATCTTCAAACTGCCTAGATCCCTCTCAGTCAGGGTTCCGACCTAGCCATAGTACAGTCTGCACTTGTGGCGGTCACCAACAACATCAGAATGTCCCTGGATAATGGTCAAGCAGCGCTCGTGGTGCTGCTTGACCTATCCGCTGCCTTCAATACCATCCTCACCAGATCCTTCTCAAGAGACTGAGGGACAGTGGTATCCAAGGGAATGCCCTAAAATGGCTGTCCAGTTTCCAACCAGACAGAACCCAGACCATCAATTTGGGCTCTTTTCACTCCCAGACCACTAAAGTGACCAAGGGAGTACCAAGGGCTCATGTTTGAGCCCCACTTTATTTAACATATATGTGGCTCCCTTGGCAAGCTTACTGAGGAAACTAGGATTCTGTCCTATCTCCTATGCCGTTGACACCCAGCTTCTACTCTCCTTCGACAAAACCAACCCTAACACTCAGACCACCTTCACAGAGTGTATGAAGGTCATCACTGACTGGATGAGAGACAACTATCTGCAGCTTAACGCTGAAAAATCTGAGATCATGTTGTTCGGAGACGCGGCAACAAGATAGTCCCCTGAATGGTGGCCTGAGGATCTTGGCTCTGCCCCAACCCTTAAACTAGTGGTAAGAAATCTGGGAGTTCGGATAGATCAAACATTAACCCTAGAGGAGCACGCTACTTCTACGGCCGGGGCTTGCTTCCACACACTGAGCCTTCTACGAAGTGTGTTTCCCTTTTTGCCATCTCACACGTGGAAGACTTTAATCCAGGCGTTGGTGCTTAGCCGCCTGGACTATTGCAACGCTTTGCTTATTTCAGCTAAGGAGAGTTCTGTGAACAAATTGCAGGTGGACCAGAACACTGCAGCCCGCCTGGTTGCCAATGCCCCGCCCAGAACAGCTTCTCTTCCCTTACTTCAAAAGCTACATTGGCTCCCAATTCGAAAAAGGATAACATTTAAGATCTGCTGCATGGCCTACAAATCCTTACATGACCTAGGTCCCAGCTATCTAGCTGACACATTTGTCAGATACCAGCCATCCAGGTCACTCCGGTCAGGGACCAAAGCATTGCTGCACATCCCACGCTTCAAAAAAAGCTTGTATGGGAGGCAAAGCCTTTTCCCATGTAGCTCCCCTATACTGGAATCAACACCCTATCCAACTACGCCAATGCACTGATTTCCTGGTATTCAGAAAATTGCTGAAAACCCTACTGTTCTGAGGTATCACTCCCTGGTTGGCTATAGCAGTCTTAGTGTGGAGATACCCCGGTTGGAGTGATTTGGGCGCTTTATAAATCAAATTTTTAAAAAAATCTAAATCAATTTCCACATCGATGATCTCAATGTCGCCAACTCTCCCACCCTCCTGGACAACCTCCACAAGTCAAGTCAGAGGCACGTATATAGCGCAAAACATATCACTCCGAAGAGTCTGATGGCGCTTGCAGCGGCTCTGGACAGACGGAAGAGGAGTTACTGGTCAAACAACCACGACTTCGAGTTCTTCCGAAAACAACTGTGAACAGGGATGGAGCGCAGGTATAAGGGCATTTTATTCCAGGAGGACGGCGCAAGATACGAGAAGGATCTGCCACCTTGTCTCGTTGTGTATACTCTAAAATGGGTGAGCAGTGACACAGTGCTAGACCGAAGTGTCCTCTGAGGCTTATACCGGTAAAGGTTTTTAGACCAATATTGCGGGCCTTTCCCATACATATGTTTATGCGTGAGGCAGAGGACTTTGAAGAGAATTTGCTTTCTCACCGGCAGCCAGTGTAACGTTTTCAGACATGGAGCGGAAGATGTTCTATGCGGAAGGTTCGAGATCATTCTGGCCGCAGTGTTCTGTAGAATCAGTAGCTTATTTAATAAGTTTTCATTAATGGACAGCAAAAGCGCGTTGCCATAGTCCATTCAATTTGTAATGAGTCTCTGAATCAATGGTTTTCTAGCCTCCATGGCAATCCATTTGAAAACCTTCTGCATAGTACGCATTATTCCGAAGCATGTACTGACAATATGGTTTATTTGGGCTCTCATGGATAGTTGATTGTCCATGTAAAATCCCAGATTGCGGACCACCTCTTTGGGTACCAAGATCGGATGGCCACCAATCGGGCGACCAGTGTTCAGACGCTTTCCCAAAGAGCATGATTTCTGATTTAGTACCGTTCAACGGAAGATGGTTACTTTTCATCCACCTTTCAATGTGGGACATGCAGTTTTTAAAGCGTGCCTTGGTTTTGATAGGATCAGGACCCAGTGTAATTAGGATTTGAGTGTCGTCAGCATATGATATGACATCAGATCCACAATTTCTGATCTCTGGGGCCAGTGGAATCATATACAGGTTAAAGAGTGTAGGACTCAGGATGGAACCTTGTGGCAATCCCATCATAACAGGTCTTGTGGAGGAAATGCTGACTCCCGTCTGAACAATAGTTTTGCGGTCCGATAGATAACTTTTGAACCATTTCAGGACATTGCCTCTGACACCAATCTCCCAGAGTCGTCGTTCTAAAATACTATGGGAGATGGTGTCAAATTCAGCCGACAGGTCGAGGAGGACGAGAATGACTGATTGATGTTTGTCCAGAGCCCGTCTGATGTCTGTAACCTCGACCAGTGCTGTCTCAGTACTATGCGCAGCCCTGAAACCAGACTGTGAGGGGCCTAGAAGATTGTGACTCTCCAGATGGGCAAAAAGCTGTTGATTGATAAGGGATTCCAGTATTTTCCCTAGATAGGGAAGTAGTGAATTCGGATGGTAATTTGAAAGGAGTTTAGGGTCGG
Organism: Triturus cristatus; assembly: GCF_964204655.1. Lineage (NCBI taxonomy): Eukaryota > Metazoa > Chordata > Amphibia > Caudata > Salamandridae > Triturus > Triturus cristatus. The sequence continues at coordinate 483,409,724 of NC_140590.1, read as the reverse complement.
CCGTGGGCTTTTTCAAAATTGGTTTCACACGGGCAATCTTCCAGCTCGCGGGAAAGACTGGCTCCGAAAGTGATTTATTAAATAGGTCCGTAATATTATCCACCAACGCAGGAGCAATAATTAAAAATAACTTAGGAGAAATCAGGTCAATAGGAGAGCCGGACTTTATCCTTTGCATGGCACTAGAAACTTGTTTAGTGTCGCATTTGGTAAATTCGTCTAGAAGGTGGAGAGGAGCAGTGAGAGCACCAGGCTCGTCAGCTAGATGGAAACTATTATTATGAAGAGACAAAGATAGGTGAATAGCTCAAATCTTTTCGTCAAAACAATTAGAAAGAGAGTCTGCTCAGTGTTGAGAGTCGGGTGTTGACAACTGATTTCTTGGGGTTGTAAATTCCTTCAAAATTTGGTTTAGTTCCTTAGTGGAATTTTCAGCTTTATTTATCCTGTCCGTTAAAAATTTTTTATTTGCCACCTTAATTTCAGTCATATAGCTATGGTGTACATTTTTATAGCTTGCGCGGTCAACCGAGTTTTTACTCTTGCGCCATTTGTGTTCTGCTATGCGACATGTAGATTTTATGGTGCTTAGTTGGTCCGTGAACCATGGGGCGGTTCTAACCTTAGTCTTTACCTGAGCCGATGGGGCAATTCCATCCAGCGTGGTTAGAATTGCCTCCGCTAGGATATGTAGTGTTTGGCTTACACCTGTGTCAGGACTAATTGGATCAAGGGAGAAGTGCTCTAAGAAAAGAGGCAGGGTGACTTTCCGTCACGGTCTGCGTAAAGAAGAGTCCGTTTTCAGTTTTTTTTTTTTTTACCGTGATTGGAATCGAGAATTGTAAAAGATCGTGATCGGTCCACAATAGTGGAACTGGGGATGTTACAGTAATCTCGGGCTGGTTGGTAAAAAGAAGGTCAAGGGTGTGGCCAGCAATGTGTGTAGGTTCATGTACCAGTTGGGCAAGGCCTAAAATATTCATATTGGAGATCAACTTCTCTGTGTCGGAGTCAGATAATACATCTATGTGATAGTTAAAATCTCCGATTAGGAGAAAGTTGTCAGATGCCAGTACATGGGGAGCTAAAAGCTCCAATAATTTGTCTGAAAAGTCGCCTTTGAGTCCAGAGGGGCGGTAAATTAAAGCCCCCCTCCAGGAACAAATTTGGCAGCTATTTATCTTAAAAAAGCAGATTTCTTGGTGGCTTTGAACATGGGTTTCTAAAAGGGTGATATCAAGATCATTAGTAGTGGCTATTACCAAGCTGCCTCCTTTAGTCTGTGTCCTATCTATATATACAACATCGGCCTCACACAAATGGTCACCGAACCCACGCACAAAGCCAAACACACACGCAGTGCCATCTTCCCCTCCAGCAACAGAATCGAATTCACCCACATCAAAGACCTCACCTGGACCAACCACGCCATCATTCACTTCACCATCTCCGATGCCGAGCCCCCACCACCAAGCACCACAGCACCCCCTACCGCTGCTGGGGCAAGGTATCCAAGACCCTATTGACACAAGCCCTCCATGCCACACAACCCGAAAATTCAGCAGACCTTGACCAGGCTGTCCAGAACTTCTCAAACTGCATCAACAGATGCGTCAACAGGGTCGCCCCACTCAAACCAGCAAAAACCAACAAAACCTCAAAACTTACCAGCTTGACTACCCCCGAACTCAGAACCACCAAGTGCAACTGAGAAGCACTGGTAAATCACCAAACACCCTCGGTCAGAGCCTCCTACAAAGCAGCCCTTAGCAACTACCCCCTGAGCATAAAGGAAGCCTAGAGATCAGCCGTCATTGCCCGCATCGACACCACAGCCAAACACACGAAGGAACTCTTGAAAATCATCAAAGAATACTTCAATCTGACAGCCACAGAGAACACCATCCACCTCTCCCAAGAACTGTGACTCTTCCTTAAATTACTTACATAGCAAGATTGCCACCATTTACAACAACTTCGACACCGAACCCCTCACTCTCAGCCTTGACAACCTTGGCCAACTAGCAAACACCATCCAAACGATAACCACCTTGCATCCTCTCACTCCCCAGACCACCACAACCACCATGCCGTCCATCCATTCCAGGGTGTCCAACGACCCATGCCCCACCATCTCTTCAACCTCGTAGCCAACATCAACACCTCCATCCCCACAGCAACCTTCCCTGACCTATGGAAACACACAGCAGTCAGACCCCTCCCAAAGAATCCCTCTGCTGACCCTAAACATTACAGACCAATCTCCTTGCTTCCATACCCAGCCAAAGCTCTTGAGAAAGACATCAACCAGCAGCTCACTGAATACCTGGATCAAAACAACCTACTCGATGCCTCTCAATTAGAATTCTGTGCCAACCACAGCACTGAAACCGCACTGATCGCTGCCACAGACAAAATCAGAACTCTCCTCGATCGTGGAAAAATGGTGCCCCTGATCCTTTTCGACCTCTCCACCGTGTTTGACAGTCTCCCACCGCACCCTCATCAACAGACACCACAACATCGGCATACAACAGAACCCGCTCAAGTGGATCACTTCCTTCCTTTCAGGACGCACCCAGAGCATTCAACAGACCCCTTCATCTTCGCACCCAAGAGCATCATTTGCAGCATACCCCAAGGTTCATCCCTCAGCCCCACACTGTTCAACATCTACATGACCCCCTCACAGACATTGCCGATCCCACAGACTCAACAGAATCTCCTATGCTGACGTCACTCAACTTATCTTCTCACTCTCAGAGGACCCTTGCAACACCAAAACCAACTTCGTAACCAACGTGGCAAAATGGATGAGAGACAGCTGCCTCTAACTCAACTCTGACAAAACGGAGGTACTGATCTTCGGAAGAAACCCCTCCATATGGGACTACAGCTGGTGGCCGGCAGAACTCGGATCAACACCTACACCAACAGACCATGCACATAATCTCAGCAGCATCCTAGACAACCAACTTACCATGAAACGCAGTTGCCTCCTCCTGCTTCCACACCCTCCAAATGCTCTGCAGCCTCCTTAGATGGATCCCCATCGACACCAGAAAGACCATCAGGAAAGCCCTCATTACCAGCTGCCTCGACTATGCCGGAATCTCCATCCACATACTCAAAAGACTTCAGACCATACAGAAAACCGCAGCCCAACTCATCTTGGACCGCCACACCTCACCTCCGAAACCTTCACTGGCTGCCTATCCAGAAGAGATGCCAGTTCAAGATCCTCACACATGCATACAGAGTTCTCCACGATCAAGAACCCTTGTATATTACCCATTGTCTGAACTTCCACCTGCCCGCAAGACACCTGCACTCCTCGTCCCTCTCACCCCCCACATTCGTCACATCCTCAGCGATTGCTATTCCTGCTCGTTCATTGCCGCCAGCCCCTGCCTCTCCACCTCTGAACAGCACCCTCCCTGGCGGACTTCAGAAAGAAATTCAAGACCTAGCTTTTCAACTGAGACACGGCATTCTCAGTGCACAGAGACCCTTAGAGGGTGACAGTGCTGAGCTATACAAATGCTGTTCGATTGATGCATCAAGAAATGCCCTTACTTGCAGTGTGAAAGTACAAAAGGTAAATTTTCAAACTGCTATTGATTTAATAACCTGATTAGTGCAGTAACTGTGCTTAATAACATCTATGAACTATTGCTTTATGTGGATTTATGAGACCTGTGATGTTTAATTTGACAAAATGTTCAACTTAATGCCCAAAATAATGAACTTACCGCATATGTATCTATTGCATTTACATGATAACAGTTTGAAATGACTAATTGATCTGCACGAGGTATAGGTACTGCCAATAAGAATGTTTAAGTATGTTTTCTAGATCTACGATTGTGAAAGTATAAAGAATGTTAACAAAATAACGCTTTTAGATTGTAAAAGGCTGTTGTGCAGCCAAAACATGTCTCTCTTCTTTACCGGGTCATAGGGGCCTGAGTCATTAAAACAAGTTTATAATTCCTTCAGTCTCCAAGTGCATGCTCTCTCTGTAAGGGAGTCGGGAGGAAGGTAGGGATATCTATATATATATCTATCAAACAAGAAAAACCTCTACTCCACTTCTGTAAAAGTGCACGCACACGATGGCTATTTGGGTTGAGGCCTTTTTATTAAATGAGCCTCCTCTGACCCAACATAGAGAGACGCGTTTCAGCTGACGGAGCAGCCTTCCTCAGTCTAGTGTGCGCCATTTTAGTAACAGCCTTTATACATTTTAAAATCATAGACAAAGTTCATGGCATCGGAAATTTAAATATTACATTTGAATTATTTAAAAAACAGTGAATGAATACTGAATTACATTAATAATATGTACATAATGGCTGTTAACATCGTCAACTGTATGATACCTAGTCCATCAAATAATATTTGAAAATAAAGTACGTAGTGCAAGAACCGAACCATTGGAGTACATACAATAATTTATTCTTCAACACTTACACTAAAAAATAAATGCCTTCATGTTATTTTGAACCTAGTATTCCCCAATATTCACCGTAGGCCATTGTATAAGTAACCATCGCGTGCTGGTCACATGGTTAAAAGATGTACAGCAATCACGCTGCTCAAAACTACAATTGGAGGGAGACGCGCTACATTACGTTGAAATTGCACTGCACTTAAAAGCACCTTCGGGGAGTGCTCGTAAAATCGTGTCAGGCTCAATATGAACAAGCATTTACAATGCAACGGTCTCGGCATTGTGAAAGTTAGAGCTATTGGCATTGCTCTTGACATTATTTTTGTTTATGTTTTTGTTTTTACAACATTTAAAGAAACGGCATTGTCATGAGCAATGCCAATAGCTCTAACTTTAACAATGCCGAGACCGTTGCATTGTAAATGCAATGGTCTCGGCAATATTATAGGTAGAGCTATTGGTATTGCCCATTATTTTTTTATTATTTTTGTATCCCTAAATAAATGGCATTGTCATTTCTATTGGCATTAGCTTTTTTTTTTGCATATGTGAAACCTATTGCATTAGCAGAGAGAGAGTGAGGTAGTTAGATAGAGAGAGAGAGAGAGAGAGAGAGAGAGTGAGGTATTGAAATAGAGAGTGAGGTAGTGAGAGAGAGTGAGGTAGTGAGAGAGAGTGAGGTAGTGAGAGAGAGTGAGGTAGTGAGAGAGAGTGAGGTAGTGAGAGAGAGTGAGGTAGTGAAAGAGTGAGGTAGTGAAAGAGTGAGGTAGTGAAAGAGTGAGGTAGTGAAAGAGTGAGGTAGTGAAAGAGTGAGGTAGTGAAAGAGTGAGGTGGAGAGGGATGTTGTGAGGTAGTGATATATAAGCATAGTGATGTTGTGATGTAGTGAGATAGAGAGAGAGAGGTAGTGAAAGAGTGAAAGTGAGTTAGTGAGATAGAAAGAGTGAGGTAGTGAGATAGAGAGTGATTGAGGTAGTGAGTGAGAGAAAGTGAAGTTGTGAGCTAGAGAGTGAGGTAGTGATGTTTTGAGAGAGAGAAGTTGTGAGGTAGTGACAGCATAATTTCTTTTATTTTTATGTGAATGTCTTGCAACAATTATTTTTTTTTTAAATAACTATTGCACCAGCTAGTGAAGACCAGACCTACAGGCTTTGCCAATGTCTGTTTTAGATTCAGTGTAAATATCGTGCTACGCTTCTTTTCAAGATGTCCACCATTTTCTCTCCCAGTTTTCTGCTACACTCCGAGTACTCGGGTTAGAAGCGCTGATGTTTCTCTACGTCAGAGAAAATGTGACTTTAGTTTATCAGTTACAGCTGGAGTCCAGGAACTGCAAACATTCTGTACTCCAGGCCGGGGTTTTCTGCCAGCACCATACTTCATAGTAACCGACACCACTTCGAGTGCGGGAGCACAGGAGTGTGCAGCAAGAGGTCCAATCGAAAATGAAAACATACTTCACCCGCGTGAACTTTTCTAAAACGTCTCTTCTCGCACAGATATGCAGAAAAAAGTACCACGTCTGTAGCACGCACTAAGTTGAAACTGTACACAGAATCATATGCGCAGGAGCCTGAATGTTTGACTTTTACGAGTGCAACACAGCAGCCGGGTTGTGTTCCTCGGACCCAGCCGCCAAGATCCTTGGGGTTTCCAGTGTTGTTTTTCACGCGGACCGCTGTGTTCTGCTCCACCTGGTCCCTGCTTTCGGAACTTTTCTCTCTTGAGCCGTCACTGCCTGCAGGCCATCTATGACCAGGTGTTCCGGGCTTCCGTGCAGGAACCCGAAAACCTATGGAGCGAGGCAGCTGGTAATATCACTTGGTTTAAGCCATGGACTAAAACAATGGATAACTCCAGCCCGCCTTGCACCAACTGGTGAGTGTCATTATGTCTATAGCGCATTTGTGCATATTAACAGTTTGTCAAATGTCCAGCGGCAGTTCGGGGGTGCTCTTTGTGCAATAATAGACTGTGCAATGCCGCATTATATAAACTCGTGTTCCTTCATGACCGGCAACCTATAAACTACGTATGTTACTACAATCTATCCAGGGATTTTATGCCATGTTTAACGTGTACTGTTAAATCTACTTCTCGTGAAAAACAGATATATTATGTAAAATAAAGCGCGCGCAGAGAAGCTTTCCGCTATGCAGGTGGAAAAAAACGCACCTGGCTGTATTTGAGAGAAGTGTTGATTGCTTTCAAAGGGAATTGTGTATTTTGATGAGTCTAATGAAGAAAGAATGACGAGCATGCCGTGGTAAAGCCCCGAAGCTTAACATAGACAGTTGGAGCACTACCTGAACCGGAGACACCACGCAGGAGCCAGCGTGGGAGTCTGTAACCAACACCATCTCCGGCGGGATCACTGCGAGTCCGGGGAAATGCCAGCTCCGAAGGCACAAGGGGGAAAGGCGTCCAAAGCACGGTGCGGATCCCGATAGCAAAACAAGGAGATCAGGTGAGGGAGCAACGCCGGGACACCACCGCCTTTCTCCGAGGCAGAGAAGAACTGCCTCGGAGAAACGCAGCCTCGGTTTCGTATTCGGGGGCGTGTTTCTTTTTCTCTCCTCTTGCCATTGGCTGGAGGAGAGAAAAACACGCCCTGCGAAAAGCAACGAAAAAACACGCCCCCCGATCCGAAAAGGACGGGGCTTCAACGGAGTGACTGGACCTCTTCTCCAGTGGCTGGCCAGCATTTAAGAGGCCAGCCAATGGAGAACAGGAGAGAAGAGGGGCGGGTGCAAGCCCCTCTTCTCAAAGTCACTCAAAGTCATTAAATCTCGGAGCGAGACTGCGCAAGCGCAGCCTTCGCAGCCGAGACCTAAAAATGGCCAAGCATTCTCCTTTCATTGTGATGAGAAAAGCGAAGGCCTGAGTCATGTAGCTTAAGGAGATAAGGTTGAAAAGATAACCTTCTTTTAAAAGGAAAAAACTGAAAGCACAGGGCAGCTCCTTGAGACTCCGGTAAACAACATTTCAGATGCTCAGGATTACCACTACGTAGAAGGATTCCAATTAGATTCCCAGCAACAACAAACAATGTAATGCAGACATTTTGAAAATCTGGCTTGGGTATCATCTTCATACACTTATCTTAGATACCACTACAGTGGAGTTTCCACAACAAGGCAAAGCACATTTTAATGAAATGTAAGGTGGATTTGTACAGCACTGCTTGTCCCACATGAGGGTATCCAGGTGCTGAGTAGGTGAGGTTAGGCCTGTGGTCAGGCTGGGCCTGAATGCAGGCAATCTAGATGGTCCTACAAGAAGATTAATCGAATTGCCAAGTCTTCAGCTTCCTGAGGAATTAAAGATATATACCTGAAAGTTGATGAACTTGTGACAGACAGGAATGTGCAAGGAGTCTTACCTTAAGACGAAATTTGGATCCCTTTGTGTACGGTTCTGTAATCTGCAAGATGGGTTTGAATATGGCTTCTTCTGTGGTAGCCTGCACAGAACATATCCTACCTAGGATTATAAATGCACACCTCTTAAATTATCATCAGGCACCTTCAAGGATGCTATGGGTCACTGCTACCCATCTGGAAAGACGAAATTACAATCACACGCTGCATTTTGAGTAGGTCCACGCTATAGAAATACCATAAATATACACATATTTAAATACGATCATTCCATTCACGCTTTGCTGTTCAGAATGCGGTTAGGAAAACTGGAAATATAAACATACGTGCCAAGAGTTGGTAACATCTAAAAGAGAGAGATTTAAATTGCAGGGTGCTTGCTTGCATTAGAGTAGAAGCAATCTTGAGACAAAAACTAAGATAACATCTGATTTTTCAACACAAATCGTGAGTTTCCTGCCTGAACATCATTTTTGTCTTGAAAAAGCATAGGTCCCCTAAATGAATTTGGAGCGAGGACACGTATTTACAAAAGCAAGCACAACAAAATTAGACATGGGTCCCTTTAGAACATTGGCACATGATACAACTTGTCCCTTTTCTGGGACTTTCAAATCCTCTAGTGATCATAGCAAGGGACCAGAATAAAACAACATCTAACTTGGACAATGGCATGAACAAAATTGAAAGGAAGCCTATGTGGTTTTATGTCCTGCATTCAAAAAACACAGAAGGATCTTGATTGTTAAACAACGGGCTTGACTATCACTACCAACAGCACTCATGTTTACACCTCAAGAGGGAAAGAATGAGGTGCCCGAGCAGTCTTTACTCTCTGTGTGTAGTGCAACCATCACAATGGCTTAACCTTTGCTACTCAACCATTTTAGGTACAATGGTTGATCTGGCTAAACTGAACGGCTCCAATATTACCAATTGCAAAATACTGTCATTGGGTACAAGAAGCCCAGGACAGCAGATGATGCGTCCTAGAGAGATGGAGTGAGTGAGCCAAGCTGTAAGGATTCACAGATCTTTGGGGCACATGCTCATCGTACTAAGATAATGTACGATAAGAACTTGGTGTCCCCACTAAAAACGGATAGCATCCGCTGGCAAAGAGTGAGACTGTGTTCAGTATTGTCACTACTCACAGAACCACTCTCCAGATGCAGGGGAGGCAGCATTCACCCCAGAGACACCACACCCGCCCCAAGAGCCAGGGGTATAGCTACCACTGGTGCTGCAGGTGCACAGGCACCTGGGCCCACGGAACCCTGATAACGGCTGCATTTTACTACCCCAATAGCAGTCATAGTGGCCATTTTCCTTGCTTGGGCTAGGGCCCATTGCATTATTGATACGCTAATGCCAACAGCTTGAATGTGACACACAGCATTAAAAGTACGGAGCCTGGCAAGGCCAATTCAACCTTCCATCTTTCTGAGGTATATTAAATCAAGTACCATTACACTGGAAAAGAGCAACGCCTATTACATACAGTGAGAAGAATCAGCAGCACTACAGTAACAGTTAGTTGCAGTGCATTTCAGTGGTGTGTAGTCTCTTCGTCCACAAACCATTGGAATACAGAAATTGAATCCAACTGAAATGAACCGGAACTACAACTCCCACAATGCGCTGGCCTGTCAATTTAAGGCTTAAGTAAGTAAAAGGCCACAATGACATTGTGCTGCTCCTAATACTCTTGGACTATCACTAACGGCGTTATAAATCTGGTGGGTATGGAGGGTCACCCGACCCAGTCTCTGTAGAGAGGAGGGCCCTGGGGGGCCTAGCAGCCCCGCACGTCCCACTCACCGACTCCCGGGGACCCCGCTCGGCGGTTAACCGGGCCCCAGGAGATCCTGCAGGGCCCGGGGCGCACGTTCAGCCCCTCACACTGGGGGCGCTATACCTCCTAGACACCAGTGCAGAGGCGCTGTGGTGATGGGAAAGAAAGATCAGGAAGTGACGTTAGAGGATATGTACAGCCCGGGTGGCTGCCGGTTATGGATGCTGCAGGAAGGATTTCTGCCAGACCGATGACACCTGAGAACAGAGTTTAAACCCCGGCGGCGGACCTGCTCAAGGTGTCACCCATGTCTCGCGGTCACCCTAGGTCACTGAGAGTCCCGGGGAGAGCCTGAGGGTCGCTCACTGCGTGGGCGGGACACGCACCGTGTAAACGCAATGACCGCACGTGCGCCCTCCGTAAAACAGCCCAAGCCAATGAACAGAAGCTCCACCAACCAATCAGAAACTACTATGGCGAGGACCTACCTCCAATCACAAGGCTCCACAGCCAATGACATGTATTGGTCACCCAATCGCAGACTAAGTTTCATTTTCAGTCTGTGCTGTCTGTTTTCCGGTGCCTTAGGAGCCGGTGGCGGGCGAGATCTACTTCCGGTAAGGATGGCGGAGGAAGGCAATAGGCTGCCGGGCGAGCTGGGCCTAAACAGCAAGACCGGAGACACCACGCAGGAGCCAGCGTGGGAGTCTGTAACCAACACCATCTCCGGCGGGATCACTGCGAGTCCGGGGAAATGCCAGCTCTGAAGGCACAAGGGGGAAAGGCGTCCAAAGCACGGTGCGGATCCCGATAGCAAAACAAGGAGATCAGGTGAGGGAGCAACGCCGTGACACCACCGCCTTTCTCCGAGGCAGAGAAGAACTGCCTCGGAGAAACGCAGCCTCGGTTTCGGATTCGGGGGCGTGTTTCTTTTTCTCTCCTCTTGCCATTGGCTGGAGGAGAGAAAAACACGCCCTGCGAAAAGCAACGAAAAAACACGCCCCCCGATCCGAAAAGGACGGGGCTTCAACGGAGTGACTGGACCTCTTCTCCAGTGGCTGGCCAGCATTTAAGAGGCCAGCCAATGGAGAACAGGAGAGAAGAGGGGCGGGTGCAAGCCCCTCTTCTCAAAGTCACTCAGTCATTAAATCTCGGAGCGAGACTGCGCAAGCGCAGCCTTCGCAGCCGAGACCTAAAAACGCTTAACAGCTGTGCTAGTGTGCAATGTCCATGTTGGAAACATTTTTACATGGTAATATTAACTAGAAACATGCCGTATATTAACTCAAACATATAGGCGCTGGCGTGCACAAATAGGGGAGACCTGGGTTCGAGTCTCGGCAATGACGCTGAACATCCTGTGATTCTGGGCAAATCACTTAATCTCCCCGTGCGTAACAAAAAAAAAAAAATGAATGTGTGTCCTCATGTAACGTAACTGGTGCTATGTAAAGCGCTCTGATACCTGATTGGATTCGGGTCAAGTTCGCGCTATATAAAACTGCAAAAAAAAAAAAAATAGTTGCCACACCCCAAATGCACAAGTCGAGCCTCAATGTTATTAGTCTTATAATACATAGGCCGGGACTACTCCTCCCATAATGCCTTAGGAATGTCACTCTAATTTTTTGGAGGCGCCGCCTGTGTCGACATTGAAGATCGTGTATTTGTCCTGATAAACACGGGCATATAAGCGCGAGCTCGTTGCTGCGGCATCTTTCGGGAGGATAATATCCGTTGCTTCATCCATTTTACTCGTTCATTGCCTTTAGACTAACACAGCGATTTCATGCCCGGACTCCCCACGGGCTCAGAATAGCTTTAGTCACCTGCATCCGAGGCCAACCGTAATGAGCATGATAACGGAAAGTCTCCACTGACCCAGCCGCCTATTGACATGCAACCAAACACAAAGCGGGGTCGGGGGAGACCAATATGCAAAAAACTATTAAGCCCCATAGTCCTCACCGCATAACATGGTGCCCAGTCACCATGAGCCACGTCGGTATTCTGAGTAGGGCATATCAAGACTGGGAGAGGACTGAGCCCTGCGCTGAATGCCCAGTGACCTCCTCTCTGCAGAGACACTGCCTCTCACGCTGCTGTTTTACAAAATACTCACTGGATGGTGTCATCAGTGATGTCATTTTATGTCATGAGTAATGCCACTGACCATGTCATGAGTAATGTGATATGTGAGGTCATTAGCAGTGCATTGCGGGGGCGTAAGTTGTAGTTAGCCCAGGTAACTATAACTGCTGAATTTCTCTGGTTGTGTGCAAGTGAAATATGACCCAACTATATCGTCCCTGTAACCTTTGTTTTTTTTAATTGAATTTCGGAGGTTATTTTAAATTCTATTCGCCAACTAGATTGTCCCTGTAACCTTTGTTTTTTTTTCAGTGAATTTCTGTTTTTTTTAACTAGTAGTTGCATTTGACTAATGGTGGAGAAAGGGGGCTGGGCCTGTAGGAGAGTAGGATCTGCTTCTCATAGTTACCCCTACTTTTGGCTGATGTTTCACTGTTTTTCGACTTTAGTCTGGCTGGGACCCTGCTATCCAGGGCCCCAGCCTAGCTGCTTCCTCTATAAATTGATTGCATGTACTTTAGGTATACCACAGATTGGATTCTGGGGTACCCTTATAATTCCCTAGTATATGGTATACTATGTACCTAGGGCATAGGTACCCAAGAGTCCTCTCAGGGGCTGCAGCATGTATTATGCCACCCCTGGGATTGCATAATAGCAGTGATTCCACCGAAGATTACTGGTCTACATTCCTAGAGTGTCCCGTGGGCATGTATTTAGTGATTCCTCTCGAGGTCCCTTCGAGATCCCTTGCCTGTCGACTTGTGGGTCCCTGAGAAGGGTACTTTGACTTTCAACAGGCTTACCTGGTTGCTCCAGACATGCCCTGACTCTCAAGTCAAGTCAAAAAAGCTTTTATTCGGTTAGTATAAATACAACCACATAAGCTGAACACACACAATAATACATATTAAAAATTTTGTGACATATATTTGACTTAATTACAACTAATGATAGATCACTGAGCCGGGACCAGTATCTTGCATGGACTGAAAGAGAACCATACATAAATACACATTAATAAAAAAAACCGACAAATGTCATTTAAAAATTACATGTTGCACAGTAGACTAAGAATCGAACGAATTATAAACTCCACTTACAAATAAAGTGATATGTGCATAATACAAATTTTAGGTATAGAAATTTACGTTAGTATGTTGTTATTCAAGGAACAAAAGTTCACTAATCTAAGAAACATTCCATACCAAGAATAAAGTGACATGTGCCTAGATGTGAAATCCATGACATAGTAAAAGACACCCCCATGCCATAGTAAAACTAATGCACCAGTTCAAGCGTATCAGAATAACCTTGCACTAGTTTATTACAAATATGGGGGAATATGAGGCTATCTATAACACCACCATATAATCATAGTAGCTTATACACGTATACATAATAGCCATTATAGAACATGTTTCTCAAATCAAAAAATTATGGATTTCCTGGCAGCTCTACACTTCAAAATAAAAGATGCAACATAGAAGCAGACGTCAGGGCTTTGGAGGGAACATAATAAGTTCATAGCGTCAGCTATTGAACGAATATTATATTTTAAAAGGATAGGTTTCAAATAAAACTTCCTTAAAAAGACATCAAATTTACAAAATAGCAGGAAATGGCAGCAACTTTGTTTAGAAACGTTATCACATGGGCAATTTGAATTAGAACCTGCCCCTATAACAGGGAAGGATACAAGATGGTGTACAATGCCTAGTCTTAAACGTACTAAAACAAAACGGTGAGATTTAATAGTCACATCCACCAAGTTCGACTGTAGCCCACTCTTAAGGCTAAGCTGCCTATAAAAGACAGAAGTTTTTTGAGACCGAAATAGCTGACTTCTTTCTTCCATCTTATACAGTATAAAGGTGTCTTTAATTTCCTTCCTTGAAAGGGGTATTATATACTCTGAATGAATGTTAATTCCAAACAGAGTATTAAACCAAGAAGTAATGTAGTTTAACCACGGAATACGATGACATAGATCTAACTTAAGGCAGTCTTTAATTACAGACTGTGTGAACGCAGTTTCCTTCTTGTGCCATATTGCACGCCATAATAATAAGGGCCGTACTGCAGCCAGGTCAGAAATATAATTGAGGCCAGTTTCCTGATGAATTAAGTCTGTGGAAGCTGCAGCCGGGACACATAACAGACGTTTGAGGAAGCTGTTTTCATTTATCTGGAGTTGGGCAGTGGAGGAGTAACCCCATAATCCAGCTCCGTATAGAGCTGAGGAAACGCATCTCGCATTATATATGGTGACCATGTCCTTTATTCTATAGTCCCCTATTTTCGTTGCAAAACGAAAAATACCATTAGAATTCCTATTTACTTTATGTCCAATATTTACTTGCTCATTAGTCCATTTGCCGTTGCCATCAAAATTAATACCTAAATAACAGAATGTTTTAACAGCTTGGATCTTTGAGCCTTCTAGGAAAAAGGAGCATGGTGACTTTAATTTTTTACCACAAGTCATTGTGAAAGTCTTAGATTTATTAATCAACAATTTCCTGCCATTTATAAAATGAGTAAAAGCGTCAATGAGACGTTGTAAGCCCAAAGGGGTGCGGGAAATTAGGACAGCGTCGTCCGAGTATAACAATACTGAGACGACCATATTGTCGATTTTGGGAGCATCAGCTGAAATATTGTTTAAAATTGATGCAATTTGATTAATAAAGAGAGAGAATAAAAAGGGTGCCATAACACATCCTTGCCTTATGCCTCTACGCACGGTAAAGAAGGGAGTTCGCTCGCCAGTGGGCCCGTAGCGTACACTGCAAGAGTTTTTCATATAGTCTTGCTAGAAAGAATACTATCTCCTCCGGTGCACCAAGGTCAAGCAATACTGGCCAAAGGAGCGAGTGGTCCACCAAATCAAATGCGCTACTCAAGTCAGCGAAACATAAAAACAAGTTACCTCCTTTCACTGTGGTATATTTGTTGATAAGCAAATCCAGATTAAGGCATTGCTCGATAGTCCCAATGCCTTTCCTGAACCCATATTGAACTGGGGTCAGTATGTCTGAATCTGCAGCCCAGTCTTCCAATCTTTTTAATAGTACCCTACTTAGTACTTTAATTGAAGAATCTAACAATGAAATAGGGCGGTAGTTACATGCTTCGGATCGAGAACCCTTCTTGTATAGAGGGACAATCAATGATTCAGCCCATGATTTTGGAAAATCCCCCTCGGATGCAGCATTAAAAATTCTTGTCAGGATTGGTGCCCAGAGATCTATTTCGGCTTTATATAAGTCGATCGGGACACCATCCGGACCTGGTGCCTTGCCCCCTTTACTATTTGCCATCCCTTCACGCACCTCATCGACGCCAATCATCAGTGGCACAAATGGCCAAATAGAATCATTTAATAAGAACTGATCTAAAAAAACCTTATCTGGATTAAAAATATTAGAAAAATGTTCTATCCACTCTGTGCAATTAACATGGGACGTCAGCTCAGGGATATGATCATCCTTTAAAAAGGGACTATTTATAATTTCCCAAAATAATTTTATATTTCCGGTTTCACTTGCAAAGCCTAGCTTATCCCAGGCATCTGTTCTCATCGCCTTTTTGTGGGCAAGGACAGCTTGTTTGTAAGCATATCGTAATTTACGGACTAAAATTTTGTCACGGGGTTTGGACTTTAAGGCTAACTTTAAGTTAGTTAATATCTCCTTACATTCAGAATTGAACCACTTCTTACCAACATGTTTTGGGCCTTTGGATTTCCGGGTTAAAACATCGCTTACCACCCTATTAATATTAGAGAATTCCATACAAAGTTTGCCACAGGTAACCTCATCCCTTAGACAGTAATTAATACTGTCCCTACAGTTATTTACCACAACCGATTGGATCTTATGTGGGTCTACACCATCCCATTTGATTCTCATTCCGTTCGGCCTGATGGGTAAAATATCAGTAATTGTATAATCAGTATTAGTCAATTTGTTACCCCATGCCAACAGGACTATGGAAATACTATTGTGGTCACTAACCACCTGTTCAGTTATCCAAAGGTCCACATAGGGACTATTCCTAGTTAATAAGATGTGATCAATATTACTGTTTGCATCTCGGCCAGTAAATGATGGACATTTAATATGGCCCTTTCTCTCGGTGCAATCCAGTAGCTCAAGGTCAAGTTTGGCCATTAGAGCATTAAGGGTCATGCCATAATCACAATGTGGGAAATGTATCATATCATCCTTAGTCCCTACAGTGGTTGAGTAAGAATTCATATAACCACATGAGTTAATAAATGTGGTGGGACAAGCTTGGATATTAAAATCACCTACCCACACAACAACAGTCAGCTTAGGTGAGATATTTAATACATTATCCAATTCTTTTTCCAATGAAGCTAGGCAAGCTCCCCTATCCCTGCGAAAATTATTATTATAAAAATTAATTAGAACCAAATCCTTTCCAACAGGGAATGTTAGGCGCAAAACTTGACTATAACTGTCAATTTTAGAGTGAGAGATAATTTTACATCCTATCAATTTAGTTGAAATAAGCAACAATAGTCCTCCCTTAGCTCTTCCCATTGGAGAGGGTGTCGCATTAACACAATATGAGGTATAACCTTCCACAGTGACGCAATCTGTACACCATGTTTGTTGGAAACAAATTATGTCACTTCCATGGTTAATAAAATCCAGCCAGAAGGGAGTACCTAATTTGCTTCCAAGACCTGCGATGTTCCAGGTTGTTAATGAATACCCTTCTGGAATCTTGGCGATCTTGTCATTATGCCTGTTTGTTGGTACTTCTATATTCACGATAGGCTCACTAAGTATGCTAGCTGCTAAGATATCAGGCACACTAGAGTCATTTATAACCAGTGACCCATTCGTCATGATAGGTTCGTGACGATTAATAATGACTTCACTTTGCCTCGTAAATATGTTAGGGTTCGCCGTAATCCCCTTATCTGAATTTCCCACTATATTATCTAGTGAAGTTCCATGTCAATCATTATCCTCCAATTGTGACAGACATTGAAACCTATTATAGAGTGGTAAAGGGGGAAACACAGAACTAACCACAGGTTCCATAGGCAGCCACTTGTTCCTAACGCGAGGTACACTATGACCAAAAACTGAATTGTTAAAGACAGGGAATTTATAAAAATAGGCGAGTGGCAAGAGGGTAGTATTATATTCCCAACTAGAAGGCGGGGGGGCTCTAGATAAAACTTTATGAACCCAAAAAGGTGATCCAAAATTGATAATAACACAGTCCCCTTCAAAACCTTTAGATGTAGGGCCTATCCAACCCACTCTTTGAGTAAGCAAGATCTGATCTGCATCTAGGATTGAGAACCCACAATTTTTGCTTAACCAATAAAGGGTTTTGTTTTTAAGAGAAGCATTCGTTTCCAGTTGCCCTTTCCGTAATCTGGGGATATTACACAAAACTGCGACATATGCTCCGCACTCGGGTGGCAAGTTCATGACAGAAGGGACATTATTACTTTTAAAATCTTCAGATTGACGTGTGCCCCTTAACTGATCTGTTGCTAAGCCTCCAAGCTTCTCGGTGCCTTCCATAGAGGTGGCAGCTTTTTCCAGCGGAGCTATACCATTCTCTTCGTGATTCCCCTGAGCAGTTAAATTACAACTATTATTGTTGGTGCTATGGGGTAAAGTACTAGGGGCTGAATGATGGATGACTGGGCCTCTTGGTTTGTCCTTAACACCCACAGTCATGTGTGAATCAGCTCCAGATGCAGGTTTATTTATAGTGGGTTCCATTTGCGGGGTAACCAGTAATGATTGGGTAGTCTTAAATAAGTGGGGGATTTGTGTTAAGTGTTGTTCAATGGAATCCATCCGTACTTCTAAATCACATATTTTCTCTAAAATGGGCCCTATGCGTGTCGAAAAGAAAGTTTCCATCTTTTCCCAAAAACCATCCTTGCCAACCATATGTACAATATCATCGCGCTGGACATCAGGAGCATTTGACTGAGTTACAGGTAATGCCCCCTTACGGCCAAATAGGTTACCTGCCTTTTTGGAATAATTCCTGCAGGTTTTACCCCTTTGTTTATATGCGGGCTGAACTTTCTCAATGTGCTTTAACTTGCTTTTGGCCTTTTGCCCTCTAGTTCTAACCGGTGAAGTAGCAACATGGGTCGTAGCTGACTGTGAAACATTAGGTGACAAATGAGTAATACTACCATCTAGATCAATAATGTCAATAGGTGGTTGAAAATCAGTACTTAAGTCCTGTCCCTGAAGATCCGGGGTGGTCGAAAGTCTGCTTACCCTGGGTGACAAATCAGACTGTACAATATGAGTCACTGTTGAAGATTCAGTAATTTTATGAGGGCCTGGTAATCCAATATAGGAGGTCAACAACATGGAATCGCAAGAATTAGCCATAGTAGTAGATGAATCAGCCGGCAATACAGGAGGGGCACATCCAATAGGGAGTGAGAGGCGTCTTTCAGTATTCTCTATTGCTGATACAACAACCCCGATGGTTTTCTGTAACATGCGGTCTATGGCTGTTAGACTTGGGAGAGGGGTATTAATAGATGTATTCTGTCTGGTATTAGGCCGGATGGGTCCACTAGTGGGCACCGTTTTCCCCATCCTCATAAGCAAACCAGAGCTCTCAAGCGCAAACGCGAATAGATTTTTTTCCACCCAATCTTACCCAAACAGCAAGTCCATGTAATCGGAAGACCGTAGGGGGTGGCCCAGCCCGGCCTCCGTCGGCCCCGGACGGCCACAGACGGTCCCGCCCTTGTCCCGGGCTTCTCCCGGCGCTACCCGCGCGCGGTCCCGCGACGCGGGAGCAGCGCCGAAGATTTAAACGCCTCCTGGCGCGCTCCTATTGGCCAGGTGATTGTGTCCGCTAGGGCTGCTGGGGCGTGTGGTCCCGTCTCCCCACTGCGGCTGCGATGGTTGTCACGCAGCGGCGGGAGAACGGGACGGCTGCGGGAAGCAGGGCAACAGGGACAGGCAGGGGAGTCCGCCGATCAGGAACAGCATAAAGAACCAACGTGCCACGTAAATAGTGGATGATTGACCCGCTCTGCCGGTGCAGCGCCGAAGATTTAAACGCCTCCTGGCGCGCTCCTATTGGCCAGGTGATTGTGTCCGCTAGGGCTGCTGGGGCGTGTGGTCCCGTCTCCCCACTGCGGCTGCGATGGTTGTCACGCAGCGGCGGGAGAACGGGACGGCTGCGGGAAGCAGGGCAACAGGGACAGGCAGGGGAGTCCGCCGATCAGGAACAGCATAAAGAACCAACGTGCCTCGTAAGTAGTGGATGATTGGCCCTGACTCTCAATTGCTTGGGGTGTCCACAGGACCTTGCTGGTCCACACGAAGCCGTTTTACTCTCACCGCGTGGGTTGCCGTTTCCAAGGCTTGTTGGTCTCCAATCCGGACACACACCCCCTAGCACTCGACATCCTTCGTGGGACAGCTCGCCTGCAGACTGTGGTTGTCGTCGACGCCTCCTGGTCCCCGTGGCAGTGGAGTCAAGCTTCACCTCATCGCACCTGAAACACCCGACATCGGTGGGCATTCATCTATCGTGCCCTTGGTCACTGGCAAGTGATCCAGACTCTGTCCCCTCTGCTTTCAGGTTCGTCTTCGATCCAGGCTTGGATCACACCGGACACTTTTCCTTTCCACTGCAGCAGCACTTTGCAGCAACTCGCCATTGAAAACAGCGAAGATTCCCGGCACCATTTGACACCCATGCACCCGGCTTCCCTGGGTTAGGTAACACGAGTACTCCGGTGCTCACGTGGGTGCTGGCCTTAGAGCTAGTCTAAAAGGCTTTGCTCCAAGTCCTCTCCTAAGTGTCCTTCATCTTTAAAATTCCAACCACGACTTTCCCATAGGATTGTACGGAGCTCGCGGCTGTGTTCTCACACTGCACGCGCCCCCCGTGGGTCCCCTGTGTCACAACCTTGGGTGGTTCCTTGGGGTCCCAGCGATTTTACGTGCTCTAGGCACTGTGTCTAGTCAAGTCGGGGTTCTTATACCACTTTCTTAATATATGGTTTGGTCTCCCCCAGGCCCATTGTATATTGTGCTATTTACTGTTGTTTTAGAATTGTAATATTGTGTGCCTTGCTCTCTAATCTCATAAAGAGGTTAGTAGAATGTTTACTAATAAATACATATATTTTATTTATATACCTTGTGTGGTTCTCCTTTCATTTGGTCATTCAAGAGGTCATAATCTGGTAAACCAAGCTGCTTTACATTCCTTCGAGACTTAGCCTGAAGGCTGCTCTCCATAGCTACAACAAGGATAGCTTTCAATAAAGGTGGTCTTTAAACCTAATCATCGATAAGGGTTGTTTGGACTGGTGCAAGGTGCCCACTATAACTAGTTGACAGCATATACCAGGCTAACTTCTCACAGGGCCTCCGACCAGCTATCAGGAATTCCGCTGTGTCAGACTTACAGTAGGTACCAGGAGGGCTTCTTGGCACCGAAGGTCCCTCAGGAATAAAGTGGACTTTATACCCCAACCAGTAGTGCACCACAAGCCAAGTTTGCAGAGTGGTGGAGAAAGGGGGCATGATATTCGAAGACCTCTTTGAAATCCCACTGTGTGGGACTTACTGGAGATAACAGGAGAGGTAATTGGCCCCAAGTATGTCCTTGGGGGGCCAACTAACTTTCCTGTTACCTCCAGCAAGTCCCACAGAGCGGGATTGCTGAGACCTGGCCGGAGGCCACGCCTCCTTTCTCCAACACTCTGCAAACGCACCTCCTGGTGCACTACTAGTAGGGGGTTGAAATCTCCTTGGCTCTTGTGGGTTCTTGGGGGGCCAACTACCCCTCCTGTTACCTCCACCAAATCTCTCACAGTGGGTTTGCTGAGAGGTTTTTAGTGGCCACAACCCCTTTCTCCACCACTCTGCAATGCGACTCCTGGCGCACTCCTGGTTAGGGGAAGAAAATAAGAAATCCACTTTAGTCCTCAGACCCTCAGGAGGCAAGGGGACCTCATCCCTCTACCAGCAGTGCGTCGAAGCATGTTTGCAGAGTGGTGGAGTAAGGGGCCGTGGCCTCCGACCACCTCTCAGCAATCCCACTATGTGAGGCTTACTGGAGGTAACAGTATGCCTTGTTGGCCCCTAAGGGCTCTCAGCAGCGAATGGGACTTCATCCCCCAACCAGCAGTGTGCCAGAAGGCGCATTTGCAGAGTGGTGAAGAAAGGGGGTGGGCCGCCAGCAAATTGCCGGCTTTTTCTTTTTTTAGGAAGGGAGTGCCTCATGGCCCCCTTCCCTTGGCTGTTTTGGGCCCTGGCACCTCATCCCCCGGGGCCTGTCCCTTTTTTAAATTCTTTTTTTATATTCAAGGGAGGGGGGGCCTTTGTTCTCAGGGACCCCATCCCCATAGCCCGGCCTTTCATTTTTCACAGTGAGCAGGGAAATAGAAACTTGCTCTGCTTTCAGCAAGCAAGAGCATTTTTGCTCTCTCTTGCTGAAAGCAGAGAGTTTGCTCTCGCCAAGAGCAGTGGACCCTCCAAGCCATAGCAAACTGCAATGTCCCGGGGGTGGGCACCCCGGGAAATTGCTGGATCTGGTCCTGGGGGGTGGTTGTCCCCAGGGCCATGCAGGGCTCCTTTGTGAATTAAGTCACAGACCCCCCTTAATTATTGTTTTTGTGCCCTGGGGAGGTGGTGGTCCCCGAGGCAGCATGTAAGGCTTTAGGGCCTCCCCTTCATTTTATTATAATAATAAATAAGGGTGGTTGACAATTTCCGTTCCGCTCGCTGAAATTGCGAAATTTTCACGTTCCGCACAGAACGCGACAATGTCAACTTTCGTGATCCACGGCGGAACGGAAATATGCAGGGCAGGATTCATTCTGGCACGATGCTCCTGTCATTAAACCTCAACAGGAAGCACTTACAGATATAAATAAAGCAGGTGCCCGAGTTGAAGGTCAAATTCAGTAACGCATTAATCAGCACAAAAGATTTGTGAGCATGGTGGAGGCTAGGCAGGTGTGCTTTCTCCCCATATCTACAGTCAACAATTTGCTGTAATCCTTGATGGAGGTCTGTGCATCCATGAGTTTCTCGAGCGCAATCCCTGTGTAGTTCCTGACACCAGGAGGTTCTGTCTCCTCATCTGCTGCTCTGGTCGGTCTCTGACCCTTTATAAACAGGATGCATGTGAACTGCATAGAAGCCCCGCCATTTGACCACATCCCACACACCAGCGGTGTGCAACGTCTTCCCGCCCTTTCCCCACTATGATGGACAGCTCACTCGAGGCACCCCGGCACCCATCGGCGCGGTGGCAAAAGTTACAGACACACATGGTCGCTGGAGACAACTCTTCTGGCCCTTTACGCAGCTGTAGTGTAGGGAAAGCACTATACATTTACCCACTGAGGTAGCACTTACTGATTAGCCAGTAGAAAGTACTCCAGTTGAGTAGAGGTATTGCACAAAACGGTGTCATCTTCCTGGATAAATATGCAGGCAGGATTCATTCTGGCACGATGCTCCTGTCACAAAAATTCAATCAACAGGATTACATAGATTACAATGGGCACAGCAAAATCTCCGCGAGCACGCGAAATTTCGCGTGTTCGCGGAGATTTTTTGCCGTTTCGCAATATTTTGCAAAAGGCAATTTGGCAAATTCCACCCACCCTTAATAATAAACAGTGTGGCCTGGGGAGGTGCAAGTCCCTGGGGCTGCGTGAGGGGGGTGCTGGGCCTATATTAAACAAAGCACGGGAACCCACGCTTCATTTTACTTTTTATTTATCGACAGGAGTAACTGATCCAATCCTTTTTTGGCCCGGTGGGGTCCCTGTGGGACCCCCAAAAGAAGCCTAGGGGTTAAGGGTGTTTCTCCCCAGTCCCATTTCCTTTTTGTATGTTTTTTCTTGTGGCTCGGTTCACAAGATGGCTGCCAACACTTCCTGGTTTGAAGTGTTGACAGCCAATCCGATCTCAGCACAAGACGGGAGAGGCCGCAAATCCACAGACTCCCTATATTTACAACTGTAGATTTCTTTACATTTCTCCAAAACTACTGATCAGATTTACACCAAGTCTCGAAAAAGTACTTCCTTGAACCAACATCTACCTTCCTGACAAATTTGGTGTAATTCCGTTCAGCAGTTCGGGCTGTAGCCGTGTCTAAAGGTCCTAGTGGAATTAACATGGGGAAAACGCGCGTTTAAGTACCCTCTGGCTCTCGGCTCCCGCTTGAAGGATCACCCCCAACTTTTTAAGATAGCAGCTGAAGTGAGCATCGTATTAGTCTTCAAACTTTCATGAAGATTCGTCGAGCGGCTCCAAAGTTATTGGCAAAACACACACAAAAATTCCCATTTCAACTAAGTCCTACCTATAGCTACTTACTGGCGATATGTATATATATATCTATATGTGAACAAGAGCACTTGGATGCCCGAAATGCGTCATTGAGCTGTGC
Source organism: Triturus cristatus (assembly GCF_964204655.1). NCBI lineage: Eukaryota > Metazoa > Chordata > Amphibia > Caudata > Salamandridae > Triturus > Triturus cristatus. Next base: position 483,386,539 of record NC_140590.1, on the reverse strand, counting down.
AAAATAAAGACCTGATTTGCCACAAAACTGCAGGGGTCCGTGACTCTCTCTTCGCCGACCGGGAAGTGGGGAGAGCAACATACTTGAATCCAATATATATATATATATATATATATATATATATATATATATATATACAGCAAACCGAGGCCCAATACTGGAGAAATTGCGTTTATTCATAGCACAGCAGCACGTAAAGGCTTCCTTCTCCTTACGTGTTTCGGCGATCAATGCCGCCTTGCTCACAGGTGAAAGCAATGTACAAAACAAAGTGCATGCGTGCAAGCTTTAAATATCTTTGAGTCACATGACTAGTTAGTTCGAAATACATGTCCCATAATGCAGGTTAAAATCGGTTATGAATACAGGCTGGAAAACCCATTTCACTTTTTACATGCACGATGTAAGTATGGAAATAAAGATGCAACTGGTTGTGTATGCCCATAGTTCTCGCAAAGTGCTCAATTATTTACAAGTACCATGTAAAGCGCCCGTCTCCAGCACGATCTGAAAGGATATCCTCCTTCCAGAATCCCTTCTAAGCATTCTCACAGTTCGCTTCGTTAGCATTTCCTTAGTTAGGTCGTGAGAGGGCAAGTGGGTCATGCTCCCAGTTTAAACATCACCAAAAATCCTCCGAGTACAGGAACTATGGACATACACAACCAGTTGCATCTTTATTTCCATACTTACATCGTGCAGGTAAAACGTGAAATGTATTTTCCAGCCTGTATTCATAACTGATTTTAACCTGCATTATGGGACATGTATTTCGAACTAACTGGTCATGTGACTCAAAGATATTTAAAGCTTGCACGCATGCACTTTGTTTTGTACATTGCTTTCACCTGTGAGCAAGGCGGCATTGATCGCCGAAACGCGCAAGGAGAAGGAAGCCTTTACGTGCTGCTGTGCCATGAATAAACGCAATTTCTCCAGTATTGGGCCTCGGTTTGCTGCTTCATGTTGATGAAATTGGCGGGCTGCTCCGTGCCCACTGTTTAAGAGGCCGCCCTGAAGGGTTGGGGCTCCTGTACTCAGAGGATTTTTGGTGATATATGTATATATATATATATATATATATATATATATATATATATATATAAATATTCACTGAAAAAACCATAGGTTTCACACACGTTATAGTTAGGAATTAGCATTTAAAAAACCTTGCAAATTCACTTAAAAAACCATAGGTTTCACACATGTTATAGTTAGGTGGATATTTCACTCGTAAAAAAACAATGAAATTCCCCCGTTATAGTTACTTCAGATAACTATAACTCGCGTGCCCGCAATCCTCTGCTCATGACGTCACATATTACATCACTCATGACATGGTCAGTGGCATCACTCTTGACCTCACTGATGACATCATCTTGTGATAGAGTGGCGGTCGCGCGAGTTATAGTTATCTGAAGTAACTACTATAACGGGGGAATTTCATTGGTTTTTACGAGTGAAATATCCACCTAACTATAACATGTGTGAAACCTATGGTTTTTTAAGTGAATTTGCAAGGTTTTTTAAATGCTAATTCCTAACTATAACGTGTGTGAAACCTATGGTTTTTTCAGTGAATTTGTATGGTTTTTAAAATGCTAAGTTATGTATGTATTTTTTTGTAATATATTTATTTTTCAAAAAACGACGTATTAAAATGTTTTTTTTTTTTTTAAATGGTTTTTACCGTGCGCGCACGGTGCGCGCACCCTGACAAAGGCTAGGGGGTCAGGAACTCTCTACCCTGCCCCCTTTTCACGTTCGCCACCTTCCTTTTCCACTCTCGCACTGAAAACAAACAAAATGGCAGGCCGACACTTCCTGATTGACCGATTCGAACGTTGACTGACATGTAACAACCAATCAGAATTACGCTCGCGCACGTTAGGGTGCGCGCGCACGGTGCGCGGCTATAGATATGCATGTGCTTTTTACTGCAATTTTCTACTGAACAGATTGACTCCATATATGCAAAAGGCACATCCCTGACCTGAGGACTACCTCTCTGCCAAATTTCAAGTAATTCTGTTCAGCCGTTCGGGCTGTACCTTCGACTAAAGGTCCTATGGGAAAATGCATGGGGAAAACGCGTTTTGGGACCCCCCTTTTTTCTCGGCCCCCGCTTGACGAATCGCCCCGAGACTTTCAGGGTAGGAGCTGAGCAGAGCACCCCATTAGTTTTCAAAATTTCGCGAAGATTCGTCAACCGGCGCCAAAGTTATTCAAAATAGAATTTTGAGATTTCCTATGGAAACACGGTCCTAACTATAACTATCTACTGGCGACCACCAGTAGATAATATATACGCATTTGTAGGTATATATATGCTAATACACACAATTTTACATTAAGTGCAACTGTACTAAAAACCCAAATTCACACATTTATAACCGCAGTTTAAAGTAAAATTTGCAGTTAATTACTAGAGTTGAGCAACCTTAAAACAATTTTTAAACTGTTTACTGCCCCACAGATTGTATATTATAATTACTTAATTGATCAAAACAATTCTCCTGATGGTTGCTGGGCACATCAGTTTGATCTTACTTTAATGCATATTTTGAAACTTTTTCATCCTGGGAATATCTTTTTTCAAACAAATACACATGAAAAAATGTCATGGCATAAACCAAATATGAAGGTGCTGAGAATCTAATTTGTTAAGGGAGGGATTGGGGTATCATGGCCCACTCACGACTTTGCCTTTTATAACAATGTGTCGCGTGACACATTCAACAATGGGAATAAATAGCATATTACACTCAGCACATCTGCGTATACACTATTTATGCATAGTTAGGCTACGGCAGTGAAAAGAAATGTGGGCCAATAATGTTATTTAGAGTAGCTGTAGTAATATATGCATAGTCATACATTTGTTCACTGCAGAAAAAATTAACATACGAAAAATACCTTTCCACTGGCTCATACATTACATTTTATAATGAATTTACACAGGAATATAATTTCCCTAACATTTAGGAAGCCCTATCTGATTTTACCTTCTGGCTCAAATTTAACTTCTTGTATCCTGGGTTTGATTAAATGCCATGTTATAAAACAAATACACATGAAAAGATGCCAGAGCGTAATCATATATACTGATCTGCAGAATATAATATGCTATGTGCTACCATTGTTGCAGGTGGGGAGGGGCATCCTAACCCACTGGATTCTTTGCATCTCATGAGTCAGGGACCCTTCCCATACACAATAATGGTAATAAATAGCAGATTACAGTCTATATACAAGCTTAAAGAGAGAGAGATGGAGATAGTTTGTATATCTGTGTGTGTGTGTGTGTGTACAGTCATGCAACATTACACATACAATGCAATACAGCACTACCTCATACTCAGGGAACATGTATATCCTAAACATTTACATTGAAAGCCTGACTGAAGTTATTTAAAATGTGCCATTATGTAAATTAATGGTCTGTACTCCGAACACTTTAAACCGTTCAGTAATTCTATGTAAAAATAATGTCGCTGATACTGGTAACTTGTTTACTTGAAGGACATTTCTGTGGCTAAATTGAAAATGAGAGAGACTGACTGTGAGAAAGCGTGGTCTCGTAGCTACATTGAAGCCGCCTGCAGAAGTTGAAAACCTAAGACCTAACCTAACCACCGTGTACCAATTGTGTAATCCTTGGCAGATCACGTCATGTCTGTGCGCCTCCGTTTCCGTAACTGCAGAAACGGAGAATGCTCATTGGTCGTCTCACTCCCAGCAGTCATAGCTTTATAGAACTGTGTCCATTTACATTTCCTAGACCTTAATATAAAGATTAGGGGCATATGAAACTGGCAGAACCTTGATAACTTTACCAATTTATATTGAAAACGTCACCAGTTTTACCTACTTGATAAAGTTGTATAGCAACAGCGTGAGAACCAGCTTTCACAGGAAAAACATCTGCAACGTCTACTTTATTCTGGGAGGATTCTGTTGCAGACTTGTTTTTAAGAAAGGTTTTCTTCAAGCTTTTTGTGGAAGAGACAAACCCTGCAACTCTATAGAGTTAGAAAGTGTCTCCTTTGCGGAATTTTGCGAACAACACTACTAGTGCAGAACGTCCCTCTTCGTGTACACCAAAAACAAGCGTCACTGTGGAGGTGAGACATGCACACCATTGGTCGTGGTTCATGAAGGGTGGTGACCAAGCTTCAATCCGTGCGGTCTCTTCGTTGACACAACCTTCCTGTTCCTTCGTTCTCCCGCCCGAGCCAAACGATAGTGATGGGAAAAAGTCTGGAACGCCCCAAAAAAGCCTGACCGTGCCTACCAACTGCAATCACCACCTAAACTAAGCACTAGGGGTGGAGAGTGCAAGTTCTAGGTGCAGTGCAGACTTGATCCAAGTTAAATATTTCTTTTCAGGACCTTACTGGTGTCGCTAGGTCAACATGCAGTTCTGTCTCCGCAGTTCTCTATTCTCCTCACAAGCAGTGTAGTTTGCAAAAATAGATTGGTGAACTGTTATGATCAGTAGAGAGCAAGTGTGCAAGAGTGTGAGGTTGGAAACATTTTGATTGTGAAGAACTCTCATACTCTTCCGCCCTTTCAAATACCTTCGCTTTTTGAGAGCTGGTGGCGGAGTTCAGAAAAAGGTCCTTTAGGAGAAAAAGGTCACTATGTTTTGGGTGGGGTTTTGGGGAAGACGTGGAGGCTGGTGACATTTCAAAGTAGTGGGGCGTAAAAGTTGGAGATTACTTTTACGTAGCAAGCGCGTGAGCCCGACTAACATAAGAGCAGTTCGAAGTGGTCTTCTTACCCTTGCGAAATTTTTGAGAAAAATAGCGGCAAGTGGGGTATTTTAAAACTAATTTTAATAAAGAATTTGAGAGAAAGGAAGAAGATATAGAAAGCATTACCTCCTCGTCCAGTCTTCCTCGCCACAGTAATACATATGAGCCTCCGGCTCCACACAGAACTCCAAGTAAAATAAAAGAGCAGCGCTCTAGTCTCCCCTCCCTCCTCCAATATGGCCCCCAGTGGCTTCAGCCAATCCCATAAAAGGATACAAACCAGCCAGCCCGATCTGTTCTTTTTTTCTGCACTTCTCCGAGTGCTGTGTTGCCTGATGGTCAGGTGAGTGGGGCGGGGGTCCTGCTTGAGCAGCCCCGTTTTGCCCTGAGGTATCAAGTTTGGGGGAAGTAGTTGTATTAATTTGTGTTATTCTGTGATTCTTACAATATTGCTTATGTTTTTCCCCCTTCTTCTGCCTTCACGCCTCTGGTCCTGCTTGAGCGGACTTTCGTGGCGTTTGTTTCCGATCGGGACTCGTTCTTGGAGTCCTGCTATGTTGGGGCTTACTGCCTGTTTGCGGGTGTTTATTTCATTCCCGACCGCGTGTCCTGCTGAGCGGACGTAGCGCGGCCGGGTGCGTTTGCTCTGGGGGCCGGAGGCTCACGTTCGCATTCGTACCTGCTAATATATGCAGAGTTGCCTACTGTGGGGGCCGGAGGCTCCCGGTCGCGTTCAGTTCTGTAATATGCGGCTGACTGGAACATCACGCGTAGATCTATTGCAGGTCTATACGCATGCGCTCGATGTCTCTTCCGGCATTTATGTTTGATGACAGGCAGGGGCTGGCTTGTTCGGTTGCATAGCAACCACGGGGCCTTTTTATAACGGGAGTGTTGTCCTGGTTGCCTGTGTTTAATTCACTCGTCCACTTGTGTTTCACTATGATGGAGTGTGGTTCTAAGGATGTTGATGCTCCTGATCCCTTGGTGGTGGCTTCTGGTTCTGGTATACAGATCCCCTCTATGGACGTATTGCAGCAGATGATCAATTCTGCTGTGGCTGCTGCTATGCAGGGTCAGGTGCCTGTTCTCCTGCGAAGCTGACTAAGGTTGATGGCGCTGCGGCTGCTGATTCTGGGAATGAGGAGGAGGTTGATGTCAGGGGTTGTTTTGTGCAGGGTGCCGACCTGAAGGAGGTGCTGGGTCACATTCGAGAGAACTTTGTTTTTCCTGCTTCTGTTGTTCCTCTGGACAACGATCTATTTGCGCAATATCAACGTCCTGAACCTGATTCTTTGCCTCTACACTCTTCAGTCTTGAGGGTCTTGGAGAATGAATGGAAGGATGTGGACAAGGGTTCCTTTCCACGATTTTTGAATAAGAGGTACCCGCTACAGGATTTTGATGTGAAATTCCCTTCCTCGGTAAAGGTTGATTCCTTGTTGGCCAGCATGGCGTCTCATGGGACTGTGGTTTCAGAAGATTCTTCTCCTGCTGACCCGGTTGACCATAAAGTGGATGGTGGGGTGAAGCGCACTTTTGCGGCTGCAAATTTTTCTATCAGGGCGGCTGCCTATGCTTCTTACACTATACAATCCTTGCTTAAGGATTTTCAGTCTCTGTCAGAATTGTTGGACCAGGGGGAGGATGTTTCTTCTACCCTGGCTATGATGGAGCAACAGGTCCGGTTGCTTTCAGATGTCTCCTTTGACTCTTTGGGAGCGGCGGCTTCTGCGGCTGGGTCTTCGGTGGCTGCAAGGCGCCAGTTGTGGCTTCGTTCATGGAAGGCTGATGCTGCGCAGAAAACTCTCCTGATGAAGATTCCATTTTCTGGGGTTAAACTTTTTGGGTCACCTCTGGATGACATGGTAAAGAAAACGGCGGAGGACCGTAAACTCCTGGCTCCTAAGAGGGCGAGTCACTTCCGTTCCTTTGGTTCTCAGCGGGCTTTTGGCCCTTCTCGGAGGGGTCGGGCTGGTCAGCCCTTTCGTGGGAGGGGGCGTGGCCGGGGTGCTCCTTCCTTTGGAAAAACCCGGTTCTCCGGTTCTTCTTCCTCCTCCACTCCTGCACCAAAGTCATGACTGGATCGCTCCTGGTTTGGGTCCGGTTGGGGGTCGCCTCAGTTTCTTCCTGGAGTCTTGGAGAATGACTGTATCGGACAAATGGGTGCTGCAGGTGGTTTCAGAGGGCTTGCGTATTGGATTTATCCAGACTCCCCCAGACTGTTTCAGGGCCACTCCTTGTTCCAGAGACCCTGTAAGGAGATTGGCGCTTTTGGAAGGCATCGCATCCCTGGTGGTCAAAGGTGCGGTGATTCCTGTTCCCGTCGATCAATTGGGGTTGGGTGTGTATTTCATCCTATTCCTGGTGTCAAAGCGCACTGGGGATCTTCGGCCAGTGATGGACCTAAAGTGGTTGAGTGCTTACATCCCTCACCAGAAGTTCAAGATGGTTTCCCTTCAGTTGATCCTTCCTCTGATATATCAGGGCGACTTCCTTGCATCAATAGACTTAAGAGATGCTTATCTGCATATCCCTGTTCATCCAGACTCTCAGAAGTTTCTCCGGTTTTGCGTGCTGGGTCGTCATTACCAATTCCAGGTACTGCCCTTTGGACTCTGCTCTGCTCCCAGGGTCTTTACTAAGGTTCTGGCTCCTCTTATTGGACAATTGCATGGGGAGGGCATTAATGTTTTTCCTTATCTGGACGACATTTTAATTTCTGCTTCTTCTCTTCCTAAGGCGGAGTTGCATGTCCAGAGGGTGTGCCATGTCCTGGAACATCATGGGTTCCTAGTGAATGTACCGAAGTCCTACCTGGTTCCTGCACAGGAATTGACTTTCATTGGGGCTCTGTTCAGGACTCAGTTGGGGATGGTGTTCCTGCCCCCTCCCAGGATTCTGTCCCTGGTGTCTGCAGTTCGTGCCCTGTTGTTGGGGCATTCTCATCCTGTGAGCCTCTGGTTGAGGGTTCAGGGTCTAATGTCAGCGTCATTATTGACGGTGCCGTGGGCTCGCCTCCACATGTACCCGGTGGTGTCCCACGTTTTGTCGCATTGGGACCCCTGTTCCCTAGATATGAGTGTTTTGATTCCTATGTCGGAAGATGTTCGGGTGGTCCTGAGTTGGTGGTTGGACGAGGGTCATCTGTCCAGGGGCCGCCCCTTTCTGATTGTTCCCACCTGCGTGGTCACTACCGATGCCAGCCTCCTGGGGTGGGGTGCTACTCTGGGGGATTCGACAACTCAGGGGGTTTGGCCTCAGTCGGTGTTGTCATGTTCCTCCAACTACAAGGAGCTGAAGGCCGTCCTTTTGGGTCTGTTGGATTTCTCGGATCTTGTTCGGGATCACCATGTACAGATCCGAACAGACAATCAGGTTGTGATGTCTTATGTGAACCATCAAGGGGGGTGCAAGGTTCGATCCCTCAGTTGCCTCAGCCGTCGGATATGTTGTTAGGCAGAGGTACATCTGGAGTCCCTATCTGCCATTTACCTACCTGGCACGGAGAACACTGTGGCGGATTGTCTGAGCCGGGTGTTTCCTTCCATGGGGTCTTTGTCCCTGACGCATGTGATGTTCAGGAGGTTGCGGAGGATGTTTGGATATCCGATTGTCGACCTATTTGCTTCCCAGGACAATTACAAGAGCCGTTGCTTTTGCACGATTATGCCTTGCCGGGATGCCTGGAGGGTGGATGCCCTGTCGTTCCCTTGGCCGACGGGTCTGTTGTATGCCTTTCCCCCTGTTCCCCTGATTCCGGCGGTCTTGCAGAAGATCAAGAGGGAGGGATCCTTTGTGCTTCTCATTGCTCCGGGTTGGATGCGTCGCCCTTGGTATCCCCTGCTGTTGGAATTGGCTGTGTCTCCGGGGTGGGCCTTGCCATTCGTTCCTTATCCTCTGATGGGTCCTCTTCTTCCTCTGCCTGTGTTCCATTCCTTGGGTCTGCGGGCCTGGCTCTTGAAAGGGATTCGTTGATGCGAAATGGATGTTCGTTGGCTGTGGCTGGAGTCATTCAGCAATCCAGGAGACCTTCTACTCTTAAATCCTATGCGAAGCACTGGGATAATTTTGTTTCTTGGTGTCTGTGTCACGATCTGTCGGTGGCTTCTTTGGACTTCTTCGCATTTTGGATTTTTTGAATGATGGATTTGTGTTGGGCTTGGCCATTTCGACTCTTCGGGCTCAGTGGGCTGCGATTCGGGCATTCCATGTCCTCCCTTTGGTTTCTGTTTCACCATTGGTTGCTAGACTTTTTAGGTCTCTCTCTTTCCAACGCCCCCGTCCTATCATGTGTCCTCCACCTTGGGACCTGCCTTTGGTTTTGCGCTCCTTGCAGTTGGCTCCCTTCGAGCCTTTGGAGTTGGTGGAGTTGAAGTTTTTAACACTCAAGGTGGTGTTTCTTGTGGCGATTGCTTCTGCCAGACGTATGGGTGAGTTGGGTGCCTTCCTTCGTTCTGCCCCATTTTTGTTGGTTTTGTCGGACCGTGTGGTGTTACGCCCTCATCCTACGTTCATTCCAAAGGTGGATTCTTATTTTCACAGATCTACTGAAGTGGTCCTTCCGAGTCTTTGTCCTGATCCTTCCTCGGATGAGGAATCCCTGTTGCACCTCTTGGATGTTCGTCGTGCCTTATTGATCTATTTATCACGCACGTCTTCCTTTTGCAAAGTGGACAACTTATTTGTCAATTATGGTTTATCACGTCAGGGCCTGAAACCATCCCTCTCGACGATCAGTCGCTGGATTAAGGAGGCCATTTTGTTGGCGTATGGTTCTGTTTCTGAGGTTCCCTCCCTTCCTGTTCAGGGGCGTTCCACCCGTTCTGTTGCTGTGTCTTGGGCCTCCTTCAAAGGGGTGTCCATGGAGGATGTTTGCAGGGCTGCTACTTGGTCTTCCCCTCATACATTCATGTCCCATTACCGCCTCCAGGTTGGGGGTGGGGGTTCGGTTTCATTTGCATCTTCTGTTCTAACTGCAGGGGTGACTTGAGAGGTTCTCTTTTGATTGCTGTACCTCTGTGTATTAAATTTTGTTTTCACTGCACTATTGGTGTGGTCTATTTCCTTACATGAAGCTGATTGCTTTGGTATCGGCTCATATGTATTACTGTGGCGAGGAAGACTGGACGAGGAGGTAATGCCCCGGTTACTTACCGGTAATCTTCATTACTCCGAGTCCTAGTCTTCCTCGCCACAGTATAGTTTCCCATCCCTCCCGGCCCTGGTGGTGGCTTCATGTCTGCGGCTTTGATTATCAGATCGGCCTGGGTGGTTTGTATCCTTTTATGGGATTGGCTGAAGCCACTGGGGGCCATATTGGAGGAGGGAGGGGAGACTAGAGCGCTGCTCTTTTATTTTACTTGGAGTTCTGTGTGGAGCCGGAGGCTCATATGTATTACTGTGGCGAGGAAGACTATGACTCGGAGTAATGAAGATTACCGGTAAGTAACCGGGGCAATTCTGAACATGAAGTCTTGAAATATTTAGAAACATTAAAGATCACCCCATATCTTAGTGCATTAAATATATTCAATAGTTATTTACGTGTGCAAATTGCAACAGTGCAACAAGTTAGATTTTGTAATTATCCTACCTGCACACGCTGCTATCTCTGCACTGCATCTCGTTGGTGACGTACTGCCCAGGAGGTGGAAGGCTGGGGGCGGCGCTCTCCACAGAGTCAGAAGTAGTGAAGGGAGCTGGGTAGCAGCATCCGAAGAGAGCGCAAACGGGGGCGGTCCTAGGCCCGAGACAGCAACAGGGGGTGCAGGAGATGGGGTGGTTCAAAAAAATGCAGAATGCTTTGGGCATCTCTGTGGGGGCTGCTTGTAACTACTGAGACACTGCTAAGGTTCTGTGCATTACCAAGGCAACAGGGCTCTAGCACCATTAGGGACCTGTGGTACCTGACGCTGTAAGTGCCCAGGCAAGAGCTGCATGGACACGGATACCATCACACTGTAACCTTCCACAACAGCTGTTCCAATGGGGTGCCATGTTCTGTTGCTCTTATGAACCAAACCAGAAAAAAAATATGTTGGTCTTTTAGCCTCTTTTACATGCATCCACCACAAACTAGCTGCTGCTTCACCACCTTGTGAACCGCTAGAACTCTACCTCAATAGAACAGCTCGCGTTTATAAGTGTGCGACAATGGCATCACTGATACTTATCTATATTTGGAGAGGAGAGGTGTCCGCTGAACAGATCGCATTTGCCTTTTGCTGGGGTACCATCTATTTGTGCAATGGGAAATGGTGGTGATGTACAGCTGCCAGTCTCTGCCCGTGCGCTAGCCGAACCTTCAGCATATTTGGCATGTAAAGTAAAATTCATTACAACTTAGAAGCGTATCGCCTTACCCAGGCAACAATTGCAGTTTACATTAGCACACGCGGGACTCTAATGCCAGCAAATGACCAACCATAGCCACCAAGAAATGGACCAGTAAACCAAGCCCACTACACAAACCGTGGTCTTATTTCTAGTGTAGCCAATACGGTGAATGCGTCGCCACATACTGATGGCTAGTAAAGGGCCGGTGGTGTGGATTGGGCCCTAGAACTTGCGGCTGCCTATAGCTGAAGCCCAGATAGTAACGAACACAGAATGCTCTGGTGGGAATAATTCCAAACCAGCTCCCCTTCTTTGCCCCGGGAATCCTCACTCATGGTGCGGCGCCGAGTCCTCCAGCCCAGGCCTGGATGGCCACAAACGGCAGCAGGCCTGCTAGGAGTCCGGAGCACTCTGGGGTCCATGCTGCATAGCGCTCTCTTTTACTGTTACCTTTTGCTGGAGAGATTCTAGGAAACACGCAGAAGTCTGCATGCTTTTATTGAGCGTATCAAACAAAGTTCAAGACGGCTATGCACAGCGGCAGCATGCTCCCCTCCCAAGAGCAGGGAGCATCTCATGCTGACCCACTCCTTTTGTAAGACATTTATAGCTTTGTACATGCATGGCTTCAAAGAAGGCAAGGTGCACATAACGGAAACCGGAATTCAGATTAAGAGGTGTACTTACGACGTATGTGGAGTAATGGGCCTGCAGGATGCATATCACAAGAGGCGATTTCCTCTCCCTTCATGCACAATGCTGTAACTGGCACTGTGCTTAGTGGGAAAAGCATCGCCATTGCATCAACATGCTGGAAGCATGACCAATCTCTCTGAATCTAAAGTTTAAAAAGTACAGTGATTGGTAATGCCCTTTAATTGTCCCAACCAACCCCTGCCCTGCACCAATCCAGGCTTTGTTTTCATGCGTTTTATATTAAAAACTGCATGAGATCAAAGCAAAGATTGGTTGGGTCATGTAAAACCAGCACTCCATAGGAGACAAGGGAGGCCGGGCTGTATTCCCCTCCTGGCTCCTTAACAGAGCACATGTTTGAGGTCTAAAGTGTGCATGTCGGGTTGGCCGTAGTCCGTGACCTGCCCAACCGGACATGCGTAATAGATTTAGTCGAGGCTGCATTGCCAGTCACTAGGATTCGCAATGCCCTGCCGTAATGTTAACACTGCCCCTGCAGGCCAAACTGAGTAAGGACACAGCATCTGAACACCAGCGGCTCTGTGTTTTTTTATTATTCACTGGTGCCTCACTGCTGGTGGGGAGAGGGTTTAGGGGTTAAGTGAGGTGACGCTCATTCGCCCCAGGGGAGGAACCACAGCTGGGCTAAGGTGGTGCTTAGTGTGGTCTGAGATGGGAGTGGCTTTAGTACTACAATGGTGCCTTAGGGAATATGGACTCAATTTAGTATTTTTTTCTTTTTAACCATTTGACTACAGAGTAGTGGGGGGGAAGGAATCTTTCTTCCTTTGCGGCATGTCTGCAGATTTTTTTATTTTGGTATCTTACCTTAGTTGCTTCAGTGGTTTGGTTAGAACACTGTTGTGTCTCAGTCCTGGGCAGAGGGAGTTGGGGATAAAAATGTTTTCATTGTGTGTGATTCTGACATCTGGGAATTCAGCTTGAGAGAGCATGGTATTTGAACTACCGCTTTGGGGCACACCTATTGCTCCTGTGGTTAAGTGATGATTGCATCAATTAGTGATACTTTCCTCACATGGAATGTTAGGGGCTTAGGGTCTGTCTTCAAAAGGTTCAAAATACATAGTTAACTAAAACGGAGGGGAGCAGATGTGATTTTCCTTCAATAAACTCACCTGGCCACCCCAGAAGAAAAGGTCTTGCAGTGCCGGTAGAGGGGACAATTGTTTGCAATGGGTTTCTCAGGCTTTGCCAGGGGGATTTTAACCTGGCTCAGATGTGGAAGGCCCCATTGCACCCATACAGGTGGATGTTGATGAATAGGGGATTACATGTTAATCTGTGGAAGAATGGATGATCTGGAAGTGGTGTTTGGAAGTTTATATGCCCCAAATGTTGAACAGCTTCATAATTTGCCACCATCTCCATCTGGCTAATGCAGTGGCCGCAGGTTCCCATTGTTCTGGAGGGGGGGGGCACTAATTCTTTGCTGAATGTCGTTTTAGATAGGTCTGTGCCCCCCACTGACCAACACTCCACCAGTGAGGGTGAATTTGGTTACAAATTTGGGGCTGACAAATGTGTAGAGGCAGATGCATGTCATGCACAGTGAATACATATTTTACACCCCAGTTCACGATCTCCATGTTCGCCTTGATAGGTTCATGAGCTCCACTGACTTGTTGCTCTCAGTATCACATATGGAATATCTGGAGGGAACCTTATTGGATCACAGCTCCCTACTGGTGAACATGAAATGGAGTAGGATGTCCATGCCAACATCGACGTAGATAATCGAAGGTGCTGTCAGCGGTGGCTCCTCTTCTAAGGCGGAGGAGCATAGCCCTAAAATGATAATAATGCAATGTTATCATTTTATTTTTCAGATTCTGCTTAGGTGCGGGCAGGGTGGGGCTGGGCTGGCCAGAGCAGGAGCAAGGGGTGAGGAAATTCAAATACGGCCCCATCTTTCCTTGTAACACCATTACGCTGTTGCCCTCACTCAGGCACCTTCAACCTTCGTAGCGTTTCTTTCACATTCTATACTGTTGCACATATTACACGACCTTTCCTGTTTCCCTGAGCTAAGTCCATTCTGAGACCCTGCTCGAAGCAACTAATCCCCGAGATAACCATCTATTGACCCTTGGTGACCGTTCTCGGCCTCTCCAGTTGTTTTACGAATCACCATCTTCAACACACAAACACGTCCTGTCGTAAATTAATTTAACTAAGGAATGGCTATGCCACCTGACCTATAGGGTCGGGTAGAGAACACGACCTTAGGGAAGGAATTTCTATTACCCATTATCCTGCATCTTGTACAAAGAATGTTTTCTTGTGGATGATTTGTATTTTTATTGCACATTGAGAGGGTTGTTGCTTTAGGGGATTCAAGCGCTACAAAAGACTGTGAGCCACGGATTGAAGTGGCAGTCTCCTGAGAACCTACCACTGATGTACTTCTAGGACAACTGTACCTAGCTGCAGCTAATAAATTGAAGTTCCTATGCCAAACAGAGTGTTCCGTGTCTCTGTAATTTGGAAGGCGAACTCAGAAGATTTCAGGCGTACCCTGCGCCGCCAGGCTTAATGAGCCCGGTTCTTCAATTGGTGCCCTCTGTGAGGCCGCTTCAGAGGTCGTGGGTCCAGCCCGAGGATCGTGAGGAGCCCCGCAAGGAAATTCCGGAGGACGCACACCACGTGATCGACCCCTGCATGTCGTAAGTGGACCGAAGGTTTTTTACCGTGTGGCTTCTCCCTTCCAACGGCTGCAAAGACCTGCTTCCCTGACTGCGGCCACGCTTTCGCTCCCTTGGTAATTGGTATCGTGAGACATCAGACGGACCTCTGTTGGCGTACGAAAACATCTGGTTAAGTTAAGTATAGTGGCCACTCCTTTGTCTTTGTTTTGTCTTTGTTCGACTTTTGAAAAAGCCGAAACCGAGGGGTGAGTGCAGTTTTTGTACTTTAAAGTGACTAATTAACCCCTTGAAGTTTGTAAAGAAACTATTGTAGTAGCGATGCCTGGTTTCAGTAAGTTTGGAAGATGGTTTTGTTGTAATCGCGATAGGGCTTCCCGACTGGAGGACTCTTGTCCAATTCCTCCGGCCGGAACTCCCACTTATGAAGTATATTCTAAACATGGTATTGGCCCCATAGCATTTAATGAGGCATGGGTTCGCTATACTAGGAAAGATGGTGTTTTACGATGGCCACAGAACGGCAGTTTTGAGCTCAATATTTTAGATAATTTGGAGAACACTTTGTTTAAGCGAAAAGCCCAGCCGGCTATATTTGACTCTTTTCGCTTATGGCGTAAGGAGGCCAAACAGAAAGAAATAAAACAAGCTAAAAGAGATAGGAGGGATATGTCTATTTTACAAGCTGCGCAACAGTTTAAAAATAATGAAACCGATCATGCGATTGAGGTCTCATATAGGCAACATCGTATGGCGGTAGATAAATGTTATCCAGTGTTGCCAACTTCCCTACGGAGAAAAATGTGGACCCTGAGAAGGATTCTTTAATGTCCCATCTGTTGAGATTACCCCCGCCCTATGCGCAGGGAGCTAATGTACCTTTTGGATTACTGCCTGCCGCCGGAGCGAATGCACCTTTATTATCAGCACCTGCCACGCCTGTTCCGCCTGTTGTCCCACCTTTCGCTCCTCAATCGGTTCCTGCACCCCCACCACAGCTTTCTCCGGTATTACCGAGCTCTCCCTTACCTTCGGCTCCCTTCGTAAATGTTACTCCCTCTTCTGCTCCGCCTAACATTCTGTCTCCTGTCCTAATGACGAATTCTCCCTCTGCTCGGAGGCGAATGATCGATACCGTTTCTGGCCTTTTGTCCCCTCTCTTTGGGACATTTCAAATGACCCCTGTTCCATTCTCGTAGACAAACTCGTAGTCAGCTCCCAGGTCCGGAGGAACGGGAAGTGCTAGATCTTCAAGCCCGAAGGTGGATCACGAATGGCCCCCAGTATAGTGTGTATGATATTATGGTCACCTTTCAGCAGTGGGAGGCACCAACGCAGAGATATGTTTTTGATACTATGTGTAACATTTTAAGTCAAGAGTGGGAGGATATGGGATTGGGACGAACCCCTCAGGGCCTGCTCGATGTACAGGCCGAGTATGATAAAGGGCTGATTGTGGGCACAGAGGTTGAGGACGCGGTAGGAACGCTTGTAACTTTTAGAATGATGCTTGCCTGCCGGTCCTTGCCAAAACGCGATTCCTCCGTCAGGAGAAAATTAAAACACTATCCCATGAGAGAGGTTCCCCCAGTGTGGAGAGAGGAGGTTGCAGCTCAGGGTGCTAATCCTCTTATACCTGCTCACTTTCAACGTGTGTGGGTACACGTTCCTTGGAAACGATCTGAGGTATTGGCCCTTAAGCAGTCGTTACCGGACCCCCGTAAAAATCCTGCTGGGTACTACAAAGAGTTGTCCCAAACTGTCTGCATGTATTATGAATTTGGCCGATATAGACATGCTAATGGGTAATGTGGTCCCACAACCGTTATGGGCTAGGATTCGGAAGGAGGACCATGTGGGGAACTGGGGGTGATTGGGCTGCCATACTCGCCGCGGACAGACTCCAAGTGGGTGGTGCCAAACCTGAGGCTCTAATTACAGAACTCCCAGCTAGGATCATTGCCTTACTGAAAACTATGATGCCCCCTCTGCGAGTTAATTGGGATTAGTTAGCAGCTTGTAAGCAGAAAGCGGATGAAAACGTCTCTGATTTCTTCACTCGTTTCGAGGAGACGTTCATCTATCATAGTGGTCAGGATATGTAAATATATCTAATAAATTGAAGAATTCCGAAAGTGCGTGGGTGGTCTCCTTCGGCCCAGATATTGGCTACTGCCCAGTACTATGAAAATAGGGATAAAGAGGAAAGGGAGAAACTTGATAAAAAGACCAAAGAGTTGAAAACAAAAGTTCTTTTGCAACAAGCTTATCCTCCTCGGCCAGCCCAACGTGAATATCAGCCGTCTCCACAATTCCAGAGACAGTTGCAGAGGTCTGGGCCTTTCGCTCCCCGACCCCCACTGGGCCAAAATCAATGCGCTTACTGTAAAGAAGAAGGCCATTTAAAGTATAATTGCCCGGTTTTGTTACAGCGCACGAGCGGTATTCCTGCGTCACGAGGCCAGGGTGGTTATCAGTCAGCACCAAGAGGTAGAGGACGAGGTACGCCACCTAATAACCAACGTTCCATGCACCCTGGAAACTCCACGAATTATTTTGATCAGCAAAATGTTCAGTCTACCAACTATTACAACAGTGATTACTATACTGAGGATGAGAGTCAGAATTCCCAACCTAGCTAGGACAGCCATGGACAAAGTAAGGGAGTAGTATCAGTTCCAGTGGACCAAAGCGGGCCTTATGTTGATGTGGAAGCACTAGGTGTTACAGAGCCATTCCTATTAGACACCTGTGCAACAAAGAGCTCTATGATTCACTCTAAACTCCCTGGGGCACCTTTGTCTGGCTGTACAAATGTTTCTGTAGGTTTTTCTGGTGCCCCAGTTCAAAACCCAGTTTCATGCCCTTTGCCCATTTCAATAGGTCCTTACAAATTGGAGGCCCCGCTCCTTTTAACAACCGGTTGTGGTGAAAATTTGTTGGGCTTGGATTTATTGAAGAGATTGTATGCAACATTACACTGTACCCCTTCTGGTGTACGTCTTACCTTGGGTAAGAAATTGACCTCACCGATGTACTTGTCTAAAGATCAGCTTCCCCCTGAATTACAATCTCTTCCAGCCACCCTCTGGGCCACCGGCCCCAATGATGTGGGCCTCCTGCGGATTCCTCCCTACATTGTAACACTCAAGCCTAATACTAAATTTCCTCGCATTACACAATATAACATTTCCAGTGACGGCGAAAAAGCTCTTTTGACTATAGTTCATGATTTGGTACAAAACGATGTGGTCGAAGAGACTAGGGGAAATGTATGCAATAGCCCTGTTCTGCCTGTTTTTTAATGAACCAACCCTTCTCAGCCACCTGTCTATCGTTTTGTGATTGATCTCAGAGAGGTCAACAAGATTGTGGTACCTCAATTCCCTGTTGTCCCGGATATTAATGCCCTGCTGACAATGATACCAGCCTCAGCTTCCTGGTTTTCCGTTATTGACCTCAAAAATGCTTTCTTCAGCATTCCCATTGCTGAGGAAAGTAGGGATATTTTTGGCTTCTCCTTAGCAGGCCGAAGCTTCCGGTTCAAGTGAGCTCCTCAAGGCTATTGCGAGAGCCCCTCCATTTATAGTCAAGCATTGAAATCACAGCTCGATACTTTGTGTTTACCACCAGGAGCCACTCTCATTCAATATGTGGATGACCTGTTGGTTGCAGCAGATTCTGAAGACACTTGTAAAAAGGCTACCATGTCACTGCTACGCCACTTATCTGACCACAACCACAAGGTTTCACCATCAAAATTGCAATATTGCTGCCAAGAGGTTACCTACCTAGGTCATCTCTTGTCAAAGGAGGGACGGTGATTGACCCCAGAACGTATCCAAGCAATTGCCCAAATGCCTATTCCATGTACGCAAAAAGAGGTGCGTGCCTTTTTAGGTATTACCTCTTATTGTAGACAATGGATCCCCAATTTTCCCCTTCTGGCAAAACCCTTGTTGGCACTCACTCTTAAAGAAAAGAGGGGTGATGTCTGACAAGGATACGTCAGGACAAGGAGTCGGGGATGTCTTGAAAGGACTCCTTCCATTCTGGGGCCCAATAGCCAACAGTAGAGACATAAGACAACTAATTTGAGTTGTAGAAGCCACTGTCAATGAAACAGCTGGAGCTTTGAGTAACATCACTGCAGAACTCGCTGCTGACCGCCTTGTCACGCTTCAGAACAGGATGGTATTCGATATCATCCTTGCTGACCGTGGGGGCGTATGCAGATTGATCGGATCTAGCTGTTGCATTTTTATTCCAGACAACGCCCCTACAGTATACCAAGCCATCTCTAAGATACATAAGATCACTGAGTCCGTTCACCAGGATGAAGGGAATTGGTCTCTGATGGGATGGTTTGGGGGACTACTGTCTACATGGGGATGAAAGATTCTTACCTTTGTCGGAGCGACTTTGGCTATTCTCTTCTCGTGTTGCCTTTGCCTACAATGTGGTCCAGCTATATGCGGGCTCTGCGCCACCCTGTGTGTTCCAAATCCAGTATCACAGAAAGCAGCGAACACAAAGATAATGCTGCAACAACAGCTTGTAGATTTCATGGCTATTGAAGTCGATTCAGATTAACAACAGCCTCTGGTTTCTTTGCCCGAGTAATGGCAAAAGGAGGGTCTGAGGAAATTCAAATACGGCCCCATCTTTCCTAGTAACACCATTACGCTGTTGCCCTCACTCAGGCACCTTCAACCTTCGTAGCTTTTCTTTCACATTCTATACTGTTGCACATATTACACGACCTTTCCTGTTTCCCTGAGCTAAGTCCATTCTGAGACCCGGCTCGAAGCAACTAATCCCCGAGATAACCATCGATTGACCCTTGGTGACCGTTCTCGGCCTCTCCAGTTGTTTTACGAATCACCATCTTCAACACACAAACACGTCCTGTCGTAAATTAATTTAACCAAGGAATGGCTATGCCACCTGACCTATAGGGTCGGGTAGAGAACACGACCTTAGGGAAGGAATTTCTATTACCCATTATCCTGTATCTTGTACAAAGAATGTTTTCTTGTGGATGATTTGTATTTTTATTGCACATTGAGGGGGTTGTTGCTTTAGGGGATTCAAGCGCTGCAAAAGACTGTGAGCCACGGATTGAAGTGGCAGTCTCCTGAGAACCTACCACTGATGTACTTCTATGACAACCGTACCTAGCTGCAGCTAATAAATTGAAGTTCCTATGCCAAACAGAGTGTTCCGTGTCTCTGTAATTTGGAAGGCAAACTCAGAAGATTTCAGGCGTACCCTGCGCTGCCAGGCTTTATGAGCCCGGTTCTTCAGGGGGAGGAGTGTTGGGCACACTCTCATTGCGCATGACGATTTGGCTGGCCGGCCGTCTTGTGCCGGCCAAACAGTCATGCGCACTTTGCCTGTTCTCTACCGGCTGTACTGCACAGCCTGGGTGGAGAAGATGCACAGCCTCCCAGTCCCTTTTTGGGCGCTGAACCACGATGCTCAGACCAATCACAGCACTGCTGTATCTCAGCATCATGATTCGCTTGGGGAGCCTGTGTGCTTCCTGGTTCCTGCTCCTGGAGTCCACTGAAGAGCCGAAGAGGACCGAGAGGTGGCGACCAACCTGTAGGAAAGTGTTTTTTTTCTTTTTTCATTTACCCCTCCACCTCACCTCGCCACTCCCGTTAAGAGCGGCCGCCACTGGGTGCATTTAAAGATTCCTTAAATGAGGTGGCTTGGACTTACTTTGAACTGAATCAGAGCACTGCCACTAACACCATGATCGAGTGGGAGACATTTAAAATTGTTGTGAGAGGCTACTGTATTGCTGTAAAAATTGACGAGAGACAGAGAATTACAAGAGAACTGCTCAGCGTGGATAAATCCCTCCACAGCTTAGAATGGGAGGCACTTCTGGTCCCCTCTAAACAACAAAACCTTCCGGTCATGAGGGAAGGATATGAGGCTGCTGAGGGGAGAGTTAATACATCTTGACACTAGCAGCAATCTTGGTCGCTTTCGGAGAAGGAAAAAGGAAGCGGGAATGGACGTCTCCCTTGGAAGCCGGCAGAGGGGGGCTCAATGCTGCCAGCAAAGCGTGCTGAATCGAGCGGCACGGCAAACACTTACCACAGGTGTGGAGTACAGAGGACAAGCAGCGCACGTCCGGGGGCCAGAAGACCAAGCCCCAGCACTGCTGCCGTTAAATAGTGAGGCTCCGTAATTCCCGCTGAGGGAAATGCAGAGCAGCTAAGGCGATTGCCTGGCGGCTGGATATCCGCCAGAAGCAGGAGTATGATGGGAACTGTAGTTTCAGCGGGGTCCGCTTGTATACATGTTGCCAGAAGGACCAAGTGTGAAATACGTGTAAGCACAGCAGCATATAAGATACAAAAGGCAAGTGTCGAGGAAGCGGACTAAGCCCCAACAATAACCCTGGCTGGGTATAGAATGCAGGGAGTGGGAGGGACGCAAGAGTACGAGCACGCCAGTGCCAGAGATAGAGCGGGGTACTAAACAGTAGGTACGCATGTGTCTCGAGAGCAATTGGCTCTACAAACCTGCTGTAGGTTCGAGGGACGGCTGGGAGGCTATGAGATCGCCATGGATAGAACATGGGGTTGCAGGATGATGGAACCTTGTATGTGTGCGACTGGTGTACGCACAGCAGGGATAAGAATATAGGTGCTGGATGAGCAGAAGCGAGGCCCCAACGTTAAACCTAGTGTGGTTTAAAAACACAATGTGGAAGGTGCGCCTGAGCACAGGGGCCCAGAAAGGAGCCTGAGAGCATAACAATGGGCAAAAGATGTCTCCAAAGCAGACTACCATAGAAGGGTTGGTTCTCAGGAGAGCGCAAACCATGGCATCTCATCATTGAGCCCCACATCCGGGGTGCCCAACCTATACACCCGTCTCTGCTCCAGTCTGAGAAGCTTGATTGCCAGACCAGGAATGGTTGCGTTGAAATTGGGTTTGTCAAGTATTGTCCAACTCAGTGAGTCTGCTCTATGCTTCATATCAAAAAAGTGTGTAGTGAGTCTCGTCATCTGTTTAGCACACCTGATCGTGCTTTTGTGTTCCAGGATTCTGGTGCGTACTTTCCGGGTGGTCATCCCCACGTACCTCAAATCGCAAGGGCAGGTAATAAGGTAGACCACCTGCTCACTGTTACAGTTTGTGTGTTGTTCCCGGACCCAGGGTCTAGAAGTTCCTATATCTATAGTCTTTGTCACTCTTGTTTGGGTGCAGGTGCCACATGGATAGTGGCCCTGACCGTTTGGTAGACTTCAAAGTGTATTGGGTTTTGGGGTATATGTTAGTGGAGGTCTAGTGGGAATCAGGGTATCTTTCAAATTGCGGCCTCTTTAGAACGCGAATAGTGGTTTTTCTAGGGTCAGCTGTCCCTTATTGAGAATGTCCCAATTGTGTAATATTGATTTCTTGACTCTTGCTGCTCGATTCAGCATGCTTTGCTGGCAGCGTTAAGCCCCTCTCTGCCGGCTTCCAAGGGAGACACCCGTTCCCTCTTCCTTTCTCCTTCTCCTCGCGCTCTGCACCCCATCAGCTCAGATGGCCTGAGTTTTCACGGTAAACTACGCCTTGCCGCCAGTAATACACGCGCGGTTGCCACAGGTCCCGTTCGGGTACTTACTGCGCATCTGTTAACGGTCCCCCGAGCCGGGAGAATCACACGGAATAGTCGGTTTCTGCCAGCAGTGGATAGAGATCTCACTCTCCCATTCATGCATTGGGTTCTGGTCTTCTCTTGGGAACTTCTTGTTTTTAATGAAACAAACCTTCTTTGCTAGGTTTGGGCGCACGTACCATATGGCTAATATGCCGGGATAGATGCAGTGAACTCTACAACCAACAGTGGTGAGTCACGCTTCACAGTCTATTACACATTGGTTTAAAATGCAAATATGTCTCAGTGTACTACTAAATAGGAGGATTAATTGTATGTTGTGCTCATGCTACATGTATCTAACACATTTGTATGGTATTTTGACGAACTGCTTTTTGTGTCCACCATAGGTTGTGTGTTGAACATACTGAACAGCCAGTCTACTGGTTCTGTACTATACCATTATTTTACGCACGTGTTTTTTCATGAATTTTCACGTTCATTGCACTTATTTATTGCAGTAGCTGAACTATTGACCCTGAAGGAAGGCTGTTACACTACTCTAGGTCCCTTGGCATAAACATGTTGGTCTAGTATTTACACAGATGCCTCTAATGACGGCACCTGAGTTACCAGCTATTCACTGTTTTTAATCCTGACACCGGGTAGCCGAATAAAGTTGCAGCATAGCTAACCCCGTAGCCAGTTTTAACCATTCACATTATAGCACTGCCCGTATGGAGACTAGCTCTCTCACGCGAAGAGGCACCCCTATGATGACACCTCTGGTGTGTGAGGGGAACCGTCCTGAAAAGGGAAACCGCCCCTCTTTTCCTAGCTGAGTACACCCAGTCAAGTGTATGACCTCCTCTTTATTGCAGACCCGTGGCCTTGTTTGTGACATGAGTAAATTAGTGGGGAGTTGGTCCACGCAGGTCCTTAAATCTCCTCGAGCCCCCTAGTGTGATTACTGTTTTTAGCTTTCTCAGATTTTTTTCTATTGCTCCCATACTTCTCATTCATCTTTTTTCTGTTTATTTCTCTTTTTCTTTGGATTAAAGTCAGATTATAAAAACTAAGTCCTGGTCGCCAAAACTTGAGTTCAGGTGCTCAACAGCAGCGGCTGGCTCAGGTCAGCACAGTGAGGTGGGGGGTCAGGGCGCGGCTGGGGGGAGCCAACAGACGACTGAATGGGTATTTATTTATTCATTTTATCATACCTATTCCATCATCTGTCGACTTTCCCCCCTATCGCCCCGCCCTGCCCCATCAGCCCACCACGTGTACCAGTGCCAGCTGCCGCTGGTGCTCACCACCCGCAACCCTGACACAAAGTGCTATTTGCACGGGTCATCTTTGGCCTGTGAAACGTCCTTTAGGACAAAGCAGGAATCACACTGTGCCTCACAGTACCGGCAACAGAACAAATGCGTCTTTAGCACGTATTAGTTCTGCACATAAGTCGTTACAACTACTTGCTTTAGGGGATGGGGGGCGCAATGGTGGAGTGGTGTTGGAATTCAAGTCTAACCCTTCCCTACTGTTGCGCAGACTGGAGTTGAAATTGTAAATTAAACTATTCCAATATCCAGTGCCCTCCTAAAGCAAGTCATTAAAAAAACTTGCATGAAGAACAAATGGTGCTAAAGACGCATTCGTTCAAATGACGGAGTTCCGAAGACATATGTGAAAAACGAATTTGGAATTCCATCAGACATTCCTTTGGCTTACCTTTTCCAACTGCAAATCCACCAATTTAGTAAAAATCTCCATGTTGGCAGAAACGGTACCACAAGCTGTAATGCAAGGAAGGAAAATGGCCCGCACATCCCCAGATCTAGTCGTAAACTACAGCCATGGTCAGTTTGCAGTAGTCCCCTGATGTTGCCCGGTGTCACTGCACCTGCCGCTCTAATGATAGCTACGTCCATACCTCTTTGGGTCACCGGTGCTGTCGAAGCCGCTATAGAAGTCCAAAGCCTGTCTCTGTTCTTCTGCCAGGTACCGAGTCCAACCTCTCGCGTCAACGCCCCCGGTCCAACCTCTCGTCTCGCGTCAACGCCCCCGTGCTGATGGAAGAGGGATCCCATAATTGCCCCTTCTTGCCCCATTACCCATGCAGTTAGATCGCCTCGCGGCGCCATCGCGGGCTTGCGTCCGCCACCGCTCAGGGAGCGGCAGTCACAGGACCAGGACTGAGCGGGGAATTCATCGATGGAGTTATTTAAAGATTAGCCGCAGCCGAAAAAAACATCCGTCTCCTTTCCTTGTTTAACATGGCTGGGTAATAAAAGTGCCAATTTAACTCATACAAATGGCAAAATCCATGGCTGGCTTGGTCTTTTATCACCCCGCTGCCACTGGTCGCCGAGCCTTCACAGCAGAGGTACTGCGCGTCAGATAAATTAAGATAAACCCGCGATTCACGGCATATCCGAGGGGTGCACGTGGGTATAGGAGAGCGCTGAATCACGTTTAGCGTCATTTAAGGTGAACTAGAAGACATTCCTGTCGTCTAATGCACATTTATGGGCCGTTTGAAGCAGTGGGACTGCCTGCATTTATTTTCATGAAGTCACAACTGTCCCTGCCCATTACAAGCGGCATCTTGCACTCTGCTGTGGGAGGGCTCGCTCCTGCATAAGGCCCTGCAAGAAGCAGGTGCACCTTTACTCGCTTTACCACGGCAGCAGCCTCGCTTTAGGTTCCCTGACGTCACACAAGGGCTCAAAATGGTGTCATAATCCAAAGAAGGGCTCACTTTAAAGATTACCTTGCTGTCTATAGTCGGGTATCTATCAAATATGTCCAGTAATCACCGACGCATTTCACCCTGCTAATTTACATATTTTGGTATTGGATATATGTCTCGAGCTTCATTACTTTGAAAATCCGAACTACCACTATTTAGCCTCGACCAGGACAAAGAGGGTCTGTGATAGTTGAATACCTATGAAAGATGGCAGTGCATGACGGAAAAAAATCTGTTTAACAGGACAGCAAATAAGAAAGACTGAGGGTCCGGGTTAGTGTCTGAACAAATAGTGTTGAACTGGATGGACCCTGTGTCTGCTGTCCAGGGGATTCGCCAACGAAGTGCAGCATGAAGGCATATTATTATTTATGGCCTTATGTAGACTTTGGGGGACGGATTTTTCCGTCACAAACGAGATGGATATCACATGCACGTTATTACAAGTGCTCTAGGAAATAATGTGATTATAATATTTGGGAGTTTGAAATCTCCCTATAATGTATTGAAGTTTATTTTCCTATAATCTGCGCATTCCGAAAACAGGACGCGCCTTTTAATAACACAAGTCGCTTGTAATAACCTATTACAAGCACCTGCTAAAGTCACAATGCTCGAGGTACAGCGATCGTCACTTCCGTTTGAAAGAAGGTGACGAGGGAGCCCAAGCATTTGCACGTGCAACAGAAGTTTTAAAAATAAACTGTCACTTCAGACAGTGCTTGGAGCCGCCTTTCAATTTCCCTCATTGGTTGTGGGAAGCAATGCAGGCTGTCTAAACCAACCTGCAGGAATGCGTGGAGATGGCCTATCTAAGAAACAAAAACATTTCTTTCATGGGTGAAGGGTAAAGGAATTCATGTTTTTTGGTCCTCAAAATTTCACCTGTTAGAGTAATGGGTTTTGTTTTTAGGATGGGCCTCATCTGCTAATTTTGGGAGCCAGTCTAAGCACAGCAGCAAAGGGATCCCATGTCATGTGCCACACCATCACAATTCTTGCCTTTATACCCTGTAGTACATTGCATTCTGGGACATGTCGTTTTCTTTCAGAATTGAAAATACCATCATTCTAAGTGCTGTGGGCTAAAAAGGCAGGACCAGAAGTTGATTTCACACACAACTCCTGGCCACCTGTTGGTCATTTAATGTGTTTTAGAAGGAGGGACAAAACCCAGATGTTATATGGGATAAACTACCCCCGTTACATTATGAGGATATTGCATTTCACTTTGGAGTTCCATGGTTAATAAAAGCACTCCGCCTACCGCCTCGTGCTTCTATATCGTCACGGAACTCCTCAGTAATAATAATAATAATACTTTATTCGAGTTCAAGATACATGAATTCATAAAAGTAACATGTTCATATAGACAAAAGTAATCCACAATAAAATATCGTTACACAGAGCATAAATAAGTTACTTTAAAAACTCATTAAACGTTTCCTTTTCCTTAAAATACTTTTTAAAAAGCCCAGCATTATTGACACACAGTATTCGTTTTGTAAAGATACTAAAAACAATAAGGCGGGCCGACAGTGTCTCCAAGAACCATGTTTTTTTTAAAATGGCTTAATCCATCTAGATCTTTCCATCGAATAAAATTTACAAAAACAAATTACATGTAGGGTTGACTGGGTAGACAAATTATTACAAGGGCAATTACATAATTTTCTTGCCCAGTCATTAACTACGGGGAAGGAAACTAAGCGGAAAAAGACATCGAACCTTAGTCTGGTGAGCAAAAAACGGTCAAAGCCCACCTGACACCATGTTAAATAAGGCTGAATATCACTAGAAACCAATGTAAATTGATGTTGAAATACAAGGTTCTTATTGAGTTCAACTCCTAATCTAAGTGATTCAACGTGGGACCAACATAGCTCCTTCAGATCCTTTCTTGATAGACTGCACATGGTCTCTGGTTGAAAGTAAAACTCGGGTCTGCCAAGGTCCCTTGTAAAATGACAAATATACTTCAACCAGGGTATCCTAAGTGCCTTATCCAATCCCATACAATCTTTAAGGATATCTCTATTTAACGTTAATGCTGGAGAGGTCCATACCCTGTACCAAAGCAGAACTGGTTGTATACTAATCAGATCACTCACATAGCGCATACCTAGCTCTGCGTGACAGTTGAAAACAGGGGAACTAGCAGGGGTTGCCAAGATAAATCTTAAGAAAGCGTTCTCTACCCTTTGTATTGAGGAGAAATTATTATTGATCCCCCAAATACCTGCCCCATAAATGGCTATACTGATGCACTTGGCTTGGTAGATTTTTAACAGTATTGCCGGTGGTCTCCTCCCCAGCTTTTTCGAGAAGATCATAAGTGCAGCGGTCGCTTTCTTAAATGACAATGTCCTATTTCTAATAGCTGACCCCCAGGACCCCTTTTCCTCGAGGACTATTCCCAAGTACGAAAATATTTTAGCTGGGGCAAGTTCCTCTTTCCCCACAAACAAGCGGCATGCTCTTTTTTTGCCACTGCCACAGGACATTACAAACGATTTGGAAACATTCAATTTTAACCCCCTGTTATCCATAAACTTTATGTAAGTGTCCAGAGCAGTTTGGAGACCTCTTTGCGTCCGGGACATGATCACTGCATCGTCAGCATATAAAAGGGACGCAATTTGATGCTGATTGGCCTGGGGGGAATCGCGTACTGCAGCAATCAAAACTTTTTCTAGGTCGTTGGTATACAAGTTAAACAGCAGTGGGGCGAGTACGCACCCTTGCCTCACGCCCCTCTTTACATGGAAGGGCTTAGTGCATTCACCATTTAAACCATATCTGACCTTTGCCCTAGCGCCAGCATACAACTGCCTTAGAAAGGAGATAAGTACTTCATCAACCTTCATGTCGCTCAAGATCTGCCATAATCGATTATGAATGACACAATCGAAAGCCGCACTTAGGTCGACGAACACAACAAAAAGTTTGCCCTCTTTGGCCTGAGTATATTTGCCAACTAGTGACGTGAAGTTGAGAACCTGTTCTACAGTACCGCAGCCCTTGCGAAAGCCGTATTGAACCGGCGATAAGATGTTAAACTCGTCGGCCCAAAGTTGCAAACGGTTCAGGATAACTCGCCCAGTAACTTTCAAAAAAGAGTCCAGAAGGGATATGGGACGGTAACAAGAAGGTTTGTCCCGGTCCCCTTTTTTGAATATAGGTATAATTATCGAGTCTGCCCAAGTATCGATGAAACCCCGCGCGCAACTGGCCTCTAAAGCACGCGTAAGTAGAGGCGACCAGAGTCCCGGCTGAAGTTTGAATAAATCAATTGGGGCGCCATCAGCGCCTGGCGCTTTATTGCCTTTGCTCTGGGTGATTGCGGCGGACAATTCGTCAACAGTAGCATCTAAATTAAACGGGACGAAATCGTCCGCCAGTTGGCCCTGAGTAATTGGCTTCTTAGCTACCAGTTTGTCTTTCCCTCCCGGATTATAAACCTCAGCGAAGAAGTCGACCCAAGAATCTTCAGTAATGGCCACATCCATTCTATCCGTTTCCCCTGTAATAAGGAAAGGAGCCCTGACCGCCAGCCAGAAGGCAGAGCAGTCCTTTTCCAGGGAAGCGTTATATAGGCATTCCCACGCTTCGTTCTTAAGCGCGCGTTTCCGCACCTTCCTAACCTGGTTGTACACGCGTCTAGAATGAGTAATTTCAGTTTGATTCCTAGGATTTTTCCCCAAGGCTATCTTTAAGGCAGTGTGGGCCTTGGTACACGCCGAATCAAACCACCCTTTTCTAGCTACTTTCCCCGTTTTTGGGGGGCGGTGTAGAACATCTTTAATAATCTTTGTGATGGAAGCAAAAGATTCCAGGATATCTGTATGGGATACTTCATCCTGAAGGCACACGTTAATGGAAATTAAAGCTTGTTTAATAATATTCCTATACGTCTCCACTTGATTGCACTGTGACCATTTAAGGGCAAACCCGTTTGTTCTATTTAAGGTGCTGTCGATAGTCCAGGCCAGTTTCTCCACCAGAGGACGAACTGTTTTGCAAGGGAGCTGAATGCTAAAGCTCAAGGGAAGATGATCACTCACCCCAATAATATGTGTTGCAAAATCAGTTAGCCAGCTGGAGTGGGAGTTGGTAATTGTGGCAAAGTCAATCAACGTGCTATACCCTCTCCCCACATACGTCGGGCTAAACTCCACCGGAGGTCTGCAAAGCAAGTTAATAAAACCAAGATCAAAGGTTGCCATCATTTCATTAAATGAGTCACCCCCGCTGTTGTGATCGAAATGTGGTTGATATTCAGATTTATATTTTTCCTGATCACCACAACCGCTCAGAAAATGTTTACAGAGGTGGTGATTAAAGTCACCTCCCCAAATAATGATTGAATCCCGATGAGATAAGGCTAGCAGAGCTCCCAAGTCCTTAGTGAGAATATTTATCATACCATTTACTAGACCTTTCTCAATGCTATTGTACAGATTAACAATAAGCATTTCCACGTTTGGGGACACCCGGATTGAAACAATCTGATAATGATCGCATTGGCCCACCATTTTTACAGACAGGGTCTCCATCAGGTTAGATAAATAGTCAGACCCCCTTTATTTCTCCCAGAGGTAGACGGACTAGCAGGTTGGTGAAAGGTTATGTAACCAGTAATATGGATGGCTTCCAAGGACCAGGTCTCTTGCAAACATAAAATATCTATATCCTTAATATAGTCGATCCATATGGGATTATCAATCTTGGAACGAAGACCAGATACGTTCCAGAAAACAATCCTGGTTCCTTTGTCTTTTACTGGCTCAGGTAGGTGCAATAATGGGGTTACCGACTGCACGTCGTTAAAACAAGGGATCGCAGTAGGTACACACAATTCAGTCGTGGCGGGAGTAACAGCGGCCTCCGCAGATGGGCGTCAATCCACTCCTTCGAGTCCGCTCAAAACTGAGAAGCGGTTGACCCCAGAAAAACTACGGTGACCGTCGTCCCTCCCACACCAAGTCCTAATAGGGAACGTTTTCCTGGGGTATTCCCAACCTAAATTGAGTGGGGTGCGATAACTCTTCCTCCCCCCAAGCTCAGAGATCATAATGGAGTTTGGTCTATTCAGCTCTCTGTAGAAAAAATCGAGTGGTAGGATCTGGATGCCCCTCGAATGTGGTTTCACATTGTAGAACGATTCATAGATAATTCGTCCAACCAAAAAAGGATTATTAAAATTAAGTATGATGCAATCTCCATCAATAGTTTTCTTAGATCTACCAATCCAGGCCACTCTGCGTACCATTATTAGCTCGTTCCAAGTGTTCTGACCCGCCATGGTATTCTTTGTCAACCAGTGGAGCACCTTGTTTTTTAATTGGCCAAAGTCCTCGCTAGCGCCTTTATTCAAAGTAGGGATATTAGCGAGCACTACTACTAGAGGTGAGCACGCTGGTGGGAGGTTAATAACCGGTAATGGAGCCCGTTCATCCTGATCATCCCGCTCTTTCTCCCTCACACATTTATCACTAGTTTGTGAGTAGGTGTTAGTAGGTGGGGTGGGTTCAACAGCATTAACACTAGTAGATATCGGGGGCAACACGGGTAAAATAGTGACGCGATTATCGCCAGGAATTATTGTATCTTTCTGGGTGTTTAGACCTAGAGGGGCAGGGTTGTTACTGGGTATTATTCCAGTGCAGGTGCACGGCTTGGGCGGAGTTAAGGTCACAAGTCTACTCGTGTTGGTGTTGACAAGCTCCCCCAAAGCGTCTAACTTATTGTTAATCTCTTTCAATCTCTCAATTAATGGAAGGGTAAAGGAACGTAAAAGGTGAATTATGTTAGGAAGAGATACAGTTGTGTCCTCGACCCTTCCATCAGAAGAATCTCTATTTTGTAAGACAGGGGACAATAAGAGAGAATCTGTCAAAATTTGTGTGTTCTTCTTGGATTTTTTAGTAGCATTCTTAGGGCAAGTAACACTATGTGTACCAGTCAGTTTTATAATTTTGGATTTCCTGCCTGTTTGGCTGTTACCACCCCTTTTCCTTTTCTTTTTCCCTTCCTTATCCACACTAGAGAGAGGTGCTACTGCTTTTGCATCGGGGGCTACATGATCATCTGGCTGTAAACTTTTTCTAGGCTCGATTGGATAAAAAGTCTCGGATGAATCAAGGCTGCTGAAGGAATTATTGCTCTGGAACACGGAATCCTCAACAACAGCGTGGACAGAGTACGTTGACAAACGTGGGCATGCGGAAGTCAGATCTGTCCTTACTGGTGACACCACGCAATTTAAATCTCCTAGGGAGGAGCGTCTATTACTCAAAAGTTCCAGGGACAAACGTTTTTCAGTCCGGGCGATCTCCCTACTTACAACGTCAGCTGCTCTCAAAAAGAAGTCATCAAGTGTACCTGTAGTTCTTCCGCCTACTGTGGCTGGTGTTAGGCAGCGTTGCCCCTCTTTATCCGTGACACATGACATGGTTGTATACGATAGCGGAATTACAACAGACAAAGAGATCTTACCAAGGAGATGTTAGCCTCAGAGACGTGGCCCAGCCCTGCCTCCTCCTGCCCCGGACGGCCACAGACGGCCCGCCCTTTGCCCGGGCTTAGCCCGGCGCACTGCCGCGCGCGTCCCGCGATGCGGGAGGCGCGAGGTCCTTTAAAGCAGTCCCGGCGTCAGGGGGGCGGGACCTCTGCTCGTTGCGCTGCCCTGAGGGCTCCTGGGGCGTGTGGTTCTCTGCCTCTGCAATCCTTGGTCCTCACAGGTGCTGCGAAGCGTCTCCTCAGTAACTTACAATATCCTTATAAGGTACAGAAGGGAGTATTTTACCCCATATATAATAAGGTAGATGAGATGCTGTCTACGGAATATTGTGACAGAGTATATGTCTACCAAACTCTAAATAAGGCCCTTATTTATAATATGAAACAAAAGAGGCGGAGAAATAATTTAGCATACCGCCAAATATAGCACATGACTGTAATCAAGCAACATTTCTTGAGAGAGCCTTTCAGTCACTTCTGGTTTCAGTCAGCAGCACTAACCATGATGGGATTTGTAAGCCCAAACTTATAAACTTCACATTCAGTTTGTGCTGTAGTCTGAAAAACTAGAGCTGATTGGATGAGTGATTCATAATCTAGCGTCAATTGATGAATGTGATCCTATGTCGAGGTGTTCGGTAATAAGGAGTGGTGCAAATACCCCAAGCAAATGACAAAACAAGCACTGAAGTAGACAATAGGTCTGTCTTTACCCATTGGTTATAAAGAAAGGCAGGCACAATTCAGTTGGGCACATTAAAGGCTGTCCTGTTGGCTTTGCTATGGGAAAATGTAGACAAAAAGGACGATGTGCTGTAGAGAATGCATATAGAGATAAAGGACAGGACAAACTATGTGATGATTGAGTGTACTCTTCTGTTGCAAAATAGTCCCTCATTCATACCACTGGAAGCACTTCCAAGGGGGAATGAGGCACTGAATAGCATGAGGTGAGAGAGAAATAGTCACCTGGATGGCTGAATTGAACTTTATTTGGAACTTTATTTGGAACTTTATTTGGAAGTGGCAGAAAAGGTTTTATTACGAACTGTTGGTGTTTATATTGGACTACTGTTCCCAGAATGCTATTGTACCATCACGTGTTGCCTCACCTGTTGGCAATAAAGAGATGTTGGTGACGCAAACAGTAGTCCTTAGCCTTTGAATCTGCTGGCGCTTTTGCCTGTGAACAAGGACGTATGACCGTCTGAAACGCGTAAGGCTGTTGAAATTGTACCCGTGAAGCTGCTGAATGCGCTGCAGCCTTTATATGGAAATACTGATGTAGAGTGCGTCCTGAAGCTTTGGGCACCCTGTGGAACTTAAATATATAGATATAT
Source organism: Triturus cristatus (assembly GCF_964204655.1). NCBI lineage: Eukaryota > Metazoa > Chordata > Amphibia > Caudata > Salamandridae > Triturus > Triturus cristatus. The sequence goes on along the minus strand of NC_140590.1, from coordinate 483,353,861 downwards.
ATATATCTATATATATCTGAAGACTTGGTAATGGTCTTACTAACAGCTGGGAACAATAGATCTTGGAGACACCCGGAAACGGGGCACAATGCTGCATTTTACCTTCAAAGACTGCTGTGGTATTCGGGATCAGTATTTCTGTTTACAAATTAAATCAACCAAATTGTAGCAGACTCCCAGCACGTTTTTCACCTTTGTAACACCCATGGCCGGACCTGAGCAAGTGCCTACTGATTATCAAGCAAGAGTGGTTGAAACATAGATGTTGTCTCGGTTAATAATAAACCTATGTTTTAGGTGCAGTGCCACACTTCCAGCATCCTGACTTATTTCAGGTTTCCAGACTTCTATTCAGTGCAATCCATAGCAGGATCTAGATAAAAATCCAAGGCCTCCCTCTGTTTTTCCTGAGACACTATCAGTTGACTTGTAGTTGCGTAACATAGGCCCCCAAAGCCCTGTGGTGCGGGTGGTGGGGGTGCTGCAGGGGCCCCCCTCAGCACAGTAACTGGCCTGAGAGCTCCAGATTGAGTCCAGAGGCGGGGGCTCCATGTATTTTGCAGGGGGGCCACCTCAAGTTTTGTTATGCCACTGTTGACCTGTTTTAAGTTTACACATGTCTGTGTTGCAGTATACTTTGCATGTAGGAAGGTTGACCCACTGCTGTGCCATTTTAAATAAAATGGCCTCTTGCAGCTCTGCAGCCACCTTTACAGTGTCATAGTGCTAGCACTTACAGAGGCTACATAGAGTGACATTTCCCTTTTGGGTAACTCCTGTGATCCTTGGATTTTAACTTTGTTAACGAAAACATTGAATATAGCTGGGTGTGCCTATGGCATATCCCCCTTTAGAGTATAACCGTGCACTCTACATGAAATATGTAACTTAATGCGCGTTTAGCTCACCTCCCAACCCTTGTTGGGAGAGATTGAGACGGTGCAGGAAGTATGTGAACATTGGGTATTCTTGTACGTGCCTAAGGTTGCAATGGGGATTGAGCCATCAGGCTGCTAGCCCAACAATGGTAATTGTCCAGAGGGACACTGGAAGCCATCACCATCCACACTCGCCGGCCAACTCTCCCCGATGAGACGCCACCTAGCACTGCAGCTGGCACCGACTGCCTCTGTCGCTCACGTACTCTACGCCATCGAGTTTTCTGAAATCAAAATGTTTGATAAGCCAAGAAGTTGGAGAGGTTGAGGAGAAGCACAGCAATTGAGTCATTGATGTATGAAGAGAACAGATGCGCCTCTACGTGTAGGAACATCGCGGGCGGTTTAACCTGCATTTAGGTAGCTCCAGGCAGAAAATCGCATTTCAGTTTGCAGTGGCGCAGGCGAGTCTCCGAGGCAGGTGGATTATCAACTTTTGATCCTCTTATTTAAACATTAAGAACACCCACAGGAATGAAAGATGAATATGATAATGTTACATTGCATTTTTGCGCCTTTTCATCTCCTTGAACATGCCTTCCAAGTGAATGGCAATTTAATTAAATTATAGACCATTAAAAAATAATCAAGACGCATGAGCAGCCCATGATGAAATTCATGGCGGAAATTGAAGATCGACTGTGGCAAATCAGCCTATTTCAACCTGAAGAACTTGGGGGTGGGGGGAGATGCTCTGAAGCTTAAAGTTATAAATACAGATTGATCCAATGCTGTGGTTTGTGCAAGTGGTGGCCTGACTTCAGAGTGCAGTGTTGTGCTGTAAACACAATGTGGACATGGGAGGAACAGGATCCGGGGTGGTGTGGTCATAGCAAAGGTATAAATGTGGGTTTGGTTTGTACATGATTATAATGTGAGCACGGTGTGGACATTGTTGGACATGTTACAATGGTGCAGGTATGGCATTAGAATATTGTTAGAAATTTGAGTGCGCTAACCTTGTGAACATAGGCGTATTGGGGATAATCAGCATGGTAATGGGGCGATTTTATAGGAGTCGTTTTTTCGATGTAGGAAACATGCCTTCATGATGTGGGAATAGTGTGTGCACTGTGTACAACATGCCAGTGTTCTCTGGGAATAGTACGGGTTTTATGGTGGGATGTTGTAGGTGTGCTGGTGTGGTGTGGAATTGGGAAAGAATTGGATAACTGTTGAATCAGCATGTTGTTCATTTATATTGTCAAAGTTGGTCACAGATTTGTTGGATTCACCTAGAACAAGGGATTATTATGAAATAGTATTCAGTGGCTATTTGTAAGTATTTATTTGAAGATTAATTGACTTTCTGTCAGTTTCAATGGAATGGTTTGCTGCTGAACAGCTGTGGATGCTGTGCGATGGTCCTGAGTTTGTTATATCATCTATAGATCATCTAAGAATGTACAGGGAAGAGGGAAGACTATACTTTTTAAAAGTTGCTGCTGTCCTCACAGCATCTGTCTTAATTGTTTCCTTTGTGTGATCATGTTTGTTGATAGCCATTCTTAAGATGCCACCAACTTGCTTCCTCCATCTTTTACCATCTCATACAACATCTCATTCACTTCTTTAATTGCCCCTCACTTAACTAAATTTTAAGTACATTCATCCACAAGCAGCACCTATTCACTTGTCGGACTCAAAATATTCTGGCGTGCGGTTCCTAAAATGGGAGTTCCCATTTCGAAATATGAATGTCCCTTTCATATTATGTCATTTTTATTAAATTTATACCCACTGATGGCCTAGCATATTAATCCACTTACTCTTGTACATACACAGAATTTAATCCTCAGCTATCAACCCTACCATTGTTTCATTAATTCAAAAACAAACTGTCCTTTGACTAATCTCTTTCATTCCCAACCACATGGGTTTGCTCCTCTTCATGTGCACACTACAGGGATATTTACTGTACAATATACTCCTGTTGTGTTTTCCAGAATTGATGCACACTTCTGCAACCGCCCTGAAACGCCTTAGTGAAAGGTCTCTCCTGCCATTTTATTTTGTTTGCAGTTTCTCTCCCCAAGGCCATTCTAGGGAATACAGATAAGACTACGTAACCACCTGTATGCCCACCAACATGTATGGAAGAGATTTGCACCTTATACACCAAATAATAAATGTGACCATGTACAGTGCTCTGCTGCATTTTTGCTAGGTTTACCCTATGGAAATATCATAGACATTTATACATACATACAATGAAAGCATAGCATAATATTAAATAGCAAACAACTACTCAGTGGCAACCTCTCAGAATGGGGAATATCTGTGAGTTCAGATTTGCTGGATGGATTTCTGCACAATAATCCTAATTCCATGGAGTTGAACGTACACATTTCCCACCTGGTGTGCTCTTTACCTTGTTTATCTCCTCTTTGCTAGTAACAAAATATAAACAGGATTCCAAAATAAATACCCAATCAGTGTTAAACATGTCTTCAGAAGTTTTATTATGTCATGATTTTTGGATATTTTCAACAAATTTACATTCTTAATACAATATAGCCAAAAGTTGCTTGCCCTGATTAAAAACGTATAGTTAGTGGTCATTGAATATACCCATAATCTGCAATATATAACACCTTGAATGGTTCCTCCCCAGTCCATAATTCACCCTTCCAATTCTAAGGGATGTTACGTTATTCCTTACTGTCCATTGAGCCTGATGAAACACGTTTTAGCCCAATGGGTACATAAAACAGGGCTTGCCATGTACCTATTAATAGACACATTTAATTTCTTCTTTTTTATTATTGAATTCTTCTTATTGCATTTCTTGTATTTACCAATGTATCAGTAGTTATGAACAGTCAAATTATCAATATGCTGAATGATGATGAACAAGAACAAAGAAGCCAGCACATGTTTTGTGAAAAAAATAAGTTTATCAATTCAATTCAAAAAGTCTTTATTTATCGATAATTCATCATAAAAAAACAGTTTACAGAGTATAAAAGAATATAAACAGGATAGTTTGTCTTTTTAAAAAAAAATTATTACGACATAATACAAAATGTTAAAATCTCAAAAATCCAGGGTACAATAATTTTATTGCCTCCTCAATCTAATAAGCCACACCCAAGCTAAAAACTTGGCAACTGCAACTACAACATATTCGCTAGTGTCGAAGCGCAGGAAATCAAGTGCTACTGACCCTTGCCTTGTTCCCAGAGTACGACAAAGGGGTTTTAGCCATATAGCCCGAGGGGCTGCGTAAACAGGGCAGACAAAAAAGATATGACCCACGGAGTCAACACATCCAGAACACCAGTTACAAGAATCAGACGATACACCCTTCCATTTTTTAGTAAATAAGTTTGTTGGTAATGTACCGACTCTAAACTGGTGGTAAAGTTTTCTATCTCTCGGCCTAGTGATGGTATCCCAGTAGGCTTCAAGGAATGGGGTATTCTTTTGTTCAAGAAACCTACCAGTCAAAGAGTCGGTTGAAACGGAAGTTAATTGTTTTTGCAGCACTATTGACCAGTATAGATCTTTAAAATCTTTTTTAGAGGGAAATGAGTTATCACTTCTTCATGGCTTATGTAATAATAAAATTGGCAAAACCGTACAATAAAAACACTGTTAGAGATGGGGGGTCTCTAGTTGGCAGAGGTAGGTACCTTTGACCAAGTAGGGGCCCTTGCTTCTAGTCAGGGAAAGGGGGTACACTCCTGGATAACCCCTGCTCACCCCCTTGGCAGCTTGGCATGAGCAGACAGGCTTATCTCAGTGGCAGTGTGTAAAGCATTTGTGAACACATACAGTAATACAGTGTAAACGCTACAAATTGACACCACATCTGTTTAGAAAAATAAGTAATCTTTACTAGACTTAACACAAGACCAAACGACGAAAATCTACCATACTGTTATCAAAAACAAGGCTTTAAAACGGCAGAAAATAGCTTAGTTCAATGTAGATGGGAAATGCAACACTTTACTCTCAAAGTACCTGGGATGCGTCACACAATGCAAATAAAAGGGTTGCAGGGAAGTTGATGCGCCGTTCCTTATAATCAGGGGAGTGGATGCGTCGGTACCTTACTGCAGTGCAGGGGAGGTGATGCGTCACTTCCTTACCATGTGGGGAGTTGATGCGTCGTTTCTTACTGCGGCCTGGTGACGATGTGACAAGATGGCGCCTCGATGCGATGTGACGAACCGGTGCGATGCGGCAAGATGGCGTCTTTGATGTGATGCGACAACATAGATGCGAAGCGTGCACACCCGATGGCAGTGCGGCGAAATTGATGTACTTTGGAGCCGCGACAGGCCCTGCGACACGCCTCTCCGGTGATGCAACAGCAACCTCTGTGGCGGCGGCACGCTTCGCCGGTGGTGCGACGCTCTTCGTCGGTGATGCGACAGCGACAGCTGCGTCGGCAACACGCTTCTTCTTCGTTGCGTCGTGCTTCCAGCTCCCAGTGACACTAGAGGTACCCAGAACGACAGCAGGCACCTCTCTGCAGGTAGAATTCCCAGCAAGTAAATTTAGGGTGAGCTGGTGGTGAAGTCATGGTGTCCCTGTGACTTCAGAAAGGGGGTAAGCTCAGCTTCAAGCCCTTGGAGATCTTCCTCAAGATGATAAAGTACACAAAGTTCCTTTTTCCCTTTTCTTGGAAATGAGTAACCACTGCAGGCCAACCCCAGACTGCAACCAGTATTGGGGCAGTCCACTCCTTCAGCTTCCTTGGTTTCTCTCCTTGACAAAGGTCCGTCTTGATTCCCAGAAGTGATCTAAAGTTCTCGGTTCTGGGACCCAATATTTGTACTGCAAAATCCTTTGTCCTCTGAAGGCAGAGGGTGTCTGTGCCCAGCCAAAACCAGTTCTGTCCTACCTGGTGCAGCTTCCTGGCAGGAGGTGGAGACAGCATTGTAGAAAGCAGACCTGGCCCAGGTAGCTGAAAGGAAAACTCCTCCCCCTACTCTCTATTCTATAAAGGCTCAACGTATGAAAGGAAATCTCCTCCGACTACTCTCTATGCAATGCAGGCCCTATTCAGCCCAGCCCTGACCCATCAGACTGCTGGAGCCCAGGCCCTCTGCAGCCCCCTGTCACTCACAAACCAGACCTGGAATACACAAACCCAGCAGAGGCATGCTGGATGGTTAGGCAAGAAAATACCTACTTTCTAAAAGTGGTATTTTCAAACACAGAATGTAAAAATCACCCCCACTAAAAGATTTATTTTAACATTCTGAATTCAGACATATTAACTTTATTTTCCTATCTTGCTCCTGGGGTCAGCAATGATTATAAGATGTCATATTCAAACTGCCTATTCCGGCCTATGGGAACAGATAGCCTTGCTAATTGGCTGTAATTCACGATCAGGACATGCCACACACATCAGGGCATGTCCTACTTTTTACATACAATGCACCCTGCCCTTGGGCTTACCTTAGGGGCGACTAATATGTAGAAAAGGGAAGGTTTAGGGACTGGCAAGTGTGTGCACTTGCCAAGTCGACATGGCAGCCCCAGACTGCACACAGGCTCTGCAATGGCAGGCCTGAGTCAAACTTTACAAGCTCCTTCTGTGAGTGGCACAACCAGTGATGCAAATCCACCAGCAGCATTTGATATACAGGCCCTGGGCACACATGGTGCACGGTACAAGGGTCTGACAAGTAAATCAAATAAGCCAATCATGGAGTCACTAATCCATTACAGCAATTTACAATCGGGAGCACTTGCACTTTGGCACTGAATAGCAGTGGCAAAGTGCCCAAAGCACCTAGACCAGCAAAAACATAGCAAAAACATAGGAGGCAACAGCAAATAATGGAAGGGAGACCCACGCCAATGGTGCCAGGTCTAACAAACACCATTAATCCAAAGGGAGAAATAGAAATAATTAAAAAAAAATGAAAATAAAAAGAGAACTTAAAAGGTGAGAAAGAGAACGATAAAAAGACAATATCAACATTAAGTGAATAATATTACTATAAAAAACTACATTTATGCATGTTTCATTCCTGACAAGAGCATATTGGTAAAATTATTTTAGAACAATTATCATTAATCCAAGAGTGAAAATCTTGTTTATAAAAGGAATCTAAATTCCTGTTTCTGAAAACCCAATATTTTTCTCAATTAATCGGCAGATTCCATTCTCATATTAGAGACAACAAAAGTGTCTTAATTTCTCATTTCAAGCAAAGCACGTGTCTTTTCATGAGAACATCTTTCAATCAAAATATTTCATAATATGTTGTCAGTAGCTACTTATTAAGGGTGAGTAGAACACCAGAGACAAGACAAAACTGAACTAGAACAAAGGCATATGCATTATTAGTATAACATTCTAAAAGGCTTTTTTATTTTCTAATAAGGATATAGTGTGTTGAATACGTTTGTTCGATAAAGATATTGACCAGCAATGAATTGACATGTAGTTATGTGCAAGTAAGCAAACCTCTATTCAATATAAAACATCAGGTAAATAAAATAATGAATATAATACCTTTTTCTCTTTACGTTTGAGATCAATAGCAAGGGTCAAGGCTTTCCCATTTTGGATCGTATCTATATTTGGATATATAAAAATGGAGATATGTCTGTGTACAACAAGTCTTCAATGTATTAAAAAAAACACAAATGTTTTTAGATTGCAGCTCATCCCCTGGACATGTAAATCATGAGTCTTCTGGCTTCTTCATGTCAAAAATTCATTTAAATAAGAATATCCCAATCAAGCTGAGAGGGTTGAACATAAACATAAAATTCTCAAGAGAATGGTGTCTTATTTACCAAAAAAGGCATGATACGCCCCTGAAGTATCAAGCTCAAATAGGGTATAAGAAAGTTTTGCTGCAGACATGATTTTTCCATTCACCGTGAATGTCATTATGAAAAAATGTGTAGACACAAGGTGCACATGTGACTGTATGGCAAGCAAGCCCCCGTCTCTATGATAGAAACTGGGAAAGTGGGAAGCCATTTTGGAATGGCACAGTGAAGACCGATCGCCTGGGAGAAGGACATTGATAAATGAGTTTATATCAACTTTGGTAACAACAGTTTGGTATATCTTTGATCTTTAGAAATTCTATAATTTTAATAATTGGTTATTGGAAAAACAGGATAGAAAATATATTGTGATATTAAAATAATATAAATCTATATGGTCACAAGTGCCATGTTGTGCCCTGATCGGTTAATATGTGGAACGAGAAGGTTCGAGGTCCGCAATATTTAGTTGACTCCAGGGTCATCACACAATTTACATTCTCTTACTTGTATAATAGATGCGGCCTAAAGAGAATTATATTTCTTTCATTGAACATTGATGTGGATCTGAACAAAATCATATGGTGAACTAACTAAAACCTATTGCTATGCGATTTTTAAAAAGGAACCATTTCTTTGTCAAAGTTGAAACCAATGATTGCTGTCCCCAATTTGTAAATCCAAAAGCTTTCATTTCCTCTTAACAGTTGTTCTCTATTACCTCCTCTTCTGTTCTTTATTAATGCCAGGGATCAAATTTCATGTATCTTGTTGTTACCTTCACTTTTATGTATTATTAGACCTGGCATTTTTTGGTGTGTTTTCTCTTGTCTTTTTGTCTTTGACCTACTGTTTTTGACTGTGTGCTGCTTTTGTTTCTGGCTTTAGGAGTCTGGACACTTTACTACTGCTTACTAGTGCTAAAGTGCATGTGCTTCCTGTCGAAAATGTAACGGTAATTGGTTTCTCCATGATTGGCATATTTGATTTACCAGTAAGTCCCCAGTACAATGCACCGTGGGCGCCCAGGGCCGGTAAATAAAATGCCACTAGTTGGCGCTTGGACGGACGGCTGCAATTCTGTACCGCGATCCAGCATCTCCAGTCGTACCGTTGCCTCCTTCAATTAAGAACGTGACATCCCGAGGACGCAAACCTTCCCTTGATCCCGGCCGGGACCCTTCACCTCGTTCTTCCCGTGGACCGCCCTACGCTACCGTGCACCCTTTCAGCAGTGCTCGCCACCAGCTCCATGGCTATGGCCCACCGGTGACCTATCTGCGCATTGAACGTGCCCCCACGACTCGCCCTGTACTCCTTGGCTGGGCTTACTACTTCGCTGCCTTGGCTGCTGGCGCCACTCCCCCGGCTCGGCTCCCAGCAACCCTCCCAGGCATTTGCTTCATCGTCTTGTCCTGAAGAGATCCCACTATTCCCATGGGGATCGAAACATCGTCGACCTACGTCTCTAAACTCTAATATTTATACTCTGTATCCTGTAAATTGAGTATGAGACTTGTAATCTTCTGTGATTCCCTTTTTACCTACTCACGGTTTGCTCACTTACCTTCGTGTATATTACTTTTTTGCCTTTTCTCATTATTATTAAAATTGTGTTTATCCATTTACCTTAATTTCTAGATAATTCCAGTTTTTGACTGTAAAAATTGCGATACCATATCTATTTCTCTTGTATGGGACCGTTGTTGTTATAAAATACTAGTGGGCCTGCAGCACTGATTGTGCCACCCACAAGAGTAGCCTTGCAAACATGTCTCAGACCTGCCACTGCAGTATCTGTGTGTGCAGTTTTAAACTGCCATTTCGACCTGATAGTTGCGCCCACTTGTAAGGCCCAAACCTCCCCATTTACTACATGTAAGGCACCCCTAAGTTAGGCCCTAGGTAGCCCAATGGGCAGAGTGCAATGTATTTAAAAGTTAGGACATATACTGTTGTGTTTTTCATGTCCTGGTAGTGAAATATTGCTAATTTAGTTTTTCACTACAGCAAGGCCTAGCTCTCCCATATGTTGGCATTGGAGCTGCCTTGTAACATCTTACAAGTGTATCTTACAAGTGGAAACGGATAGAAAATTGGAGTTTGGGGTCTCTGGACTCATAATTTTAAACCACTCCTTTTAGTAAAGTTGATTTTTAAACTGCAGGTTTAAATATGTCACTTTTAAAAAGTTGCCATTTTCTTACTTTAACCATTATGCGCCTCTGCCTGTCTCAGAGTAAACATCTGGGTTAGGATGACAGTCTGGCTGTTTGTGCATTCCCTCTAGACAGTCTCACAAAGGCAGCTGTGGTGTGCCCTGCATATTCTGGGTTCACTGTGCCACTGGATTCAAGCTATCCTGGCTGAGGAGTCAAACCCCGAAACCGGTCCTAGGATGCATGTTTCTGGTCCAGGTAGGACCTGGCTTGGCAGTTCGTGCTGGACTGTTCCCATGAGGCGCAGGGTCAAGACTGATTTGCATATGGCCAGGTCTAAACTGGTGTGGCATGGTGAACAAAAAAATTATGTATTTAACCCAGATCTCCTGACTGGGGGTGAATGTTGTGATTTGTTCTGCATTCCGACAATCAATTGTCTCTTCTGCGTTCTCGCCCTAAGTGCGCCTGTTATGTCCACACATGGGTCCCGGGCTCACTGTTCCACTTCAAAGGCTGATATTTATATAAGTACTGGACCTCTGACACCATTTACTCAGAACACTTCCGGGGTGAGGACATTCTGCCATGAAGAGGAGCTGGATAGCTGTCAGAAGGGACTGCCACTTTGTTGTTTGCTCTACTGTGTTGGCCTGCTGCTTTGCTGCCTCTGTCTTGGGAGTGAGAGGAGTGGACTTTACATTCTACATCCTGCTTCCAAAGGTTCTCCAAAGGCTTGAGTGTGCTTACCCCCTGCTAAGTCTTTGGGCCATAAAAGGCTTCACCTGCCTCTTGCTAACAGCACCTGGACTTCACTGCTTACGAGTCCTGATTTTCGAAGTGGTGCCAAATACAGTCCCTGAGCCCTTGGACCTGTGTGGTTACTGCTGCAACCCTAGGAAAGCAACCCTGACTCAGTCAGCGACACTGCTACTTACACCAGAGCGAAGGGCACCGCTCGTGACGAGCACAACGCACCACCCTGACTTGCACCACAGCACCGAATTCCCTGACAACAGCGCTCTACAAAGATGCCTCTCCGCTGCCTGCATCGGAGCCGAGGGCACCGCTCATAAAGAGCATGATACGTAACCCGGCTGGGCCGATCCAGTGCTTCACCTGCAACACTATGGAGTTGATAGCAGACGCATGTGACCTCCCCAACTCAGACACTGTCGTAAGGAACTGACGTATATCCGCCAATGCCGCATCACCTTCCCTGCAACACTAAGGAACTGAGGTATCACCTCCCCTGCCGAGCAGTAAGGAACTGATGCCTCACCTCCCCTGTTGCTCTAATGAACAGACGCCGCACCGGCAGCAGTGATGCCTCACCTCCCCGACGCCGTGCAACATTTTTGTTTTTCATCCTCTTCCAAGGTACCGTACCCGGGGTCTGTGTGACTCCGCAGTCAGCCCACGCTTCCTCGTGGTCAGTGCCGAATGGTTGGATTAGTACCTGCCACAACATTGTCCCAACTAGAGCTATTGATTTGTAAGAGCTATACTTTTAAGTGATCTTACCACAAGTGATATCTTGATTTGTTACCTGGATTTTTGTTGTTTTGATCAATTCTTCTCAACTGGTGTGGAATACTTTTGGCGTATTTTCACTGTGTTACAGTGTGGGTGTGTACAAATAATTTACACATTGCTTCTGAGGTAAGCCTGGCTGCTTCTGCCAAGCTACCTAGGGGTTGGGCAGGGGTTATTTTAGGTGTGTAATCCCCTTACCCTGACTAAAGTGAGGGTATTTACTTGGACAGGGTGCAAACCGCCTACTAATTATAGACCCCATTTTTTATATGTTTATAAACAAAGAGTGTTTTTGACATCCATTTTCCTAAAGCCCTTAAATGTTTCTTACATCTTTCTTTCACTGGTCTGATGGTGGAAACAATATGCATTATTTGCTAGCAGAAGTGGTCAAATGGACACACTATCTTGACTTGTAATAAAAAAAATTCCTTAGTCTTATTACAAATAGATTTTTGAGCATTGCTTGTCTTTGACAAAGGGACAACGTATACGATTACTGTATGAGTAAAATCCATGTATGTCTATTAAAGTTATCTTTCTAGTTGACGTTTGTGTGTATTAATATCGTCACTAGGGCATAGAATGTTTTTAAGGTGTTCGCACTCTCAAAGGTCATTGAAGTGATATATTTTGCTACTTCTGGGTCTAACATTGGAAAATACCAATGTTTATTTAATATTTGTCATGTCTGGGAGTTCTCTTGCCTAGAATTAGTGACAAACCTGAATTTCTGATTCTCTGGTGTTATGGGTTTCACTTTTTTTATCACGTCTAGAAATAGAGAACACTTTTTGTAGATGCTTTAGATATTACATTTCTCTCGTATCCTCTGTCTAGAAAGCGATCTTATATTTTTGTTGCTGCTTCATTGAAATTGGTGGGTAGTGTGCATAATTGCCTGGCCCTCAAAAACTCACCAAATGTAACATAATTAATCTGATGTTGTGGATAGGTAAGGGAAACATGTAACTCACTATTGACTGATGTCTGTTTCCTTTCTGTGTAGTGTATTATCCAAAACCAAAATCTCACACTCAAACTGGATGCTAGATTTAATTATCTCTAGTGATAATTCTATATTCACAAATTGTTTCTTCAGTCCTATATGGAATTCCTTCAGACTTTCTTCGTCACCTTTTCATTTTAAAAATACGTCAACAATAAATTGCGATCAAATCTTTGCTAGTCTGGCCCATAAATAAGAAGAGACTGAATTCGAGACCATTGCTACTCCTCAAATTTGTTGGAAAAGTACATTCTCATAGAAAAAAAATGTTCATTAGGGAAACCTCAGCCAGTTCTATTAACATTTCTGGGTGTAATAACAGATTAACAGGTCTAGTATTTAAAAATGGTCTTACGCTATGTAGACCATCTTTATGTGAAATGAAAGTATATAAGGATTTAGCATCCATTTTTGCAATAGCATGTCTTAGTCAGAAGGGAATATTGTAAATGTACTTTCAAAAATCTGTTGTATCCTTAAGATACGAAGGAATCCTTTAGATGAGTAGAGCAATGAATATAAGTATATACTCCTAAATTCTCTCAGTGAATCATTAACTGGGATGGTGGGCCTCCCTGAAGACTGTTATGAATCTTTTGCAGGTCATAAATGACAGGAATTTTGACAAAGGTTACAAGAAGGTATAGATTCATCATCATTCAAAATTCCCACGTTATGGCATTTTGTCAGTATAGAAGTTAATTTAGTTTCACATAGCTTGACATCTTTTATTATGGCTTTGTTATAATAGGGCTTGCCATTTAATTACTGTGTTGCTTCATTATTGCAACCAACCTATTTCAAAATCACAATGCAATCCACCTTATCTGCAAGTCTAATGATATGTTAGTATAATTCTGTAAAGATTTTATAGCTTCATTCTTTGCTTTCGAGAGGTTAGAGAAGGAGGAGTTGATACATCATCTGAATCCCACGTTACACAGCTTTGATGGAATCTATATTGTCTTTATTGGGTAACTGAGGGGAAAAAAGGTAATTTAAGTTTAAGCCTACTATCTACAAAATCCTCCATAGTAATACCAATTTGCGTATGTTGATTAGTAAATTGAGCCAAGGTTGGGAGTAGGTTGACAGTGTCTTGAGCTTGCCTTCTGACAGTTTTCTATTAGTTTCTTCTCTCAATGAATAGAATTTCATGGATTTTAATTACTTGTGACATTCACAACAAAAATGAATCTGCAAAATATCTACATACATAGAAGATTATAAATCATCAATTGCACACTAGGTAAAATACCCCCAAAAACATGAAAACATTGGATTGAAATAGTAAACTTTTAGGAGCCATACAGGAAAAAGTAAAACAGGTTAAGGAAGATTCAAATTATAAAGCAAAACGTTCTTACCGGGACTTATAACTCACACACTTATGCTTTAAAGAGTGGACTTTGTTTTGGAGAGATCTAGTAGGTGGATGGTTACTCTGGACAAGGCTTACTCAAAGAGTTAGGATCCCATCAGTGGTGGAAGGATATCATATTCAATAATCAGGAGGCTACCCTGTGATGTGATGAGATGTTCTTGAAGAGGAGGGTCTTTAGCTCTTTTCCTTAAGTGGGGGAGAGATGGAGCCTGATGGAACTGGACTGGGATGGAGTTCCATATCCTCCCTGTTTGTAGGAGAAGGCCTGGCATCAGATTCGTTAATTCTTGCAAAACTTGGCTACCAGCCAGGTGTTGAAACTGCTGCATGTGTTGCATGACCTCTTGATCTTGGTCATAGTGGGTTCAGAGTAGACTGCCTATTAAGCGTTGCAACAAATTACGAAGATGATGCAGGCATGCAGAAGGCATGAGTGGAGCTTTTTGAGGGCCAGTAGTATCCTTTTATATTGGTATGGGGTGCTGCGTGAAGAATGCTCTTTGGGAGAGTCACATGCATCTAGTGGGTGCTTGGATGGAAATTCAAAAGCCTGCATCTGGAATGAAAGGCCTCATGCCAGATGTGATATTTGTTTTGTACACCACATGAGTAATGAAGGTAAGATTGGTCTCAAAGGGGAAGCTGATGGACTTGGCGTTGTAGGCAAGTGGTGTGAAGCTGTACAAATGTTTGTGAGCTATTCATGGGCGTGCAGTGTGCAACGAGTATAAATTCCATTTTGGCAGGGTTCAACTTCAAATAGGTCTTTTTTTCCCTGTTCACCCTGAGACTGGCCAGGCAGTTTTTCAGTGGATTTGTGAACCTTCAGGAAGAGCCGGATGTCTCACCTTTTCTGGTAAATGCTGATTCTCATGTTGACTTCTTGAATTTCCAAAGACTCCATGTACAGGTTGACAATGACAAGTGAGTGCATGGAACCTTGGGGCAGTTATGGGGAGGGGCTTAGATCAGAAAGAAATCAGTTGACCATCTGGGATCTGTTCATCGGGTATGTGTCAAAGAAAGTGATGTGGAGCGCATGCATGTCTAGCAAAGCTTGGCGGGTAACAGAGTTGAAGGCTGCACGTAAGTCAGGCAATAACAGGAGACAGGACACTGTTGTTAGGGCTCAGAAGAAATTCATTGCCACATGTATCATAGGCGTTTCTGTACTGCGTTGCGCTCTCAACCTGTGTTTGTTGTTGACCACCTTCTTAATGACTTCGCAAGAATGGCAGATGTCTACCTGAGCTGAATTTTGCCTGGCTGCTGAGTCCAGAGCAGCAGGGCAGGATCAGTCTGTTCTAAAGGAATGAGGTCTTATGTGATGAATGTGATAACGATGTTGAGTTGAGGATTCAAGGCTTCATCAGATGCTCATGTTTGCTGGGATGGCAGCATTTTTATACCATGTTGACTTTAGTGATTGGAGTAAGTGTTCCAGGTCATCATAGATGGGGTTGTTGAATGTGTGATGTTATTTCGCAATATAGGACTGTTGTGGAGATTTCAGAAGTAAGGTGTGCTGATGTGATGCCAGAACTTGTCATTCTTTTGAAGGCGTAATTGATACCTGTGCAGTTTACTGTACAGTGGGTGAGTGGAGGGTGTGGTGTGAAGTGCACATAGTGTTTGATCATCTTGAAAAGTGATTTGTTGTAATGATATTGTAGTATCCGGCCCTGACCTCTGTGGTGATTAACTGCTGATGGTGCAGAGATTTTTCAGTACCAAGAAGGTGGAACAGCAGTGAGTGTATGCTACATAAAACCAAATACTGTAACATCATGTTACAGGGTTTCACAGGCCATCATGCCTATGTGTGTGCCTTTGAGGCTCTCCTTAAAATCTGATGGTGTGAATGCCCTCAACAAGATCCTAGCTATACTCTGGTAGACCAGGGTGCAGAAGATCTGGCCTCCATAGAGCATGACTTGATTGGGACATGAGCACCAACTGTTGTCTAAAGGGTTCGCCTAATTGTTTGAGCAGAGATTGTGCGGGGGTTAGATAGGGTTGTATGGGACGTCAATTATTTGTGGAGAGGATCTGTTCGTAAGTTCTTTGGGAACCGATTGATCATCTTTCCTAGCTTTGGTTGTCCTCTGTGGGTGGATATGTTTGAGTCGGGTCGAAGGTGATCTTATGTGAGCTTCATCATGGCAGTGCAGATGAGAAAGCATCCTTCATGGCCTTTTTTGGTGATTTTGTGTTTTTTAAGGAAACTGCTGCTTATGTAACCGAAGTATTTAAACAGTGGGTCAGATTTTCTAATTTAGTTACCTTTGTGCATTTCGTTCAGAAGAAAGGTGCTAAACATTTAGTAGGTATCTTTAGAATTTTAAGTTTTTATTTTGTCAGTTGGTTGTAATTAGTCGCAATTGCAAAATAATGTAATAAAAGCATTATATACATATAACAAGCATTTACAATGCAATGGTCTCGGCATTGTTAAAGTTAGAGCTATTGGCATTGCTCATGACATTATTTTTGTTTAAGTTTTTGTTTTTAAAACATTTCCGAGGAGGCCACGGGCCTCGTGTGTGCCTGCTGCCGCGCCACATGAAGACCACCGGGCATGGCTGCCTGCCCTCTGTGCCTACCCGTGTGGGCCTGCTAGTGTACACCACCAGACCCTCGGGCCTACAGTCTGCGCCTGCTGCCGCGCCACACTACTCACACACAGGCACGCCCTCTGCGCCTACCAGTATGTGCCTGCTACTGCATCGTACTACAGACCCACAGGCTTCCCTCTGCGCGTACCCGTGTGTGCCAGCGGCCGCCTCACACTGCAGACCCTCAGGTCTGTGCCGGCTGCCGCATTATACTGCAGACCCTCAGGTCTGTGCCGGCTGCCGCATCACACTGCAGGTCGTGCCGGCTGCTGCACTGCACTCCAGCTCCAGTGAAGGCTGTGGAGCAAGAGCTGTGAGGAGGGAGACCTGGGCTCGGAGAACTAAAGATTACACGGCGGCAATCACTTTGGGCCTCGGTATTTTCCGCATAATTCTGGATTTGCGGAGTTTACCAAATAATACATCACCCGCTGCATAGATTTTAACGAAAACGCTCAAAACAGCCAACAATTACTAAAAATGTGACAACGGTTGTTGCCGCACAAGGAACGCTCTTACGAAAAGTTGACGAGAAACCTTTGCTTTGCTTTGCTTATTGCTGCATTTGGGTGTTATACTGATACTAAAGACGCGGAACGAGCTCAAGCAGGGTTAACATGCAAGGAAACAGCTACACAATGAAGCGATTCTACCACAAAACGCGCCGCATTAAGCATCGTAATCCGCCTGTTGCCCGAATAGTTTAGCCAACTGCTGTATATGTTCCTCCTGTGCCGCATAATTCCAGTGGCACTGTCAGTAGGTAAACGTGACGTTCCATAAGAGTTTGAACCATGCAGGAAGTGGGCAAACCCACTTAATGTAGCCACCCCGGGGGCACTATTTCTGCTTCAGAAAGGGCATTTGCCACATTTCTGAGGTGAATGACCGGGGAACATGCGGCCGAGTTTGGGGCATAATTCATCGCTTTGCGCTCTCTCGGACTGAAAATGTAAGAAGAGAAAACAGCGTTGGTTTTTTTGTGTGGAAAGGGTATAGTTACAGAACAAGCTTTAATTAAATCTATAACAAAACCACAATTTCTAAGCAAGAGTTACATCCTCATTTTTAAAAAAAATGTGTGCAAGTGTCACAATTGGTTTCCTCTATTCTCTGGTTCAAATTCAAATTGTTTCATGTCACATGGACTACAACAAAATGTTTTTGTTTTCCCATCCCCAGAGAGGCACACTACATCCCCTCTCCCTTCACTGCAAACTGCCGCTCTCAGGCTACGCTAGCCCCGCCTCGTCTTAAGAGCCCTGTTACCCAGTTTTTATGGGGGCCCCGATTCACACGTGTCGCCACAGGCTGGAAAGCTACAATCATTTCCTGTCTTGGTTTTTGGGCCCAGCCTGCCTCCCTGGTTGATACCGTGCAGGCCCGGCCCATAAATCCCACATGTGCGCGCATAACCCTACAGCCCACCTCATTATTTTTAACGAGGATAAAGCGACCAGTCTGCATGCAGCCGGTCGGACCATAGTGTGTTAGGCGGCAAGACGAACTCAGTGGGTTAAAAACAGTCTTAAGGACGGAGGTGCAAAGTCTGCCGGGCTGGCAAGCCTTTCATCCTTCCAAGGAGACGTGTTTGATAAGAACTGTTTATAATTGAAGCACCGCGGTGGCAGAATAAGCGCTTTATAAATCACTACAACATAACAAACGTAAAGTATTTTACTCAACGGTCTGTGCGCTTATGACTGATCACTACAAACCCGGACCGGATAAAGACCTGTGGGTGGTGCGGGCTCACCTGAGGCTTACATCACTGACTACTTACTCCACGTCCAAGTTGCACTTACATCTCTTTTATCCACTGGAGCAATTTTTAATCAGTTAATATTATTAACACTATATTTAATTTTAAACATCGGAGTTTATCACCCAAGGCAAGGTTCCTCATGTGGCCGCCGCACGGATGAAAGGCGGAGTTGGCCTCGCCAGGCCTCAGACACGTGACACACAGATCTCCGCGGCGAGGGGGTGAACCTTCCCCTGCCTCCACCTTACGGTCTGCTATCAACGAGATGATGCCTGGCAGAAGGCTCGAATCTGTAACCCCGAGCCAACGGCTGCTAAGTGAAACAAGTTTTTTATAGCGCATACTAGAAATTTGAGTTGCGTGTAGGCGCTTTGATGGATTTATACTGTGGGCCTGGCTAAAGGTTAGGGTGGTAGGCCTCGAGCGTCCAACATGAGAATGCACTTCTCGCGCCACCTTCGATGCGCCCCGATTGGCAGAGGCGTTAAACTTCTATCTCATTGGCTCTATCTTCCCCCAAAGATGAGCCTGAACCCTGGACCAGAGAAGCCAAGGGGCCACCAACAGGGCCTCCAGATGCGTCATCCTCAGTCAGGCCTCACTCGTGGTACCAGCTGACTGCCTTCGGCTGTGTGAGGCCCAAGCTCCCCCCCTTCTACACACCACACACCCACTCCAGGCTCATTTTCACACACAAAACACCAATTTTCCGGCGTTTCCACCAAAGGAAGGGGCAGATTAACAAACTCCTTGCGCCAATTTTCCATTAAAGTGACGCAAGGGGTTTGTAAATCTGCCCCGAAGCATTTAACTCTGCGTCACTTTCCACTAAGTGGGCAATTTGTACCACATCCCCTCTCTCCACCAACCTCTGAAGAGAGGAGCCCTCGAGGGTCACTTTAAAACCCAAAGAAAGACAAATACATTAAAAAAGAGCCACAATGGTGTCACGTGCTCAGTAATAAACGTGCACTGACGAAGCAAAAACTGCACCTGAATGGCGTCTTCAAGCCCGCTCCAGGACTGCACCGGTTCCACGTCCTAGAAGGCCGCTTCTAAATGCGTCTGGAAAGTTCTTCCAAGACCTTCGTCGTCTTTCCCAAGGGTGAATCCATCTGGGGTGGTCGAAGACGCCGGCCATGGCTCCTGGCGGCTCTGGGGGGTGGTTGGGGAAGTAAGTGGGGGACGAGAACTGTGCTCACGGCGATGGTGAACACCACAAGCCACCGTCCCACCCCACTCAGGCACACAACTGTGGAAAATAACTCTGGAAGAGCGCGCTTTTAGTGAGGCCACCACCGCCTTTCTCCGAGGCGAAGCAGAAATGCCTCGGAGAAAGGCAGCGGCGTTTCCGGATTCGGGGGCGTGTTTTGCTTTTCTCTCCTCTTGCCATTGGCTGGAGGAGTTAATTAGAAAAGTTGCAAAAAACACGCCCCCGAATCCGAAAAGGACGGGGCCTGTTCGGAGTGACGGACCTCTTCTCCAATGGCTGGCCAGCATTCAAGAGGCCAGCCAATGGAGAAGAGGGGAGAAGAGGGGCGGGTTCAAGCCCCTCTTCTCCAAGTCATTATCTCTCGCGAGTGAGACTGCGCAAGCGCAGCCTTCGCTAGCCGAGACCTAAAAAAGAAGCATGAGTGGTAAAGGGAATGCAGAGAGAACACTGCTACTGAGGTGGGAGATGGAGCGAAGTGGGTGCGGTTTTATAACGATGCGAGCAGACGCTCAATGTACTCTCAACGTGGTTTGATTCCTGGTTCTACTTAAAGTGCCTCATTATAAACAAGTGACTGCACCTCTTAATTGTGGCTAGTTAATGTAGTGTAGGGTTGTTTTATTAAGCTACCGTGCATGGTTAAGGCCAACCTATCGATAAATCACCTTTGATGAACAAACCAAATAGAACATGCAATGAATCCTTCCTCAGGTGGCCCGTAACATTCTTTTTGGAAGTTCATTTGCTTGGCCCCATTTTACTGAGAACCTTCGCTTTTCTGTTTTTCCTTGTAAGTGCTCCTTGTCATAGATTTCCTCTTCTTCCATATGGGTGATTTGTGAAGGTTTTTGTTTTTCTGCATCCAGTAATGTTGCCCCTTTATTTTGTTGTGGTCTAACTAGAAACGTTTTTGAGTCTTTGTCTGACTAGAAACATCTTGGTCTTTCTAAGGGTCCATACCCAGGGTTCCCACGAGCATTTTATCTCGAGCCCCTCTTTCCAGGTGCAAGCCTTGAGTATGTGGTGTGGAGTTTCCACTGTAGGCAAAATTAGTAGCAAATGTATACGATTTTTCGACCTGGCCATTTCATTTGACCGTAAAAAGACAACTGGTTCATCTCAAGTTTGGCTGTATCCCACTGAAGGCATTTCATTACAGCTGCCTTTGTGGTTTGGCCGAGGATTCCTTAGTCCACGCTGTTGTATTTGCAGGAACGTGCGTGTCCAAATGGTTTACTGTCTCCTCCCAATGTTCCATCAGCAAGGTACATGGAGCTGCTGTAAGGCAATTGGAACCTGCTTGAAGGGAGACTTCTGACAACTGAAGACCATCAACACCTGTGCGCCATTGAACTAACTGATTCCTGTGGCTCCAGAGGCGAAGCGCTGATAGCATAGGGCATGACCATATCCCTCCCAGAACCCACCACCCCCAAACACAAAACATACTAAGAATGCATTATTGGACTTCTGTTTGGCTGGTGGTTCCTGGGACATCTGAGTGCACGATCTAGCCATGTCGATTTTAACACACCTTACCTGCGCTCCTCAAATTGTTTAGTGCTTAGCCCTATTGCCAATTTGTAAGCACCAGAAGCCCTATTCATTGTCTCCATGAATTTGCTAAGCTCTGTCTTTTCTGAATGTTTTAATGACTAGGATGCATCTAATTAAAGACATTTTAGGATTACTTGCCGCTTTTGCTAAGGCACCTTATTGATATACCGTTTTTGAAATCTTGCCACCTTGTTTTTCTTACCTTTTGGAGCATAATCTCCTTGCACGCTATTAAGGTCTTTTCAGTCCAACTGAAAATGTTACGAATTTGCTATGGTTCAGTTCTCTTGATTGTATTAATGTTCATTTTGTAATTTAATGTCATCAAGAGCATTCTGATATTTTTATGTAAGTTGTAATTATTTTACTTGATCGTACAATGAAAACTATATTTATCTATCCTTCCCTGGCGTCGTCTTTGCACTGGCAAAACATAGAACACCAAACTTTTAGGCTGAGCTACTACTGGGATTTGTAAAGTTCTTAAGGGCCTACGCAGCTCACTTCTTTTCCAGTGTGACTTATAATATTTCTAGTCTGCATTGGTCTAATAATTTGAAGCTCATGCTTATGTTGGCGTATTGTGACGCAGTGGCATCGCGACCACGTCAGCGCCATTAGCAAGGAGGCACTTCACTGCCGCCGGTAATCTGTAGACAACAGAAATGAGACACATATCCCTCCAAAAAAGTCCATCCACCATCAGCAAAGAGCAGGCGGAGGAACTAGGAAATTAAAGTCCGAAAAAAACTCAGCCAAACTTAAATGATCCTCGTCTTTACTTCTCAGGGGGTATTTTGTGACTCTCTATCTGGATATTTGCGTCTATAGGGAGGGAGCTCTTTCCGAATTTTCACCAGTATAAAGAGAAGTAATGACAGATTATTATTAATGTTTATCGTTTGCTATGTCTCTGCTAGTGGGCCCCTCCCATGGAAATTCAGGATAACAAAGTCCCCACGGAGAGTGGAAAACAAGCCTTTAAAGTGTTTTTTCCTTCTAGTGAGCCATTATATACAGAAACCGACAACCATTGCGGATAATCCGAAGAGCAGATGGGCCTCCATTCCAAAATAGAAGGGTGCAAAGATGCTCACTTTTAATTTCCTTCACTTTGAGGGGTTTCGAATAACATTTCAAGTGACACAAAAGTAATTTTTTGCGAGCTAAGAATTCATAAAAAGAAAAGTTTCCCTTTCAACGTCTCTGGCTTAGGCTTTTAACGTATCTGAGCCATAAATGTGATTGGCTTAGTTTTAGCCATAGCTGCCTTTCAAAGCCTCTGAGATTGTGATGACCCCTGGCTGCCTGGACTGTGGCTGGCGCCGCTCCATCTCTACTGGCCTTTCTAAGCTGCTTTGCCTGATAATTGACTGACTTTGCCCTAGCCCTTAGGGCCTTTTAGATATTGGATGTCCCTGCAATATCGGCATAAGTTATGATGTGACCCAGTGCCTGACATATGAATTAATTTCAAAAGCCTATTGGCCTTGCTCGGGCTCCAGCCTTTTTGAGGCATCTCTTCTTTTCCATTCAGACCAGTCTGTCTTGCGAAGATGCTTAGATGGTTTTAGCCCCTCGGATGCTGCTGCCGGTGTCACTCAGATTAACACAGGTGAGCCTTGGGTGCATGATGCTCTGGGCGAGATGCTTGACGGTCCCTAGCAACAGCACAACTGTGCACCGGGAGCTCCAGAAACTCATTAACCCTTTGGGTTCGACCCTATAAATTAATTACTCCCAACTCTCCTGGGTACCAGACATCAGAATATAAGATCAGTGCTTGCTTGATGGATAGTTTGTGTGGCTTGGAGTGGCAGAACGTATGATCGATTCAGTGCTGTCTCAAGGCTTTGTGGGGCTGATTAAAAATAATGGTGACCCCCCCCCCCCCCCCACACACACACACACCTCTACCGTTTCACCTATCGGACTTGATAGAGAATCTTAATTGTATGAAATTATTTCATCTTCCATCTTTTACCTGCCCCTCCTCCCCGCCTTGTTCCTCTCCTATGCATCAGTTCTCTTTCACTGCACCTTCACTGCTTCACTGCACCCCTCTCTCAACCCTCTCTGGCTTTCCTGCAATTACACATTTCCCATTCACTTTACATGTTACTTAGAAATCTGTGAGTAACGCCGGCAGTTGCGCACCAAAGGAAAAGAGACTGACAATGAGAACATATCTGCATAAGTAAGTGCCTTGGACTTACATCTGTTTATAGCAGAAGGAGTGCTACCGGTTTTTATATTGTTTATATAGAGCTAGACATGCTATTTAGCCATGTGATGACTATGGAGTGATGTGAATGAGTTAGTGCAGGGAAGTCAGAGCGGGTTGAGAGAGGGATGCTGAAGAGCAGTGAAGGTGCAGGGGACCCCATTCCAGTGCTTAATTTGTAAAATATGAAGTGCAGGTGCTCAAATGTTTGTAGGAGGCCACACCTACTTTTCTCCGGCTCCACCCACTTCCTCCACTGGCTCCACCCACGTACTCTACTAACTCCACCCACACCCTCAACTAGTCACTGCTAAAAGTCAGATGTAATACCCGATCTGAATTTCAGCAAGGGAGCCTTCCTCATAGTAAGGATTTGATAGGAGGTTCTCCTGTCCTGTGAAATGTTTGAAAAAGATTAAATCAAAAGTGCATTTAAAGGACAATTTTGGAATAAATTAGCTAAAATCACTAATGCATTGAAAAGGGACAATTCCAGTGCTCTGTGCCGATTTAGGGAGAGGACAACACTTGGGGATGCCATTTTTAACAGAGTCTATGAGTTCAAAGATACAACATGTACATAGCCCATGTGACAAAATAAACCAAAATGTTCTTAGAACACTCTAAACAAATAAACTGAATAAAATCATGTAATACACTTGAATGAGTCTCTTTGTCACTTCCACTTGTGACTTTTTGTCCTCTAGTTGAAAATTGTTTCTATAAATCATTTTGTTACGATCATACTTCAAATGGTGCTCTTTTCACTCATCAGTCTAAACTCTACTCTCTTTAGGCAGTACCACTATAGACTCCTGTGCAACAGTTAAGGCAGTTAATAACTCTCATAAATGAGGTCTTCCAATTATACAAACTGTTTCTAGGTGTTTGATATTACACAATAGCTTAGAATAAGGTTTAATTGCAAGTGTGTTATATAACCGATGCAAAGAGAATAAGCTGTCTTCTTTCCACAACAGAATTTAAGAAAACAACTGTTACCAAAATAACAACTCAATTTAAGTTTAATGAAATTTAAAGATTTTAATAAGTATTTTGTAATCTTTGCTTTTATTTACACCTGAGAGAGCACCTTTAACATGGGATGGTGCCCAAAACGGATAGCTTGCCAATTACCAGACTGGGTTTAGAACACCAAAAAGCTGTACTTGTAAGCACATTATTTTTCATACGTACAGTCACCAACACACCCCGGGCACCTAAGTCTTTTCACCACCATTGCTTCTCTTGCAAGCTTTCATACTGTATAAGCAGTGGTGGCTCACAGTGGGAGTGCTGCGGGCGGGGCGGGGGAGGGGCAGGGTGAGGGGCAGTGAACTCGGACATACGACTGCCAGGAGTAAAGTAAGTATTTTACTTTACTCCTGGCCGTCGTTTGTCTGACTTCACAACCCCCCACCCTGCCCCTCCCACTCCCCGCAGTACTTCCACTGCGAGCTGCCACTGTCTATAAGTACTTAGTTGCTGCTTCAGTTTGCGGAAACAAAAAAGTATTTCCCTTACAGGTCACTCTCAGTGCTGACCCATTTCCTTTCTTACACTAGGGCCCATGACACACTCCCTACATCACTATTGTGTAAGCATGCTAGTTTGTGTGTGTTGCCTGGCTACGCTGTGCACAGGTCTCATGTAACATTTTGCTATTTTATTATCCTTTATTAAATACAACTTTATGAATTTCTTAAACACATGATTCTAGTTTGCATGATTTAGGCCACACCCCTAATTGTGTATTTTGTGCTCCAGTCGAACTCTGGGTACAGGAGCACAGAAAAGATGTGGTCTAAGAGCTAGACCGGTCGACCTGTGCAGATCACTTAATCTCCCCGGGCCAAACAAAAAAAAAAAGAATGCGTCCGTATGTAATGCAACTGGTGCTCATGTAAGGCGCTCTGATACCTTCGGGTCAAGCTCGGACTATATAAAACTCCAAACAAGAATCCGCAATGCTTTACTGGGCACACTTTCCACCAGCCGGAAGCAGATGGAAAATGTCTACACTAGGGCCTGGAATCAGGGAACATCATGCATGAATGGGCCTAGTAAGCCTGAGGCCAACATTTTTACCCTGATCCCGGGCACAATAACTTGTGAATACTGGAGTGGAGGTACCTGCTGGAATCATTAACGTTGGGATACTGTGGTGTACAGAGCACACTCTGCCTCTCCGTTTCTAAGCAGGCTTTGTGAATCACAAAATGTTATTGGTACAAAGGAAAATAAGCTTTACTCGACGTACAAACAGTTACTTGGCGCTACACAGTTCAGCAAAAACGCAAAGCTGCCGCAAATCTTGCCCTTTGGAGTTCTTGGAAAGAAGCACATTAGTTCTAAGTGCTTTGTTGAAATTGTTATTTTGTGATCCTTTTGGGGGGTCAAGGGTAGACTGCACTTCGCAAAAACAATACAGGACCTGAATTCAGCAAATGTGTGAAAAAATATAGTGAAATTAATTTTTTCTGTGCTTTTAACATTCGTTTTCTCGTTCTAACCACATTTTTGTTCTGAACTGACACTTTTGGTTTTGCTTTGGTTTAGTTATGACATGTCCCGCTCTAGAAATGTCATTTCTTTCGCACCTCACTTTTGTTTTCCTTCTCTGGCACATGCTCCCTCATGCACACACGTTTAGATGTGGCACTTGTTAGGCGAAAAAACACTGACAGACATCCAAGGCTCTAAAAGAAGGGTTTAAATCTAAAATTGCTCAACGGGCTAAGAGGATTCTTAAACACATCTGTAAATACATCAAAGGGATGTCCCTCAGCGCCTTTGACAAGACGTCATTAAAGCTGGCTGGTGCCAATATTCCGAAGTCTATAGGCAGTAGTAATGACCCGAAAAACATGCAACAATTTGGTGCTATGGCCGGGGCACTCAGGTGTGAACTTCTACGTGCAACTTCTTCTGCACGAGACAATAACTTACAACACTCGTTTAGTGCCAGCATATAATGTTTGTGCACCGGCCGGGCCAGCGCAGGAAAATCCTAATTTAAAGTTAAACACAGACGGACGCTGGTGCGTGCAGTGCCACACCAAGAGGCTCATTGGCGGCCATGGCCCAAGCTATGCCACAGGCTGTGCGTGGACAGTGACGAGTCCGCGTTTGTTACTGCTATAATTTTCTAATATACATACTGCTAGTGGAGGTAAGTTATTGTAATATCGGCCATAGTTTTACCGTAAATACAGGTATTATTGAAACCAGTTTATATTTTATTTTTTATTTTTTGCCAACGACGTACAACAAACACTAGAATAGTGACCAGCCGGTGACTACATCCATGGTTACTATTACTAAGGAGTGCTGAATGATTCCAAAACTCTTATCATTTATGAACCTATGTTGGATGATCAATGATAAAGCCCTGAGATTATATCGCGCTGTGAAAAAAACTAATTTCAGCTTTAACAAGGTAACTTTGGCAACTTAGGTGAAACCAACGAAATGAGTGACGCACCTGAGTTTTTGAGGATTATATTAGTAGTTGTCCTAACTTAATGGGTAAAATATATCATTTTATTAACAGTAGTGGAGACTGAAAAACAGTTCCTGTAAATAATAATTCCCGAAGTGTCTGTATTTGTAACAACTGGTGACAATTGTTATGAATTGAGTTTTCTCTGACTGAGGATGGAAGTGTCTCAGTAATATTATACTAGGAGCTACTGGGGTAAACAGTGGGGGCAGAGCCCCATTCTATCATTAAAGTGAGCGAGAAGGGGACGTGGCTTGAACGGGAATGGAGTAGGAAACCGCTCATCTGAGCTCCGGGCTCCCGTGGGCCACATAGCTCCTTTTGTGACAATTTTCACGGCTCTCCTGATGTCCAGCCGTGCCATGCTGATGCCCCTGGCCAGCCTTGCTGATTAGCGACGTCTGCCTCCCAGATCTCCTCGACTGGGGGAGGCGCTGAATCTCTCAGCCTTGGGCCGGGGCTAGGGTGACATTTTATACCAGCATTGTGACACCACTTGAGAGAGACCTGGATGAGCGGAGCGGTGTATCCCGGTGAAGAGGCAATGTAGATGACGGCACAAACAGAAGATAGTGAGTGTGGACTCACCTTCCACCACTGCTGAGGGCTTCTGAGGCAGTCGTGTTCCAGGCGCGCAACACCCATTGGACTCAAAGGGCTTCAGCTCCCCCCCCCCCCCCGTCGTGTGTGGCATGAGACAGCTTCCCTGCACACACACAGCCGCGCCCGAGCACTTCACAGGTCTTTAAAAGACCATTTGCATGTTAATGAGGCCTCGCTGTTGTTTCGCCCCTTCTAAGAGTCCCTGCAGCTCCACTCTGCCTATTGCTTAAAGATTCAGCCCCCCCCCGAAATTTTTCTTAGCCCCACCCCGACATTTGGATCTAGGTGCGCCTCTGTCGTGTTCCGTGGCACCCGGCAGCACTAGCCTGCTTTGCAACCCCTGGAGGGGGTCAACCATCTTGCCTGCGGTTTCGTGCTCCCACGCAGGCCTCCCTCACTGACCCCCCCCCCGCCCTTTTAGCTAGATCCTGGTAACGCCTGTCTGCTAGTAAGTTGTTAGTACTTATGGATCGGCGGTTACGTGGTGGGCTGGGCCGGGGCACACCTTTCCTTATCTCTAGTATAAACTGGGCCTGGTGCTGCCTGCTCACAACGTCGTCGGGCTGCCTGCCTTATTGCATGCTGATGAGGACTCGTGAGGTGCGCGTGTGTGCCAGTGCGTGGCGATGATCTAAATACAATCTGCTCACGCTGCCGCTCAGCCCCTACCCCGGAAGAACCAAATCCAGCCCAATTAGTGTCCCACTCGGTCTCCCGCCCACGGGCTAAGGGCCGTGGCGCCAATGCCATCTGAATGGCTCAGGCGGTCACGGGAGACATCGAGAAGAGCACTGCGCACCGAGTCAGTGAGGAGGAGAGGTATTTGTCAACCAAGTCAACAATATCATGCAAATGTGACGTGCAAGCAGCAGATGCGTAGACCCGGCCCTGCTAAGTAAGTGCTGGTGCTAAGCACCGGAAAGCACCGGCACAAATTAAGCCCTGCCCCATTCATTGAGGCTTACCTTATAATTTAGGGGAGGGGGCACGCAGCCACCTTCCTGTGTTGTTCACTGGCCCCGGGGACCACCAGTCCTGATACGAACACTGTTCCGGGGATCTCATCCCGGGGACACTGCTGTTTCCTGCCCAGGAGAGTACAGGCATTCTCTACCCACACTGTCCTGGGCAGGGAACACAACTTTACTCCTGCCTGGGTGCGAGCAGAGAAAGAAGCCTTTCCTGCCTGGACTAGAGCAAAGTAATGGAGCCAGCTTCTGCCAGCACCCAGTTTGGTGCTTGCTGGAGTGCCAACTGTGGTCAAGAGTGACGGGAGAGTCCCCCAGTAGCCACCTAGTGTTAGCTACATTGTGGGTGCCCTGGCTGGTCACTAAGACAAAGCAAAACCAAAGGAAATGATGGACGGAGTGTTGAACATTGCAAGCACTTACCCCCAGTCAACTGATCTGGGTTTAATCCATCACCGTTCTTTAGCCCACTCTGCCATCCCAGTTCAGACATGGCCATATGCAAATCCGTCTGACCCTGTGCCTCATGGGAACAGTCCAGCCCGAGCTGACAAGCCATGCCTTCCCTGGACCGGAAACAAGCTTCCTAGGACCGGTTTCTGGCATTTCAGCCATCTTCAGCCAGGCTTTCTTGAATCCAGTGGCAAAATGAGCAAGGGACTTACGTCTGAGCATACCCTGCCAACTTATGGCGAACAAAGAAAAACCAAAGGAAATGATGGACGGAGTGTTGAACATTGCAAGCACTCACCCCCAGTCAACTGATCTGGGTTTAATCCATCACCGTTCCGGTCCAGGGAAGACATGGCTTGACAGTTCGGGCTGGACTGTTCCCATGAGGCACAGGGTCAGACTGATTTGCATATGGCCATGTCTGAACTGGGGTGGCAGAGTGGGCTAAAGAACGGTGATGGATTAAACCCAGATCAGTTGACTGGGGGTGAGTGCTTGCAATGTTCAACACTCCGTCCATCATTCCCTTTGGTTTTGCTTTGTTCGCCATAAGTTGGCAGGGTATGCTCAGACGTGAGTCCCTTGCTCACTTTGCCACTGGATTCAAGCAAGCCTGGCTGAAGACGGCTGAAATGCCAGAAAACGGTCCTAGGAAGCTTGTTTCCGGTCCAGGGAAGACATGGCTTGGCAGTTCGGGCTGGGCTGTTCCCATGAGGCACAGGGTCAGACTGATTTGCATATGGACATGTCTGAACTGGGGTGGCAGAGTGGGCTAAAGAACGGTGGATTAAACCCAGATCAGTTGACTGGAGGTGAGTGCTTGCAATGTTCAACACTCCGTCCATCATTCCCTTTGGTTTAGCTTTGGTCACTAAGACATCCTCTGTAAGAAAATAGCTGTCTCCCGCTGGCACTCGTAAAGGGTGCAGATTAGGGAGCTGGCAGGGTCGTGGGGGTCTTGGGCTCTCTGAACACCAATATTGGCTACATTGTGAGTGCTCTGAGTGGGCAGGGGCACCCATAAAAAATGTACATAAAGATTTATTGGTGAGTAGCAGGATCACTCATTTATTATTCTCTGATTTTCAGGAAAGAGCGTCTCATAATGCCCAGTGAGGGCTTTCAAATGTTTTTTGTTCCACCAACCATTTTTTTAAGTTGTGGCGGGCTCCAGGGAGTGCGTCAACCCCTAGCAACATTAAAAGAAAATCTCCGTAAATCTCCTGGGTCATTGAATCCATAACTCCATGAGAGCTTACCATATTTTTTATTTAACTCCTTAACCACGGCGCAAATTCCGCCGTGGTGCGGGAGTTCTATTGAGTGGGCGGGCCACGTTGACCCACTGTGCACGGCCTTCCGCTATAAGTGGCAGAGGTGTGGGCCCCCCTGGCAGGTTGGATACAGAGCCTAGCTGTAGGCCAGGTGCTACGCCCCAACTCTATACTGTGTATGGCTGAAGGCCATGAGCGGTTGTGGATTGGAGCCTATGGGACATTGAGTACAGGGCCTGGCTTCATGCCAAGCCTCTGCACCAAAACGCACACAATGCATGGCAATGGACATCTTACTTTACATTAAGACAAAAAAACTTCGAAATTCACTGAAAAAAGGTTAGAGTAACATTGTAGTTAGGTGAAAATGTCAGTCAAAACATACCATTTTAAACAAACAAAACCACCGAAATCCACCAGTCTTAGTTGTCTCAACTGACTATAATCATGCCCTAAAGTAACTATAACTTGCTCACTCGCCATGCACTGCTAATTACTTTACATAATACGTCACTCACAATATGCCCAATGAAATCATTGTTATCAGACCTGGCATCTTTTGGCATGGTTTCCCCTGTCTTTTTGCTTCTGACCTGTTTATGACTGTGTCCTGAACTTTGTTTTTGCTGGTTTTAGGACCCTGGGCATTTCACCACGGCTGACCAGTGTTGAAGTGCATGTGTTCTGTGTCTAAATTGTAGTGGTATCTGGTTTCTCCATGATTGGCATATTTGATTTGCTAGGAAGTCCCCAATACAGTGCACTGTGTGTGCCCAGATTTTGTAAATCAAATGCTAGTAGTGGGCCTGATTGTGCCACCAACATAAGTAGCTCTGCAAACCTGTCTCAAGCCTGCCACTGCAGAGCCAGTGTGCGCAGTTTTAAACTGGCATTTTGACCTGACAAGTTCACCTACCTACTTACCAGGCCTAAACCTTCCCTTTTATTACATGTAAGGCACCCCAAAGGTAGGCTCTAGTTAGCCCCATGGGCAGAGTGCAATGTAAAAGGTAGGACATGTACTTGTAAGTTTTACATATCGTCGAAGTTAAAAACTGCTAAATTCATTTTTCATTACAGCAAGGCCTGTCTCTCTCATAAGTTAGCTTTGGAGGTGCCTTGTAACATCTTACAAGTGTAATTGGAGTTTGGTGTCTCTGGACTCACAATTTAAAAACAGTTGTTAAATTGCAGGTCTGAAAATGCCCCTTTTAGAAAGTTATAACGTATTTTAAGGGGTTGGACTTTTATTTTCAGCTAAAATAGGATATTCTATATATTCACCAAAAGAATGTTCTAGCTGTCTGTTTAAACTACCACATGGTAGTTTAAACAGACAGCTAGAACATTCTTTTGGTGAATATATACAGAGCAGGACAAATCACTCAATTTCCTTGACCCTTGTATTTATTAATTCTGATTCTTACATCAATATTTTTGAAATCCTAATACTTTTTTAGTCTGAAAAGGGACCACAATCGATTTTTTTCAATATATATAAACATTATTCTGTATGTCAAATTGACAAGAATTATGACCAACTTAAAAAAAAAAAAGCAAAACAGAAATCAAGGAATAAACAAATTTAAACAAGTTAAAAGCAGTGCATATAAATGCAATTTCACAAATACTTCTTCCAGTCATATATTTATATGATCAAACAGTAGTAGACATAATTCCCTTAGTAAAACATGGTTCTATACTAATGTTGATAGCTCTAGGGAACTGTTGACTCATTTTCTATGGTTGATAATTTGTAACTTTCCCTAAGTAGTGCTATTTTTACAGTTGCTTTTCTCAAGGTATTGTGCCGTGCTGACGTGTTTCGTACCCCATTATCGTTTTAGGGTTCTCCTCAGGACAACGACTGGGTATGCTCTGTGGATAATATTATAGGAATTTCGATTAGTTTCTGTTCTCACTCACCCTTTATCTCCACTTATTTTGATTAGTTATAATTAATAATCAACAGTACCTTGCAAATAGTGGTAATCTTCTGCTCGTCCTTATCAAACGGTTTCCTAGAAGTTTTATATTTGTCAAAGGTCCGATCAAGAAAACTTCTACTTTAGCCACGGTTAAGACACCATGAATTTCTGTCTTTTAGATCATCTGTAGGGGCAAGTACATTGAGATATATTAGTCTTGGAATCCTTCCACTGTGAAACATGTTTGTAGGCTCCTGGTTGCAGTGTTTCAAACTAATCCACTTTGGCAATACGTCTCATTAATTTTAACCTGTGAGTGACGTAGCGCGGATGAGCGGCATTTTAATGTTTAACAATGTATTGAGTGCCAATTCTGACCTGGCAGCGTTTAGTAGTTCAGTAAGGGTGACAAAGGCCGTAGTTTGGGAACATCTCAAAGGTTTGTATCACTTAATTCACTCCTGTGATGTTGTTCGAACCGTTACTGCGCTCATCTGTTCTCGACTCGAGCATGAAATGTCTTGCAGGCGTCTTCCGGTTTCAATCTAATTTGAACAGGTCAAGCGTTATCATCTAGTGCATGTTGGGAAGTGTAGTTTCAAGCATCAACACAGTTCCATCTCATTGAATCAGCCCCAAATTGAGCAATTTGAATTACTAACTTAACTCCTTGTTTTCTTTAAATCTGCCTATCTCCGACATTTTGTTCAATCCGCTTATAGTACTGTTGAATTTGAGAATTAAGTAAGCTTCTCTCTTTGTTAGGGCAGCCTCCTGGTCTCCCCCTCTTAGGTTAGATTTGATAACGCTCAGTACAGTCCATTTTAGACCCTTTTCAGTATAATTCTGTTCTATGTAATGGCTAACCATAGGCGCACTTCCAATCGATTGAGGTCCCTTTTTTGACTAAAAATTGTATTATGATTTCAAGAAAATCGATGAAAGAATCGTAATTAATAAATACAAGGGCCAAGGAAATTGATGGAATGGTCCTGTTTTGTATAAGCACATGATAGTTTAAATAGACAGCTAGAACATTCTTTTGATGAACTTTTAGAAAGTTGGCATTTTCTTACTTTAACCATTCTGTGCCTCTAACTGTCCCTAAAATACACGTATGGGCTGGATACAGTTGATCTTAGTGAATTCACTCCAGACAGTCACACACAAAGGGAGCTGAGGTGTGCCCTGCATATCCTGATGGCCCATCACCAGGCTTTCTGAACTCGAGCTGTGGAAGGAGCTGACACTTACTACTGAATAGGGCTGTGCCTGTCCCCACATAAAGAACTGCATACCCCCCTGCAGTGTATCTAGAGCAAGGGCCAGAAAGGGCAGGGTCTTGTGCACTACAAAGACCTTTCTTTGACATCTCCCTACTTCGAAGGCTAAAATAGGTATAAGTACTGGACTTCTGAGACCATATACTTGGACCGCTTCTGGACTGAGGACATTCTGCCAAGAAGAAGAGCTGTGGTCCTGGCAGGAGGCACTGCTACTTTACTGCTTGTTTTGCTGTGTTGGCCTGCTGCTTCTTGCTAGTAGTGGGAGGGCTAGACTTTACTGTCTGCATCCTGCTTTCTAAGGATCTCCAAGAGCTTGACTGAGCTAGTCTCATTCTTCTGAAGTCTCAGGGACATCAAACACTTCACCTGCATCATGCTACCAGCACCTCGGCTCCTCTGCTCTGAGTCCTGTCAAGTGGTGTCAAATCCAGTCCTCGGCCTCTGGAGGTGAATTTGGCACTGCAACCAAGAAACCGACTAATTGTTTCCAAGGGTCAGTTTGGAACCACCACATTTCTGCAAAAGTGAAGCATGGCTGCTGCCAACACTGACACAATGGACACCGCTTGCCGAGTGCTTGATGCAACAGCCTTGACTTTCAATGTAGTCCAGACTTTGACGTAGTGGTTCTGAAGAACCGCCGCTGCAGGAGTCTCAAGCACCACCTCACCAAAGTCTGTGACACCCCACTCTGACTCCAAAGCAGCCCCAGCCATGCGTGGCCTTCAAACAACACATTGCCTAAAGCCCAGCGGTTGAACATCGACACAGCATGCTCTCGACATCGACGCCTCATTGACACCACATCACCTTCAGGAACCAAGGTCTCGCACAAGCAACCAACACATCACCTCGTCTGTGCCACGCAATGTTCTGGAATGGCTATGCTTCAATGACCCTGCACCGCCTTAAGGAACAGATGCCTCACCTGCATCCACAACGCCTCACCTCCTCTACCCCATGCATCATCTTTGATTTCCAACGCATCCAAGGTAGTGTAAGGGGGTCTGCATGATTAGTGTTTCTGGCTCGCTCTCCACCACAGTGAGACTGAACTTTTGGATTTTGCAGGTCAAGCGTGACCAGATAGCCCCAGTTGGAGCTATAGACTTGTAAACACTGCATTTTTATTTAATCCTTAAAAATTCTTATCTTGCACCTGCACCTACTCTCTCAAAGGAACTTTGAAAAGCACTAAATAAATTAGATCAATTTGTAAATGTGTTTGAATGACCCGCACCATCTGTTACCCTGCTTCAGAGTTATATTCCCTCCAGGGTTCTTGGGCCATTGACCCTGGCACCACTAACACATGAGACAAACTGGGGATTCTCGCATTTAAGGACCCTGTCACTAAATTACCCACTAACCCTCTTGCACAAAAGCCTACAACTCCCCCTCTTGGCTCCAACATTAATTCTAAAATCTCGACACCCCCTATTTGCTCAGGACTGCACAAATTGTCCATCTACTACCATAACACACGTTCGATGGTCAAACATCAATTAGAGATCTTCTATCTCTTAGATACCATCAAACCTGACATGCTTCTCCTGTCAGAAACCTGGCTCACAGACGACTCCAGCCCTGACATCTTGGCAGCTATCCCTGATAACTACTACATTCTCCAGTCCAACAGGCTGGGGAAAAAAGCAGGGGGTGGAGTTGCAGCTATAATATCTCAGTCACACAAATTTACCTCCTTGACTGCATCGACCATACCCTTCGTTGATAGTCTTCTTCTTAAGTTCGATTCCAACTTCTACTCTTTTATCTGTGCGCTTTTCTATAGGCCCCCTCTCTATATGCCCACTTTCTCGCAGTCATTTGGTAACTTGATAGCGGAATTGGTCATAAATCACGCCAGAGTGTTGATCATCGGCGACTTTAACTATTAGCCCCACGATGTGCGGGAAAGTCCATGCTTGGCTGAATTCACTGAACTATTAACTGGTATGAACTACTCCCAGCACATCAAGGTGGCTACACATATAAAAGGACACACCCTTGATCAGGTTTGGACATCCAATCTTGGGGTAGTCGACCTCCAAATTCTCCCCTGCACTTGGTCCGACCACCACTCTATTTCCTTTTCTATTCCTTTTACCCCCCTGCCACAGTCCCTCCCTCTGACACCGCCAAGGTCAGAAACTGGAGCCGGATCGACCCCTCAGCACTCTGTACCACTCTAGCCTCCCCTATGCTCCATAAACTCATGCTTAATGACCGCATTGTTTCCCCGCACACTCAAGCGGAAAACATCAATGCCTGGCTAGCCTCGGATAGGGACAAACTAGCCCCACTGAAGATCAGAAACATGAGGTCCCACGACGCTCAATGTTGGTTTACTATTGACCTAAAGGGAAAAAAATTAGCCCTACGCCAACTTGAACGGAAGTGGAGACTAGATTACTGCCCTTTGAAAAAGGCAACCTTCACTATGGCTCTGAAAGACTATAAAAACGCCATCCTCCTAGCCAAATCTGAATATTTCTTGTCAAAAATCCTCGTGTCCACGAACAAAGCTAAAGACATTTTCTCCATCGTGGATGAACTTGTTAAACCTGACCGCGTCACCGCTAAGCCCATCCCCTCTCAGCTCTTATGCGATTCTCTTAACTCTTATTTTACTGATAAAATCAATATCATCAAAGCCAGCATTCCCAAGGTTAGCCTACCCCCAGATTCTGACTGCCTCTATCAGAATCCCCATTGCCTAGACCTAATATCACCTATCACTCAGGAGATCTTTTTCTCCCTTCTCACTCAGGTGCGCTCCGGCTCCCCTACGGACAGCTGTCCCCCTCACATCACTCGGGAAGCCTTCCTTCACTTCCCCGAACCCCCCATATTGCTTCTCAACAGATCCCTCAAGGAGGGTATTGTCTCCAACCTCTTCAAGAGCGCAGAAGTTGTGCCTATCCTAAAAAAAAACCCGGCTCTGACCCCCTAACACTCAGCAACTTCCGTCCTATATCGCTCCTACCTTTCCTTGGTAAAATCCTGGAGGTCCATGTCACCAAGTGCTTGAGCACTTTTGTCGAGCACACCCATTACCTTGGCTTACATCAAGCTGGCTTCAGACCCAAACATTCAACCGAGTCTATTGTCCTGGCAATCCTCGACGAACTTAGGAAGGGGGCAGACCACAACATCTCGCAGGCCCTTGTGCTCCTGGATTTGTCAGTGGCTTTCGACACCGTTGACCACGATTTACTGGTCGATCGGGTTGATAGTGCCGGGGGCTCCCTTTGAAGTGGATCTCCTCTTTCCTTAGCGACCGCTATCAAGCAGTTCGCCTTGCTAACTTCACCTCGGAGAAGAGAAGATTGTCCTGTGGAGTCCAGTAGGGCTCCTCCCTCTCCCCTCTCCTCTTCAACCTGTACATCTTTCCTCTGATCTTTGCCCTCCGCAAGAGAGAAGTAGTCACTTTTAACTATGCCATGACCTCCAGCTAGTCTTCACCATTGACTCTTCTCCCTCCTCAATGGAAAACTTTCAATCCACTATGAATTTTAATCAGTAACTGGATGAACTTAAATCAGCTCAAGCTCAATCCTGATAAAACTGAGCTAGTTCTCACCGGGGCTTCTGCCAATCCTAGGATCTCCAACTTCTGGCCCAAACCATTAGGTTGTCCCCCCTCTCCAGTTAGCTCCGTCAAGAGTCTTGGGATCATTATTAGCAGTGATCTTACCATGAAGGCTCAAATCAATTCTGTGGTTTCCGCCCGTTTCTACCATCTAAGAAGAATTTGTAAAATTAGCAGATTTCTCTCTACGGAGGCGCTCAGCCAAGTGATCCCTGTCCTTGTCATATCTCGCATCGATTACGCTAACTCCTTGTACTCCGGCATTCCGGCCTACCAACCCCACCGCCTACAATTAGTACAGAACCATGCAGCTAGGCTTGTCTATGGCCAGCCTAAATCCCACCACGTCAAACCGCTACTTAAAAGCCTCCACTGGCTCCCCGTCTCGCAACGCTGTCTCTTCAAACTTGGCTGTATGATCCATCAAGCCCTTTCATCTCATGGACCAGTCTTTATCGCCACCAAACTCCAGCAATATGTCCCCTCTCGAGAGCTTTGCTCCTCTAATATGAACCTCTTGACCCCCTGCCCTTTCAGAAGGAAAAAACATGGCGGTCTACGATTTTCTACCTTAGCTCCACAGTTCTGGAATTCCCTCCCTCCCGAACTGTGCCTTACCTCCTCTTACTCTAAATTTAGGAAATCCCTCAAAACATGGCTCTTTACCTTGGCCTACAATTAATTGTCTGTCCTTCACTGTGATTGTTCTAACTAGTCTCTGCTCAAGCGCCAAGAAACCGTTGGTGAACGTGCGCTCTAAAAGTCTTTTTAACATAACATAACATGTCACAGAATGTGCCCTGCCCTAGTCTCCTTCTAGATCAGTGGTTCCCAAACTTTTTAGCACCACAGTTCACTTTTTTTATGACAAACGTTTGCAACTCAGCCTTAATGGACATGAGGCGTTAGACTTTATTAATGTAACTAAAGCATTGTGTGGTAGCGTGTTGTCATTTACAGCCCATTTTCCATGGAATGGTCACTAAATTTGCACAGACATACAGTTTTACTGATCAAAGCATAATGTACACAAATGATAATGGTGAGAAATTGGGTTCCAGGGAAAATGTATTAATTGTGCATCACCAAGTAATGTTTCTCGATTTGTTCTGATTCTATTAAAATCTTTGTCGCCATCACACCAGTGGCGTCACTAGGGTTGGTGTCACCAGGTACGGGTAACTCATGATCTCACCCCCTCACTACTTACCGCATAGACCTCCTCCTGCTCCGAGTCCGCCAATGGACACAGTTGGCGCCCTATCTCACAGACCAAAAAAAAAATGTTCAAATGACGCTGCAAATGGCGTCCCATCAGCGTGAGGTAAGGTTCACAGTCAGGGTCTTGTCCTCCGGCCAGGGGACCACCGTGACGTTACTGCCCATGCGAGCAGGGGTTTTGGACTGGTGCAGCTTTCATTCTCAGGCCCCTCTTGGAAGTTCGCTCTTCATTGTAAATTTTTATTTTTTCTGTACATTCCTCACCCCTGCGCGCTGTGTTGGAATTTGTGTTTGTGTGCCCTTCATTTTTAGTCTCCTGTTTCTCTTTGTAATGTTCTATTTTGTTCTACTTTTCTCTTGTAACGTAACTAGCTCTATTGTACAGTGCTCTGACACCTTCGGGTAATGTCCGCGCTTTATAAAAATGCACTAAATATAATAAATAAATAAATAAATAAATAAAACGGCTTCAAGCATCCTTCAGGGACCTACCAGAAGACCCCATACCAGGACATTTCCTAATCTGAAGGCCCCATACCCTAAACCAGGACATCCCTTACTCAGAAGACCCCATACCCTACACCAGGATATCCCGTACTGCCATCAATATGGGGGCATATTATCAAGAAAGGCAATAACATTATTTCAGCTCTAGCGGCAGGAAACTGCCGCTGAAGCGGCGATAATGGGCTTGATAATATGCATTTGAGAATTCCCATAGAAGCCCAGGTTCTGGTGTTAACATGGGCTTCTATGGGAATTCTCAAGGGCATATTTCTTGATAATATGCCCCCAGGTTTTTCACGTGTCTTGCTTCTTTCCTGTCTCTTTCTCTTTCTCTGTCTCTCTCTCCTCTTGGTCTCTCTCTCTCACTCCTCTCTCTCCTTCTCTGTCTGTCTGTCTCCCTCTTCCCCCCTCTCTCTCTCGCCCCCCTCTCTCTCTCCTCACTCTCTCTCTCCTCTCTGTCTCTCTCTCTCCCTTTGCCCCTGTCTGCCAAACATCCTCCGACCTCCATGTTCAGCTTCCAGTCCGCCTGGCCTGTACCACAGACCCCCCCACCCTCTTGACATCCACAGACCAACAGAGAAGGCACACTTTCGACAACTGACAGACTCCCTCCCTACCACCCTCCACCAGTGCCCCTCATCACTCCAAGACCCCTCCCCCATGACCACCTCCTCAGACTCCCTCACAAACAACCTCCACC
This sequence comes from Triturus cristatus, assembly GCF_964204655.1. Lineage (NCBI taxonomy): Eukaryota > Metazoa > Chordata > Amphibia > Caudata > Salamandridae > Triturus > Triturus cristatus. The sequence goes on along the minus strand of NC_140590.1, from coordinate 483,314,680 downwards.
AGTGCCCCTCATCTCTCCGTTGCTCCACCCCCCATTACCTCCTCCTCGGATTCCCTCATTGCCACCCTCCACCAGTGACTCTCAGCGCTCCATAGCCTTTCCCCCCCTCGATGTTCCCCTCATTGCCACCTTCCAACAGTGCCCATCATCTCTCCATAGCCCCTCTCTCGTATGCATTTTATTTGTTGTATAGCGCTATTCGTAGTTTAGATTGTCACAGTACTTTACATCACGCACACATTATGCAGATACAATGAGTCATACAAGTATGTAAATCAGCCTATAGGGAATGTCACATAAGCTAATGATGATTACCAGGTGTAGGAATCACATGTCATCCATACTGCTGGGCAATATGTTTAGAGGGTTAGGTCTGGAGAAGCACAAACATAGGATTTAAAGCATACCCCAGTGGTTGTGGGTTGGCTTTACTGGTTAGAATTTATATCTGCCCAAACAAACTCTTTATTGCAACATTAGAATTATGAAAGACTGGGAAAATTCGAACTAACTAGCATTACAAAAAAAATAATCTGATTATACCATTCTGGTTTGAATGCATGTCTTTGATGACAGTCCATAGGTCAGTCAGTGTCCTATGTTAGGATTGTAACGTCTGAACTGCAAGTAATCAAAGTATCTCTGTGACAAAGGCAGTAACCCACGGAGCTATCCACGTTAACCACAGTTTATCTGCATTTAAAAACTAAAAACAGACAAAGGATTGCTCTGCAGCGGAGTCATTAATCCCCAGAGTTATCTGGACATTTTAATAGTTGTCATGATAATGATACAAAAGATTTAAACAAACGATTTAAATAAAATATACACAGCACACAAAGTATGTGTCTTGCTCACAGATTGGAAAAAAAACCGCAACAATAGCCACAATTCTCTTATCTGCTCCTTACAAACTCTGTCACAACCCGATCCGATAAGCCTGCTCCCCTCTCACGAGGAATACATCTTTGCCACCTGGAACTACAAGTGGCAATGGCCGGGCCCGGGGCAGCCCTAGCACCCGCGATGCTGGGTTGAGGCCTGGGGGCCCCTGGCCTGAGAGGCAAGCTCCTGACTCAGATCACAGTCACAGTAACAGTGACATGATATCTTGATCTTACCTTTTATTTCGACTCTGACTCCACTGTGGTGGTGGCTGGGCTGGGCCCCTACCGTAAGGGTTCGTTCTGTATATCGCCCAGCAGCACTCCAACGCCGAGACTGTCTGTCTCCTCTCAGTCTAAGCGCGTGGTGGTGGCGCGCATCAGAGGAGCACAACGTGGGGGCGGTCCCAGGGCCGTCATTGGTAGCGCTATAAGATTGACGGCCCTGGGACCCATAAACTGGGCACGCCGCGCATCGCACCATCACCACTATGCTAGTAGGTGCTTCGTGCGTGCGTGGCGTGCAACGCCTGCGCCATGTTGTAAACATTTTTCTAACCAGATCTGAGATTGGTGTCACCCCCATGGGATGGTGTCACCCGGTGCGGTCCGCACCCCCCGCACCCCCCTAGTGACGCCGCTGCATCACACTTCTGAATTACCAGAAAGTGCTTCATTGTTGCTTTCCTAACTGCTGAATGTGTGCAGTTCACTAACAGGTTTTTACATTTTGTTGTGTGACAAGACAAATGACATCCTGTATCCTTTCCTTTAACCCTTCCTGTACCCCAGCAAGACTGTCATATGAGTCACCTTACATTTCTTTGTCTGACTGCAAAGTGAGGATCATTTGTAAACACCAGTCCCAGTGTTCGACAATTATGCGGTAGAAGATGTAAGACACAGCCGGACATTTGACCTCTCTTTGCCACACAGCAAATGTCACCAGGGTAGATAGATAATTTAAAGGCATCTTTATTTCCTGCTTTGACTTGTGTGACCCACCAAAATCGGCTCGCGACCACCCACAGTTTGGGAAACACTGTTCTCGATGCCGCCACCGGTCATGAAGTCTCTCTGCTTCCTATAGGCCTGACCCTTCTGATCAGATTGCGAGCACAGTACTGCGCTTCGCGGTCCCACCCTGTAAGGGCCGGCGCTTCCAAGCATGCTTGATCTGTGCTTATGCGGGCTGACATCTGTATTAATTATGTATAGCAAACCAGTAGTTAGCAATTGCAGAGAGACATGTTTCTTAAATATTTAAATGTACTCTAAGCCAGACTCCTTGGGGTATCATTGTATGCTCCAGTCTTATAAATATTCACTCAGGCTTCCCCAGAATCCTGTTGTACCTTTCAAAGCGGCAGCCATGCTCCCCGCGGCCTCTTTTTCACCTGAGCCTCTCTCCTGCAGTTATTCAATGCTCTTTGTACATTTGGTAAAGAGCTACACAAGCCTCAGAGCAGCATGGAGGGGCTACCCGAACACACTGCATAGACAACTGGTGTGTGATGACACCGTAGCTGGATTTCTTCAAAAGAGATGAGATTTCACTGAGCACGTCCTCTCACTGTCAGCTGTTCTTTATGAAATATGAACGATTTCGTGACAGCGGCGGCTCTTCTGCTAAGGCGGTGGAGCGTCGCCCCTCTGCTCTCTGAGCAGTGCAAAAATGAAAAATAAAATGTTAACATAATGTTATCATTTTATTTTTCCGCACTGGCTCAGTTCTGATGCATTTTAGGTGCAGTGTGGAGTGGGGCTGGGCTGTCGTCCCAGCCAGCAAGAGGAGGAGTGGTGGACAATTTCTAAGTGCGCATGATGGCTTGGCCGACTGTCTTGGGACGGCCAAACAGTCATGTGCATTTAGCATTTCTCCACCTGGCTGTATGGCACAGCTTGGATAAAGAACATGGGCAGGCTCCCACTCCCTGTCTGAGTGCCAAACCAGGGTGCTCAGACCATTCACAGCGGTTCTGTCATGCTGGTGACAGCAGCGGCGTGATTGGTTAGGGGAGTCTGGGAGCCTGTGTGCTTTCTGCTTTGTCAACAGAAGAAAGACGGAGGAGAGGCGGCGGCAGGGAAGACAATTTTTTTTTCTTTTTCTACTTCCCCCTCTGCCACGGCCCCCTTCTCTCCCCCCCCATTACTATTCATTATCAGCCGCCCCTCTTTTGGAGCAGGATGAGCAAAAAATAGAAATTGTGATTTCCGAATTTTGATTCTTACTGAACCGTAATTAGGAAATCATAATTCCTGATGTAAGATAACATTGAATTGAATAGTGATTCCTAGTGTGTTGCAAATCGACCTACCGCATGAATATTAATGAGGTGGGTTGCAGTTTGCACCCCAGTAGGAACGATGGCTATCACAGGGATGGTGGTGTGCTGGGGTCACCAGACTATCATCTCTGTGATTGCTTTTCAATAAAGCAATCTTTTTTTTTCCCCAATGTAGCCCATTTTCCTTAAAGAAAAGAGGATTTGTCTCAAAGAGCTCGGACACACATGGGCCCCATGTTCTTGCATGCAGTTTAAGTACTGACTAAAATATGGGAAAAAACACCTGCTGAAGTGAAAAAAGTTTGCCTTCTGTATTCTGTGCATTTATGAGAATAATTGATTGTATCCTGATTCTTTGTACTTTTGAGGTGTAGTACAATGCCTAGTGAATTGCAATGTAAACACTCCATTGGAGGCGGAATGAAATACCAAGCTGCCAACATAATGAGAAGATAGCGAAATACTCCACTGGGTGCAGTCGGAGCCTGCTCTGTATGTACTCAAATCACTGGTAGCAATAGACATTGGAGACAGCTGCGTTGTCCAGCCAGACCTAAAACTGTATAGTGCTTCATACTCGCTGCCAAGCTTTCACCTGTGCGGTCCCGATTTATGAATAAAGAGTATGTTAGACGCAGTGTGAGCCTTCTAGCTAAATGCCCCTATCCAGTCACCCCCATAAAAGCTTAAATGACCTGACCTCCTGTTGAGAATTGCATCCCTATTCATTGTCCACATAGCAGTCTTGCACTTTGAAGAGGCCACAAGAGCCACTGTGCAGCAATCTTTAAAACGTCCAGAGTTATTAAATAAAGAGCACATGGGCTCCTAAACGGTGCTTAATTTGAGCCGGTGGTATCCGGTGCTTGGTACCAGCACTTAATTGTCAACACCTGTACTTGTGACAGTCTGCCACAAGGTGGTGCTGTCTGCCTAATTTTGAGATGACCACTAGAACAGTCAATGAATAATTCAATATACATTAAAGAAGTGACTATTACCTACCGTCCAAGCCATTCTCAATAGCTTTGGGGACCTGAAATAGTCCAAATTATCAAACTTGTAGGCGTGTGATGGTTAGTAGTTGTTGTTGCTATCATTGGCAGCATGTGAGGGGCAATGTGTGGTGCAAGCTGCAGTGGCCTCCTGGCGAGAGCCTTGACACTTACTTTTTAGGAACAGTGCTTACTTTGTGAACAGTCTGTTAAATAGTGTTCATTGGGACGATGCTTCTTGTTGTATATCAAAGGTCACTGTTTTGTTTAGTTCTTTGTGCATGAGATTAGACGGGAGGAAAAAGCCACATGGAAGCTCGGCTCGTTTTGGGCTAGAGAGTCCAAGAGGACCTCGAGCTGAACCAGAGCCGCCTGGCTCGAGCTTTCAGTGGCTTGCGCACCCCTCGTACTATCCCATAACAGAAAGAATGGAGGAGCGCATCACATATGTGCGTATGGACATTGAAAAATTGGCCGTTAAGAAGTTTTGTTCCAGGCATGGACATCTGAAAAGCTAAGTCTAAGTTAGTAGCTTGTCACGTGGGTCATGGCCTGGGGTGTTAACACTTGCATCCTACTCAATTCTGAGTGCACCCAGACATCCAAGTACAAATTATACCAGTCGCTAAAATCACAATCCGTTATCCTTTGCTGCCATCTAGTGGAATGTCCTCTTTTTTCGCGTGTCTCTGTCGTTCTTACCATAGCAATCTGACAAGTTAAGTGATGGCTGCTTTTTGTTATGTAACCGTAGTTTGTATTTTTAAAGCGCATGTCTGCCCTTGCTATGGCTGTGTGTCTCTGTGGGATTGCCGGATTGTACGTTTTCGCTTAGACGTGCCCTTTTCTTCTAGGGCGTCTGTTTCCCTTCGTTTTTTAGGTCTCGGGACCATCCGGTCTGCCGAAGGCAGAACCGGAAGTCGAGAGATTTAATGTTTTGGAGAAGAGGGGCTTGAACCCACCCCTCTTCTCCCCTGTTCTCCATTGGCTGGCCTCTTCAATGCTGGCCAGCCATTGGAGAAGAGGTCCCGTCACTCCGATCAGGCCCCGTCCTTTTCGGATCGGGGGGCGTGTTTTTTGCAAGAAGTCTCATTCTCTCCTCCAGCCAATGGCTGGAGGAGAGAAAAGACAAACACGCCCCCGAATCCGAAAATGCCGCTGCCTTTCTCCGAGGCATTTCTACTCTGCCTCGGAGAAAGGCGGTGGTGTCTTCCGGTGCCCTCGGCAGCAATAGTTTGGTTTGTGATTTTTAATGGCTTTGTTTAACAACTTTGTAGGTGAACACTTCGGCGACTGCTGTTTCCCGCGCTACATAAAGTACATTCCAGTGGCGCACTATTAAAGTAAACACTGCCTAAACAGAATCTAACAGGTCGTACATTCCTGTCTGCTCCAAGCTGCCAGAAGCGCCCGGCATGCTTTTAAGATACGTGCCTGTGGCGTGCCTGACAAGCCCAGAATGGAAGCTCCTTGAACTCGTTCGGCGCATGGTGAGGCGCTCACGCGGCAACAGGCAAGGCAGGGTTCTAGATCATAATCTATGCACGCATGGGGCATCGCAAAGCACAGCAAAACACCGCATAAACAAAGTACATCGGCTTAAATCGCCCCCACCTCCCCCCCCCCGACAAAAAGAAAGCCCCCGCTGACCTTATTTTGTCAACTGGAGTTTAGTTAATGCCACTCACCATCTTTATTGGCGCTTTGCCAACGGAGATAGCCCTAGGGCTCAGACCCACCCATGGTACTGTGGCCTGTTCATCTCAGTCACCACCTGACCGCGGGTGGTCTGCACCTTTCTTACCCTCCCCAAATCTCTTAAATGCATTGGGTGAGCGGAGCCTCTCTCCCCGTCATCCCCTGGGACTCACGCTGCAACAGGCAAGGCAGGGTTCTAGATCATAATCTATGCACGCATGGGGCATCGCAAAGCACAGCAAAACACCGCATAAACAAAGTAAATCGGCTTAAATCGCCCCCACCTCCCCCCCCCCCGACAAAAAGAAAGCCCCCGCTGACCTTATTTTGTCAACTGGAGTTTAGTTAATGCCACTCACCATCTTTATTGGCGCTTTGCCAACGGAGATAGCCCTAGGGCTCAGACCCACCCATGGTACTGTGGCCTGTTCATCTCAGTCACCACCTGACCGCGGGTGGTCTGCACCTTTCTTACCCTCCCCAAATCTCTTAAATGCATTGAGTGCGCGGAGCCTCTCTCCCCATCATCCCCTGGGACCGGTTGCTTTTAGCCCATATTTCTTACATTGGCTGCCCGCTTCACCGTCATCACTTCTCAACCTGTGTTGTAGTGGTAGGACCTGTGTCGGATGAAGTGCCTGAAGTCCAGACACATGTTCTTGGCGTACTGATGTTGCGCGTAACTGTTAGTTTCTTCTATAGCGCTTATGTGCTTTTTAATAGCGGTGCGCTATAATACACTTTTACATAAATAAATGAGCGAATCTCTGTGGGACTGAATATTCGAAGGAAGGAATTGTTTTATAAAAATTAGCAACTGCGTATAGATGAGGTGATGGCATAGGTTCGGTTCGAAGGTGTGTAGCTCTAAATATATACCAAAAATATTACTAAATTGCACATAAGCGGTAAGTTTAGCAATCAGTTCTAATAACTGTACCCACAAGTGCGTTCAGTGGATTTTAAACACATTTTTGCTTTGCAGCACATTGCATGCTTTGTTAAAGTTAGAGCTATTGGCATTGCTCATGACATTATTTTTGTTTGGTTTTGTTTTTAAAACATTTAATGAAACGACATTGTCATGAGCAATGCCAATAGCTCTAACTTTAACAATGCCGAGACCGTTGCATTGTAAATGCTTGTTTCTGTTTTCCTGGTCTCCCAGTTTCCTTGTTTCTCGGTGTATGCACACGCCTGTACTGGCCCAAACTTCTCTCCATGTCCACTTTCAATTCCTGTAACTTTGTACCTCTCTTTCCTCGTGTGTACATTAATCTCTGCCGCTGGCACTTTCGAGGGGCCACATTCCAGTCCATTATGTTTTTGTCCCACTATTTCACTCTAGGCAGAGATCACCCATATGCAAATCAGATAAGTTCCTCCTCCAATAGGAAACGTCCAGCGGAAACTGTCAAGCCCGGTCCCTTCTTTAAATTGGAACACAATAAACTTCATTCTAGTGCTGGCCTATTTCTGGTGTCCTCAATGAGGTTCACCTTCAGTCCAAGGCTCTTTGCCAGTGGTAGTCGCCATAATGACAGGGCAACATCCTATGCATGTAATGGCCATCATTATGACCGAGATGACCCCTAAAGTGACAAGGATGCGTACAGTAAGTGAAGAATGGCTGCAATGTACAGGACAACCATTATTCCAGAGATGGAAATAAACTATTATGCCAGGTCTAGCCACCATTATGCCAAGAACGATCATTAGCATTTTAGAGACGCGCACCATAATTCGTAAAATGGCCATCACTATGCCATGGAGGTATGGTATCACAATATCATCCGACAAAGTATTGTTTAAAAAAGCATCACTCCTTTGAAGTTAGTAATATAAAATCTACACTCAGGAAAGTAATATGTTTTATAAATTATATTTAGGCCAAAATGTTGAAGCCAGACAATTATTTTGTTATTGGTGTTCTGACACACAACGGACATGGATGATCACAATACGCCTCAGTGTTATTATTTCAGGTGTGGCCACCATGCTGGCAAAATAGGTCAGAAAATACCAGGGTCACCAGTAGACAGATGTCCACCCGCAGACCTAGTCAGACATGCACGCCTCCACAGACTTACACTCACCTAGACTCACACCAAATATGGCCGCTAAATGTGGATGCGCTTTGCTATTCCTAGACATAGAACTGCCATGTCGCCTGCTCCAGACTGGGTATGGGATCCAGTGAAAGACAGACATACACTTGATGAATGCCAGTCTAGATCGCTATTAAATATATCCAGGGCCCCTGGAATTATGTGGCAGGGAAGCACCAAATTATGCGGGAGTGTTTACTAAATTTTGCAGCAAGAAAATGCAAATTATGCAGCATAATGGGGCACACTTTTTGAGACTAGTACTTCAATTCTTTGTAGTTTTTACACCTGGAAATACTGTCTGGGCAATGATTTCCTCTCATTGGTACAAATTTAACAACCAAATAATGGAAAAAGGAAAAGAACAATGACTGGTTAACCTTTGCAAAGGGCTTTTCCACTGTGCACCAAACCACATCGCTGCGTTTTTAGTAAACTTTTGAACCGTTTGAGCTAAAAACTATTTTCTTTTGTTAAAATCTGCAGATTATGCAGTAGATGATGTAATATCTGGTAAATGCGGAAATCCATAATTGTGCGGGAAAAAGGCGTCACCGTGGAAAGCATAATTCCATTGGCCCTGGATATAACCCATTCTGAAATGCAGAGTGTGTTTGAGTGTTTGCTGCTTTGCTACATTTTTACTGCCATCCTCGATGGTGGGCGTGCGGCAGGGGAGTCTGTTAGTCTCCTCCTCTTCCCCTGTGACGTCATTCCATTTGCGTAGGTCGAGCAACCGCCTCCGACTCTTTCTGTATTCTTTAAAACGTCAGAAATCTAATCTAGATATAGGACTAAAGCAATAGGAATCTATTTCCTACTTTAAAAGCCCTGCTTTGTGATGAGGCACGTAATATTTTTCCTTAGTGGTGGTGAGGATGGGTGACCAGACTTCCCGGATTTCCCCGGACGGTCCCAGTTTATGGAAAAGTGTCCCGACACTTTCCTCCAAATTGAAGAAATGTCCTCCCGGTTTTTGGGTAGTGCCCAGGTTATTTACAGAAATGTCCCGGTTTTTTAGTAGTGTCAGTTCAGTACACGCACTGATATAAACTGATATAAATATTCACTCTCTTTTCACTGCTGGAAAAGTTACAGCCTGAGGTCTCATAGGTGATCTATGTAGAAGGAAGGGAAATCCTTCAAAGAGAGACATTTTCTCTCTGGATTTCCCGTTATTTCTATGACGCTGCAACAACATCCTTGCACCAACCATCGAGACACCAGTGCCTTTAAACCACCAGTGACCAGCACTACCCTGCTACAGGAGTCAGAGGTCACCACCTGCAGCAAGATCCAGCCAGCCACCTGTGTAACCCTGCTCTGCCCTTTTATGGAACATGTAAACAATACATCATAACCAAGCAGCTGCCAACAGTGAAAGGGGCCTGGAGTGTAACTATTCGGCATGACTCTTCCACAGCCCGAACAGCCCCAGACAGAAAGCTGATCCTTCAGCAGCCACACCAGACTTGCCCTCCAAGCAGCAAGCCAGCACGAGTCTCCAACTTGAGTATTCAAATGCCTATGGGCCATTTTCTTTTTATTTCCACCGTCCCAAAAACATACCAGCCATCTGTTTAAAATTTCATGGATACAAGGCAAAAGTGCGTGCAAGTAACTGATAACCAGGAGATAAGTGTGACAAAGGGCCTGCGTTTGTGAGTGAATGAGGAAAAGAGGTAAATGTTACTGTTGTAGAGGAGACAGAGGATGAATTTATGAAAGGTCCACTGGAGCTAAAAATAAACTTAGAAGATTCGAAGATGTACTCTTGAGGTGTTATGGGGCTTGCTTGCTTGGTAGTGGGGGGTTGGTACCTCATCCAAAAGGTTCTTAAGGAACTTATGTCCTGAAGGTTTTGCACCTTCATCGTGCTTGGACACAGAAAACCGAAAATATACCATGCAGCTCTGAGTCAGTTTTTCCCATCTGGTTTTCAAGCATTCTTTACAAACTTGCCTTGTAAGTCTTGAAAATGCTTAACCCAAAGCCCAATCTCTTTACCCTCAGATGCCACCTCTCCCACTGCCTCACAAGTTTAAATATGCACAACATGTAAATGTACTCTAAATGTTTTTATCCTGTGTAAGTTCCATCACTCAAGGTTTCTACATCAGTATATTATTTTTACATTATCAGTCTACTGGTAGTTGTTTATATGCCAGGCACTGAGTTGGCTGTTCAGTACATTAAAGAAATATCATTACACTTTAGCACACGTGTACATCACTACAAGGTAGAAGCCCAACAGAAAACTATGTTAATTCCACCGATACGTAGGGAAACCTGACCCATTTCAAAAGGGTTCTGGTGCCTATATAAAGATTAGGCAGTCGCCTTCAAGCTTGGGATGTCTATTTGCATTTGTGAGAACCGCACCTCCTCCAGCCTTCCTTCATATGCAAGAATCTCTCTTTAATATGAAAAGGGATATTTTGGTCAATTTGTTTTCTTAAACTAAATAAAAAGTGATAGATGGGAGTCTTGACCCTGCTCCAATGGGATCAGTCCAGTCGGCCTGCCTGGCTATGTTCTCCCTGAGCAAACACAAGGGGATAATGGAGGGAGTGCTGAAACTTTTCAAACACTCACCCCCAGTCACAGATCTGCGTGGAATCCATCATCATTCTTTAGCTCACTTTGCCACCCCATTTCAGACATAGCTATGTGCAAATCCGTCTTGACCCTGTGCCTCATGGGAACAGTCCAGACCGAACTGCCAAGCCATGTCTTCCCTGGACCGGAATCAAGCATCCTGGGATCGGTTTCGGGCTAACAGCCCTCATCAGCCAGGCTAGCTTGAATCCAGTGGCAAAAAGAGCAAGGCACCCACGTCTGGAAGACCTGGCTTGGCAGTTCGGGCTGGATTGTTCCCATGAGGCGCAGGGTCAAGACTGATTTGCATATAGCTGGGTCTGAACTGAGGTGGCAAAGTGAGCTAAAGAACGATGATGGATTCAACCCATATCTGTGACTGGGGGTGAGTGTCTGAAAAGTTTCAGCACTTCTTCCATCATCTCCTTGTGTTTGCTTTGTTCACCATAAGTTGGCAGGGTATGACCAGACGTGGGTCCCTTGCTCACTTTGCCACTGGATTCAAGCTAGCCTGACTGATGAAGGGTGTTACCCAGAAACCGGTCCCAGGATGCTTGTTTCCGGTTCAGGGAAGACCTGGCTTGGCAGTTCAGGCTGGACTTTTTCCATGAGGCACAGGGTAAAGACAGATTTGCATATAGCTGGGTCTGAACTGAGGTGGCTAAGTGAGCTAAAGAACGATGATGGATTCAACCCAGATCCGTGACTGGGGGTGAGTGTCTGAGAAGTGTCAGCACTGCGTCCATCATCTCCTTGTGTTTGCTATGTTCTCCCTGAACCAGAACACAAGCAACCCAGGATTGGTGTTTGCCATAGTTGGGGCTCAAAAGCAGGTATAGCTTGGTTCTAGTGACACACAGATTTGCATATGGTTAGGTCCAAACTGAAGAGGCATGGTGTGGAAAATACTGATGGACTGAAATTTGACTCTCGAGTAATTGCCATTGAATGAGATTAATTCAAACATTTCAGCTATCACTTTTTTCAAGTTTTTAGCTGTCTATCAGTTTGTTGCTACTTTATGGATTGTTTACCCAGTGTATATGTATGTATATATAGCTTCAACCAATAAGATCTTGGAAATGTGAACTTGTTTTATTGAAGCAAAAATTATTTTTATTTCAGTCAACTGTGCTAAATTTAGGGGGGGGGCTTTATGGGGAGGAGTATTCTACAAACAACAGCACCTGCTTTTGTTGACTACTGAATATGTATGTTCCTTTATCTAATACGCATACGTATCTGGAGTTTCAAGGCAAGGGTGGTCACCAACTGGTGGTCACCAACTATAGCAAATGTTGAGGGAAAGTCTGTTAAAATGGAGCTAAGTTTACAGCCAATAAAAGACCTCTGATTTGTCATCTGTAATGCTCCATATGTGTTTCTGGAGGGGGCTGTCATAGTAGTCCTTTTTTTTCTATGTCTGACAGCTGTCAAATAGTCTGACTTTTATGTCGATGGTTGCTGCAAAATGTAGTTCTTCTATGTCTTTCTATGGCCTGTCCCGGTATTTTGTTTTGGGGAATCTGGTCACCCTAGGTGCAGACGTCTATAAGCCGCGTCACAGCATACTAATGTCCAAAGCTTGACGTGCCACTCGAGCCTGATGGTCGGAATTGACTATTTTATCTAATGAGCAGAGCTGTCTGCTTAATTAGGTTCTATTGCTTGTTAAGGGGCTCATGCAGCAACAATTCTGTCTTGTTCCAGCAGGGAGCCAGGACAATAGTTTCCCAGGTGAGCCGATGTGGCTGTTTTTTTATGCTCGATGTCACATGGGCAGGTGAATTATGAGGCTGACCGGAGGCAGGTTAGCCAAATCGGCAGATGAAGTGACAGCACAAACGTCCAGCTGCAATGTCGAGATTAAAGAAACATAATTATAGTCAAACAGTATTTATAATACTATTTTGTAGATAGCCGTTTTTTTCCTGGGGACACCTGTAGTCACTTAGATGGGTGCTGTAGGCGCTGTGACCCTACGGATAGGTCTTGGCCCACTGAAGGCCTGCAGCCTCTTCCTGTCTTCCATTATACGCCAGCAGTATAGGTTCACTTGTGTTCTATGCAGACAGGACAGCTATGCAGGGTTCCCAGACAGGGTTTGAGAATGACAATGGGTATTTTATATTTTGTATTGTCTGCTGTGTTTGCTTGTATGATTTATGACTGCAATGGATCATGCCAGACATCTAAAGCATAAAAAAGTGCTGGATGGAATGCTTGAATTAATCTCATGTACGGCAACATAAAACTACTGTCTTCTTTGGAATCTCATTAGCAGTAGTCAATGACATTTCTTACAAACAAAACAGAGCCAACCACATGTTTGGCTATATATTGAACTTAATCCATATAAACTGAAAGGATTTTTTAAAGCCACCAATGCTTTTTAGTTGTGTAAGAAAATGTCGCAGCGTCAGACTGAAATGTAAAGTGTATTGTTTCACTACTTCAAAAATTGAAAATACAAATTTATTTTTGTTAAACAACTAAAAATGAACTTGGGTCATTTTTTCGATTATTGCACATTGTGATTTTCTCTTTTGCTGTTTTGAGTTCAAGGAAATTAAGATCACTATTGTGACTACCTAATTAACTAATTAATTTCTACTGAATAAATCCTCAAGGGATCTATTGTTATTGAACTAATACACCCAATTCCTTGGGGAATAGTGGGTTGCCCTATTGTGATTACTTGAATTAATCTCAGCCACTGATAATCAGTATTGACTCTGCTCCAAAGGGAATAGTCCATCCCGACCTGCAAGGGCAGGTCCTCCCTGAACTGGAACACAAGCAACACAGGGCCGGTTTCGTACTCTTTAAGGCACATCAATCGGGTACATCTTAGCTCCAGTGGCACAGTGTGCACGGGACCCATGTCTAGGCATACCCGTCTGTCCCACTTAGGGCTTCACACTCAAGTATACAAAAGGTGATGGATGGAATGCTAGAATTAATCTCAGACACTGGTAATTACTCAAGGTCGCATCCAAGTCCATCGTTATTTTGACCATCATTGCACCTCAGTTTGGACCCAGCCATATGCAAATCAGTCTTCACCTTGCTCCAAGAGAAACTGCCAGGCATTTGGGGCTGGACTGTCCACATTGGAGCAGGCGGCAAGGTATGCAAAATATCGACAACCTGGGATGTGGCCTTTATTGATTGCCAGTGGCTGAGATTAATTCAAGCATTCCATCCATCACTTTTTTGTGTACTATGGTGAGACATCTAAAGCTGTAGCTAGACCTAAACAGAACTTTCAAAGCATTATGAATCAAATATCAAAACTCTCTAAAATCTTTTTAATTTGGTTAAAAATTGGTTGAATATATTGTAATCCTCAGCGTAACTCAGTAGTTTAGAGCCCCGATGGTTTACGCCCCTGCATATAGCCCCACTCTTGTCCACGCCAGTTCCGGTCAAGAGACTGCATCACCATGTAAGAGATCATTAGGTGGAAAAAACTGCCGGGGAGCTAGGTCTGCTCTAATTGCAGCAGTTAATTGTGCTACCCCGGAAGAAAGTAAGGCTGCAAGCCACCGATATCAAAGCAGTAGCAGCCACTGCCAATAACACTTGGTGAGGCAGGGGGGTAGTAATTAAAAAAAAGCATAAAAGAACTTACCTGCCGCTCCTGCTGCCGGACGCCACCTCAGTGCTCCTCTGCTCCCGGCGGCTCAATGCTTCTCTGCTCCCATCCATATCCAATCATGATGCTGGTCTCATGAGTGACCTAAGTGGGCTGAAATGCCGCTCAGTTAAGGCCTGAAAGCCTGTGCTGGTTCTCCACCTGGCTGTGCAACACATACAGCCAGGTGGAAAAATGCTAAGTGCGCATGTCTGTTTGGCTGGCCTAAGACAGCCGGCCAAACAGACTTGCACACTTAAAGTGCACCTATCGCTCCTCTTCCCTAGCTAATGATGCTGGAATAGAGAGGATGGCCCGCATCCATCTCGGCGGCTTAGGGAGAAAGTTAAAAATAAAATGATAATAAAGTAATTTTATTATACATTTATTTTTAATCTGCTGCCTTTCGGCAGTGGGGCGATGCTCCTCCACCTTAGTGGAGGAGCCGCCCCTGTATCAAAGTATAGCGAATGCAACGGGAGCTGGGAATATATCTAATGGCAGGAACTACTTGTTTCATGAAGATCAAGGGACTCGTGGTCCTTTTGGTGCATAACTGCCTTTGGTAAGATACGCAGCCCTATAACTGAACCTCATATTACTGTGACAGTGTGGTACTCTGGCGTTTCACTATTGTGTTTAGAACCAGAGGCAGCTCTTATTCCTTTGATATGCACGGTCAAGACCAAGTGACTTGAGCACTTTACACTGTAGGAGAACATGTCTGCCATAGATGTACAAAAAATGCTCAAGGTCCAAGGTATCATATAAAAAAAAAATTATCCTATTCTATTGGAAAATTCCACCACATCTCTGAGTAATGCAGTCTTGAATGGTGCACCGGTCCCTGCATGTTTTTCCAGGAGCTTAAATTGTTCCTCTCTTAAGAAGGGTATTAGAAACAACCTGGCAAATTACCGACCTATTATTCTACTTGATAGCGTTCAAAAAGTTTGCTTGTGCATTACTGTCCAGACTTGAGAATTGGGTGAAGGATAAGAGATCCTGCCCCACTGCCAAGCAGACTTCCAAACAAAAATTAGCACTGTAGATCGGCATTTTAGATTTTTTTTTTTTTATAAACCAAATATGTAGGGCCTTATTTACAAGAAAGTGCCGCAGCGTGGCACCGCAAGCACTTTGACTCCACCACGCTGCTGCACTTTCAAAGCACAGGGATGACTCCTATTTAAAACAATATGACTGATCCTTGCGCATTCACCTGCGCTGGTGCACAATCGGCTGCTATGGGCCACCCAGGCACTCTTGCGGTGCAGGGTACCTGCGTTGAGAGAAGATTGTTTCTGTGCAGGAAGGGATATCTTCCTGCTCAAAAACAACAACAAAATTAAGAGGTGTTTTCCTCTTTCTATGTGTGCCGCATAATGCAGCACCCCTAGAAAGAGGAAAAATGAGGAGAAATGTAAATATTTCTCCTTGTTGCACCTCGCTATGCCACCCCTGGGGTGGAGTAGCATTAACACTCATTTCCAGATTTACGAATCCTCCTAAAATTTTGAAATGTGGCAAAATACATAGGTGTTGTGTGGGAACACCCACATCAACACCAATGTCACACCCCTTTCATGCAAAGTGTTGCATGAGAGGGCCATATTTACAAGGACAGGAAAAGCCATGCAGGGTGGCTTTACATGTCCTTGTAAATATGGGGCAGGAGGAAGCGCCAGCAGTGCGTCACAAAAAGTGACGCACCGGTGGCGCAAGAGGCTTGTAAATAAGCCCGGTAGTGTTCAGGAAACTGTCCTTTTATGCGGTATTCGTGCCTTTGACAATGTCCCCAGGGATACTCTGTTATTCTCTTTCTGAGCAGGTAATTCCTCCCGGCATTTGAATCAGACCCCATGAGGGAAGTTTTGCCAGGGTTCTTTGGGGCCCCGCCGGAAAATCCAGAAGACCCTTTAAAGTTAACAAAGCCGATCACAGGGTTGTACGCTAGCACCCTTGGTATTCTCTTTATACATGAACAAGGTGGTCGGCCCCAGTATTGGTGGCAAACACAAACTGTGACACTCTTGTTTTCTGACGCATCCATTTGGTCTCTAAAGCTCCTAGAAGTCTACTTACCCTTCTAAATAAGGTCTGTGAGTTATGCTCCAATAAAGGCATATCAATTAATACAAGCCAGCCAAAATGTATGATGTTTTAGCCAGATAAAGGCTGACTGAGTAAAATCCTATCTGTGGAACAGTTTACTGATTAACACATTAAGGGTCACAGCATGACGCAGACAAAACAACCGAGCAATGCAGACATTTTAAAGTCTTGTAAAAATTCAAACTGACAGGAATTTCAGAAAACGGGAAGCTCCGTGAGACAATTTAATCTGGTCAAAAAACAGAAAAATAAAAATTGTTCTGGAATCTTAAGACTTGAGGCATTTTGGGTTTCTAGAACATCCCACTGTGACGTTGTGTTAGTGGATGTTCAAATACACTAACCACGTGCTAATGTACATGCTATACAACGCTGGTTTCGAAAGGATATGTACTCCCCTGTGACTGAGATCCTCTGTCTTTTCTTCTTGCAGAATGGCAGTGTTTTATTCCGAATTCGGGTGGCCGGGGGCCCGGTGACTGGCAGCTACCTCTCGCCTCAGGATGGGAAGCCTCTACACCACCCAGCTGTAGACCGGTAAGCTCCATGGTTTTTGTCAATATGTACAATTTGTTTTCATTAGTTTGTTTAGATGCATTAAATAGCAGCAAGATGTTGGCTTCATGCCACTGTGGGGCTTTCGCCCGATATACTGCAAAATGACCAAATACAATTTGTTGTAAAAAAAAAATGTTGGCTTGCGGCCACTTCAGATAGTCGCAGGGGGCAAACTGTGTGCCTTCTATTTCCCATCATCTTTTGTCCTCCATTCTCGATTTCTCCTTCCCAAACTGAAAGAAACTTGGGTGTAGTTTGTCAGAATATGTGACTCGAATCCATCGTCTCCAGTACCACCGGTGCAGCCAGACTTCAACTCGTATGCATCGACAAAATTAGACCCCTCCTTCCCACTGCCAAGTCACTCATTAACACCCTACTTATGAGCAGGTTGGGGGGGTCAACACTTGCCCCCATAGACAAGCCATAAACATTGTAATTACGCCGTTTTTCTCTGCAAAAACCCCAGCTGCTGTAATTCATGTGTGGCAGTTATTATTATGATTAAGAAGGCATTTATAAAGCGCAACAGCTACTCCAGAGAGTGTCCCGGTGCGAATAGTGAAGTCTAGATCCATTGAAGGAAGCATTAAAAAGCAGACCCAAAGAGACAAGTTTTAAGAAGTTTTATAAAAAGCAAAATGTCCTCAGTGGCCTGTAGTTGTAGTGGAAGAGCATCCTCTCCTTGGCAGGCAAGTGGGAATACGAGCTGCCGCCCCATTTTTTCTTTCTAAGCCGAAAGATGCCTACAACAGAGAATTGGAGGGCCAAAGAGAGCTACTCGGTTGATATGGAATAAATCTGTTTGACAGATACTGAGGGCACTTACAATGGAAAGGTCTCTGAGTGAAGACTAAGCCTTTGAACCTGACGCAATCTTTTACAGGTAACCAATGTATATGTTGTAGGGCTGGCTGAATATAAGCTCCCCTGGGGAGACACATCAAAAGTCAGATGGCATAATTCTGCACTAATTGTAGTCGCCTCATGAGATAGGAAGGCAACCCTCAGTAGAGTGAGTTGGCGTCAGGGCCGGACTGGCTATCGGGCGTTTTGGTGTGCTGCCAAGCTGGGGGCTGATTTCATTGATTGGGACCTGCGGGTTCTTGAAACCATTCGTTTTGCTTTGTTTATTTAAAAGCACACGCAGGTCCCCATCAACGAAATCAGCCCCCACCGCAGTGAAATCAGCCCCCAGCTCGGCAGCATACCAAAACGCCCGGTAGCCAGTCCGGCCCTGATTGGCGTAGTCCAACCTAGAAGTGATCAGAGCCTGAATCAAAATTTTTTACTGCATAAGAGGGAACAAGTACAGGAATTATTTTAACATTTTTAACAGGCCAAAGAAGGTACCTACTACCCCAGCCACCGGAGACGCAAAAGACACCGAATTATCAAACTTCACTCCCAGATTGCATGCTACCACTGCCAGAGGAGGTGGAGGGGGAACATTCTTTGGTCAAAGGCTATTGTTCCAGATCTCGGGGAGTGGTTGGGGGGGGTGAAAAGAAAATTTTCAGTCTTGCAATTATATTGGAGACTGCAATCACACATCCACAGAAATAATACAGTCGGTCACGCCTTAAAATTGCTAATAGCATTGGGAGATTTGTGATGTAGTGTAATAAGAAGTTGCGTATCGTCAGCGTACGAGACAATATGTACGCAAAATGATTCAATCAGCATAGCCAGGGGAGTCATATACACATTAAACAGTGTAGGACTCAATGGCGAACCCTGGGGAACCAAAACCCAACACCTTAGGTTCTGAGGCAAAAGGGGCCATCTACACTGAATCCGACCTCTCTGCCAGAAAGGAACTCCGCAGTGCCAAGGCTGAACCACACACACATACAGCACCGAGATGCTGCAAAATAATAGAGTGCAAGACCATATCAAAATCTGCAGATAGATATAGAAGACCCAGAGCAACCTGCTTCCCCCGATCCACTTCCAGCCAGATCATGTCTGCTACCTCCACCAGAGTGGTCTTGGTGCTGAAGCTAGGGCTAAGCCCTACTGGGATGGGTGGAGTAACGTAGCGTGCTTTATAAAGGCAGAAAGCTGTTTATCAAGGAGTTTCTCCAATATCTTGGCGAAGGCTGGGAACAGAGACATGGGGTGATAGTTAGCCAGATTGGCTTTATCAGCCGATGGTTTCTTTAGAAATGTGAGTGGTTGATGGTTGGCACCACAATCATTTATTTCAGGAGTCCCGCGTCTGCACTGTTCAGTTCTTGTCTGTAGAGCATCAAACGACCACAGATCACCAGTCCATCGTTTATGTCCATTAACATCATGGAAACAAAAGGAGGACTGTCAGTACAGTTATCATTCACCATTCAGTGTATTCAAGCCATTATTTTATTTCTACAAGGCAGAGTGGGCATAACCGTTTTTTGCACTCCCATATTGTGTTCATGCTGAGCCAATGGGCTGGCAGCTATCAGCAGCTTCAGCCACTTTTTAAATTTATTTTTTTAACAAATTGAGCACTGGCAGGCCCATTATTGGACCTCCTATAAACTTCTCCTTCTGACTACAGAATGTACACCTCACCTTTCCCAAATGCTCCTCTGACACAGCCCTACCCAGAGACACCGGCCTGCATCAAACCTCCTGCTACCAGGCTGTTGCAGACTGCCCGGATTCCTCTCCCTGTCGCCATTCCCAAACTGCTTCTGTTGAAATGCATATAGTATGTTCGAGGGTATGAGGTAAATTACCTCTGTGGTACTGTACTGCCATGTCACTATCTTTGTGATGTAGTAGGTTCTATAATAGAACCTTGTGGGTGAGGAACGGTGGCTGTTGATTGAAGCTGTGTAGACGGGCGGACAGCTGTGTCGGGGTATTTATGCAAATAGAATACTTGAACTTCTATTTATTGTTCAAAGCATCGTTACAGCTTTATTCTCACCGCCAATGTTCCGTGCTGTAGCATCCTGTATTACATGGTATTATGTGTTGTCTCTTTAATTGTATGATTCTATGTTAGAACCATGTCTAGGTCATGGTTGGTGGGGTTCTGGGAAGGCAGTTATCGTTTGACGAGGATTTGGACAGGACGTTTCTCTGTCATCTGTTTCTCTGTATTGCTGATATACTGGATGTATTACAATAAATCTACTTTGGATTTATCCCGACGCTTGATTGGAATCTGTGTAACAAGGAGCTTGCTACACGTACCATCCTTGCCACACGACCGTACTCTCCCTGCATCCCTCCCAATGTGCTGCTCTTCATCAGTGTCCATTCCACCATGCAGCCTACTCAAAGTTGTCTCATGAATGTTCTACACACTTCAATTACCCCTTCACCATCGTGAACATGGTTTTCTGAAGGTGATCACCCACTCTGTCACAATGGTGGTTAACAAATCTTATAATGGCGGCCAACAGTCCAGTGAGAGGCTCACTAGAACTGTAGTACGTCACAGTGGTGGTTTATAATGCTAACCGTCTTCAATTTGCAAATACGAAAAAAGATCCACCGCCTAAAAAGAAAGTAGTGTAAAGCAGTATTCCTTTAAGAGAAATTCAACATGCACTTCAAAGCGCGTCACGGAGCCTCACTCCGCGCGGCCGTTTCTAAGATGGAAGCCACCAAGGCATAAACCACCGTCGCGTTGCCTCCTTCCTCGCGCTGCAGTAAGAGAAACACTGCCAAAGACGTGACAGAGCTTGTCCCTGTCTGCCTCTACAAGGACTATTCAAAGAAGAAAGCCTACAAGCATTGAAAGTAGGAGACGAGGTCTCACAGTACCCAGCGTAGCCTCAGGCAAGATTGTAAACAAGAGGAAACCCATTACAGCGCAAAGTACATTTCAGTCTGAAAAGAAACACATCAAAAGGGCATAAACCTTGGACTTTAGAAATCTGCAGCATGTTATTACAGGAATGCATTCTTAATGTTAAAAATAAAATATCATTTTCAAACAATATTTATACTTGTACTGAGTTATCCCGTTTAGAAAACCCTGTTCACAATTGTGAGCGCACATTAGAAGTGTGTATAATGTAACATTATAGATGGATCCGCACCAGTTACAGGGATGTTTCTATCCTCGGGGTTCTGAGGGACCGAGACACCTCTAGCATCGCACTAGTTGTATAATTGGCCACTCAGAAACCCTCGGCGGAAAACAGCCCTGTGATTTTAATAATGGCAACCTACTTATAAAGTCTATGTTATCGGCACGCCCCTGTGACCTATATCAAATCACTTACTAATAAATTGAAATTGTTTGCAGTTTGGGCATCCTCATTAGCGAAAAACCAACAAACGCCTACCAAATTGTGCATAAGCTTGCAAGCATTATGCATACAAATGTGTCCTGATGTACCGAGAAAATCCTCCCCTCAAGGCAAAAAGGGCAATACCAGCACTCGTTTCCAGTAGAATCACAGACCGTCTGCCCGAACAAATGCAATACTCAAGCCAACAAACGTGGGTGGGGCCTAAGTCTCTCCCAGTATTACTTCTGAAAGCCTTTTTTCTGTTGATCACATAATATCTGGCAACAGCTGCAATATCAAGCCAGAACTAAAAGGTTCTGTTGCGAGTGTCTTATACCTCCCACCTTCAGATGGAAACATATCTTCCACCCTTGAAGGGTATGTGTTATATGCTGGGCACAGCGCAATGAAGTGCTGCTTCGCTTCATTTACTGCCTGGCAGAAAAGAGACACTTGTTGCCCTCCCCTTTAATCTTTTTGATAAAAGCGCTATACATTGGTGCCTGTTGGCTCTGGCCTCTGCAAGAAGTTTTCCTTCCTGAGATTTGATAGTGTCAGCAAATATCTTCTTGATCTACCATAGAAGTCACACTCCTTCCCAGGCCAAAGCGTTCATTTTTGTCAATTTCGAAGCGTACTCCTCCGCTTTCATTTTAGACTGCTTACTTTTCAACCATGCTGCATAAGTCACGTGCTTGTGCAAGTTGTGGGATTGCTTTCCAATGAGGTTGTGTGGAGTCCTGTGTGACTTTGTGATAACACATCCCCGTTAAATTTTTTTGAGTTGGAGGGTGTTCTGATGGGTTGAACAATGTGTGTTTTTGTATTTCTGATTATTGTAGCTATGTGTGTGATGCATTTGTTGTTTGCTGCATTGTTTAATAACAAATTAATCTGGCTCACCTAGAGCGTTTGGGAGAAATATTCATGCCCGAAATGTGCAGTTTGAAAGGTAACCCTCAGTTGGGTCCTTTACCAGGGTGATAGTATCGTCTGTGAGTCTAACGGGGACTTACTTGGTCATACATTCAACATTGATAGCCTAAGTCAGTGATGCGAAGCTTGGTGAAAAACTTCTCCATTTATAGTCTCAGCATGATGTAGTGATAAGTAGTTGAGTGCAGGGGCATATAGCTGCCAGCTTTGGAGTTTAATGGAGAACAGAAATTGCTGGAGTGCCCCCCGGTTTCAAGCATGACCATCTAAGTGAACTCACTTGCACCAAAAACAAGCATTGGCATAGCCAATAGGTCTCGCCTTTGGGACCTTATAAGTGTTTAGCCATGCAGTAGATCATCCTGGGTGCTGTGCCACCTGGGTTTGACAAGCTAAATAATTACTACACACTGGGTCATGCAGTGTGATACAGGAAATCATGCTTGCCTCAGGAAACATTTGTGGACACATTCTTGGCATAATGGTGGCTAGACCTGGCATAATAGTTTCTTTTCATCTCTTGCATAATGGTGGTCCTGTACATTGCAGCCATTCTTCACTTACTGTACGCATCCTTGTCACTTTAGGGGTCATCTCTGTCATAATGAGGGCCATTACATGCAGAGGACGTTGCCCTGCTGTCATTATGGCGACTATCACCGGCAAAGAGCCTTGGACTCAAGGTGAATCTCACTGAGGACACCAAAAATAGGCCACCACCAGAATAAAGTTTGTGTTCCAATTTGCAGAAGGGACGTACCTTGACAGTTTCCGCTGGACGTTTCCCATTGGAGAATGAACTTATCTGGTTTGCATATGGGTGATCTCTGCCTAGAGTGAAATAGTGGGACAAAAACATAATGGACTGGAATGTGGCCCCTCGAAAGTGCCAGCGGCAGAGATTAATGTACACACGAGGAAAGAGAGGTACAAAGTTACAGGAATTGAAAGTGAACATGGAGAGAAGTTTGGGCCAGTACAGGCGTGTGCATACACAGAGAAACAAGGTCATTGGGAGACAAGGGAAAACAGAATACAAGCATTGGCATAGCCAATAGGTCTTGCCTTTGGGACCTTAGAGGTGTTTAGCCATGCAGCAGATTATCCTGGGTGCTGTGCCACCAGGGTTTGAAGAGCTAAATAATGACTACACACTGGGTCATGCAGTGTGATACAGGAAATCATGCTTGCCTCAGGAAACATTTGTGGACACATTCCATGGCTTTTTAACACATAGAAAGACAAGTGCCTCAATGCACACCAACAACATTATTACATTCTATGTGTGACTGCATCAGTAGAGTATTGAACTGCCTATGAAAAAAAGCAGTGAAGTATTTTCCCTTGGCAGAGACGTCCATAGCATTTGCTGCTGAAACCTCACTTCACACGCTCCCATCTGTCCCCGCTTTATCCTCATCATTAAGAACCTCTGGAACGAGGAGAGTTCTGATCCTGTCCTTCCCACAAGATAAAAAAGAAATCAGAATACCTTCCCATTTTTGTTTGTTTACCAACCTTGAGAAAGCATAGCAAGTCCAAGTTTAGGGGTGTAGAAGAAACGATACTGTTCTAAACCACTTTGTAGATAGACACACCCCAGATGTGAATAGAGAGGGAAAGACTGCCCTTTTCCAAGGTCCTCAGAATTAATAGCACAGAAAGGTCAGACACACTGTAAAATCAGGGGGGACAGGCACACAGGGCAGATTCCTCATTACGTGAACTCAGAGTTCGAACCACAACTCAGCAACCAAACGTAATCCTGGATAGCCGAAACCTCAAGAACACACAGGCTCAATGTTTATCTTTTGGGCAACGGAATGTCTTATTTTATCAGGTAGTTCCTTTACTTTTTTTTTGTTTAGTTCAAGCTTAAAGTGAAATATCAGAGCGGTCCTTGGCAAACCATCAGAGGGCATGGAGGAACATAACTCGGCATGGAACGTCAACCCATCCTGCTATTCCTGATAAGACTGAGAGGACATCGGCGATTTATATGAACATTGATCATCTCCATAGACGGACCGAGGAGTGATCATAGTTCTGATACGGAGACTTTTCGATTATGTTGGATTTACAGAGCATCAATCAAAACACATCAAGTGATTTTTAGCGGTGATATGCCAATTATTTTTAGTTAATTAAAAGCAGATGCACGTAGTTTTTTAAGGAGTCTAATATCAGGTCCGGGGAGTCAAAATTCATTGTCAATGCTCGGCCAAGATAGTTTTGCAAATTGTACTCAATTTGACAGGTTTTCTGCTCATGCAATCTAATTGTCATTTAGCTAACCACTGATTAAATATCTAAAATGAACAGCAGCGCTTTTATTAATAAAAAAATATGGATATTAAATCATGCAGGCATGGCAAGAAGTCACCCTCTTGGGAGGCCAAAAGTACTGGGTACCATAACATAAGGATTATAACAGATCACTTTGCAGTTAGCGATAGCTAAAAGAAATGAACACTCCTTAATTGTCGTTCCAGAGTAAAAGGCATGCATACAATGCATATCAAAGTTAAATTATGCAGAAATAAGCTTAAAAACTTTAAAGCATGAAAAGAACTTCTGGCTAGGATTAGGAAGAGCAAACTGAATCGCTTAATGCAACACCAGACTTTTCTGTTAACACTATTTCTGCACAATGATACCTTTAATAAGAACTTGGTATGTCCCAGGTGTAAAATAAAAATTACATCTAGTTTTAAAAATGAAATATTAATTTCAAATCTCTTGGATGACCTAAACCTGAAGTATTCTGCCCGGACTGTGTTCTTCAAAGCATCATTGGCGGAGTAGAGGGTGGATCTGGGTGACTGCCACCATCGGGACAGTGCTCACAAATCTTTTCAGAATTGAGTGAGGAATAATCTCTCATATATATATATATATATATATATATATATATATATATATATATATATATATATATATATATATATATATATTCACTGAAAAAACCATAGGTTTCACACATGTTATAGTTAGCGGAAATTTTACTGATAAAAAACCAATGAAATTCCCCCGTTATAGTTAGTGCAGGCAACTATAACTCACGCGACCGCAATCCTCTGCTGATGCTAATACTGTATTTAGACACTTATTTGCCCATGTCTTCTTCCATACATTTTTAGCTATACATATATTACAAATATTTTTTTTTCATAAAGACACATATGTCATCAGCAGAAGATTGCGGTCGCGTGAGTTATAGTTGCCTGCACTAACTATAACGGGGGAATTTCATTGGTTTTTTATCAGTAAAATTTCCGCTAACTATAACATGTGTGAAACCTATGGTTTTTTCAGTGAATTTGCAAGGTTTTTTAAATGCTAATTCCTAACTATAACGTGTGTGAAACCTATGGTTTTTTCAGTGAATTTGTACGGTTTTTTAAATGCTAAGTTACTTTACGCCATTCGTGGCGTGCGCGCCCACTTAACGCAGTTCGTTCCGTGCGCGCACGGTGCGCTTCGCGCACCGTGCGCGCACAGTGAGCACGCGGTGCGCTTCGCGCACCGCGTGCCCACTTTACGCAGTTAGTGCCGTGCACGCACGGTGGGCACGCGGTGCGATGACAAAGCAAGAAAGCACGTCAACAAATCTGTTTCTGCTTTCCTCCGTGACTATGGTATGGGTGCCATTTACCACGACAACTTGCGTTATGACATGCAAGACATTTATAGAGGAGATGGTGTGCACTTCAATGATGAAGGGAACAGAGTCTTCCTCTTGAACCTTAGACTCTGCATCGGTACTTACTTGTAGGTACCACTAAAAAATCATTTCATAAACACAACGGCTCTTTTTAGAGCCCCCTAATATCTAAACACTTAAATCTGATTTTCATTTTTTTTTTTTTTTTTTTTCCTACCGTACGCTTACCGTAAGCTTACCGTACGCGTACCCCGTGATTTTTTTTAAAATCAATAAATGTTTTCTTTGTACTTTTCTGTCCTTCTTTGACCCCCTTACAAATGTTAGGGGGTCTGTAACTCTCCTCATTGCCCCCTTTCCTTGTTTTCACTCTTTTTTTTCAGAGTGAAATACACAAAATGGCGGCCGCCGCTTCCTGGTTTCGGCCGATTCGAATGTTTACTAAGATCTAAGAGCCAATCAGAATCGCGCTCGCGCACGCCACCGTACGCTTACCGTAAGCGTACGGTAAGCGTACCGTAAGCGGGCTCAGATATATATATTGATTTAAAGGCTATTTTCTCAGAATCTACTGAACAGATTTACACCAAACCTACAAAAGGCACTTCCTTGACCTAGGGACTACCTCTCTGCCAAATTTTGAGTAATTCTGTTCAGCCGTTCGGGCTGTAGCTCGTTCTAAAGGTCCTATGGAAAAATGCATGGGAAAAACGCGTTTTGGGACCCCCCTTTTATCTCAGCCCCCGCTTGACGGATCCCCCCGAGACTTTCAGGGTAGGAGCGGAGCGTAGCGCCCCACCTATTTTGAGAAATTCGCGAGGATTCGTCGACCGGCGCCAAAGTTATTCAAAATAGAATGTTGAGGTTTTCCTATGGAAACGTGGTCCTAACTATAACTACCTACTGGCGACCGCCAGTAGGTAATATATATATATATATATATATATATATATATATATATAGCACCGGGAACTACAGTTCACATAATACCCCACAGACTCATTTGAGCCGCCCATTTGGGGGCGTGGTAAAGTAGCATTTAAGTGGAACACGGACCGGTGTGTACGTAACCTTTCCTGTCAGAAGCCTTTGAGAAAGAAGGATTGGTCTTTGAAACGTGTCAGGCGGATTCTGACGGAAGAACTGCTTATTGCAATCTGTGGATGTGGCGCTATCCATACCAATAAAGGCTTGAAGCCTCAAGCTGGTGTCAGAGTGCATCTCTTTGCTACGGGCAAACCATGGAGCGATTATTTATTTATATATATGTGTGTATGTATGTGTGTGTGTATATATATATATATATATATATATATATATATATATATATATATATATATATATATATATATATATATATATATATTTATTTATATATTTAAAAAAGAACTCAGTAGCGTCCACCACCAAGAAATCCACAGCAACAAGGAAGTCCAATACAATTGCAAGGTCAGTCAGTAACGTTTTATTCCATCTTTACCAGGTGCCCACCAACAGGGACGGTCGACGCGTTTCGGCGAATGCCTTCAACTGGACCATAGAGTCCCAACATCTAGACAGTCTTTTTAAAGTGACAAAGTGCAAAAAACAAGTAATTGATCTAGTGTTCATCTGTGAACTAGAATGTTAACCCACACTCAACATTGACATACATTAGGCGCCATTTTACATTTCCATTCTTATTTTTTAGTGCTGAATTTTGATTTATTAATTTTTTTTATGTATGTCTGTTGGTTTCTTCATTCAATCTGTTTTTTAAATTTATTTTTATATATATTATTCGTTTTTTTTGTTTATTTTCTTATGTATTAATTTACGTGAATTGTTGTATATATAGGAAACACTTCCTTTTCTGAGTCTTCGGACTCCTGAGCAACCAGACAATCTTGGCGGATTTATTGTGTGAATATATATATATATATATGTGTGTATACAAGAGGTCTTGAATGCTCGATCTAAAAACAGGTATGCTGAAAATGAGGTGGAAACCACTGCATTAGAAAGAAATTGTGTCATTATTTTCATTGTTGCAAAAAGTATTATATTATATTCCAATGGGCTAATCGAGAGTCAGATGTCCCTTGGATGTTTGTATTACCTGCTCCCTACGAAGAGTTGGATGACGTTCTGTTACGTGGAATATTCTATATACTTTTCCCTAATAAAGTGTGTTTTTCTCTAAAGAAATATTGTATATATTATGCCATTAGAAGCCACAAGTCTTTGAGCAGCCAAGATGCCTCTACCCTCCCACCATTTGGCTAAAAGTCACTGGCAAACCCAATAGCTCTCACATAAAGGAGCCCTATCTGGTTTGCCGATGCTTGCTTGTCTGTGTTCTCACTGTCCATTGCTTTGTGCCGGTAAACATATTGATGGCAACCCTTGAACTAATAGGAAATTTAAGACTTTTTATGGCAGAATTAGTATGGCGCTTTCAAGTTGCCTCAATATCTTTCTATTGTGCATTCCTATATATTTTGCAATTGCCTATATACTTCTTTTGGTCTGCCTCTCTTTCCATACTCCGTCATCACCTATGATGGCTTGTACATCATGGGCCATGGATGTCCTGTACTCAGTTTACATCAACTTAGGCTAGGATTTTGTGGACCTTCACTCCTCATGCTCTTGGTTTTCCATCATGAACAGGGTGAAGTGGAAAATTCGTTTTTCGAATTGTGTATAAATGTGTGTGAAGCTACCGAACTGTGTCAAAGTGAACACATAGGGTAGATATGTGGCATTGTGGCTAGACATTTGATCATAAAAGATGAACACCTTGATTCTAATCCTAGCTTCAGTACTTATATCTATGTATAGATGGGGCACAACTAACCGCAAAGCAATCGAGTGGTGTGCAAAGATGATGGAAAAGGCGAGGATTGGGGAGAAGGACTAGATCCAGGTATCTCCCTGTGCCTCGGTCTGTTAATATGTCAGAGAAAAGCATTACAATGAGGTGTTTAGTGCCTTCCCATTTGCATTATTCCATCCCTCACCAGCACATCCTGGTAACATCAATTGTGTCACTGCAAACTATACTCTTCTGTGAACGACACCTTTTATTGAAGGTACCTCTGCTGCGACTGACTCTGTGCTCTACAGTATTTCAACTGCACCTTTGAGGCAAGGCTCATCTATAACAAAACCTAAAATAAACCAAAAGAGCATCAGAACACAACTCTGCGTGCATCAGTGAATATTTGGTAGTGCCGCAAAGCCCCCACATGGGATGGCTAAAGCACCTTCACATGGAAATTACTCAAGGACTGTCTATATAGTTCCATATTCTTTTCACACCTCTTTCGATGGATGAATTTATAAGGTGGCTTGGTCTTCAGATGCTCAGTTTTAAACCACATTGACTCTAGGTGCTGTTGTTCACTATTCAGCTAAAACAAGGGAACAGAGGTACATGCAGGGATCAGCATAGCAGATGGAAGTCTAGCTGAATCTTGAGTGTTAAAATGAGTACTGACATGCCAGTGGTAGGCAAAGATGTCTTAGGCGTAGGAAAAGTGAAAAACTCTGCAATTATACCATTAATCCAAATTCTGTGAGACCACACCGCACAACAAAAACTTAGAATACCCTTATACTAACTATTATTTTAAAATGTCATCTTCTGGCCAAGTTGCTTTCTGGGGCGTAGCTTGGTCAGTAAGATTAAGGGGGTGTGAACTTCAGATTTTCCAACAATCATGCAGACATATAATGTTAAAATACATTATATGACAAGCAGGGAATATGAGGGGGCTTAAGGGGCAGGGGAAAGAAATGCAGATTGGTAGGGGTACGAAGTGTGAGGAAAATGACATTTTGCAAACTAACAAACTATTTTTAAGACTTCCAAAACCGAGTAAAGCAGTGTGCATGTGTGTTTTGCGTGCGTATGTCAAAGTTCCTGGTGAAATCCAACAGACACATCACTATACCCGACGGGAAGCACTTGAACCCAACTACTTACCATAATATACATTTTTTAGGTGGGTGTAACACCCCAAAGAACCACCCCCCCCCCCCGAAGCAACGCCCCTGGTTGTATAACTAAAAATGCCATGTGCCATAATCTTCTTCTGTGTGTCTACCCTGCTGCTAAAGTTCTTATGTACTGCTTGAGGGTGCATACTGTGCTACTTTTTGAAGGGCTAATCATTCCCCATGAACAAACAAAAATAAATGTGATTCACATGTGGTTTAAAGTAAGTTTAAACTTCTGAGGCACTGTATCCTTTTCTGACCCTTAACCATTCACCATTATACTTCAGCCTCAATAGGCTTGTGAGTCAGTGGCGTAGTTAAAGGGTGCAGGGGGTGATCCGCCTTGAGAGACACTTTTTGGGGGATGGCGGTGAGCCACGAGTGCTAGGTATGTTTTGATTCTTCTTTATTCTCAATCGTCGGCCCGCTCGTCGTCGTCTGTCAGACACCTGCAACCCCCTGCTTGTCGCCGTCTTTCGCCAGCACCACCCCTTCTTACCACTACTGGGCGGTAAACTGAGGGTGCTCCTCCGGCGTCAAAAGCTCTAGCTACGCCACTGTTGTAAGCTCTGTTATCAATGTAACCCAATAAAGATTTAAAAGCCTTTTTGGTGATAAAAAATTAACAACACTTCGAGGTTTCTGAAAGTTTCGTAGGATGTTGGCACATTCATTCAATGGCAGCAAGCATGTGTTTGGCTGAGCGTCATTTTTGTATGTCTATGAAATATATGGGATTTGGCTGGCACCATACACAATCCAGCATTAGTGTAGAAAAACCTGATAGATCTTTTGCTATACTTCAGATCGTTGCTATCATTTGTGACAGAGGCTCTCGGCATAGCCCAGAAATGCAAAGTACAAGATAGTAACTGTGTGACGGCATGTGTGGTTCTAAGGGGACATACACATTTTTATAAGGAAAATCAGCTTGAAATCTGAAATGATCTATTTCATCCCAGAAGAAGTTAACATGGTATGCCTCCTTCAGTCTGTTTCGGATGCTCTCTGCTCTTTTTATGGTCTAGCTCGACCGCGCAGCTGTCGCCAGACAACTATCTGAGCTTCGTTAGGGAAGGGCTTTGGCTCCGCCCACATGCTGAGAACAATGAGTACATGTTTTGATTGGGCAGAAGTTGTGTGCTTCCACAAAAAACAGGCCTTGCCCTCCACATAGCTGTGATCATTTTGTTTAATTATTCAACTGGCGGCGCTTGGCCTTTCAGGGGCACACATATGACACTGTAATGCTATAAAAGTGTCTTAGATAACTACATCATTTATGGTGTTTGTCTGGCAGCAGCATTGATGGGAGAAGGGCAGTCATTAACCTATGTATGGTGTGGCAGTGCAACTGTCACTGTCACGCGTGGCCATGGGCCATGCTGTTATTTTGCAGTAGGATGCGCACGGTGAATGCATCCCGTGGATGGATCTGAGCACGTCGGGCGGGGAAGGGGGGGAGGAGGGGAGGAGGGGTGGGGTCTGCTGTAGTGCTGTCTGGGTTAGGAAGTGTCCTGGGCATGGCATTCTAGGTGTCGGCATGCTATGCTCTCGATCAAGCATGCATTGGCATTGCCGAGATGTAGCTGGGCTTCCTTATGCCTTTCCCAACCCATCATGGCCACCGTCTTATGTTTCCCTGTGGAAGCATGCCAATTTCCAATGGTGGGGTTTGACTTCCTCCTGATATTCGATTACTTCCAGATCTTTTCTTCCTATAGGAAGGCCTTGCGAAGGATTGTCCAGTGCGTCACAAAGCTCCTAGATTCCTGGTTTTGGATCTGGTTTCCTTCTGCGTTCCCAGCCTGCTCTTGTTGTATTGGTTAATTCAGGAGGTTTTTTTCCTGCCATGTTGTTTTTTTCTCCTAGCGGTTTCATTAGAAGGTAAATGCCAGCTTTGTGTTCCCTTCACTGGCTGGCAAGGTGGCTTCCAGAGGCGATCGTCCAAGCTTCAGTCCTTGTACCATTCAGTCCAGATGACTCACCTTGTGTCCAGCTCTGAAGTCACCTGACCTCATAACCTACACCAATATTATTTTACAGTTCTTTGCTTCCACACAAATACATTTTCATTCCCATGCTATTTGCCTGTAATGCTTTACAATACCATACAACACTCCTTTTCAAGCCAGACCTATTGACATTGCCTATGCTTGTTTTTTCGTTTCCAATGCGCTCCACCCCTGCAACTCCTCCCGCTCCTCCAACAAATACTTTCCTGGAGAAAGTGTAAGAGACTTACACAACATGACAGCAGGATAAGTGAAACCGACAAAAGACAAACAAGAACCTAATCTGTTTTCCAATCTGTTAAACCCTCTTGAATGTGTAATAGATCTGTGTAGATCGCCTGTTCAACGTCATTAATTCTCTCTCAACATCTCTTAGGGGTGGGCTGTAACGATTGTGTGTGACCAGCACTGCGCACTGCTGCACCCTGGTAAAGACAGACCCTTGGGATTAGGTGTATCTGGGTGTTAATGTTTACAGAGGGCGTTGTAGTGGAGGAGGGAGCAAGAACCGCTCACATATAATATGTTACATCTGACAATAACCTATGGGTGACACTGAAATGCCTGGAGCTGTGCACCACAATATGTTGGGGGGTTGGAGGGGCAAGGGGGCTGAACAGAAGGTTGGTTGAGAACCTTCAGGCTGCATTACTCCCACCCCCTGAAGTGTGCATGTACAGGCAGGCTGCCTTCCGCCGTGCAGCATAGCATGTCTGCCAGGTGGTATTTTCTATACACATGTCTCATCTGTCTCTTTACTTCGAACCTGGCATTGATTTGTTGGGGTGTAAATTTGCCCTGCTTGGCTGTCAATATGATTATGTTTGCGCTTTTACACCTGCGTTCGGCGGCAGAATTTCAAGTGTTTTTCAACTGAGCATCTGTGCCATTTCCACAAGTCCTTGCAGTAAAAAGTCAATGCTTTTTTGTTTCCTATTAAATCTCATTACATAGTAGAACCTTAGTCACATTTTATGTAATACAATTTATTGTAAAAGGAAAATAACAAATACAAGTAAGCACTATTTCTTTAAAGTGATGGTGCTAGTAAATATTTCCCATTGTACAACATCCTCCAGCAGAAGCTTACCACAAAACTTGTTAGCGTTTGTGCAAATCCATCTTTGAACCTTCATCACTTTATCAGTAAGTTAGCCTGAAAATGATATTTCATTTACCCGTATGTAGACTGCGATACCATTTCAATTGAAGGAAACCCCCACCCCATTTTTTTAAAATACATTATCAAACAATTCATTTGAACATAGTACCTAAATTCCCACTCACTAGTTTGATCATTTTGGCCTGCCATTCTGAAATCTAATGTATGACTTCCAATAGGTGGTGACTCAACAGCAGGCAATCACAACAGATGAGAAAGATTTTTTGTTTTTCTTATCAATTGGAAAAGAGGGATCTATTAAATCAAGGTTGGCTGTCTTGGGATTTGGCTGAATAGACACCCAGACACGTTTACTAACATTCTCAAACAAATTTGACCACCCAACCACATAACCATCAGTCAATCATTCATGTTATTACACTTGGGGCATTTATTGGTGGCAGTTGGAAACATTTAGCTTATTATGAGAGATGTATAATAAAGCATCCAACCATTATAGTATTCTATACAGTGAAAGTTAGCCTGCCTCAAAGATGTGTAGCCTAAGTTGCAATGGCTTTTCCAAGAGTTGATATCTGTTTAAATTTCAGTTTCAATTTCTCACTTAATTCTCATCTCAGTATGTAGCGGAGTGGAGTCCGAACATAGCTCCCTGTACCAGCAACTATTTGAAATATCCTTGGACGGATTTAAAGTTTGGTGAACAGGTTACTCCATCACAACAAGATGGGATATCCCATCCACTTTATTACAAGTGCCATATAATATAATGCACATCTAATAAGCTAGACAGGATATCTTTCACGTGAGAGTAACCTATCACCAAACTTTAAATCAGTCCCCATGTCTTTTATCGCAAAACAAGCTTAGTAACTAAACCAACTGATTACCTTATTTCATCTTTAGGAAAGTCATTAAAAGCAGATTTTATCTGCAAAAAACTATATATATTAGCTGTGTCTATTGGGCTATCTTGTGGGAGAGCATTTTGAAGTCTTTAAAAACGGCTTCTTTTAAATAAATATATATATATATATATATATATATATATGGCTATTTTAACTGTGCCCAATTGAATCTGTTTTGATCAGCCCTTTTGTAATGCTCAGGGTTAAATGTGTACATCATTAAAAAGGGATTTCAGCATGATAAAATGGAATCCCATACTGGTGAATAATTGTATTTTTTATTTCCATATATAGTGTAAAGTCTTGTATCTCACGTTTTTTTGGAACTTTGGGTCTTTTATACAACAAGGCAGACTGGATATAACCATATTTCTTAGAAGATTTGTAATTTTGGTTTTATCGAAATAGAAAAATGTAATAGAGGAACGCTGACTTTGTAAAACAGAAGCAGCAGTGTAATACAAGCGAAAATCTGAGTCCTCCCTTCTTCCCTAGGTAGGTGTAAAAACCTCATTTTAACTCTGTGATGTTTTTTTGTTCCATATAAAACTAGAACATAAACCTTTTAATTTATCGAGAAATACTTGTATCTAAATTACTTAGGATGGTCAAAAAGTAAAACAAAAATAAGAGAATTAAAGTGATTTTCCCAACCACTGACACAAAAGACACTCAAAAACTGACAGACGTCTTTCAACTGTATTTAATGATGGAACATATTTGTTTAAAAGCAAATCATTGCATTGCTCTGAGAAAAAAACCAAATATATCTTAGGGTTGTTAGTGTACTTAAATCTTAAACTCTGCGGAAAGTGTTCTTGAATCTTAAACTCTGTGTAAGGATTTCAGGAGTGTTGTTAAATAGTAAGAATTCTCTTTTGGGTTCATTAGTTTTGTACCCATCCAGAGTAGTGCAATTTTGATTGCCTCCAGAACAGATTTTATATTATGTATAGGTGCCAAGAATAAGGCAACATCATCTGCTTAAAGTTTAAGGTTAAAAATGTCAGGGAATAGTGTGGAGATTGAATTATTTGCTCAAATAAGTAGTTGTTGTTGTTTGATAGAGAGAAAAAAAAGGAATTTGGGAAAGAGGACAACCCTTACATGTACATCTATTGGAAAAGATTTGACCAGCAGCTTGGACTGTTTATAATTACCTGAGCTGATATGTCTTGATAAAGTGCACAAATTGACATTGTGAGACACAATGGATAATTGAGTTTTTCCAGAATATTAAGTAGAAAACTCCCGCTCATGAGGTTGAATGTTATTTTTCAGATTCCAATATTATGGCAGCTGAAATGTTATCCAAGTTCACAAAGTCAATGAATTCTGACATGTAGTATGTGTTAACACAAAGTTCAGATCTGGTATAAAATTATTTTGATCTAAATGTATGAGCTATGAAAGTACAGTATTAAGACGATTGACTATAATCTTACTTAAAATGAGTACTATGTAACGTTATGGGCCTATAATAAGTTGTATCAGTTGCCATTATATTTGGTTTTTAAAAGTTTATCAGTGCACCTCTACCAAAAGGAAGAGTAGGTCTGCCTTCTATTAAATTATTTAAATAGGACTACTAAAGGTATATCCAAGTCACTAACAAAAGTCATTTAAAGCTCTGCGCCAAAGCAGGCTTTGCCGGTCAGCTTCTAGAATGAGCACAGGTAAATCAATCTGTTGAATAAACTGATATATAGTCAAGTAAAATGTAGAACTTAATTTCTGTACTTGTTTTTTTATAGTTGCTTGGAATGGAATGGGGAGTTTATTTATCATAGCGGAAAATTGTAAAATAACTTCAGAATGATCAGAAGAAAACCCAGCGTGGTATTTAATCAATAAAACAGGGCATGTAAAAAATATGTAAACTTCAATCCTAGATACCGATCAAATCATATCGAAAAAATAAGAATAGCATTTAATGTTTGGATTATTATGTCGCTGTACATCAAGTAGGCCAAGTTGACTACTAATGTCATTAAAGATTTGTGGCTTTTTTCTTATATTGAATCCAGTTGGGGTTTGAGGGATCTAAATGCATGTTGAGCAGATAATAAAAATTATCCACAATCACAGCAGCACCTTCTATCTTACTTAGGTGTCATGTATGGGACCATAGTACCAAACAAAATTAGTTGGACAATGCTAATCAGGAGAATTGTTCAAAAGCCTTCTTTGTCCAAAGGAGGGGTTTCACGTTGAATGGTGGTTTAGTTATTAATTGTGCAAACACAAGGAGATGATGGACGGAGCACTAGCATTTTACAGACACTCACTCCCACAGATGACTGGGGGTGAGTGTCTGAAAAGTTTCAGCTCTCGGACCATTATCTCCTTGTGATTGCTTTGTTTGCCCTAAGTTGGCAAAGTATGCCCAGACGTGGGTCCCTTGCTCACTTTGCCACTGAATGCAAGCTAACCTGGCTGATGAGGGGTGTTACCCAGAAACCGGTCCCAGGATGCTTGCGTGCGGTCCAGGGAAATCCTGGCTTGGCAGTTTGGGCTGGACTGTTCCCATAAGGCAGAGGGTCAAGACTGATTTGCATATAGCGAGGTCTAAACTGGGATGGTGAAGTGAGCTAAAGTATGATGATGGATTCAACCCAATCTATGACTGGTGGTGAGTGTCCGAAAAGTTTCAGCGCTCCGTCCATCATCTCCTTGTGTTAGCATTGTTATTAATTGTAACAGCTGTTCCTCTGTGTGCAATAGAAGCCAATGAACCACAGCTATGTGCAATCCATGTATACTTTATTTTAGTATCTTCTTGCCCTTTATTAAGGTGTCTCTTGTAGTTGAATTATAATAGGGCGAAACTGCTGTCATTAATCAAGCAAACATAGCATCTTTTTCCACTTATTATTCAAGCCTTTAGCTTTTAAACACGTTATCAATATTTCGTCCATTCTAAAAGTTAAAAAAAATTACATTTTAGTAATTAAAGTATGTTATCCCAAACCAATTGAATGGCCTATAAATAGCGTAATAACCACGCCACTGAGTAAACAAAAAACAAATGAAAGATAGCATTGCTAGTGTTAATAGTATAAACCATCAATCTCTATTTCCATCCGACCTTACTGAGGTTGAACCAACATTTTCTGCACTGCTATCACCCCTCACCATCCCTCTGTGTGTGCCATCACCCATGCCAACCACTGTCACTCCTTTGGCCCCTCCCATCTACCTCAGTTGCCAAGTATTCACCTAGGTGAGTCATATAACTACTTAGTAGGGTTGGGCAGAATTTGCGTAATCGCGCTACGCAAAGCTCCGCGAAACGATAAAAAATCTCCGCAAACACGCAGAGTTCCCCGAAAACGTGGAATTGCTTGTTCCACCCGTTCGCGATGCTTTTTTTCTGTTCGCGAATGCTGTTTGCGTGCTCTGGGGAAAATATCTCGTGAACATGCATTTTGAAAGCGCAAACAAGCAAAAAATTCTGCAAAGCCGCGGATCATGGAATTTTTGGCCAATCCGCAAATTCCGCAAGTGGAACGGAATTTACCGCCCAGGCCTACTACTTAGTGTGTTTGCTTTGCATCAGATGTTTTATCCAGGCTAAGTTACAAGAGGAAGAAAAGACACTGGTAACAAAAGTACAATAAAAAAGTCATATCCTCACATAGAAGTGATTACAGTGCTTAGCTTTCTTTTACCCAACCAAATGATCTTAAGCTTGCGTGGTTGAATAATCTGAGTCTGACCTTCAAAAATGCAAAACTTGCCTAACTTAGCGTCGCTCAACCAATTCAAGAAGGACCTCAAGACCTGGCTCTTCGAATGATCCTCCACCCTGGGGGACCTGCAGAACCCCACCACCACCGCCTTGGGACCCTCACGGGTGAGTAGCTCAGCTTCATAAGACCCTGATTGATAAGCCCCTGATTGAAGGTTCCACCACTGTAGGAGTGTCTTATGGGGGGAAAAAACCTTAAAGCTGAAATTGTTACCCTAATTGTCTTTAGTTGGAATGCTTTGGTGAGGACCTTTTCTTTCACCCTGAAATCTTAAACATACACCAATAGGTTCGAGATCTAGCCCCTTATTTTGGAGATAAAAAAAGAACGCTGAGAGCTCTGACAATGGAAAGTTCTTTAAGGGTTTTGTTGAAGATGTGTGTAGAGATTAGATAGGGCCCTATTCACAGACTGGATTCTGTGCTATTACAGTAGTGTTACATACTTTCAGCAAAATGCCAT
Source organism: Triturus cristatus (assembly GCF_964204655.1). Classification (NCBI taxonomy): domain Eukaryota; kingdom Metazoa; phylum Chordata; class Amphibia; order Caudata; family Salamandridae; genus Triturus; species Triturus cristatus. The sequence continues at coordinate 483,276,717 of NC_140590.1, read as the reverse complement.
TCACAAACCTACAGCTGGAAGTCTAAGTCCCCTTTATCTTTTTCTGGGGAGATCTCCACACATGTAAGTTTAGTACTGAGCAGTAAACATGGGAGTGTACAGAGGAGCGGCTGGAAAAAGGGTAATATTTACTGCAAAATATTAGGAGGGTTATAGAGGGGGAAAATAAGGAGTTTTGGGAAGGGCATGCTAATAAAAACATCCACCCACAAAGGAATAAGATTTTTGCTACAAACAGTCATAAATGTACTCCATCCCAGCACTGGAATAAGTCAAGCAAGCATATGGCCATGGGCAATAATGGAGGCATACACACAAAATAATTACATTTATTTAATTTAAATTCCTATGACATGTTTATTGTTTTAGGCCTAAATAAATATTTAGGGCCACGTTTCCATAGAAAAAGCATCTGTGTTATTGTAATAACTTTGGCACCATTTTACGAATCTTCACAAAACTTTCCAAATAAAGTCTCATCCACCTCCGTTCCTTCCTAGAACACTTTGGGGTGATCCGTCAAGCGGGTGCCAAGAAATGGGGGGGGATCCAAAACACGTCTTCCCCAAGCAATTTTCCATAGCAAAATTGAACAGCGATGCCGTAAAAATGGCTGAATGAAATTACACCAAATTTTTCAGAGAGTTAGAACTTGGTACCGAAAGTGTGCTACTTGTAATTTGGGATAAATCTGTTCAGTAGTTGTTGAGAAATTAAGGTTCAAAAGTTTTGGGTATTTGCTTATCCTTTGAGGAGGATCTGCGGGTCCAGCTGTGCTTTGATTGGTTGATTGAGACTATTTACAATGTATCCGACAATTCGATTCACAAGCGTGTGATCCCATAGTTGCCCGAATCCTGAGATAAATGTTGCAGCCATCATCTTAGGACTTGGGGGACGTGGTCCCGGAGTCCTAGAATTTATTTAATAGGGCTGAAGGGGCAGAGTAAGGGAGCAATTAACCCATAGGTCATATGCAGAGGGTCCAGGAGGACCAGACTGTGGGTTCCAAATAGTTTTTTTCTGCTGTTTTGTGGCTCTGTGGATCCCCTGTAGTGCCCAGCGCAGCCCACTGGAGACTGGCTGTGGATCTGTGGATCTTTCGAAGCATCAAAAACAAAAAGGAGAGGTGGACAATTCAATTCCAACCGAGGCCTGCGGTAGCCACCTGCGGGGGATTGGCCACCTAACCCGACATCACTCCTGGCAATCAACTTTGTAATTTCAGTTTAGAAAAATAGACATTCACTAAAAAAAAAAAAAATTAAAGTGACCATTCTAGTTAGGTATTTAAAAAAAACCTTCAAAACATACATTTTAAACAAACAAACCCACTGAAATTCACCAGATATAGCTCTCAAGTAACTTTAACTCGCACCCGAAATAAACTACAACTCATTTCACTAGAGTTTCATTAGGGCAGTTTCACTAGATCGGCACTCGCTTGAGAGCTTCATAAACGCATTCATCAGCTTTACAAGGCTCGCTTCTTTTCTTACATTACAAGCTAGTTGTCTTGCTGAATTCTACTTTGGTGGGTTTCGAGCTGCTTTCATCGACAGTATCTTCACTTCCAGATTCAAATCTCAGCCCACTGAAGTAAAAGCTTTTACTTTAAGCCTAGTCATGATATCTAACAAGTTTGTTATTTGACTGGTTGCTTTAGAGTCCTTTATTTGGGCTGGATCTAGTTCTTTTATATGCCAATATGAAACGTTTTGCAATTAATTATTTTCCAGTTTTGTTTTAATAAGATTAGGTGTCTTAAGCCTGGTGTAAGTTTAGTGGTCTAACTGGCCTTGCTCTCATTAGCAGATACGACTTCACTTGAAGTAAGTGAATTGGTAACTAAGAGGCCAAATTGTTAATGAAACACTGCAGCTGGATTGCTAAATTGCTGACACGTGTAACCTCCCCAGTTGTGATCCACCATGCTTGAAGTTTGGCTTCCCTGCAGCATGTATCAACGACCTGCTATGGTGCACCGCTTCCTAGTAATTTACCCAGATGCTGTACATGTAGGGGATTTGCTATAGGCCGTCGCATAAAACAGTGGTGTGTTGTGAATCAGTGGCCATAGTTTTACTGCACAACTTGCCTGTGGCTTGATAAAATAGGTCCTGTGGTTGTCTTAAGCCTGTAGAGAGGTTTCGTAAAAGTGTTTCAGCTTAAAAAAAGCTTTGTAATGGAAGCTGCCGCTGCGGTGGAAAGGGTAAGCTAAGGAGGCGTCTGTTTCACCTCTCCAACAGCCCCCTCTGCCCTTCTTACCCCACTCAAGTGTCTTCTCAGTGCACTGAGGAGTCTGTTGGGGAGTGGGAGAGGGTGCTTGGAGATATCAGTACGGGATACAGATGGTCATCTGAGACAGCCCTACATCATCGGCTCAGGAAGCATGGGAGCAGCCTGTTAAGTAATTGAAGCAAAGTGGCCGCTTAGTGAAGTGGCGTTCTAGAGCAGTGGTCTTCAAACTTTTTTTATTCCATGCCCTCCCAATGAGGTACAAAACATCGCCCCCCCCTCAAAAGTTTTCACAATTATTCTATTCAACTGGCAGTTTCCAAATATGTCTAGACTTATTTAAACATTGCAGTTAAGTTCTGTTACCAAAATGCAATCAAATACATGATGACCAAACATACTATTCTTGTCAGGAAGGTCTTACTAAGTGTAAACGTATCCACAGTGTGATTGTTAGAAATGGGGGTCTTGAAGAGTATTTAGAGTCCCTTCCCTTTTGACACATTCTCCCAACCGCTGTTTATTTTTGTTAGTTGAAAACAAAGCACTATTATCAACATAATGCATCTTTTGGGCAGAGCCTTGCATCCCCCCTGGGATCACTTGAGGCCCTCCTGGGGGGCGCCCCCCCCCCACAGTTTGAAATACCCCTGTTCTAAAGCAACTTTATTGAGCAAGAGCAAGTTTTCTGCCAGATCAGTCTTTTGTCAGATAATGGTCTTCACCTGGTAGCCTGAGAGATCAGTTGCTTAAACATGGTATTCTCAGTGTACCAGCTTGGATGGACAGAGGCACAGGGGAAGGATATTACCGCCACTCAGTGTGGACTGCCATGAAGTAGTCCGGAACTTCGCCATGCCATCAAACTTATCGGGAGCCACCCTGCTCTTGATTTCACAATAATTTGTGAATTCATTTAGTTCAGTGCTTAATTTGTTTGAAAAAAAGTGCAGGGCTCAACATTTTTCTTATAGCCCACCATGCTGAATGCCAGGGTTGCAAATACCAAAGCTGTTCTAGTCTTGATTGCAGCTGGTGTCGCCTCCGTTCCCACCCTGTATTTCATGTTTTCCTATCTCTCTTCCTCCTGTGTTCTTTCTTTCCTGCTTTTTTCTCTCCTTTTTCAAGGTTAAAGTCTCATGTTGAAAAGTAAGTCCTTGAGCTCATGGCCTTCAAACACCGGCTCAAAATAAGTGAGGTTATTTTTCCTGCTATGAGGGGGAAATCATGTCCATTAATCCCTGCACTACAACCATAGTAGTGTTTCCACTGCGTGGCACAATGCCACAGATCAGTGTGTCCAAAACTGCAGAACACTGTGCACTTTCGTTATTGAATTTTTGTGTGATTACAATCACATTTTAAAGGCACCGGATAACCAAAGTAAATTCATGTTTTAATGACATTGCTTTGAGCGAGAGCCAATGATAGCATCAACATGGCTGCACTGCTTCACCAAACCCTGAGGAGTACAAGCACTTAAAGATTTTTTTTCACAACTACTTCTACTCATCGTCTCGCAGTATTGCCATCTGAGACACTGCCACATGCCTCGGGGACTCTTTTACTGTAGAAAAACTGGATCTGTGTCAGCCCCGCATACAAAGTCCAGTGCAGAGGCGGCGTGAGTAAGGAGATGGCGGGAACCAACACGAATGTCTATTCTGCCGTCTCAGTTCTAAACTCTCAAATGTCATTTACACTGGGAGTCTCGAGGGCGTCTGCTGAGCGGTGTGCCGGGGCATGGGCTGACCCTCAAGATAATGACTGTGAGGAGCGGGAGAGGGACTAGATGTCCAAGTCTTTGGCTGATATCCCACAATGCATTACTCCTAGCTTCACAAACGAAGCACGTCAGAGGGCTCCCCTCAAGTGCGCTGTGACTCACTCATAGAAGTCGTCCCTGAACAGCCAAACTTTACAGCGCTAGAGCTGTTTTGAGAGTACAGAGATCAACAAGCTAAATGGAAATTCATTTAAAGTGTTTAAGGTCTCGAGAAAAGGATAATTATCAATACACTTTTATTACTAAAATACACAATAGGTTCTAAACGTAAAATGAACTAAAACATCAAAGCTTTGAGCTATTTTACCATAAACCTTATGGAAGCTTTCCCATACCACAGAAGTACAGCCGAGGTTGTTAGAGCCTATCAGGAAGGTGTGACCTTGAACAACATAAAAGATCGTGCGTGTGGGACAGGAGTGACCTTGAACAACATAAAAGATCGCGTGTGTATGGAACAGGAGTGACCTTGAACAACATAAAAGGTCGAGTGTGTGGGACAAGAGTGACCTTGAACAACATAAAAGATCATGTGTGTGTATTGGAAGGGTTGACCTGAACAACATTAAAGTTCATGTATGTATGGGAAAGGCATGACATTGACCTGAACAACATTTTAAAATTCCTGCAATGCTCAGTGGGGTTACGGGGAATGCCAGATCACAAATGAATGTGATTGGTCGCACATAAGAGGCTGAACCTGTTAGGAAGGAACTTTAACCCCGGTCTGTTTTGTGGAGCAAAGATGTCTCAAGCTGGAGAAGGCAGCAGGCACTGGTTGAGTGGAGCGCCATGACTCCAGAAGGGCTACAGGCACTGGATGAGTGGCGTTCCACGAGAAAGACTGGGAGAGAGTACCTAGCCAAGAGAACTTGAAAATGGCGAAAGGCTTCACACTGGCCGCCGATATGAATGAAGGGCCAGTAGATGGCTGCAGGGCTGTTCCTTGGAAGCGCTTATTTGCCCGAGTCCCAATCTAGCCCCACACTTAGTTGAGAACGTATGAGAACATAACCGGCTAACAGTAAAATGACGATACCAAGGTCCATCCGTGACCGTGGACCAATGCAAACCACGAGGCTCAACTCTCTCAATAAGGACTGTGGCTAAATCATTAGAGTTCTCCATAAATGACAGTTTCTGCATGTAAGAACTTCAGATCAGTTATTTTTTCCTAGTAACCTCATATGCTCAAGAGAATCAAGCTGATCATACCTGAGTCAGGTGCCCACTAGGTGGCGTGTTCCAGGGAGCAGAATTCCATTAATGTTAAACTGTAATGTTAGCATTAACTCTATACATCTGCACAGTTATACCTTCCTCAAAAGGTTTATGCTTCTCCTGGTAAGTGCTGACGCCTTCTGGATTATTATATTATACTCCTATGCAAGAAGAAACAACATCACTTTATTCCTTATACATTGCTTTTTGTAGAGCCCCTCACCGCCCCCATCCAGTAAGTGGTCAGGGGGGCGCAACAGGCCTATGTACCAGTTTGTTGGACCCCCAGTGAGCTCTAGTCTTAAAGAAGGGGCTGCATATGCTTATTGGTCCTTTCTATAATACGGATGGTGCATGCAGAGATTATGCACTGTGCAATCACCAGAGGGCGCTCCTACATTTTCGCAGTGTTGTGACACCATGCAAATGAGAAAAGACTTTGTGGCTTACCCTTTTTATAGGTGCGGACAAGAAGACTATTAGGAGGTGCACGGACAGTTTGTCACATAGAGGTGGGGCACATTCAGTCAAAGACACCCTTGGAAGGGGGGAAAGTGCTCAGGGATCCAACCAGGCACCCCCCTGCAGGTGGGTGCAGTTAGTCACTGCACCCAGCTGCAGGGAGGTCTCTATCCCCTTAGATTTCCAGGGCAGGCTGCTAGCTGCACGGTAGTAGTCAGACTGAAGGCATCATACAACTGCCATTCTTTCACTAATAGAGTGCACTGGCCTGCCCTGCCTCCAGCACATCCCGTTAAAGGTGCGCTGCAGAGAAGATCAGTGTGCCCTACTTGTACTAGTGGCCTAGGTCAACCGATCTCTGGTCCTAGCTCCCACAGACAGTCAAAACCCTCCCAAAAGAGACCCCGACTCCAACCACAGGAATCCTCCATGCATCTGCAAGGATGAGATCAGGAAGAAAGAAAATCATCCTGGAAGTCTGAATAATGAACGGTCCTCCGCCTTACTTACACCACAGTATGTCTGTACCTTCCTTTCTAAATACGTAAGGAAACCACTGTGGAAAACTTTGAACCACAAGAAGCAAAATCCTTCAAGAAAGAAGTGCCAATCAATCTTGCATGTCTGTCAGGATATGTGTAGAGGAAAGTCTAAGGTAGGCTGCAGTGCACCACTCCTAATGTTCTGCAAGGTCTGAAACCCCTCTTCAAAGAGCTATTCTTAACGAATGAAATGACAGCTCCATTATTCTTTGCCTTTATAATTGCATGCTTTTGTTGGTGTTTGTCCAGCGTTCTGCTACTGTATGGTTGGGCGTGCACTCCAAAATTACTTTAATAAGGGAATACATTATAAGTTTATAGGAATGTGACACTAGACTGCAACATCACTCAAGAAACTTCATGTGAGAATTCCAAATCACACCATGTACGTCTAGGAGAGTGGGTTCAAGCTATGTACGGCTGAGCCCCGTGCACAAAAACTTGTTATGTCTGCCCCACTTCCAAACTTTGGTGAATGGGGAGGGCGGATGGTGATGCAGTGACGAAAGTGAATGCCGGACATGGACAATGAAGATCGCACATGGGCTTTGTGGAGACAGGACTGGGGCCTTTGCCTTGTCTCTTCTGTTTGTTATTCCCTCCTGCTCTCTTCTTCACAACACTCATGGCCCCCACCCCAATCCCATCATGAGCCAGAGCACGCCTTTGCAGCTACTGCCTGCATCACCACCGTCATACTCCAGAGTGCCCCTCTCTATCGTCACTGGTAACGTCTTCCATTAGTATCCACCTTGCATGGAAGTGTCTACTTCTGCCGTCATTATGCGCTGCCCAGATCTCCTGTCACTGGTTAACTCTTCCAGCACTGGCCCCTCTTTCCTGCCGTTGAACCAACATTTAATCCACAAGGTTATTCCTCAGTTGGGGTGTTACGCCCCCATCTTACCCCCGTCGTTACCCTCCTTGGCCCCCGTATTAAATAAATACATTTAAGTAGTCTTTTTCTTGAGCCGCAGGTGCGGCATTGCTTTTTTTTCAGCCATGAGTTGGAATTCTTAGAGTGAGGTGCAGGGGTGGGTCTTAAAAATAATTGACAGCAGGCACTCGCAGACGTGATTACTATTCAGGCTCACCTGGGTCATTTACACATTCACACTTTGAGGTGCGCATATCGGGTTGGGCGACTGCCTTTCTGTCACCAGCCTGACATGTGCACTGGAGGCCTCTCACCACAGGCGCGGTTAATGAGCCTGGTGTTCACATCCTCAGCCCCCCTGAACTCCTAATGAACACTGGGGTCGCCTGTCCGAGCCAATCCTGGCACCGCTCTCATGCTGTTTTGATAAGATACCAGCATGGGAGCAGTGTCTGGATTGGCTGACACATGGTTAGGCCTCTGGCTCAGTAGTTCTGCACATGAGGCAGCGCATGAGTGGGCGGTTCAGGTCCAGAGGACAATGACCAATCACTGCATGGCTTTATAATGAAGCCATGCAGTGACGGCCGCTTCTGTTCTTTGCTCTCTTCCTTTCTCTTTGTGCAGTAATGGCTCGTGCATGAGGGAGAGGTGGGGATGACCTGACCTCGCAGGCCAAAAGGCGGCAGTGGCGCTCTGAGTCGGAAGCTTACGGAGTAAAACAATCTAACCAGCGAGGTGAAATGACTGCGTGGTGTCTATGGAGTAGAATCAATTGCTAGGGTATGCTGTGGCCAGAGATGAAATATGAGGCATGATTAGGCATATATTATATACCTATTGAAGTGACCACTTATTAAAATCCTAAATGAAATGATGACACAAATTAAGCAGGGTGCAGTGCGGCGCTTGTTCATCCACTGCAAAAGGAAATCCCCATCAGTCCGAAGATGAAGGTAGAGGGGACTGGATTTAAAGCATCCTGGCTGTGTTTGCAAATCAAAGAACATGTTTTTCCATGTTGCAATTTTTGGAATCTGCAGCCAGTCGGAAAGCAAGGTGTACGTTTGGACTCTGACCCGTGAAACATGATAAGTCATAACCTGCGAATTGTGGAGCCTTTCTGTCCTGAAAAGCGTGACTTCCGATAATCGATGGATGCATATTAGGTTTGTTTCTGTCGATGTCGGACATGACCCAGGGATCAGCTCAGGCCCGGATTGCAAAGCGAATTCATTACAGACGAGGCAACGAAAGAACCACAAGTGAGCGGTGCTGCGCTCCTGTTCAAAAATCACTCAAGGAAGGAGTCTGCCATTCTGTGCGCCTTGAAGCCAATGCGCATCAATAAAATAAATATCGCGGATTGCAAGGCTCTGCGACTGAGCGACTCACAACAGTAGTGCTCAGACAAACTGAGTGGCATACTGGCTTCGTTGTGGCACTGGCAAGTGAAACCATATAATTAATAACTATTGTAGTTTGTGGAATGTTAATTGTGATAATGTGCTGTGGCAGGTTGTGTGCTTAGTATTCTAGCAAGTATTCCTTATTCTGTACATTTTATGTTCTATAAACAAGTTTCTGTACTGCATGTATTCTCCTACATGAATGGTGTTTGACCAGTGTCCTCATTGGCCCAGCATTGCGAGTGGTGTATGGCATTCCAAGGTCCCTGGAAAAGATTCTTTACCAGTTGGGATCTGGCTCGGTTGTGCATGGATGCTCCAATAAGACTGGACACTCTTATGCTCATTCCTGCTGCAGATCTGATCTCCGTCTCCCTCACGCGCTTACCTGAATCTATGGTGGTTTGCGTGACATACAAGAAGCTTTTCCGATGCCCTTGTTTGAAAATCAAATACACATATTACTTTCTGCGTCATCAGTAGTCACATGAGTTACAAAATGGCGGTACAGCCGGGCCAGCACACTCACTGCCATCTCATGAAGAGATTCATGTTTAAGTTTCAGTTCAGAGACTCGTCTTCATCAAAAAAAAATAGTCACCTTCTTTGCATAGCCACTGCCAAGTGGTCTTTCTGACTGTCTCACATATCCCGGCTGAAAGGCAGCAGCCAGGGACGCTGAATAATAAATAAAAAGAATCATAGCTAAAAATAATGAATTTAAGGGTGATTGCGGTCATGGAATAGTGTTCAACTATTGTTTTGGCCTGTCGGGTGACTTTAATTATAGTATGTTGTGGCTGTAGCCACTGTTATGGTACATTAACTTCACTGTGTTATTGTGTTGATGTCGATGAACTTCCGTAGGCTGTGCATGGTTGGCAAATTGCAATATATGAGATTGCAACATTTAACAATTAGAACTGTGGTAGGTATGTGCTTAACTACTGTGTTGTCTTATTGTCTATATGACATCGCTGAAGCTTCTCGACGACACTGTATTCAATGTACACCAGGACAGATGTACACCTAATACTGGGTGGGTGCCTCTGCCTCACCTGCTCTCATGTGATCCTTATTTGGGGTTCCATGCCCCCATCACGTACCCACCCCACACCTTTTTAAGTTTGGGCTCATTTGCTCGTGAATCTTGGGTATAACTTTTCCGCAATACCACTTTTAAAATCCACCAGTGGCCACTGTTCATCAGTAGGAACCTCTATCACTAAACACCTCTCCCGTCAGTGTCCCTCTCTGCTGTCACTGGCCCCTTTCCAGACAATGTCCACTTCCCCCAAAGGTGTCCACTTCTCCACTAGGTGTCCACCGTTCGTGTCACTTCCACAGCCCCTACATGACTGCCTACCTCCTTTGTCAATGCCCATGCCCTCTCAGTGCCCACCTCTCCACCACCACCCAGCTCTTCCAAACTGCCCACATCTCTTGTCAATGCCCTTCTTTTTTGCCAATATCCTCCTGTCACGGTGGCTTCTGTAAAAGTTTACTTCTTCTCTCGTGCCCCCTCTAGTGCCCTTCCTCTCTCCTGTCAATCATTGTATGTCAATCCTTCCTCTTTCCTGTCCCCTTCCATTGCCCACCTCTCCATCACTGCCCTCTCACCTACCACTGTCCCACTCTTAGTGCTGTCAACCACTCCTGTCACCATAGGCGCTGGAAGTAGGGTATAGGGGGCTGCTGCAGCACCCACATAAAAAGCCATCACAGAGTTCAGAAGGGGAATGAACAATTTTGATGCCTTTACATTTTGTGTTTATCTCGTCACTTTTGCTGTGCATTCAGAGACAAAGGTCAAATGTCAGGGTATGTCTTCAGACAAACTTCTACGTATTGGTAAACTGGTGTTTACTTTTACTTCTCTGGCTGCAAAGTGAGAGGATTTTGACAACGTGACCTGGGTGATAATCTTGCTGAGGCACAGAAACTGAAAGAAGCAGTAGGATGTCAGTTTTTTTCTAATATACAACATTTAAATACCTGTAAATGAACTCTGCACATATTTCAAAATATATTGGCAATTAGGAACGAACAAATGAATCACATTTTTGGGTAATTCTGAGGTTTGAGATTTTAATAGGATTAAAACAAGTCGAGACCATTTACTTGGTGATGCGCAAGAGATAAATATTCACTGAACTACGATTTTCACACATTATCGTTTGTGCGCTGCACAGTTTTACCTGTAAAATGGCATGTCAATTCAATTTTAGTGGCCATATCCTCAGAAATTGGGCTGTCTGAAAAAGACAGTACCTACCGTACCACACCAGTGCTCCAAAATGCACCACCGGCTGCATACACTACCCATACCACTCACCCACTGGCTGGCAATCGCACATTTGCTACACTTGTTTTTTGTGTGACTAGGATTTTTCACAATTATTTTGACTTCAGTGAAATAGTATTAATGGCAGCACCCCCACTCTGAAGATTGTTCCAACACCGCTGCCTCACTCCCGCTTCCTTTTATAACCCTGTCTCCAATCACTAACCACCAACTAGACAGTCCTGCCAAGTGTCACACATCATGCGTTAGCCTAACCCATTTGAAGGCAAGTCCCCGCATTGCCACATTAAAAATAATTATCACGCATATAGCACCTTTCGTACTTAGCTGTCAAAGCTTGAGGACGGCAGTATTATAATTAGCACTCGGAGCAAAGCCGCGGTCAACGCCAGTCCGCACTGCTTGCGGCTGGGTGCTGGCTCAGCTGCAGAGATACATTCACCCTCAGCATTTTGGATCACGTGCGCACGTCAGGAGAGTGATGGCCCCCGGGGGAAGCGAAGGTCGCAGACCAGTCTTCCCCCGGGGCTATTCGCCCAAGGCCGGAAGGACAAGGTGGGGGAGGGATTTAGAGGACTGGGGAAGGGGCGGGAGTTTAAAAATGTATATAAGGTGTCAGGAGAGGAGGCTCCAGCCTCTTCCTGACAACTTAGAACCACCGGGGGGTTTAGAGCTAAAAGTTTGTCCACCCACCCACCCTACAGGTTTTAGGTGGAGGGCATGGCACTAGGATCGGTCTTAGCGTGCCAGTTTAGGGCAGGTTGCAGAGTAGCGACGTTACGGTACTTTGGAGGGGTGGTGAGTCACATACGGGTGGATCCACCCCTAGAGGGGAGGGGGGGAGGGAGGGAGAACGGTACACTGGTGACTGATAGCAGGGCGCGGCAGGCAATGAAGGAAATTCAACAGAGGAGGCTTGGAGAGCAAGTGAAGGTGAGAATGGGGAGAGGAAGGAGGTCACCGAGTGAATGGGGAAGAGTCAAACAGGTGAGATGGTTTTGAGAAGGATGAATGGAGAATGAGTCGGTATGGGATGGGAAAAGTATCTTTATTGCATTTATGTACTGTTTAATAAAGTCTAAATGGTTGCAACCTTGTCCTAATGAAATGGACTTTTACTCTTCAAGTAATAGCGTGGAGTGTAGTTAATGCGTGATGGCTGCAATGATCTGCCCAATGGCTGCGCAGTCGAGACAGGGCACTTAAAGGTGGGCCGGGTTAGCGCTAGTTATGTGCAGTTTGGTAGCAGCAAGTAAGTCCTGCCGCTGTAGTGCTTGCACCGCTTGCGTTGTGCGCTGTGTGGTCAGTAAAATACGTAACTTCTTTGATCGTGCCGCCTCCCTTGCAATTTAGTGCCTGCAACTATACCTCTTGAGAATGCGGGCAGCGCGAATCCGACCTTACCGGAACCTACTGTGATGATTGCGCTCGCTCTGGGATTTAAGGCAGAGCCAATGTATTTACCTCCTTTGACACACTCACTTTTTAAATCAGAATTTCCTGCTCGCTCGGCCTCCAAGAGGTCATTGCCGCCCCTGTGCCGAGTTTGATAATTACAGGTGGAGGCGGGTGTTTGACCTGTCACCTCCTGACCTCGACACTTCCTGACATTTTAGCCCCTGAAGGTTGTGTCCCACACAGCGGGAGTCTGAGAGCAGGTGCTGCGTCTTTAAAAGGCACAACAAGCACGGCTCTCGAGACAGCATTTTTTGCCACTTAGCAGATTATCTCACCGTCATTACTACCTGAAATGTATCCCGATTGCCAGCAGCTGCCTGGAGCCAAGGAGTGTGACGGACTCCAAGAGACCACGGGAACCCATGGCCAGCAGCCTTTATAGCTCCAGCTGCAGCACTGCGACTCATTGAACTTGGTAAGAGTAAACAATGAAAGCTGCTGACGTTTTAAATGTTCATGCTAAGGTTGGAGTTGAAGTTTTATTAGATAGCTGCCAAGGTTTCAGATTGCTGTGTGTGACATTTTCATAATTTTAGTATAATTTTTTATATTTAGGTTTCCCTCATCTTCATTGCTTGATTTTGCTCGCAAATAAGTGTCACTCATATTTGTTGAAATGTCTCTCATAATTACACTACAATTAAGAAAATGTCACACATGGCAATCTGAAACCTTGGCAGCTATGACTAGAGCCTATGGAAGGTTGCTAGTGCAGAAGTGGCTTAGTAAGTAACTAACTGTTCCTAGCACTATCAGCCTTTACTTAATAAATTCCGCAGATTGTGATTGTGGACAGCTTTCCTACAACTCCTCTGTGTCCAACCTCTCCTCAGCCCAGCATCTGGACCCAGCTCTTGAGAGCAGCTGCCAGACAGCAGGAAGAAAAGTATCCACAGAACAAGCACAAGAGCCATAAAAAGAGCCCTGAAAGAAGGTTACCCACACAATGAGGGCGAAACTCTTATCGCGGTCATTGTTTGACGTCACCCTATATTGGGTCTTTTTAGGCAGACAGGTATGCAATCCCAATCCACCGTGTTAAGTAAAAAAAGAAACACCCTCGAAGATTTGTGTTTCTTTGTTGTGGGACCACCACCCTTCTTATAGAACCACGATCCACCAGAGGGTCGATCTTCACAGTTTGAAGACCACCGACATAGGGAGAATACGCAACAATAATGTTAAACTAATGTTCGCATTCACTTCATCAGCACAGTTAATGCAGTCTGCGAAAGGTTTCTGCTTCTCCTAGGAACGGCTGCCACCTTCTGGCTCATTGTGATATTGCACTCGTGTGTAATAAGAAACCGCAATACTTTATTCCTTGTGCATTTTCTACAGTAGTAAAATATAAAATAACCCTTTACGGCACCACTCCCTTCCCCGCTAATTTTTGGGAGCGCTGCAATTGAGCTGAACGAATGTACCACTAAAGGGTAGCATCCGTTTGGAAAAATATTGTCAACATGCCAAGCAGCCGCCCTTATTATGTAATTCGGGTAATTTCTTCAAACTAAAATGTATCCTTATGCTCATTATTTATTTTTTTCATTACGAAAACACAGGTTTTGGTATGGAGTTTTAAAAACACTTTAGTTCATTTTGGGTAGCTGTGATCTTCGATGATGATTTCATATGTAGAGGATACAGAGTGGGTAACCGGGTAGTATGATTCTATGTTGCATCAAAGCGTTAGGATGACATAATAAACCACGAGGCCAATGGCAATATGTAACCATAACACGTTCCAAATCTGGGTGCACGCAGACCCACAAAGTTTGATTGTCTGGCTTCGCCTCTGAAGAATACGTTGCAGCTGTCATTACCATAGTTGCCAACTGTACCGTTTTTGCAGGGACCGTCCCGGCAAGTTGGAGACTGTCCTGAGTAAATTGCTGCAGAAACTTCCTCTTTATTACACACATTTACGCAAACAAGAACTTTCTATCTGGGCTGCTGCAAAGGGTCCTGGGATTTTTTTTTCTTCAAATGTTGAAAACTATGCATTCAAGGAGGCGGCGCTTGATTCCCATATCCTCACAAAGAAAATGAAGGATCCAAAAAGAGGCAAGGGGAGAATCTCCAACATTACAGTTGAGCGGCCATGTAATTTCTTTATTACAGGTGACTAGATGTGTCACAAGTCATTTGAAATAAGGAAATTAGAGATGGACTTTTATATATTAAATATAAAATATTACAGTCTCCGCTTCTTGGAGAGGTTGTGTTGTCTGCACTCTGTGCTTTAAAAAAAATGTAAATTGTCTCTGGTGTTTTGTATCTGGAGAGGCCAATAATGTTATAAAGAAGGATCAATTGGTCAGGACTGTGAAAAAGCCTCCAAATGATCCATGTATACTTACATAAGGCATTAAAGCGCTAATCGGGTAAACCAGACCCTACTGGTAGATTCTCAACATCATACCAATGAGAGTCCCAAATTGTGTTTAGAAAGGAAAACCTACATATCACTGAAAATGATATAGACATTAATAAACACTCAACAAACTAGATTGCCAAATGTATGAGAAATAAGAGGGCAGGGCCTAGGAAGCCAAGGATAAAATAACTGGTGCATCTGTAAAGTACATATTCACCCGAGAAGTACATTGGCACTGAAGAACAGATGTTTACTGTTGTTGTCTCCAAACACAATGGTACTTGGGAGAATAAAAGGCCTAGTAAACCAATTGGGATATGAACCTGTGACCATGTGATGAAACGCATCCTTGCAGTGGATGCATTAGTCCATTGAGGCATCGGACTGAATTTGCAACAATTTACATTCCAGTGACCAGATCCCTCTGCAGTGTTTAAGTTCCTGCCCTCTTGTGTTGCCAGCTGCAGCCCCTAGCCTACCTGTAGCTCCTAGTGCCTATGATTACCTCTTCTGTCCCTGCTGCTCATGGCCTTCTTCCTACTCCTGGCCTCTCCACAGCTCTTGGTCTATAACTGGAGCTGCAGTCTCATACTTCTGCTTCTGGGCTGAGCACTCCTTTATATCCTGGCATCCATGCACCTCCTGGGTTGACAGTGCCTTTTGTTTGTGTCATCCCTGCGACTCCTGGGGTGAGAGCTTCCTTCCTAAATCCTAGTGTGTCTCTAGCTCCTGGGCTCTGCTCCCATTAGGTCCTGTTGTGCCTGAAGATTCTGGAATGAGGGTTGCATTTTGGCCCGGGCATCCCTGCATCTCTGCCTTTAGTTCCTATCATCCCTGCATCTCTTGTGTTTAGACTGCCTTTAGTTCATATCATCCATGCCACTCTGGGCTGAGAGCTCACTTTAAATACTCTTGTCCCTGTAGCTCCGGTGCTGAATGTTTCCTTTAGGTCCTTGTGAATCTGCAGTTTGTGGGACGAGGGCTTTCTTTATCTGCCACTTCCCTTGAGGTCTGGGACAATTGGCTCTTTTAGCTGTAGGCATGTATGCAGTTCCTGAGGTCAATGCTCCCTTAGGGCCAGATGTACGAAACTTCCAGTTTGCATTTCCTAAATAGTGAATCCTAAGAAATAGCTATTTAGGAAATGCAGAATGGGAATCACTATTAGAAAATCGCTATTTACGAAATGCTAAACCATTCATTCCTGTGGGCCTCAAGGCCCATGGGTACGAATGGTTTTGCATTTACAAATTTGCAATTTCCTAACAGGAAATTGCATATTAGGAAATGCAAAACCAAGGCTGCCTATGGCCCTAAGGCCCCTCCTTGATGCACCCCCAAAAAACGTGGTGCCTATGTAAAGTGCACAAATGCCCTGTGGGCATGCACACGCTACATGGCACTATAAAAAATGCATTTTGTGTGTATATGGTTATCATCCAATTGGAGTCGATGGTGATAGCATTTCCTGAATGCCCATTTTACATTTAGAAAATGCTTTGTACATGTGCTTAGGAAATTGCAGGTAGCATATCCCCGTTTGTGATTTCCTATTTATAGAATCACAAAATGCGATTTCTACTGGGTAGAAATGGCTTTTAGCAACCGCATTTAGGTCTTTGTACACATTGGAAGGCAGTATTGCGTTTCTTAACCAACCGAAATTGCGATTCAGTCTGTTAAGAAATGCCATTTTCTTTCCAACATCTAGCCCTTCGTTCCTAAGATCCTTTTAGGCTGATAGTTCCCTTCAGTTCCTAGCACATTTACAGCTCTCAGGCTGAAGACTATCTTTAGCTCCTGGTGCCCTGAAGCCCTTGAGATGAGAACACCCTTTTTGGACATGATGTCCCTGAACACACCTCTTCCCCCAGATCATCATCTGTAACCCTACCATTCCTGATTTCCCCTCAGCTCCTGCAGCTTTAGACTCATTCAGCTCCTGGCTCTTATGCACCACTTGTCCTATCAGGAGTTTCCATATCCATCTCCCCCTATATGCTAATGCAGCTTGTGGCATCTTTTCAGTTTCTCTACTCCTTGCAGCATCTGGCCGCCTTGCATTTCTTGTCTATATCAGTAGCTCCTTTCTCCCCTGATACCTCTGGCACTCACTCCTGCTCTAAACCTCATGCGCCCCAAATCCTTCTCGAGCTCCTGGTTAGGGGCTGGCTGCCACGCCAGTCGTCCTAGCTCCTAGGTGTGTTTCAACTATCATTTCAATGATGCCGGTGGCTCCTTTTTTCATATTGTGTCCTTGCAGCTCCTGGGCTTCCTTTCTCCTGTTACTTGTGCTGCTCCTGATATCCCTTCAGGCCTTGTTGCCCTGCAGATTCTGGGCCCTGTGCATTCTTATACTGCCACTGCAGGTTATGGCTTCATTACAGCTCCAAGTCACCCTCAGAGTCCTGGCTCTCCTTTCAGCGCCTTGTTCTCTTGGCAACTCCTAGTTCTTCTGTATCTCCTAGATCTTTTTGCAGCTTGGACCTCCAAATCTCCCTGCAGATCATGGGCTGAGTACTCTCTGCAGCTCCTCCCATCATTGTAGCTCCTGTGCTTCCTCTAAGCTCGCTCTTGCCTCTTGCTCTTGGTAGGTTTTGTCTAAGTGGCGGATTAAAGAACAGACAGGCAGTACTGCAGCTGGCAATTGCACATGTGTATTCTTTGGGATCTCTGAAATCGCCTTGAGCCGCACCCTTCTCATCTGCCCCTGTATAGCATGAAAATTACTTTGAGGCTTAAAAAGTTGTATAATGGAATTCATCCTCAATTCACTTCTATAGGGAGTTCATTTTGAAACACGAATACCCAGTGCCTAATTCATAAAATGCTTAGGGTGGACTACTGGCATGGGTGGAAATTCAGGATGGTGAGTGTAAAAATTCAGGACAAGGTCAAAATTCAGGACAAAAATTCATGAAAAAAGGTATGCTTCACAGATACATCAGTGGATGTCATGCACTAGTATATAAATAAATAGACAATGAACATAAGTACAAGTCACTTCTCCTGCCCTGTCACTTTCTCCTGCCCGGTCACTTCTCCTACCACTTCACCGCTCCTTTGTCATTTCCCCTGCCCCGTCACTGCTCCTGCTCATGCCTAATCACTTCTCCTGCCCCGTCTCTTCTCCTGCCCCGTCTCTTCTCCTGCCCCGTCTCTTCTCCTGCCCCGTCTCTTCTCCTGCCCCGTCTCTTCTCCTGCCCCATCACTTCTCCTGCCCCATCACCCCTCCTGCCCGTTCACTGCTCCTGCCCTTTCACTTCTCCTGTCCAGTCAGTACTCCTGCTCATGCTCGATCACCGCTCCTGCCTTGTCACTTCCCCTGCTCCTCACTTCCCCTGCCCCTCAACTTCTGTTGCCCTGCCCTGTCACTTCTGTTGCCCTGTCACTTCTGTTGCCCTGCCCTGTCACTTCTGTTGCCCTGCCCTATCACTTCTGTTGCCCCGTCACTTCTGTTGCCCCGTCACTTCTGTTGCCCCGTCACTTCTGTTGCCCCGTCACTTCTGTTGCCCCGTCACTTCTCCTGTCCGTTCACCGCTCCTGGCCCGTCACCGCTCCTGGCCCGTCACCGCTCCTGGCCCGTCACTGCTCCTGCTCATGCCTAATCACCGCTCCTTCCCCGTCACCTCTCCTACCCCATCACCACTCCTGCCCGTCACTGATCCTGCTCATGCGTAATCACCTCCCCTGCCCCGTCACCTCTCCTGCCCGGTCACCTCCCCTGCCCCGTCACCTCCCCTGCCCCGTCACCTCCCCTGCCCCGTCACCTCCCCTGCCCCGTCACCTCCCCTGCCCCGTCACCTCCCCTGCCCCGTCACGTCCCCTGCCCCGTCACGTCCCCTGCCCCGTCACGTCCCCTGCCCCGTCACGTCTCCTGCCCCGTCACGCCGTCACATCTCCTGCCCCGTCACTTCTCCTGTCCTTTCACCACTCCCGCCCAGTTACCGCTCCTGCTCATGCCTAATCACCGCTCCTGCCCCGTCACTTCTCCTGCCCCGTCACTTCTCCTGCCCCGTCACTTCTCCTGCCCCGTCACTTCTCCTGCCCCGTCACTTCTCCTGCCCCGTCACTGCGCCTGCCCCGTCACTGCGCCTGCCCCGTCACTGTGCCTGCCCGTTCACCGCTCGTGTCCGGTCAGTGCTCCTGCTCATGCCCGATTACTTCTCCTGCCCCGTTCACTGCTCCTATCCATTCACTGCTCCTGCTCATGCCTATTCACTTCTTCTGCCCGGTCACTTCTCCTGCCCCGTCTCTTCTCCTGCCCCATCACTTCTCCTGCCCCATCACTTCTCCTGCCCCATCACCCCTCCTGCCCGTTCACTGCTCCTGCAATTTCACTTCTCCTGTCCAGTCAGTACTCCTGCTCATGCTCGATCACCGCTCCTGCCTTGTCACTTCCCCTGCTCCTCACTTCCCCTGCCCCTCAACTTCTGTTGCCCTGCCCTGTCACTTCTGTTGCCCTGTCACTTCTGTTGCCCTGCCCTGTCACTTCTGTTGCCCTGCCCTATCACTTCTGTTGCCCCGTCACTTCTGTTGCCCCGTCACTTCTGTTGCCCCGTCACTTCTGTTGCCCCGTCACTTCTGTTGCCCCGTCACTTCTGTTGCCCCGTCACTTCTCCTGTCCGTTCACCGCTCCTGGCCCGTCACCACTCCTGGCCCGTCACCGCTCCTGGCCCGTCACTGCTCCTGCTCATGCCTAATCACCGCTCTTTCCCCGTCACCTCTCCTACCCCATCACCACTCCTGCCCGTCACTGATCCTGCTCATGCGTAATCACCTCTCCTGCCCGGTCACCTCTCCTGCCCGGTCACCTCCCCTGCCCCGTCACCTCCCCTGCGACGTCACCTCCCCTGCGACGTCACCTCCCCTGCCCCGTCACCTCCCCTGCCCCGTCACTTCCCCTGCCCCGTCACTTCCCCTGCCCCGTCACTTCCCCTGCCCCGTCACGTCCCCTGCCCCGTCACGTCCCCTGCCCCGTCACGTCCCCTGCCCCGTCACGTCTCCTGCCCCGTCACGCCGTCACATCTCCTGCCCCGTCACTTCTCCTGTCCTTTCACCACTCCCGCCCAGTTACCGCTCCTGCTCATGCCTAATCACCGCTCCTGCCCCGTCACTTCTCCTGCCCCGTCACTTCTCCTGCCCCGTCACTTCTCCTGCCCCGTCACTTCTCCTGCCCCGTCACTTCTCCTGCCCCGTCACTTCTCCTGCCCCGTCACTTCTCGCCCCGTCACTTCTCCTGCCCCGTCTCTTCTCCTGCCCCGTCTCTTCTCCTGCCCCGTCTCTTCTCCTGCCCCGTCTCTTCTCCTGCCCCGTCTCTTCTCCTGCCCCGTCTCTTCTCCTGCCCCGTCACTGCGCCTGCCCCGTCACTGCGCCTGCCCCGTCACTGCGCCTGCCCCGTCACTGTGCCTGCCCGTTCACCGCTCGTGTCCGGTCAGTGCTCCTGCTCATGCCCGATTACTTCTCCTGCCCCGTTCACTGCTCCTATCCATTCACTGCTCCTGCTCATGCCTATTCACTTCTTCTGCCCGGTCACTTCTCCTGCCCCGTCACCTCTCCTTTCCTGTCGCCTCTTCTGTCCTGTCACTGCTCCTGCCCTGTTCACTCTTTGTACAACATTGACAAATTACACAAGGGGGCCAGTTCCCCACAGCACTCTGTTTGGGGAAAGCTACTACGATCTCACTGGCACATGATATGCTAAAGGCAGACGGCGGGCGCATTGTCAGTGGAAAGGGGATAATCGGCCTCAGTCGGGATTACAATGGGCTGCCCACAGTCTGTGAGAGCTCAGGGAGGGGCTGCTGCAGCCTCTGGAGTTCAACAGAGAAGTGCGAGCTGGCCCCTGAGAACTTTAAATCTCTTGGGGCTTCTCGCAGAGAACGCTGTAATGTCCAAAATTACGGACAAAACGCATCCGTAAAAGGAATAATTACGGACAACGGACAACGCACATCACACCAAAACGACGGACAGTCTGTGAAATTTACGGACTGTTGGTCACCCTAAAAATAAGTGCCGGTGCCCAAAGTTTTCCTTGAAGCCCTTCGGCGGGGGTAACTGAATGTCAGGGTTGCTGAATTCAAAGGATGTCGAGTCTGGGTTCCACCTCATGCCTCTTTCATCCAGCGCCCTACACTTCCTGCATCTTTAGCTCACTTATGCAGGTTCTTTTTCATCCCTGCTTTCTCTCTATCTCACTGTTCCAACGCTCTTTCTCCTTCTTTCTCCCCTTCTGCCTTTCTCTTTTGTCTCGATCAAAGTTAAATGAGCAAAAAAGATGCGCCGGTCCCCAAAAATGAATGACAGTGACCCCACCTGCAAGCACCCTATCGAATTAAACACTGCAAATCACTGCTCTCTGTTCACAATTTATGGTTGTACCCAGGGGCACATAACCTTTTTTGACAGCTGTGCTCTGTGATTTTTCCGGGTAGACTTTTCAGACTAATTGAATGTACAGCTCTGGAAACCCGCTCAGTGAAGATACAATCAAAGGCGGTACAACCTTGTGAACCAGATCTATAGTTTGTGCCATGTGGAACAACACTTACAACGGGCTCACATCCGGTTTGTTCTTTCAGGGGTGTGCCCTCCAGTTACCTACACCTGTGATGGTATGCCCCTTACCTGTTACATGTTGTGCCCACAGATCAAGTGCCACTTACCTGATTGCTTCCCGTATAATTTGCCCCTTTCTTGAGTTGTACCCAGATGCCTTACTGCCAGATGTTCTGTTCTTTACATTATTGTACCTCCATATGTTTCTGCCCTCATGTTGTTTGCCCTGTCACATGGTTCGTTTGAGAGTTGGTGCCTCCAGTACACTGTGCATTGTAAATAGTTTGTGCCCTGTGCATCGTTCTGTGCAACATCATCCAGTTGGATAATGTTTTCACCCAGCAAGCTGTAGACCACCATTGCACATGGTGACCTCTGTAGCATTAGACTCCTGAAGACGCTTCTCTCTGCTCTTTCAGGGCCTTGCAGTTCTGCGGAGCCGGGGGCCCTCCCCACGTGAAGCTGCTGGTGGAGTGGGAACCGAAGACCAAAGAAAGGTAAGGGTGCAGATGAAGGCTGAGGCAGTTTTACTGCCCCTCTAGCTTGGAACAGTGCACAACCTTTGGGTACCTCAAGTGCCTGTGCTGTTCATGCTCCAGTCCCATTAGGGAAGTCTTTTTATTGAGTTTATGAAATGCCAACACAAACAATAAACACATGAATCCTGAGCCATGAGGGCCTCAGTGTATGTATTGAACAATGCAGAGAAAATATAAAGGGCCTCATTTATGAGAAGTGGCGCATCACTGCGCGAAAGCAGCGATGCAACACTTCTCAGTGCGCCCTCCTTGCAACACCAATGATGCATCATATTTACAGTAAGACGCATCATGTCGCAAGGAATGACAGATACATCAGTATTACTGAAGTATCTGTCGGCGCAAAAGTGTCGGAAGCGCGACGCAACTCCAGCAATATTCCTTTCACATGGGGCAATCCCATGTGGAAGGGCCTGCGTCACTCTTTCACCTGCCATAAGGCAGACGTAAGGTTTTGACACATTGGCGTCCTAGAAGGGGCGCAGCAAAATCTCATAGATTTCACTGCGCCACTCCTACGACCCTTTCTTGTGGGAGAATGCCCATCCTCCATACATTATACCAGGCGCAGGTAAAATGTAGCGCAGGGTTTACGAAGTGACGCATCTGCCTAGATGCGTCACTTCATAAATATGGTGCATTATTTACGCTGCCACTGCGTCACTAAAAGTGATGTAACAGCAGCGCAAATGTGACGCAGGCCTTCAGAAATAGGGCCCACAGTCATACACAACAGCAAAGGTGACAGCCATCACTGCCAACATATCATGAGCACGTAGTATGGTAGAGATAACAAGAGTCTCTGGGAGTTTGCATCAAGTTCTTGGTCCACACCCCACATAAGCAGTTGAATTTCTGGGAGATTCCCCGCACCTTTCAGACCAGTTTTTTAAGCACTACGCAAGAGTACATTCCTCAAACCCACTCGTGTATGGACGGAGCTTGCACACCCCTCCAGTGTCTAGCAAGATCCCTTTTGCCCACCATATATACCATCGCGAGCAAGATGCGGATTGTTCCAGAGTCACTCAGTCTGACCCCCAGCTGGTCAATTTTGGGGTCAAAAGGCAAAGAGAAGCCCACCATCCGCCCCATGTGTCTGTTGATCGCCAACCAGGACACCTGAGCCCTGGGACAAGTCTATTTAGTGTGATGAAGGGTACCTGGGTCGGACACACATCGTAAACACGCTGTGTCACGGGCCCGGCCCATGCACCAAACATGCCCTCGAGAACAATTGTTAAGTCTCCTTTCCAAACACTTAACAGGTTGTGTGGAGTTCACACAAAACCAGAAGAGGTCTGCAAGCGTTTGAAGCAACAGCCCAGAAGAGGAAATTAATTACTGGAGGTGCATGTTTTTTAAAAAAAAAAGATGCAATGTTGCAGAGTAGCAGTGGTGGCTGCTAATTAAAGGCGGTGGGGGCAGGTCGAAGGAGGGAGGGGGGAGGAATGGATTTTTTTTTATTTTTTAAATTACTTACCTACGTGTGCCGCTGCCTCTCTGCCCTCTTCGCCAGCAGCCCGCTTCTAGGACTCCAGGGCAGGAACTGGAAGCACTCCGGTTTCCAGGCACCCCTAGGCCAATCACAACAGTGCAATGTGGCATTGTGATTGGTCTAAGCGCTGTGGTTCGGAGCTCAAATGGGGACAGGGAGCCTGGGCATGTTCTCTAACTGGGCTGTAAGGCAGCCTGGGTGGAGAAAATGCATGACAGTTTGGCTGACCCGAGATGGCCGGCTAAACCATCATGCGCACTAAAGAGAGTGGGAACCACTCCTCCTCCAGGTCCTCTGTGAGAGCCTAGCCCCACCACTACTCAGCAGAGCAAAATCAGAAAAATAAAATGATAATAATGAGTCAGTTTCATTTAATGTTTTCCTTTTTGACCTTCCCACTGGGGCAATGCTCCTTCGCCTTAGCGGAGGAGCCGCCCCTGCAGAGTAGGACTTTTTTTTAGATGAGGAGGCATGAGCTGAGAAGGCGGTGTGTTCTAATGGAGTAGACATGGTCTGGGGAGAAGTTGTGGAGTGGGAGTAAAGGGATTTGTCTAGGGAGAGAGGTGTGCCCCAAAAAAGCGAGAGTGGTCTGAGAGTAGAGACCTAGTGGAAGGGAGAAACAAAGGTCTAATGTCGATGTGTTGACTCATGGCATAGTTGTGGTCTAGTGAGAAAGAAAAGACTTGCTGAACATGGAGGTTCTTTGACAATCGGTGACACTTTCTGTTCCCCTTTCCTTGCACAGGTTGTTTGGAAATATCCAGGAAGAGGTGGTTCAGGATGCTGACAGCGTCCGGGGCCAGCAGCAAGTGCATCAGCAGCAGCAGCACAGCTGCACCCTGGACGAGTGCTTCCAGCTCTACACCAAGGAGGAGCAGGTAGGGAGTAACACTGAGTTCAGCAGCACAAGACGGTTCGATATACAAAGCTCAATGCAACACCATATACTAAAGGTTGGGGCAGTGGCCATTGCCAAAGCTGACCTAGCAGCCAAGGTCAAAGCTCATAGCAGAGCCCACTTTCACTCCCCTGCGCCTGGTGCAGCGGCATTGCAGCCATAGGGAATAGTGTGCGATGCGAGTGTTGCGCATTAGTAGAAGCACTAAAATACTGCTATGACAACTCAGAATGAGGCTTTGTAGCAGAATGAGGACCAAATAGTTGATAGGGGTAGAAAGAGAGACTCTAAATGTAGCCACCTTAGTTTGCGTGACAGGACAAGTTGTAAATAAAGAAGACGCTGCCTCATTCGACCCACTGACAAAGTGAATAACGCCTTCTGTGTATGTAATTCTGCCCCTTTGGGACATCATCGAGGGAGGCAAATCAGAATGATTGAAATAAAAACCTGCACCCATTTTAGGCAACATGGAGGATCAGTCACAATAACCCAAAATACCACGATGGAACCATATGCAGCCTTTACAACTGTTTTCTGGCTAGTTATCATTCTGTCATTTTGAGGGCCTTGAAGCTTGAGTGCCACCATGCAAAAGACATTCCCCAGAGTAAAGGAAGCATACATACAGAAGAATCCAAGCCTTTATTGAAATTCGGAACTATAGACGGAGAAATTATGTTAATAGATATACAAATGCATGTAAAACGGGACCCCCTGCAAAGGAGAAGAGATCCTGAGGCAGGGAAAAGAACAACTATAATGTAAACCCTCGAGCATCCATTCTATATACTAGCTAAAACATTATTCCATAATGAACAGAGCTCCACACATAAGTATAAAATAATTATCAACATTATTTTATTGCTCACACTTAAAAGCAACAAACACATAACATGTACATAAATATACATACAATGTGGCCATAAATATCAAATTACTGCACGTTAATACAATTCCTGCATGCACCCAACCACACACCGCGCATGGCCTTAGGCTGTGTGCAGTGTCTTTTGGTGTGCGACAGCATTTATTTAAATCTGCGGTTCTTTTGCGAGTTTAGATAGGGGGCCACGCTGAATGCCATCATGGATCGTCCAAAAAAAGAAAATGGGGCAATTTTTGCCCTACCCCTCCATCACTCCTATGGGGTTTAAATACCAGTATCATGATCCCTTATGTCATTTTTTCATTATTCCCCCCCTCCAGCCTGATGCAAGAATAAAATGGTGTCTGCATCTCTTCTCTCAGGTTGCAGTCAGCCAATCGGGGCCTCCCCCCATCCCCCCCGAGCCACAGATCCTCTGTGAGTAGATTTGTGTCTCTAGATATACATATTTATTTTTCTTCAATATTTCCAAAACTACTGAACGTATTTGCACCAAATCACACAAAAAAAATCTTTCTGGACCAAGATCTAGTTTTCTGCGAAATTTGGTGTCATTCCGTTCAACGGTTCAGACTGTAGCAGTGTCTGAAATCTCTATGGGAAATAACATGGGAAAAACAAATTTTTTGACTACCGTTTTTTCTCAACCCCTGCTTGACGGATCATCCTGGAACTTTCCATGCACAACTAGACCAATGGGGCACATGTTATGGTTATTTTTGGGTTATAAGTTGAAGTTATAAGCAAACCAAAAAATGCTTTTCCTATAGAAACTTGGTCCTAACTGTGACTAGCTACCGGCAACCACCAGTAGGATATATGGATATATATGTGTATATATATGTGTGTGTGTATATATATGTGTGTGTGTGTGTTTATATATGTGTATGAATATAAGTATGATGTATTTATTTTTTACATAGTTTTCAATTACTAATCCTTTAATACTGTGTGCAAGGCAAGCCTTTCTTCTCTTTTTTTTTGCCTTTCCCTATTCAACTTCTGTTTCTTTATTTTCAAAAGGCAGAATATTACTCCTCCAACATTTTTCCTACTATCTCCTGATGAACATGCAATCATGTACAATCAAATGGCCCAAATAGAGAAATGTTTTTGCAAACAACTTGAAAGTTTGTGGCTCAAGCTTAACAGCAGATACAAAGGTTTCATTATTACTTCATTGTTTAGGTCCTGAAAATCAAGACGTTTTTGAGTATTTGCCTGATTTATCTGATGATGATGAATGGGGTCACTGCCAGCCTAAAAGAATATGAAATTGCTTTCAAAAACTTGATAATCATTACCTTCTCAAAGCTTCTAAAGTCCTTGAAAAAATTTCAGTGAGGACACAAAAACAGCATGAAAAAGATGGAGGATTTTACTGCTATATGCAAATTAGCATCCTCTTGCAATTTTAGGGAAACGTCTGATGAACGAAATAATGACCAATTCATGCTTAGGTGCAAATATGATAAAATAAGGGAAGAACTATTGTTAAAAGGTGATCCCAAATTGAGTGAAGCCATTGATATAGCCAAATATGTTGATCATATTTTTTGTTTTGAAGAATTATACTGAGACAAGTGTGTTGTTCTCTTAATTAAAGCTATTGACACAACATTTTAATTATTCGTCAGATCTAAGAACTTCAAAGTCTTAAAAGAACATGTTATTGTTGTAGCAATGCAGGACATTTTGCCCAGCGCAAAGATTATCCTGCTATCAGGACTGTATGTAACATTTGTGGAAAAAGTGATCCTTGTGCTAAATGTTGCAGAAGTATGAAGGTGAATGATCAAGATTACCAGAATCTCTCCTGAAATAGGAGAAGTAGGCATGCAAGTTAATTGT
This sequence comes from Triturus cristatus, assembly GCF_964204655.1. Taxonomy (NCBI): domain Eukaryota; kingdom Metazoa; phylum Chordata; class Amphibia; order Caudata; family Salamandridae; genus Triturus; species Triturus cristatus. The sequence continues at coordinate 483,249,803 of NC_140590.1, read as the reverse complement.
AGTATGAACATTGCATTTAATTGCAATGAGGCGCATCTTTGGATCCAAATGCTTTCCCCCAAGAACAGGTAAATAAAGTAAGAGACTAGCACTCAACTTCTCAATTTGAAAGAGAAATTGGTAGTAGAATTTAATGAAGTGTTTATAGATCGGTTTGAGAGTGTTCAGAAGTAAGTTCACAACAGTCATTTACAAAAAGAAGATACAACTTTAACATGTATAGCCAGAGGAAGCCACTCAGTTCCAGGATCTTGGCAAGAAAGAAGTTTATCATTTGTGAGCTTAAACAATATTGAGCCAGTGGGAGCCACAGAGTGATTGGCACCTGTGGCTGTAATGCACAAAGCCAACAGTGAGATTGGGCTTTGGATTGTAAGAGCGCAACATGAGAGTAGTGGAGGAGTGGTACCCTTTGGCAAATAACAATGAGAGAGCGGGGCTGACAGCTGGATCCAGGTTCTTAACCACCCTCAACCTGACTTCAGCTTACCATCACATTAGGTTGAGTGAAGCACATGATCACTGACACCAGTAATGGAGGATTAGGCACTGTTCTAAATCAGATTCAGGGCGAAAAGTTGGTCACCATTGTGCTTGCCTTCAGGGCTTTGCAAGGTGCAGATTGTAGTTTTCGGCCACTGAAAAGGAAGAATTTTCTGTTTTTTGGGGCTTTTAGGAAGTTTAAGCAGTTCCTGTCAACAACTTGGTTCAAAGTGTACTCGGATCACAATCTGTTGCAAGAAAACGTTAACTAGAAAAAATAAGATGCAGTTTCTGCCAGATTTTGCAAATTGTGGATTGTGGAATTGCTGAATTGTCATTCTTCCGTTAGGTATTTTGTAGTATCAGCAGATGGTCTTTCTAGAATGGTTGGGATTGAGAGCCAAAAAAGTAAAGAGAGCTGAATGGTGGCCAGATGACAGAGTCAAGTTCTGTGGAGTTACAAAAAGATGTGTTACTGAGAAAGAATGGTTGTAAAAGGTGGCTATGGACAACACAATAGGTTCTGTGTGCACATCGCTGCAGCTAGGTAAACAAGATCGAAGGGACTGGAAAATTGAAAAAAGGTCAGATACATTGAACAGGTTATGAAAAGGATTGCAAGGTGGATTGTTGAGATGGAGAGTCGTTTGGGAGTGACATGAGTTCTTCACAAAAGGTGTGCTTTATATCATCCCAAGAACAGCAGGACGGTGGAACATTTCAACAGGACTTTAAAAGAGAGCATTTAGTTGTCAAGACGTTGAGGAGAGATTGAAGAAATGAGTTGCACAGAAGGGTAGAAGAACACAGATTTACTCTGCACACAACTATAGGAGTAACTCCTGAATTATTTAGGAAAAGAAAAGCTTGGACCATGTTGCCACCGCCATGAGTAAGGAAGATCACTACAGAGAATCTCAATGAAGAGGTAGTCACAAGAAGTCTGGAAAAAGATTTGACAACCCAGTAAAATGGGAACGTTTTTTTGACAAATGTAATGCTGCTACCAATATTGATTTACAGGTAAGTGATATCAAAGTTTAGCTCCCATCTTCAGGTGTGAAGCTTTTTAGAGTAACTGTGAAACTGGAAGAAGGGTGTATTTGGAGTCCTTATTGTATTTCTGTTAAGAAATAATGATATGTTCTTGCTTTATTCTCAGTTATATCTTGCCTCTTTTCCCCTTTTTAGTCTTTATTCTGTTATGTTGTCTGATAGCACATCACTACCTTCCCTTATTTCTTCCACTTTGTTTCAGTTGTTCTCCGTGAAAAGGAGGTAGTGTGGGTGATTGGATATGTGTATAAGAGTTAGCTTTCTTCTCTTTCCCTTAGAACGTCTTATGATGATCTCATGTACAATGTATTATAATGAATGTTGATTTCCTGTAGGAATCTGAGCTGATGTGCTGCTAGATGGTGGATAAGGTTCTTTAGTTATACTAAACTTGCTTTTCTTGGATACACTAGACTCCTGCTGGATTTGTTATACCACTATAGAGAGTTGGCATTCCTTCATGTTATGAAGACCCTACATAGGTGCAATTACATGCCCAATTGGAAAACTCTGCAAATAACAACAAACAGAGGCATCCTGGGAGGCACATACTATTTGGTGACAGAGGCAACATTTGGGCCAAGTATAGGGATGAAGCTGGTGCTTTTGTGCCTGTGAGTGGAGGATCAAGACACTTACAAGATACTGAGTCATTAGATGCAACCTATTAGGCCAGAGCCTATGAATTGGGGGAGGTGGGACAAAGTTAATCACATGCCAAGTACATCTACCAGCAAATCCCACAGATCCACTGTAGGCTATGCTGACTCTTACTTTCTCACCACTCACATCTCTGCTTTAGCTAACATTATAACAATGTAGTTTAACAGAGTAATAGCCACCCCTGAAAGATTATTCAGAAATTAGCTAATGCACAAAATAAAGGAAAGGTTATGGAAGGCAAAAGAGGGTAGTTCGTAAGTGTCCTCCTTTATTCAGAATCACAAACACTGTTCTTTCTAAGCTTCTTTAAGGAGTACCTGTTTTGGGTACTCTGTCTATTCAGTGACTGCCTATTTTGTGATAAACTCTTTTAAGCATACACCTCCTTATTACATTGAGAGCTTGACTTGAGGCTGCATCTGTAGCTGCATCTTTTGGCATAGTACAAAATAGTTAACTTTAGATGAAATTCTTCAAGGAGATGTCTAAACTGAATTTAAAATGGAATAAAGCAAACGTCATATGACTCGACTGCAATTCTGATGTGTGTTCTGTACACTTAATCCAAATGTTTGCTCCTTTAAACTTTTTAATCCCATGATAAAACATTACTTCTGCTGTTTTTCTTTTTTTTAATTGAAAACAATAAAAACATTTTTAAAGAAAGCTTAGAATTATGCTGCTGACGAAATGACCCAGTCAAAATCATACCATTACCACTTCATTTTAGGAGCATAACAAAAGGCTAAGCAGTGAGCCGGGCTCCAATTAAACCATAGGCTTTGTCAAGCCCCCTGGGCAATAAACCAATTATGTTTTATCATTCACCGAGATGATATTTGCGCCTGTCCTTATTTAATGTACAATGTTCACCCTTGAGTCTCTGGACAGTGGCTGAGAATTGCAGTTCTAGGCAGATCTCGGCAGTAGGTCCATTAACACATTAAACTCTTTTGCGAAATAAAACGTTAAAAGTAATACATCGGGAAGTAAAAATGTGAGGTGTTGAGGTAATACTGATTCACCTATCTCTACAGCTTGCCCCAGATGACGCTTGGAAATGCCCTCACTGCAAGGTGCTGCAGCAGGGGATGGTGAAGCTCAGCCTCTGGACCCTCCCCGACATCCTCATCATTCATCTGAAGAGATTCCGGCAGTCTGGAGAGCGGAGGACCAAGCTGTCCACTCTGGTGAAGTTTCCTCTAACTGGGCTGGACATGGCGCCTCATGTGGTCAAGAGGAGCCAAGGCAACAAGAGCATGTTGGGTCAGTGGGCCACATGGAAACAGCCACCACATCGCAGTGAGAGCAGCCAGCCAGATGTCCTGTATGATTTATATGCAGTGTGTAACCACCATGGAAGCATGCAAGGAGGTCACTACACAGGTGAGCACAGTTTTCAATACCAATAGGGGTGTCCTGTCCATGCTGTCTCATACTGTGGAAAGAAAGATTAGCATATGGACTCTACCACCTATTCATGGTTTTAGTCCCGAGGGGGCTTAGAGGCCTTTATCAGCAAGAGACAGTAGTGGTCACCATGACAACAATCAGAATGAGGGATGGAGCAATCCCAGGTTAGTTTAAGCAATAACTATGTCACTCAGTAGAAGAGGAAACTTATTTAGTAAGGTTTCGACAACAGATGCCCTCCCACCAAGAATGGGCTAAACAGGGGCTTTCATTGTGGTGCCTCCTACCAGTGCTCAGCACACGTAGAAACAAAACACTGGCACTGACACCGGTCCTTAACGAACCACCTATTCTTGTCCTTTAAAGTAAAAACACTGATCTTGTTCTCGATAATGAGTGTAAGACCCCTTACAGTAATCCAACCCAGTGATTAAGTCCCTGTTTACATTTCACATATTTTTACCTCATTCTGCATGGTATATGTGTTCATACTACCTAAGAGTATTTCTTTTAACAAATGTCATTCTGTACTTTTTTTTCATGCATCTTTTATGACACATTGTGAAAACGGAGTCCTCTCTGGGTGTCTGGATTAGTTCCGATTCTGCATGGATGTTCATGGCCTTGCACAAGTGAGAGCTCAACAGTTCAGTGTGACAGCAGTGCAAGTTGTCCACAGCGCCTGTATTTGGTCATAGAGGTGTTCAAACAATGTGCACATCCAATCCTTGGCCTCTCTTCAGAGTGCACAGAATGTTGGCCAACTGTAATTACCATGCTAGCTGACAGTGCACAAAAACACTATTAACAAACTTTGCAAAGTCACTAAGTGTGGCTTGTTTGAGTTGTATTTGTTGTTGTGTGATGAGTGCTGATGAAGCAGCAGTAAACACGCATAGACACACCTTAGTGCGGGTCAGGTGACACGCTGTGTCAAACACAGCATTTGAATTATCAAGTTTTAGGCCATGCCCTTAATTACATATGCCACACTTCTTGTAAATGATTTATAGTTATGGTTCTTTGGCCTCGCCCCTTTTAGAGGCGCTTCTCCTACCTTTTACATCTTACTTAAAATACTGAGAAAGGCGATCTTGTATTTCAAACATAGTGGTTTGAGAGTAAAGGACACTATTTCGATTGTGTTCAAGCAAGTACCTGACTAAAAAACTGATGTGCAACTGTATTAGACAGGTTGGCAATAACAAATGGCAAAATGATAGCTGTTGTATGTGACAGACACAGCTGTGCCATCTCAAGGCATGACGAAAGATAACTGTGTGAAAACTACAGCCCCTGGTGAGTTTGGCATTCAGTAACTCATCATAAATACTCTATTGCACTCATCCTCGCACTCACTCTGCCACTGGATTCAAGCTATACCGACTGATGAGGGGTGAAATCCCGGAACCGGTCCCAGGATGCTTGTTTCCGGTCCAGGGAGGACCTGGCTTGGCAGTTCGGGCTGGACTGTTCTCATAAGGCACAGGGTCAAGACTGATTTACAGGTATCGTGAGCAAAAGAATGATGAATTTAACCCAGATCTCTTGACTGGGGGTGAATGTTTGATGCATTCCGTCCATCAAATGTGTGTCTTTTGCTTTCTCGCCCTAAGTGCGCGTGATATGCCCAGACGTTGGTCTCGGTCTCACTGTGCCAGTGGATTCAAGCTATCCTGGCTGATGATGGATGAAACTCAGAAACTGGTCCTAGGATGCTTATTTCTGGTCCAGGGAGGACCTAGTTTGGCAGTTCGGGCTGGACTGTTCCCATGAGGCACATGGTCAAGACTGATTTGCATATGGCCAGGTCTAAACCGGGGGGGGCATGTTGATCTCTTGACTGGGGTTGAATTTTTTGATTTGTTATGCATTTCGGCCATCAATTGTGTGTCTTTCGCTTAATTACATATGCCACACTTCTTATAAATGATTTCTAGTTATGGGTTTTTGGCCACGCCCCTTTTAGAGGTGCCTCTCCTACCTTTTACATCCCACTTAAAATATTGAGATAGTCGATCTCCTGGGCGTGAGGCAACGCTTTCTCCTGCCTCTGTGAGCAACCAGGAATAAAGCTCGGGGCAACGACGGAGAGAGCGTTGCCTCACGCCCTGAGTTGTTACCAGGAGCGGCAGGCGCAGTCCCGATTCAATACGGGTACTTACCCTCTTGACCGGTAGGATTCTAAATTTTAGAATCAACTCTGAGGCACAAGGTTGGTCGTATCGTTCCACTTGACTTATTTTTACACTTTTTTCACGTTAGTGTTTTAAGCACTAGTTCATAGTTGCAGTAGTTTTCTGTTTGGTCCTGAAGAAAGCCATGATCACAATTTCCTGATCCTCATTGGCTGAAACATGTAGACCTTTTTCTGGTTTATTTGTTAGCGCGTTGGTAAATTTGCTCAGATCGCGCTATTATTCGGCTTTTAATATTGTCACTGGGAAATTTCCATTAAATAGTTTTCTTTTCCAGTAGTCCATTTTACATCACTTCGGTTTACACTGCACAACATGGTCTCACCTAACATAGGCTATCTTCATCGATCTTTAGGAGATCCATTTCCATTAGCGTAGATTAAAAACTTCCGCAAGCTCCTCCCGTAGATTCAGCTTGGGAGTAGTAGCTCCTTAACCACACTAGGTTTGGTTAAGAGGAGATCCCACATGATGAAGCATGCCACCACGGTGGGTGATGGGATTACGTCCTCTTTTTGAGGACTCTTTTGGCCAGGTAGTAGTCATCCAGGTTCTATATTCTCCATTATATGGTCTTTGTTTTTTCTTTGTTTTTTTCTTACCCCTGGACTTCTGTGTTTATACATTACAAGTAGGGGGACTCATCCAGGCTGGTTGTGTGTTTCCCTCGGACCCCCTTGTTTAACTGGTTGTTATAGTAATACTTCTAGCCCCTCTTCCCCATCTTCTCGTACCCAATGCATCCTTAAATGTCCCATGTACAGACGGGGTTGACACTCCTATTACCCTTGCCCTCCAGTGACACTTTACTTGTCACGGGTGGTGGTGGTGGACGTGGTGGTGGTGGACGTGGTGGTGGACGACGTGGTGGTTGTGGTGGTGGACGATGTGGTTGTGGACGTGGTGGATGTGGTGGTGGTTATAGTAGACGTGGTGGTGGACGACTATTGGGTAGGAGGGTGCTGGCAGAATGCGGATGGAGAGGAGGATCTCGAAGGGGGCACATGGGAGAGCAGAAAGAGGCCGAATATTAGATTTAAAAAATGGCAAGTAGATAGAACACGAAACAGATTTAACGGGGTGGTCCCTTCTGATAGCGCATGTGAATGTTCCTTAGCACCCCGTTTTTAGTAAACAGGGGGACCATGGGGATATTAATTGATTAATCATGCATGATGATCGCATGTAGAAGATGGTGGTGTTTGAGTCACGGCGTTGGCTTACCAATGTGTTATTCTGGGCAAATTAGTTAATCTCCTGTGCCTTCTAAAAGGCAATGTGTTCCTGTGTGAATGTGCTCTTGTGTAATATGACTAAATGTCTTGTAAAGGTCTCTACTACTCTTGAGTTCAGTTTACGCTGTATGAAGTTGCAAAACAAACAGCCAGCGGACCTTGTAGAGCAAGAGCCTATTATATCCGTTCATGTAGCGCACGCACAGCAATGAGGGCTCTGTACAGCCCAGTACTGCACACTACACAACAAACAAATATCCGTTCATGTAGCGCATGCACAGCAATGAGGGCTCTGTACAGACCAGTACTGAATTAAAAATTTAAAGCGCATTTAAGCGCAATGTACCGTCGTGCCTGCAGTTGAAAGTGACTCACAAAGAAAAGAAACAAGCCACAGCATCGCTCTGGTTGATGTTTGGGAGGTGGGAGGGGTGTTCTGTGCAGAAAGGCATTACAGCGCTCTAGTAAATAAATAAATAAAACAAGCTCGGTACGCGAAAGTGAAAGCGACCACGTTTGGAGCTGAAAGTGCACACTGTGCTTAATGAGCCATGACGAGGGAGGAAAGTCGCGCACGCTCCTGTGGACCCTAGGCCAGGGCAGGCAGAAGGGCGGGACATTCACCTGCCTTTGGCAAATTGCGTTCTATCTTTCTTAGAAAGACGCATGCAAAGTCCAATAGCGGGTGAAGAAAACAAAAGCACACGCACGAGCGTGTGGTCCAAAGTTTAAAGCCCTTACTAAATGTCTCGCAGGGCAGCGCGTGTGCGCTGGCTCAGGCGAGACCCAAAAACTGATGTGCAACTGTATTAGACAGGTTGGTAATAACAAATGCCAAAATGATAGCTGTTGTATGTGACAGGCACAGCTGTGCCATCTCAAGGCATGACGAAAGATAACTGTGAAAACTACAGTTCATGGTGAGTTTAGGCATTCAGTAACTCCTCATAAATACTCTCTTGCACTCATCCTTGCACACCTGCATCCATTCTTCCACTACTGGGTTCACCCACTTAAAGTAAGTCACACTCACAAACTGAACAAGCACATGCACAAAAGATACATAAAAAATTATACGTATCAAAAAAGAAAACCTTCTGCTTCATAAATAGGGTGAGAATGTCCTGCTAATAAAAGTAAGTTTAAAATGTAACCGCAATGGGCAGCCATCTCAGAAAGGTATTGTGCCTAATTTATCATTTCTGTATCGATGCAAGATGGCCAACCTGTGGCTTTTAAGCATGTTGGCCACCTTAAAAAAGTAAAGGAATTGTATACCATGGACAATACCATTTCAAGATGGCCGACCATTGTTGAATCATTGACTGAAGGGAAGCAATGCACTGCAGATTAAATAAGCAGAAAGTGAGTGGCCTCGTAGTACTGCCTGGGAAGCTTCTGGATGTCCCCAAAAACAATATAAATAAACAAAGATGGGAAGAAAAAAAGGAGACCTTTATAAGGTGGGAACAAACCGACTGACGCACAAGCCCTGGCACTGAAGCGGATGGACACATATGATCGGGAAAAATTTCATCACTCACATGGCAGTAGAGTCAATGGCTGACCCAGTGACGCATGATATATGCATTCATGGGTGGAACATAATGTGAATGATACCTGAACAGACCAGTGGCTGAAGAGGGCTGATCCAAAGCCCTTCTTTTTATGTATATGAATGTGTTTTTAGGAATTACATTGTTACAAGGTCCCGGCAGATAACTAATGTTATCAGGTCAGATCTAAAAAGTACTTTTAACAAACACACACAGCTAAGTACTAGGAAGATAATTACCATTTGTTAAATAATTATAGTTTGCCAAACAATATACACCCGCTCTAAAGAGGGTTGAGCAAAATTCATACAGTTCAAATCAGCTACACCCAAGGTTTTGTCTGAGAAGGTAACAAACACCGAATCCTATGATAATATGTTAGATTTCATGTGACTTATCACCTATTTGTGTACTCTACCAGTGTAATAAAAATCCTCCCTCAAGCACCTATTGGCTTTAACATAAGGTTTTCACAATAAACAAGTTAGGCCTATTGTGCCACAAGAACCAAATTATAACTCACTGATGAGGCCTAACAAGGCTGAAACCAGTCTGGGGTTGCTTGTGTTCCTGTTAAGAAGGGGCCTGGCCTGGCACTTCAGGCTGGACTATTCGTATTGGAGCAGGATCAATGCTGATTTACATATGGCTGGTCCCTGTCTGAAGTGGCATAGTGGGCCAAAAAGAACTATAAACTGGCATGCTGTCCAAGTAATTGCCAGTGATATTATTTCAGGTGTTTCATGCATTAGTTTTTGTATTTTACTCATGCCTAAGATTTTTTGTAACTTTTCATAATAAAAAGGTCAAACTCGGCTTCTGACACAGCAGTGAAATAATGGATACATTAGTGCAAGGATGAGTGCAAGAGTGCATCTAAAATGAGGTACTGAATGCCTAAACTCACAAGCGACTGTGGTTTTGACAATGTTATCCCCAATGAACTTTTCAAGCCAACAACCTGTTTCATTGTCTTTTCTCCATAATTAAACCATACCTATTGTTTTTAATCTAATCTGTCCCCCAAAGCAACCACCAGGCATACAGTGGTAAAATTAAAATTATGTTCAAAATTACAGTTGCCAAAGCAATCAATATACAACCCCTCCTAAAATCACCCAACAAGGATGATCACAGGGCAACTCCACTAACTTAGCAGGGTTTGTCAGACAGCCTTGCCAAGTACCACGCATCAGGATTCAGGAGTTAGACTAATGCATTTCAGTGTGGTGGTCCGCATCACCGCACTGAAATGGAAAGTCACGCATAATAGCGCCTCTTCAGCTGTCAAGCAGAGGAGGCAGTAGTTAATCCTGCATCATAGTGAAAGTAAAACTGGAGTGGCAGAGCGCCATGTGCGCTCTCTTAGCAGGCTTAGGGCTCCCGGCTGGCTCAGAATGCAACAGCTCTAAACCGCTACAATGTAACAGGCCGATTCATGAGACACTGCAGCAATTAGTAGGCGGGACCGGATGACCGGCTGCAGCCCGCGATAGTGCTAGCGCGGCTGCAGTTCATGATTAAAGTTTTGGCAGTTTGCAATGGCATAGGCAGCGCTACTCGCACCCCGTTGTTGTACCGGCTTGCGGGCGTTTTTAATTTACTTAGTGGATCCAGTGACGGGACCCGTCACCTGACCCTACCGGCGGCTGAAATACAGACTGTGGCGGCCGCTGGAGAGTTTTAGCAGCCCAGGGCACACCAGTCATAGTTCCTGTGCACCTGCTGCTGCTGACTCTCATGATGCCTGGGCCGGTGTTTGCTGCGGTAGTCATTGCGGCCACTAGGCAGACGTTGCAAATGGCCGTTTTCCTCTCAAAGTAAGTGAGTGCCTGTGAGGTAACTCTCTCTACTTAATCAGCTGAATAGCGCCGGTGCCAGCTACAAGGGACACATGTATTTATCAGTTGTGGTGAGGGTTGGGCGGTGACTGCCGAATACGGTGACTGGCGAATAAGTCTTTATGTGTATATTTATGTCAATCCGGTCACCCCATGGTTAACTTGACCTGGGATCTCTACTACCCTGAGCTGCTCGCTGTTGGGCTGGAAGTGCTATTCGAAAAGCTTCTCCCCTGCCTTGAAAAGAAGCCAGTCAGTGTATAGACAGTTTCTGTTGCACGTCAGAGATGTGAGCCCTCGCAACTAAAAAGTAAAAGTGTTAAAATGCATCTGGGCGCCTACCTCAGCCACGCCAGGTGGTGAGACCTTCACATACATGCCAATAGGCCAGTAGCTGCCGGTGGCGGGAGTGCTGCCGGGCGTAGACGTGGGGCGGGAGAGGGGCAGGGGCAGGGTTGGGGGGTAGTAAACTACAGATTACAGCCGATTAGAGGTAAGTAAACATATAAATAAATAAAACGAATTTAGTTGCGCATGCTGCATCGCCAAATGTCGCACATAAGCAATCTGAAACCTTGACAGCTTTGCAGGGAGGGAAACCAAAGATTGTCTACCACAATTGTCTGTGAGATTCCATGTCACAAAATATCTACATTTAGGCGTCAACTGTGTAATAACAATTCACGGTTAGAGACCTATTCACTTCAACATGTGTTGTAACAATAAATAATTCAGACCTACATCCTTTTTCGTAACTTTTTTATAACAGATCATACCCATGGCATCTGACCAGTGGCACAATGGGCTTGTCACTATCACTACAGTTATTGAGCATAATCTTTCCAACCAGGCATAATGTGCAATGCAAGCTCTCTTTTACAGTGGAAGCACACAACTTTCGCTCATTTAAATAGCTTTAGTTAAGACAATGTTTATTTAGGGGCGGGGCCAAAGCCTATCTTTAAGTAGTGCTTTCCAAAGCAATTTTTTATGTTGCTCATATGAGTTCCTGACACAGCTACGCTGTCAATTCAAACCTAAAAAACAGTAGACAATGGGAATAATTGAAAGGTAAAGATAGTCGAAGTAGTTTCATCTTAGTATCACTGGATTCTCTTACAAGCAATTTCAGGTGGAGCAGCTAATAGCGATAAGCAGGGTGTTTGCAAAGCAGAAGAAATTAATAAAGTCTGCCACATAAAGCAAAAAGGTAAGAAAACTGCGCATGATACAGTAGAGGTGGAATAAAACTGCCAGCAAAATCCGCGTTTAGAAAATGGCATCAACACAACCTTAGCAGTCAGTAGGTAGGGGTGACAATAGTGAGGAAATAAAGCCGCAGAGGCTTACGCAACCTTAACTTGCAAAGCAAAAGAGATGAGGTAAATCTGCAGGAAGATGCACACATTGAGAAAGGAGAGAGTAGCATATGAGATGCTGGCTCAGGTTGGAGAAAACACGACTGTGGCTGATCCTAACATAACCTAAACATTTTGTACTTAAATGTTTCCTATAAGTCACTTCAGAAAAAGTGGTACATAACTACTTACACCCTGGTTTAGAGCTGTATGATAATATATAATCCTCCTCTTTATTGAAAAAGTGCTACATCCCACCTGTAGAATCGTGCCTCCCACGCTGTTTGTTGGAGGTGATTCCACCAGTGCATTCCTCTTCAGATACAGCACTCTCTCCATCTCTAATGGAATTTCTATTACCACCCAGCTTAAACTCAGGCCCTTAGCCTCTGATTCCATGGAGTTGAAGATTATAGCATTGCATAAATAAATTCCCATATTGCATTCTTCATTAGAGTTCAAGTAAAGATGTGATGCAGCCTAAAGGACTCCACCACCAGGAGGTTTTGCACAACACCCTGTGGGCAGAAAAGCTGCCTTGGGGAGCGCTCCAATGACAAAATACTGCTTTTGCCTAGAGCTCTAGAAAGGCCTGCTTCCTTTCCCTGAAGCAGCGCCTGGGTTGTCAGATATCACACTGGTGAAGTAGGGGAGCTCTACGAGTTGTTGCAAATGATCAGTTCTGTCTTTTTCCCTGGCAATAAGGATTTTTGGTCTTTAAAAAATATAAACAAGCATATTTTGCCCCCTGGCAGAGAGTTCCCAGGTCAGACAGTGATTTAAAGACCCAACTACCATGTCTAAATACTATATGATCTCCCCTGACATTTCTCTCCACCCTTCCACACACCATGCGAGAGTCTCTTTAATCCACCACCCTGTTTCCTTCTTCCCAGCTTACTGCAGGAACTCTCTGGACTCGCGATGGTACAGCTATGACGACAGCAATGTGGAGCCAGTGCCGGAGGATGAGGTGTGCACCCGCGGGGCTTACATTCTCTTCTACCAGAAGAGGAACAGCATCCCAGACTGGTCAGCAAGCAGCTCTGTGAGAGGTGAGATGAAGGCCATGGGGAGGATGGATGAAGCAGAAGCAGGGGTGAAAAATAGTGAGAGGGAGAGCAGTGGCCCAGCAACCAGAGTGGCTGACTCTGGAGCGCTGGGCTCCTGGTTTGATGCCCGGCTGCAGCTCCGCATCATTTGACTCCGGGCAGTAGCTCACTTAATCTCCCTGACGGCTCCAGCACCTTGAAACCCTTTAGGGTGACATGTTTGCGCTTTACAAATAGGAATTGTTATAATTATTTATTATAAGAATTCATCTTTTAAATCTGGCTGAGCAAAACTTCTGAGGAATTAGTGATGTAACAGACAAGAGAAGGTGTGCGTGTGTGTGTGTGTGTGTGTGTGTGTGTGTGTGTAAAATTTGTAATTTCCAAACCTAAACAAACGGCACCTGAGCAGTGTATAGAGTCAATAAGTGATTGGAGAGGCTGCTGGTTTCGGGGACAGTAGTGGACTGATACTGCATCGTGATGTAGTGTTCTTTAAAAAGTTGCATCATAAACTCTTTCCTATATGGCCTGGGACTACCGAACTTCCCCCTCCGCCGCCCTGCGCATAAACCACATTTACTAATGATGGACATGAGAAGGGAGTTTCTTTGGAGGCGGGGGTCGTAAAACCCCCGGCCGTATTTATTAAAATATGAAAACAAAATTAAAATTGAATTAAACAATATTTACACTATTTACGCAGAAACATAACACAACATTTGAATACAATTCATATGCACAGATATCAGATGGCTCACCTTAACATATTTCTAATACACAGTTTTCCTATCCGAATTTAACATCTGGATCATAATCATACATTAATTATTTTCTGCGTATCCTATTCAGCCTACGGCAAGGTCGCTAACCGGTGTCCGATCCATATCGATTAGCCACGCCCTCCCATAGGAGTGCGCATGCGCAGAGGGCCCGCTTACCGAGAGGGTACTTCTCCCCCGGTTACCCCCAAACGTTCCCTGAACTCCATTAAAATTGGGGGCTCTTGCACTCTGCGCCATTTAGTTACGTCCATGCCAGTGCGGGGTGGTCAACCAGCCTAAAGAAAGCGTGACTCCCCCCTTTCCCCGCACCTATCCAGTCAACTGGATGTACCGCCCCTGGAGTTATAGGAGAGACCCCTTGTCCCTCCCCCTGGGCGACCCCATCCGAGAATGGCGCCGGCCCCTAAGGACCTTAAATTTACTGCTCACCAGTCATGACCTTACCGCCTGATCAAGGAATAGCAATAAATATGACGATTGATGACCTGTAAACGGGGAAAACGCCTAAGGAACAAAACCATACCGTCAACTTCATAGCACAATGACCATATTGCTACAGGGGATGGTGGGTGGGCAAACAAAGATTAGCAGCCTCCAAGAGGCTGCGTGCAGTATGCCTGAGAGCACGGGACAAAGAGTCAGAGTCCCGCGCTCTCCGGCCTTTTATTACTATTACTGGGGGCGGGCCGGTTCTAATCGGCCCGCCCCCTGCCCCCTCCCCTCGACCCAGAAGCGCCTTACTCGCTTCCGGGCCGAGGGATCGCCCCCGCCAGCCAATCCCCGCCGCGGCGCGTCCACCGTGTCATACTGAAGCGGTGGAGCGCGCCGGGAGAGCAGGCGAGGGGGGAGGGGGTCGGCGCCCCACCATACTTGCGGCAGGGCCGATACAGGCCCGCCTTTCTCTAAGGTCTGGGACTACCGAACTTCCCCCTCCCCCGCCCTGCGGATAAACCACATTTACTAATGATGGACATGAGAAGTGAGTTTCTTTGGAGGCGGAGGTCGTACAACCCCCGGCCGTATTTATTAAAATATGAAAACAAAATTAAAATTGAATTAAACAATATTTACACAATTTACGCAGAAACATAACACGACATTTGATTACAATTCATATGCACAGATATCAGATGGCTAACCTTAACATATTTCTAATGCATAGTTTTCCTATCCGAATCTAACATCTGGATCATAATCATACATTAATTACTTTCTGCGTATCCTATTTGGGCCTACGGCAAGGTCGCTAACTGGTGTCAGATCCTTATCAATTAGCCACGCCGTCCCGTAGGAGTGCGCATGCGCAGAGGGCCCATTTACCGAGACGGTACTTCCCCCCCCCACCACCCCCCAGTTACCCCCATACGTTCCCTGAACTCCATTAAAATTGGGGGCTCTTGCACTCTGCGCCATTTAGTGACGTCCATGCCAGTGCGGGGTGGCCAACCAGCCTAAAGAAAGCGTAACTCCCCCCTTTCCCCGCACCCATCCAGCCAACCGGATGTACCGCCCCTGGAGTTATAGGAGAGACCCCTTGTCTCTCCCCCTGGGCAACCCCATCCGAGAATGGCGCCGCCCCTGAGGACCTTAAATTTACTGCTCACCAGTCATGACCTTACCGCCACAGGCCAGCATAGTTGCCCGACTATCTGGCCCCACCCTCATGTTGTCCTGAAAGGTCATGCCCTGCCCTTACACTCCTTAGCCAAGCTATGAAATTTTCTAACATTATTTCATTACCTAACCTAGTCAAGTGGACCCCGTCTTTTAAGAAGCACGGTTCCCCCCTGACACACCCGTGTGCAATATTGTGTAGTTGAGGGGATCTGAACAGTTTCCCTATTTTATTGTTGACCCTCCTTACCGAGTGATTCAACGCTTTCGCAGAATTCCCCCCCTCCATTTAAATCTGGGTATCATCTGCGACCACACTATGGTGCAGCCCTGGCACGCCCTAGCTAACCAGCCAACTTCGGAGATTATGTCCTCCATCAAGATCCTTCTGCCTAATGTTACCAAGTCATTCCCACCCAAATGCAAAATAACTATTGTGGGCGGAGGACTGTGTCTATTCAAAAGACCCGTCGTAAAACTCCTAAACTGACTGAGGCAAAGGCCCCCTTTTCCATGAAAAGATACTTTGAAACCATCCTGCTCAGCTCTTTGTCTGTAATTACCTGAAAGGAAAACAGATTTCATACACCGTATATAAGAATGACCAACGACCCACACACTCTGTGTTCCTTTGACCTGCAGTTTTGACCGCCGTTGAGAAGAATCTTGCTGTTGTGGTGACGGCAGTTTCCCCCCTGCGTGACAGGTTCGAGGAACTGAAAGCAAACAAACAAAACAAGGCAGGCATCAGTCCACAATTGTATTGTGTCTTCACAACATGTGCAGCCGCACATAACGCTTATAACTATTGGAAGCCCATCGTCCAATCTTCTTTACACTACTGCTATGCAATCCCCTAGCCGTTGCCCCTGTGGCAGCCCCTATCCTGAATGAATGCATCCCAAAATCCTTTGGATTCAGACCTGCCTTGCTGATCGCCATTGCCAATACCCTTTTAAACTGGAACATGGTAAGTGGGGTACCGTCCGTGTGTAGTAACAATATCCCACCTACCGCACTGCTCCTCTGTCTGAGGTAAGCTTCTAGGTGCATCACTGGGCAACATGGATTGTTTTGTGCCCTGTGAAGTACCACCCCCTCACCCCGAGCTTCCTGATCGTTTTTTGATTTTTTTAATGGTTAGTAGCAAAGCGTCACCCTGTATCTTCACGTGCTCCAGTAGGAGCCCACCCTGTACATCCAACTTGTTGCGTGCCACCAATTCCCCTACTCTGAATGCCCCATAGAAAGCTAATGCAAAGGCAGCTCTGAATAGTAATGTCTCCCCTATTGAACTGCAGATGGCGCCCAATGCCGTTAGCAAAGCATTCAGCCGCTCCAAACTAATCGGCTGCCTGGTGTCAGGAGTAACCCTGGGCGTAGTTCGCGAAGTAGCACTTCGCGAAGCTACGCAAAGTGCACTTCACTCTACGCGTAGCATTTCGCGAACTGCGTAGTACCTTGTTCGCACTGTGCCAGATGTCGTTTTCAATGATTGCACAGTGCGGACAAGCACCGGCACTGTGCAATCATTGAAAATGGCATCTTGCACAGTGCGAGCTGTAGTTTTCTGCTGCTCGAGTAGATTTTTACTCGAGCAGCAGCTTTCTCAACGCAAACTGGTAGATTCTCATCGCGAGCGGTTGCGAGCATACGCGACCACTCGCAATGAGAAACCTGACCTCCTCGCGTTGGGAATCTCGCCGGGAGGTTTATTTTCCATGCTCGCGATCGCCAACTTGATGTTGCTGATCGCGAACAAGGAAAAAGTCTCGCCGGGATGTCATTTTGCTTGCTCGCGGTTGCCAACTTGACGTTGAGAACCGCGAGCAAGCAAAAAATTACCGCAGCACTACGCAACACTACGCTACGCGTGTTCGCACTGTGCTACGTGCAATTCGCGAAGTAGCGCGAACTTCGCAAACTACGCGAGCATAGCGTAGTGCTTTGCCCAGGCTTAGTCAGGAGCAGCCGCCTGGATGCGTCGCCACCCCTTCAATGCCTTCCTTACAATGAAACTGTTCGTAGGGTCCTTTGTGTCCCTGATCTGTGCAAACAAAGAAACCGCTGCTACATTTCGCCTGGCTGCCGCCGCGGAGGACCCCTCCCTATTCCAGTTGTCTAAAAACAAGAGGAATGCCCTCGATGTATGCCAGCTATCTGCCCAGTCCTGCCCCAAAAAAGTGCAGTAAGACCAAAATGCCCCTTCGTAAGCTTTCCTGGTCCTGGGTGCTAGGCTTGCAGCCACGAGGTTCTGTAGTTGGGGGCACCAATCTGCCAAAGTACTTCCGGGAAGTGTGCTGGTGCTGTCACTGCAGATGGTAGATGTTCCCTGAAAACCTGCATCTTGAAGCGAGAGAGTGCATCAGCAGCATTATTCAGCACCCCCGGGACATGTTTAGCCTTAAACTGTATGTTCAGGTTCATACATAACAGCACTATCTCTTTCAACAGGCGGAGAATCATTTTGCACCTTGCCGCCTGTTGATTGATGCATTCGACTACTGTCATGTTATCCGACCAAAAAATCACCGATTGATTTTGCAGATGATGGGGCCAAACCGTCAATGCCACCCAAATGGGAAACAGTTCCAAGAAACCTATGTTGGCTGTTAAACCACTCTCGACCCACCTAGCCGGCCACTGTTGGGCCACCCACTGATTCCAGAGTATGGCACCAAATCCCACACTGCCCGCCGCGTCAGTCCATAAACCTAACTCAGCAGAAGTAGTGGGGGGACCGGGCCACACTACCCTGCCATTGAAACCCTCCAGAAATGCGATCCAAATCTGCATGTCCTGGCGAACCTCAAACAACAGTCTTGTGTGATGATATTTTTCGTGCAGGCCTGTCATGGCCTGTGATATGGAACGGGAGAATTTTCGTGCCATAGGTATTACCCGAAGCGCAAAGTTCAACTGTCCCACTGCCTGTTGCAGCTGGTGTAAGGTTACTTTATCTTTTGACAGACACTTTTGCAATGCTACACGAAATGTCATTATTTTTTGTTCAGGTAACCTAAAACACCCTTGTACTGAGTCCAATTCAATGCCTAAAAATTCAATTGTGGTTGCTGGCCCCACTGTCTTCCCTGGTGCCAGAGGGACCCCAAATGTACGCATGAGCACACAAAATTCCTCCAATGCCCCTGCGCATTCCCGGGAGCCCGCCGACCCCAGAAAGAGAAAGTCATCAAGATAATGCATGACAAATTGGTGTCCAGTCGCCTGCCTGAAAACCCATTCCAAAAATGAACTAAATTTCTCAAAGTAAGCAGAGGAAACAGAACAACCCATGGGCATGCACCTATCCATGTAGAATTTGCCTTGAAATGAAAAACCTAACAGGTGATGATCTAAAGGATGAACCGGCAGCAGCCGGAATGCAGATTCAACATCCGATTTGGCTAGCAAGGCCCCTGGTCCCAAAACCCTTAACATCTCGACCGCCTGGTCAAAGGAAGCATATTTCATACTGCAGAGTTCCTCATTGATGGCGTCATTCAATGAATTGCCTCTAGGGCTGATAGATTATGAATCAACCTGAACTCCCCCTCTTCCTTCTTTGGGACCACCCACAGGGGGGAGCAGACAAAGATTGGCACAGGGACGAAGTCAAATGGACCCGCTATTCTACCCAGGCGCAATTCCTTATTAATTTTTTGTGCTGCCACCACTGGGTTTGATCTTACCGACAGCTGATTCTTGCACTCTGGTGTCCCTGTGTAATTCCCAACTGGGATCCTGAAACCATACAAAAACCCCTCCTGTAACATCCTAGCTGTGGCATGATCTGGGTACCTATTTAACCAGGGAGTCATAGCAAAAACGTCAATGGGTGAATGCGTTACCTTTTTTCCTTTTTCCTTATTCTTGTTTCTTCCTCCCTCTATTTCCTGAAGAGGCATTCCCTTTTTTAAGGCATTTTGACTCTGGGTGAGAGTGGTGGTTACATATGGAGCATGCGTGCCTGAATTTACAAGTGCCTTGGGCTCTGGTGCATGACTTTCTATTGAAATCCCAGCATACTCCTTTTCGCCCTCCCCCATTCCCTGTACCCGGGGCCTTGCCCCCGGTTTGTGTTGGCCGAAAGGACTGAGGTGGCTGAGAAGTATGACCCTTGCCCCAATTATGACCTGCATTGCCCGGCTGCCCTGGGCCAAACTGGTCAAACCATGAGATAGAGTCCACCCAGTCCCATGTGAGTGAAGGGTCAAATTATTTTGCCTTCCTGAAATTCATGTCGTATTCTTTCCAACCTACGCCACCATATTTATCATGGGTCATCGTTACCCTGCTCTGGTAACACGCCATTTCTGCTTGCAGATTAGGTGAACGTTCAGCTATTATGGCCATAAACACTGAAAAAGCCCTTATCCAATTGGTCAATGTCACCTCCACCCTGAATCTTGACATTTCTACCCGCCACTCACTGGGAAGCATCCAATCTTTTTGCCTCTTAGCATACTCCATTTCCCTGTTGTCAACAAGTAAAGAATACATATTGACATACGCACCAGACCAAATCAATTCACTCACTTCGCGTGTTACATGCCGTGCTAAATTTTCCCTCCTGGAGGGTAGCACCCCCGCGCCCAACAATGGCAATGCCAGCTCCTTACCTATTGCCCCAACTCCCGCTGGCTCCGCCGTCTTGTCTTTTCCACTGTCGCTCTCCTACAGCGCTGGTTGGGGTTGACTGGCCTTATTCGCGCCTGGGCTCGGCTCCCCGCTCGGGGCATCCATAATCCTCGTCACCATTCTTTTTGCCTCTGCCAGTGGGTCCTCCCCTACTTCTTTGGCGCCCACGGAATGTGTAACATCCCCCCTTTCCTAACCCAGGAAGGACTGCCGCTATCTGTGAAGCTAATTCCGGCGGGACTTACCCACCCCCTGCTGGCGCTAAAACCGGGACCGGGGCACCAGGGTTCAGGACCGGAACACTTGGGCATGATGTGGGCAAATCTGGTATCACAGTTGGTACCACCGGGTCAGCTGCTGGAGGCACCGGAATTGGTGCAGGTACTGGCACAGGGGTCACCGGGACATTTGGCGCTACATCAGGAATTACTATAGGGCTCTCAGGTGTAACCGGAAGACCAGAGGGACCACCCCCATCCGGTGTCTCTAAAGGTTGCCCTGTTTTTGGGTCCTGATTCTTCCCCTTCTTGCTTCTAAGCCGCTTGGGGAGTGCTTCTAGTTCCCCCCCTGGGCTTTGGGGGCACTATTGTCCGCTTGGGCCTGCCTGATGGCCCACCCTGATCCTCCACTTTCTGTCTGAGCTCCGCTAAGCTGTGCCCCATTTGCTCTACCTTTCCCCATCTCCTATCCATTGTTGCCATCCTGCGCATCATAGCTTCCAGCATGTGCTCCATGCGGGAACGCTTGGCCCCCCGTTTACCAGACATGTTTTTCCTGAGCCACAAAATGTCAGATAACCCACACACTGATCGATAAATACCCTGCGAGTACAATGCTATTCGTCACTTTACCGGGACCCAACAGGCCCTTACCTTACGTTGGGAGTACACAAGCTGGCCGTAAGCACCACGCAACCGGGACCGCACCACACCAGCTAAGCTGGGCGGTAGGCGAGCGAACTCTTAGCCCCGCGGCCCACAGAAGCAGTGAAGTGCAGGCCTGCCTGTGCACCCTCCCTGCGACACCGTCAGTCTCACCTTCTTGTCTGGCGTGATGCGCGCACCCCCTCAGTATTCCTACGGTGAAAATCAAGTTAGCATATGTATTAAACCACAGTTTAACTTTAATGCCCTCTATTCTTTTCTGGCGTTGTGAATAACTTACACTGCCCCCTGGGACTTAAGGTGCTGGCTGGCCACACAGGGACAAGAACCCTGAATCCCCAGACCTTATCTATTATTCCCAAGTGACGAGTTGCACACCTTAAAAGAGATCAAACTGAACAGAATCAATGGGAATTGAACCTGTAACCTTGAGAATAAGAGTTGCAGAACTTAACTATTAGGCCACAGTGACTCTCTATTCAGTCAAATCCGCACCACAATTTCTAAACCCCAGCGCTCTAGCTGAACGGAATCGACGATCATTTACCATGCACCCTTTTAAAAAACGATCTCCTGAACAGTATCAATGGGAATCGAACCGGTAACCTTGAGAGTAAGAGTCTCAGACCTTAACCGTTAGGCCACAGTGACTCTCAATACATGCGTCGGTCCGCTCCTGCTCAGTACCTTATCAGCGCGTGCGTGTTCCTTACACCAAAACCCCCGGGGCTCCCTGGCCGTCGATCCGATAAATTGCCGCTCGGCGCCGCTCGGCGCCGCTCCCTCGCTGATGATTCTCCCGCACGCAGTCGCTGCCCACGTTTGGAATCCTCCGTAGGGAAAACGCCTCCGAGCCGCCTGCTTCATCCTCGTCAGGTGTCCGGCTGTGTCTATGAAACCGGAACCGCCGTCGAAAACATGAAGACCTGTAAGATAAAAAACAAACAAAGATTAGCAGCCTCCTAGAGACTGCGTGCAGTATGCCTGAGAGCGCGGGATAAAGAGTCCGAGTCCCGCGCTCCCCGGCCTTTTATTACTATTACTGGGGGCAGGCCGGTTCTAACCGGCCTGCCCCCTGCCCCCCTCTCGACCCGGAAGCGCCTTAATCGCTTCCGGGCCGAGGGATCGACCCCGCCAGCCAATCTCCGCCGCGACGCGTCCACCGCGGTGGAGCGCGCCGGGCCGGGAGAGCAGGTGAAGGGGGGGAGGGGGTCGGTGGCCCGCCATATTTGCGGCAGGGCCGATACCGGCCCCGCCTTTCTTGAACGGAGCAGGGAGCGGTGATGTTCCATATCCTTGCGTGCCTGAACGGACAAGGCCTGTTGCCCTGGACAAAGACTGCCGCAACAGCCATGTAAACGGCGTGTGATGTGGGTATATTCCTGGCTGTGTACATCCCTAAATTAGTTAGCTTGCGAGAAGTTGTCCACAACGATGCATGCCATGCACAGACATTCAGTGGTACTCGATGCACGCCATGCACAGACATTCAGTGGCACTCGATGCACGCCATGCTCAAACATTTAGTGGCGCTCGATGCACGCCATGCACAGACATTCAGTGGCGCTCGATGCACGCCATGCACAGACATTCAGTGCTACTCGATGCACGCCATGCACAGACATTCAGTGGCGCTCGATGCACGCCATGCACAGACATTCAGTGGCGCTCGATGCACGCAGACACTGCAGTCTCTGCATGCAAATCAAGCTGGCAGCGACCTGCAGTTCCTACAGGGGAGGAGGTAAAACAGCTGATGGGCTGAAATGATCAAGAAATCAGACACTGCCTATAAAAGCGGAAAATGACACTTTTTATATTTGGATAGCTTGTTTCAAACCCTTATTACAGCGCATAAAGCAAAATCGATATTTGTGAGTATTAGATAACTAAAATACATTTTGGAAACGGTTCAATGCTTCATGGCAATGACGACTATGGAGTTTGTAAAACAGATTTCAAGATTAAATCGGTAGTGGCCGATCTGTTTGTAATCCGAAGGAAACCACGGATTGAGTCTTTCCACTTTCCGTGGTCGGTGGGAGTATCTTGTGTGTTGTAGCAGCGGAACCACATTTTTGCGATGAAAGGAAGCCACGCCGGCATGATATAAAATATTTTCATAATATTATAAGCACACTTTTTTTCCTTATCATGCTTTATGCAGATGCTGTATGGCGCCAGAAAGGAAGATTTTAAGTTACGACCATGATTGACCCAACATTCCAACTGTTCGGGTTGGAATATTAAATTGCTCTTAAACTGAGATCTAATAAAAAAACGACAGTTTGCTGTAATGATGGACACTAGTGAGCTATTTCTCAGGTTACACAGATGGAAGGAAGACACCAGTACACCCTTTCAGTGTCACACAGGGCTTTAAGTGGGCCGGGTCTCACCGGTGCTGAGTACCGGCAGTTTTTTAGAGGGGACCTCGAAACGGGTCTCTATCGGGCTGTGTTTTGTGCCCTGGCACAGGCGCTCCGTTTTTTCCGGACTGCAGTGTCAGCAGGCACATTGCTGTGCGCTTGCTCACACTGCTCACTTCTCACTAGTGGAGGTTACGGCATGACGTCGTGCCAGGTGAGCGTTGTAGGGGGAAGTGAAATCCTTTAAAGAGAGTCAATTTCTCTCTGGATTTCCCTTCTCTTTTTGAAACTCGGGAGCAGCAACATTTTCGTGGTGTCACCAGGGCTTTAAGTGGAAGCTTTTTCAATATTATATACAAGCCATAGTTGCTGCTTATTTATCGTATGCAACCGACAACCATTGACAAAGCTAATAGTTCTGAATCGTTGTAGGTATGATGTTACCTGTTGTATTATATATCTGGATGCAATGACAGAATCCGCAAAATACAAGTCTGGCGGCACACTTTGCTAAGCACAGATTTTTAGCTTGTGTATTAACCCACGCCCTTCATTACATTGGCCACGCCCCTTTGAGAGACACCCCCCCCCCCCCAGTTTATTCATCCCAGTTAATGCCCTGGTGTTACACAACTCTCAGTGATGCCTTGTGCAACAGAGCTGTTTCTCATTTTTGCACAACTCTTAGTAGTGCATGATCGCTCAGACTACACAGCTCTTCCATCAGATTGGTGCCAGTCCTGCGTAAGGTATTCTACACATGTGACTAACTTTCCCCAACCCTAACGGCCTGGTCAAGGACTAGCTTATAACCAAAGGAAACACAAAGGGTGCTGTCTTGAGAACTTTGGAGCAAGATGTCTCCATCAGCTGAGCATGTTTTTCACACTCCTGCCATGTCACAACACACCTGCTCAGGAGAGTGAGGATAGTTCATACACAATAGGATTTCATTCTTAGGGCCAGATGTACTAAAGTTCCCGTTTGCGTTTCTCAAATAGGGACTCCGAAGGAATCGCTATTTAAGATATGCAAAAGGATATGTACCAAATTTGCGATTCCTTAATAGCGATTCCCACAGATTAGGAATCGCTATTAGGGAATTGAAAATAGGAAATGCCATTGCATTTACACCTATGGGCGAAATAGGAAACGGGTTGCATTTCCAAAATTCCCTAAGGGCATATGTACACTTCATGTCACAATAAAAATAAGCATTTTTAATGCATTTTTTATTTTGCCCATGGTTACCATCAACTTGAAATTGATGGTAAATGCATTTCCTAAATGCCCAATTCATGCTTTGTACATGTGCTTTAGGAATCCAAATAGGTAATCCTTATTTGCGATTCCTAAATCAGTCGCAATTTGCAATTTCTACAGTATGAAATTGAAAGTTGCGACCGGTTTTTGGCATTTGTACATCTGAAAAGTCCATTATGCATTTCTTAATGGGGCGAAATAGCGATTCGGACCGTTAAGAAATGCTATATGGCTTCGTACAGCTGGGCTTTAATCTCTCTGCTGAAACGGTTAACAAGTCCTTGTGCATTATTCTGTCATCTAGCGGTTGAATCCATACATATTTTTAGAAAAAATATATAATTTACTGCAGTCGGGGTGAATTCCGATGTCACCGATCATAGCCCACAATGCCTCAGTTAGTGGTCACCATCTATTGTTTGCCGTCATACCTTCATCCTTGCTTATCAAAACAGTTGCCTCCACCTGCCTCTCATCCCACCTCCAGCCTATCCTAATTCTCCCTTACTTATGCTGGACAAGAACATGGCATCGCTATATCAGTAAGTATCTCTGGGTCATCAAGAAGCTAAAGAATTGGTAGAACACCACAGCTTGGTAGAGGTAAAAGGTTTAAGGTTGGAAAATTGCCTAAGAAATCATCTTTTTTTATTTTTAAGTTCCTAGTACTTTATTTTAAAGAAGCCTTTACATGAAATAAGGCAGGTGGCTATTAATCCTATATAAACAATATGAAAAGGCTAAACAGTTTCTTATGATTTGATGGACTTGATGAAGTTTTGATCCATAACAAGTGAAAAAATAGAAGCATCTCATCAAGAGGGCTATGGATATGCTTTGGCTAGAACATGTAATGTTTTAACTCTCAAAATTAATTCAGCATTCACAATTTTGGGTAGGGATAAATGTTGCTTTGTAAAATGTATTTTTAACATTTGTAATGTAATGCCACTCTGAAAACTGTGTTGAGGAATCTCTGAAAGAGTATTTACAGCCAACATTCTTGCTGTGATTTTTATGATGGAATTTTACTAGGCTGGGGGCTAAGTTGGACTTAATGAGATAAACATACTTATTCGTTTTCTGCCACCATTGACAAGTGTAGTACATTTGAGAGTAAAATTGCAGAAGACCTCATCAAGACCATGTGAAGTCACTGTTGAGTGCTGCCCAAGTTTCATCCAATCAAGAAGTAGGGACTTGCATGACGTGCCTTAGGGGGACCTATTCCATGTGCAACAAATCTAAGTGGCGGACTCTTTGCTTTCGTTTCAGGGTCTACCAGCACGGCCTTTTCAGACCACTGGCTGGTCAGACTTAGTGAGAGCAGCAAGAGGGGAAGCTTAGTGTCTGGAACTTCACCGATCTGCACCCCTTTGCCGACTGCCCCAGATTCTCCAGTTTTCCTCGATGTTCCTCCCAAGCCAGAAAAGGGTACGTTTTCTTCTGCTCTGATTTAGTTCTCTTAATTGTTTTGTACAGTTCAATCCTTCACTTGGCTTGCTGCATGTGGGCTGATTTTAATGAATAAATATCTAAATGGCGTACTGTCTAATTAGCTGAAACGGGTACTTAAATATGAAGATGTACTTGACTGCGTAATGTTTACTCGTGTATTGGTCATTTTTGCTATCTCGATATCTATAGCCAGTTTCAGCTGAAGTTTTTCTTAAGTGTAGGAAGCAGAGATGAAGGCGTAAGTAAGGTATGGGCACATCTGCTCCTCTAGCTCGAGTCATGGATTGATCTGGCTGGGGTACAGCATGCAGGAGTATTCTTTGTACAGATAAGCACGAGTTTGCAAAGGGAGTCTGACCCACATGCACAGCTGCATGCTGCACCTGCCTGTTCCCAATACATACATCTTTTCTTCCCGCTGTTCAGCAAGAGAACAAAAAAAGTTATAGATATAAATACGTAGCCAGCAATTTTTACTTTTACTCCTCTGATTTCCTTCTTTGCTATTTTCCACTTTTCATGACTCTTGCAAAGCTCATGATTGTTTAAATTTTCTCATTTTCTTTGGTCCCTCATCTCTGCTTCAGACTGGTGGCTTTCAGCCTCAGCCACTAAACTCCACCATTGGCATAAATAACTGGTCTCATGCGATGCCAATCAGTGGAATGAACTAAGTCGCTGCACCTGCCTCATTACTTGGGTCGTCCGTGTTGTAAACTGACTGCAATTGTTATGAATTGGGTTTTTTTCAGTCTCCTAATAAATGTTTTTTTTTTAATAGTCCTCAATTCTTTTCTCCTTGTAGTAACTATAGGAATTTGTATTTTACTTGTGCAGCAGACAGCTAGTGAAGATGCATCTGAAGGTACAACATAATAGTGTCCCACACTTGTCAGCCTCGAAGGCGATCTCTAAGTACTCTTAGAAGGACTACCGGGATAGCGTGGCTATTTACCTCATCTTCCGAAGGTGGGACCTTCCAGAAATGGGTTGTTTCATGGACCGAGCAGAGCAGCCAGGGGTACCAGATGCCTACCCTGCACTTTGGTATCGCTGGTGCCGACTTGCTCAAGAGTAACAGGGGTGAGAATAAAAAGTAAAGCTGTCTCAAAGAACCATAGATCCTTTTAATGGATTTCACTGGGTGACCATCCCATACATCCTCAGAAATAAATGGAAGAACATTGAGGGGTTAGGGCTAGAATGAGAAGTCAGCCATGGAGCAGTCAACCCTGTGATGTATTTTAGGTCCAAGTGGATGCGATGCCTCTTTAGCAGTCACTAGCGTGTTAATGCGTTGGCATCCATGGATCAGCTTGCATTCATTTGTACCGTAAAGTTCAAACAGTCTTCATCTTGGATGGCGTTGACCCTCATTCCTCCTTCGTTGTTTCTTAAGTGCTACCAGCATTGCCAGACGTGCATCTCCGCTCTCTCTTCCATGGGAGTTAAGCTGAACACGGAAAGTGATCTGGGTTTAGTTGTCACCCGCTCAGAGTAGGGTGGCCTGGCAGTTGCATTGAAGTGGGACCACGCTTGATCTGCATTCGCATGGTTCTTGTCTGGAGTGGCACAGAGAGCAAGAAAAAACAATGGACTGGAATGTGGCCCAGAGTAATTGTAAGCATTAGAGGCTAATTCAAGCATTCAAGCAGGGCCAGCGGACTCGATAATTCTCGCCTCGGTGCCTACTCTAACCAGGGATCACACT
The DNA here is from genome assembly GCF_964204655.1 of Triturus cristatus. NCBI lineage: Eukaryota > Metazoa > Chordata > Amphibia > Caudata > Salamandridae > Triturus > Triturus cristatus. The sequence continues at coordinate 483,222,223 of NC_140590.1, read as the reverse complement.
CTGCAACTCTGGGCATTAGCTTGCCTCATCTCCACAATGGCCCCCCACATTCATCGGGGATGCCTGGTTTCACCTTGGAGATACCCATGAGGGACCATCTCACAGGGATAGCCAGGACGGGTTCCCCAGCGGTCTACAGCGCCATGACACCTCGGCAGCAGTGCGCTTTACAAAAAACACATACATTTACAAAAAACACATACATTCCATACATTGCCTTTTTGTTTTCCTCATTGCATGAGGACATCTTTGTGCTGGATGGAGGGAGCACTTTGCTTATGCCGTCCCTGCTCTTCCGCTTTATTTTACAAAGTTCAGAAAGGGCCAGGGTCTTTAGAGTGCCTTATATGAGCGGCAGATTGTATTACGCTGCTTTTTTTAAGGCACAAGGAGCTAAAGTGATTGCCCAGATCATGGGCGAGTTGGGCCCAGGGCGCCAATATTCTGAGGGGTGCATAGAGCTGTTTGCATTAAGGTTATGCCAACAGCAGTGCCCTTATCTTGCTCCAGCCTGGTCCTTGTCCCTGCCTGTTCGTTTCTGTCTGATGTTTTAGTGGTTTTAGTCCTTCATTATCATATGGTGGGAGGTATTTTTAACACCCATGTAGCCCCTTCCTTGTCGTCCCTTCACCCTCTGACCCCCGCTGGCACACATCCACAAAACCATCATCAGGGTGAGTCAGTTCAGCTATCGACGATTTAGATGAGCTGGGGGAGGTCAGGGGATGTTTGTGTTCAGGGGTCAGTCCCTGCCAGGTACTGACCAGTGAACTCAAAAGGGACCCCCTGCTGCCTCATTTATTTCACTGCCAACAGCAAGGGTGCCAATTTTCTCTCCGCCCACGCCCAGGGTGCTATCTTAGGAAAGGCCGGCTCTGGCCCAGCATCACAGGTTGTGGTGCCAAGGCCGGGTTTTATCTGAAGCCTTGCTCCCCAGGTCCAAGGTCAGCCACTCTAGCCGTTAGGCTACTTCTCCTCCCCAGGTAGAGTTAATCATGTTGGATTCTGGGTCCTCTTTACGGATATATTGAATTTAATTTATTTCGTAAATGTTCGATCTGGTGGGGTTCCCATCTGTCTTCTTTGTCTTCAAGATGAGGTGCAGAGGAAGATGTTTTTTTCCCGACAGCAATGTCTAGTTCTTCCCCTCGCCATTTATTCGCTTAACTTGGAGGCCTGGCAGATAATGAAACGAGTTTATGGCCAGTGGGGACACCCTTCAGGCTGTTAGTAAGCACTCCAGGTGGACGGAACATGAGTACAGGTGGCTCGGGGTTTGAGCATTCTCCTGAAATCGTCACCGTGCGATGCGTTTGTCCTTTCTTTCCTTGTAGATCTTATTTAACCATCATTGAGGCTCGTAAAAGTTACAAAATATTGCCTGTAATTGTCACTTTCAGGCAGGGAGGCCCATCAGTGTTATGGTGTGCGCATTTTTCTTTCTGTTTCGGTCCATTTACATCTATGACAAGCAGGACACCGGAAGGGGTGCCCTGGAGGACGGGTTTCCTTGCCACGCATAGTTAAGTGCATGCTCTTTCCTCTTGCAAAGTTACTGTGTTTTTCACGGCCACGGGATCCTGAGGACCTGTTCGATTCTTTCTGGCTGAGCTGCTCTCGAGTTCATTCCCAGCCCCTTTTCTGCGATCATAGAAGTGGGAGAGGGGCAGGGCAGGGGCTCTGCCTTTTCCTCTTTTAAACTTCACTGTGCAAAGAGGATCCTGTGCGGATGCTAGAACGCCCTGGGAGCCGGAAGAAAAGAGGACTACGGAATCTTGTTACTGTCAGTTATATTGCTTCACTCTTGGATCCTTTAGCAAAGGAGGTGGTGGTAACTGTCTACTATCTCTAAGTTCATTATTTCATGTGTCTGTGTTGTACCTAAAGAGCAAGATTTTTTTGGGGTTCTTTTGCATGTACTGATTTAGGATATCTCTGTTACAGATGGTGTTAATGATTTTCAAACTTATCATCATGCAGGAACTATATTTGTAAATGCATAGTCTGTTACAGAGAGGCCTTTCCTAGCACATTGAGAGGAGTAGTGTAAACTCTAGTGCAGACAGTGGTAAAATGTAGCACAGACAAATAGGTCTGTTGAAAAATCATCGTTATATCCTCATGTGATTTTAACTCGTTCATTCTCAATGGCCAACTCTTGCCAGTCTTGTGTTATCTGGCTTGTGTTCGGTTTGGGGTTCATCTGCTAGTTGTGCCACAGGTAAGACCGTTACAACATTGCTGGTCCGTGTAAAGTGTTCACATACTGCTCAGTACAACACAAAAAAGATCACTTGAGGGTTTTTAGGTAATCAAAGACCTAATGTTTATTAGAAGCTTACTTTGGAGTGTGGGTCATCAAAAGATTTTTGAGAGGTCGTTTCACCCTCAACTTATCGAGGCATGCTTCATCATTTGATGACCTCTCACACCGGGGTAGGAACAATGCCACCCGACGGACTCGACCAGAGGAAGCTAGTCTCCCCCTGGAAGGTCTTATAAATCTATGGTCAGAACAAAGCACTTGGTCCTGCTTTTTGTGGACAAGAAAAAGGATTTTAAAATATACCTAAGGTATACTTGAGGGATTCCTTTATTTGGTGAGTACCTCTGGTATGTTTAAAAACATTAGAAAGGTGTCGGTCAGCTAGTGATTAGCAATGAATCACCTGCCCTTAAATGAAGATATTATCATCCTGTTTCCACCACTAATCCAGCCTAACAGGGTCTCTGGTTAGGGTAATTGTTATGGTATACATTCAAGCCATGTTACATGGGTAAAAGCTGTAACCCTACCAGTCCCTCTGCTTATCTCTCTCTCTCTCTTTTTTTCTCACTCTTCTCTCTCTCTCTCCCCTGTATGTGGGAGTGGAGAATTCTGAATGTCATGCAACCCTGAACCATCCTGGGATACCACATCATCCCTCCAACTCTCCTGCACATCATTCTGGGACAATCCAATATGGTGCTGTTATGTTTTCTCTGTGAAGAGCTTCTCTGACTAGCTCAGCTCCACCCCTAGCGGACATCACTGCCAAATGACTTCCCACCAAAACTTCAAGTGGCAGCCCCTCCTGTGTTGGCTCCAGATATCTGGGCTTCCTCCTTTGTTCAGTGGACCTTGACTTGACAGAGTACAGGTGCAGTGAAGCAGCTAATTATCAGATGCAAATTTCCCCATGCCCATTTCATCTCTCAAGAACCAGGCCTATCACTGATAATTGCGTCTTTTGTGTGCTGAGGCTTATGGTCCCCCAGCTAGAGAGCAGAGTAATCAACTTGGCCCAGCAGACAGAACAAAAGCCTGGAATCTGATTGAGCTGAGCCAGAGCAATAGGACAATTCTTGACGTCCCATAAGATGTATATGTATGTTATTGGACTGCAAAATCAAACTGTGTGCATGTTTTACCCCAGTGTGACACCTCACTAGACTATGTAGGCCTACGTGGAGGTAAACTTTAAGGCAGATTTCACCAATATGTATAATACAGTGAAAGCACTGCAGCTTTTCCAGTAAACCCTACTGACCATCTATAAATGCTGACTAATAATATAAGGTCTACCCCAGGATAGCACCTATCGTTGCACAGTACCTTCTGCACCAGTCTACCTGTGTGCAACTACTGTGCTGCATAAGACGGCAGCTCAAACCTGCAGCCTGCACAGGTGTGTACACACATGTTCACATATAACCAACCTAGTGCCCTTTACCCTAGCTACACGGCCCTTAAAAAGCCGATACTGGCAGTAAACACGTTCGGTTCAATTACCATGAAGTGACTGTGAGTGATAATCAGGTGGTGACACTTACCCACAATAAAGGTCAAAACAAAACAGGTGCTCAAAAACGAAAAATCCTGGTGGACTAAGTGGGCGAAACCCATATACAACAAAGATTTATGCACCAGTATAAATAACACCGCCTCAGGTTTTGGTAGTTCCATTAGTGCTTATCCTTTCAGTGGGTAATGTGGTGCTTCCAATATGCATTAACTGCATTTCTCTTTCAAGCATGGCAAGTTCATTCTACAGGACGATCCGGTGTTTGTTGGGAAAAATGTTGATATGATGTAACTTTATTACACTGGCCATGGTGCTTGTAATGTGCATATGCTCATAAAGGGTATCATATTCTCTGGTGCTGAAGTACAGTTTTGATATTTAATATATTTTTCCTTCTCTTAAGTTCTATTAAGTTTTTGAATCTGTCTATTAAGGCCTTGAGACTTTCATTTCCTTGGGTAAAGACTGTTCTATATCAAAAGTCACAGGCTACTGCAACTGTGAGTGATTAATCTTGGTAGCTTTTTGTTGGACTCTGTATATCTACCTGACTGTGTGACCTTAAGAACTGGCCGCAATATTCCCATTGAAACCTCCCTGGTTGTTGAAAAAGTTGAAACATAGCTGTCCCATTCAAATAGGTTAGACCAGGGTTCTCCAACCTTTTGTGTAATAAGAGCTATTTGTTATACGAAAATCATCACAAGCTACTAATATTATTAGTGTTGTAACAGTGACCACACCAGACAAGATTACCAAAGTGACCAACATGTCCAAGTTTACCAGCAGTGATCACCTCAGTGCATCAGGAGGGTTGCCAGCAGTATTTTCAAAAAGGCTTTGTCAATGGAATGCCTAAATGTAGGTAATACATGACCGCCATAGTGCCCATGGCACAAAAGTCATCATATTAGTAAAAAGTCTACACACGTGATTTATCACTCAAAATCACCTTTAGATATATTTTGAAAATTCAACTATTCTTCTCCAAATATTTACTTATGAGTTCTGAAAAAACACAAATTTTCATGTTGGAATACACAGTTTTGTCATACATATGTTAATTTAACCAAGCAATAGTTCCAATTTAGCAGAATGGGATGCACACAGGAGAGCTTCTGACTGGTAGCCGGAGAGCTACTTGTATCTCATGATCTACTCGTTGTAGACCCCTTGGTTAGACATATTCCTGTGCAGCTAAGCTGTGCGCCTTTGCTCCCCTTCTCTCTCTCTCTGTCCTTGCCATACTCTGCACACAATAGGTTTCAGTGTAAGTTAGACCCAAAAAGCCTGTTCTGTGTAATACTTGCCTATGCTGTCTATTTTGCAAAGCACTTCTGGTTTTGCTTCTCAGAGGTATTACTCTATAATTCAAGTTCATAAGAAACAACAATTTTATGCGGCTGCAATAGTGTACCTTGAAAACAAGTGTGGCTGGTGGTTGTATTACGATAATCAGGGAGTATTAAACAGTCCAAAGCATCATTCTAATCCTTTTACCAATGTGACTTTCATTGCAGTTTATTGTGGCAGACCGCTTTACCAATAGATGGCTTGTTGGAGGCAGCAATACGTTAAATTGGATAAAAACCTTGTGGGCTATACTTTATCTGCATTACCCTCAAAAATAAAATGTAAAGTAGGGGCTATTTTGATGCTGATAATGCAATGTCTATTTTCTCTTTCAGGAGGATTTGAATCCAGACCATTGGTGCGAAGCATCCAAGGGCGAAGCCTCAGCATGAAGGCTCCATCCGGATCAAAAGGAAGGCCCAGTCTCACCAAGGCAATGCCCTTACGTTGGTCCTTTGGATCCAAGGAGCGGCCACAGTGCGTGTCTGGGGAGCTGGTTGAGTATCTCGAGTCAGGCCGCAGACCCAGGTATACCAATGAATCGATTGTCCCCTTGATGACTGGAACGAATAGCCCTGAAAATGGACGTCTACCAATGGATTCCGAGCCAAAGTCTGCAGCTTCCATGAAGGACCATGGCTTAGGCAGGGCCTGCGGGAGCTCAAGGACTGCTGATGGCACAAACCCTGTTGAGAGCAGAGCCAGTCGAACTCCTGTCCCTGAAAAGTCAAATACCCTAAAACGAAACAGCAAACCAAAGGAAGATGCCACTCTGCAAAAGAAGAACTCCAAGACTCTGCCAACGAATATTGTGCCATCGACAAAAGTGGAGGAACCTGTTCAGCCAAAAAGCAATGTAAATAAACCAAGCTCTAATGGAGGCAGTTGTTTGGGTCTGAACTTATCACCCGCGAACAGCTTTCTGAGAGTAAGGGTATTGTCAGACAAGAATCGAGATATCGACCAAAGAACATCTGTCAAGGCAGGGTCCAGTGGGAGATCAAAAACACCTGAGGGAGAGAAGCAACATGAAGGACGCTTCTCACTGTTGAGGAACAGCTTCTTAAGAAAGGATGCCAAGAAGCCCTCTGTTACTGAGAAACCCAACGTATCGGAGGTATCTACATCATCAAGGGTTTCCTTGTCCAATGGCACCCCGATTCTTCTAAGTGATCGAAGGACGACTGGCACACTCCCACGTGGGTTCAAGGAGAGCCAATCCAATGGCCGGCTGAGCAGGTCGGAAATAGAGATCAAACGATCCCAAAGTGCCTCCAATGTCCAGAGCAAGACAGATGGCTCTCTCAAGAGGTCAGCATCTCTCCATAAGAATGGAAGCACATTCCACCAGCAGAGTAGGGGCACACCATCAGAGAAGAGCTCTTCCGGCACTTTGCAGCGAATGAGATACCACACGTCATCCCTGGGAAGAAAGAAAAATGTGCCAGAATCCAGCTTTTAGGACAAATTGATAAGACTGATGAATATAAATGTGTCATGTAAAGGGAAGCAGGTGGGTGCCGGACTACTGGTTGGCATTCACATTTACAGTAGTAATCGGAAAGCCTCCTGCTCCTAATTGGCAGGCTATGTTGTAATTGAGAAGATCACATCTCCCTGTGCCTCCAGTATTGAACTGTAATTTTATATATGGTAATGTTGGTGGTACCTCATTGAAGCACTATGTGAAGATAAGAGAGGTGCCTGATAAAGAAACAGTCGGTGTTTTCAGCCTTAAGAGTGAGGTTGGGCACGATGAGTGGCCAAATCATCTGCAAGTACCTGGGCCAATTTCTTTTCAGCACAAGCTGAAAGGCAAAATGGAGCGCAGAAGTGCACACTTGATGCTAGAAGGGTCGAAAGGGAATTTCTAGGGGGGTTGATGATGAGAACGTTTTGCAAAATGTTGACCGTATAGGTTTTGACGTTCTGCTATCGCTTCAGAATCTTGGGGACCCCATTGCCAGGAGAAAAAGACTTGCATGAAAAAATACCAGAAGTCATTGTGAATGAAGCCATCCCTGAGTGGCAACACTGCTAGACAAAATATGCAGCAGAGCCACTTGGGTCTGGAGCATATTTTGACCAGATGGCCTGTCTTGTCTTGATGGTATCTTCCTTACAGGCGCCAAGGACCCTTGAGTCAAAATGCAGAAAGGTTTATTGCATTATTAAGAAACTGGAGTAAAGCCTGAGGCATGAATTCCAAAGTTCCATGTGAGCCGTTGCCTCTTAGAGTGGGCAGCAGTTGGGAATAGCTGCAGGCTGTTGATTCGATCAACCGTGGATCAAGTTGGAATTTGTCCAAATTTAAACATTTACAACATCGTGCATTGCATCAATGACCAAAATAAGGTTATGGAACAGGGCAAACATACACTGTTTCGGTTTGTGCTGTCAAAATAATAAGCTGAAGGCCCCATTATCATAAATTTGATCTGAGTCCTAATTGCAGTGGTCTGAAGCTTTTCGTAACCATGCATATCTCTTTAAAGTTATTTTTGTAACTGTAATGCTAGATGCCAGGAACATTTCAGAGAGTGTATCATGGAACCATCTTGGCTTCTGTGAATTCTGGCTGTGAACTGGGCACCACCAACTACAAAAGGCACCTTCTATTGATCTTCAGTGCCGTATCTTAGTAAGGGGCAACACCCTCAAACTCCCCAGGAAAGGGCAAAGGCGTGTTGAATCCCAAAGTATGTGGTCTGCATATGAGATCTCAGCAGATCTGTCTTTACAATTAAACCAAGCTCCCTGTCGCTACATACAAGGCCAGTACACCATACATCAAGCAATTAGACCTCATATCCAGCTAATTGGTGCTTGATCTCCTGCTGTGCACAATTAGATAAGATCATAAATTGTAAGGAGGAAACGTCATAGCAATAAAGTCTTCTTCTGCATTGGTGCACGACGTATAGCCATCCTGCATTCTAGAGCTCTCCAGTCCGGATGGTGTATTTAAGAATCATGGCGACCACCAGACTTCTTTGCTGTGTACTCTTGGAAACCCATTGTGGTGGAACGACAACTTCCATTCCACCCAAGAAGAGCACAAATACACAGGGAAGAAGCACAATGTATTTTATTGTCACTGTATCAGACCGGTTTCCTTTTAGGCCGCCTTCTGTCTCGTGCACAGGTCTTGAATCGTGGTGGGGGTCAGTACGATAACCTTGGTCTTAGCTCACACATCGTCTGCTGGGGTGTTTCTTTCTAAAACATGACATGGTAGTTCAGTTGGTTGGCTGGATATCTCAGTTAATGGGTGAGATAGCTCATGTGATTAGACGGATAGCTCATGTAGTTAGATTTATGGGCAGAATGATGGAAAATAGCAATTTTAAGCTCATTCTGTACTGGTGGTAAGCCTAAATTCACTTAAACAATTCTTTACGGACAGCCTTTTCTAGGTGCATTATGGGACAAACACTCCTTGAATTACAGGATCGAATATAAAATAGCATTTTATATTTTAGCCTTCCTCAGGTTTCGAAACTGTGACCGGCATAAACCTTCCCCAGAGGTGTTAACCCACTGAGTTTGCCAGTTCATCCTAGTTTATCCCCCCTAGACTTCTGAACTAGGGGGATGGATTAAACAGTATTGAAAGTAATAAAATCTTTGGCCATTAAGTACAAATCGTGATTCACCCTTGTGGCCTCCCAAGTGAATTACCGAAGATTCTAAGGGGTGTTTTAATACACTAAACTATGGAACCCACCCCAGCTGACAGATTGCCTGCGGGATATTTCCCAGAGAACTGCAGAATTTGGGCTTATTTTTGTAGCTCATTCACCTGACTGAAATAAAGCGAATTTTATCCACAGATTTTTGACCCATTTCGGTAAAGTCAGCTATTCATCCTTCTGATGTATAAAATGAACATTTTGGACTGTGGGAAATCTAAGTGAGTGACTGCAAGGATCTGATGGGCACTCACATCAGCCCAACCCGCTCTCACTGCAATAACCCAGCGCCCACAGCTAATTTGTCTTTCTAATCAATATGCTTCCTCCCTAGTCCACTAGGATACAGGCATGTTTTTTTCTTTTCTTAAAATGTGGAGACCGATTTTATTGAAGATTAAGACAGAAGGTACTCCCTACTCTGTTCCCAGTAGCAGATGCAGTTTTGTTTTCGGAAGCCTGGTAGCATGTGGGAATGTTATCCTCCGACTGGCCTCTGTCAGTCATTCTAATCTAAACCCACAGCGTATCTCTGGGAGGCACGCCAAAAACAGAGCACTCTTGACATTTGAGGATTGTATTCAAAAACAAAAAAATTATCCCGATATGTTCACATCGTGACATTCTGGACGTGTGCAAAACTTTACCTTACATATGCATGCTTCCACATGGTTTGCCCCAAAACCTGTCCCTTTGAGCCATGGCTTGTCCCATACATTTTGAGAAAATTTTTCAAAATTCTAAGTTGTTTCGTGCTTAGCACAGACGTCACGCTTTCTTAAAGGACGATGTCGATTGTTCTAAGCAGGACAATACCCAGCACGTTACCCCCACGGCCGGGTCACCAGCAAGACCAGAAGCGCTTTTGCTTGAAGCCTGCACAACAGCTCAGTGAGTAAATGCATGTGCAACAGATGCAAGTCACAGGTTTGAATCCTAGGAAGGTAACTCTTTATGTTACGTGGGACAATGATAATCCATGTTACTTATAGCTCTGAGAAGACTGTGGCTGCGAGCTCTATATCAAGAAGCTGTGGTGTGTATTGTTAATGTGTGACAGCATCCTTGGAAAATGTCTTTGGAATGGATGCGGTAGCTCAGGGATCCACGGCTGAAGAAACAAACTGAAGACCCTGACATTTTCAGATTTCTGATGACCAAAAGCAATAAGAGATGTCCTTTGCTTCAGAGTGGTGATCAGCGCGGGAAGAAAACCGACCTATGTGAAAAGGAGGAGACTTTCGTAGAAAGGCTGAGTGGTGAGGAACATAATCAGTCACCTCCCCAGACATGCCTGACATGAGAATGACTGCCTTCTAGGAGGTTAGACCTCCTGGTATCATGAACCCTCCTGCAAATACCCTTCTAACTAAAAATAAAATGCTACTCCTGTGTCTGAATGAATATCAAAGAACTGCCCCATGTGTGTGGGGTGGAGAGAATTTCAGTGCTTAGTGTTTCTCGCCCTCTAAGGGGCGTGTGAGTGAATCTGATTGAAAAACACAGGACTCAATATTGGCAGCTAATAAGATTGACAATCATTTTTTCCCTGCGTCAAGTGCCTGCAGTGAATAGGAGTTGGTGCTATTATTGTATTGCTAACAGTCAAGGTTTGGGGGCTCCACTTCTGTGTGCAAACCAACTAACAAGATAAGCGTGTGCAATAACCGAATAGTTGTATCAGGACACAAATAGGGTGCACTAATCATTCCATCTGCTCCGACTGTCCTAACAAAGCACACCCCCATATGTTGTTCTTAATGACACTATATGATTGGTTGTCTGGTGTTGCTGTGTCATTGTCCAGGGGGGGGGAGGGTCACCAAACTGAGACGGTGCCTCGACAAACGTCAGATAGAGACATCTTGGAACCAGTGAGAACACCATAGAGGTATTTTTCTCTAGCATCAGATTTCTTCTTCTGTCATCTCTCCAGACATCATGGTGGAGAATTGAAGAAGATTCATAACATCTTTCTTGCTTTAAAAAAAAATAAAAAAAAATCTTATAGGCTTTATTAGACGGGGATATGGTTGCCACCCCCCCCCCCCCCACCCAATGCTGCTAATCAAGCATAACCAAACTGATTTTTTTATTTTTATTTTAAACAAGCTGCAATGATGGTGAGAAGACACCCAGAAAGCCATCTACTCTGGTGCCACCCTCAGACCCATTGTCCCTGTTGTCATGGGAGCATCTGTGGACAGTGCTGCTCAGGTGTGCTCTACATTACTCCAGCCCCTGCAGGCGTTCTGTTCAGTCTCTCTCTCCAGTCCTGACACGAAGGACGACTCTAGTATTTAGCAGGCTTTAATGAACACAGAGACAGGACACCAAGAACCAGGCAGCTGGGCTGGTCCTCTCCAACTGACCTCAACATCCTAATTCCCTAAATCCACACTGCTTAGGATATCAGATGGTTCCATGCCTACACAGAAACAAGAGATAGTTGCAACACATTCTTTGTAGTCCTTTTCACAGATTGTTAGACCCTTCATTTTGGGAATGCTTTTGACCAAAGTTATGGGCTTTGTTATTTGTGCCAGCGCATAAATACATTTTTTCTTCACCCTAGACTTTTGGTTTTAAATGGAGGCGATTCTGTTCAAGTTTGACAAGCTCTGCTGGAGGAAGACAGCTGGAAGTGGCTTGTGTGATGATTATATTCACTGGCCACCAACTTACGACAAGACAGGGTAGTTTATTTGTTAGATCTTTTTCACACAAAATCTTGACGTCGAAGTAAATGATGGGGAAGAGGGCACAGGAGACCTTAAGGCGATGCCCTCTGTGCCAACACTTTGTCATTGCCTTGCCACCAAGCCCTTCTAAATCACTGAGCTTTCTTGGACATCCAGTCTCCCACTGAATGCCGCAGTAGAGGGTTATTTAAGTTGGGGGCTCAAATCTCCAAACATTTAAAGCTGTTGCTTTTTGGCCTCATTTTATCCCCTCTAGCCTGCATTGCCAGTCGAAAGAACACAACACCAAAGCGGCATGATTGTAACAAAATACATCTAGCAAAACAACTTAAGACAGCCCGGTAAGTAAGGCACAGTCATTAACCCTTGTGCAACGAGAGAAATGACAAAGTCCTTTGCTTCACTCACTCATGTGGAAGCTACAACTAGCTCTTTATTAAGCCAGTAGAAACCATCACTAAGACTTTCTGCTCTTTTCTCTGTTTATTTTTATTTGAGCATTTACTTCTGCCTTTCACGTCAGTGAGCTGCATGCTCTAGTAATTGAGAAGCCATTTACCATTCTTCTGTATCAATAGGTATTCCTCACTCTAACCAAGCTTTTAAGCTTAAAACAAATTCTGACTTCTGTAAGAATCAGTTATTTTTGTGCCAATTTTCTTCCCATTGAATGAACTGGCCAAATTCAATTCTGAATAAAAAGAAACAAATCAAATGTTCATTACTTTTAAGAGCTACTCCTGGATGTGGCTAGTCAAACAGGAAGTCTGCCTCCCTGCAGGGCATCCCCAGTTAAACTGTTGTGCACCAGATTTTTCTAGCAAATTGTCCATTAGCCTTTACCAGATTAGCCGAGAGCTCACTCTTTTTGGGGGTGGAGGGGTGGGGGGGAAGGGAAGGGCGACTACCACCTGGTGTTGGAGCTGGTTCCAGCAAGCCCTTCTACTCTACCAAATGGGGTTACAAGTTTGGTTAAAAAGTAAACTATGTAGAGGGGCAGGAGGTGGCTACAAAAGGTCACTTTGCTTAGAGGAGCACAGAAGCATGTGCCTCCCTGTGTTGCATTGTCTGGACACAATTGTATAGACTCGGATTCAAAATTGAATTCCCAGATGAGCTGTCCACCTTCAGAAAGCATAGTGGTCTTTTGCATCATAGCCTGCCTCCTCCTACGACATAACATGCTACTCTATTCTAGTATATAGGAGAGCTAAAGTTACTTACCTGTAACTCAAGTTACTAGCAGCAAGCATCATGGGGCAGAGATGCACAGCATTATTGAAACCCTATCTACATCACAAGGGCATATTTTGGCACTTTATCCAAATAGGTGAAATGGATTACAAAAGTATGAGAGATTGTTTTAAGCATCCAACGATCCTTCATTCTGATATCCGAAGCCGCGTCAGCATGATGACATTTTCTTTACCCACAGGAAATGGTTTAATTGTCCTGCGTGAAAAACTGTTCCATAAATTTGAAATGAGCTAAAGTAAAAGATATTTTATTAAGTTAAAATCCCAAATTCTGCTCTACAATAAAAGTAAACAGGGTTTTTATACATACAATGTTTTGGTGAAATCTTTGAGTTAAACATATCTGAATATATTTTGGATATATATATATATACAGCTTTACTAAATTTTATGCCAAGATTCTTTATTAAACCTTGACCTTAATGAATGCTTTGGATTACAAAACTCCATAGTAGGAGTAAGAAATGAGGCCTCAATCCCTCTGCGAACAAGTATGGATAAGACAGGGTGGTGGAGGGATGTCTGTCTACCTAAAAAATGTACATGAAGGAAGGATTTAACTGAAGGATGAAGTCAAGAGTATTTATTATATGAGATATCAGAAACCTTTATGATAGAGTATGTGAAGAAGTGTTTTTAAAAGCAGCTATTTTGGTACGAGAAACACAAAAACAAAAAAAAATGTTTGTCTATGCAATAATGAATTTTTACTGATTTTTGTACTTTTGTTTGCTATTTTACTCAGTCCTCTTTTGCATATCTTTTTTTTTATTAAAGAAACAATTATCACTGAAAAACGTGTCAAGCTGTATTGTTTAAAAAAGAATGGCAACAGATTTGAATTAATTGGTTTGGACAATCTTTGCTGTCTCTATCAAGAGTGTTTGTAGGTACATTCATAATAAACAATATCAGTATTATAGTTCCAAACTGAGATGAGAAACAAATACCATCTAATATAATGTAGCACTGATGAACTGAATATCCATCATGACACACTACACTACTGTAGATGTTTGAATAATAATTTAAACTTCCGAACAAAGACATAAGCAGAAGCTGTAGATAGATATATTTAGCATTTTCAGTAGGTATTGTCCATTTGTAGGTAAATATACGAGACTCTGCTGATCCAAAGTTAGAGAATGATGAATAGTTAAAGCTCAAGTTTCTCTGGTTGATGTCCCTTTGGAGTCATCAGGTGTTTGGGATTCCGAATGAGAAAAGGTATATATGTCACAAGTGAGTGCCCATTTAATATCACAAACCACCCCACTATGTTGCTTGCTCTTCTTGGTCACCTTGGTGTAAGAACTCAACGACACCATTTCAAACAAATCCACGTGGTTTGGTAGAACTACCATCACATATAGACACTGGAAATCTGTCCTCAGGCAACTGAGGAAGGAGTAGTACATTTCTGGTAGAAAAATAAACCAAAGTGGAGCTGACGTTATGTTGCCATTTTTGGTAACCTATTATTCTCTTTCACGTTATTGTCCACATTGTCTCTCTTTTAACTTTACAGTATTTAGCATGCCATTACCTCAACAGTTTCTTTATGTTGAGGGGATGTTTTGCCACATTATCAAGGAAAAAATATTTGATCCAAGAATATCATGTCAAAAATGTCAATTCAAAAATATCACAAGATAGAATATAGAAGACAAGCATAAAATATTTTAGGTATATAATATCGTTTAAAAAATGTTGTGCTTAGTATCATTTTAATTAATAAAGTTATATAAAATATTTTTTTTTATTAAGTTAATATATATAGGTTATTGTATTATTCTTAAGTATTTATATTATGACCATATTTATTTTTTAGAATAGTTTAAAATGTTTAAAGTGTTTTTCATGTATTTAGTCATTTTAAGTTTAGTAGTCCGTTGTTGGGTTTGTAGAGGATTAGGTTAGGAAGGTATTTAAAATAAATTGTTTTCTATTTCTTATTATTTTTTATGGTCATTACTATTATTATTTTATTATTATGTAAATTATTTAGTTGATTGTTAGTTTAGTTGTTTTTTAATTACATGTTAAATAGTTCATTACTTTATTTTATTATAAAAGTTTGACAAAGTTGCATACTTTGTGTTTTCATTTGATTGTTTTATTTAATAATTACTGTCACATTACTAATCTTTCATTCATAAAATGTTTTATTAGTTTTGATTGTTAGTTTTGTATTTGGGCAGTAGGAAGGGAATAGTATTTGTTAAATATTATTCTTATTTACATTTATTTATATATATATATATATATCATCCACAACGTTACTCCTTCCAAAGTTCAAACCCCCTTAGGAGGGGTGGCGCGGACCGGTGGATACAACCGGCAATTAATATATTCAAAAACGGAGTTCCAAACGCGCTCGTGGAGCAAAAATTCACACCAGGAAACGATTGGTCCAATCAACAAAGGTAGGTTTATTCAAGTCATTAACCAGCCGTGACGCGTTTCACCCGTAAAACGGGCTTGTTCACACAGCGTGTCACACAACTTTGCCACAATACATACTCCTCCGTTTCAAAAACAATGCTATCGACAAAGGACTTTGGATTCTGCATAGTGTCATCAGAGTTACGTTACACTAGGCGCCATTTTGTAATGTGTTCCCAGTACGAACAAAACGCGATCAGGTAACATTAATTTATAAGGCTACCACTCTGTTGGTACTTATATTCTTTCCCACAATGATTAAAAGCAACTCAGTTGTATTATGGTTTCTCTTCTAGCTGATTGCGAAAATTCGCACAAAATGAAAACTATTACACATATTGCACATTTTGTTCTGCACATATCTTACGTAACAGTGTGATTTTAAATTCAGCATCAAAGCGTTCAGAACACAAAATCTCTCGTGGTGATATACATAAGGCTTATAGGTTTAGTCCTTCATTTCATTTGGTAGGCGATATTTGAATATAACTTTACACAATCCCGTGCTTACACGAACAAGAGTGTCTCGCCCAATAGTGGCACTGGATAATTTATGTTCTATCTATGCGATAATGTAAATGATGTCGCAATTTTATAATGGCCACGGATATATTATCAGTTATTCAGTGTAACGAAATACTGATGTAAATAACAATTCTAAGTGCTCTTTGACATAAAACTTAACTCAATCGAGTGTTTACGTTAGTAGAAGAGTCTCGCCCAATAGTGGCAAAAAAACACATTCCTTCTGCAAGGTAATCTAATATCACAAACAAATAGTGGCCTCAAACATAATCGCAAATACCCTATATGAGATATTGGTATTGAAAGTGATTACATCTATTCAGATATCGTCCAATATCTTGGTCGGAAGATAGTAAGTGGCCTGTTGTGCTTACCCTATTCCATCCTTCTTACTATACAACACCCATAAGTGATAGCCAGATTAGTTAGAAAGAAAAAATTCATCTAGAAGACAGAGAGGGGAGAAGTCACATTTCCTATCCAATAGCATAGGCAATATTCGAAATCACATTGTTTTAGAGGACTATTTTAAGCAGCAATAAAGAGGTCATTTGTTTAATATAATAATAGATTACTTGATAGTAGTCTGTACCCCATCTTCTGGAAGGTTAATGAAGAAAAGGGTAGGGATCTCGTTGTCCCTTGTAAGACATGGTCCCTTCCTTTCCTTCTGTAAAGAGAAGAACAAAAGGAAAAGAATAAGAAGAAAGAAGAAAAATAAAAATAATTCTTTTTCACTTTCTACACTTTTAAAACATTTTAAAAACATTTTTAAACATTATGCAACAGTTTTTTAAACACTTGAAGAACATCTGTACAATACTAGTAATCAAAGTTATTAGGTTAATGTTCACTTATCACAGATACTTCTACAACTACTAGTACCAAATCATTCAGACTGTAAGTGGATTGACATTTCCTCGTCAATATTATGCCCATTAGGGAACTTTGTACACATCCCAAAACGCCTCAAAATATTGGAAGAAGATATAAAAAGAAGAAAACAACGTAAATTACATCGAGACTGTGGCGACTATGAATCGGGTAGGATCCTGACATACAGTAAAAAGTATGACCATCTATATGAGACCAATGGAAATCGATCTAAGATTAAGCCGATGGAGTCACAGGAACAATCCAATGATGAAAATCTAACCCCTCCAAAGTCAAACACTTTCCCAGCTACTAGTTATGTCAGAGTGGAGTGACAATAGTAAGTCAAGCACCTCTAAATTCCCAACGTTCTCCCTACTTTTGTTCGTATTGGAGTGTGAATAGTAATTCTAACCCCTCCAAAGTCCATATATCTATATATAGATATATAGATATATAGATATATAGATATATGGACTTTGGGGGGGTTAAAATTAGCCGCAAATACCCAACGCGTTTCGGCGACGAGCGCCTTGACCCTGTGATTTGCGGCTTTGAAACTTGGAATAAACTGGTTTGAAGCCCCGTGATTGTGCGACTTATTTGGAAGGAGTGCATCAGTACTTCGGTGCTTCGTGAAACTTTATTGAATTGACAGGGAGCCTTGGACCCTGGGATTGCACCGCTGACTAGGTTCCGGCCACCTCTGAGGAAGTGTTCTTTCATATATATATATATATATATATATATATATATAACAAAGATTTCTTTGCTGGTAGGTAACATCTGTGCCAGTGCAACAAAGACAGTATTTCTTAATGTTTAGCCTTGTGGCATGGAACGAACATGGCCACAGAGGAAGAATACTGCTCTTCAACCATTTGCATTGTGTACAACGAAATTTGGTAGTGTGTAAGTAATATGACTACTGTGGAAGAACACCTCACGTGTGCAGCTCACAAATGCTGGTTGATTTGAACCTGCCCTGGGTGTTCAACATAGATCAACTGTGCCCGTATGTATGACATATACAGCGGGTTACAACTTTTCAAAAAAACATCATGCCTGGACATCAGTGGTCACAGTAATTTATTATTGTTATTCATGTTAATAAATCAATCAGGGAATTGTAAGTGCGCTACTCACCCATGAGGGTCTCAAGGCGTTGGAGGGGGAGGGGGGGGGGGATATGCAGATCTGTCTAGCCGAAAAGCCAGGTCTTGAGGGTCTTCCTGAAGGTGTTCAGGAAAGGGGACGTGTCTGATGTCCGCCAGTAGTTTGTTCCAGGTCTTTGCCGTGATGTGAGAGAAAGATCTTCCGCCTGCTCTGTGGGTGCGCGGGGTTTCGGACAGTGTGAGTTTGGAAGATCGGAGGTATCTTTTGGGTACGTGGAAGTTGATTCTGTCGTTGAGGTATTTGGGTCCGTTGTGTAGGCATTTGTAGGCGTGAGTGAGGATTTTGAAGGTGACTCTTTTCTCCACGGGGAGCCTGTGGGGTCTTCATAGGTGTTGGCTGATGTGTTCATGCCGGGGGATGCCGAGGACGAGTATGGCGGCGGTGTGCTGTATTGTCTGGAGTTTGCGGAGTAGGGAAGATTGGACAGTTTGCCAGGGTCTGTAGGGAATTAAGGAAGAGCACTAGTAATCCCAAAAATAAGGTTGCATGTATATCACAGAATGAGGAGTGTCACACAAGTGAAGGTGGTTCCGTTGGTGAAACTGACGAGGAGAGTTGTAATGTTGTGGTAGTGGTAACAAGAAGGGTCCACCTATGTGTCAAGTAGAGAACTTTCATTGATGATTTATTCTGGATCACCCTGTACTATTTTTGATAAGATTTATGCAGAAGTTTGGGTACATGATTAATTTACCAGCCTTGAATAGGCATACAAACAGAAGTGCTGGACAGTCACACCATAGATCTAATATGTATTTGCATAGTTAACGTGTTTTCAAGGATACAAAACTGTGTATTAAATATCATGTTGCCATGAAAGGAGTGAATGTGTTGGGATGAAGAGCCCAGTGAGATTTAGAAATAATTTTGAATCCAGTTGTCAAAAACCGAGTATTAATGAACAATCAGTAATAAAACTTTGTTCTGCTGTGTTTGCTAAAGAGTTGGAACAATTAAAGAGCTTTTCACATAGGATTCAATTGAAATAGGGAGCTAGCCCACTGAAGCAAAAGTTATATGGAGTACATAGTAATGTAAGGAAAGAAATGTGAAAGATATTTGATAAGTTGATGGAAGATGACATCATAGAAGTGGAGTCTTCTGAATGTGTCCCATATTGTGTAGCTCAGAAATGCAGACACTAGTTTGAGGTTGTGTGTAGATTTGAGGGTGCTTAACTGCACTATCATAGTAGACAGTCACCAGCTAAGTGAAATTGCCAGGGTAAGAGGCACACTAGAGGGTGCAGCTGTATTTTCAAATTGGACTTAAGGTCTGGCTACCAACAGATATATTTGTTCCCTGATTCCAGATCTCTTACTGCATTTTTTTACCTCTGCATGTGTTATTCCAGTTCAGGAGGGTGTGGTTTGACCTGGCATCAGCAGCACCAGTCTTTTAATTTGCAATATATCACATTTTTAACGATGTAGAAATTTTGTGAAATGTGTGCAGCAGAATATTTTGGTGTTTTTGAGAGATGAAAGTGAACATAAGAAGCACATCAAGGAAGTGTGTGAAAGAATACACAACATTTGGCTTACCCTGAAGATGCAAAATTATTAATTATTTCAAGAGTAATTTAAGTATTTAGAGTACATCATTTCTGGGATGGCAGTAGGCGCAAAGAACTCACTGATGGACACCATTGCATGTCGTCTTCCCCAGACACCAAAGAAAAGTTCCTTTTCTTTGCAAGGATCATTTGAGTATTATAGCTAGTTTGTGAGTAATTGTTCAGAGAAGATGGAGGAATTTGTTAAAAAGTACACAGACTTGGAGTGGATAAAACATTATCAGGAAGTACTTGAAAGAATAAGGCCAGATATCCCAACAGTGAAACATTTGTGTGTAGGGAAAATGGGCACAGAAATGTGGATAGCAGTATGTATTATCTAGGGGCAGTGTTGGCACACACGTCTGGTAAAGATTAATAGAATATGGCTTTTGCATCACATATCTTAAATACCAAGTAAAGGATGTATGCCATCATCCATAAAAGAGCTATTGGCATGCGAGTGGGCAATCAAACATTATAGGAATGATATTTGTTCGAGTCAGTCTGAGCTGAGATCGGAGCACAAACAAACCAATGGTTGGAATCTTGTCTCCTGGGGTGGATGGAATTTCATAGGACACTTTTCTAGGTTGTGTTCTATGTTGCAGGTGTATACTGGAAGGAAAATGTTATGGCAGATTGTTATTCCCTACTCCCCAAAGAAGTAGCTGAAGGTTGTCCAGGGTTTGCAAGTAATTAGCTAGATATTATGAGTACAGTCCGAGAAATTGTTGCAGAAAAGTGTTCGAGTTACCAAGAATGAGAGAGAAGAACCTGCCAAAAACTTAAATTTAATATGGTCTGTTAGGAGCGTATGAGACATGGATAGCCTAACCAATGTTGCATTGACTCTGTAACAAGAGCATTTAATCAAGTTGCTCATGAGCTAGAAGTTCAAAGAAAAGTTGTTTTTAAGCCAGGAAAATTTGTTCCTTCAGAATTTGTGTACAAAAAATGTTTTAGATATTGCTCGGTGCAGTCGGATCTAGATGCCATAATTGATAGTCCGGAGTAACCTGTGTGTTGTTCTACTGATAAGTATTTTGAACTGCGGCTGCTTAGCTCTGTCCTATAGTGTGGCTATACCAAACATGCAAAAAGTGGCATTTGATGTATTTTTAGATCATTTGGCAAACACCCTGATGATTCAAGGTTTGCTTTGGTGATGGTGGATTATGTTTCTAAATGTGCGAAAGTAAAGTTTGCAACTGCAGTTTTCAAAACGATGTGTGCCATAGAGAGATCCTGAAACATTGGTCCCAGATAACTAACCTTTATTGTGATGAATGTTGTTTTTACATGCATGAGAACTTCTCATGCCAGTACAGCTTGCTATGACCCTCAAACCAGTGGACAAGTAGAACTTTTTAAGAGTCATCAAAGCAAATATTGTCTGGGCTATATCCAGTGGCTTAGAATTGAAAGATTATTTGCATGAAAAGTTGTGGTTATAATGGAGTGAAGCTCCAACATACTACTGGTGTAAATCCATTTAGGTTTC
This sequence comes from Triturus cristatus, assembly GCF_964204655.1. NCBI lineage: Eukaryota > Metazoa > Chordata > Amphibia > Caudata > Salamandridae > Triturus > Triturus cristatus. The sequence continues at coordinate 483,201,357 of NC_140590.1, read as the reverse complement.
TGAATGGTAGAGATCCAGGATCTAACCTGTGTCCTTGGTGGTTTAAAATGAGCTAAGTGTATGGTGAGGATGATGGATACTTCAAGCAGTTGGTTAAAGAGTGGCAATAGAAACTGGATAAATATAAGATTAGATATGATTGGATTACAGCTCATGTCCCTTACTCCTGCCACCCTCAGCTTCTACATTACACTCTCTTCTCTTTTCCCCATGACATCTTACAAGTTGAAATTTTAGTGGTCCCATTTCTCACCCTGAACAATTCACAGTGAACGTTACCAGTCGCAAGTGCAGAGTAAATCTGTAGGCAACAGCACATTTTTCCAAACCCTCTTTGCTTCCTGCCGTTCTCCTTTCCAACTCACTGAACTCCTTTATCGACTAGTTAAACTGTTCCACCATACCGTCACCCGCTGGATAGTACAAGATCACATTTTATGCACAATACATCTACTCTTGATGTATTCATCCATTGTGTTAGAGACAATGTGAGAACTGATCCACTAGCACTAGCAAATGCACACTTGAAGTTTTAACCTCACAATATCTAAACAAATCTCCCATGTCTTTCTGGGTAGGCTCCTGCATACTATTGGATGTGTTCTGCTTTTATAGATCTCGTCACTATTTACACAATCACTGCACTTTCTCACTCATCTCTCCATTTGAATGTCCATTTTGGGTACAAGACAGCATTTCCCGCTAAAACAATTGTGCAAAACACACAAGTGCCTCGAAAAACAGCTGCTCTTATTCTGGTTGTTTGAATTCTTCCTGTGCTACTGTTTTGCCACGAACATGGCACAAATATGTTGTGTGGCGTCATTTACAAATTTAACATAAGTGGAAACTCCGCCCGGGCTGACTTGTCACTCCTAAGATAATCTACCCACTCTTGTTGATAAGTTTCATTATCAGTAATACTATACGCAGTAACGTTTTCTTCTAAATCTTCCACAATACCTTTAAACCACAAAGCTGAAAAATAATCTGCAGTATATACAATTGATGACCCAGGGAATATACTCACTATCATATAAGATATCCTGCAGTCCAGTGATCCAATTGATGATGTACCTGGACACAGCAACAAACACCTTTTCCAAAAGATTTGTTTCAGAGATAAAAATCAGAACTTCTTCCCCAAATGAAATTCCTACACTCCTTAACTACCCAAGCACTCCCAGTGCGCCTCTCTCAATGGCAGAATAATTATCTTCTGCACAGTGCAAAGCTCTTTAAATGTAAGCAACAATTCTAAGTCCATCATCACCTCTTTGTAGAAACATCACACCCAAACCCGTCATACTGACATTTTCAGCTCCAGGTTAAATTATCTGTTATGCTCTTCCTTGATATGTTCAAATTCACCTTCACCCTCTTTCAATTGTTTCCCTTTTTTGTTTAGTAAAGACCCTGTATCAACAGATTTAGAAGCCAGATTTGAAATTGATTTTTAGTGAACCTCAACAATGTCTAAAAATGATGTCACTTTTTTCTAAAATGTCTCAAATTGACTATGGCACCCACAAACTCATTTTTAGGACTAAATCCATTTTGTTTCAAAATGCCTCAGATATTTGATTTGTTGCCTTCTACATTTACACTTTCTTTAATGTCAGTCTCTTCTCCAGAATATGCCACAATCTAAGATCATAAACTTCATTAGTTTATGTATAAATCAGGATATTATAGTGGAAAACAGCATTCCTTCCATTTCCCCAAACATATCACACATCCTACTCAAAGAAAAAAACACAACCAGCGGCCACTGAAACAAGGTGAAAAGGCATCCTCACATAGTGATATGCACCAAACGGAGGTATAAATGCGTTGAGGCTGTTATTATAATGGAATTTGATCTGATGATTTTCAGTAGCAAGTACATGTATGTTTAGTACTGTTCAAGCAGCGTATTTGGTAATGGGAAATGATCCACCATAACACCTGTTTGGTGCTCTCAGCTCTACCGATGGTTGAAAATATCACCAGACTATTTGGCATGCCACTACAGTTGAAACAACCTAATAAGTCCCTTACACAGGTGCAATAATTACACTCTCTCATAACATATTCAACTCCATTCTGGCTTCTTCCTCCCAAGAGGGATGCTTCTCATCTTACTGGAAATGGGTTGTGATCCTTATTTCACCTTTATTTGATGGACATATCCCGTTAAAAACCCAGAGTATCAGAAAACATTTCAGAAGATTGAGAAGCAAGCTTGTTTCCAAATTTCAAAAACTTGAATGAGCAAATCATCAATTTTTGCAGATTAATTTCCTTGAGGTCCTTAACAAAATCTTCTCTAAACGGAAGGCCAGCTCTTGGATCTAAAATAATCACTAAATTGTTCTGGTGAGGCAGGCAAAGAACTCGGTCACCCTTGACAGGAATATGCACTTTGCCCTTAGATTGCTGTCCTTTAAATTCAATATCTGCCTCAAAGGATCCTCTCAAGTCCATGGTTTTCTCAGGTCCGCTTAACCGAACACTTCCTAGAAAACTATCTTCAAAGACGTCATTGGAAATTAAAGTAAGCCAAGCTCCTGAATCAACCAACATTTCAATTTGTACATCATCAATCTTGGAATCATCTTTGGGATGATCTTTGGTACCTTATTCTAATAGCTTTAAAATGTAAACCTATTCATTTTTATCATCTTGTAAAACTTCATTTAATGTGGCATTCTGTTACCTGATCAACAACATTTTGCTAAATGTCCCTTCCTATTACTTACTTTACACACAACACCTAAAGCAGGACATTTTGCACTGCTGACCATGTGACCAAAACTATATCTGTTACAGTGACTATTAAATTTAGCATTGGTAGACGCTAGTTTGTCCATGAAGTGATCTCACTCTTCAGTTATGCCAACTTGATTGACAGACTTTGCTTCATACCCATGGCTAATTCAACACACTCTACAGAGAGTTAGATCACCTTAGCTATTGAGATGACTTTTGCCAATGTTCACATCTTTAGGCTAAACTTCTTGTTTCATGTTGTCCATTCTACATTTCATCACAAATTGGTCCCTTATGCCCCTAGCAGTAGTCGCTTCAAACCTGCATGAAGAAGCCAGATTCCTCATTGCACTGGCATCATCTTTAACACTCCCCTATACCTCTGTTCCCTCATACCAAAATGGTGCAGTCTGAGAAAAGTACTAACCTTTGGGAGGTAGTGGAGATTCAGAGTCTGATTCTCCATCACAAACTTACGGATATGCCATCTACCGTAATACAAGTGCCATTGGATATAATGCACTTGTTTTACAGTAGACTGGATATCCATCACGTTTGTAATGGAGTAACCTATCCGCTGAACTCTAAATCAAACCTCCAGTTGTTTGGTACAAAGTTTGAATTCATTTACATTTTCCACTTTTTCTAGCTCACTAGTCTCTCACAAAAATCCTGTTCTTTAATGCCTACACAATGCATTAGGAGACAAGTTTTTCTTTCAGTGGTAACATTTAATCTACATACATTTGCATAATGACCAAATGTTTTCCATTTAGCCCACTTGATGGTGGTTCACTGGGTGAGATCAAGAAAAATGGTGGGGCAATAATGTTCTGCAAAGTGATAAATCAAACAGGGATGGAGATTACACTAACACATAGACAACTGACAAATAAAAGAAAACCACCACCTCAATGAACAACACACAGCTAGAACCGTGAAGTTGATAAAGACATGACTTAAAAGAACAAAGCTTGGAAAGTTCTTTCTGAATCACATGTTCTAATTTTCAGGCTGGTTTGGCAAACTACTTGTTCCAAAATGAAAATTGTCACTTAAGTGAGATTTGATAAATTGTCCTTTTTTTTCTTTCAAAAGTATCATCAAAACAATCGAAACACACCTCATCTAAAGTGAATAATCGTCTTGCCAAGATGGGTCACAGTACAGAGATTCCCTTTAGTTATGCTAACCACTCACTTAATGTGTGAACAAGTGCTGAGGCAAAATGAGGTGAATCCCTCATGATAGACTGAGAACGACTGTCAATACTCACAATGTCTAAGGCGATGAGACTGAACGTTCACCATTTTCCTTCAAATCAGGCTCTTAGTGTCTGGACATGTGAATACTAGTTTTCCGTTTACTGGGCAGGCTAGGGTTAAGTCATTTGAAGACTGACATAATCCACTCTATGGTACCTAAAGGTTCTAACACGAAGCGTGTGTGAGTTGATGAATCCCATGTCAAACATTTTTACAGAGATTACAATCTCCCTAGGTTGATGGCAATGACATAAACCACACAAGATGAAGAGGTCAGTGTGAGAAACTTTTCTCATTTACTCATCCAGCTCTGTCACTTTCCCCTAGTTTACACCTTTTGTTAATATTTTAGGGTCGTTTGGGATCTGTGAAAATCTGAAGGCAAGGCGTAGGTTCACTCTACCTGATGCAGCTGTAACATCCCCATTTCATTTTGCCCCAATAGTGTCCTGAGCCAGTTCCTGCAATCCTTGCAGCAAAGGACTATAGACAAATGTGTTGCCCACTCAGGATATTTAGCTCTCTGGCGAGTCTCTTTTCTATAGGGAGGAGTGTTCCATTTTTGGATCAGTCCGTGACCATGCTAATTCAGAAATAGAGGCTCTTTCAAAATGAACTCTGACCCCAGAGTGCCCCTCTTCATTTTGTAGGTCAAACACGTCTTGCACTCCTGAAAACTACCACCTTATTCATTCCTCACCACCTGCCTTTTCTGGGGTCTTAGTAGTGCTTAATCAGAGTTAGAGTAACCATGCACCTCTTGCTTCCTAGACACACGTCACCTGGATCATTCTTTAACCTAGGCACCATTTTCCTTCTGAGGCTGGCTCCGATACTCTTTGTAATTCTTTGTTGTTCTAGATATCGGACTGCAATAACAAGTGCAACCTCAGATCCACTTGTTTGAAACTAAGGGCCAGATTACGATGGCGGAAGGCCCGCCACCGACAGCCTATCGGTGGTGGGCCCTCCGCCATCGCACTGTGCTTTTCTCCCGCCATATCATGATGGCGGGGGAAGCGAGGCGGTCGCAAGACCGACCGCCACGGTTCCGACAGGCGGTCCTTTTCCGATCGCCTGTCAGAGCAGCAACATTGCCCAGCATTGTACGTCGGGATCATGATATCCCTTTCCGCCCACCTGTTCATGGCGATTAACCCACCATGAACAAGGTGGCAGAAAGGGACCTTGGTGGCTCGTAGCGGGCCCCCCTTATGCCCGGGCACTTTCTCCAGGGGGTGCCCCCTACATTTCCATGCACCATGTGGCAGGCACTGCATGGTGCCCGCCACGTAGTGCAGGGAAATGTAAACAGTGCCCTATTTACATTGCGTCGGGTGCTGCAGCCAGCAGCACCCACCGCAATGTAAAGTATGGCCGGTGCGACTGCCGTGGTGGCAGTCGCATCGCAATGTGGTAGGTGGGCAGGCCATCTCGTAGGTGACCGGTCCCACTACCGCAGTGATGGTGGTCAGACAAAAGTCCAACCGCCATCGTAATGACCCCCTAAGTTCCTGTGAAAAGAACATTTAGCAGATTTATGGTTTCTGGTGTCATAAAGCATAATTTAAAGACATCCTAAGGCGGATCAGTTCTTAGACTCCTGCATCATTTTGTAAGTGCTGCAGACAGGTCAGTTTCTCTTGGGGTGTCCCAAGATAGACACCAGTACAAAAATTATATCATCCAAAATGATTGCTGCGGTAATTAGACTAAGCTAATACTGTGGTAACAAGAGCAGCACTTTCCAAAGAATATGAACGTAAAAGTAACAAGGCCTAACCACAGCAGGCACTTGAGCTTCTAAGGACTGGCTTTCATTAATCAGATCAGTACAACAGGTTGTTTTTTCTACTGGAGTGAACTGGAAGAGGACCTAGATATCTAAGTCAGCAGTTCTTAACCTGTGGGGGTCTGCAAAGCCTACTCAGGGTGACTTTTTAGAAAATAAAATAGCAGATTAAGAAAGTGTATATAAACAAAGAATTAAAATGTATAATTGAATGTTTTAAAACATTCTGTAAAAGAATTTGAAATTGGAGCCTAAACATTATGTTGGTGTCCTAAGATTGATTCGTGGAAGCAGTGCAAGTGCATCACAGAGAATTTAGAATGGACGATGGGTGCCCTCTGTTTACCTCAGAAAAGCTCCTAACTTCCCACTGTAATTTAGATTTTTCTATATTTGTGAATCAAATAAATGTAATCATTTGTGTATTTGTTTCATGAATGCTTGTTTCTGTAATTTTGTGTATTTTTTCTCCAGTTCAAATCATCGAAATTCCTTTGGCCCAAGTACCTGGCATCCAATGACTCAGTGTGGGTCCCCAGATTCCAATAATAAAATTGTGGGGTTCCACAGACGTTCAAATGTTAACCACTGATCTAAGCAAATTCTCTTTCTTACTAACATTCTGTAACAAGACATTGAAATGTCTTCCAAGCAAGTCCTCAGCCGGAGCTGCGGGGTCAGAGGAAGAATGTGAGTTCTGTCTGCACATATGAATTGAAGAAGCCCATGAATCTCAATCAGTTTAGCTAGAGAACTCAATTTGCTTTAAATGGAGCTCACTATGGACCCTCTGTACACAACCCAAAAAAGATAGCGGAGTGGAGATCAAGATTCATTGTGGACAGTAAGACAAGGGAGCTTTTGGAACACCATCCCACATACTCCCAATTGCATCATTTGGCAGTGGTAAATGGGATTGTCCATGGTATCAAGTGATGCCAAAATATTGAGTAGTATAACAGCAGTGATTTCCATTTCCACCTGCCATCTGAATGAGTTCATACATCAGGGCCTTTAGGACTGACTCTTACATAACAGGACATACAACCCGGTTGGAGGAAATGCAAGAATTCAATGCACTCAAGACATTTCTGGAGTTAACCTTCCATCATTCTTCCAGACTCGTGGCCAAATACAGCCTGGATTTACTGTGGGTTACTTAAGTAGGGGACTAACTACCACTCTCTTTAGACTTGCAACATCCACAATCCTTGTGAAGCTGAAGCACCAAAAGTCACTAAGTTAAGCTCTGCTTAACCCACTGGTAGCTTGGCACAAAACCAGTCAGGCTTCACTTAGAGGCAACGTGTAAAGTATTTATGAAGCACTTAAACAAGAATAAAGTGAAAACACCGCACAAAACAAATCCCACACCAATTTAGAAAAATAGATGACATTTTAATAAATTACTACAAACCAAAACACCAAAAATCCAATCTGTAGAACCAGTAGAGTTCTAGTCACGTGAGACTGAGGCAAGGTCAAAGGTTATGGCTGACTGGGATGAAGCACAGTTCGACTACATACAGTGCAATGGACCCAGCCTCCACTTATCAGACTTGGAAGACATTTCAAAGAAATATTTCTGGGAAGGTAAACTTCAGCAGGCAAGATGCATCATCGTTGGGGAGCCACTGGATGAAACTGCGGTGAAGATTCCAATGTTCAGACTTAGTCTCTTTTAGGAAGTCAAAAATCTCCAGCGAGACAAAGCTGCAGGCTGTAGCTGACGAGGGCTCCAGTAGACTGGATAACCCTTCTGCCAGGAGCCACTGAACAAGATAGCTTCAGAGAAGAACGTAGTGGGAGCTGCCATGAAGTCAGGTCGACTTGTGATGCACCTTGCACGGATCTGTGAGCAGGCAGGTCTTGGTCTCCTCTTGGTTCTCAGAGCAGGTTTTGGGTTTGGGCAGTGTGAGCACATTTAGCACCACTTCTAAGGGTGCAGAACTGAAGGGACTCCACTTGGAGAGTCAGGACTCACTCAGGCTGAGTCCGGGTGTGGGATCAAAATTGTTGGAGCCTTTTGTGTCCTTGAGGCTCTGATGAGTAGGCCAGCCAACTAGCCCTTGGGGTCACTCTGGTAGTCTTGGGTTCAAGCAGGAAAGTAGGGCTCCCGAAGCAAGGCAGTCTTCTGAGGCTTGAGGCAGCAGGTCAGTCCTAAGAAGTATACAGCAGGCCACAAGCAGCTGGGCGTTCCTCGGATTCCTTCTACAGGTCCAGAAGTGACAGTAAACTGAAGAGTGGGTCTGAGGGTCCTATCTATGTTTATACCTAGTGCCCGCCTTTGAAGTGGAAGAAGCTTTTGGAGTTTTCTTCCTACAGAAGTGTATGGAATTTCCTGCCTTCTTACCCTGGGCCTAGCCTGTCTGCAGGCCCAATAGGCTAGTGTGGGGTTATTTGTGTGTGAATATAAGCAGAGGCTTTGAGGTGCAAGTTGGCTGTGCACTGCTCCTAAAGAACGGTTATCACTTGTTAAATCTAATAACACATAAAGGGGTTTTTAACTACCAGGACATATAAAACGTAAAAGTACCTGTACAGCATTTTAATTACAATGCACCTTGCCCTATGAGCTTCTAGGGCCTACTTTACAGGTGACTTATTTTTAATAAAAACGGAGTTTTAGGCTTGGCAAAAAGATTATTTTGCCAAGTCGAATTGGTAGTTTAAGACCGCATAGAGGCTGCAAATGGCAGACATGTTTAAGAGACTACTTAAGTGGGTGCCTCAATAAGTGCTGTGGGCCCACAAATAGCTTTTTTTATAGAGATATTATGGAACCCTGTGTATTGGTGTTTTACAACTGGTCTGCTTTTGCCACTGCTTTTTCAAACTCCAATACTTCAACCGGCAAGGTACTAGTAGGAGGATTAAACTGTGATTTTCTTTTTAGTCCGGTTTTAGTCCCCCCTTTCTTTGATAGGTTTGTTGTTAAAAAAAAAACCTTAAGACGAATAATATGACGAAATTGTTGCAGTTCTTTCCCGAAGTTCAAAAATGTCTTGTTTAGTTGTGGGAACAAATCCTAGTCCTTTGTTGTGTAACTTCAAATGGGTCTCAGAGAAATGGTGATCACGAAGGATGATCACAGCATTCACTACTTACTGGTCCCCAGTTGTGGGGAAGGCCTTTTTTCTATTTTATTTTGCCTCCGTTCTAACTATATTTCCCATAATTCCATGTGACGTAGTGTTGCACACGTTTTGTACGCATACGGCGTAATACAGATGCTTTGAAATACCCCATACTGCGAGGTTTTCACGTCTACTATATGGCATTGTGGGGGATGACTAGGTAAAAAAAGGCTGCCTAGACCTTTTGACGAAGTAAGTGTTTGTATATTTCTATGCGAAAGTGTCTAAATGTAATGGGGCCCTCCCGCTGTCCCCCTTAGCAAAGGTGGGAGTTGGAATCACTGCTTCCCCCTCTACCGACTACCTCCAGCTGTACGTCCCCGCGGAGCTTAGCGCTGCTTGTGCTACCAGCCAAGACACAGGGAATGAGGAGCCAAGGTGTCAGCACATTTGCGTGTGAGGTCTCACCTGTGGGTTAGGTGTCAGAGAGGCTGCAGGCGGGCAGGCAACTCCGCGAACCCGGTCAGACCAGGTCCTGGTGCGGGTTGTGGTTGTTGCTGGCAGGCCTGCACTGAGCTGCTTGCTTTACTTGTTTTTTTCCTGTGGTCCCTTTATGGAAAAGCCTCCTTAGCGGCCCATGTGACCCATGTGGATGCGCTGCCCTTTTTCTGGAGTACTGGAGTGAGCCCCTGGAATGGGAGTGATTTGTGGCAGGTGCTAGTGGCCCCCTCCTTACATTCCTACAGGCTGAATAGTTGCTGAATGGCAGCTGCATGGAAAAAAAGCAGAGGGACCAGAGGAGCTAGAGGTGGAAAGCTTGGAGAGTTCAGTGGCAGAGACCAGCACCCTGCGTTTTGAGCCACGAACCCTGGAGGGTGACCACATGAAGTAAGTGATTCTGCGGCCTGCGTCTTCGACCTCAAATTTCGACCTGAGGCAGTGCCTGTGAGTTTTTTGTGGCATGTGTTAGGGATTGGGCTGGTGTGGGTCCCAAAAGAGATCTTTTCATAGTGGACCTCACCCTACACCCATACCTGCCTCCACGCTTGTTCCATCAGCTTGGTAGCCCAACATCGGGGAGCTGGGCAAGCATATCAGGAGCCGCCTGCTTTTATTGTTTTTTTTATTTTCAAGCTTGTATTTGCAAGCCTAACGAGCCCTGCCGTGCCTAAATGGCTGATTGTGGCTGCTCCCTGTTTAGTAATATGGGAAAGAAGAAAACTACTGGTGGTCCATCTGTCTCTACTCCCCCAGGGAAGTGCACTTCAATTGACAGAACGCTAGAGAGAGCTATGGAGGTTATTAACACCAAGATCACTTTGACTGAGAGAAGGCTTTCATTGAATATGGGGTCTGCTTCGGCCCCCATTTCTTAGCGAGGCTAATTTTGACATCTATTCTGTGCCCGTGCCTGGGTTGACTCCACTTACTGCTGTATTAACCACTGCATCAGCCATTGAAACCTCTTGCACCACTAAATCTCCTATTATGAAGGAGAGCAACATTAGTGGCCTTCCGCACCAACTCCCAAGAGGACAAAACAGGGGACTCCGAATAGGCATGGAATGCCCTCTTGCTATACCAACCAGGCTGGCCAGATGGTAGCCATGAACCCAGCTCACCAGGCCTTGTCTCCCTCCTCCTCACTTTGCCTTCCCTCTCCTGTGGTGGGGATTTTGGGGGATTTAAGCTCTAGCCGCTCCCTTATTGAGCATCTTATGGAGGAATACAGTATGACGCTCTAATTGGCTGAACTTTCTCCCTTGATGGACTGACTTAAGTCTATAGAATCTTAAATAGTCACGCTCTTATGGCCTCCCACGCAACAGCTGCCACCCCTGCCATCACATCGGTACTAGTGGTAGTGGACAGGGCAGCAGGGTGAAAGGGTAACTATGTTTTGGTGGGGCCTCTGGGGTCATTGGTCCCGACAAGGCAAAGGAGGGCATAGTCCTGATATGAACCCAGCGAGAAGAGAGACTTGATACCCCCTCCTACTCTTTCTACTATAAGGTTGGATCCTTTGAGGGACTGCATCAAAGTTAATCACTGGCTACATGATAATGTGGACTCGTTTGCTTATTTTTATGATGAAATAATTGCTCAGAGAGTGAGTTGGGTTGGCCCCTCCAAGAAAAGCATAGAGGGTGATATTTGTTATTGTTCATTTTAGGTCCTCCTGCCTTTGTTGCTAGAGCCTTCAGTGTGCTTGGATCTATTTGGACAACTACATTCAGGGTTGTATTGATCCCATTGGGTTACTTTTACCAGCCACTAGAAAGGCCTTCAATTCCATCTATGGGCCCAACTATACAGAGAGCATGCCCTCTTGTTATTTCAACCAGTACCCCCTATGCTCCCCTCTTTGACATTTACGAAATTGATTGACTACCTGAGGCAACAGAGGATCCACCTGAGGCTTTCGTTTTGCCTAGAGTTGGAGTGGAGGTGTTGTCTAGGCCATGGCCTTATTTTGCAGACCTAAATGAACAGCCCCTCCCCCTATTTCTATTCCAGCCATATATGAATCCAAACAGGAATTAAGGGTGTCCTCTCCCTCTGGTCTTCCTGCAGATCCCATTATTGTGATTGCTACAAGCAAAGAGTATAATGGAAGGTTCTCCCCAGTCTTCTGAAGCGTAGCAGGTCTCTTCACCAAACTGGCTGACCCAGAATGGGGTCCTTTTATTTACAGATTTGACCTGTGTGTGTTTCAGGAGACATGGGCCACAAAAAATGAGCATAGGGATGGTTTTCAATGTTACAGCAAATTTGCCATTTGCTTCGTGACCGGCTGTCCTTCTAGTTACTTATTAATATGTGTCAAAACTACTTTGAGTGGGCAAACAAGAGATTTTAGTACAGTCTCCGGAAATACTGGGTTAGAGGTTGTTGAGCCCGGCGGGAAGGTTTGGCTTCTAATTAATGTCTACAGCAGTACCCTCCCGAGCGCTAGAGACTTTAGATGATGTTAGTGATTTTGCTAAGCCACACATTATCATCTATGTAGGTGATTTTAACGCTACATTTGAGCCTAGTGCATGGTTCTCAGAACTAATAGTCAAAGAAGATTTACTTTGGGGTGTCCCCGCCATAGAGGCACCACCTATTACTCGATTATCTGCTGCAGCCCTACAAGTTGCTTGCATTTGCTTCTCACATGGACTGAGAACTTGTAATGGCTGATCATAGTCAAACGCCTCACTGTCCCCCACTTTTCATAGACTTAGATATAGGAATAGAATTGATTACATCCTCATAGATGTTAAGGCATGGGAATTCTTGATTGATGAGGCAATTCCCCATACATTTGAAAGCGACAATTTCCCTCTTGTTTTGCACTTGGGCAGCTTGGGAAGAGGCACCGGAAAAATGCTCCAGATCACCTTGTGCCTGAAGTCGCTAACTCAAGGAGGGCCCTAAAGTGGAATTCTACTGCTACCTCTGAAGATGCGATTACAAAAAATATAACATCCTATTCTCCACATTAAATCCACTTGCAGATACGCTAGACAATAGTAAACTCCTTTTAGATAGCCATAATTCTTGTTTGACTAAGCTTAAGGGAAGATTTTTTGAAGGAGGTTAAGCCTGCTAGGAAATCAGCTAAACCTAAACTCTAGTTTAACTCTGCAGGCAAAGAAGCTAGGCGTGCTTTATTGAAAGCCATCAAAGAAGGGAATATAATTGCAATCCCATTAGCTAGAGCACAAGGTAAAACTGCACTTAGGACAGCTCAAGTAAACTGGAATGAGGAACTATGGGCCGAACTTTTAAATGCGCCAATTAACAAAGATGTTAATACATTATGACATATTATCAAACAAGGCTCCTCACACATGGCAAGGCGCCCAGAAATGCACATTCAGGGTGAAGTGTGGTAGAATCACTTTAAATACCTGTATGGAAACAGCGCCCCCTTGATTTCTGTACCACGTGTAGTTGTAGGTACAACTCCCAGTTTTTTGGTAGAGTGTAGTGACTGCCTTCCTGAACCACTGATGCATTTTTCTCTAATTGATACTGAGAGGGCTGTAGGTGTGCAAAGGAAGGGAAAGGCTGCTGTCCTAGATAAGATCCCTTGGACCTCTTTCAATTGAATTTGGGTATTTGGGTCCCACATATTAACACAATCTTGAATGCTTTTCTTGCAGGTGCCCGTATACCCCAAACTTGGAAAGGTACAGAGATTGTCCCTATATATAAAATAGGACTAAGGGATCTGCCGCAGAACTTCTGCCAAGTTAGTTGGATAGATTTTATTTTACAAACTTGTGTAGACAAATTCTTGATAAACTTAATGGGTGGTTAGCTGACAGCAAGTGATAACCCACTTTCAAGCTGGTTTGAAAGATAATGTGGGCACTGTTGATAAAACCTTCAGATTTTTGGTCACCAAGCGAAAGACACTGGACATCAGTGGCGGCAACCTGTTCACCACCTTTGTAGACCTCCGTTCCGCCTTTGACTTGGTCCCGAAAGGGAAACTATGGGGCATAATAAGGGGGCAGGAGATGCACCATGAACTTTTAGACATCCTAATCAGATTGCACGAGGGCACTTATTCCCAAGTTAGATGGGGCCCTAATAGGGAATTGAAGAAGCGTATTCCTGTAGAAATAGGAGTTCACCAGGGTTGATCCTGGCCCCCTCCCAGTTTGTATTATTTATTAATGGGTGTGTGTATTTTTTTTTTAAATTGCCAGAAGGACTCTACCACTTGGTTGGATGACGTTATAACACATTCTGTTGCAATGCATGACTTTACAACGCATGCGTTACAACGCGAATGCCATTACCATGCATAACCTTTACCATGAACATGCCTTTACCACGCATGCCTTTACAATGATTTTCGTTGTAATAACATGAAGTTCTATGCATATTTGTAGTAAAGGTTTTCCCTGCCCTGTGTCCAAAAAGCGGACCCCTGCAAGTTGCCCCTAGCCGTTTAAAAAACTATCCCTCTCCCTGCCCTATGCCCTAAAAGTGGACCCCTGAGTGATGACCACAGCCCTTCTAAAAAACTACCCCCGCCCTAAGCCCTAAAATTGGACTCCTGCACGACACCCTCAGCCCTTCTAAACACTACTCCTCCCCAGCGCAAAACTGTAAATCCGTTGCACCTGGGCCCCAGACCCAAATCCCCCTTACCGCTCCATGATTTCACCTCCTCTCCAGCTCTTCTGAGGCATGAGGCACGGCGCACGTAGTAAAGAGAAATCAGAAGGGTTTCCTTTAACCACGCTGGTAGCCTTCAGAACCGCAAACCTACTTTAACTGTAAGGTTTTCATTGCTGTACTTGTTGCACCCAGTCCACAGATGGCGATAAGGTGGTACCACAACACAAGTAGCGAACAACAACAAAGAGTGGGATTGGAATTCCATTCAAAGGTTAAGGCTTTCTAGTATTACTTGCCAACAAGTCACGACATGCATTCATCATTCAGCGGCTACAACATGGAAAGATTATCACGACATAGGCATTCCCTGTTACATGCGCTTTAAACATACATGCTGCCACACATGTACCTTTTCCATACATACCTTTACAATGTAATTCATTGTAAAGGCATGCGTGGTAACAATGCATGGGTTGTAACGCATGTGTGCTAATTTCTATGCAGTGAAACAGCTGCGTTGTAATGGCTGTTTCCCTCCCGTGTTAGCTGAAGTGAAGGTCCCTGCCTTTTTGTTTGCCAATGACACTCTCTTCCTGTCAAAGGATGCTAGGTGGTTGTCGAATTTGTTGCATTGATTTTTCCTTTTTTGCGATCAGTGCAGCCTTGATTTTAATACAGCTAAAACCAAGTGTATGTTTTTTAATCCATGCAAAAACTTTAGGGAGAGATTATCTCTGCATGGAGTCTCCTTTGATAGTGTGAGGGATTTTGACTACCTTGGCATTCGGATATCAGACTCCAATTCATGGGAGGCCCGATGCAAAAGAGTGTTGCCATATTAAAACACAGTGCTTGGGCCTTGCTTAGATTTGCAAAATCAGCCAAGTTTTATCCTATTAATCCTCCCCTACAAATATACATGGCACAGATTCTAACTTCAGTACTATATGTAGTTCTATATGGAAGCGAATTATGGGCCCATGCAGACTTGACTAATCTGGGTTGCGAGGAAAATCGGTTTGTGCAGTTATTACTATTACTCACCCAGAGTTGTACCCTGCTACTTGTATGGTTTGATCTTGGAGTAAGGCATTTGGGCCTGGTGGCAAAGTTGTGCCCATTAATTTATTGGATGCGTATCTGGAAGCTGGATGCATTGAAACCATATAGAGAGGGTCTTGCTGACATCCTTGGAAGGCCTGGAGTTTTAAGGAAGATCTCCTAGTTAAGATCCATCAAGGTGGCGTTGATGGAGCTTGGCTTGGAAGATTTCTGGAATTCATCTGAACTGATTAGCCAGGGCTCACTGAAATGGCTAAAAGCGAGATTTGGTGAAAGGCAATATGCTAAACGTATGGCCTCTGGAGCTGCAGGTATGTTAACCTAAACTTTTTTAACTTTTAAAGCATCTCCTTTTTATGAAAGCTTCTTAGATGCCATTTGCCCTGTTTCTGTATGACCCCTTCTCTTAAATTTCGCTTTGGCATTCTTGCACTTGCTGCGTTTTCGAGTACTTGGTTAGCCAACACAGGGAGGCATGCTGTGTCTGCTCTTATTAGAATGAGATTGAGGAACATGTCCTCTTTTTTTTTTTTTCGCCAACATACTGAGCAAACCACTCTGAATGGATAATCCCGGTATGTTATAAATTGGGTCTACTAGATTGGACATCTGCTCTGTTGGCTTTTAAAGAAAAGACAAGACCCATTTGCATTTGCTGTATATGCTGTAGTGAAGTATCTTCAGAGTGCATAGTATAAATGCATGTTTTTTTAGTGTAATTTGTTTTTCTTTTGTTTTATATTTTATCATTGTCACACTTTCCTATATTTTTGCACATGCATCTGCACTTTAGCTCCTATGGCCTGCATTATAACCATCTCTCTTATGTGATAACCAAATGTTGCACTCTCCTTTTACTTATGGTCTCCTGACATTGTAGTTCTGCCCTGGATATTTACTACATTTTATCTTGATGAATTGTACTTGTTTTATCGTACTGTTTTATTCTGTATTGTGCAGTTTAATGGGTTCCAATAACCAAACAAATTTACATATGAATGAATGATGGGGCAATTCCAACAGTCATTAGACCTTCTCTTTTTTGACCCTGTCACTCTGAGCCATAGACCTGTATATTGGAGGTCACTGTGTCCATGATAAAATAATAAATATGCATGGTGTTTGTCCGTTTGCATGCTTTTCTGTTTATCCATTGTGATGCTTGCAGGTGACCCAATAGCTATATACACTCTTACATTATTCTCTCAGTACACGTGGAATCTGCGACTAGCTGGTGTCCGAAGGTACAATACCCTTGATAATCATGCGACAATCATCTGCACAACTTGTACATGTATGTTACACCATTACCACCCTATTTCTAGATGAACTTCAATAGTTTTGTTACCTTTATTTTGACCATTTTATGAATTTTCATGTGTTCTTTATCATACACACCGTGTGTGACTACAGGGGAGATGCCCCCCATTCTGAACCATGAAGATCAAATGCATCCCAGATTAGGGTAAGTGCCCATTGTGTACGACTAACAATATTTTTACTACTTGCATGTAAATACACTGTTTTTATCTCATTATATATGTTCACTCACAAGAAACACGTACCTCATTTAGCAGATTGTAGTGTTGTGAATGGAGTACGCTGATATATATATATATATATATATATATATATATATTCACTGAAAAAAATGCAGGTTTCAGGGACGTTATAGTTAGGAATTAACATTTAAAAAATCTTAGATATTCACTCAGAAAACCACAGGTTTTAGGGACGTTATAGTTAGGCTGACTTTTCACTCGTACAAAACCAGAGACATTCAGCTGTTCTTGTTAGCTGGGCTAACTATAACTAGCGCCCCCGCAATGCACTGCTGATGACGTCACATATTACATCACTCATGACATGGTCAGTGACATGACTGATGACATCATCCAGTGACTGTTTCTAAAAAGTTTAGGAATATATATATATATATATATATATATATATATCAGACACAAATGAATGATGACGCGGCACTCCTCTCAACGATTAGGATGTTATTTTAATCTCACAAAGTAACCCTCCCTACGCGTTTCGAACCGTAGTTCCTGGTCACGGTAGATTGTTACAATGGTCCTTTTTTCATTTTAGCTTTATACACTTACTATAAGGTGCCATTATTATTGCATTCTGGGTATTGTAGTTCAGAAAGTGTAGAATGTAAGGAATTAACATCATTCCTTTCAAAATAGCAATACTTTTGACAAAAAAGACATTTTGAGTAATACATTTAGGAATATATGCATCATTAATTGCTGAATGCAAGGCACCTAAAGCATTTAACACAAAAATATGTGTTCGTGTGTCACAAAATATGAACTGTAATTCAGTATTAGGCAAAAAATCATGGCTGAGTGCCTATAAATGTGCAGTTGTGTCTGCGCTCATGTATGTCTGTGTGGATTCAAACAAACTCTTTTATGATTGTATGGAATACCATGAGAAGAATAGGTCACAAATATGTTGAAATGCGAAAATATTTGCACAGGTTGTTATCTGATACAGTTGTTGCAAAATGTTTCAGTGCATAGAACACATGCTATTTTGTTACATGTCAAAAGTGTTGAGAGTATCTATAGGTGCACATAAAGTTCCTCATCCCCATTGAGGCCCAGCGGATGCTTAGTTTTAAACCTCATTATTAGGCGCGACTCAAGTCTGCGTAGTTTCTGGATACGGTTTCCGCCTCGTTCATTTGGAGGCACTGTCATCAGTCCTGAGTATTTTATATCCAACCACGATTTCCCAACATGCAGTGACATATGTCTGGCGATTGCATATGTCATGTCCAGATTTTGAATGGCACGCACATGTTCTAATATGCGTTTTTTGAGAGGGCATGTTGTGCTGCCAATGTACTGTTTTCCGCAAAAGCATTGGAGTAGGTAAACCACAAAGGTTGATTCACACGTGATGGTCTCTCTTATCTGGAAACTTTTACCAGTCGGATCTTTAATGTTTTTAAGATTTTTGCCAATCTTTCAAGCTTTGCAGGACATACATTTGGTAAATCCCTTGGATCTTGATTGTAGCCAAGTTTCAGATTTTGTGGCTACAAAGTGACTTCGTACCAAATGATCCGAGAGATTAGGTGCTCTTTTGTAAGATATCTGTGGATGGTCCCCTATGGTCATACCAATGTCAGGATCTTTCTGTAGTATGCTCCAGTATTTACTCAGTATTTTTCTGATCTTGCAAGTTTCCTTGCTGTAGGTAAGTATCAAACGTGTTTGATTGTCTTCAGTTGTTCCTTTTGTCACATTTAGTTTGTCACTATTCGTTAGTAACTCCATTCTGCTTTTTTCCTTCATTTTCAATTCGCCTCGTGCAATGTCAGCATGACTGTATCCTCGTTGCAAAAATCTGATTTTTGTTTCCTCACATTTTTTCACCATCTCTTGTTCTTCTGAACAGTTTCTCTTCATACGTAGTAGCTCTCCGTATGGTATATTTTTCTTTAATGAGCGTGGATGGAAACTTTCGCCATGCAGGAGACTATTGGTAGCTGTCTTTTTCCTGTGTAGCGTTGTTTGTAAACGCCCATTGTTGATGTAGACCTTAGTGTCTAGAAAGTCAATTTCTTTGGGGCTCAGATTGTATGTGAAGCTGAGTCCAACGTTGTTGTTATTCAGTTCCATGAAGAAGTTCTCAAATTCTTTTGCAGTTTCTTTCCACAACACAAATAGGTCATCTATGAATCGGAGCCAAAGGGCCACGTTCATCATGTGGTGGTTGTTTTCCTCTCTCCAAGCTATGTTCCTCTCCCACCATCCCATCATGAGATTCGCATAGCTAGGAGAGAAGGAAACTCCCATCGCAGTACCACAGCGCTGTACATATATTTTTTTGTCGAACAGGAAGATATTATTGTTCAAACACATAGAGATCATTTCAAGTAGCATTTCAGAATGTGCTAGTTGACTAATGGGTCTCTGCTTTAGAAAATATTGGATCGCATGTAGGCCATGGTTGTGTTGGATTGAGGTGTATAGTGATACTGCATCAATTGTTATTAAGAGATAGTTGGAATTCCATTGAGTCTCCATTATGATACGTAAGAAGTCGCCAGTGTCCTTTATGTATGAACTTAGTGTTGGTACAATGGGCGCCAAAAAGTTGTCTACATATAGAGACGTATTTTCATACAGGCTCCCACAGCTGGAGATGATTGGACGCCCTGGTGGTTTGTTGAGTGTCTTATGAACTTTAGGAAGAAAATATATTGTGGGTATTATTGGATCCTCCACCGTCATAAAGGTTTTCTCTTCTTCCGTTAACAGACCTTTGTTTTGCCATTCATTTAGCTTGTCGTTCATTTCAAGGATTAGGTCGTTAATAGGATTCTTATCCAGACACTGATAACTCCTTGTATCAAGCAGTTGGCGCATAGCTTCTGCCGTGTACTGTTGTTTGTCTTGAATGACGATGTTCCCGCCCTTATCAGCCAGTTTGATTACGATTGAGTTGTTGTTTTTAAATGTATGCAGGGCCCCGCGTTCTTTCTTTGTTAGATTTTCACGGTTCTTGTTATTGGGAACATTTTTTATTGATTCCAGGTCTCCAAGGACAAGTTCATAAAATATGTCAATTTTGTTGCCCGGGTGTAAGGCTGGGCAGAATCTGGACTTCTTCTTGAAATTTGTTGGTATTCGTTTGTCTGTTCTAATGTCCATTTCCATCAGGATTTGTTTATCCGAGATTTGAGTTGTTTGTATCTCGTTGACCAGTTAATATGCGACGCGCAATTGAGGTATTTCTTCAATTCGATACGGTTCAAGGTCTTCCATATCTGATACATGTGGTTGTGTATCCTTGTTTTTGAGTGATTGTCTGGCAAAGAATTTTTTTAACTTTAATTTCCTTATATATTTGTAAAGGTCTATTTTGGTCTCAATTGGATCCTGGTGAATTTCTGGACAAAATGACAAGCCTTTATTCAGGACATCATGTTCCAATTTGGTGAGGATGTGTCTCGAGAGATTGATGACCAAGTCCGGTGTCTTTAGGTTTTTGTGAGATGTTGTTTTTATTTTCTCGTTGTTGTGCGGTTTCTCAAGTTGTATCTGCCGCCTCTTCCGCTTCCCTCTTCTTGTCTTTCTTGTTGTTGGTCTGAGAAGAAGGATCCCCTTCCTCTTCCTCTCGTTCTGCCTGTGCCACGGCCTCTTGGCTTGTTTTTGGGTGCCTGCTGCTCCTGATAGAGCAGCTTCATCTCTTCTAAAAAAGTGAATTTGCGTGAGGCCGCTGGTCTCTGCTCCCCTTCGCTCAGGTCAGACTCAGTCTCACTTGATACTTGACCAGTAGGAGGGTCAACGGTCGTCTTGTGCGTTTCCCATTGTTTTTTATAAATTTCAAACTTTTTTGCAAAAGTGAATATAGTGCCAAACTCGTAATCATCTTCATCTCTTCTGAATTTGCGTTGTTTTCGTTGTATCACCTCTTCCTCATGTTTATCTAGATTGCGTTCCATGTCCGCACGCAGTTTCTTTATAGTCTCGTTGTCTTCATTAGTCGATGATATCTGCGTCTCAGCATCAGATATGAGTTGATGTAATTCTTCAACATCTCGCTTCGCGTATTTAATAATAATGCGTATCATGTTTTTTGAGCATTCCATATTATTTTTGCCCCACTCTTCCAACATCTCAGGTTTCGTGTCCGGATGGTTGGGAAGCGTAAATACGCGAAGACCCCTCGGTACCATGTCGTTCTCAAGGTATTTTTCAAGGGTGATGATTTCCCAACTACGCGATGTTTCTTTGCGTAGAAGTTTTTCTAGTTGGGTGAAGAGCTGTTTGATGGTGCTGGCATGAGGCGGTGTTGTCTTATTTGTTCCACTCATATGTTGCGAAGTGGAACTTCCCCTTTGGAACATGGTTTCCGCTTTGGATATCCTTTTAGAAGCTCTTTGCTCCATTTCTGCTGTTTGATTATAAATATTCCTTGGATTGTATAATGTTTGTTTTATCACCACAGACACTACAGATTTAGTGATTGTTAATATTGTTGAAATACCACTTTGTCGGTGACAGTATAGGACCTTGTGAACAGTCTTAATGGTTCTTTTGCCGAGGAGATGGGAATATGATATCCCCACAGAGAGTGAGTGAATTCTGTTCGTCGAGAGAGCCTAAACAAGTGTTCGTTTCGATAAACTCTGTATACGCGGCTGTTGAGTAGCAATTAACACGTATCGAGTTGGGATCGCTGCAGCATCAGTAAAGAAAAGCTCTAAGACTCACAATTACAGTCTTACCTGGGAGAATACCGACGTGGCGGCGTCCTCCGACTCCGTATGTCGGATTTCAACCCGGTAGCAATGTGGTTCAGTGTTGCTTTCTTTCTTGCTTTGCTGCTTGTTGCTGAGGCAATCGCTGCTTTCGTCGTTCCGTTTTTGGCATTCAAGAGTCTTTTTTGAGAATATTCAAAGCGCCTCACGTGGTAGCGTTGTTTCACCTCTTTTGCAGCAGTAATGCTGGGCTCTCCTCCGTTTCTTTCAAATTACGCACAAATGTCCTGCACGGAAGGAGCACCTTGACAGCTGGTGCACACGTCGGGATCAGGACAGCGATCTCGGTTAGATATCAGACACAAATGAATGATGACGCGGCACTCCTCTCAACGATTAGGATGTTATTTTAATCTCACAAAGTAACCCTCCCTACGCGTTTCGAACCGTAGTTCCTGGTCACGGTAGATTGTTACAATGGTCCTTTTTTCATTTCTTAGCTTTATACACTTACTATAAGGTGCCATTATTATTGCATTCTGGGTATTGTAGTTCAGAAAGTGTAGAATGTAAGGAATTAACATCATTCCTTTCAAAATGGCAATACTTTTGACAAAAAAGACATTTTGAGTAATACATTTAGGAATATATGCATCATTAATTGCTGAATGCAAGGCACCTAAAGCATTTAACACAAAAATATGTGTTTGTGTGTCACAAAATATGAACTGTAATTCAGTATTAGGCAAAAAAGGAATGATGTTAATTCCTTACATTAAAATAACATCCTAATCGTTGAGAGGAGTGCCGCGTCATCATTCATTTGTGTCTGATATCTAACCGAGATCGCTGTCCTGATCCCGACGTGTGCACCAGCTGTCAAGGTGCTCCTTCCGTGCAGGACATTTGTGCGTAATATATATATATATATATAGATATATCTCCTACTGGCGGTCGCCAGTAGGTAGTTATAGTTAGGACCTATTTTCCATAGGAAATCCGCAACATTCTATTCCCAATAAGTCTGGCGCCGGTTGACAAATCCTCGCGAAATTTTCCAAACTTTTGCCCAGCTAAGCTCCGCCCCTACCCTGAAAGTTTCGTGGTGATTCGTCAAGCGGGGGCTGAGAAAAAAGGGGAGTCCCAAAACTCGTTTTCCCCATGCAATTTCCCATAGGATCTGTTGTCGCAGCTACAGCCCAAACCGCTGAACGGAATGACACCAAATTTGTCAAAGAGGTAGTCCTCAGTTCAGACTCGTGCCTTTTGCATAAATGGTGTGAATCAGTTTAGCAGTTCCTGAGAAAATTAGAGTTAAAAGTACATAAATATCTATGGCCGGGGAGGATCCGCGGACCCTACCCGCACCGTAAGCGCACCCTCCCCGAACCAAGCACGCACCCTCCCGATCGCGCGCTGAATGCTAATTGGCTGTCGAGTGTCTGTCTACATTCGAAACCAGGAACTGTTGGCGGCCATTTTCTGCCTCGGTAGAAGCGAGGCTGAAGAAGCAAGGGGAATAAGTGAGTAACAATAATAAACGAATCTCAAAGAAAGAGTGGAGGGTCTAAGGGATATAGGTTTAAAGACTCAAACAGTAAAAATCCCAATCCTAAATCTAAATACAAAAAGAACTGTGAGTCTATAGGGCTAGGTGACCTTTATACAGCTACACCATCATTTACTAAACGAAGTTATTTGTTAAAACTGCTAAAAGCACTGTTTTAATTTGGTACCAAGGTAGCACTTTAATAAATGATTTTTTGTGCCTTGTTCCCAATTTTATTATATCACATTCACCCCAATTGCACTGCATACATCACCCCACACTAATCTCTAGAGTGGTCTTCTCATTGGAACAACCTCGTCATAGGTGCATCCGGGACGAACTCGGAACCCTGCCCCATGTCAACTTGGTGGCATCCGGTCCTCAGATAAGTCCCTGGTCTCCCAAATGATGAAGCAAGCCACTGTATGTGGGTGATGGGAACCTTTGATGCATTCTCAGATCTTAAATGCATGCACATATCCAGAGAGATATTTTGGTAGAAACACATTCTTCGTTTAGTAAATGAAGAATAAGTGAGTAAAACATTTAAAGGGGGCAGAGTAGAAATACTCTGACCCTCTAGAGGTGCTTAGAGGGTCCTAGAAGGACCCACTGGGGTCCCCTTTTAAAAAAAAAAAAAAGGCAAAATGCGTGCACGGTGCGCGCATCCTATCGCGTTGGGTGCACGGATTCTCTCGCGTTGGGTGCGCGGATCCACCGAATTGTTTTTTGAAAAAATACAAGAAATCATTGGTTGTATGACTACTTTCTACACTGAAAGGTAGGGTGTATATTTCTGTTTTTTTAAAGGTATGATTCTTATTGGTTGACAAAAACAGATTGTAAGGAACATTATATATGATAAGCTGATCTGTTGAAAAGTCAAGCACACTTCCTGTCTTGTTTAGCAACATTGTGTGCTGAACTTGTGACCTGTGTGCTCAGTGCAGTGTTCCATGAGCTGTTTCTATGGTAACAGGTAGAAGGCAGATTGGGGGAAGGGTTGAAATGTTTAACCAATAGAAATGTGTGTTTGCTTTTGAGTTTGTGTGAAGGATTGTGATTTGATGTTTACATGTATATGTCTGGAAAATGAAAGGGAAACTTTTCCATTCTTTGTTTTTGCTGAGAGGTGCACAGTGCAGAGATTCTGTAAAAGAAAATATGGTGAGTGACTGATATACATCTTAATCTACTAAACAACTTGAAATGTGAGTTATTTAATTGTGAGGGGATGTATGTCTTTTTTCTCTACAATCTTATTGACAGTGTGTGTGCATGTAGAAACCATTCTGTGATAAGAATTTGTGTTTTTCATGTGTTTGCAGACAGATAACTGTGCTGTTTTTATATTTTGGTAGAATTAGAAAGCAGTCATTGTTTATGAATTTGTGAAATGAGTTATGTTATGTTTCTATACTAAAATGTAGTACTACTTCTAGATGAAGAAATGTGTTTTGGTATAGTGCAAGGGATAGTGTTGTTTGTCTAGAATCACACAGTGAGTACGTGTGCATTTGGGAACCACTGTGAGAGAAGCATTTGGTAACATTGTGTATTTGCTGACAGATAACTGTTTTAAAACCTGTCATGTTGTCAAGTTTTAGTAGCATTAGAAGCCAGTCTTTGCTTATGCATTGATAAAATAAGTCATGCTTTGAGACTAATTTGCTGTACTTTAATATGGCGATTGTGTGTATTCTCCTTACCCCTTGCACAGTAGTGAATGAGTTTTGGTAAGCTGCTAGGGATAGTGTTGCTTGTCTAGAATCACACTGTGAGTCTGTGTGCATTTGGGAACCACTGTGAGAGAAATCATTTGGTAACATTGTGTATTTTTTAGCAGATAACTCTTTTAAAACCTGTCATGTTGTCAAGTTTTAGTAGCATTAGAAGCCAGTCTTTGATTATGCGTTGATTAAATCAGTCATGCTTTGACACTAATGTGCTGTACTTAAATATGTAGATTGTGTGCAGTACCATTACCTCTTCCAGACTAGTGAATGAGTTTTGGTAAACTCCTAGGATAGTGTTGCTTGTCTAAAATCACAATTTGAGTCTGTGTACATTTGGGTAAGGATTGTGAGAGAAGCATTTGGTAACATGGTGTATTTGATGACAGATAACGGTTTTAGAATCGGTCATGTTGTCAAGTTTTAGTAGCTTTAGAAGGTTTTCTTTGCTTATGCATTGATAAAATGAGTCCGGGTTTGACACTAAAGTGCAGTACCATGTACTATTCTCTTCACTGTGCCAGAACTGAAAATTTAAAAGTTTTACCCAGGCACTAAGCTAGCAGTAGTATGATGATTTAGTCAGTTTCCAAGTACTAATGATGTGAACCATACATTACCACATAGATTGTTTCAAATGTCTATGCAGTATGCATGCAGTCTTCTAACATACTATACACTTGTCTTTCACATTTTCAATTCGCTAGTCAGTATCCATACACTTCCAGGAAACACCATGTAACTCCCTTTGCAGTCCTCTAGTGACCCATTCAGCATCATGTACTAGTCCATTCACTGTGCCAAAACCCAAACACTTATAAATTCACCAAGATACTATCTTTGGAGTACTCTAATCATTCAGTCAGTGCCTAAGTATTCATGCACTGAGCCAGGCCTTAGCACATGGACTGCTTCAAACCCCTATCCATTATGTATGCAGTCTTCTAACCACCTAGACACTTGTCTTTCACACTTTCAATTCCCTAGTCAGTATCCATACAGTCCAGCAAACATCCTGTCACTCCCTTTGCACTCCTCTAGTGACCCATTCAGTACCAAGTACTAATCCATTCCCTGTGCGAAAAGCCTACCACTTATAAATTCACCTAGGCACTCTCCTTGCTGTGCTCTAATCATTCAGTCAGTACCCAAGTAGTCATGCAGTGAGCCAGGCCTTAGCACATGGACTGCTTTAAATACCTATGCAGTATGGATGCAGTCCTCTAATCACCTACACAGTTGTCTTTCACACCTTCAATTCCCTAGTTAGTATTCCTACACTTCTAGCAAACACCCTGTCACTCACCCAGTGTGTCTCCTTATAGTACTGTAATCATTTAGTCAGTTAGCATGTAGTCTTTTAGTGAGGTAGGCTTTAGGGCATGTGCTGAGAGAAGTATGTGGTTATATTGTGTATTTGCTGACAGATAACTGTTTTAAAACTTGTCTTGTTGTCAAGTTTTAGTAGCAGTAGAAGGCAGTTTTTGCTTATGCTTTGATTAACTGAGTCAGGCTTTGACACAGAAGTGCAGTCCTTAAATATGTAGATTGTGTGCAGTTCCCTTACCACTTGCACTGTAGTGAATGAGTTTAGGTAAACTCCTAGGGATAGTGGTGCTTGTCTAGAATCACACTGTGAGTTAGTGTGTATTTGGGAACCGCTGTGAGAGAAGCCTTTGGTAACATTGTGTATTTTCTGACAGATAACTTTTTTAAAACCTGTCATGTTGTCAAGTTTTAGTAGAATTAGAAGCCAGTTTTTGATTATGCTTTTATTAAATGAGTCAGGCTTTGACAGAAAAGTGCAGTCCTGAAATATGTAGATTGTGTGCAGTTCCCTTATCAGTTCCACAGTAGTGAATGATTTTTGGTAAAGTCCTAGGTATAGTGGTTGTTGTCTAGAATCACACTGTGAGTCTGTGTGCATTTGGGAACCACTGTGAGAGAAGCATTTGGTAACATTGTGTATTTTTTAGCAGATAACTCTTTTAAAACCTGTCATGTTGTCAAGTTTTAGTAGCATTAGAAGCCAGTCTTTGCTTATGCGTTGATTAAATGAGTCATGCTTTGACACTAATTTGCTGTACTTAAATATGTAGATTGTGTGCAGTACCATTACCTCTTCTAGACTAGTGAATGAGTTTTGGTAAACTGCTAGGGATAGTGTTGCTTGTCTAAAATCACACTGTGAGTCTGTGTACATTTGGGTAAGGATTGTGAGAGAAGCATTTGGTAACATAGTGTGTTTGATAACGGATAACTGTTTTAACCCCTTCCCCGCTCATGACGGAACCGCTCCGTCATGAGCCACGGTTGCCGTGTGCTCATGACGGAGCGGTTCCGTCATGCCACGACCGTTGGCGGCCGCTCTGCCCACGCGGCGCTGTTTCCCCGCTTGTGCGGGGGGACAACGCAACTGGGCGGAGTCATGACGGAACCACTCCGTCATGAGCACAGCTCAACCGTGGCTCATGACGGAGTGGCTCCGTCATGAGCACAGCGCCACCGCGCTGCCCCCCCGCACCCTCCAGAGCTGCGGTGGAATTCCCGCCGCAGCGAAGGGGTTAAAATCGGTCATGTTGTCAAGTTTCAGTAGCTTTAGAAGCTATTTTTTGGTTATGCATTGATAAAATGAGTCAGGGTTTTACACTAAAGTGCAGTACCATGTACTATTCTCTTCACTGTGCCAGAACTGAAAATTTAAAAGTTTTACCCAGACACTAACCTAGCAGTAGTCTGATGATTTAGTCAGTTTCCAAGTACTCCTGTTGTGAACCATACATTACCACATAGATTGTTTCAAATGTCTATGCAGTATGCATGCAGTCTTCTAACATACTATACACTTGTCTTTCCCATTTTCAATTCGCTAGCCAGTATCCATACACTTCCAGGAAACACCCTGTAACTCCCTTTGCAGACCTCTAGTGACCCATTCAGCATCATGTACTAATCCATTCACTGTGCCAAAACCCTGGCACTTATAAATTCACCAAGATACTATCTTTGGAGTACTCTAATCATTCAGTCAGTGCCTAAGTATTCATGCACTGAGCCAGGCATTAGCACATGGACTGCTTCAAACCCCTATCCACTATGTATGCAGTCTTCTAACCACCTAGACACTTGTCTTTCCCACTTTCAATTCCCTAGTCAGTATCCATACAGTCCAGCAAACATCCTTTCACTCCCTTTGCACTCCTCTAGTGACCCATTCAGTACCAAGTACTAATCCATTCCCTGTGCGAAAGGCCTGCCACTTATAAATTCACCTAGGCACTCTCCTTGCTTTACTCTAATCATTCAGTCAGTACCCAAGTAGTCATGCAGTGAGTCAGGCCTTAGCACATGGACTGCTTTAAATGTCTATGCAGTATGGATGCAGTCCTCTAATCACCTACACAGTTGTCTTTCACACCTTCAATTCCCTATTCATACACTTCTAGCAAACACCCTGTCACTCACCCAGTGTGTCTCCTTATAGTACTGTAATCATTTAGTCAGTTAGCATGTAGTCTGTTAGTGAGGTAGGCTTTAGGGCATGAACTGCTTCAAAGTAGTATGCACTATGCATGTAGTGTTTTAACCATCGTCACACTTGTGGTTCAGGGCTATAGTTTCTTAGTCCGTTTTTATTTAAAATGTGTTTGTACAGTAATGGAATAGTATAAATTTGAAAGTTATTAATATACATTTATTTGTGATTCTTTTTTACAGATACAGAACAGGAGTGTTTCTCATCTGTTTGCACTCTTCTTGTGCAAGATAGTTTGGATGAAGGGTCCTGAGGTGTTTCATCATACTTGCTGTGCCGCACGAGTATTTTTCGTTAGGATCCCCTCTTAACAGAACTCTTTTGCAAATCTTGCGCGTGACGAAGGTGGTATTGGTCTTTGTTTGCCCCTCGAGAAATGTAGAAAATTTCCACACCACTGAAGGAAAACGTTGTGGGCGTGGTGCATCCTCCAAAAATTCATCCTTAGATTCGGTGAATATTTTAAAGCGACAACATTTACAGTTTTTGTAAGTTAAACTTATAAAATTTTGTTAGCTGTAGGCATTTTATATAGCTGTGATTTGTATCTTGTTTTTTTTTTTGAGAATAGCATGTTGGTTTTTTTTTAACAATCTTTGAGATTGTTTTTTTTTTTGCCCGCTGTTAAGTGATAAGTATGATTGAAATCACTATTTTTAGTGAAATTTAATATATTCTGAGAACAGCAAAAAAGGCAAAAAAATTACTTTGTGGAAATTATGCTGTGTTGTAAAAAATGTATTATTACATGTTATATTTTTTTTTCCTTTTCTTTCACCGATCCAAATTTTAAAATAAGTAATTTTTTTGAATTTAGATTGGAATGAAAATGTGAAAAAAAGTGTACCATTTTTTTATTCCTATTACTGTGAAGGTAAGTTTAGCTAAGTCTCAATATGCAGAATGAGGAGGTCTGCAAGAAGCTACAAAGTTGCAACATGTTTCTAAAAACACTCTGTTTATACCTTTGTAGTTTTGAAATCTGACCATAATCAGATATCATGTGACCTGCAAAAAAAGAGATTTGAGGGGTTCATAATATTTTTTAGCTATTGCTTACCTTTTATCATTCGCAAGGAATTTTAAAAATGGAAATATATCACTTTTTGTAACATAGTTATTGTGTAAGATACTCTTTCATATTTACAAAGAGAGGAAAAGGTACTTTTTATACTCCATGTAAATACAACCTCATCATGCAGACCACTTTGTGTTGAAAGGGTGTTCTATAAGTTTTGTTGTGCATGATTGAACTTAATACTCCTAGAACAAGACACATGTCTAGATTTATCAGAAATCATAAAATCTCGATGTGTGTGAATGGTGCACCATTCTAAAATTGGTGTAGGAAAGCACAACTAGGAGAATTGTTTTAATTTCTCCACATTTTTATATCTTCAATGCATGCTGAAATGTTCAGCATACATTGAAGGAGAAAAATGCATTTTCTCATTGTTTTTGTGCAGGAAGGCGTGTCTTCCTGTAGAAAAACAAACAGCACATGACACAGATATCCTTACACTATGGTTCAAGGGTGCCCTTGTCACCACATGGCTGCAGTTTAAGCAGCCGTGCAGACAGAAGCATAGATGTGCAACATATTTATGTACATATGTTG
Organism: Triturus cristatus; assembly: GCF_964204655.1. Lineage (NCBI taxonomy): Eukaryota > Metazoa > Chordata > Amphibia > Caudata > Salamandridae > Triturus > Triturus cristatus. The sequence continues at coordinate 483,171,619 of NC_140590.1, read as the reverse complement.
CATCCCTGTGCTTTGGAAGTGCTACAGCACAGTGCAGTTAAAGAGGTTACTGTGTGGTGCTGCAGCACTTCCTCATAGTTCTGCACTTATACATTCACCATACGCTAATAATGCATTCATTCAGTCAATTACGTACTACACATACATTCGTCTAAACTAACACTAACAAAGAAATGTAGCTCTTTTTTTAAACCAGGAAAGTTAGTTCTTACAAGAACTTTTTTTTTCTTCTTTCTTCTTTTATAAATCTTTTTTGGGTTTTCTGAACAATTTTTAATTTTTTTTGGTTTTTCTGCAAAAAAAAAAAAAAAAAACAGGAGAAACCAAACAATGAACTTCAGGGAACAATAAAAAAAAAACTAGCAAATGTGACTTTCTTGCCGGCGGCAGATCAGATCGATCGACTGCTCACCATAGCACAAAGTCTTATTGCACTTAGTGCAGAGCACTTTTAAAAATTGAAATTGAGGACGGATGTCCAAGGTTTGGGCTGATGGATGCACTCTTGATGTGCTCGGCTGCGATGAGGTGGAAGGCGCAGGAGCAGGAGTGTTTCTTATCCGTTTGCACTCTTGTCGTGCAAGATTGTTTGGATGAAGGCTCCTCAGGTGCTTCATCATACTTGCCGTGCCGCACGAGTATTTCTTGTTAGGATCCCCTCGTGACAGCACTCTTTTGCAAATCTTGCACGTGACCAAGGTGGCATTGGTCTTATTCTGCCATTCGGGAAAAGGAAAAAATTTCCACACCACTGAAGAAAAATGTTCTTTGGGTGGTGCCTCCTCCAAAAATTCATCCTCAGAAGTATGAGGAGATGCAGGTGTTGCTTGCTGCCCTGAAGCCATTTTTGGTTGAAAAAAGTTAGAGCTAAGTGTAAACTTAGTCTAAAAAATCTTCTTCTCTTCAAAGAGATGGTGCTCTAAAGAAGGTCAAAGAAGAATGATTGAAATGGGTGGGGTCTTTCAATAGTTAGAAGAGGAAGTTTAATGAACCAATCAAATCTCTTTTTTTTGCAGGTCACATGGGATCTGCGCACTCTGCGCTTACGCAGCACGCACCCAGCGTGCATCCGTAAAATTGAATTTAAAAAAATTATAGTATTAGATGTAAAAATATATTTGTTTTAAGACTAGTTTAGAGTTTGTCTTCAATTAATATTCACATGAAATACATATATATATGTTTTTTTAAATGTTAAATATTTTGCGGGATCCGCGCACCTACCGCGTCATAGACGCAGATGACGCATCACGGAAGCGCGTAAACGTCGCGTTACGTACATCAAACGAGTCGCGTACCGGTCGCATTGCGATCGCGCACTAAACACGTACCCGACGCATACCATGCGCGGATGCTATCGCGTAGGAATCGAGAACGGTGCGCATAGGGTGCGCGGATCCAAAAACATTGAAAAAAATATATAAAATAAAGTTTTGCACATATAGTTAAAAAAATATTTTGAAAAATATAAAAAAATGTTTTAAAAACCCATAAAGTTCAAATAATATTTTTTAATTTTTAAAAGAATTGAAAAAATAATTTTAAAAAATGGTGATAAAAAAGTATTTTTAAAAAAATGTAATTAATGAAATTGACACACTGAATTTGAAAAATATACAAATCCAATCAAAATCATTAAACATGATCTCTTCAGAGAGAAGTTATAGATAGCAATTAGCATTTAAAAAACCTTTGAAATTCAATGAAAAAACCATAGGTTTCATGCACGTTATAGTTGGGAATTGGCATTTAAAAAACCTTTAGTTCAGCTAACTATAACTCGCGCCCCCGCAATGCACTGCTGATGACGTCACATATTACATCACTCATGACATGGTCAGTGACATCACTCATGACATCACTGATGACATCTCAAATGACATCACTGATGACATCATCCATGTGATAAATTACCGCATCTTCTCACACCCTAATATAACCTTTGATACACCGACTCAAAATTTCAGACGTCCATTCTCAAAACCATAGATAGTCCAATACCAATAACTACATACCAACTTATTAACTCTTAGGTCTACATACACCTCCACTCATTCACCTGTACAGTCACTCATACTTACAGTCACTCCGTACAAGACTATCATATGCATTTATACACCTACATAGACACACACACCACCAATCATCCATAGAGGTACTCTCACACCTAGTCAGTCATGCAAATAATTAATCACACTCCCATTTACTCACCTATGCAGTTATACACACTCAAGTTCACTTACTCATAAAAATAGTACCACATTCTTACGCTCTTATACAATCATTGATACAAGCACACACTCATCCATACAGCCACTCTCACAATCACACACTCTCACATATACCCACTTATATATTCTTACACACATATATACTGCCTTTCACATATGTAGTTAGTCGCAAATGTACCACTGAGATATACATTCAATCCCCAACACACCCATACATACACTCACTCAACCATACAGTTCATCACAGATGCACTCTTAAAACTATGCACCCATAGAATCACCCAGTCACACATCTATGCACAGTCACACACACCCTACCCACACAAACACTCAGGCACCCATACAGATACTCAGACAACCAATCAACCCATATAGACACTCATATAGCTATTCACAAAACCATGCAGCCACTTATACACCAACAGACAGACACATACAGACATTCACACAGTTTAGTCACTAGTCTGCAGTAAGATACATTTAATGACTCACTTATAGAGTCAGTTACGCACCTACAAAATCATCCATTCACACACTTGTACAGTCACTCATTCTTCCACAGGCCTTTCACTATAAATATATAAACATATTTAAACTTTACAGAAACACACAGTCACTGGATGACGTCATCAGTGATGTCATCAGTGATGTCATTTCAGATGTCATCAGTGATGTCACTGACCATGTCATGAGTGATGTAATATGTGACGTCATCAGCAGTGCATTGCGGGGGCGCGAGTTATAGTTAGCTGAACTAACTATAACAGGGGAATTTCTAGGGTTTTGTACAAGGGAAATGTCCAGATAACTATAACACCCCTGAAACCTATGCTTTTTCAGTGAATTTCTAAGCTTTTTTAAATGCCAATTCCTAACTATAACGCCCCTGAAAACTTTGGTTTTTTTCAGTGAATATAGTGAATATAAATATATATATATATATATATATATATATAGAACCCCAATTGGCTCCGTGTTGTCGACCCTTGGCGCATCTGTTCTCCGGTGCGAAGCCTCGGCAGAGCCACGCCGATCCAAATTCAACATATACTTCCCAAGGAAATAATTGGCACGCACTCCCAATCTCTGGAATCAATATCCTCAATGTTGTTTATTCAGCTTACAGCATTACAATCATTCGAGAGACAAACCAACGCGTTTCGCTATCCGCCGATAGCTTGGTCACGGTCAATATGCCTAATTCAAATCCGCCAATAAAAACACAGTGATGCTCAATCACATGACCCATGATGTCAATCATCCAGCTTAACCTGTTCGCAAAGACCTCTGGTCTTGGTAGTTTTAGGTATTCCTGCTACCCTTTTTAACTATGATTTGGTGTTACATTTATGTTGATTATTCATAAACATTAACCCAATTACTGATACACATAATGTCTGTATGGACATATTAACCGATAGGAAAGTCTTCCCCACAACTTACGACAGCTGAAAACAACGAGTTACCACATCGAGAGTCACTCTCTCTAGGAACATATGTACCATTTCACTTATATCAAGATGTACACTCATGTAAAAGCGGAAATTTTTAACCTATTGGGTTTTGAGAAATAATGTTGCAACTGGAGCTTATGCATTTTGGTTTTCTCGTCTTGATAATTATATGCCCGCCAGTGGGCTGTCATTACTCCTATAAACAATGAACTGCGCCACCATTGCATAACCTTGCATTTAGTCATGATGACTAGAACAGAGTAATATTGCATCTCAAGCTTGTACATTTTGATTTTCTTGTTTCGATACTTATGATTGAGCATCACTGTGTTTTTATTGGCGGATTTGAATTAGGCATATTGACCGTGACCAAGCTATCGGCGGATAGCGAAACGCGTTGGTTTGTCTCTCGAATGATTGTAATGCTGTAAGCTGAATAAACAACATTGAGGATATTGATTCCAGAGATTGGGAGTGCGTGCCAATTATTTCCTTGGGAAGTATATGTTGAATATATATATATATATATATATATATATATATATATATATAATCTACTGGCGGTCGCCAGTAGATAGTTATAGTTAGGACCGTGTTTCCATAGGAAATCCGCAACATTCTATTTGGAATAACTTTGGCGCCGATTGACGAATCATTGCAAAATTCTCAAAATAGGTGGGGCGCTCCGCTCCTACCCTGAAAGTCTCGGGGGGGATTCGTCAAGCGGGGGCTGAGAAAAAGGGGGGGTCCCAAAACGCGTTTTCCCCATGCATTTTTCCATAGGACCTTTAGTCCGAGCTACAGCCCGAACGGCTGAATAGAATTACTTGAAATTTGGCAGAGAGGTAGCCCTCAGGTCAGGGATGTGCCTTTTGAAGGTCTTGTGTAAATCTGTTCAGTATTTCCTGAGAAAATAGCATTTGAATCAATATATACATCTATGGGCGCGCTCGGAGCGCGTACCGTAAGCTTACCGTACGCGCACGCCGCCGTGCATGAGCGCGATTCTGATTGGTTGTTAGATCTCAGTAAACATTCGAATCGGTCGAAACCAGAAAGTGTTGGCCGCCATTTTGTCTCTCGCTGTATGAGGGGGTGAAAAACAAATGTGGAGAACGTGAAAAGGGGGCAGGGTGGACAGTTCCTGACCCCCTAGCCTTGGTCAGGGGGTCCCAGAAGGACCCCCAAGGGCAAAAATTAATTTTAATTTTTTCTTGAAAAATCGCCGAATGCGCGTAGCGTACGCGCACGGCGTAAACTGAGAAATTCCGCAAGGGAAAATTCCGCGAACTTCACGTAACTATTACGTGTACCGTACGCGCACGGCAAAAAAAAAATTTCAAAAAGGAAAGCTTAAAAAAAAATAAAAAAAATTGTGAGGTAAGGTTGGCTCTTAAAAGAGCCGTTGGGTTAATACAGGGATGGAGGAAAGAAAGAATGGGAATATTATGAGCATCTACAAACGTGCTGGTCTATCTTATTGTTAATAAGGGAAACACTGGTCTCCCCAAAAACAATAAGACCACAACACGTTGTACACCTCATTGAAACCCTCCGAAATCGAGGGTTAATGTCCAGAGGAGCAGAAGAAGGTGATGCTCCCACCTCAGAGGAAGGGCTCAGCTGAGCTGCCGATGATGTACTCGGCTGAGCTTCTGAGGTTGGGCTCCGGTGACTTACTGAAGAGTTTTCTCCAGTATGTCGAGCAAAGGTCCTGGGATGTTTATCCCTAAGGTGTCTCATCATAGAGTGATTTCCAAAGGAATACTTCTTCCTTGGATCTCCTCTAGATAAAACACGGTCACAAAGTGTGCAAGTGACCAATGGAGCATTGACCTTTTTCTGCCCCTCTGGAAAAGTAAAATACTCCCACACAAAAGAATCCTTTTGTTTCCTCCTCCTCTGTCTGATGATGGTGCTGCTAGGCTCACTCTCAGAAGAGGTCTGCTGCTCTGCCATTGTATCTCAATGTCAATTCAGCTCCTTCTCCTAGGGGATCTCAAGCAGTAATGAGGGGAATGGGTGTGGTGTGGGAAGTTTCTGGAACTGAAAGTAGTTTCAACCAATGAAAAGTGTTCTTTGTGGATCACATGACCTACCGTGCGCGCTCCGTAAGCTTACGGTACGCGCTCGTAAACAAGTACGCATGCGCAAAGGTGACACTTACGGAGCGCTTACAGAGCGCGTACGTAAGACGCACTCGCGCATGCGCATTACACGCCCCTGCGTAACCGCGACGTTGCTTCCGCGCAACGCGCATGCGTGTACGCGTACGTCACGTATCACGTAAGCGCACCGTACTTATGACGTACGGAGCGCGTAGCTTCAGCTTACCGTACGCGCACGGAAAAAAATGCAAAAAAAAAAAATTAACCATTCCATAACGCAGGATATAGTAAATATATAATTTTATACATAGGTTTACCAAAAATTTGCATTTAAAAAAACGTACAAATTCAGTGAAAAATCCATAGGTTTCACACACGTTATAGTTAGGAATTAGCATTTAAAAAACCTTGCAAATTCACTGACAAAACCATAGGTTTCACACATGTTATAGTTAGCTGGACATTTCACTCGTAAAAAACCAATGAAATTCCCCCATTATAGTTGGTGCAGGCAACCATAACTCACGCGAGCGCAATCCTCTGTTGATGCTAATACTGTATCTTTAGCTATACATATATTACAAATATTTATTTTTCATAAAGACACATGTCATCAGTGATGTAATATTTGACATCATCAGCAGAGGATTGCGGTCGCGTGAGTTATAGTTGCCTGCACTAACTATAACGGGGGAATTTCATTGGTTTTTTACGAGTGAAATGTCCAGCTAACTGTAACATGTGTGAAACCTATGGTTTTTTCAGTGAATATATATATATATATATATATATATATATATATATTACCTACTGGCGGTCGCCAGTAGGTAGTTATAGTTAGGACCACGTTTCCATAGGAAATCCGCAACATTCTATTTTGAATAACTTTGGCTCCGGTCGACGAATCCTCGCGAATTTTTCAAAATAGGTGGGGCGCTACGCTCCGCTCCTACCCTGAAAGTCTCGGGGGGATTCGTCAAGCGGGGGCTGAGATAAAAGGGGGGACCCAAAACGCGTTTTTCCCATGCATTTTTCCATAGGACCTTTAGACACAGCTACAGCCCGAACGGCTGAACAGAATTACTAGAAATTTGGCAGAGAGGTAGTCCTCAGGTCAAGGAAGTGCCTTTTGTAGGTTTGGTGTAAATCTGTTCAGTAGATTCTGAGAAAATAGCCTTTAAATCAATATATATATCTGAGCCAGCTTACGGTGCGCTTACGGTACGCTTACCGTACGCGTACGGTGGCGTGCGCGAGCCCGATTCTGATTGGCTCTTAGATCTTAGTAAACATTCGAATCGGCCGAAACCAGGAAGCGGCGGCCGCCATTTTCTCTCTCGCACTGAGAGTGTGGATTAAAATACAAAGCACAAAAACATGTAAAGGGGCTGTTTGGACAGCTCCAAAACACCTAGCCATGTTGACGGAGTCCCCAAAGATCCCCCAAGGCCAAAAACTGAATTTTTATTTTTTCGCTAATTTCGCCGATTACGCTTACCGTACGCGTACGGTAAAAAAATATATAAAAAAAAAATTATCCACACTCTCCCCACCCCGTGTGCAAATGGTGCCCGAAGGGCACCATTTGTGCATGGCTTATAACTTGTGTGAAAAATTAAAATATTACATTTCAAAACGAAGTGCATCATATGTCCTCCATGTGCGCACGGTGCGCGAAGCGCATCGTGCGTACATGGCCCATCTAGCATAACGTGGGCACGCGGTGCGCATAGCGCAGCGTGTGCCCACCGTGCGTGCACGGCACTAACTGCGTAAAGTGGGCGCGCGGTTATAGTTAGGAATTAGCATTTAAAAAACCTTGCAAATTCACTGAAAAAACCATAGGTTTCACACATGTTATAGTTAGCGGAAATTTTACTGATAAAAAACCAATGAAATTCCCCCGTTATAGTTAGTGCAGGCAACTATAACTCACGCGACCGCAATCTTCTGCTGATGACATATGTGTCTTTATGAAAAAAAAATATTTGTAATATATGTATAGCTAAAAATTTATGGAAGAAGACATGGGCAAATAAGTGTCTAAATACAGTATTAGCATCAGCAGAGGATTGCGGTCGCGTGAGTTATAGTTGCCTGCACTAACTATAACGGGGGAATTTCATTGGTTTTTTGTCAGTAAAATTTCCGCTAACTATAACATGTGTGAAACCTATGGTTTTTTCAGTGAATATATATATATATATATATATATATATATATATATATATATATATATATATACATACACACACACACCCCAAGGTGTATTGCAGAATGAGTGGATGTATGAGTTTCTGAATGGATGGTTTAGTGTGTGTGTGTGTGTGTGACTGAATAAGTGAGTGTCTCAATGAATGCATGGGTGAGTGACTAATATGTGTGACTGTCTGTATCAGTCTGTCAGTTGGTGTGTAAGTGGCTTCATGGGTTCATGAGTAGCTACATGAGTTTCTATATGGATTCATGATTGGTTGTCCGAGTACCTGTATGGGTGCCTGAGTGCCTGTGTGGGTGGGTGGAGGGTGTGGGACTCCCTGCATGGATGTGTGAGTGGGTGATTCACTGGGTGTATGGGTTCATAAGTAGATCTGCGAGGGGCTGTATGGGTGAGTGAGTCTGCGTATGGCTGAGTTGGTGAGTAAATGGATATCTCAGTGGTATATGTGTGAGTGTTGGAGTAAATAAGTGACTATGTGAGAGTGAGTGATTGTGAGAGTGGCTGTATGCATGTGTGTGCTTGTGTCAGTCATTGTAGAAGAGTAAGTATGTGTTAGTATCTGTATGAATAAGTGAGGTGGTGTGCATATAACTGTATAGGTGAGTAAATAGCAGTGTGATTGATTCTTTGGGTGACTGACTAGGTGTGTGAGTAACTCTATGGATGAGTGGTGGTGTGTTAGTGTCTGTATAGGTATATGAGTGCATGTATAAGTGGCTGTATTGATGAGTGACTGTGTGTATGAGTGACTGTATGGGTGAGTGAGTGGATGTGTGTATAGAACTATGAATCAGTGAGTGGGTATATACTAACTGGTATTGGTGTGTCTATGGTTTTGAGAATGGTAGTCTGTATTCTAGAGTGGGTATATGAAAGGTTATATTAGGGTGTGAGGAGGTATATCAGATATTAAGTGGATGATGTATATAATCAGTGATGTCATCAGTGATGTCATTTGAGATGTCATCAGTGATGTCACTGACCATGTCATGAGTGATGTAATATGTGACATCATCAGCAGTGCATTGTGGGGGGGGGGGTGAGTTATAGTTAGCTCAGCTAACTATAACGGCTGAATTTCTCTGGATTTGTACGAGTGAAATGTCAGCCTAACTATAACTCCCTGAAACCTGTGTTTTTTCCAGTGAATATCTAAGGTTTTTTAAATGCTAATCTCTAACTATGCCTATATAGGTAGGGCATGTACAAAAAGAGGAAGAAAGGTGCAAAATGAAGCAAGCGAAGTGCAGAAAGAGGGTCGAGAGATGCAGAAAGAAGCAAGAAAAATGCAGAAAGAGGCAACAGAAGTCCTGAAAGAGGAAGAAAGGTGGAGGAAAAAGCAAGAGAAGTGCAGAAAGAAGCAACAGATGTGTAGAAAGAGGCCTACTTTGTACCTTTCCACAGACTCATACAAAGTAACCTAATCACTAATCCTTCTCCCAAGATGTCTTAAACCTCACTTTTCTCTTGAAGGTTCACTGTTCATCGACTACTCAGAATGTTAGGCCTACTAAATGTAAAACGGCAATCCTAACCACATCACTGTCTCACCAAGTTTGTGAAGGTATGCATATGTGTATCTCTGCTTTTACCTACTGACATGTTACAAAAAAATACAAATACTTGAATACCTGTGTTTCAAACATCAAACTCTGTGTACAAAAAGGTGTATTTGTTTCTTTCTGCTCATACTACAGGGCACAGAGGTATTCAATAGTATATTTGAGGGGCTCTATAACACCTATATACATAAGACATAACTGCCTGTGCAATCAATCAAGCAGGGAATTATGAAGCATGCTACTCACCCGTGAGGTTCTCAAGCAGAACTGAAGATTTGACAACCTAGAGGAGAAGCTACCCGCTTTTTAAGCTACCATCTTCAGATGCATAACACACATGAGAATACATATAAAAGTAAACCTATACCTCAGTCCCAGCAGACCTTTAAACTTGACAGCTTGCACTTCCCATTTGCGTACAGAAAGAGGCAGAAAAAGTTCAGAAAGAAGCATGTGAAGTGCAGAAAGAAAACGAGAGGTGCAGAAAAAGTAATAAATGGGCAGAAAGAGGCAAGAGAAGTGTAGAAAGAGGCAAGAGAAGTGTGGAAAGAGGCAAGAGAAGTGTAGAAAGAAGCAAAATAAGTGCAGAAAGAAGCAAAAGAGTGCAGAAAGAGGCTAGAGAGGTACAGAAAGAGGTGCAAAAAGAGGGAAGAGAGGTGCAGAATGAAGCAAGAGGGGTGCGGAGGGGTACAGAAAGAGGCAAGAGGGGTGCAGAAAGAGGCAACAGAGGTACAGAAAGAGGGAACAAGGGTGCAAACAGACAAGAAAAGTGCAGAAAGAGGGACAACGGGTGTAGAAAGAGGCAAGAGAGGTGAGGAAATTTGCTAGAGAGGTGCAGAAAGAAGCAAGAGCAGTGCAGAAAGAACCAACAAAGGTGCCCAAAAGAGGCAAAAGAAGTAAAAGAGGCGCAGAAAGAGGCAAGAGAACTGCACTAAGAGGCTAGAGAGGTACAGGAAGAGGCAAGAGATGTGCAGGAAAAGGGAAGAAGGGTGCAGAAAGAGGCAAAAGGTGTACAGAAAGTAGCAACAGAGGTGCAGAAATAAGCAACAGAGGTGCAGAAATAAGCAAGAGAGGTGCAGAAAGCGGCGAGAGGTGCAGAAAGAGAAAAGAGGTGCAGAAAGAGTCAAAAGATAAGCAGGAAGAAGGTCCAGAAAGACAAGAGAAGTGCAGAAAGAAGCAATAGAGGTGTAGAAAGAAGCAAGAGAGGCACAGAAGAAAGAAGCAAGAGAGGTGCAGAAAGAAGCAAGAGAGGTGCAGAAAGAAGGGAGGTGCAGAAAGTGGAAGAGATGTGCAGAAAGAGGCAAGAGAAGTGCAGAAAAAGGAAGAAAGGTGCAGAAAGAAGCAAGAGAAATGCAGAAAGAGCTAAGAGGCACAGAAAGAAGCAAGAGTGGTTTGCACAGGATTAGTACCAATTTAACACCCTCATTTAGCAATAAGTAACAGGTGACCATTCTATGTATGCAAGGGGCCTTCCACCACACTGTAACACTTGTCGCTGCATTTTTGGTAATGTTTGAGCCAGAAACAATGTTTTTTTGTTCAAAACTGCAGAATATGCAGCAGATGATGGATTATGTGGCAAATGCGGAAAATATATAATTGTGCGAAAGTCGGTGCAGTCAAGCAGTCGCATAATTCCAGTGGCCCTGCTCATACCTCCAACGGGTCCAGAAGGGCTCCTTAGTGGTTCTTTTTTTTTGTCTCAGTGAGTTTATAGTTTAGCTTCTATGAAAATGAGGAAGACTAAACCTGAGGTTACCACTCCACAACACAGACTACCATACCACTTAATTACTCTCCATAACACATAATCCCATTCTACATAATTCCTACACACTAAATATCACATACTTTATATCCACATAATTTCACTGCACAATATACCACATAATTTCACTACACACAACGTACATCGACTCCACTCCAAAAGAATTAGTACAAAACATTTACATTTACAACGCCAATAGCTCTATCTCTCGCAAATCCGAGACCTATTACAACTAGTAGTCGTGTTTGCAGATTGGTGAAAAAAGGGGGCTGGGCCCCCAACCATCGCTCAGGAATTCCGCTGCTTAGGACTTACAGGAGGTACCAGGAGGGCTTCTTTGCCCCCAAAGTCCCTCAAGAATAAAGTGGACTTCATCCCCCAATCAGTAGTGTGCCAGGAGGCACGTTTGGTGGAGAAATGGGGGGCATGGCCTCCGAATACCTCTTAGCAATCTCACTGTGTGGGACTTAATGGAGGTAACAGGAGGGGTGGTTGGCCCCCAAGGACATCCTTGGGGAGCAACTACCCCTCCTATTACCTCCAGTAAGCCCCACACAGGATTGCTGAGAGGTGGACACAAGCCATGCCCCCTTTCTCCACCACTCTGCAAACGCACTTCCTGGTGCGCTCTTGGATAGGGATTGAAGTCCCCTTCGCTGCTGGGGGTCCTTAGGGGCCAACTAGCCTACCTGTTACCTCGAGTAAGCCCCACACAGTGGGATTGCTGAGAGGTGGACACAGGCCACGCCTGCTTTCTCCACCACTCTGCAAACGTGCTTCCTGGCACACTCTTGGTTGGGGAATGAAGTCCCCTTGCCTCCTGAGGGTCCCTGGGGGGCCAACTAGCCCTCCTGTTACATCTAGTAAACCCCACACAGCTGGAGTGCTGAGAGTGGTCTGAGGCCACACCCCCTTTTTACACCACTCTGCAAACACGCCTCCCGGCACACTGTTGCTTGGGGGATGAAGTCCACTACAGTCCTGAGGTCCTCAGGACACAAAGGGACCTCATCGCCCCACCACCAGTGCGCCAAGATGCGCATTTGCAGAGTGTTGTAAAAAGGGGCGTGGCCTCAGACCACCTCAGCAATCCCACTGTGTGGGGCTTACTGGAGGTACCTGGTGGGCTAGTTGCCCCTCAGGGACCCTCAGTAGCGACGGTGACATCATGCCTCAAGTGCGCCAGGAGGCACATTTGCAGAGTGGTGCAGGGAGGAGGTGGGGCCTCCAGCGAATTGCCGGTTTCTTTTTTTTAATTTTCCTTAAGGAAGGGCCCCCCCCTTCCCTTGACCACTTTGGGCCACGGGGACCCCATCATAAAATTGCCAATTATGGCCCCAGGGACCCCATCCCCCGGGTCTAGGCCTTTCCTTCTTTTCTTTTTTTTAAAGGAGAGGGGGGCTGCCCGACAATAAGGGTTTTATGAAAGGAGGGGCACGTGCCCCCCCCCCCTTGCCTGGGCAACTTTTGGTCCCGGGGACCCCATCCCCAGGGACTGACCAGCCTTTTTTATTTTGGAGGGGGGCTGCGTGGGCCCCCTCCTGAGGCCAACTTTGGCCCCGGGGACCCCATCCCCGGGGGCCAGGGCTTATTTAAAAAAAAAAGAAAATTAAGAAGGGGAGGGGGGCTGAGTGGCCTCCCTCCCAGGCCATATTTGGACCCAGGGACCCCATCCACTGGGGCATGGCCTCTGTGTTGGGGACCGCAGGGGAGTCCCAATGCGCCGCAGTCCAGGGAGCTGGCATTGCTTTTGGACAAAGGGAACTGCTAACATGCAGCTCCCTTTGCCCAAAAGCAATACTGCTTCGCTTCATGGAAGCAAGGTTCTGCTCTCGCTTTCATGAAGCGAAGCACATGTTTGCTTCCGGTCTACCATAGCAAATTGCAATGTCCCGGGGCCAGCACTCCGGGACATTGCTGGAGCCAGCCCTGGGGGGTGGCGGTCCCCAGGGCCAAGGAGGGCTCCGGGAGGGGGGCCGCACAGCCCCCTCCCAAAATATTTAAAGCCCCGGGAAGGTGATGGTCCCCAAGGCTGGGGGTCCGCTACGGACCCCCTTCTTTTAATTAATGAATGCCCCGGGGCAGTTTGGAGAGGCAGGAGCCCCCCCCCACACTTCATTTAAAATATTGAAGCCCCGGGGAGGTGGTGGTCCCCGTGGCTTGGTGGGAGCTGCGAGACCCCCACCCATAATAAAAAAATGCCCCTGGAAGTGTTGGTCCCTGGGGCAACATGGGGGACAGTAGCCCCCCCCACCGCATTTTTATTTTATTTTCAAAAAGACCCGGGGAGGTGGCGGTCCCTGGGGCTGTGGGAGGGCCACGTGCCCCCCGCATATCATTAAATTTGCCCTGGGGAGGTGTCAGTCCCCGGGGCTGCAGGGGCCCCACTGGCCCCCGCATCAGATTTGACATTGCCCCCAGGACCTGGCCCACCTGGGGGCTTAATTTAACAAAGCGTGGGAGACCGCATTTCATTTTTAAAAAAAGGTTTCTGTGGTATTCGCGGACCTTATGCAAATTCTGCTGAAAATATTGTTTTTTAATGGTTTTTTGGGGCCCTCTGGGTCCTTGTGGGACCCCCTGAGCAGGCCTAGGGGGGTCAAGGTGTTTCTACCCTGCCCCCCTTTTCTTGTTTAGTTTTTTACTATTTTTCTTGTGAGTCGATTCAACCTAGTCACAAGATGGCTGACAACACTTCCTGGTTTGAAGTGTTGGCAGCCAATCAATCAATCAGGGAATTGTAACACACAGATCTGGGTGCTACACTGAAGCGGAAGCTTTTATTCAAGTGGGTACAGTGGGCAACACTCCTCTCTGACATAGAAGAAAGGAGTAGTCAGGACTATAAATTCACAAAAATTGGTACACAGCTACCCCTGCTTTATATCAACAACCCAGGACATGGACAATAGTCCTATGACATTCAAAATAGGGTAAGCTTGGTCAAATGACCTTGGCCTCACCATGAACATGCCTCACTGCACACCTAGATTAGCATGATAACTGAACCGGTAAATCTGTGACGTCAGCAGTAGGAAAAGGCCATGAGTACAGCCATTTACATGGAGGAGGCCCGCAGCCTTTGCCGACTGTGCAAGACCAAGGATACAATCTGGCATGCCTTGGAATTGTCCCCTAAAGATGACTCCTTACTGCCGTAAATTATACCATCCCTCATTAGCAGTCCTTAATTTGAGTGGGGGGTTCTAGTTGGGGTCCCCTGGCACTCATTTTTGGAGACCAATATTCATCAAACTTTGACCTAGAGCAAGAGAGAGAAATGCTCAAAATGGGAAAACAAGGAGAAAGAGAAGGATAAAAACAGTGAAAAAAAGAGAAAGCCAGGATGAAAAAAGAACATTGAAGAATGAGATTGAGGGACAGGGAGTGTCTGGGGTGGATGAAAGAGGCATGAGGTGGAATCAAGACTAAGCAGCCTTTGTATCCAGCACTCCAAGCTTCGATAGGGATGTTTATTTGGGGGTTGAAGCAATGGTGGATGGGTGACAGAGTGGATTTTCTTTTTGGTGGTGTTGTAGGTTTTCATTTTGTTTATCTTCTCAATTAGTAAGTAGTTAATTGAGTTGCAATTGTCTGAGTGTGACATTGTTGGGTCAAGGTGTTGATTAATGCAGAGCTCCACAACCATGAATAATGTGTTGCGCCTGTTTTTGGATTATTGATGGTGATTTTGTAGAAGGTGACTATCAGTGGCGCTGGAAGTATGGGGCGACAGATGCCACATCACCCTCCGATAACCGGAAGAGATTTCAGCTGCAGAACAATCATTTTAAACAGCTTCCTAGTGGACATGTGATGTGTTTAAAGATGGTCAGATATGAGGAGTAATTAGACCAGGGAGACACATTCTCTTTTATGGAATGCTGCTCATTCATTTTTCATTCACATCTATTTGTAGGTTATCCAGTTGCAGATTGAAGGCCTTTTATAGCATGAACTTCAGTGAAACTTGATTGCACCAAGGAGATGTGAACGAAGAAAACTTATGACAAATGTTTCCTACATTTCATAGACTACTTGCTGTGACATCTAAAGTTAACAAATATTTAAAAATATGTCATCATCAAATATCTTTATTTCGGTCAACATGACCATAAAAGAGTACATCACAATACAATAAAACACATTACAGTATAAAAGCATTGCACGATTAAAAAGAAATAAGTTAACTCATTAGATCATCTCTGCTTGAAATTTGTTTAAGAAGGCGTAGGCGTGTGAACCACATCGACGTTAAAAATTTGGCAACAGCGAAGGCAATTGGGGGCGAAAGGTCAGACTTCAATATTCTAAAGGCGGGGGCGTCTTGCTTAAAACCCAAATTTCTAAGTAGGGGGCGGAGCCAGTACTTCCTTGCTCTTTGATACGTCGGGCAGAAAAATAGAACATGTAAATCTGTCTCAGGTGTCTGCTTGCAAAAAGGGCATAAAGCCGTATGGTCCGAATGTAACCAAAGTGCGGTATGTGCCCTGAGAGGGAGAGTATTGTAGCGCCATTGCAAATAGAGCTTCCTTGTGAGTGTGGGGCCCATATCATTAAAAGTCAACTCTAAATGATAAAAGTCTTTAGAGGCCACAAAATGGGCAGTGTGGGATCCCTCCCTCACATTCCTAATGGCATCTCGTAAATGATACTCCCGGAAGACCTTCGTGATGAGTTTACGAGAGACCCTGGGGCAAGCAGTCTCAGGATCAAGCCACAGCTCTGGTCTATCAAGTGCCTCACAAGTATGCTTTATATAAGTTAACCATGGTATTTGTATTTTGTTGCGAAGGCGCAAGATCTCTGTCAACTCTGCTCTGTATTTGAGGAGTTCTGGGGAAGACCATATTTTGCACCAGAGGGTTAGGGGTTTTAAGCCCAACTCCTCTGAGATCGGTCTTAAACCCAGATCTAATCTAAGTGGCAGGAGAGGTGTACTAGCAGGTAAAGCTGTCAGCTGCCAAAGAAAAGTATTCTCCGTTACCTGTAATTTCTGTGAAGATGTATGCCCCCAAATTTCTGCTCCGTAGGTGACGGCCCCCCTGGCCTGAACTTTATATATTTGTATACGTGGACCGAGGGGCCTATAAGTGAGTCCTTTAGTCATCCTGCCTATACCGCCCACCAGCTGAGTCAACTTCATATTTGCCCTTATTTTGTGTGATTCCCAGGTCATACGCTGATTGATGACTATGCCCAGGTATTCAAAAGTGTAGACCCTCTCCAGCCTAGAGGACCCTATACTAGGGCTAGCGCGTGTGGAAGAAGAAGGGGGGTTGAAGATCATGTATTTGGTCTTAGCGGCATTGATCTCCAAGCCACGTTCCACACAGAATCCTGCAAAGCCATCCAGCACCCGTTGGAGTCCCATAGGGGATTTGGAGAGCAGCAGGGTATCGTCCGCAAACATAATTGCAGGGACCCTGCTGCCGTCCAACTTTGGGGCATCAATATCACTCAGGGTGTAAAGATAATCTACAACCCCGTTGACAAATAAACAAAAAAGGGTCGGGGCAAGGACACATCCCTGCCGGACCCCCCTATCAACAGGGAAGGCGTCTGACAGGGGGCCTCCTCTTCCACATCTTACTTATGCGTAATTCCCCTGATGCAACCTTCTTAAAATTAAAAGGATGTCAGCGGGAACCCCCATGTCCGTTAGCACCGACCAGAGCTTGTCTCTAGGCACCAAATCGAAAGCGGCACGTAGGTCCACAAAAACTGTGTAAAGACTGCCGCCCTCGATCAACACCGTCTTCCAGTAGAGAAGATTCAAGCGGAAGATTTGGTCGGTCGTAGAAATACCCCGTTGGAAACCCGCTTGAAAGGGACTCATAGTCGCCGTGTCTTCGATCCATTCCTGGAGGCGATTTAAAATGAGTCTGCCGAAAATCTTCTGCGGTACATCTATGAGGCTAATGGGTCTGTAATTGGCTGGGAGCAGAGGCGAGCCCTTTTTGAAAATTGGGACAATCTCTGCCCCCAGCCAAGTGCCCGGCATAGCCATGCCGCCCAAGATGGCATTATAGAGAATCAAGAGATAGGGGGACCAGACATCCGGCTCCTGCTTGAACACGTCACCCGGAAGCCCATCAAGCCCTGGTGCCTTTCCTGATGCCGGTCCTCTCAGAGCATCTCGTACCTCCTTAAGTGTGAATGGTTCGCCAGCCTCGGGGGGACAGTAGGGATAGCTAGAATTTACCCCAGCATCCTCAGGTGATTTGTAGAGAGACTGGAAATGGTCCTGCGAAACCTTAGATGAAATATTAGGTTCTATGGCAGATATCAAGTCCTCGGAGCCTGTGTTGACACAGCGCCAGAATTTGCGTGAGTCTGCACAGGCCAGGGAGTTAGTAAGTTTGATCCATTTATCGTATTCCCACTCACTTTTAGCGTTAGAGGTCACAGACTTATAAGCTATTCGTCTAGCCCTGATATCCCCACCACCCCTTCCTTCCTTAATTGATCTCAGCAGGTCGGCTTTTGCCTTACGGCAAGCCCCATTATACCAAGAGGGGCCCGAAGTTTTTCCATTAGACCTAGTTATTGGTTTAGTTAGGAATTCATGTACCGTTCTAATAAGGTCGGCGTGTAGCTGTGGGAGTTGAGAATGAATGTGCTCAGTGATGTCTTTCTCCACAAGCACCTCGAGTTTTTCGAGTAAGGGCAAAGCATGTGCATATAGATTAGATATCTTGTCCGGGTGGGAAGATAGGTGCTCCCACTTCACTCTGCGTCTGTTATTCTCGAGTGCCCGGCACGCCTCGGATTCACCCATTTGATTTCCCGTAGCTGACTGGAAACCAGAATGGCTATATTTTAGTTCGAGGGCGTTATGATCACTATCATCCCTATTAGTGACCCAAAAATCACTAACATAGGGCCAAGAAGACACAGGGAGCAAGACATAATCCAATCTTGACTCGCTGCCCAATCTATTAAAAGTGCATTTTGCCGAAATGTCAGAGTTAAACCTGCCATTACAGGCCCGAAGGCCATATTTCAAAGCTAGGGAATTAATTTGCAGGGCTAAGGGGGACCATGTTTTTGGTGCCGGAGCCTGTGTAGGTGGGATATGCCACAAAAGATCCTCCTCCGTAGCCAAACCCTCCATGAAGCCTGGGAGGGGCTCATAGTGACAGTTGAAGTCCCCTCCTATGAGATAGGGGGTGCCCTCTGGTATATCATTTAGAAGTAATGCAAGCTCCGTTATAGTGGGTGACTCCTGGGTAATGTTAGTAGGCCTCGAATAAAGGTTAATCAACAGGAGACTTTCGGCATTTGGCCACTCCAGCAGCACGGCAAGAATATCTGCTGAATTAGTGGGAAATACATCCGCCCTGCAACCTAAGTCAGTAGCCACCCAAATTGCGAGTCCACCCGAAGGGCGCCTTCTACCCCGCCACGTTGCATGTATAGAAAATGTTGCAAAGCCCATGTGATCAATGTCCTCTCTAGCCCATGTCTCTTGTAGGAGACAAATATCTTTCTGCTCCATAAAAGAGCACCAAGACGGGTCGTTCAGTTTGTTGGAAAGGCCCGCAATATTCCAGGATAGAATTTTAAGGTGAGAGGAACTTAGTGCCAGATGGGGTGGACTTGGGGATAAGGCCCCTTCCAGATCTGTCCTCATAGTTGGGGTTAAATCATAATCTGTTCCAAAAGTAGCCCTCTCAGATAGAGTGACTGGAAAGAGAGGAACAGCCCCTGAACCGTCCTCTTCACTCTCTATGATATGGGGAGGGTGTTCCTTCGCATTGGTAGATGCTAGTTGACTATTCTTGGTTTTGTTCGAAGCACCACCACCCAAGGGCATAGACGGTCAATCCACCATATCTAAGGTGCAGAATCGATTGTGGGTTGGAATTTGATCGAAGCTGGGGCGACCTATCATCCGGGGTTCCCCGTCTGCCATTTGGGCCCTAGTCCCATTTTTCCTAGGTACAAGATCCCATCCTTCTTCAGCTTGCGCAGTTGTTTTGGGTGGATAGAAAAATGAGAGCGGGAAAGATTGAATAGAAGATCCCGGTGTTAAATATGGCCAGCTGTATATGTGAGATACTGTGCGGGGATCCCTGAAGTTAATCAATACACAGTCACCCTTAATGGTTTTGTTGGTGTTTCCAAGCCACGGAAGTCTCCTTACCATAAGGACCTCGCTGTTAATACCTTCAGGTAGAGGCCTATTTTTTGAGAGCCAGTGAGTGACCTTGTTTTTCAGGGCCATCACTGGTTCACTAGTAAGTGCTTTTAATTCTGGAATACCCTTGAGGATAACTGTGTATGGGGCTGACTCGGGCGGCAAATTAACTGGTCTGTGCCTGCTATCAGGTTCCTGCATCCGTGTGGGGGAGAGAAGTGGGATGTCCCGGAGGCTGGGAATAATTTTCCGAGGGGGAATCATGGACCTGGGAGTTAGGGAAGAAGTAGATCTGGAAGGGTGTGGATAGGCGGGCTGTTGTGAACCGCTACTAACCCTAGGTAATGATGCTTCTATGGGCTTTGTAATTGTGTTGGATAATTTAAATGTATCTTGTAACTGAACCATTCCATTTTGTAAATTTATTAGGCGTGATTCCAGTTTTGCCATACGGTCTGTTAGGGGGGTGAGCAATTCACTCATAAGTGATTTTATGTCAGCGAGTGAAAGACCCTCCTCCCGTATTGAAGTTTTTGGGCTCGAGGGTCTATTAGCCTGGATTAGAGATATAGCCTCTCCCCCACAAGCCACAGCCGGAGAGTTTATTTCTCCCCTAAAGGGATGCTTTGATTTCTTTGGTCTGCGCCCCCCTACTATTTGGGCCCTTCCTTTTCGTTTGGGTATTGCTCCCTCACAATTCCTCTGGGTCGGCTGCGAATTAGAGGTAGTGCTATTAACAGTGAATGACTCAGAGGCAGTGTCTGTTTTACGTGTAACTGGCGCGCTAGAAAGCCTTGGGGGCGGAAGAGATAGTGTGGTGAAATCAACCAAAGTGGAAATTTCACAATCCACGATAGATAAAATCGTGTTATTTGGATCCAGGGATGTCGGGGATCCAGATAACCCCCCCAAGGCAAAATTAACAGGTTCTTGCAATTGGAGTGGGGAGGTAGCATGTTTAAGAGTGCCCAGGGACGATCTTCTTACCCAGTCTATTTCTAGCGAAATGCGCTTCTCTAGGGTGGTAATATCATCAATCAGTAATGAGCCAGCCTTTGCAAAGTATAAGTCCAAAGTACCTGTAGGCTTGGCAGCGGCGTGCCCAGTTTTGCTCCGAGTTTCTCTAGCAGACATCCTGGGTACTCGGGTCCTCAGTGCTTCGCTCGCGACTGTTAAGAATAAATGAAAGAGGGTTTACCCTGCCCCTGCCTCGCCCTTCCTCGAACGGCCTCAAACGGCCCGCTCTTTGCCCGGTCTTCGCCCCGCGCGCGTCCCGCTAGCGCGTGGAAGCGAGACCCTTAAAGAAGATAGAGGTCAGGAAGGAGGCGGGGCCGGGAAGAGGAGGCAGGTGTGCAGTATGAGGTGGAGAACAGGCACCCTGGTCCTCGCAGTCCCGGTATTGCAGCCTCCACAGAGCCCCTGGCAGAAGCGACGTGGACTCCCCTCCAGTCCTGATTCACGGGCGAAAAGCAGGTCAGCAGCAAGGAATCCCAAAGTTAGCAGCGAGCGGCTCCCGCGAAGCGGGGGCCGCGAGTCGTCTTGTAGTCACAGGAGGCGGGGCCGGGAAGAGGAGGCAGGTGTGCAGTATGAGGTGGAGAACAGGCACCCTGGTCCTCGCAGTCCCGGTATTGCAGCCTCCACAGAGCCCCTGGCAGAAGCGACGTGGACTCCCCTCCAGTCCTGATTCGCGGGCGAAAAGCAGGTCAGCAGCAAGGAATCCCAAAGTTAGCAGCGAGCGGCTCCCGCGAAGCGGGGGCCGCGAGTCGTCTTGTAGTCACAGGAGGCGGGGCCGGCAAGAGGAGGCAGGTGTGCAGTATGAGGTGGAGAACAGGCACCCTGGTCCTCGCAGTCCCGGTATTGCAGCCTCCACAGAGCCCCTGGCAGAAGCGACGTGGACTCCCCTCCAGTCCTGATTCACGGGCGAAAAGCAGGTCAGCAGCAAGGAATCCCAAAGTTAGCAGCGAGCGGCATATGTATTTGGACTGCAAATAAGGCATTCAAACATATTTTGACTATGATCAAAACCAAAGATGAAAAATATATTTGGATTTACATGATGTACACACGACTGAAGCCACTATAATTTATATATGTGATTACTGATTAAAACATATACTTTTCAGTGAAAGTTACAGTTGCAAAACCAAAAATCAGACATTCATTGTGGTACTAAATGTTGTTCTGTTTGTGTTTGTCTCAGGAGTCAGGCCGGCATGGCAGGCACATGAATCCACTAAGCTGCCACACCATAAATTAAACAGCTATTGAAGGGTCTCCTGTTGCTGCTCAGACTCTGATATATACACTTATGTAGTGCACTCTACCCAAAAAGTGATTACAGGGTTGATATATGTCATGAGTGTCAGAAAACATTTTCCTGGCATACGTCATAGTAACATGTGGCAGCAGTAGAACCTATGTTTGTGACGCCTGATTGACAAAATTATTTTATGCAGAATTCAGAACAGAAATGCCAACGAGGTGTGCAGACATTTCACATTTGTTAGCAAACCCTATTGTGAGGTTGTAGGCCAGAATATTTCTCAAATCTACAAGAATATTAACTGCAGATTATCAATTACCAATATGTTTTTAATGTTAATGTATAAACGTGAGTTTAGATTTACGTCTCCTGATGCCTTATCTACACACTTTGAAGATATAGCATCAAGATACCTACGTGTGGAGTTCATACCTACCGATGTATACTTACGTTGACTATATTGTGGGAATCGATGTTCTAGAGTCACAATTCTTGTGGGTCAATATAAAAAACTTTATATTCTACTGGAGACTTCTAGCTATAGATTCCCCAGCTTTTTAATATTCTCCCAGGCATCAGACTGGATCCAGAAACATTTCCATAGTACCTCTATGCCCGGGAAGATGGCGCAGTGCGGTTCTGCACTGATTACGTTCCGGAAGACACATGCGGGGCCTATATAGGTGACACTCCCACATGCAGACATCAGTTGCTTTCGAAACTGTCCACGCCCTCAGACGCAGAGCTTCAAAAGCAAACTGGTCGACCAGTGTGCAGATTCATAGACTTGCAATCTTATTAATGGGTAGAGTCCAATCACCAAATGAGAAGGATGGGATGGTCGTTGAGGAATCTGCATCTAGGGTCTGTAACAGAAAAAGCGGTATCGAAGGTGCGTAACTTGTTCTTCTGATAGACACTTCTATCTGCAGATTCCTCACCTTTTCAATAGATAACAAAGCAGTAACTGTGTGAGGAGGGCTGTGAATGGACTCAAACCAGAAGGTCCTGGAGAACTGAGCAAGAAAACGGCCCTTCTTTGCAGACTTGGCTGTCCAGACAGTAGTGCACAATGAGCATATGTAGCGACACCTACATAGCTGTCTGACAGATATGCAGTGGTAGCAGCATTGGAACTGGTGGAGTGGGTTCACAAGCCTTCCAGAGGCTGCTTCTTTGCCAATGTGCAGCAGATATTAA
The DNA here is from genome assembly GCF_964204655.1 of Triturus cristatus. Taxonomy (NCBI): domain Eukaryota; kingdom Metazoa; phylum Chordata; class Amphibia; order Caudata; family Salamandridae; genus Triturus; species Triturus cristatus. The sequence continues at coordinate 483,148,669 of NC_140590.1, read as the reverse complement.
TGCAGAGCCCAATCCAGTGTGAGATGAAACATTTCTGCACAGCCTTGCCTTTTTACGCTCCAGCAAATCCCATAGAGATCTGATTGTCCACCTGGTGTTTGGTATGATCAACATAGAAACTGAGCGCTTTTTTGCGGTCCAAGCAATGAAATTTCTCTTAGAGGTGTGACGCGGAACACATAATCCCTAGAGGGTGATGTTTGATGGACGTGGAACAGCGTCACAACTTTTCGTAAAAAACAGGCCCTGGTCCGCAGAACCAGCTTATTGGGTGGTGTATGAACACAAAGCAGGAAGCTTTCTGACACAGAGGGCAGAGGTGATGGCAATTAGGAACACAGTTTTGATTGTGAGAAGCTGCAAAGGACAACTGTGTAGCGGTTCTAATGGAGTACACGTTAAATAGGTAAGGACGATATGAAGGTCCCGTTGAGGCATCGCAAACAGAGAAACGTGTGGTAGACCTTTCAAAAAAGTGCATCACAACTGGTGATTCAAACAAGGAGGGCTGATCAGGCAACCGTAAGAGGGCAAAAGGGCCAAAAGATAACCCTTAACTGTGTCCAGAGCAAGGTCTTCGCAAGCTGCGTTCTTCAGCTTGCTAAGAAGCTATCTTCACTCCTGTTATCTGAATAGAGTCTCTTTTATGTGTGATTGCAGCAGATTTAAGGTTTGTCTTGTGGGAAATTGTTCTTTGCATTTTTCAGTCAAAGTGATATTCCACGACTAGACTCGAGGCATTATCCAGTCAATTATTCTCCAACTATGTAAGCTCTTTAAATGTCTGCAGATGTCATTAAAGTCTGATGCGCTATCAGGAGTTTTGATCACTGTTACCATGTACAACGACAGCCATCAGAATATTAGGCCAGTCCTATTGCTGAGTTACGTTTCTGAGATTTTTTTTTGAAGATGTTGACCTGTAGGTTGGACAGGTGGCTCCAGTCCTATTAATGGAAAATAGCTGGAAATTTCACCCTGTAGGTAACTTCTTCAGAAGAATAGATTATACTGATTCATTGAAATAGCACATTTCAAACAGAAACTATCAAGTTTACTGGTCGTGCAAGGAAAAGAAGCCTTTTTTCAGGCTAATCTGGCCTATGTCCTGTTCATACTCTTAGGGCTTGGAATGTGAGACTACTATAAACAGACTATTCAAATTTTATGTAACGGGGTAAAAGCTGCTGTAATGGTTATAGGTAGGCCTGGGCAAAATTTCCGTTCCGTTCGCGGAATTTGCGATAATTTGGCATTTCCGCGTTCCGCGGAGAGCGCGGAAATGTCAAAATTTTCGCATTCCGCAGCTTTGCGATAATTTGGTTCTTGCTCGCGCTGTAAAATAATACATTCTCGCGCGCGCGCGATCGCCTTACCTGAATCCCCGCGTTCGTCGACAAGTTTTCCCGATCGGGTCGCGTTCTCCATGAGATGTTGTATTGTTTTAGCCATTTGCGCTGTCTCGCGACAGTTCGCGTCCGCAGTGACGTCATGCGTCGCGCGAACACGTCTTTCTTCTCGCGATCATGCACCGCGAGACAACTGAAAACAAGATGGCCGCGCCCGCGAGCAACCGCAGGGGTAAGTTAGCGACCCGCAACCATGCAGAAAATATCGCGAACGGGCGGGAAAAAAACTTCTGCATCTTCGCGATATTTCCGCTTGTTTGCGGAGATTTTTAACATTTTCGCGATAATTTGCGAAAGTCGCTTTCGCAAATTCCGCCCACCAGAAACCTAGTTTTTCTTCATGATCTCCCAATCAACCATTGCTAGCTGGCACAAGGCAAACTTAATTGTATTTCAAAAACCATCTATCACAAATGTTTACAAAATACCAACCAATATCACTTCTAAATTCAAATTATTCACAAAAATACAGGCAATGTAGTTTGCTGATGGTTCATCAAAAGGGTCGTTTAGCTGGTTGGTAATTGGGTATATGACAAAAATATGTGTACGTCACATCTTTCAAGGTATTGGGTTCTCAGCCACATTTAGAAGTAGGGAATTGCATTTCTGGAATTAAAACCACTGCAGGCTTGGCCATCATTTGTAATCTCTCTCCAGCACTAGTGCCAACCTGGCTTGTGTTGGATAGCTTAGAGTGGGCACATGGTCAGCTATAGTCAGCATAGTGATACTGGGCAGTAAAAATCAAACAACCTCAGTCATGTCCCTTTCTGGGGGTCAAGGGGTAAGCAGAGGCTACTGGGCCTCAACCGGGAACCCTAAACCGCCCTGGCAATTTTCTCAGACCAGTCCCTGGTGAGGCACTGCCTGGCCCAAGGAGGCTATAAAGGCTTGCTGATTTTGTTACTGGAGGCCGATATTGCAGCACTGCTTCAAAACCAGCCCCCAGTAACAAACTGCCCCCATCCTTCCAGCCGATGCCCGGTAAGTCCAGTTTGGCCCTGTCCTCGACTGTCTCTGATGTCCCCAGGCCAGTCTACTATGGCTCTGCAAACTGGGCCAAGTACAACTCCTTCTGCACGTGACTTTCAGTGGAAGCGATGGTGAGCAGTCGCAGGCTTCTCAGGGAGGTAGAGTGGGGACGCCGCGAGTTCAGCACTTAGCTTGTAGTATAATATATTATTTTCCAATCCAGTGCTTGACTTTTATGCAATAGCCAGAATGCACAGGCTACTCATGGAGGTAAAGTGAAGGTGCTCAACCTCAGCACTTAGTATAATATATGATTGTCCAATCCAGTGTTTGACTATAAGTCACACAAGAACAAAATACTACACATGTTGAAATTTAGTGTCCTGGCACTGTATGTCTGTACCTCACCCTGCTCTTGGCCCCAGTCCATGGTCAAGGAAGTTCCTTCCCTAGGTCAATAACTAGAGTGATTAGGCTCTAGGCTTAGGCGTAGTTCGCAGAGTTTTCATACTCGGAACTCCGCGAAGTTACAAAAAACTCTGCGAAGTTCCGCAAGTGGCGGAGTGCAGTGCAAACTGCAGTTTGTGCTGGTATTCCTGCCGCTCGGGTAGAAATTCTACCGGAGCGGCAGCTCGCGCTTGCGAACTTACCATTCGTGATCGCGAGCGGGAAAAAACTCTGCTGCACACCGTGAAGCGGAGTTTTCTGCACTCCGCGAGCTCCGTGGAGTGCAGAGAACTCTGCGAACAGAGTGAAGTTCACCGCCCAGGCCTATTAGGCTCCAGTGTATATTACCCTTCTACTTTAGACAGTGTATGAAAAGTTCAATAACTTACATAAATACGTTGTGCTTGTAAATTGAAGAGGTTTATTATAAACACCTTATCCATCAGCTAGTAGGGAGCAACTGACTCCAAGAACCTTACATCACCAAGATTCTACATTCCATAGAACAAGTACAGGAGAGAGAGACATATGTAAACACCACACATCTCCTTTCTTTTAACAAAAGAGAATACCTTACAGTCTATAAAACATAAAACAACATATGTAAATATTATTATACAGAATTAAAAGAAAGAGAAAATCTATCAATGGATTTGCAACCTATATTTTACTTTACATAGTCTTTCAGATAAATAGGTTGATTTTTCTTTCGAATACTATACCTCAAATGAGAATTATTAGGTTCAGTTGAATTAGTAACCATTTTATGCTCACTTTTATTTTTTTGAAAAACTATCTTTAAGAATAGAAACACGATTCAAATTCCAAATTTTGCCATTTTCTAATTTCACGGAATTCTTAAAACATTTAATAACTCGCATAGGAGCAGAATATTTAGACCAGGATGTTGCTCCTACAGGAGCTTTCACCCTCACCTATGTTGACAGAAATTTCTTTAACTCTTTTCCTTTCATCAAAACTTAATTTGTTTTTTAATTGTAATTTTTCGTCTCTAAGTCTCCATGTACCTATGCTATTATCTTTGACACCTTTCCCCCCAAGTCATCCAACCTGGACATAAACTTGTATTAGGTGCTCTTGCCTTAAACAATTCAAAAGGTGTCTTCCTTGTGGACATGTGAGGAGTGTATCGATGTGCCAAAATACATTTCTGTAATTCTTCCTTCCAATTCAGAGAATTAACTTTAGATAGTTGAATATTCTCCTTAATCACTCTATTAAACCTTTCCACTGCTCCATTTGTTTCAGGATGATAAACCGAAGATCTTTTGTGAATAATTCCACAAGATAATAAAAAATCTGACCTCATTACAGAACAAAATTGTGGTCCATTATCAGATAAAAGTGTTTAGGAAACCCTTCTCTCTTAAATATCTCTTGAAGAAAAGAAATCCCACAAGAAGATGTAATATCTGAAACTGAAGATATCTCTACCCATCTTGAATATAAATCAATTAGAACTATGAGATAAGGAGTACGATGCTCACCATTAATAGGACCCACAATATCAATTGCAATATCTTCCCATGGACCTTTAGGAAGATTACGACATACCATGGGAGGAGTACGAGAAGTGAGAATTTTATCACTTATTTTACATTGTAAACATTCCCTCACTTCACGCTCCATTTCAAGATCCATGCCAGGCCACCAAAACGAAGTTCTAAGTCTTTCTTTAGTTTTTACAATTCCTAGATGCCCCTGATGAGCTTCCTTGATCAGTCATTTCCTAAGAGTATCAGGAGGAATTAGTTTAGTACCTCTTAACAAAATTTCATTCTCAACAGACAATTCATCTGCTACCAAATGCCAAACCTTAGACAAAGAATTATCAAAACTGGATTTATTCAAAATCATATTAATGACTTTAATAATCTCACTGTCAAGTTTAAGACAATCTTTCAACCCTTCTTCTTATATAACCCCTGAGGTGACCTCACACACACTAACCTCATCCTCCAAAATCTCATCCTCACTTTTCTCCTCTGAAACATCACAAACCAAACGTGAAAGACAATCTGCAGTTAAATTATCAACACCAGGAATATATTCCACAACAAAATTAAAGTCTTGCAAACCAATGACCCATTTCCTTATCCTGGAGGAAATGCAATCTAAGCCTTTCTTAGTAAAGATTTCCTTTAACGGCTTATGATCTGTGCAAACTTTGAAACGTAATCCCCATAGAAAATTTTTTAATTTTTTCTTAGCCCAAAAAATAGCCATTGCCTCTTTTTCAATTACCGAATAATTGATTTCTGCACCCCTTAAACTTCTAGATGCACATGCACTCCATTTTTCCTGCCCTCCTCTTCTTTGTTTCAGCAATTCACCTAATCCTTTTGAGCTTGCATCAGTTACCACAACAGTCTCATCATCTGGAATAAAAGCTTGTAAATTCGGTGCATTCACAAGATCCTTCCTAATCTCAACAAATTCTTTTTGACAATCATTTGACCAGATACATTCCTTGTTCTTTCCCAGTAAATTTCTCATATTACTTGACTTATTTGCCAAATTTTGTACAAATTTCCCATAATACTCAACCACTCCTAGAAAAGAAACTACTTCCTCTTTATTTTTAGGAGAGACTAAATTTTGAATAGTATTTACCAAATCTTTTTTAGGAAAAACTCCTGAGGCCGAGATACAATGCCCCAAATAATTTACCTCATGTACAGCAAATTTACATTTTTCAAATTTTAATGTAAGACCAGCAGACTCTAATTTCTTTAATACTGATCTCAAAGTTTTGTCAGTCAGGTCTTGAGACTCCTGCGTCAGTTCAATTTGATGATATGCTTGTGTTAAATCTAATGTCGTAAAATTTTTCGCATCACCTAAAGAGGATAACAATTCATCAATATTCGGAAGAGGAAACTTATCAACAATTACTTCCTTATTAAGAGATCTCAAATCACAACAGAGTCTAATCTCCCCATTCGGCTTGTTGGCAACGACAACTGGCGCCAACCACTCTGACGCTTCAACTGACGTAATAATATCCTGTTTGTGCAGTTTCTCAAATTCTTTTTCAACTTTTTCCTGTAGAGCAATCGGAATCCTTCTTACCTTTGCTGTGACTGGTACAGCATTTTTTAAAAAAAATTAATGCAATGCTTATAACCCTTAAGACACCCAAGCTCTGTTCTAAATAATTTAGGAAACTCATTTACAAATGTACCATTTTCATCTCCAATTTCTTGAATTTGTACCTGAGGATCTGAATTTGGATTTAACATGACCCCAAAAGTCGTTGATGAGGCCAACCAATTAAACTATCCCCAATTTTAGAAACATTTAATTTTCCCAACAATCAGTTTCTTTTCCATTTCAATGCATGCGTTAAAATATCCTAACATGTTTATAGGTTGACCCCCATAACCACCTGGATTTACATCCATCTTATGAAGTTTGTTATTCTTTTGAAAAAAACAGGCAAAATTTCTTTTGAAATAATTGAAATATGCGAGCAGGTGTCAAATTTCATATCTCACTCCGTTCCATCAATGTTTACCTTCCCTACAGGATGATCATTACATTTTTTATCTATCTTCAACTTGACAAATAACCTCTTTTATGTCTTTATTAACCATTTTCTTTTCTTTAGATTTGCAATATTTTATAAAATGACCTTTTTCCCACAACCATGACATACAAAATTCAAAGCAGGACAAATCTTTGAATTTGCTTTATGTCCTGATTTTCCACATCTAAAACACACAAAAGTTACATTAGTTGAATCATCTTTACTTGACTCCTTTAAAGAAGTCTTCACATTTTTAACTTGACATACTGAATCCTGTACTTCCTCTACTACAGGTTGACTTTTAACCTTGTCATCTTTTAGCTCATTTACACATTTCAACATATGTTCAACTTTTTTCGCAATTCCTACTACCTCTTCTAATGGTGGCTCATCCTTGAGCCAAAGCTCTTCTCTAATTTTGTCTTCCCTACATTTTAAAACAAATTGGTCACAAATCCTTTCCTCAATAGCAACTCCAAATTTACAACTTGCTGCTAATTTTCTCAAAGCTGTTAAATACTCTTCTACAGATTCCTCTTTACCTTGTTCCCTTTTTCCAAAATGGTACCTCTCCATTATTGTACTGGTCCGGGGTAAATAATGTTTGTCCAATTGTAAAAGACAAATCTCATATTCATCTAAACCCCTTTGTTCCTGTGCAGATAAAGCTGGCAAACTTTCCAATACCTCTTGCCCTTCACCTCCTAAACAATGAAGTAACAGAGAACATTTCCTTTCTGCACTCAGATTTGTACCACAAACTTTCGCATAGTGTGCAAAAAAGAATTTCCACTTACTCCATTTAACCGAGGGTTCACCTGGATCACTCAAAAAAATGGAGGTGCAGTAACATTCTGCATACTGAGTATATATTCTAATTTCTAGACTCAACTTAAAATTATTATATACTAGAAAAAACAAATTACATTAAATACAGAACACACAGTGGTTTTGTTACTATCAATAAAGTTACATTGAAGAAATAATAAAAAAATATATATAATGATGAACTTTAACTTGTGCTGTATCCACCAATCCTATTTGCTTCCTGATGTGTGTGTCATCGATGACGTTGCACTTGAAATCATGACACACCAAATGAGCCAATGAAAATACACATTATATGAGAAGGCAAAGGACCATGAGCAGACTGTAAGCTTCCAAGCAATCAGGTATTGTGATGCTTTGCTTTTATTATATTTCTTTATATTCTTTTAATACCGATCACACTTGACTGAAGAAAGTGAAGTCTTTTCACTCTTAATTGAATCAATCACTTTAAACCAACCCTTCTCTTAATCCGTGTTCATTGTTGAATCGTCAGGTCACGCAGTTAAGAGAACACCAATTTAAATTGTAGCTTAAACAAATTCTTCTCGTTGTCACCCCCGCGCTACACTGATAATTAAAAAAGTTAACCGTGTTAACGCAATCTTTAGCTTCTTTCACACATACGATCATAATATCGAGCCGCTAGTCACAGTGCGTTTCCATGGCGATGAAGTGACTAGCGCGCGTCTCTCCCTCTTCCAATGAGGCAGCCGTATCACGCTCAAAATTCAGACGTTAAATCTTTACTTCTGAATTTATCCTCGTACACATAACATCTCTTATATGGCAATAAAAGGACGTGTACACGATAATGCCAAACAACTTCAAAGCACCGATTATTACAGATTTCAGTCTATTTCGTTATATTCATTTGATGCCATCCATCAAGTTTGTTCACAATTACTGCTCGCCCAACAAAACAAAGAGCCTTTAATACTTCACACTTGTCACAAACACAGTGCCTTTAACATCTTCGCTCAACGTCTTGAACATGCCAAACTCCCAAACAGTACCTCGCGGGTTCAATCCACCCGCAGTTTCTTGAGTAAAATTTTTCTTATTTGCGCACTTTCCTTCCTTCCTCTTGATACGATGTTAAGGTGTTGACTATCCTTCTTCAAAAATCCCTCGCTCGTCGCCAATGAAAAGTTCAATAACTTACATAAATACGTTATGCTTGTAAATTGAAGAGGTTTATTATAAACACCTTATCCATTAGCTAGTAGGGAGCAACTGACTCCAAGAACCTTACATCACCAAGATTCTACATTCCATAGAACAAGTACAGGAGAGAGAGACATATGTAAACACAACAGTGTACACAGTATTTACTTCAGTTCACTGTTTCTCACCCAATGAGTCTCTCAGTGACCAGTAGAGACTGTCGGGCAGGGGTCCTGCTCTTTCTCTGCTCATCTGTTCTCCCTCTTCAGTACTGAGCACGAGCCTGTAGTTCCTCTTGCCCTGCAGTGTTAATGCTTTGGGAGACACATTCATTGGCATGAATTACTGGTTTCTTGTTATACTTGAGAGGCCATTCCACATGGGCAACATTTTGAATGATGTAAAATGCGTCTGGTCCGGTCGCGGAATGGCGCCACCGCTGAGATAGCGGATCCTGGTGTTCGAGATCTGGACACCATTGGGAATGTAGGGGGCCTGTGCCACGAGTATATATTGGTGAGAGGCCAGTGAAGCTGATAAGACCTTTTCCCAACGGGGATGAACATTTTCATCGATGGAGGCAGCAGCGCACTTGCTTAATTAACCATGCAGTCCTTAGGCATACCCAGGTACTATCATAACCAGAATGCCTGTGAGATGACGCCCTCTGGGGCGGGGCTTCAATTTGAATAAATTAGTTGTTCTGAAACTCACCTGCTTCCTTCTTTGCCTTTCGCCAGTGAACAAGAGCATTTCCATAGCTCGAAACGCATATGGCTTTCAAAGGCTTGAGGCTTGCTGTCACCTTACTGCTTGTGGCGTCATGAGCGGAAACCCCTACTTAAGAGGCCATTCCACATGGGCAACCTTTTGAATGATATATATATGTATGTATGTGTATGTATATGTATGTATATATATATTCACTTAAAAAACCATAGGTTTCACACATGTTATAGTTAGCTGGACATTTCACTCGTAAAAAACCATTGAAATTCCTCCGTTATAGTTAGTTCAGATAACTATAACTCGCGCGCCCGCAATCCACTGCTGATGACGTCACATATTACATCACTCATGACATCATCCTTGTGATAGAGTGGCGGTCGCGCGAGTTATCTGAACTAACTAGAACGGGGGAAATGTCCAGCTAACTATAACATGTGTGAAACCTATGGTTTTTTAAGTGAATTTGCAAGGTTTTTTAAATGCTAATTCCTAACTATAACGTGTGTGAAACCTATGGTTTTTTCAGTGAATTTGTAAGGTTTTTTAAATGCTAAGTTATGTATGTTTTATTATATTATATATTTATTTTACAATAAGCTACCTATGTATATAGTTATGGATTGACTGTATCCTGTAATATGGAATGGCTCGTTTAAAATGTATTTTTTTTTTAACGTTTTTCACCATGCGCGTACGGTGTGCGTACTCCGTGAAAAAAAATAAATAATTTTTCGCCCTTCGGGGTCCTTCAGGGACCCCCTGACAAAGGCTGTGGGGTTAGGAATTCTCTACCCTGCCCCCTTTTTACGTTCTCCACCTTTCTTTTTCACTGTCACACACAAAACACACAAAATGGTGGCCAACACTGAACAGATTGACACCATATATGCAAAAGGCACATGCCTGACCTGAGGACTACCTCTTTGCCAAATTCCAAGTAATTCTGTTCAGCCGTTCGGGCTGTACCTTCGACTAAAGGTCATATGGGAAAATGCATGGGGAAAACGCGTTTTGGGACCCCCCTTTTTTTCAGCCCCCGCTTGACGAATCACCCCAAGACTTTCAGGGTAGGAGCTGAGCGGAGCGCCCCATTAGTTTTGAAAATTTCGCAAGGATTCGTCAAACGGCGCCAAAGTTATTCAAAATAGAATTTTCAGATTTCCTATGGAAACACGGTCCTAACTATAACTATCTACTGGCGACCGCCAGTAGATAATATATATGTATGCGTGTATATATATGTATGCGTGTATGTATGTATATGTGTGTATATGTGTGTGTATGTATGTATATCTATATATGTGTGTGTATGTATGTGTATGTATGTATATCTATATTCACTGAAAAAACCATAGGTTTCAGGGCCGTTATAGTTAGCTGCACATTTCCCTCATACAAAACCCTAGAATTTCCCCCGTTATAGTTAGTTCAGCCAACTATAACTCGCGACCCCGCAATGCACTGCTGATGACGTCACATATTACATCACTCATGACCTGGTCAGTGACATCACTGATGACATCTGAAATGACCTCACTGATGACATCACTGATGACGTCATCCAGTGAGTGTGTGTTTCTGTAAATTTTAAATATGTTTAATATATATATAGGGAAAAACCTATGGAAGAATGAGTGGGTGTATAAGTGTGTGAATGGATGATTTAGTAGGTGCGTGACTGACTCTATAAGTGAGTCATTAAATGTATCTTACTGCAGACTAGTGACTAAACTGTGTGAATGTCTGTATCTGTCTGTCTGTTGGTGTATAAGCGGCTGCATGGTTTTGTGAATCGCTATATGAGTGTCTCTATGGGTTATTGATTGGTTGTCTGAGTATCTGTATGGGTGCCTGAGTGTTTGTGTGGGTGGGGTGTGTGTGACTCTGTGCATACATGTGTGAGTGGGTGATTCTATGGGTGCATGGTTTTAAGAGTGCATCTGTGATGGACTGTATGGTTGGGTGAGTGTATGTATGGGTGTGTTAGTGATTGAATGTATATCTCAGTGGTACATGTGTGAGTAACTACATATGTGAAAGGCAGCATATATATGTGTGTAAGAGTATATAAGTGGGTATATGTGAGAGTGTGTGATTGTGAGAGTGGCTGAATGGATGAGTGTGTGCTTGTATCAGTGATTGTATAAGAGCGTAAGAATGTGGTACTATTTTTATGAGTAAGTGAACTTGTGTGTGTATAACTGCATAGGTGAGTAAATGGGAGTGTGATTAATTATTTGCATGACTGACTAGGTGTGAGAGTACCTCTATGGATGATTGGTGGTGTGTGAGTGTCTATGTAGGTGTATAAATGCATATTATAGTCCTGTACTGAGTGACTATAAGTATGAGTGACTGTACAGGTGAGTGAGTGGATGTGTGTGTAGATCTAAGAGTCAATGAGTGGGTATTTAGTTATTGGTATTGGAGTATCTATGGTTTTGAGAATGGACGTCTGAAATTTTGATTGAGTATATCAAAGGGTGTGAGAGGATGCACTAATTTATCACATAGATGACGTCAACCTATGGTTTTTTCAGTGAATTTCTAAGGTTTTTTTAAATGCCAATTCCTAACTATAACGCCCCTGAAACCTATGGTTTTTTCAGTGAATTTCAAAGGTTTTTTAAATGCTAATTCCTAACTATATCAGGCCTGAAACCTATGGTTTTTTCAGTGAATTTCAAAGGTTTTTTAAATGCTAATTTCTAACTATATCAGGCCTGAAACCTATGGTTTTTTCAGTGAATTTCAAAGGTTTTGTAAATTACAATTTTTAATGTATTAATTGTTATACTGATTTTTTTGATACTGATTTACTACATTTTTTAAACTATTTATTTTTAGATATATTTTTTTAATTACATTATAATTACATTATACATTACAATACAAAATATACTTTCTCACAATTACTTTAGTTTAAATACTTGACAAATAGGCAACAGACTTTTAAGTACAGTAGTTAGTTGTTGCAATGAGCAACACAATTTCAAACACAAAGCAACATTGAGCTCAATGTGAATTTCTAGTTAAATGCAATTAGTTACTTTATGGATTACTTTTCTAACCACAGGACTGGATCCTAGATTCAGTCCTTGGACATCTCCTGTAAACAGTTGAGTAAAAGCGCTTTGGTTACAGTAGTAATTTTTAAGGAATATTATTGTATTTTAAAAGTTGACACTTAGAAACTTCTTCCCATAGAATCACCAATGTTATCCTATGGCAGAAAATTCACTTCGCAGGTAAGTAGTGTTATCGTTACTTTTTCTTACTCAGTGGTGGATCCTGGATCCAGCACTGGCCAACCTCCTGTAAACAGTTGAAAGAATGTGTTTAAGTCATACAGACTATTTTTTAGGAATATTTTTAGTTTGTGAAAATAGAAACTTAGAAACTTTTCTGGGGAAAACTACACAATGGATTCCTATGGAAGGAAATACAAGTTACTGGTAAGTACGCTTAGAATTACTTTTCAGGGAAGTGCTGGGCTAAAAGATGTAGCCCTGAGTCCTCTCCTGATAACAGGTGAGTAAATCAAAATTCGTAGTTCGGCTGATTTTAGAGGAATATTTGTACGTTTCAAAAATGAACACTTAGAAAATTTTCGTGCCGATCCCCTAAAATGGCCGCAGGTGGGTTCCACCTGTAACCACTGGCACAAATTAAGCTCTGTTGATCCGATTACTCGTCTGATTGTGGCCAGCGTACCTCGTCCAAAACAAACCTGTGTGTTTTAAAGGGGGTGTGTATCAAGCGCCTCTGTAAAAGAAATAGTGCAGTAATACTGTTGAGGGCGCTACTTTACTTTAGTTACTTGCAGCTTGTCTGTCCTGTAGGTGACACGTGTTTCCAAACAACAGAGTATGCATTATGGGGGGAACGAAACCATTTCTTTAAACACAACAAGCTGGTTCTTCCCCGAAGCCATCCGCTTGAATCTTGCAGAATGCCCCATTATACCCTCTTACCCCATTTCAGCCCATAATATGTTCCATCTCTCCACATAGCCTGGGTGCACTCACCGTATCCGCGCCTGCATGCGAGACACAGTGCACCTACCCCGTGCCGCCATGGCCTGACTGCATGAGATTGCATAGGCGCCGGTGTAAATCAGTATTTGCACCAAACATATCGCACTGTTCTGCCAGTGATGCACTTCCCCGCTTGTAAACGGTTCAAATTTTTGCACGAGACAATGTTTGTGAAGGTGCCTGCAGAATTACATTAACCCCATTGAAACTCGACGCATTAAGGAAAAGTTGGTGCAATCTTGCACGACTGCAATCCCATGTATTCGGACTCCTGCCTCATATTCTCCACACGTCCAACTCGGAAGCTGTATGCAACCACACAACATGGCCACCACCTATTGCGTGGTGATTGTTTATGGGCAGTGTTTCTTAGAGAAATGACACCGTCCTTAAATCAACACAGCCCAGAACAACAGCTACCTGTCACACACCGACACAAACCTCCAGCCTCTAGCATTCGGCAGCGCTTTATTTGTGCCGGTGCTTGTAGGTGTTGGCCAGCGACACTCATTTGTGGGAACCACGAGTTATTTCTTTCATAGTTATATGTTGACGCTGGGAAAAGACACATGGATAAAGGGTTAGAATTGGGGGGGGGGGGGTGGGGAGTGACAACGACACGTCAATATAGGGAGAAAGCAGGCCACAAGAGTGAGGTAAAGGCACAGGAATGTGGAGGTGGAAGAAAGGGGCGTCAGGTGGAATCGGGTCTAGGAAGCACTGGTACTGGAAAATCACAGCATTTGCAGTGCCGACAACTGGCTTTGAGTGAGAACTCTGCACCCCCCACACTTTTGTTTCCCTCACACATTAAGCTCTGTGGACATCTGGACGCGGGTGTTCTTTCTGGTACCCAGGCCTGCTTGTGGTTTTAAATTGAAGGGAAGTAGTTACCGGCAGCGACTGGCCTACGCTGGGTCGTGTTTGCCCCTGGGTCACTGCCCTTCACCCAGGGAGGGCGCGCAGAGGCTGTGCAGTAGGACATGGTGCTGCTGTGGGTGAGGTGCATTAGTGGAATGCTCACTAAATATGAACCTTTGGCAGCGCACTTCGAACCGAACACGAAGTCCTTCTTAATAGTTGTTTATGTTAACAGCGCCAGCCTATTAGGCTTAGGGAGCGAATGCAGCACCAACAACGCACACTCACAAGCGGTCTCGCTCCCTTCTAAACAGGGTACGCACGCTTTAAACAGTGTCCCCGTTCTAAACAGTGAGAATACACCCTGCACTTCATGCGCATACACGCACACCCTCACAAGCGGACCCGCCCCCTTCTAAACGGTGTACACGCGCTTTAAACACGGCCCCCTTCTAAACAGTGAGTACAAACCCTGCACAGCATGCGCGCAAACACACTCACCCACACGCGGACCCGCATACCTTCTAAACGGTGTAGATTCGCTTTACACACTGTGCCAATTCTAAACAGTGTGTACAAACCCTGCACAGCACACACGGACCCGCATACCTTCTAAACGGTGTAGATTCGCTTTACACACTGTGCCCATTCTAAACCGTGTGTACAAACCCTGCACATCACGCACACGAGCACACACAAAAGCGGGCCAGCATAAGTTCTAAACAGTGTACACTCGCTTTAAACTCGGCCCCCATTCTAAACAGTGTGTGCAAACACTGCACAGCAGGCACGCGCGCACACACCCACATACACTCACACGCAGACCAGCTTATGTTCTACACGGTGTCGCTGTACACACGGTGCCCATTCCAGACAGTGAGTACACATCCTAAACAGAAAAAACAACTGACCATTGTGCACACACACTGTAAACGGTTTGCATACGCTCACTGAACAGTGAATACTCAGGCACCGGTACACAACAATACTCTAAACAGTTTACACAGGCTCCGAAAAGTGCGCACACCCAAGCACACTTTTCAAACGGTGTCCACATACTTCAAACCTCGTACCAATTCAAAATATTTTGTACACAGTGTAAACAGTGTACAACCCCAGATACACATACTCTACATGTTGTGCAACACACTCTCAACTGTGTACCTACACACTAACAGTGTACATATACACAGGGGCGGCCTTAGGCATGTGCAAGCTGTGCACCTGCACAGGGCCACCAAACCCCAGGGGCCACCACGAGGAATCGGATACAATACATATTCGTGGCGGCCCCTGGCAGGGATTTGGCGCATGAACGACTGAGGCGTGCTAAATCTAATGTGATGCACGCTGAATGGTTGTTCTTATACTCTTTTCCTTTCTAACCCAGTCTCGTCTTTGTGTGGGGTCGGCCTTGTTTCGGGCTCTTCTTGTAGGTCTTGTGCTTGTTTAGAACTTTTTTTCCAGGAGAATCGAGCTTGTTTTAATAGTCCAGATCTGGCACCTCCGGAGGCTCGCATGCGCGCGCATGCGCAGTGCCCGCGAGTCCTGCAGCGAAGGGGTTACAGAAGCACCATGCATCACTGGCGGCAGGAGGGGTGGCAGCACCCGTGCCTGGCGTGCAGCGAGCAGCACCGAGACCGGCCGAGGCCATGCACCGGCGAGCCTAGAGACCCTGGGCAAGAAAGGCCGCCTTGCAGAGGATAGCATGCCAGTGTGCAACCTTTGGTGCCAGCTGCGAGGTGAGCAGCCCGAGGGTCAGGGCATGGGGAGGGGGAGTGAGGAGGTCAGCGTGTGCCACTGCAGAGTGAACCCGAGGGAAGGTGAGCCATTGGACGAGGGTGTGGGGAGCCCTGGGGAGGAGGGCAGATCAGGCATAGGAATGTATCCCAGCCCGTGGGGGTGAGGAGCCGGGGGCGTGGGGAAGGTTGGGTAAGGATGTTATTGTAGATGGTGTGTGCTTTGGGTCTGGGTGGAGGTAAGCCATGTGAGGTGGCGAGCTGGAGGTATTCTGGTGGTCATGGGACGGGAGGGCATGATGAATCGTGAGAGAGAGCCTCTCTCTCACGATTCATCTCTGAGAGGGCGCGAGTCGGAGAGGTGGTCACTGTGCGCCAGGGGTAGGGAGTGGTACAGATCGGCGCTGTATGTTGAGGGAAATGTGCGTCAGGAGTGCAGGGGCGGTGTTTACTTGTGGCTGAGGGGAGGCATGGTGACTTTTGGAGGTGTAACTTGGGAGGCACGGTCGTATTGGGGGGAAGAGGAGAGCAGGGTACGACGTGTTAGACGTAATGTTAAGGATTCATTAAAATGATTACAATTACTTATCAACAATCATGAAAACAGAGTATGAAGCTGATACTTGTGATCTAATGAGTGGATCTGCCTGCACAAATCTTTTAAAACATCGAGTGTTCGAATGTACTTGGCATTTGGATATGTCTGTTTATATGGTGTTGAGGCAGACATGAAATGCAAGCACCTACGGATGGATGCCTGGAATAGGATGGCAGTGCCTACCCATGTTAACTCAATCTAATGCCCTTTTGCAGAGACCTTGGTAGGAGACTGGCTTCTTGATCATTTCTTTAATTACATTCCAGTGCTTGTCATATGACTAGCAGAGAAAACTAGTTTAACTAGTCCTCAGTTTGCAATTGGTGAAGCAGCCTTCTCTTTCCATACTAGGGGCATAGTTACCATTGGTTCAGCAAGTACAGTGGTACTGAGACCCAAAACCCTCAGGGGCTCATTGAACCCTGATAATTGCTATATTCTACTTCCTGAGCAGCAGCCAAAGGGGCCATTTTCCTTGCTTATGCCACAGCCCATGGGGTCGTTGGTACGCTGTGCTAGTGATTCGTACGTCTGCTTGAAAGTTGTCTCCTGACTGGATGTTCCTTGCACATTAATTTTGCTTCAGTGAACCTCTAGTGCCTTTTCATAGCCTTAGGACTCACTGTAAATAATCCTTGTTTAATAGGTGCTCTGTAAAGCGAGCAGAACTGGTTGCTGGAATATGGCACTATACAAGAAACCTTAATTAAATATATTGTATTTTGTCTTTTGACAATGTGGTAAAGTGGACGAGTCTTTGGTTACCAGTAGGCTGTCTTCAGGATCAGTTAGTGACGTACTGAGACAGGTCTCTGTGTGCCATGATTTCAAGGTAGCTTACTCTCTTCCTGCTAAGGTCACTTCCCAAATAGATCATGAACTATTCTCCAGGCTCTACTGTTCTCAGTAGACTGATAAAACAAACCTTGTATGCCAAGTCACATGATCTACCCTATAGTTTTATAACACTCTTCAAATAAACCTTCCATATGTGGCTAGTCCTCATAATGTGTCATACATGTAGTGGGAAGGGTAATTACTATCAATCAGTCAGGGTTTGTAAAGCTCAGCTGCTTCACACATAAGGGTCTCGAGGCGGTGTGGGATTCATGCTGCTGGATCATGCTGCTTGTTGGTTGAACAGCGAGGTCTTGTGGTCCTTCCTGAACTGCTGGAGCGATGGTGAGGCTCTGAGGTGCAGGGGGAGGGTTTTCAGGTCTTCACTGCCAGGTGGGAGAAGTAGCGGCCTCCACTGTTTTATCAGCGGCTGCATTGGGTGGCTGCTAGGGAGATGGTTCTGGAACATATTTTCCTGGTAGGTTGGTGGAAATTCACTCGTTCATTAAGGTATGCTGGTCCTTCATTGTGTAGTCCAGGGAAGACATGGCTTGGCAGTTCGGGCTGGACTGTTCCCATGAGGCACAGGGTCAAGGCTGATTTGCATATGGCCATGTCTGAACTGGGGTGGTGTGGTGAGCAAAAAAACGATGGATTTAGGCCCAGATCTCTATACTGGGGTGAATGTATGACATTGTTCTGCATTCTGTCCATCAACTGTTGTTTTTGCAAGAAAATAAAAATGACACATCAAAATCTTTCAGCAGCAGCCACTGCTGATTGTCTTCTTTTTTTCCCTACCCACTACTAGCCTCGCCCGCTGCATTGCAAGCAAAATGAAGAGAATTCGAGTACACAAATCTGGTTATTCGAAACGAAAGAGAAAGGTGGCTCAGCAGGCTTTCGTAGTGTCACAGGAAGGAGCAATCCTGAACTTTATCACCCAAGGGAAACCTAAAGATGGAGAATCCTCTGGCCAGAGTACTGCTGATGCACTAGGTAAAACAGGCGCTGACGACCATAAAGAAAAACAAAAAAATGATGATATCCATGAGCAGAATGATACTCATGAGCAGACCAATGAAAATGAACAAGGTGACTGAAATTGATACAAACATGCAGCAATTACCAACTCAGGATGAGGATTATTACAAAAGACCCTCAGACAGAGAAACTGAAACATCATTCATCGGTCCATCAACATCTGGCATTCTGAAGGAGGTTCAGAGCTAACAGACGGATGATGCTGGTATTGAAAAGGAAGCCAAAGAGCAAGACCATGTTACAGACCCGTGTTCTGAATATGATTTATGTGATTGGAGGGATCCTACTTTGTGGCCGAACTCTCTTACGGACGCGCAACGTGTTTTTCTTGTTGAAAGGGGTCCCTCCAGAGACCCAGATTCTAAAACAAAGTATCCAAGTGATGAGCACTCAAAAAGTAAACGTCGTTTTTCTGTTACCATGTTACTGGTCATCTAACGCCTTTTCTGGACTTTTTATTAAAACACCTTCCTGAGCTCCGCCCCGCCCGGACCCCCTCTTCCGGGGCCCCCTACCTGCGCTCCCTGCACAGGGCCACCATGAGCCTAGAGCCGCCCCTGATATACAAATACACACAATGTACAACCCCACCCTAAACGGTGTCGCGTGTGCGCGCGCACACACGCAAACACACAAACACACACAATACACGGTGACCACGTTTGGTTGCATTAACTAGACACTGAACACCAGGTTTGCAAAATGTCACACCCCCAACCCCCCCCCCCCCCCCAATTGTGATGAGTGTAATCACAAGACAGCTGCAGGCCACGTTTTTCCGTGACGTCTTTGTTATGGCATGGATCATTTTACAACGTCAACGTTTAAAGCTGGGACTATATCAAATAATTCAACAATTGCGAAATTACACAAAAAAGACAGAATAAGAAAGGCTCGAGAGTACGAATGTGGCCGGCCCCCTTTATGGAGGGATTAACGGGGCCGAAGCAGCGAAGGGTCCAGGGCGCTGTTCAAACATTTCAAGGGGGGAAAAGTGCAACTCAAACAGAGTCCGCGGCCCCTGTGCCTCGAATAAGGGAAACAAAGGGGGCTTGCAATACTGTATCTACCGGCAGTAAAAGCTCCTCGGCTGAAGGGTCACTCACTCCTTCCCTGAAGTGAGGCAAGGTTTACTTTCCACCTCTCTCGAGATGCTGCGAGCCCCCAGACGGGACACCTCACACCGCAGGCAGCCGCGGGAAGAGCCGGGACGTGGCCCGCCCATCACTTGTGGGATAATGGAAGTGTGAGTTTGTGAAACCAGACACACCATGAACGCACACGTGAAACGGGCACTTATGGTAGACACGTGCACGAACTGGGATATGGTGACAGACACGCTAATAATGTGAAGGTTAGGACATGTTAATAAAACAGCCACACGTTTACATATAAAATCCACAATCTGGAACAACGCTGTACTCGAGCTGTGAGCCGATTTCGAGCAAAAAGTAGTCATCCTGAATAATATTCATAATAAAAACATCCATAAATAAAGAACAATAATTAATATTATCATTGGCATGAATGAATTTCAACCTCTGTGTGCCTTACCACAAACAACAAACGTCAGAACAATCCTACTTTTTAAAATGCCGCATTTTATTACAAATCTTATAAAAATGGCGAAAAAAGGTGAAAGTACCTTTTCGTTCTTTTAGGACTTGTACACAATGCTTGTTGTAAAATTTCGATGGAAATCGCCAAAACGGACGTTTTGCTTTCAGTTTTTTCACAGTCTGAAGGCGAGTTAGATTGCGTGTTACCAAACATTCCCCTCAAACACCCCCTCCCCCTGAGTTACTGAGGCGTGCAATAACTGACCCCTAGCGCGAGAAATCGGAAAGATGATGGTCATATTAAGATGCGTGGGGCACGGACTATTCGCGCAATAATCAGTCCACGCAAGGTATTATAGCGTAAAAGGCCATTTTATTAGGACAGGGTTGGACAACCATAACCAGAAACACAACACAAATCCCCAACAATCCCCAACCACAACAATCCTCACTACCCATACTCTCCAAGACTCCAACTACTCCATCCCCACTTCACCGCAACCTTCTCACTTCCATTCGCTTCCTCCCTTCTCTTCCAAAACTCCACCATCATCTCCATTCGTCGTCCACTGCTCTGACGCACCCCCACGTTTCCCCCAGTATCCCCCTCCCCGGAAGGGTGAGTATGCCCGTCATGGACTCCTCCCCCCTCCCCAATCCGCCCCACACACACACAACCCGTCCTAAACTGGCACGCTGAAAACATGACCTCCTCAACTAGTCATGTAATTGCCGGGTGGGCGGGTGGCCAACGATCCACTAACTATCCCACCCTGAGGCGCTGGGGAATGGAAGAGGAAGGACTTCCTCTTCCTGCCCCTTTTGATCCCTACCTGCGACCCCACCCCTTATCCCACCCCTTCCTCCCCCTGTCCTTCCCTCGCGCGAACTCCCCGGGGGAAGACTAGACCGCTGGTCTTACTTCCCCCGGGGGCCTCCTCGCGCAATAATCAGTCCACGCAAGGTATTATAGCGTAAAAGGCCATTTTATTAGGACAGGGTTGGACAACCATAACCAGAAACACAACACAAATCCCCAACAATCCCCAACCACAACAATCCTCACTACCCATACTCTCCAAGACTCCAACTACTCCATCCCCACTTCACCGCAACCTTCTCACTTCCATTCGCTTCCTCCCTTCTCTTCCAAAACTCCACCATCATCTCCATTCGTCGTCCACTGCTCTGACGCACCCCCACGTTTCCCCCAGTATCCCCCTCCCCGGAAGGGTGAGTATGCCCGTCATGGACTCCTCCCCCCTCCCCAATCCGCCAACCAGGGAACCCCCTGAGGGCGGTTACCTGCCCCACCCCCACAAGTGCACCTTTCGCCGTCACCTCCGCATACACCAGATCGACTCATTCCACAACCCACTGATAAAATCCCTCATCTCCATCATATAGTAAGCGTTTCCCATGTGCGAAAGGTGCACGCCATCAGCCCTGAAAAGCAAGGGTTCTTCCAGCCGCAGACCAGGATGCGCCAGCACCTTGATCCCACAGCCCTCACAAAACACTCTCATCGCCCTATTTAATTTTCTGCGGGCACGTTCCACTGCAGCGGGCTTCAACGCCCCCCTCCAAAACTTTCTGGGAATGAACTCTGTCCACACAATACAAGCGCCAGCCAGATTGCGTTTGATCGCTGCCAAGTCCCGCTGCATCAAATAAATCAAGGACACCGCTGATTGCCGCACCAGATCGTTCTCCCCCAGGTGAATGACAAGCAGATCCGGACATCCTTGCTGCGAAACCTTCTTCGTGAGCCAAGGCAAAAGCTCCCCCCAGCGCATTCCACTCCTACCCCACCAGAAAACCTCGTGACTGCAGCTTCTCAGGCCCAGGCTACGCCCGTACACCTGCCTGTCCGAAAACTTGGCAGCCCAGTGCACAAATGAATGTCCCACTATCCAGGTAACCGTCTTGGCTCCAGGACCCCCAACACAACCTACGAAGAAAAAGGAGCATTAGAAACGAGAAAGGACGCGCCAACGCGCACACAGCCGCCGCGCACCCCTCCGCCCTACTTCCGGACGTACCGCTCGCAGCAGCGCGAACGCCATCTACCAATCTTCCTGATCTTATCCCAGGACCAACCCAGCCGTGCCGCCGTCGCCGCGCCGATCCGGAAGGAATGAGTCCTATACCCCGCCGGGTCCCTACCTAAGCGCCGCAACGCTAAGCGCAGTACCGCCAAGAGTTGGTAAGCCGTGACCCTTTTCCCCGAAGCATGACAGAAAATCTCCCCAGCCACACGACCGCACTGCCCGAAAAAACTGCTCCACTCCCGCACCGGGCACACTGCCAACTCCCCAGACTCATTCAGCCACACCCACGCGCCTCTGCCAACCTGATCCGTCTTGGAACGCCCCAGCCATATCCCCAGGCGCCCCCCATCCAAACGTACATCCGCAAACCTCATCCCCATCCCCCCCCTACTCCCCAGCAACTCCGAAACCCGAAAAGCCCCAAAAAACATCCATGTCATACATAGGCGGAACAACGCCAACTCATACTGATCGTAACACAGAAAACCCAACTCCCCCAACACCTCCACCAACAGGTCAAAAGTGATCGCCTGGCGCAATGGTGCTCCCCCCCGCCCTCCCCGCTCCCTGGTCCAGCCCTTCAGCATCCTGCTCAGCAACTCACCCTTGGCCGGATCAAAACCCAGATAGAGCTTCCCATAGAAAGAAATCCCCGCCAATTTACCTGCAATCGTCACTGACGACAAACCCCTGTCCATGCAGTGCAAAACATAGCGCACGACACCCGCCTCACACTCACCTTGAGACATCCGCCACTCATCCCGCGACCAACCCAAGAACACCCCCAACTCCACCCATGCCATACGATACGTCCGCCGCGTGGACTCGGCAACAGACTGCTCCACCAGATTCACCACTCTCACTCCCCCCAGCTCCAAATACCCTCCGGCACCTTGGTCTTGGCAAAGTCCGCTCCGGGCGCCAACCTTCGGAAACGCTGCCACTGCGAACGAGACAATGCATCCGCGATGTCATTGCTAACGCCCGGCACATGTTTCGCGCGAAACAGCACATTCAAGCGCAAGCACAGCAGCATGAAACTTCGCAGCAAGCGCAGCACCCGCAGGTCCCTCGCCCTCTGATGGTTCACCAAATCCACCACCGTCCTGTTGTCCACATGAAAAAGCACCGATCGGTTCCGGAATTCCTGCCCCCACACCTGCAGCGCCACCAGCAGCGGAAAGAACTCCAGAAACGCAATGCTCCTGCCCTGCACCAACCAATGCGCCGGCCACTGCTCCGCACACCACCGACCATCCCAGAAAACACCAAAGCCGCGCGCCCCAGCCGCATCCGAAAAAATCTGCACCTGCCACACCATGTTGTCATCGGCAAAGTCCAAGGAGACCCCATTGAACTCACTCAAGAACCCCTGCCACACTCGCAGATCCGCCCGGACACCCACCGAAATCCGCACCCTGTGATGGGGCAACACCGCCCCTGACATGGCCAGCCCCAGCCGCCTGCAAAACGTCCTGCCCGCCCGCACCACTCGGCACGCAAAGTTCAGCAAGCCCAACAAACGCTGGACGGACCTCAGATCGATCTTCCGTTGCACCACCACTTGGCTCAGACAGTCCTGGATCTCCAACACCTTTTGCTGGGGGAGGCGCGCCATCCATTCCACTGAATCCAATTCAATCCCCAGAAACGCCAGACAACAACTGGGCCCAGCCGTCTTCTCCGGTGCCAGCGGCACCCCAAACTCTCCCGCCATCCTCTGAAAGTGACCCAAAGCCGCCCCACACTCCCCCGACTGACCGCGGCCTACAAACAAAAAGTCATCCAAGTAGTGGGACACCAGCCGGTGCCCCGCCCTGTCAGTGAAGGCCCATTGCAAAAAGGAACTGAAAGTCTCGAACAGAGCACAAGAGATCGCGCACCCCATGGGCAACACCTTGTCCACAAAAATGGCCCCCCCGAACTGCATGCCCAGCAACGAGAAATCCTCCGGGTGAATCGGCAGAAGGCGAAACGCCGACTTGATGTCACACTTGGCCAATTCCGCCCCCCGCCCGCACAGTCGCACCAGCCCAATCGCATCATCCACCGACGCATACAAAACCCGGGAATCCTCCTCCGCGATGAAATCATTTACTGATCGCCCCTCAGGCCATGACAAGTGGTGAATCAAACGAAACTCGCCAGGTTCCTTTTTTGGAACCACCCCCAAAGGGGATATGATGAGTTCGGACAGCGGCCACGTGTCAAACGGGCCGGCCACGCGACCTTCCAACACCTCCTTGCGCAACTTAGCCTCCACCACTCCCGGCAACTCCTTCGCCGACCGCAAATTCTCAGCCCACCTGCACTCCCGCGGCCCCTGGTACCCCACTCGAAACCCTTCTGTGAAGCCCCAAAACAGCCGCAGCGCCGCCGCCCTATCAGGGTAGCGGGAGAGCCACGGACCCATGGCCTCCACACTAACTGGTGTAGGAGCCCTTTGGCCCAGCCTGTCCCCGTCCCTTTGTGACCCGCCATTGCTCGGACGGGGTGGCCAACGTGAAACACTGCGTGACCGGGTGTTTGCCTCCACATTTAGAACACTCATGCTTAAATCTGCAGGGGTGTCGGGAGCAGAATCCCTTGTTGAAATTCCAACAAGCCCCAGTGTTGGCTCCCCCACCCTTAGCAGGCTGTCCGGTTGCGCCAGCAGCGGCAGCCTGCCCTCCCGCACCCCCAGCTCCACTAGTTCCCCCTCCCGCCCCCCCCCGAGGCGGGACGGGACTGAAAAGACCGATAAGCCACCGGAAGGCCACTCGCAGTGTGGGTGGCCGCAGAGGACTGCGTGGAGGCCATCCATTGCACCCACAGCTCCTGATCTACCTCACCCCAGGGCTTGTCAGGGTTGACGCTGACCCTCGCCCGAAATTCCTCATCGTAACTGAGCCAGGCAAAACCCCCAAAGTGCATCTGCGCTTTTCTGATGATATCCATGTATTTGAACAACGCAATCGCCCTATCCGGATGCTTCTCGCAATATATACTGGCGTAAATCAGGAAGGCCGACGTCCAATTTTCCATCGTTATCGGTACCCGCGGCCGCCGCGTCAACTCCCACTCCTCCTCTTTAGACCCCTCTTTCGCCTGAATCTCCCGATGCAACAATTTAAAAACATCCACATACTCGTGTTTCCAAATTCTGCCCCTCATCTTTTCAGACAGATGGGACCCCAGGGGCATCGCCAACCCCATATAAGGCAGCTTCTTCTTATGTTTCTCACCCCCTTCCTCCTTCCCATCTGTCACCTTATCCGTCTGAACTCCAGCTCCCACCATGTGCTTCTCATCCCCCTCCGGGGCCGCCGCCTTAGCCGGCACCTTCGGCTGCGCCGACTCTCCCTCCACCCTCACCGACCCATCCCCCACCCCCACAGACCTACAAGACTTCTTACGCCCCCCCCCCGATCCCCTCTCCCCACGCCCCCCACCATGTGCTCTCACCTGTCAAAGTGCGTGGCACCTCCTGCGCCCGTCCGCCGGGACCCGGGGCTGACACCCTCGCCGCTGGCGCCTTGCTGCAGCTGGCTTTGTCATCCTGGAAAACACCAAACTTCCGCGTTGCCACCGGCCCCGTCACCTCACGCACTTCGCCTTCTTCCAACTCCTCCCTTTCCGACTCGTAATCCAGCTCCTCGACCACCACAGGCTCACTGGGCTCCATGCGCACCTCACGCACCACACGCTTCATTCCTTTTCCTTTCTCTCCTTGGACAAATTCATACTCCGGCGCCGATGATGCGCGCTCCCTCGATGGAGGGCAGGCCGCCGCGGACCCCCCTACTGCTTCGTCCCGGCGTCTGGAGGCCGTAATGCGCCCCGCCGGCCCACCCCGGCCTCTGCCAGCACTCTGCGCTGGCTTGGATCCCCCCCCCCCCCTCGCGACCGGCATAGTCCGAGGGGGCCCCAGCGCCACCAGGTCTCTGCGACGTCAAGTCCGTCCCTGCCTCATCCAGCCATACCCAGCGCCCGCGCCCCCCCGCCGGCCCCGCCCCTCCCCCGCGCGCCACCACCCGGTCCGCCGCCCGCTCCCCCTCCCTGGCCGCGCACATCTCCTCCCAACGCCGCTCCGTATCCTCAATCAGCCGCCGCTGCTCCCGGATACGCTCCTCCAAAGACATCTCCGCCCAACGGTCGTCCCACCGCCCCTCCCCCGCGGCCCGCGGCCCGCGCCCCACGACCGCGGCCTGCGCCCCCTGAGGGGCCAGGCGTCCCAGGCCCAGACCCCCGTCCCCCCGCCGCCTTCGCCGGGCCTTTGCCCTTGCCTCCCCGCCCCCCACCCTTCCCCCTGCCCCCCCCCACCATGTCCGGTCCCTGGTCCCCCCACCCACCGCCCTCACCCCCCGCGGACTCACTCCCTGAAAGATACAGGGCAAAATCATCCCCCACCTGCTCCTCCGGATCCTCCTCCACGTCGCTGTCCTCACTATATTCCACCAAGAACGAGGCCCCCCCGCCGCCCCCAGCCCGGGCCCCCCCCCGGTCCTGCCGCGCCTCCACTGCTCCACCCACGTCCTCACCAGCCCTCCCGCCCATCCCCACAGGCACCTCAGCCGACGAACCCATTGCCGAGAGGCTCAGACGCCTATCTCCAGGCTTCCCCCCAGGCCCCGCCTTCCTGCCCCCCCCCCGCGCACCCACCGCGTGTTTCTTCGGAGGCGGTTCCTCCATACAGGCCACAACGGCCGCTGCCACCCCCGCGGACGCCGAACGCGGAGTCCTGGACATCCCCACCCATGCCTGCTCTAAAACCCCCGGCCGCAGAAGGTCCGCCCTCCCCGCACGCCCCAACAACTGCAGCGCCGCCCGCACCGCCGCCTCATCCGGCGCCTGGCCCCCTCCCGATGCCATCGTACACGCGCTCCGCGCTAACCGCCGCTCCGCCCTCGCCGACTCCACCCGACACCCACAGGCCGCCAAACGTCGCCAAACGAGGCCGCCCTGTCCCCGCTCGTAACCTTACCAAACACTTCGCTCCAGACGCGAGAACCCGCCCCCGCCGATCCCCCGACTCTCCACAGGCCCCGCTCCGCGCACCCAACGATCCACTAACTATCCCACCCTGAGGCGCTGGGGAATGGAAGAGGAAGGACTTCCTCTTCCTGCCCCTTTTGATCCCTACCTGCGACCCCACCCCTTATCCCACCCCTTCCTCCCCTGTCCTTCCCTCGCGCGAACTCCCCGGGGGAAGACTAGACCGCTGGTCTTACTTCCCCCGGGGGCCTCCTTGGAACAGCAAAACTGAAAGTAAGTGCGCAGCGCGAGGAGCTTTGATTCTGAACATTCTTGCAAACAAATGAATCAGGCGTCCGAGGCAAGCTGCCAATATCTCCAGAGTGAGTTTACAGCGTGAAGGAGATAAGCCATTAATTAAAGCCCCGGGGGGTGGCAGTCCCCGGGGCTGGGGGGCACCTCTGGGCCCCCCATTATGATAAGGATATTGCCCCCGGGACTTGACCCCCCGAGGGCTAAATAAAAACGAAGCGCTGGACACCGCGCTTTGTTTTTTTTTTCGTTAGCGGGATGTGCGGACCCTACGGCATCCCGCGAGTTTTTAAAAAAAATATATTTATTTTTTTGGCCTTGTGGGTCAGGGTGTTTCTACCCTGCCCCCTTGTTGCGTTTTGCGCATTTTTTTCGTGTTTTTTTGTGCCTCGGTTCTACCGAGGCACAAGATGGCTGCCAACACTTCCTGATTCAGAGTGTTGGCAGCCAATTAGCATAGGGTTCGGGGAGGGTTCGGGGAGGGTGCGCGGATCCTCCTCGGCCATAGATATCACTAACTTTTAACTCTAATTTTCTCCGGAACTGCTGAACGGATTTACACCATTTAAGCAAAAGGCACGAGTCTGAACTTAGGACTACCTCTTTGCTAAATTTGGTGTAATTCCGTTCAGCAGTTTGGGCTGTAGCTGCGACAACAGATCCTATGGGAAATTGCATGAGAAAAACACGTTTTGGGACCCCCCCTTTTTTCTCGACCTCCGCTTGACGAATCACCACGAAACTTTCAGGGTAGGAGCGGAGCTGGCCAAAAGTTTCGAAAATTTCGCGAAGATTCGTCAATCACCGCCAGACCTTTTGGAAATAGAATGTTGCGGATTTCCTATGGAAAATAGGTCCTAACTAGAACTATCTACTGGCGAACGCCAGTAGATAATGTATGTATATATATATATATATATATATATAGATTTATGTTCTTGTAGGATATTAGTAGTGCTTTGGGGAAACTGGCAGAAACAAACCTGGATTTGAACCTTCTAGGTGTTATGGAAGACATAGGGGTTCACAACACACATGCACTTTGATCGCCTTTTACTTCCTTAGTGCAAAACAGGACCTGGCACACCACTGGTGAGATGAACTGCCCCAGGCTGTAGCAGAGTGGAGCCACTGGCGTAACGAAAATTGAGGGGGCCTCCCTGCACAGTACGAAGAAGGGCCCCCTCCAGGCTCAATCAGGAGCTCTCTGGCCAGAGTGCAGTGCCGAGGTGGCCCCCTGGAGCTTGAGGCCCCCCCGCACCACGGGGGCTGCGGGGGCCTGTGTTACGCCCCTGAGTGGAGCAAGGGCATGGACTACAATGCAAGAATTGAAGAGCTCGTATTCAAAGAGAGGGGCTGTAACAAAAATGCTTTGCAGTTCTTGAACGCAATGGTCAATGAGTGAGTTTCCCTTCTTTTTAATGTATTCCAAATAGTTACAATACTGTACGTGACTACATACCGCCTGGCTAAGTGTTTGTTGTGTTAATATTTAAATACCATCAAACTGAATTATAACAAAAGAAAGTTGGTTTTTACTGTGTAGTTAGTTATATTTTTCATGAACGGAGCTGGCTATGAAAAAATCTTTTTTTTCAAATCCCTGCCTGTGACAATACTAGATAAATTATTGTTTTTTCACAAAGTTTCAAAATGTTAAATCAATAGAGGAGGCAGATATTTGACAACTTAAGTGCAAAAGTCTCTTTAACCCCTTCAGTGCCCATGACGAGCTGGACTCGTCATGGGCCGCGGTGGCGCTGTGCCCATGACGAGTCCAGCTCGTCATAGACCCCGCCCGCTAATGCAACGGCCGGCACTGGGCGGGGAAAGGGGCGGGCACTGAAGGGGTTAAGAAAGTGTACTGGGTGCTGTTGAGAGAAAACTAGTTGAAAACTAGTTTGCATCTCAGCTGTACCCCAGAGGCCAAATACACATCCATTGCTGGCCTGCTAACGACCCTGCTATAGTATGTGAATTAATGAGAAACGAAACCTGAGAAACCACATTGGAGCATACCAAATTATAGAAAACCAATTGTTAGGAAAGACAACTTTAAGAAAATACAAATAAATTGAAAATTAAAGGAAACATTTTAAAGGAAAGATAATTTTTTATTTTTTAGTTCAAATTATTTTATTGAAAGAAAAACAAGGTGTCAAGGAAAATTATACAATACTAAGCATACACCAATACATTCCAGATATACTACATAATTAGTATAAAGAATTGGACTATTGACACATAACTGAGGCAAACAAGAGTCAAATAAAATGAAACATTGAGGCCATTTAAGTACCTATGTAAAAAATTATGGAACTATTAGGGAAATCAAGGTGGCTTGAGAACTTCCTGTTGAGAAGGAGTAGGTAGAGAGAAACGTTTGGCGCTAGTGTCAATATATGTTATGACTGGCAACCACAAATCAACACGCTTCGTAGCCAATTGAGGGGGATATACAAAAGCAGTATCTAATCTGTGGTTATGACAAACAGTAAACCATCAAGCCTTGTAGGAGATTTTCGTAAAGTCTTTCCAGTTAATGGTGATCTGTTGAAAAGCAATCGCTAATAATAAATCAATAATTTTAACATTGAGAGAAACATTATTCCAAATGGAAGAGAGACTACCTAGAAAAATGTGGGCAAAAGAAAAGGAAAATGTGGTGTTAAAAATTGAGTTAATCTGAGACCATACTTGCTTCCAAAAATTGTGAACCTGCGAGCATGTAAGTAACATATGAAAAAGGTCAGCTTTGGGGGAAGAACAAGTCCAGCATAAATCTGGGATGGTTGGAAATCTTTTACATAATTTAGCTGGCGTAAGTAAAAGCCTGTTATAAATAAAGAATAATGTTTGCGTGGTGTTTGCTGCTCTAGAGGATTTGCGTATTTTAGTCCCTATGTCTTTCCACAATGATAATGGCCAAGAAGTATTAAAGTCTTGTTCCCAAGCCACTTCAATTTTAGTCTTCTGTCTATTGATATCAGTGCCATGCAAAAGATTATAAATAGTAGAAGCTTTAGGTTTGGCCATTAATAAGGTATGAAGTCCTGAGGATGGTTCTGGATTAGTAGTAGTATCTTGTGTAGTTAGGCAATGGGAAAAAGATTCCAGCACACTTTTCTTGAGCACAGTATATTTATGGATAAAGGAGGTTGGTAAAAAGAAAGCCTGCTTAAGTGTAGTGAAGGGTAAACATTCTGAATCTGAAAATAACTGGTGGATCCATACCAAACCCTTATTTCTCCAGCTCTTCCAATAAAAAGTTTGTTATTGATCAGTAAGTTCTTATTATGCCAAATTGTAAAATTCAAAAAGGAATCCTCACTGATGCAGGTGGAGTGAGAAGATGTATCAAGTAGCTTGGAGGTGTGTTTTATTATAGGGGTAGAGATGAATTGTGGTTTACGGGAAAAAGAAAGATATTCACGGAAAGAATAGGGAAAGAGAAAAAGGCGCTTTATTAAAGTCCAGAGGGGACAGTCGTCCATAGAATCAAGCAGCCAAGAAGAAGCTTGGCGTAGTGAGAAAGCTTTCTGATAAGCCTGGAAATCCAGAAAGTTAACTCCACCTTCAGACTTAGGGCGGGTTAACTTTTGTAGAGACATTCGAGGTGTCTTCTTACCCCATAAGAAAGCGGATAAAATGGAATTAACTTTCTTAAATAGTTTAGTTGCAATTGGAACCGGAATGTTGGAGATAGTATAGAGAACAATGGGCGATAGCATCATCTTTATGGTATCTAAGCGACCCCACCAAGCCAAGTAGAGGGGATGCCATTTAGAAGTCAAATCAGGAATCTTTTGAATGCATTTGTTCATACATAAAGCTACTGTAGTAGAAATTGAGGACGTGAAATACAGACCTAGATATTTAATATAGTTTGGGCTTCATTTAAACTGAGAGGCTTGAAAGTATGAACTAAAAGTATGTGCCGTTAACGGTAATATTTCACATTTATCATTATTTAATTTGTATCCAGATATAAGGGAATAAGATTTCACTTCTGCTAAAAAAGCTGGGATTGAGTCTTTTGGTCTGGATAAAAAGAGCAAAATGTCATCAGCATAGGTTGCAAGTTTGATAGGAACATTTAACGTTTGAAAACCATATATAGTAGGGTTCTGACATAACTTGGACGAAAATGGTTCTAGGGCTAGGTTGAATAGGAAGGGGGATGGGGACAACCTTGACACACACCTCTGCCTAAATTAAAGAAAGGAGAAATGAGGCCATTGGTGCAAACTGCGGCACGTGGATTAGAATAAAGGAGAGATAATAGGGTTATAAAGTTAGGGTCAAAGCCAAACCATTTAAGAGCGTAGAAAAGATAATTCCACTCAACTCTGTTGAAAGCCTTTTCGGCATCTAACGCAATTGCTGCCAAAGAGTGATTCAAATGTGAAGATTTGGATAAAACATTAAAAAAAAATCGTGTGTTGTCCGTGATGACACATCCGTTGACAAAGCCGGATTGTTCTTTTCCTAACAATTTTGGTAAATAAGCAACTATACGTATGGCTAAAGCTTTAGAAAAAAGTTTGTAGTCAATATTGACCAATGAAATAGGTCTATCATTTTTGCAGTATTTGGGGTCCTTACCTTCTCTGGGGATAAGACAAATATGGGCCTCCGAAAAAGAACCGGAGGAACTGGTGGAGGAGTAAAAAGAAGTAATAAGTGAATGTAATTTGGGTATCAATAATTTTGAGAAATGAACAAAACATTAAATGGTGAAACCGCCCCGGCCAGGAACCTTATCCTTTTTTAAGCTTTCGGAGAGCTTCCAACAGTTCATTCTGAGTGACATCAGACTCCACGGGAGATAGATCCGGATGATCCTGTTGGGGTCTTTGGATGGTTGAGAAAAATTGTAATAGAGAATGGTCCGTAGGTTGGGTTTCTGAAGAATATAAAGATTTATAGAAAAAAGAGAACTCATTTAAGATTTCAGCATCTTTGAATTTTAAAACCGCATGTTCATCAAAGACAGACTCAATATTTAATTTGTTAAGGCGAGTCTTTAAGTAGTTGACTAAAATTTTCCCTGCTTTATTTTTACCCCCATAAAATTTTGCACTGGATTTCAGCAAATAAAGTGAAGCATCATCTGTGGACTTCCTATTAAATTGCATCTTGGCATTAATAAGGGAATTTAAGCAATCCTCCGATTCAGATGTGTAATACGAATCTTCCAGCTTCTTAATGTGCTGGAGGAGGTCCGTAAGAGTCTTACGCGTTTAAATTTACGTTTCTTTGCTACATAATTGATAATAAAATCCCTTGCTGAGGCTTTGAAAGCATCCCAAATGGTTGAAATAGATAAGGATTCTGTGTGGTTCCTCTCAAAGTAATCAATAAAGAAGGAAGTAAAGGATGTGGTAAACTGTGGATCTAAAAGAAGAGCATTATTGAATCGCCATCTTCTGGGAGCATCATTTCTGGGCAATACATCGAAGCCTATTGAGATGGGCGCGTGATCCGATAGAAGAATGGGACCAATTTCTGTATATGTGAGGGATTGTGAAATGTTGTGGGAGAAAAAGATATAGTCAATTCTTGATTGGGTATGATGGGCGGGCGAATAGAAAGAATATTCTCTAGTGGTTGGGTTACAAAGACACCAGGCATCTAACAATTTATGTTGAGTAGTGGTGTGAGTAAACGACCTATGTGATTTGTTGGGGACAAAAGGTACTTTAGAATTCCTGTCTATAAAGGGGTCGAACACTTGGTTGCAATCTCCTGCCAGTACAAAATTATCTTCAATGCAATTAGAAATTTGCCTGGCTAAAGCAGACCAAAAGGAAACATCTCCACTGCATAAACCATGAGAAGAGAAACTGGAACATCTTTTAGTAACACCTTAACAATGTGCCATCTCCCCTCACCATCAGATTCCTGTGATAACAACGTAACTGGGAGAGATTTGCGGCACAATATCGCAACACCGTTTCATTTACCATCCCCAGGAGAAAAATAAACCTTACCCACTCAACCTCTTTTCAATTTCAATGACTCAATATCAGTAAGGTGCGTTTCTTTGAGAAAAACGATATCCGCATTTAACTTGGCCAAGTGGGTCAAAACCCTTTGTCTCTTTATAGGAGAGTTTAGACCCCTAATATTCCATGAAATTAATTTAAGTGCCATAAATTGTTAAGAAGCAAAAAAAGAAAAGCAATATGAAACAATAGTCCAAATCAGTAAGTTTAAAGAATGTAAGTATTAAAATCGACAAAATAGATAAAAATAGGACATTGAAGTCAGAGCGGAAAAAAAGGAGAAATATCAAAAGACAACTGCCAGCAATAGAACTCTAATGAATTAGGACAGTGAAAAGGGCCAAAAAGTGGCAATAAAACAAAGATCGAAAGGAGGAGAAAAGTAAATATGTGGTAGTTGAAAAAGAAGAAGAAATAGGAATGAAGAAAAGTGGAGAAAATTTAAATATCCGGAAAAGAAGAGTAAGTGAAAAAGACAAGTAAGAGAAGAGGAAAAGACAACTCCCTCAAGGCCCAAAGAGGAAATGAAAAAACACTGTGAAGATATTGAAGAGATAGAAGAAAAAACACACTGAGATGTGTGAGGAGAAAGATTTGTAGTCAAAAGGAGTAGCAAAAGAATAATATTAATAAAGACACCTGCAGATACATAAACAAGAATAAACAAAACAGAACAAAGAACAAAAGACAAAACAAAAAACATACCTACATAAAGGAAACATGGATGTGGGGGTAGGTAGAACCACATGGAGCAGACGAGCCGTCAAAAGGAGGCTGGACTGGACCAGAGGGGAATCAAGCCATGACGAGGACAAAACTGTAGAAACAAAGAAGTATAAAGTTAGCACAAGTCTAAATAAAGAAAAATGAACAAGTATTTACAAAACAAATTAACTTGAGCTCAAAGCAACATGACCAGTACTTAATTGTATAACTATTAACAAGAAATTAAGAAAACCGAAACTACAGTGAAAAAGAAAGGTAAGAAAACATTTGAAAGTGTTAGCAGGTTCCTGTGCTTAAAGGAACGACATGAAAACAAATGCGAAAGTCAAGAAAATCATATGAAATGTGAAGAAGGTCTCGATGAATCCATAAGATCAGTCTTGTGGGAATTGATGAAGCTTTGAAGACGTAGTGGATCTTCATAAGAAGTTGTATTGTTATTGTAAGTAACTTTGAATAGACATGGGTGATAGAGACCATATCTAGCTCCCATTGAACGTAAATCGGATCTCATGTTCAGGAAGGCCTTGCATCTGGCAGCTGTAGCCCTCGAATAATCCTGCACAAAAAACAAATTTGAACCAGACCAGGAAATCTTCTGGCTGGCTTTAGCGGCTGAAAGAACTTTTAGTAGATCTGTATATTCAAGAAAATAAAGAATGACTCCTCTTGGACGTTGCGAAGAAGCACTGTTGGTGGAAATTCGTCCTAGCCGGTGGGCACGTTGGATGTTCAGCTCAGGGGCATCTGGTAGGTGAAGTATCTTAGGGAAAAAAGTCTTGAAAAAACCAATGGGATCCGTCCCTTCTGTGCCCTCCACTAGGCCATATAAACGTAGATTATTCCTCCTATTGCAATTTTCAAGATCCTCACTCTGCTTGTGAAGTGCAGAAACATGTGATTGCAAGGATGGAATACTCTTGGAGATGTCAGCAAAAGATGACACAGTTTGTTCCACGGTATTAAGTCGCGAATCCAGTTGAGACCATTTATCTGACAAGACTTGTAATTTGGAATTTGTTTCTTCAACAAAGGGTCTGAGAGCTCTTATCTCTTGTAGCAGTAGCTCCATCGAGACTGGCGAAGAAGATTTGGGTGGTGAAGGAGGATCTTTTTTTCAAACGTTTTACGTTCGTCTTCCCTGAAACTGCTGGTGCGGGCTCCATTGTTGTGCTATGAGATTCTGACGGCA
This sequence comes from Triturus cristatus, assembly GCF_964204655.1. Classification (NCBI taxonomy): domain Eukaryota; kingdom Metazoa; phylum Chordata; class Amphibia; order Caudata; family Salamandridae; genus Triturus; species Triturus cristatus. The sequence continues at coordinate 483,113,647 of NC_140590.1, read as the reverse complement.
ATAAACCAGAGTCTTCCAGTTTAGAGAGTTCAGAGAAGAGTTTCGAATTTTTAATGAAAGAACGTTTTAGTTTAGTTGAGGTGTAAAGAGAGTCCTTCGTCCTACCCATCAAAAGATTAGGTAAGAACAATAAAGTATTGAGCAAGAAGCCAGATAACAACTGTACGGCCTAAAGTAAGAGAATTTGAAGAAATTATCAGTGAAAAAGGATGTAAAAATTTAAGGAGGACCTTTAGTCAAAGAAGTTTGCATGCTACAGGAAGAGTTCGGTTTGTTACACTGTTGACTTAGTTGAATGTGCAAACAAGCGCAATAAATTATTGTAATTCATTATTCACTTCACAAAAGAATATAACTGTTGACGCACAGTTTGCAAAAGTTCAATTAGGTAGTCCATGCAAGAGGAGTAACTTATGGTGAACGCCTAAGTAAATTATGAGACCATGTCAGGAAGTAAATATCATTCAAGAAGTTAGGCTTCACAGAGTGGCAATTGCGCTTCCAACATTTCATAGGACTGAATAACATGAGAATTGAGGCACAGGACTACAGGAGGGCCGTGCTCCGGGAAAAGGAGTTTGGAGTTAACTCACTGAGGCCCAAAACAAAGGAATGCGGCAGTTCAACACGTTAGAAGGAAGGACAGCGAATTGCACATACAAAATGGCGGCCACAATACGAATGAGGCATTCATCAGCAAAATGAGTCTCTTCTCTGTCATTCATTATAACATTCAGGGCCCTCATATAGGTGGAAGCACAGAGGGCAAGCAGGACTTCAAAGAGCAGTTCATAGGTGCTAGCAATGAAAATATCAGGTCCGCTTGCGAGGGGTCAAGAGGCGTTCACAACGCGTCTGCGCACCTAAAATGGCGGACGCGATGAGAACGGCGCTGTGGAGCGGCAATAATGGTCGAATAAGACCTCCTTACTGTAAAATAGAAAAGCGCCTGGGGTCTTCAAGAAAAGGGCAGCAGTTCATAATGGCATTCCGCTGGTCGTTTCCGTGCTAGCAATGCAAGCGATGCGTTGCTCCCGACCGGTCCACGGAGCCTCACGAAGACGCTGCCATGCTCGTTGGGCGCTAAGCCACGCCCCCAATGGAAAGATAATTTTAAGGAAACATCCAAAATCACACACTTGGCTGAAGATTAGAGTTAGTGAGGGTTTTGGGGATTCAGGGATGATTGATGTTTAGGGGCGATGAGTGTTGTTTAGGGTTCAGGAATGGGTGGAGTTTGCGGTGGTGAAGGGTTTTTAGGGTTCACAGATGAGTGGAGTTTAGGGTTTGTGAACGGTTTTTAGGGATCAGAGATGTGTGACGTGTAGGATGGATGGAATTTAGGGCTGGTGAGTGTTTTTAGGATTCAGTGATTGGTAGAGTTTTGGAATTGTGAATGTTTGAGAATGGGTGGAGTTTAGGGTGATGTGGGGTTTTAAGGGTTTAGGGATAGGTGGAGTTTATATGTAGAAATAATTTTTAGAGATTAGGGATGGAGTGATTAGCAATGGTGAGGGGTTTTAGCGTGTCATCAATGGGTGGTTTGCAGGGGTGGTGAGGGTTTTAGGGTTCAGGGAAGCGTGGAGTTTAGATGAAGAAAAGGATTTTAAGGGATTAGAACTTGGTGGAGTTTTGGGGTAGTGAGCATTTTAAGGGTTTGAGGATGGGTTGTCAGAGATGGGTGGAGTTTAGGTGTGGTGAGGGTTTTTTTAGAGGAGAAGTAGGGATTGAGTTTGTTAGAAAGGGCTTTTAGTTTTCAATGATATGTGGAGTTTAGGAGGCAGGGATGGGTGAAGTTTATACGTGGGGTGGCATTTTAAAGGGGGCCGAGATGGATGGTGTCTAGGGGTGGTGAGGATTCTGTGAATTAAAAGCATCAACAGTAATTGTTTGACAACATAAAATATATGAATCCAAACATATAATGTCCCCTGATGTAAAGGATTGGGAATAAATACCTTTGATAAAAATGTTTCTGAAAGTAAGACCTGTAAACCATTTAATTTACAGCTTAAAAAACTAAGGGCCTGATCACAATCCTGGCGGATGGGATACTCCGTCATACATATGACGGATATCGGTCATGTTTGTGATGGAGTATCCCATCTGTTAAGATCGTAAGCAGGCCCTAACTATGCAGAAGCTAATTTTGAAAAATAGGACATTCTATGAATTGGGTTCTACGAAATGGCAAATGCCAATTATGGTTTCTTACTAATGGTATTCTATTAAATGGTTTTTCTAGGAAATCACATACTACTGACTCTGCTCATGGGAGTTAATGGCTTGGTCTATAGGCCCAAGAAGGCAGAGGTGTTGTAGGTAAGTGGTTACTTAATAAGGATTTACGATCGAAGGAGGGAACAGGAATAGCAGACAGAACAAATCCCACAACGTAGCTACATACCCACAGTTAGCTGACTTTCACAACTCTGTGTTGACAGGCAACTTACGCTCAGGTAACATTAATGGTTACCAATATAGAAATGGGGAAAATGACATGCCTTTGAGCTTGTCACAAGTCTGTTTCCAAATCGAGCCCTTTGTCCATGAGGCATAAACTGTGACATTCTATTCCTGGACAGTCTTACATATTCTTCTGAATCTCTGCTTGCTACCCCCAGAATTAAACAGACTTGTATAGGTTGTATGATGTTGTTGTACCTCACAGCTAAGCTGTGAAAATCTTTTGGTTAACCTATGCTTATGGAACAATAATCTGGATTTTTGAAAAGCTGTAAAAACATGGCTATTTTATCCTGGTTCCATAGTTCACTGTTTTTCTCAAACGACTTCTTGTTAGCATCAAGATATCTTTTGAGCCTGCTGTTGCACTTAAATATCCCCATTATTCATTCATAGATGCCTAGAAGGATTTGAGAATGAAATTGTGCTTATGAAAAATGCAAGAATCTAAAGAAATACAATTAAGAGACTCGAAATACAACTTGTATTTTATTCAACAACTATAGCACATTTTACTATTTTGGACTAGACGAAGGTAAGCATCATCTTCGGGGGTTCCCTGAATAGTGGACAGAATCAATTCATCTCAGGGGGGGAGAAAGGGTGGTGAAATAAGCAAGTATTCAAGATAATAACAAAATGTGAGCATCAGATGAAATATAGAAATATTTAGAACGCCAATAAAAATTATGTGATTTAATAATTTATTGTATGATTTGATGATAAGTATTGCAAGTCTATGCATTGTTAAAAAAAAACAATAGACCATGTGCTCCAAAGAAATGTGGCAAGGCCTTCTCCACTCTCTACTGTTTTCCAACCATAACACCGAGCCTCTAGCACATCCCTCCATTTTAAATGCAAGATGCTCACAATCTATGCCAATGATATTATATTCTACACCAGAAGGGAACTCTTTGGGAAATAATATCACATGAATAATGAGACCGGCCATTCGGCTATTAGGCAATGTGATAAAATGCGAAAGGTACAGTGGAAGGCCTGCAGAATCCATAGACTGGTTGAACCATACACTAATTGAAGCTAAGCTGTTGCAGATTACTTATGAAAAGCAAACCAGCAGGACAGGAAGTAACGTCTCAAAGAAGATTTACAGAAACTCCTCATTAACATGATTTAACTAGTTATGTCCTGGTGCGATCCATTATTTTACGCTTATGTTAATACATTTATTTCATGAGCTCGAAAGTCCTGCGTCTAGTGGCCCAAGTCCCCCATGGACAGAGGTTGAATAGACTGAATAGTAGGGAAGGTCATTGAGCAGAGGTGGATGGAAGGTACGCACATAGCAAAACTGCACAAGAGAACACGCAAAGGTACAGAAATCAAGCTGAGGGATACAAATGCAGAATTGCTAATTGGATGTGTCTCACACTTTGAAGTCCAGTTTCATTCTTTGTAAGTCTTACTTCTCAGAACACAGCTTTGCTGCTTAGGGGTCAGTGCCACAAGTTGGTTCAAGTTCGCTTACTGAGTGCAAGTCTCATGCCTTGCTGCACTGTCTCTCTCATATGGTGCAAGTTATGTTCCTTGGAGCACGCTCTCACTCACTGGACTTGAGTTTGACTTCTTAATGCACAATTTGCTGGAGCGGTCACAAGTTGGTAGGATCACATATTGGACCTTACGGTCTGTATTTCTAATGGCAGTGGTGGTCTAAGACCGGTCCATCACTGGTGGGTAGGTATGAGCCTTCCATTAGCACGGCTGCTGCTAACAGCTAGTATCAGTGATTTGGACGTGAGATCAAATCTGTCCTGAGTGTGTAACCAGTTGTAGGCTTCACATTCTCCTCTTCACTCCTTTTTCCTGGGAAGTTGTCAATGTAAGTGACACCCTGAAGTTGTTATTTAGGTGACACCAGGTTTCAGTAAAGTACAACACACATTCATATGATTGCTTATTATTTCTTCTGTCAGCGATACGTTGTATATAAAAATACATCCTTTCCTCAAAATTAGCTTTTCTTTAACAAGCGATATATATAACCAATTTTTTAATTCACAAAGCACTAAAATGCTTTTGCTTGTTAGGTTGTACAAGTAACGCAATATCAAATGCATGTTTTTGTTGGTAACTGGATGTATAGCAGCATTTATTTTGGATCGAGTAGCAACGGTGATGGGATATGCATGGGTCGGTTTTCAGCATTTGTCTTTCCGGTTGGAGTTTGATTTCCGTTTTACCACAGCCTGTGCCCTGCAGACATTCATTCCCCGGGGGCCCTGTTTGCTGATGGTTGCCTGGTTACCGCCGCTGCTCCACTCATGGCGTCCAAAGGCCGGAGGGAGCTGAGCCGAAGGAATTATGAAGTGGAGTCCGGGGACTGGGCCTTCCTCGAGCGGCTCTCGCTGTACGGCCGGCTGCAAGCCCAGCAGAGGGATGGGCGCAAGGTGTGTATGTGGGGGTGTGTGTTGGGAGAGAGCGGTCCAGCGGGCACTTGCTTATGTTGCAATCCCTTTACTGTGTTGTCTCACTCAAAACATACAAATTCAACTCCATAAACAATCCCGTGCTGGGGTGATGGGCAGGAGAAATAGGCCTGCGAAAGGTGCACTCGTAATCTTTAGGTCCGGAATGAGTGGCAGCGGAAATGCATTGCATATATTAGTGACGTGCTATGCCCTTTGTGTGACAGGTTTGGTCAGCACCCACAAAATAACTTGTTTATCTCCCGTCCGAATTGTGAAGGGTTTGCATCAAGCGCAAAGCAAACACCGACTTTTTGCCCCCGATTCAGTGTGATTGCCTGGGCAATTGGCCTCGCATGGTACATCTTTTCTTGTGTTTGGTGGAAATAAGCGGACGGTTTCTCTCTTCCACGAAAAGTCTGTTTCTGGAGCGCATACACTATTATTGGGATGTTAATACACAGATTATGAATTATCCCTGTGGAACTGCCCGCGTCCCACGC